>NC_062986.1:19228585-20588817 GCF_023078275.1 Leguminivora glycinivorella | reverse complement strand
TGATGGAGACAGATGGTTGTCACCAGTACCAATGAACCATATGACTAAACCACTTTGTGTTTAGCCTTAAAAATGAAAAAAAAATGAAATATTTATTTTTCAAGTAGGCATATTACAATGCGCATATGAACGTCAAATAAAGCTACGCCGGCTCTAACCCTACGCCTCAGCCTCGAGAAGATTTCAGTCCCCCCTCAGTTGGGAGGGGGGTATCCACTATGGGACCGGCAAGAAACTCGGCGGGCAACTTCTTTTTAAAACATTACATCTTATAACTAACATGCATTAAATAACAAGATACAATTTAACATGCAAAAGTATTCATCAAAGAATATGAACAGACTAGGTACTCTATGGAAATTAATTTCAATAAATTATATTATTGCTTAATAATAAGAATAATAAGAATAAGAATAAGAATGTTTTATTGCCTTATACATACAATTATTAAAAAAAACTATTACAGTTACAACAAGATGAGTTATATCTATTAATATAAGTAGTGAGTAAAAATACATGCAGAGATAATTTTTTGTTTTGGGCAAAGGGTTTCGGTCTCAGCGTGTGCCGGGACAAGATGCCCGGCGCTGGTTTTCAGACCGATCCCAGACTAAGGACGGTCGGAGAAAATTACAAAGAAAGTAGGTACAATTGCGCTCATAATTGGGTATACATAACAATTCATTAGTGCTACTACTATTATCCTATGTGACATCAGCGATTTTGCCATACAAATTTAAAAAAGAAAATAACAATCAAAATAAAAAATAAAAATTAAAGAGAAAATTATAAATTAAATCACATTTACATCAACGAAATTTCCAAAGAGTAGGCATCTAAAAATGGAACAGTATAAGTATAATGACGTATTGAATGGACAGATGCAATTATCTTTGTTTGCCGGCGTTGATGTGTGAATGTGTGTGTGTGTGTGTGTGTGTGTGTGTGTGTGTGTGTGTGTGTGTGTGTGTGTGTGTGTGTGTGTGTGTGTGTGCGTGCGTGCGTGCGTGCGTGTGTGTGTGTGTGTGTGTGCGTGCGTGTGCATTTGTTTGTGTTGTATATTTGTCACTTACAATGTTGGGGATTCCCATCGATCAGCGGTCAGCATCAGCGAGGGAACAATCCACTCTGCTTATCTAATAGGTGAGCCTGTACTAAACGTTTGTATTTATACAGCGGGATAGGCTCACGTAGTGGAGGGGGCAGATCATTCCACACTTTGGCGGCAGCAAACTTGAAGCTCCCTCTAAAGAACGCAGTTTTATGCTTAGGGGTAACAAGTTTGGTGCAGCTTCTTAGCGATCTGGTGCGTGAGTCATTTACCCATTTTAACTTTTCGTACAGGTAGTAGGGCTTTTGACGATCTAAAACCTTTCTAACAGTATAGGCCAAATGATGTTGCCTGCGGTTCTCCATGTTTAGCTATTTCTTATCATTGAGAAATGGTGTGATATGAGCTCGCCTAGGTACTTCGTAGCAGAATCGTACACATGCATTTTGTACGCGTTGAATAGCTTTTTTCGTCACTGCTAACAGTCTTGGGCCGTACACCACATCTGCGTAGTTGAAATGGGAGAGGACCAACGACTCCACTAGTATCTCTCTCACTTCAACTGACAGATATTTCCGGATATTGTACAATACTTTTAGTCTGAAGAAAGCATTCCTAATTTTCAGATTAACGTGCTCAAAATACCGTAGCTCGCCGTCCAACACGAGACCCAGGTTTTTTGTGCTGTCAACTTGGGTAATAGGTTCGTGTCCAATTAGTAGGCTTGGGTCTTGTTCTCTGACGGCTTTTCGCTGCCATTTATTTCCTAGAACTATATATTGCGACTTCGATGGGTTTAACACAAGGTTGCTGTTCTTAGACCATTTGGCTATAGTTAATAAGTCTTCGTTTATTTTACTAAGAGACTCATTCAAGTTTTTTGGGTCAAATGAATAATATAATTGCGTGTCATCAGCATATAAGTGTGTATTACAATATTTCAGGTTGCTAATCATATCGGCTGTGTACAGAATGAAGAGCAGCGGACTCAAAATGGATCCCTGTGGCGTGCCTCGATTGATTATTTGCGTTTCAGATTTTACCAACTTGCCTTGTTCCGTAGTTATTTCTACGTACTGCTTTCGATTTGTGAGGAATGATTGGAACCATTTACATGAAGATACACTTACGCCATAGTAAGCCATTTTAGAAAGGAGTAGCGTCGGGTTAAGGCAGTCAAACGCGCGGGAAAAATCTAGTAGGACCAGGATAGATGCCATACCCTTATCGGATGCTGCAATGATGTCGTCTGTGACCTTGGCCAATGCTGTAGCCGTTCCGTATCCACTTCGGAAACCCGACTGTGTACCCGGTAGTAAATTGTTTTCCTCTAAGTACTTTGTAAGCTGATCACAGACTACTTTTTCAATAATTTTTGAAAGTACTGGGAGGATACTTATTGGGCGTAAATCTTTATAGTCTTCGGCTCTATTGGATTTGGGTATTGGCTTTACTCTAGCAAGTTTCCAAGCTTCAGGAAAGGTGCTAGAAGCAATAGATGCATTTATCATATGAGTAATAATTGGCAGAGTAACATGTAGCGTTAGACGGATCATTTCTATTGTAATATTATCGAAGCCACTAGCATTTGTTTTTATTGAGTTGATAATTTTAAAGATTTGATCTTCTGTACAGCTTTTTATTATAAATGAATTTCCTTGATTATGACACTCAAATAATACGTCGTTCTTCTTCAGAGAAAACATATCAAATTGTCACAGAAGAAAAAGATAATATGAATCTCAATATCATTAAATATGTAATTTACCTACACAACATAAAATATAAAATATTTGATGTGCTTTCTTATCTGAACTGTGTCCTCTATACATAATACAATTATTTTAATTGCTATTCGTTATTGGGTTCATCTCAATAAGACCTTTAACAAGAGGTGGTACTCAGGGTCTGATGATGGGACCAGATGGTGGTCACCAGTACCAATGAACCATGGAACTAAACCACTTCGTATGTAGGCTCATTGAAATCGTCTCAACAAGACCGTCGACAAGAGGTGGTACTCAGGGTCTGATGATGGAGACAGATGGTGGTTACCAGTACCAATGAACCATATGACTAAACCACATCGTCTTTAGGCTCATTGGGATCGTCTCAATAAGACCTTTGACAAGAGGTGGTACTCAGGGTCTGATGATGGAGCCAGATGGTGGTCACCAGTACCAGTGATCCATGTAACTAAACCATTTAGTAATCAGGCTCATTGGGTTCTTACTTCTTCTTAATAAGACCTTTGACAAGAGGTGGTACTGAGGGTCTGATGTTGGAGCCAGATGGTGTTCACCGGTACCAATAAACCCATGTAACTGAACCACTTCGTTTTTTTATGTTATTCAAATATGCGAGTTGATTTTTGGTGACCACAATCTCTCTCCATCATCAGACCTTGAGTAACACCTTGAAGTAATTAGAATTATATTTGACTTATTTTATCATCATATTAATATATACTTTACTCTAATATTTATCATATAACAAAAGCAAACATTTGGAATGGGATCTACTTAAATATGATCACAGTTTATAATTATTACTTTAAATTTTTAAATAAATTTTAACGTAATTAATATTATTTTGCGCTATATTCTAGTCTTTTCGTACAAAATAATGTTTATTAGAAATCAAAAGTTTATATCGAGATAGTAGATTGTGGTTGTTATCAAAATTCCATAGGAAGGATCAAGATTGTTTTGTCCATTATTGTAGTGCGAGCGAGTGATAAGACGTGCTAGAAAGGGTCGGCATATTGGGCTCGCGCGGCGGGTAAAATACCAAATTTCGCCCGACGCCGAAATGTTATAACGCTCTTAAGTGTATACATGTGGATCTCGTCTCCGATTTGGATAAAAATTGGTAGGCTGATAGAGTCCGTGATGCTGAGCAAGATCCACCAGGTTTCCCAAAATGTCCTATGTAGTTTGTATGAAACCTTCCTTTTATGTTACCAGATTTCTATACATATTCGGTAACAAAAAAGGAAAGTTTCATACAATCAACCTAGGACATTTTGGGAAACCTAGTGGATCTTGCTCAGCATCATGGACTCTATCAGCCTACCAATTTTTATACAAATCGGAGACGTGATCCAAATATACAAACTTATCGGGAATTGCTGACATTTCGACTGTCATGGTGCCGCTCATTTCTATGGAACAGCCAAGTTTTTTTTGCGATTTCAGCATTGGTCTCATAGTAAAAGTTGTTCATTATGACCTCAAAAGTCACTATACAAAAGTTTGACCGGTCCTTTTTATTTCACCCTCTATGTTACTAGGTACAAATAAAACAAAATTAAAATTTTTGAAAAAACCCCCGGCCGCGACATAGTGGACCGATTTTCATGAAACATGGCTAAGAACACTCCCGACTAACTCAGCTTTCAAACAAAAAAAAACTAAATCGTAATTGGTTCATCCGTTCGGGAGCTACGATGCCACAGACAGACACACACACAGACAGACACGTCAAACTAACATCCCGTCGTTTTTGCGTCGGGGGTTAAAAATGTATATCTGTTTTATGGAATAGAATAGAATAGAAAATATTTATTTGGCATAGAGATACATAATGACGACCGGTCTGGCTCAGTCGGTAGTGACCCTGCCTGCTAAGCCGCGGTCCTGGGTTCGAATCCCGGTAAGGGCATTTATTTGTGTGATGAGCACTGATATTTGTTCCTGAGTCATGGATGTTTTCTATGTATATAAGTATGTATTTATCTATTTAAGTATGTATATCGTCGCTTAGCACCCATAGTACAAGCTTTGCTTAATTTGGGGCTAAGTTGATCTGTGTAAGGTGTCCCCAATATTTATTTATTATTATTATTTATTAATAAATACAACAAGTAATACTAAACATGTTTTTAACCCCCGACGCAAAAACGATGGGGTGTTATAGGTTTGACGTGTCTGTCTGTGTGTATGTCTGTCTGTCTGTCTGTCTGTTTGTCTGTCTGTCTGTCTGTGTGTGTGTCTGTCTGTGGCATCGCAGCTCTCGAACGGATGAACCGATTTTGATTTAGTTTTTTTTGTCTGAAAGCTGAGTTAGTCGGGGAGTGTTCTTAGCCATGTTTCATGAAAATCGGTCCAATATGTCGCGGTCGGGGGTTTTTTCAAAATTTTAATTCTGTGGTTAGGTTATCTATGGAACAGCCAAAATTTTTTTCGTGATTTCATCATTGGTCTCATAATAAAAGTTGTTCATTATGACCTCAAAAGTCACTATACAAAGTTTGACCGGTCCTTTTTATTTCACCCTCTATGTTACTAGGTACAAATAAAACAAAATTAAAATTTTTTAAAAAACCCCCGGCCGCGACATAGTGGACCGATTTTCATGAAACATGGCTAAGAACACTCCCGACTGACTCAGCTTTCAAACAAAAAAAAACTAAATCGTAATTGGTCCATCCGTTCGGGAGCTACGATGCCACAGACAGACACGTCAAACTAACACCCCGTCGTTTTTGCGTCGGCGGTTAAAAATGTATATCTGTTTTATGGAATAAAATAGAATAGAAAATATTTATTTGGCATAGAGATACATAATAAATACAACAAGTAATACTAAACTTATGTTTTTATAGTAAGACTTATGTTTTAAGTTGTTAGAAGCGTTGGTTGGTCGGAATAAACAAAGCATTCATCGCCGCCCGCATTTTAACTAATAATTAATCTCTCATCGACTGTTCGTTACGCCTACTTCATTTCAAGTTCATTGCTATCTAGCACGAATAAAAATAGTTCTACCCTTAATTTGAACCAACTTTAAATTATAAATTGAAATAGATATCATACACGAAAGACAAAACGACAAGGCCCACTGGTGGCCGAGCTTACTCTTCAGCTTACGCGGCTAACGTCTTCACCACTAGCCCACCCGCCCGCAAAAAAAAAACAAATCAAAAAAATATTCAATAAAATAATTTGATTTGTTCCCTAGTTGTTCAACTTTAAATGTTTTTACATTAGTACTAGAGGTACCTATTTACCTTTATACATTTTTAACAAGTGGAAACGTTCGCTAACATTACTTCAAGTTTTTATATTAAGTAAATATTTACGCCTCTGGCGGGACTCGAACCCGCATCAAAGCGCAGACTATGCAGCTGCGCTATTTAACTTTAGGTTACACAAATTTTCCACGTGACAAATACATATAGAACATTTTGTGGGCTAAAATTCATATTAATAATTAACCACAAAATTAAAATTTTGAAAATATAACATGGCTAAGAACACTCCCGACTAACTCAGCTTTCAGACAAAAAAAAAACTAAATATAAATCGGTTCATCCGTTCGGGAGCTACGATGCCACAGACACACACACAGATAGACAGACAGACAAAACAGACAGATACGTCAAACTTATAACAGCCCGTCGTTTTTGCGTCGGGGGTTAAAAATTGGACGAATGAGTTCGAAAACTCGATCGTGTTTCTCGGGACTTAAGACTAAGATAGATCGATTTTTCACCCCAAAAAACCGGCCTTTCAAACCCACAATGAATAGCCTAACATCATAATTATGTGTAGGTACTAAACGTTATGTCAAATGAAAAGTTTATGAATAGGTAATTAGCATAAAGTCTCGTTAGACCTAAAATAGCAGAAGGCTGAGGCTTGTGGCAGTTTCTACGTCGAAAGTTACATACATACATACATACATACAATCACGCCTGTATCCCATGAAGGGGTGGGCAGAGCACATGAAACTACTCAAGTTTCAGTGCCACTCTTGGCAAATAAGGGGTCGATAGAAAACTTAAGTGTGACATTGCAGTGACAGGTTGCCAGCCTCTCGCCTACGCCACACTTTAACCCATATCCCACAGTCGCCTTCTACGACACCCACGGGAAGAAAGGGGGTGGTGAAATTCTTAACCCGTCACCACACGGGACATCGAAAGTTAATAGGGCATTTTCAGAATTTGAGACCCCCCAATTAGCGTAGGTATGTTGTTAACAAAAATTAACTCACTGTCAGTTTTGTGACGATAATTAAGCATTAAATCAATAAAAATATTGTTTTTGTGTTAATTACATAAACTTTAAGTGATAATCTACATTCAGAATGTAAATAAAAATAAATTTTTAGACAGATTTTATGCACAATTGTCGTCACAAAACTGACAGCGAGTTATTTTTGTCAGCAACTTACGCTAATCGGGGGACCCAAATTCTGAAAATGCCCTTTGTGCTTTTAATTTACTAGATATTTGCGACTTTTACTTCAATCAGTCGTTTAGTCGTAAAACTGTTATAACTGCAGTTTTAATATCCGTAGCAAAGGGATCATCCACATATTACGTCACACCAAATATCAGGTTTTTGGACCCCTCCCCCCCCCCTATGTCACGCTTTTTTGTATCCCATTAACAGGGATTGTCACATTTAGCATGACCCCCCCCCTCCCCCTTACACTGTGACGTAATATATGGATGACGCCAAAACGAAAGTTATAGCAGACGTTATAAAGAGTTGCACAACACGTTTTAACCGTCAATTAGATGTGTGTTTTTAGTTTTACAATCGTTACCAGCTGTGCTTTAGTTGCAATGTTTTCAGCGCAGTTAGTCATTGTTTTTGAGAAGTGATTTGTCTACTTTAACATTTTTAACGGGTCAGAAGAAACGATGAAAGCCTGAAAGGCTCATTCCCATTCTGTAGTTCTAAAAATTCTGTGTGCGTGTGCAGTGAGCTGTAAAAGTGCATGGCAAATTGATCTTGCATCACTTTTGCAACTCACTGTACAAGGAAAAATACATTAATTATGTCACAGGATTAGCAGTAAACACAGGACAAGCGATTAGTTATGGTAAATGTCGTTAATTGTAAAATATTTAACGACATTTACCATAACAGAGTCGAATCTGGCTTCGTAGCCGAATGGCATTTCTACGACGCGAAACGAAAACGAAACGCCGCGAAAGGTAGTCTGGATCTGTCGCGCCAATACGCAAGGGCGATAGAGATAGATATCTACGAGCGTTTCGTTTCGTGAGCGTTTCGTAAGCTTTTGTACCATTCGGCTACGCACCCTGGTCACTTTGTTTTCATTTCTAGTAACTTCAAAACAAATTGGTTTCTCCATCTATCTAATTTTCATTCATGTTAACCAATCTACTGATCTCACTACTGTCCAAACTGTATAGTGTATACTACGTTGTTTTTTCTTTTTTGCGGGGGGCTTCGATCCCGAGCCCCCCTTTATTTGCTCTTAAGCGTCACAAGAAAATCCTATCCCAACTTATTTTCAATTACTACGTTGATCTTTTTTTATGGGGGGGCTTCGCCCCCCGAGCCCCCCTTATTTTTGCTCTTAAGGGTCCCAAGAAAACCCTTACCCAACTTATTTTAAATACTACGTTGTTCTTTCTTTTTTGCGTACACTATACTATATTCTAAACGTTATTACCAACAACACATCCCTCAATCCCATCAATAACAACCCATCTCTCTCATGTCCTACAAGGTCACTCTGACCCTTTACATGTGTCCCCTTTACGAACATGTAATAACTCCAGGTATCAGTAGGCCTAGCACATGATTACCGCGAGATTATGTCGCCGCGAGATAGACTACCCGTCCTTATGTCATTAATACAGTTAGAAGAAGACGTGTCATCTATCTCGCGGCGACATACTCCCGCGGCAATCATGTGCTAGGCCTACTGCTTAAAAAAAGGTACAGTTTTAACCCTGACTAAATGCTTAAATTAATAGAAAATGATAATAGATAGGATAGTATGTTAATGGATAACAATATTATCGTTTTCTAAGTTTGTGTAAAGAAAATCAATATTCTATGCATGGTCGCCAGATATATTTAGCACCTAAGTAATCAATATAACATTCATTTTCTAGGAAAACTATAAAAATATAGATAGGTAGCGGAAAATACATAAAAATGATATTATTAGTCTATGCCTACATTGCCTACGTTAAGTAGTCCATTTATTACAACAACTTTGAACGCCAACTAGCCTGTTTTATTCCAGTTTTCACAAGCAAATTTATTTATTCAAACATGTCAACTCTGTTTAATGCATTTGATATTGTTTTATCGTATTTTGACACGACTTTGCAACTTGCACCGATGTATTACATGCTTACACAATGTATTTTATCTTATGAGCCCTCTCACTTAGCTACTTACACAATTTCAGTTCAAATTAAAAGGGGAAAAAATTATTGCTTTGAGCGGGACTTGAACCCGCGTCGATTGGATCGCTAGCCTACTGGTCTTGTTGAACACCAAGACCTTACTCAAAATTCGTTTATGATTCACTATGGTAGGTATTAACATTAGTTGAAAATCTTACCGTTCCAACCCTGAAAGTAAAAACAATTTTGATTAGTCAAACGTCGGAAGCTTAAAAAACCCTCAGTGGTATGTATTATGGGATTGTAAATTGTGGGTTTAATGAGAAACGATCGGACTGTTAAGAGCGTTATAACATTTCGGCGTCGGGCGAAATTAGGTATTTTACCCGCCGCGCGAGCCCAATATGCCGACCCTTTCTAGCACGTCTTATCACTCGCTCGCACTACAATAATGGACAAAACAATCTTGATCCTTTCTATGGAATTTTGATGACAACCACAATCTACTATCTCGATATAAACTTTTGGTTTCTAATAAACATTATTTTGTACGAAAATACGAGAATATAGCGCGAAATAATATCAATTATGTTAAAATTTATTTAAAAAATTAAAGTAATAATTATAAAAGTAGATCCCATCCCAAATATTTGCTTTTGTTATATGATAAGTATTAGAGCGTGCGCAGACAGAGAGCGGTCTAGAGTTCTGCGTTCCGCGTTCAACGTTCTGCGTTCTTTAGAATGTACCGAGTCTGTAGCAGCAACGCACACAGCGGGCAGTCTGCCCGCGGCGGTCAAAGCGGAACGCCGCGTTCTAGCGTTCTTTTCCCGCCGAGACAGAGAACGCCGGAACGCGGGGATGTTCGAGGTTGCAAACACAGAAAAAATAATGAATTGGTTAGGAAAAAGAAGAATTTCTGAGGTCAAATCTACGGATAGTACACGACGAAATGCTGTTATGTTTATTTTATCCTTAATAAATAATTACAATGTTCTAAAAATACAGCTAGACTTTATTTTTCTCAATTAATGAAACTATTCATCGACATGCGAATTAAAATATCGAATCGCTGTTCATCTGTAAGGAGAATTTAATAGATGGAATTTTTGAGCAATAATTCTTCATAGGAAAACGAACTTTCCTGTGACATGTTGCATGTACAAAGACCCAAACGAAACTAGAACGCGAGAATTTGAACGCCGCCTGTGTGCGTTGGAGCTCTTGAGCGGTCAACGGTCACCAGAACGCGGAACTCTGACAGAACGCAGACCGCTCTCTGTCTGCGCACGCTCCCGGTCACCAATACCAATGAACAATATGACTATACAACTTCGTGGTTTACATGTCATTCTAGCATTTTCTCTTTCACATTTCAAGTGCATATACCACGAGTATAGGTTTTCGGGTGTGCTGATTTAAAAATTAATGACCAATTTGGAATCTGACATTGCTGACTGTCACTTTGACACAAAAGTCGTCATGGGTGTCGTAAAATAGGTTTTAGGGGGTGCTGATTCCAAAATTAATGGCCAATGTGGAATCTGACATTGCTGACTGTCACTTTGACACAAAAGTCGTCATGGGTGTCGTCAAATAGGTTTGCGGGGGTGCTGATTCCAAAATTAATGAACAATGTGGAATCTGACATTGCTGACTGTCACTTTGACACAAAAGTCGTCATGGGTGTCGTAAAATAGGTTTTAGGTGGTGCTGATTCCAAAATTAATGACCAATGTGGAATCTGACATTGCTGACTGTCACTTTGACACAAAAGTCATCATGGGTGTCGTCAAATAGGTTTGCGGGGGTGCTGATTCCAAAATTAATGAACAATGTGGAATCTGACATTGCTGACTGTCACTTTGACACAAAAGTCGTCATGGGTGTCGTAAAATTGGTTTTAGGGGGTGCTGATTCCAAAATTAATGACCAATGTGGAATCTAACATTGCTGACTGCCACTTTGACACAAAAGTCATCATGGGTGTCGTAAAATAGGTTTTAGGGGTGCTGATTCCAAAAATAATGACTAATGTGGAATCTAACATTGCTGACTGTCACTTTGACACAAAAGTCGTCATGGGTGTCGTCAAATAGGTTTCCGGAGGTGCTGATTTGAAAATTAATGACCGATTTGGAATCTTGACATTGCTGACTGTCACTTTGACACAAAAGTCGTCATGGGTGTCTTCAAAAAGGTTTCCGGGGGTGCTGATTCCAAAATTAACGACTATTTTGGAATCTCACAGTGCTAATTGTAATTTTGACACAAAAGGAATCATGGGTGTAGTCAAATAGTTTTTAGGGGGCACTGATTCCAAAATTAATGAAATGATTTAAAAAGTAATGACCGATTTGGAACCTGACATTGCACAGTACCCCTGGAAAGGAAACCTATTTGACGACACCCATAACGACTTTTATGTCAAAGTGACAGTCAGCAATGTCAGATTCCAAATTGATCATTAATATTGAGATCAGTACCCATGAAAACCTATTTGAAGACACCCATGATCACTTTTGTGTCAAAGTGACAGTCAACAGTGTCAGATTCCAAATTGGTCATTAGTTTTCAAACACCTCCGGATACCTATTTGACGACACCCATGACGACTTTTGTGTCAAAGTGACAGTCAGCAATGTCAGATTCCAAATTGGTCACTAATTTTGGAATCAGCACCCCCTAAAACCTATTTTACGACACCCATGACGACTTTTGTGTCAAAGTGACAGTCAGCAATGTCAGATTGAACATTGGTCATTAATTTTGGAATCAGCACCCCCTAAAACCTATTTTACGAGACCCATGACGACTTTTGTGTCAGAGTGACAGTCAGCAATGTCAGATTGAACATTGGTCATTAATTTTGGAATCAGCACCCCTAAAACCTATTTTACGACACCCATGACGACTTTTGTGTCAGAGTGACAGTCAGCAATGTCAGATTGAACATTGGTCATTAATTTTGGAATCAGCACCCCCTAAAACCTATTTTACGACACCCATGACGACTTTTGTGTCAAAGTGACAGTCAGCAATGTCAGATTCCACATTGGTCATTAATTTTGGAATCAGCACCCCCTAAAACCTATTTTACGACACCCATGACGACTTTTGTGTCAAAGTGACAGTCAGCAATGTCAGATTCCAAATTGGTCATTAATTTTGGAATCAGCACCCCCTAAAACCTATTTTACGACACCCATGACGACTTTTGTGTCAGAGTGACAGTCAGCAATGTCAGATTGAACATTAGTCATTAATTTTGGAATCAGCACCTCCTAAAACCTATTTTACGACACCCATGACGACTTTTGTGTCAAAGTGACAGTCAGCAATGTCAGATTCCACATTGGTCATTAATTTTGGAATCAGCACCCCTAAAACCTATTTTACGACACCCATGACGACTTTTGTGTCAAAGTGACAGTCAGCAATGTCAGATTCCAAATTGGTCATTAATTTTGGAATCAGCACCCCTAAAACCTATTTTACGACACCCATGACGACTTTTGTGTCAGAGTGACAGTCAGCAATGTCAGATTGAACATTAGTCATTAATTTTGGAATCAGCACCTCCTAAAACCTATTTTACGACACCCATGACGACTTTTGTGTCAAAGTGACAGTCAGCAATCTGAGGTACTACATATTCGTAATCTGAAAGTAATCAAGTCAATAATTTCAGTTATTTTGAATCGACTATGATTCCGAATTATTGGTAATAGTAATGATTGTATAGATGATTAGTGATTCCTTTACATGTAATGGTAATTTACCGTTTCACTTGATTACATTACAAGTAATCTGACACCCAGTAGTGTCAGATTACAAAGTAAAATCAAGTAATCGTGTAATCCGGAATCGATTACGATTTCCCCATCTCTGGGTTTAGTTATATGGTTCATTGGTACTGGTGACCACCATCTGGCTCCATCATCAGACCCTGAGTACCACCTCTTGTCAAAGGTCTTGTTGAGACGAACCCAACGAGCCTAAACACGAAGTCGTTTACTTACATGGTTCACTGGTACTGGTGACCACCTTCTGGCTCCATCATCAGATCCCGAGTACCATCTTGATGTGTCTTATCATCTTGACCGTATTGTAATTTTCACATTTTTATCATCACAACGTTGTAATACTTTAACATTTAAACATAACAAAGTATTACAAAAGCAAATATTTACGGATCTAGGATCAAATTCGTTGGTCGCTGTTTACACACACACAATGCGAGGATAGCCCGTGTAGAAACAAGGCGTCCGACCCACACAACAATAAATATTCTCGACGTTTGCGATGAAAACTCGGAGACCAAAGTGACATACGTCTTACCTCCTCGAGCTCCGGCGCGGCACTGAAATCGCAGGCGTCCGTCGCCGGTAAAATAGCGACAGGAAGGCTAGTTTTCAAAAAATTGGCAAAAAATCATGATAAAATATTATAACGACAAATGGATAACAGCAGTTTAAGCACATTGTGCAGATTATTTATATACTAAAATAACTTCGATAACATGTAGATTTTCGGAGAAATGATCACTTGTTTCGATGTATTTTCAAGACAAAATTGAGTTCGTTTTACTTTCAATTTCTCAATTTCAAAGGATTAAATGATAAATATTGTTTAATGGGCCTTAAGTACAAGATATTTGGAACTTAAATTTACCTCATTTATGAGAGTGATCTTATCAAATTGTACATAATAAGAGCTCCGAATTCTGTGCTTCACACGGTTTTTCCTAAACGAGCATCAGAAAAACAATCATTACTAATTGAAAAAGCTTTTTTTTTCATATGTTTTTTATTTAACCGACAGTTAATAAGATGTTCTAACTGAAACAAGTACTTTCACTGTCTTTTAGTATGAGTAAAGTGTACAATTTTGTCGATAAATATTGTGCATTTTACAATATATCGCCTTTTTTTGTCATAGCGCTCTTAAGACGCTGTCAAAACCCAATGACCTTGACGCTAGCGTACACTATCTGTTCGCATGGGAGTAAGTGAGAGTCCGATGTCACTAAAAGAGGGCGGCTAGGTACGAAAAGTACGGAAAAATATTAAAATAAAATAGAAAGATGCATTATTTGTGCAATATGTTTCGTTAGTAGATATTTATGTATATTTTTGCTATTGTAATTTTAATTAAAGACAACTAAGTGAATAATTGAATGACACCGTTTAATGACGAACTAGAGACCAATCTTCGCAATTGTTTCCTATCGAGCCGATTTCATTAAATCGTGCATCGAGTACGGCTATGTTCGTTGAAATATAATGAATAATAACATATAAATAACAGGTTTTCGATTTGCCCGGGTTCTTTGTGGAAAATTGTTGTAAGTAGTAGTAGTTTTGTTAGTTTTAGTTAAGCCTCGAGTAGCATATTTCGAGATTTGTGCCATAGTTTTTTTTTTCCTTTCTTTAATGTCATACTTCACAATAGCTATGTGCGAATTTGCGCGTACATTTTATATATTGTCCATTCAAATTCTATCTGTGAATACCTGTAATTGGCTTTGTGTTATTATTTAAATTAGCATAATGTTATTTATAGCTGTTGGTGTTCCGAAAATAAATAAATAAATAAATATAATTTACTTGCCTTACTAAAACTAATAGTTTGTCTTAAAAAATTGAGCAAGTAACATCAATTTTGCGCAATTGTGTGTTGTCAGCCCCTTAAGAGAGCGTTCTTGGGTTGACCGGCTGGTGGCCGTCCGGCGGGCCGACCTGGCCCCGTAGCTGAATAGCGTTTCTGCGACGCCAAACGCCGCAAAATGCAGTCTGGCTCTGTCGCGCCCATACGCAAGAGCGATACAGATAGATAGGTACGAAAGAGATACAATACTATCATGAGCGATCGTCCATGCGGCTACGCACACAGGTATCGCTGGGAAGACAGTGTTTCAGCTTCATGTCAGTGACAGGCTGCGCAGGATCGGGACAGGTGGCGATCTCTTTTCACGCTAAGATTCACTTTGGATCACTCAGCCCAAATATTTACGCCGTGGCTTGCGTGGGCGACAGTCGCGCGATGGTCGCGCGACGGCGATGCGACGCATACGAAATCAAACCTTATCGATATGGAAGGAAGTAGACGATGCGATGAGACGCGACGGCGACGGTCGCTAGACCGTCGCCCACACAAGACACGGCGTTAGCGACCTCTAGGCGGTTTAAGTTTTGCAGAATCGGCCTCTACACGATGAAGACATAAGTCATAACTAATTGACATCGTTCTGAAGTCGGTTAATGGTGGTTCTGTGTTTACATGCGTTTGTTTATTTTTAACTTGCTAGGTAATTTCATGTGGTTTTGTATGGTGTGCTAATATTTTAATATTATGTAAACATGAGGGTAAATAATTTACAAATTAATTAAGTATGTCCTAAGTAGGTAAAATAAACGTGGTTACCTTGAAAAATCTATGTCGTGCCTAAGCAAAGATTATTAAAATTTTATATAAATAGATAATATAATATGCATTCTGGAAATTTATGTTCCCTATTATTTATGGACTATTAATTTATATAATTTTTTATAACATTTTAAGTTCTCGCGTTTTTAACCCCCGACGCAAAAACGAAGGGGTGTTATAAGTTTGACGTGTCTGTCTGTCTGTGGCATCGTAGCTTCCGAACGGATGAACTGATTTAAATTCAGTTTTTTTGTTTGAAAGCTTTATTTTAGAAGAAATAGATGATCGACCAATCTCCAAACCAAGTGAAGCATTCATTAGGTCCGTATTAATTACCTATTTGTCAATTGTGGTTCAACTGCACGTATAAATCTGTTTCCATGCTAAATTTCCTTATATGAATATATTGGAAAATTTAATGAATAGACTTAGTACGTAAATGTACGGCTGTGAACGTGCATTCATACATTACATTGTACTTAAATAAGTATTTTTTTCTTAGTCACATGTCTTTTTAACCCCCGACGCAAAAACGACGGGGTGTTATAAGTTTGACGTGTCTGTCTGTCTGTTTGTTTGTCCGTCTGTCTGTCTGTGTGTGTGCCTGTCTGTGGCATCGTAGCTCCCAAAGGGATGGTCCGATTTAGATTTAGTTTTTTTTTGTCTGAAACCTGAGTTAGTCGGGAGTATTCTTAGACATGTTTCATGAAAAACCGTCAATTTTTTTTTTATTAAAATTTTATTTTTGGGGTTAGGTCATTATGAAATCGTTACAGAGACTCAGAACAGAAAAGGCACTGGTCCCACCAAAAGCGGGTTCCAGCAAACCTTCGTGACTTGAAACCCTCGCAACACTCAAGATTCCTCCTCTAGAACCACTCGTCACGCTCGCGGTTCAATATTGGAATCTTTCGCTTGCTCGGGTATCCATTTTGGCACGTGCGGTTAAAAAACAAGTTTGCTAACTGTAAAATAAATAATAGTACATTACGATACAAGTGCGTAAAAAAGGTAGTTCGAAACGAGTGGCGATAAATTAAAACACGACCGAAGGGAGTGTTTTAAATCGACACGAGTTACGAATTTCCTTTTCGCACGTGTATCGTACGACGTTTTTCAGTACAGATGAGCCTCCGAAGTTTCGACCTGGCATATAATGAACCACTTCTCGCACTAGTGCGTAAAAAAACAACATCTGTACTTAAAAATAACTTTTTCATCTGGTACCTATTCAAAATTAAATACTTACCCGGATCGCAATTACCCTAACGTACCTAATTTCTATTTTAGTCCTAAACTCCCAGTTCACAGGCCACATCCGGTTATTAATTATTAATAACAATTATTATTATAATAAAGTACAAAGTGGCTACAATGTAATTATTATAATAATATTGTTCAGAGTAATTGAATACGTTGTTATTGTAGATACTTAGAACTATATTTTTTGGGTAATTTTGTTCTTGGAAAGAGTTTTTAGTGTGTTAAATATAGTTTTTTTTCAGTAATAGTGACAAAACCTATTTGGCTATCCAAATAGACACATAAAAATAAAATACAATACATAAACATACAAATAGGTATATATGTGTAATACAAATTACATGCCAGCTACCTAACCTATGATATTTATTCTAGAAGTTACTACTACTACTACTTTTATACAATTTAGTGTAATTTTAAATAAAATAAATAAATATTACAGGACATTCTTACACAGATTGACTGAGGCCCACGGTAAGCTCAAGAAGGCTTGTGTTGTGGGTACTCAGACAACGATATATATATAATATATATTATATATAAATACTTATATACATAGAAAACATCCATGACTCAGGAACAAATATCTGTGCTCATCACACAAATAAATGCCCTTACCGAGATTCGAACCCGGGACCGCGGCGTAGCAGGCAGGGCCACTACCGACTGCGCCAGACCGGTCGTCAAATTAATTCAATTTTATTAATTCAATGTAGTTTTAAAACAAAATTGTTTATTGCAGCAATAAATTGCTCTGATATTTAGAATAAGACGAAAATTATATTATACATTTTTGACCATTTAAAAGTGCTTAATTGTAAGTCTATTTGAATAAAGAATATTTTGATTGATTGATTGATAGTAACTTTGAAAAATATTTCCAAAATAAAAACATGTGATTAAAATTAGTAAGGAAACGAATTATGTAAGTCATTGTAAACTTTCATCTCGTGTCAATGATGTCAAATCATAATGCATGAGAATCTACTGCATTCCCCGTTGCACCATTCCTCTAATAACTCTCCGCTAACTGCGTAGGCGTTTGTAAATCAATAATCGTCGTCTGTGACTGACAGACGGACAGCTGCATACATACAGGATGACATTTTAATTGGGGCAATTTAATGATATTTGACTTTACGTCTCCTTCGAATACCTAAATGGTCCAAAATGGCAAAGAGGATCGAGTATTATAGAGAGTTACTGTCGAAGTAAAATGTGTAATCACAGTGCATAGACTGCCATCTCTTGACACAGGCTTAAAACTTTTTTGACGTTTGACAATTTGGCCCATATTCTTAGCTTGATATGTGTTAAAATGTCAAATATTAATATTAGCGCCATCTAGCTGAGCGTACCCCAAAGGTGTAATGCCATCTAGGCCACCGTACCTTTTTCTGTATGGTACTGAGGTACGTTTTTTGTTAGACTTTATCTGTCTATACGGAGTTATGTATGTCTTTGACAATGGTAATGGGAACGGTGCTTTCAAAATTGATTGGAAAAACTAGTCAGAATTATATGTTTTACTAATGATAAAGGGTCGCTGTAGCCTACGACGGACATCTGCAGTTACAAGAAGATTGCATGCGCATACCGGTTGTCAAAAATGTGCTATTGAATTACTTACTTTCAATTTGTTAATTAGGTACAGTTTACATTGTCTGGGACTAATTTATAAGGTCTAGTTTACCCTTCGGGTTGGATGGTCAAATGGCAGTCGCTTTCGTAAAAATTAGTGCATACGCCAAATCTTGGGATTAGTTGTCACAGCGGACCCCAGGCTCCCATGAACCGTGGCAAATGTCGGGATAACGCAAGGAGGATGATGACATTGTCTGGGACAAATCTGGCACAAGGCGTTTGAAGATTTAATATTTACAAGCAATAAAAAAATACAAAATACAATTGCAAATGTGGAATCAATGAAATATTCGATCTTTGATCACAGATGTACAGTCAACCAATTGGAACCCTAGGCCACTGTAGAAGTATGTCATAGTGACGTTATAAATCAGATTGTAAGAGATCTCTTACTTGCTTGTCATTTAGACATGATTGTAGAGTGGCATACGGTTCCAATTGGATGACTGTACCTATACAAGTATACCACCATCCCTTGACGTATAATTATTAGATTTAGTATGAATTATTAGTAGATTTTCAAGCGAACTATTAAATCCGTTGAGGGACTAACTAATACAGGTAAATATTGTAAAGAAATATTTGTTTAAGATAAGGCAGTCTAACGACGCCAATTAATTGAATAATTAACCCTCAAATATGTAAAATGCATGCAATCATTAGTATAATTAGTATGTATGTATGTAAACACTTTATTGTACATAAGACAAGTTAGGACATACGTAGAAATACAGTATAGTTATGGTGTACAAAGGCGAACTTATCCCTATATTTATCCCTATTAGTCATAAATGGCGGGACTCCTTAACTCAAAACAATCTTTATTACTTAAGATTAGTATAGTTAAGAAAAAACATTGTAATTATTTATAGAAATAAACAGTTTTTTTTCTTTTACATAAAAATGTACCATAATACGAAACAGCCTGTATAATATATTAAGTTGTACAAATCTATAGTTACGGCTGTAGAGAGTAGAGAGAAACAGTGGGAGCGTCAATAAAGACATTAACTTGTCAAAAAACAAAATAAATCTTTCAAAGGCTAATGTATGCATTTGTTCCGAAACAATCTTCTTGTATTGCAACAGTTCATTTAAAGCATCGAGTACATACCCTAATAGAGCAGAAATGTTATTTAATTTGTTCGAGAACGATTCCGCCAACTCGCGGCTACTCATATCCCCTCTCACTGCGCTCCCATTGGCTAATACAAGGTCAAGTAATAGGTGCTAGGGATGAGGTAGTGCGTAAGTAAGGTTTATCGATAAGGATATTTTAACCCCTTACGCGCTTTATGCACCACCGTGTGTGCTAGCCCCAAAAGTCCGTAACATTGCATGCACACACGGTGGAGCAGAAATCTATTACATACTACTATATATTATTATAAGTATAAAACACGGTATACAAAAAGGGAAAACTATATTTTCTTGGAAGTAAAAATGGTATAATAATCAGATTATAATTATTTTAAGTACAAGTTATGAAATTTTCCAATCCCTAATTATGTATCTTCGAGTTTCTCAAGTTGTGTTTTTTATTTCGATTTAAATAGCAATTTATTATTTTACAAATTACTTGAACGTAATATTTAAATTAATACATATATCAGATAGAGATTTTACGAAATCCTGTCACCTAAATATACCCAAAACATATCTAATTACACCTAGGAATTAGGTACCTAATATACAATAAAGATTAAATAAATAAATAATCAATCAAGCTTAACATAATCGATAATTTACAAATATTCGACATAAACCATTAAAGCAAACATTAGTGCAATATAACTTTCTCGTTTCTTTATTTAAATAGAGTGTGTTCATTATGTAGTAGGTACACACAATAATATTCCTTACTCATTACTTAAATATCGATACACCACTTGATGCTATAAATTAAGCATGTACTACACTAGTGCAGACTGGAAAGAGATGGTGTGATGTGAATTGAGTTACGTGGAAGCAAGAGATAACAACATACGTCTAGCCTGCGTCATCACCTTTCACTTTTGTTGTCCAGTTTAACTTGGCCTCCGGACAAAATTTAATATAAAGTAGTTTATAATTTAAAATCGTAACTTACCGATGAAAAGTTATTCCTTATGTTTTAAAGTCAGATGTTTTGCTGTTTTTTTTACGAAACTGAATAGAACAGCACGCCATTATAATAATAGTAACACAAACTATAATTTATTTCGTAATTCGCAGAGACGTACGCACGGATCCAATACTGGTTTTGTACTGTTTTAGTGAGAGCGTGCGCTAACATTTATAAGTGACAAATCACATATCCGTTGCGCAGATGGACAGCCCCATATTACCACTCTATTGGGTATGTCCTCGATGATTTAAAGAATAAATTATAATAAGTAGATAGATTTTTGACGTGTCTGTCTGTGTTTGTTTGTTTTTTTTTTTTTAATTTATTATTCACAAAAATAAACTTATAATTAACAGTTTACAGGAATCCTCGCCAAACTGTAATACGTTTGATGGCGAGAGGCGCTCATTGTTGTAGACATTAGTTACTTAAATACAGTTTTGATATAAAACAAAAACGTAACATAATACTCTAAGATTAATATTTAATGTTTGTAACTTAATACTAATTTAAACTTTCTTTTTTTTTTTTTTACTTTTAACTATCGAAATTATCATAACTCCTGGTTGTCCTCTGATAGATAGGACTTAAGTTTAGTTTTTAACATTGTTTTTGACATTTTTGGAGTATGTCTTAAAATATTAATTTTATTATAAATTCTTGGCACTATATATGAGGACATTCTTTCACCATAGTAGTTTTTAGCACTTTTTTGTACTAATCGCTTGTGTGTCTGTCTGTGTGTCTGTCTGTTTGTCTGTCTGTCGGTGTGTATGTCTGTCTGTGGCATCGTAACTCCCGAACGGATGAACCGATTCGGATATAGTTTTTTTTGGCTGAAAGCTGAGTAAGTCGGGAGTGTTCTTAGCCATGTTTCATGAAAATCGGTCTACTATGTCGCGGTCGGGGTTTTTTTCAAAATTTTAATTTTTATTGTTGTTATACTTGTCAGGCCCACTTTCACCAACCACTTAACTCAGGGTTAGTGAGTTATCATCATCAAATTCCATATTAGATGGTGGGTTAACCCTCGGGTTAACTCACCGCACACTGTCGTACTTACCGTAACAAAATTAATAACAATTAGTTCATATTACCTTGACACTGGCAAAATAGTCCCAATTGATGGATTATTTCTAATGGCCAAAAAATGTTTCACATAGTTGCGTAATTACCTAACTAGTGCATTAATATAGGGACATATGGACTGTAAAATCACTTATGTATACGGTAGTAAAATGCGTGCCTTACTGGTGGTAAGGTTATAGTCCTTTACAGTTATCCCCGTATCTTAAAATAATGGTATTCCAATACCTAAAGGGGAGGTAGTAAAACGTAAGTGGCTATTAAGGGACATAACGGCCCGGCCGTTGACCCCGGGAGCCGTTATCAGCGCTGATAAGAGAGATAGGAGCCTTGACCTGCGGTAACTTCTATTGTGCAGAGCTAAGGTAGATTACGACTTACACATGTTTTTATTTAAGGTTATGTTTATTTAAAAACCGCACGTGACGGAAGTCGTAAACTCGCATTTATGTGCAACCTATCATACTATATATAAACATTCTTATGTTTATATTGCAAGTGTAAACTGACTGTATAAAGTAGAGCGGATAGAGCGAATAAACTGGAGGTAGAGAGTCTGTGCGGAAGGAAAAAGAGTTGGGGAACTAGTAAATTAAGAGACCAAAGGAGCGAAAATTCTGAAATGGAAAAGAGTCCCTTTTAAATTTTGGGAATTTTATATGTTACTGACTAGAGATTTATAGAAAAAACATATTGCGTTAAAATCTTGAAAATCCACTCTCCACTGCTTCCAAAACTTAACCAATCGGAACGAAATTTGAGTCCCTCAAAATCAAATTCTTTAAAAAAAAAAAGTCATATTTAGTTACCATGCGTTCAGCAGATACTTATTTAAACATAAAAGTTTAATCATGGTTTTATAGCGTTTGTAGCGCGATAAAACGTGAGGAATCCGGCGGAAATCAGTAAAATCCGTAATGAATATACCATACTTGGTTGCAGAATACACTTTTTAGTTGAGGTGCTCTGTGGTTTAGCACAAAATTTATTTAACTGAATAAGGATATATTCGTCGTATAGGTTTGTATCTATTGCTATCCATTGGCTTTACAAATGTAGGTACATTGGTTTCACAATGACCAAAGAGGATCGAGTATTATAGAGAGTTACTGTCGAAGTAAAATGTGTAATCACAGTGCATAGACTGCCATCTCTTGAGACACAGGCTTAGAACTTTTGAACCTCAGTTTTGACAATTTGGCCCATATTCGTAGCTTGATATGTGTTAAAATATCAAATATTAATATTAGCGCCATCTAGCTTAGCGTACCCCAAATGTGTAATGCCATCTAGGCCACCGTACCTTTTTCTGTATGGTACTGAGGTACGTTTTTTTCTTAGACTTTATTTGTCTATACGGAGTTATATATGTCTTCGACAATGACTAAAATCCACACAAGACTTCCGCACTTTGCCGAGAGGAAGTTTTCTTAACACAATGAGTTCTTTGTAAGTTCATTCTTCAAGATTCTTAAGGAAATGTACGTTTTGAATCTTAAAATTCTTAAGATGTAAGGAAATGCTTTGAAGCTTTGAGGGCTCGAATATCAAATGATTAATTCAGTTGTGGTGGTTTCTTTATAGTTTCATTTGAAAGAGGAAGCAATGTTTCCGCATAGATTTAAGACGATACAGGAGCGAAAATGCTAAAATGGAAAGGAGCCCCCCCCCTTTCAATTTGGGAATTTTAGTTAAATATACTAGTGTTATTAACCAGATTTATCGAAAAAAAATTTGTCCATTCAGAACAACTCAGTTAAAACTGTTAAAAGATAATGCGAAAAAATCTTTAAAATCGAGGTTTCGCTCTCGACTTTCCTCCTTCAAAACTTAATCAATGGGAACGAAATTTGAGAATCTGAATAACAATGAAATAATTTGTGTCGGACCGTTTAGTTTTTTTGCCTAATTGTTAGCAATCTGGGCAATATGGAGTATCACACCTTTCTTTGCGCCATAATGAAAAAGGCCGTTTTTGGAAATTTTTGATTGACTCTAGCGTCTTTAAAAATAAAAATATCAAAAAAATCAAAACTGTCCGAGACAGATAAAAATAATAACAATCTGTGTTGAAAAAATCATTGCTCTATCTTCAAAAACCAGGGAAGAAATAATCGAGAGCATTTGTACGGAGAATTGACCACTCCTGTATCGTCTTAAGTGTGAAATTAAATGGAACTTTAAATCACGTTACTTTTGTCTATTTAGTATAATTATTAGAGTCAAAATTTATTTAAGTGGGGAAACTACACAAGATTTAGTTTCCCACCCAAATGTATTATTTGTACAGTGATCTGCAAAATTGCATGGAGAAATTATGAATGAATTAATTGATTAATTCGCCATGCACTTTGCTGATAGTACATTGACGCCCCGAATTAAATCAAATAGAAACAGTTGAAGTAATATTCTGTCAAATCGCATAGTACCTAACTTCAGCACTGGAGGTCGCCAGCATCTCATGCCACAACAAAAGAGCGATAGGGAAAGCTATATTTCTGTGGTTCTAGTGTAAAAGGGTGATACAAGTCTCGCGGAGCGCAGGGCATACGCTTGTGAAAAGGAAATTCATAACTCGTGTCGATTTTTTTTATCGCCACTCGTTTCGAACTTCCTTTTTTATGCACTTTTGTCGTAAATCGTAATTTACTATTTCCTACTTATAAAAAAATTAAGATACGCTTCGAATGCTCGAGAATATCAATTGAGTCTCGATTGTTTCTTTCTAGATGGTTCTTTATACCTAGTTGGAACAGGAAGCGCCGTTTCCGCGTAGTTTCTGAGCTTTGGTTCGGAAGGAACTTTAACCTTTGTTTACTTTATGGATGTTTGTTATGATTATGATAATCGTGAGTGGAAAATGTTTTATCAGAATGTCGAAAATAGGCAGTTATTTCCGTGTTCGTTGTTCTAGAATCGCATGTTATACAATAAATAGATTATTCTATAAGGATTACCTAATGTAAATAGGGAGACGATATAGGAGAATATAATAGATAAGCTGATAATTTATGTAATGTATACTTACCAAATGCAGTAGAAATTATAAAATATTGTTAGCAAAAGCAGACTTATGAGTATTTCAGGATTTGCGTATTTATTTTTAACCCCGTCGCAAAAACGAAGGGGTGTTATAAGTTTGACGCGTCTGTCTGTCTGTTTGTCTGTCTGTCTCTGTGTGTGTCTGTCTGTGGCATCGTAGCTCCCGCACGGACTAAACGATTTAGATTTAGTTTTTTTTGTCTGAAAGCTGAGTTAGTCGGGAGTGTTCTTAGCCATGTTTCATGAAAATCGGTCTATACAACGCGGTCGGGGTGTTTTCAAAATTGTAATTTTTTTCAACAGTTTTTTTGGTGGGACGCAGGTATAAATAACGGGACCACTGATTGACTATTCGCGGATAAGCTAAGTAAAGTGCATTAGGGTAATTCCGAATGACAAAAATGCTCTGGTAATTCCGAAAGGAGAATCTTAATATGATGGAAATAATGGTGATTTTTGTACGACTTTCGAAATTAGACGACTTTCGGAATTACCCCAGTGCACCTTAGCTAAGTTTCTTGATTCTCGGCAAAGTAAAGCCAGATTCCATTGATTATACCTATGTTATTCCTAACATTCAAATTACAAAGTGTCTAAGGAATCTAGCTTAACTAGACAGTGATTTGAAGATTAGAGCGTAACCACAGGTTAAATAAAAGTCACCGGTTAAATAAGTAGCGTGACTACTTGTATTTACTATTATATATTCTGTGGTGTGACTACTAAAAAATACAAATTAAAATACATACATACATACATACAATCACGCCTGTATCCCATGAAGGGGTAGGCAGTTATTTTATTTATTTATTTATTTAATCTTTATTGTACCTACACAAAGAAAGAAAAACTTATAGTACAAAAGGCGGACTTAATGCCAGACAGCATAATAATAGCAGCAGCTTAATTTTAGCAGCGTAATCCTAATCACATTGCAAACATGTTATATAAACTTTTCTGGACTTCGCCTAGTTATTGTTATGTTATGGAAAGCTACAAAATTCTAATATTACTTCCTATTTTCGTCACTAACGACGGAAATCGTTAGTTATTTAATGAAGGGCGGTATATTTGTTTAATTTTAATTGCTATAGATAATAAATGTGTCACAAATGAAATTACTATTGACATCGTTTTTATCGGCTCCTGTAATTAGGTGTAATGTACTGATTTAAATGTAATAAGTTAATAGTTAGATAATAATATCAAAACTGACTAAAGGTTGTCTGGAAGAGATCGCTTTTTGGGCATTAAAAGTGTCTGTATTGTGTCATTGACTTATTAAAGTTATTAAGAATAAGCATTTATTTCAATTCGGAATATCAGGGATAGATAGTTAAATCATAGTTTAGATACCTACTACAACAAAATAATATTCTAGAACTTAGTATTCCCAATTTATTATACATACCTAGTCATAGAATAAAATCGTTTTATTAAGAAGTGCATTACGTTTAAAACTACGGGAATAAAAAATAATCTGAATGTTTACAATTTAAAAGTCAATGAGGGTATTTGAAAAAAATGTTGTTTATAAATATTGCATTTAGGTACATAGGTTACAACCGAATTTCCCTACTGTAAAAAATTAAAAATAATAACTTACCAAAAGAAATTAATCCGAATTTCTAATCTGCCAACACTGGCATTTTGTAGAAAAATCCCAACACAGCTCAAACAAAAAAAAACAAAACACAACACTAGTCCAAGTTCGATTCGGAAAACAATTCGATAAAAACAGTTTAAAATTCAAAAAGAGAATTCGAAATTTAAAAGTTCACGTGAAGCTTAGAATTTGTAAATTGAATTCCAAATTTAAAAGTTCGCGTAAGCCGTTGGCTTTCGTGAGCTCGACTCGACACGCGTGATCCACGCGCTGTGCAGCCGGTTACTGGCAACTGACTGGTTGTTGCGACTTGCGATTGCACCCGTTGACTCTTTCCCATACGTTCGATCGCCTAATACTGCCATAATCATAATCATTCTATTACGATTACATTATTTCAATCAAACACTATTGACGTAATAAATTCAAATAAAAAAGTTGCTATTTCCTTGCAAATTATCTCGATGTTTAACCTATTAAACTGCAAACGAAATATTTGATAACCTATACAAGTTCAGCCATTGATAAAAATGTTAAATATATTGATAATGATAACTCTAATTACGATGTAAACAAAATAATCGCGTGTGAAGATAATATAAGTCGGCTACTCGACGCTAGATGGCGTTTATACGCGTTGCACAGCTTTGTTGACATTTTTAGTGCATCTACTCGCCACGAGATGGCGCTAATAGTAGAATGCTTATGCTGATGTTAGAGACTGGTTTGTTTACATTTTTTTACATTTTTTCAATTGAATTACGTGATAAAATAAATTTATTTTACTTATGACATAACAGTTACATAAAAAGTTACTTTTTAGTTGGTTAGAGTTAAAAAAAGATTACTTATTACCCTCATCATCTAATGTAATTTTCCGGTAAATTGCTTCGTAGTAAATCATAATGATCTCACGTGACGTGATCAGCCTCTGCACTACCATTACCTGTGTCTTGTCTTATATCGTTTTTATGAAATAATACCTTTAGTTACCTTCTTCCCTATTAACTTCTACGAGTTCTACGCTTTAGACGCGGAACTAAACTGTAATTGAACCTCTGGACGAAACAATTTTCTAAATTAAATGTGGCGTTATAAGTTCAAAGGGTACTTCTCTTATGAATTATTCATCATTAAAAGTGAATTTCTATTTCAGCTTAAAACCACAGATTATGTGGCTTACCAGTACAGAGGGTCTTATTGATTCAAATGCAACGTATTATATTATAGTACCAGCACGGGAAGCATGGTCGCGCGATAGACGATAAAATATCAGGCCGTCCCTATCGCACTTACAAATAGTGCTGGGCGACCGACTTCGCTCGTTTCTATTTTATTATATTACGTTTTTAGATAAAAAAATACAAAAAAACTTATAAATACAAAAAATAGTTATTTCTTTTACAGGGGGGCAAAGTTGTTGTTTAACCGCACGTGCCAATATTGAAGCCCGAGTAATCGAAAGGTTCCAATATTGAACCGCGAGCGTAGCGAGTTGTTCAAAAAGTGGAATCTTGAGCATTACGAGAGTTTCAAGACACGAAGGTTAAACAAACTTTGCGCCGAGTGAAACACAAAATTTTTCACCACACCAACACGAACAAAATACTGACTAAAAACGTCAAACTAAATCAAATCTATAACTTTGTTCAATATTTATAATTTAAAATCATCATTTATAGGTAATTTCTACCAGCCAGCTCAAGATATCAAGTTAAAATTTGTATGAAATTATTTTGCACTCTTGTGGATAAAATGCAGCAACGTAAAACTTTATTTCTTGTCGGGATTCGAAACCCTGACACCTGCGATGTGCCTGCGAATATTAGCATAGAATATATAATAAGTATTTATACGTATATAAATATTAGCATAGAATATATAATAAGTATTTATACGGCGAATATTAGCATAGAATATATAATAAGTATTTGACGACCGGTCTGGCTCACTCGGTAGTGACCCTGCCTGCTGAGCCGCGGTCCCAGGTTCGAATCCCGGTAAGGGCATTTATTTGTGTGATGAGCACAGATCTTTGTTCCTGAGTCATGGATGTTTTCTATGTATATAAGTATGTATTTATCTATTTAAGTATGTATATCGTCGCTTAGCACCCATAGTACAAGCTTTGCTTAGTTTGGGGCTATGTTGATCTGTGTAAGGTGTCCCCCAATATTTATTTATTTATTTATTTATTTATTATATTACATATATTGTTGTCTGAGTACCCACAACACAAGCCTTATTAGCTATGAGCTTAACGTGGGCCTCAGTCAATCTGTGTGAGACATGTCCTTATAATATTTATTTATTTTATTTATTTTTATTTAATACACTCTTACGACGGAGCTACTACGCGACGCCAATGCGCGGACACCGAAATTAGCGACCATTATTTTGCGTTTACTAACGCGAAAGAAAAACGCATGAATGTTTTGGGACCTAAGGCAAAGGTACTTAGATCGATTTTTCACCCCTGAAAACCCCCACATAACAAACTTCAGCGAAATCGTTAGAGCGGTTTCCGGTTCCTCATAGGTAAGCGTGCTCCACCGTAGACCGTATCATCACATACCATCAGGTCAGGTGTGATCGTGGTCAAACGTCTACCTATTCATACCAAAAAAAGAGTTCGTCAGTATTATATACTAGCTTTTGCCCGCGGCTTCGCTCGCATTAGAAAGAGACAAAAAGTAGCCTATGTCACTTTCCATCCCTTAAACAACTATCTCCACTTAAAAAATCACGTCAATTCGTCGCTCCGTTTTGTTGTGAAAGACGGACAAACAAACAGACACACACACTTTCCCATTTATAATATTAGTATGTATGTATAAATAAATATACAAGAATTGTTCGTTTAAAGGTACAAGATGTATGATATGACGTGATTCAGAAAACCGTCATTTTTAAAAACAACGGTCATATCATATCCAATACATATGTAGTAGTATCGGAGCGAAACATGTCGAGCGACCTTCGACAAGTTTACGTGAGTTACCCGATTTTACATGTTTATTATGTCAGTGTCTCACGGTAGTTTTATTAACCCGGCAACCTTCAAATCAAGAGTGAACAGGCATCTTCTGGGCGAGCTCACTCCATCGTAGGCCACGTCTTTGCCTTTGGCTAGTCTGTGGCCAAGAGTAAGCCCATTTATAAAAAAAATGATGATTCCATCGATAAGTATGACGATTACTATTTCTCATAATTGTAGTCATGATTCCTTGAGAATTTCCTGTTGCATATATTTATACGGAATAGCTCCAAACATAGGAAGTGGATAGTTAATAATATTGCCAACTTAACTGACGGGTCAATTAAGCCCGGTTTACACGGATGTTTGAAGAAGCATGTCAGGTGACAGGCTATTCAACTTTCAACAATTTTCTACCGGCGAACGGAGTAATCGGAGTATACATGCCGTGTGTCACCTGTGACACAGAATTTATAATAGTACAAGTACAGAAGGCTCACTCCTTTGATGTTTACAAAATGCCGCCATTCTAAATTCGTACCTACATTAACAATCGGACCGCACGCGGGCAGCCGACATTGAATTCTCACGACTGAATGGGCCGCGAACTCGCGGCCACCGCCGTGTACTTGTAACGCGGCGATAGAATCTGAACTTCCTCTTTTCCGCACTTGTATCGTAACAATTCGTGATGTACATTAACGGTCAATAGCCATAGGTATTATAGATTGAGGTTGGATCTTCTTCAGTGACAGCAAGGACCATATAATACGGGACAGATAAAGCCCATATAGAGGTAAAAAAGCGTACCTCTGAAATGTATAGGCCTTTTAGGCTTAAAACTAGACGGTCCGATTCTTCGTATGCGGCGCTGCGATCCTTAGTAATCGTACCTCAATAGGTGGCACGCGTTGGGCTCCAGGGATCCTTTAGGAAGGTTAAAGATCGGCCTGCGTGGAGAGCACTGCAACGTACAGCGACTTAGTCCGTTTTCACATTATCCGATCCGATATCGGATGTCGGACGGATTTCAATGTAAAAAATCTAAGATGGCGCCTGTTTTGTATGTGATATCGGTCAGACATCCGATATCGGATCGGATAATGTGAAAACGCGCTTATGGTGGTCACGACCCTCAGTCATGAGGTTTCGACGGAGAAGAAGAGGTGGCGGTGGCGCTAAAAAAATGAGGTACCTACGATTCTTAGTATGGAGTCTGTAAATCCTATATTATGAATAATGCTTGGTGACAGTGACCTATAAACTGGGACAATAGCACAGTATATTAATAGTACTATCGTACAGTATGGCCACTCCCGCTCCCCGCTGAAAGTGCCACCCAACCCCTCTCGGTTACCTCACAGTTACCGCCTATCAAAAACGCGAACAGTGGACCTGTCATATTTCCCTCATACAAGCATAGTACGCGTTCACCTACACGAGCTTAGACTGTGTGCTAGGAACGCGCCCCTTTCATATATTTGATCGCCAGTGTCCGAGGTGTGACAATAGTTGCCCGGTAAAATTATTTTTTTTTTCTTATTATGATTCTTCATTCAAGTAAATTATTGTCAAGAGCGTTTATAATGTGATATGTAACATTGACTCTCTCTTTGCACTGTCAAGTCAAACCCGTTTTATCTTGATAGCCTAGATTTCACAAATACTCAGTAATTATACGAGATTCTCAAGCGTTTTGCACTTATGATACTTACTGGTAAACAACAATTAATAGATAATATTTATGTCAATTGCTATTGTCTACATATTAAGTCTTATGCTTACATAAGACTTATCAAAGATTAGGTTTGTCTTAGAGATAAAATGCCTCTAGTAATAAGCTGGTGCAAGTTAGCTAGGTTTTTAAGCAAAAGAAATAACTAGAATTATTTAATTTTAAATTCTGTTTTTTTATTCAGGTGATTATACCGACTGAAGAAACCTTAAAGGAGAATGGGCACTTTTGTTTTGTTCACCCCCCATCCCATGGCTATATAAAGATTAGAGATATCTTGTTTGAAAGCTCTTAACCGTAGTATTAATTCGTTGTATGGGATCAACCTCAGATAACTTGCATTGACCGAGATATAAAAAAAAAGTAGATCACTTAAGTAGTTAATTTTCCTAATCCATGCGAAATGACGAAGAGCACCATATTTTATTTAAAACAGTAAGTAAAATGCTCTTTGTTTTTGCTATTAAAGCTAACGATAAATTATTTTTCACCACACCAACTGGTAAAGGCTTTCTTTGCTATTATAAAACAGATAGCAAAATTGCATTTTATCCACAAGGGGGCAAAGTAATTTCATACGAATTTTAACTCGATGTCTTAATCTCGCTGCTAGATTTTACCTATAAATGATGATTTTGAATCATAAATATTGAATAAATTGATGGATTTCATTTATTTTGATGTTTTATAGTCAGTATTTTGTTCGTGTTGGTGTGGTGAAAAATTTTGTGTTTCACTCGGTGGCAAAGTTTGTTTAACCTTCGTGCCTTGATACCCTCGCAACGCTCAAGATTCCACTTTTTGAACCACTCGCTACGCTCGCGGTTCAATTTTGGAATCTTTCGCTTGCTCGGGTATCAAAATTGGCACGTGCGGTTAAACAACTATATACTTTCCCCCCTTGTAAAACAAATAACTATTAAAGAGTATAATTTAAAGTTCAAAGAAATCGCCATACTCTAAATTATCTGCTGTTAAACGGAATGAGAGTGTATTGTATACTCATGCCATATGTTTCACAAGAAAGGTATTTTTATAAGCTATTTTTTGTATACTATAGCTGAGGTCAAACGCTTGCAGGAATCGTAAAATCAATTTTACACCTCATAAGGGTATGAATTGGGTTGATTTACTCTACTTAAGCGATATATTTAGCCCATATATATAAATAGATTTATTTCATGAATATAACGGTTTTGTCATTTACGAACGGTAACAACGTCAATGCATATCATATCAGATTGTAAGAACAAGTCAGTTACCTTGATCTCAACCATTGACGGTTATTCGACGGTTACCAGTCCTATTATGGATTGCACTCTCCATGTCATAAAATTACCCTCTCTGTTTAACACCTCATGTTCGATAGAGACAGAGCATGCTGCTATCGCGATGTCATGTACATAAGTGCGTCCATCATACATGTAGTCGTACCTACGCAACTGAACCAGTTTTTGCGACGGCTTAACTTGATATTGAATTTAAATGAATTGGTAATCATATGTATAAATACTCGATTAAATACAGACAGCATCCTATGACAATTTCAATCGGAAAGTACGACACAATCGATTAGAACTAAGTATTAATCGATAAGAATTAAATACGAGTATTGTGAGTCATCGTCATCGACTGCGTAGACAAGAGAATTGTTCACGATCCGCAGCCTAGTGTTATCTATCTCTGTCGCTCTAATACGGAAGACCAATGAGAGACTAGCTACGATATGTTACAGTGAGTAAAGGAGGCACACTCAAAGGTTATGCCAGATGGCGCCACTACCTTAATAGTCCATTACCTACGCAGATAAAGAATTTCATACATGAGAGCGAGAAGATGATATGTTTCTTTTTCTCTCACACATATGAATGACAGTGACATGCCTAGACACAGCCACTTGCACAGGCGTCGCCTGGCGGGATGTCAGTGTGCCTCCTCATTACGATTTAGCGATTTACCATTTCCATTTGCTTACTTGTCTAGGTTGCGTAGACAAGAGTTACGTTTCGTTCGCTACGGAGCAGTATCGATTTTTTAGCAGCGTTTTCAATTAGGTACACTACGTAGACGTAGCTACAACAAAGAATGCTTACGACAGTCAATAGCGAAAGAGTTCTGGAATATTTGTAGTTATAAAAATTCAGGTTGCCTCCGATGGTATGGCCATATACGCCGCAGACCGGTGGATTACATCGGAAACAGATGCCTGTCCAAAGCCCTAGGCCACGTGGCCCCGGTAGGCCTAAGAAGCGCTGGCTGGACGTCGTGGGAGCGGACATGCAAGAGAACAATCTCACGCCTAAGGATGTCGAAGACCGGGCAAAGTAGAGAAGACTGAGCAGGAAAGCAGACCCTGGCGCTAGGCCGGGAAAACGCTTGGTTGAAGAAAAAGAAGAAATAATAAACAAAACCCCCAAATGGTTACTTACTAGAATTAATGATTAAACGAACTTACCTGAAGTGAAGTTCTATCATAATTATCCGAGTTGCTTCGTCGAATAGATTATTAATAAACACAATGTAGTTACAATTACATAGGTGAACTTTCTTGTATTTTTCCGTGGCATTCTAGCCATCATCTTGGAAACTGAGTCTTCTAATCTTCAGACCTCGTGATGATTATAACCGTGGTTTTAATAATATTCCATACGATATAGATATCGAGTTATATATTCTGAACTCATAGTTCCACACTTTTATACACAGGTCATTCGTGTGCAGTACGGTCGCCAGCGTGACGGCATTGTCGTGCAAATGGCAGGAAGCGTTGGCCCACCATCCTTTGTGTTGCACTGCTCCCAATAGATATTGCTGTTGACTAGATTTTGGACACTTCGGACACTGAATATACAAGGTGTGGGGGATTCTTATAACTTCTCATCTCAAGTCCTAAGTTGCTTTAAAAAGATTAAATAAGGTTCAAAATTCAACACTGCAAAAATGAGTCTGGGACTGGGTCATAGGACTGATTAGATCAGAAAAACAAAATATTGACATGAAATGAAACGGTATGGGGACGGTCGTTCCAGTACTGCCGACGATACAAAACTCTAAATTTGTACTACATATTTATCTGACTCTACCTCTGTTGAAAATACCAATGCAACTGGTACTTTCAACAGAGGTAGAGTCAGTATTGCTAATATATTCTAAGAAAATGAGTATTTATCGTATAGTGATTTGGCTAGCCGTATCAACATACTCAAGAATCGAACTTATTATTTTGGTATACTTGTGGAGAACTATGGAAAAACTGTTTTTTTTAATGGTACCAATGACTGGTACTTTCAACAGAGGTAGAGGCAGATAAATATGTAGTACAAATGTAAAGCTTTGTAGTAACTTTCAATCTTAAGTCATTGTCAATAAATGTGACAGAATAGTGTCGAGCAGTAGCTTACTCATCAAAAAAACTGTCTTTCCACAGTTCCCCACAAGTATACCAAAATAATAAGTTCGACTCCTGAGTCTGTTGCTACGGTTTGTAATAACTAAATCACTATACGATAAGTATTCGTTTTCTTAGAATATATTAGCAATACCAAAGAACCCAAGGTTTTAGCTCTCCAATAACATCTAGGTATTTTGCAAAAGAAAAACGTGAGGAAAACATATTTCGAATCAAAATGCACCTCGCATAATCAGTGGCGCCACAGTACCTATGAGTCATTTAAGAGCAACACTGACTAAGTTATTTAACATATATGTGACGAATTCGTTTTGGAATTTTGAATATCGAACGTCGTTATTGCACTTAAATTATATGAAAATTTTGAATGTAAAAAGTTATAGATATCGAGTTATTTTATATGTCAATCATCAAAATTGTTGTCCATAAATTGAAATCCGTTTAAAACATACAACAATTAGAAATTATTTGTAAATGCTTTAATTAATATATAATATGTTATGTTGTCTGAAATCTTCTCGAGGCTCAGGCGTAGGGTTAGAGCCGGCGTAGCTTTATTTGACGTTCATATGCGCATTGTAATAATAAATATGTCTACTTGAAAAATAAATATTTCATTTTCATTTTCATTAAGAATAAATGTTAAACTTGTACGTATCATGCGTTTTTATAATGATAAATTACTTATGCACCAATTTCCTATTTAAAGTGCGACATTCTAGTCATTATTGGCATGTCTGATATGTGTTTTCTTTTTGCTACACCACAATATTTGCCATTCCTGAAATACCTATTCAATATGTATATACATACATACATACAAATCAGTCAATAGGGCTGAAAAAAAATGAAATTGTGACATTGCAGTGACAGGTTACCAGCCACAATTTATCCCGCGGGAAGAAAGGGGGTGGTGAAATTCTTAGCCCGTCACCACACGGGCACATTTAAATGTGCATGTTTAACCCCTCAAGCGCCTTGTTCCAGATCTGTCCCATGCAATTTAAGCAGTAATTAACAGTTAGAAGGTTATTAATTCAGTAGCAAATTTTTGACAACGGAGTTCCAGGGGTTAAAATCGTTTATTTTATTGATATTATCAGAAGTAATCCATAATCCATATCCATAATCCATAATAATATTATAAATGGGAAAGTGTGTGTGTCCGTGAAAAACGGAGAAACGAATTGACGTGATTTTTTCAGTGGAGATAGTTGAAGGGATGCTGAGTGGCATAGGCTACTTTTTGTCTCTTTCTAACGCGAGCGAAGCCGTGGGAAAAAGCTAGTAATTAATAAACTTCCGATCAGGCCGTTACCCCACGTTACCCTTTCCTCTTTCTTACTTTTATTTTATTTGAACGAATGTACATATCATGGTTAACAATGACGAGACATTACGTGCATGCATAGGTACATACCTACCTATACCTACTCGTAACATTGTTATAGACATAACATTAACAATACAGTAGGTGAGTCTGTCTGTTCGACGCGTAACAGAGTATTTCCCCTATACGCAAGAAGTGGTTATAATACGTGTAGTCGGTAACTAAGTAGAAGTACCTATTCAGACAGTCATATTTCATATATTGGTATTATAATAATTATATTGGTTTTGCCTGTGTGGTGACGGGTTAAGAATTTCACTACCCCCTTCTTCCCGCGGGTGTCGTAGAAGGCGACTATGGGATGTAGGTTAAATTGTGGCGTAGTATAGGCGAGAGGCTGGCAACCTGTCACTTGTCACTGCAATGCCACAGTTTCGTTTTCTTTCAACCCCTTATTCGCTAAGAGTGGCACTGAAGCTTTAGTAGTTTCATGTGCTCTGCCTACCCCTTTATGGGATACAGGCGTGATTGTATGTATGTATGTATGTATGTATGTATGTATGAATGTATGTATGTATTGGTATTATAACCCTTTGAAATACGGTTTGAAAACTGTTAGCAACGTGGACGACACAAAATGAGCAAACCGAGTAATTTTAACAGCGAACATATTAGAAGAGTAAAATGTCATATAAACTTTTCTGGATTTCTCCTACTTTCAGAATTATAAGCAATAAAAAAAATACTTATTATTTCTGAGAACAAAACGCTATTTTGCTGGCGATGATGCCGTTATCAGAGATAAACTAACTATATATCAAAAAAATAACTAAAATCGCCGTCAATAGAAATTGTCAACAATGTAAACAAACCATTCTATAAAATATCAATATTCTATCACAATTTTATTACTTAAAAGGTTGAGCATCATAATGTGATAAGAATTGATTAAATAACACATGGATTTAGCCAGTTTCTGATGAGTTAGAATGAAAATTAATAGTTATTTGTTATACAAGGGGGCAAAGTTGTATTTTAACGCCGAGTGTGGAATTGAAAAACGAGCAAGTGAACGGATTCTATAGTTGAACCACGAGCGAAGCGAGTGGTTCGAGAATAGAATCCTGAACTTGCGAGTTTTTTAACACACGAGAAGTAAAATACATTTGCACCCGAGTGTAACACAAAACTTTTCCCCTCACTATAGCGAGGAAACTACAACGCAAAAAATGCATTTATGACTGCTTCCAGTAGTTCCACAGGTGGTAAATCATCTTTATTACTAGATTCACCTACTTTTATCAATTTTACATCAGTTAATTTGACTTAATTCAAGGTCAAATTACTTTACCCACTAGTGGATAAAATGCGTTTTTACCCGCTGGTATTAAAGGACAAAACACGTGTTTCCGAGCTAGTGAGGGGAAAAGACATTTTGACTACAAGGTTTGTTTACATTGTTCACAAGTTCTATTGACGGCAACTTTTATTTAGTAACACATTCCAAAAGTATCTTTTTAGAAAAAAAAATGTATTTATTTATTTTAAGTGCCAGTTTTACAAATAACATTTACTTTTTATGTGAAAATACACCCAAAAAACAAAAAAAATAGTACACAAAAAAAAATTGTCGAAATTTACTTGACGTGATGTAACATTTTATCTGTATTTTTGTTTTGCCGTGTATTTTCTAAATCAGTATGTCCTATTTATTACTATCATCAGAGCTAACACATATATTTTTTCTTACCAGTATTAACAATAACTGACAGTGTGCAGAAGGCTTAAAACGGTGAATCAAACTCACTAAAGGAATGTTGAAGCAATCACTCAAGGCATTTCCAACAGGCTTTACGAGCCTTTATGATGCACCACACTCAAAATTAAACTTTATAATTAAATAATAAAGACTATAATTGTATATAACATTAGCAGGAATACAGATAACACACAGGTAAGCTTATAAACTAGCCAATTAAGTAAACTTGAAAATGTATTAAAGTTTAAACCTTAATTCTAGAGTGTTATGGTTTAATTTTTATTGAGAGGGGTTCTAATAAAATTGTTAGGACGTGGTCTTGGGTGACATGCATCGTGAGTTCAGACGCAAAAAGTTGTAAGTGAAAAATGCGCGGTGTTTTACGTATGGTGTTGGTGTTTGTGTAATGTGTATGATGGTTTATAAAAAGAGGAATCTTCACTCATCGTCATTCTCTTGCCCTTGTCCCAGTCACTTGGGGTCGGCGCAGCATGTCTTTCTCTTCCATACATCTCTATCACTCGTCATCTCGTCATTAACTTGTTTTAGTCCCATATAAGGGCAATCTTCACTAGTAACATTTATTTTGTAACTTTAAATAGTTACTTGTGTATGGTATAGAAGACAGTGTACCCATGTATGTAAATGCTATGAAATAATTAAACATATTATACTGTTTTTGTGTGGCAGATAAAAAAGACCTCGTGTTATGATTCATTACATAGTTAGGATTGCGAGTTTTTTTTTTACGGAAATAAACAGTAACTACACAATCACATTTTTTATTGTTTTAAATTGAATTTCTCACTTGCAATTGAAAAATAAAAATAGAATGAAGATTTTTTTCGCATAAATGACACGTTTTTACTATACAGAATCAATAGCGTGAGAGTTTTTTTCCTAGAAATATCTATTCTGTTCACGGTAAAGTACAAAAAAAAACATAGACCGTGGGAATATCGCTACTCAACACAAAAGGGGTTTAGTTTAAGTTTCTTTTTTATTCTTTGACGAACGTGAGGTATTGTTTACTAATAAAATATTTTTGTTGAATGGCGAAAATTTAGGTTTTGAGTTAAGTCACGTTTTATTGTGTAATATTTTATAAATATTACTTTATGACGTAAAATTGTTTACTTTTATAACTTAAATTTTAATTTTTTATCACAAAGACAGAGAAAGAAATGTTATTTTTTTTGTTCTCGAAAGAAAGTTGGGTAACGAAGGATAGAAGGTTACATTAAAGTTAAAGAAAGATTCTCCAACTAGGGTTTGTCGTTATGTAAATCTTTACAGATATAAGTGACGAAGCATGCCTATTACGTAAATAAATCCTATGTGGGTATACATTTACATAGTATTGTTTTCAGAAAAATATCTAAACACAATTAATCAAAGCCCTCACAAACCACTGACACAAAGTCCAAACTACGCATTTTAGATAAAAATACATTAAAATGTAATTAATAACCGTTACCAATAATTGAGAATACGTAACACCTACGCAAACTGTATCTTCCTAATAAAATGTTACTTATATGTAATAACTGTTACGCAACGCCACTTCAATAATTATTATATCTGTTGTTTTTAAAGCAAGCAAGATTTGCACTTATGGTTTTTTTATTTATATATTATTATTAGCCTGTTGTAGTGTCCCACAGCTGGGCAAAGGCCTCCCCTCGCTTCTTCCACTCAACCCTGTCATGTGCGTAATTCTGCCAGGTTTTTTTATTAAGCTTGTGAAAAATCTCTCTATGTACACCGTGTTTTTTTTTGTTTTCCGTTAAATTCGACACGAAGTTAGGTTCATCATCAGGAACCACCCTGTATGTATATCGCTTTTTGTTAAATTCAAAAATATTTTTTTTTTCGTATCCATACATAATAAATGGATTAATTAGTGTGAGAGGACCTTAATCATAACATTAAAGTCATTGTCAAGTGTTTGACGGCACATGTCAAAACAAATAACATTAGGAAGTGGTAAGGGATGCCACACACGTGTTCAGTAATTAAATTATTATTTTTAATAATTCGATAACAGTAAGAGTTAAGAGGCTAGTTTCTTACAGAAATTGATTGTATTTACATACACATACATACATACAATCACGCCTGTATCCCATAAAGGGGTAGGCAGAACACATGAAACTACTAAAGCTTCAGTGCCACTCTTGGCTTGGTTTTGATTGTATTTGAACTAAAGAATCTTCCCTTAAAGTTAACGGAATTCAATAAAAACAGGGTGTATATGCCACATGACTGTACTATGCCTCGATATTAGTCTCGATTGATACGATGATTGATATATTATGGACTCGATCACAAGATACCTACCTAGATAAAATAGTACATTACGATACAAGTGCGTAAAAAAGGAAGTTCGAAACGAGTGGCGATAAATTAAAACACGACCGAAGGGAGTGTTTTCAATCGACACGAGCTCCGAATTTCCTTTTTGCACGTGTATCGTACGACGTTTTTCAGTACAGATGGCCCTCCGAAGTGTCGACCTGGCATATAAGGAACCACTTCTCGCACTAGTGCGTAAAAAAAACACCATCTGTACTGAAAAAAAAATCTTCCTATAGATAACTTGTTAATTTGATATATTTAGCATTATGTTAAACTCACTTTTACGATTGCTATTGCTACTCACGTAACTAAACGCCTGAGTTATTTCGTATTCGTAAAGCTGTAGGTATATTTTAACTAAACAAAACGCGAATAACAACGTAATAAACATAGTAAGTATATGTGGCAATTATTAAAATTCATGTCTGTATGCCAATTTTTAATTGAGTGAATTTTAGTTTTCAGTACCAAGCTGTGACAGGTTACAGGACATAAGGAATACAAGCATAAACGGTAAAAAAGTGATCGCGTATAAAATAAACAGTAAACAAGCATGTTTACATAACCAATTCGCACGTGTTTTCGAAGGGGAAAACAACACACAAATTATATAACGCTTAACCGAAAAAAAAAATACACTTACAACCACATCCAAATTGGCAACATCCAACGTAGAGGTCGAAGACATATCAATAGGCACACTGTACACCGTCGGCTCAGGCACCACTTTGCTCCGTCTCACAAACCACACTTTTACACTACGCACCATATTTTCCACCACACTTACAAAAAAAAAACAATCGACTATCGCGAAGCGAAAACTCACACAGTGAAAACAAAAGAGTCGCGGGTTTTCCTTTTAATAACAAAACACGATCGTGGAAATCGAACGTGCGCGTGCGACGCGGCAAGGCGAGCGCGATCGAATGACAGCCTTTGGTCATTTATTGGCGCGAAACCTCCAGGTAATACCTGTGTCCTATAACAACGTATTAAAGTCGAAAATTGTACTTTTAGATATTATCTGCGAAGCTTTAACGACCCGTGTGCAGGTAAATTAAAATGAGGTAATTTAAAATGGCGGCGGGCGAGTAAGGTGAATGGTCAGTTGCTACGTTCTTCGTCTGGGGCGTTTACCGTTGGTTACTTGGTTGGGATGCAAAAAGATGTTAATGTTAATGCCACATAAAAAACCTTGATCTTTCCATAAATTAGTATGCTTATCTGCAAATTTATAGTGAGACCCGGACTTGAGTTTTTATAAATTAAGAATGTTATTATACTTATTATTTATTGATCTCCTGGATGTAAAGTAAAGTTTTTATATTATCTATGCATTCATTTGAAATTACGAACGGAATGAATGGTTCTGAAGAAAAATCAGAGTTTTTGTTTTTAAATGTATGAGATTTCACTGCAGGCTGTTTAATACGTGGTAATATCAGGGGCGGCTCACTCCGCGATTCTATCGCCGCGCTACAAGTACATGCTAGCGGCCGCGAGTTCGCGGCCTAATCAGGGGTGGCGCGCGTTCTCACGGAACGCACGTTCGCACTTTCTATTGTTACTTTACGTCGCGAGTTTTTTTAAGGTTCATATGCGATGTCCACGTGTGGAATGGCTAATAATGCTTAGTTAAATAGACATCATGAATAAAATAGGACAATCTTACACATATCTTATTGATTAAGTCCCACGTAAATGTTCAATAAGGCTTGTGATGCTGAAGGCTTAAACAAAAATATATAAATACTGTATATATACCTAGAAAGTAGTCAAGACTTGAATAAATAAAACAAATTTTCTGATAATTAATCTGAGAATTAATTCGTTTTAATCCATAGGCAACCCTATCATCCGACGCTGCGCACGTGCGGCTCGTTTCTTTGTTAGAATTTTGTAGGCATTTAAAAAGGCGGCATTTCGTGAACATCAGTGGGCCTTCTGTACTTGTACTATTATATATTCTGTGGTAATATGTACATTGTTGTTATACACACAGTTTTCCGCCTATGAATATAGCCATCAGATATATGGGATCGGTCAAGGTGCATCGTCAAGGCCATAAGGCGTGTTCCGATATTTATGCGCGCCCCACCCGCTCAGATGTATATGATAGCGACTGTATATCGACAACAAAGTCATGAATAAGAAACATTGACATTAGCAATGCAGATTTGACATTTGTATGAGTGAAAGTACGACGGGGCGATCACCTTGTATTGCAATACACTTAACAAATAATTTAGCGTTGAAAGTTTAAGAAAGATAAATAAAAGTGCATACATTGTATGATTGTACTAGAATCACGCCTGTATCCCATAAAGGGGTAGGCAGAGCACATGAAACTACTCAAACTTCAGTGCCACTCAAGGTGAAGCAATAAAATACCACGTGCATTTCTTTACTTGCACCAAAACTTAAGGTAGAGTCGAAAATTGGACCAGTGGCTTGTTTCTCGAAAGGTACAAGCCTTGTATTACAAGTGTGTTTCCATGACAACCCATACGATTTGACAGTTCACGCACTTGTAATACAAGGCTTGTACCTTTCGAGAAACAGGACCCAGGGGCCCATTTCTCGAAGCTACAATTTACAAGTGGTAGTCAATGAGCCCGTTTCTCGAAAGGTACAAGCCTTGTATTACAAAATACAAATACAAAATACAAAATCATTTATTCAGCAAATAGGCCACGGGGGCACTTTTACATGTCAACATTACAGAGTATTCATTAAAGTTAAACAAATGAAATTAATAGAAATATTAACTAAAAATATTAATCATAAGCAAAGTAGCTATACACTGATTACAAGTGTGTTTCCATGACAACTCATACGATTTGACAGTTCGCGCACTTGTAATACAAGGCTTGTACAGTCAAGTGTAAAAATATGGGTGCGTACAACTTATCAAAAATATGTCCCATAGCACTTGTCGGCGGAATAAGGTCTCGGTACATATTTTTGAGCGGATAAAATCGATACGTATTTTTGCACTTGACTGTACCTTTCGAGAAACAGGCCCCAGGGGCCCATTTCTCGAAGCTACAATTTACAAGTGGTAGTCAATGTCTAATATGACAAGTTGAAAAGAGACTTACGCTTGTAACTTGCATTGTAACTTTCAGTTTTGATTTGAGAAATGGGCCCCAGGGCAGGGGCGGCTCACTCCGCGATCCTTTCACCGCGCTACAAGTACATGCCGGCGGCCGCGTGTTCGCGGCCCATTCAGTGGCGACGACCTTCGCGCGGTGCAATAGAATTCAATGTGAACTCTGCACGCGTGCGGTCCGTTTGTTAATGTAGGTAATAATTTAGAATGGTGGCGTTTTGTGAACTTCAAAGGAGTGAGCCTTCTGTACTTGTACTATTATATATTCTGTGCCCAGGGTCAAATTTTTCGAAGCTACAAGTTACATTTTACAAGTGGTTGTCAATGTCTAATATGACAAGTTGGAAAGGGACTTCCGCTTGTAACTTGTAACTTTTAGTTTTGAGAAATGGGCCCCAGTGGCCCAGTATTGGCCTTGGCTTGTGTGGTGGCCTTGTATTACAAGTGTGTTTCCATGACAACCCATACGATTTGACAGTTCGCGCACTTGTAAGTTGTAATGCGTACAAGCCTTTCGAGAAACGGGCCCCAGGCCTACGAAATGTAACGTTGATAATGGAAAATTGGAAATTCCATATTACTAGTAAGTTCGGGAAAAATCAAAATAAAAACGGTAAAATACATGAAAAGTCTTCAAATATTTGATGTATATGTAAATTAAACTAACATTTAAAACTCATTTGATGTAGGTACAATTTCGAATGACTAAACATTTTATACGCTTTCTAGGAACAATGTCAGATTCATCTAAATTATTAGCATACAATCAAAACGCTTGGAATGATACATCCTGAAGATAAATCCAGTTTAAAGCTTGTGCAGTGAATCAGAGTTGTGGCATTTTGGTGGTTAAAACATAATGGGACTGTCAAAGGTCAGTAAAAATATGTATATGTGAATAGTTTTGAGATTAAATACTTTTTTCTTTTATTTGAGCATTTCTTTTTTTTTGCCATTTTGTTTTATTATGATTTTTCTAGGGAATTTTAGGTCAATTGTACTCAGAATCACGAGTACTTTCAACACTGGGAGACAAAAAGTGTCCCAGTTCTTCTTTTGTTACCCCACACAACATGTACTGAAAATGGTAACAAAATAAGAAAAAAATCGTATGGGACATTTTTTTTAACTACTAGGATTGAAAAAGCTAGTGATTCTGAGTAGAAATAACATATTTTTTTTCAAAAATATCACATTTGATGAAAGTGTCGAAAAAAAAGAAATGCTCATTTTCTGTATTCGGTTTAAAATAGTACATTAGGTACGAGACAAGTGCGAAAAAGAGGAAGTTCGTAACGAGTGGTAATAAATTAAAATACGACTAAAAATTATTAATTAAATCCAAAGAAATACGAATTTAATAAGAAAATTTTACCTATGTAGATTATGTAGAACGAAATGCATATCCAAAACAAATTAAAATCTAATTTATATGGGTGTTAACACAGAACTTTATTTATATAGAAGAAACAAGTTCATATATTTGTATAGGGGCCGAGCGTGTCAAATTTTGTACTGAAGTTGTTTCTTGCCTGTAATTTTAAATATGTCTCAGGCTCTTGATTGTTCATAATTTTTGTGTTGTTGCAATTGAATATCACGTAACGAGGCATTTTTTATGTTTTGATTGACTTCAACTTACAAAAATTGACGCCCGAAAGCTGCAAGCTGCGAGTAAAGACGGACAACTCAGTGGATTTCACTGAGTTCATTTGACACGCTAAGTAGATACGTTTGCTTGATCTATGGTATATATGACATCTGTGGGTGTTAACAAGAATAAAAATATGAACATGAAATTTTGTGCGCTTTGTAGATTGTAGATATAGGTTCCGTAAAAAGTAGGTAGCAATAAAGTACATTAGAGCAGTGCCCGTCAACTTTGTACATAGCCACGTCAGCAAATTTTAATTGATTCTATTTTGTTACTAACATTTAGTAATATAAGTCAACTTTCGTAAGATATATATACAGGATAATTGTTATAATTAAGAAAATATAGATACTAGAGAACCTTAATGACGAAATAAAACTTACTAAAATCTCAATTCATTAGAAGAATCTTGGTAACCAAATAGGAATAATAAAAACAAATTTAACATTTTCCTTAATTTTTGTACAAACTTTTCAAGAACTGCTGATTACATAAATAATTGTTCAGAAAACGCTATATTTCTCAATTCGCTTGAACATGATGATCTTCATCTGGATGACGGCCAGCAGCCACTCAGGAATGAGAGTGACGTAGCGAATGTCGTGCCAAGTTCTCTGCCCTTCTAGACGGAACTGGATCTGCAAAAATACAGGGTGGTTGTAATAGGGATGACGACTTTTTTTTTTAGTATGAATAGGTAGACGTTTGACCACGATCACACCACGGCTACATAAAACATATCGTCACTACTTTTAAAAAAACTTGTATCTTCGTCTGTATATGAAAAGAAAATTGTAGTAAGTATGTATGGAATGCATATAGACTTACTGCGTTTCAACTTTGAGGAGCAGCGTGAGATACGAGAATTTTTCAAAGTCGTGACGATGTGGCATTATTTTTAGTCCGTTAAATTAGATCGCCCAATAATACTGAACACGTATTTTTCATTTTTTCTAATAGCATCAAAGTTCCGGAGGTCACGTACCGTGAAACTTCAACGCAATTTACCGTCGTCATTTTTCGTTTACGAGAAAAAAGAAAAAATGAAATAAATTTGGACACAGTCATAGTCCAATTTTTTTTTTGATAATCTAACTGACGGACTAAATCGTTTTTTTTTAGTCGTCTCGCCTTGTGTTTATTACCTGGTAATAATTTCAGGATATGGTGGGCTGGCTATGTAAAAATAAAATATTTAGTTCAATTAAACCCAGATTTTTACCCCTATCATTAAACGTACAATAAAAGGGAAACTTTTTTTTTGGGTTCTGTATCTACTAGACAGAACCCAAAAATATATAAATATTATTACAGACGTAATATGTATGTAGGTACTAGGCACATTAGGTATACTAGCCCCGATGCATATGTATTCGTCTAGTCAGACCATTTTTTTTTGGTTCTCCTGTTTGTACAAAAATAATGTCTTAGTTCAAAAATCATTAATGTCTAATGCTAATACTAATCTAGTTTATTTTTTATGGCAGTATTGTACATTAACTAAATCTAAGTACCTAAACTAAAATTCATAATCCTACGGACTAAATTGACAAATGACTGACAGGAACAGCAAAATAAAAATAGTGAAGGGTATATATCGATAACAATATATCGACAAGTTGTAAAGTACATATAACAGAAAAGTTTAAATCCACTGCATCGGGGCTAGTAGTACACTTGCTTACCTCAGGGACTGGGGTGCTATTATGAGGATGGGTAAACTTCTCCTGTACTCTGAAGTAGACGGTAACCGTGGCTTGTGGTATGGGGTACTGTGGTGTAGGCTGGCTGAATATCGCCTAAAACAATATAAAAATCTAACATACAATTACGCCTGTATCCCATAAAGGCGTATGCAGATAGGGCTGCCATCTCGAATTTCGCCAAACCCGGACAAAGATTCAAAAAACCCGGACATTTGGGGTAAATCGCATGTTTTCCCCGGACGAGTCCGAAAAATTTTTATTTAACCTTTAATTTTTATCCACTTTTTTTTTTAACTTCACACAATGTGTAATTTGCAATAAACAATAAAAAAAAAAATAACAATTTTTCTTACAAAAAAATAAAATTTGTCTCTTTTTAGGGTTCCGTACTAAGGTACAAAAGGAACCCTTATGGTACAACTCTGTCCGTCTGTCTGTCCGTCTGTCATATTACTAAATATCTCGAGACTATTTATGCTATCGATTTGAAATTTGGACAAGTTATGTTATGAACATTGTTAACCGCTATAAATTGAAAGTATTAGGTATTTAATTTTATTTATCAATATAAATTATATAAAATGGCCAAACTAAAAGGGGGCCAAACTGTAAATTTCAAGTTACTAGGTCAAGTAGGGTATCGTTAGAAAGAGCTCAAATAACAAAACTATATCTTATATTTTTTTTTGTCAAAAAAAAAAAGATATTCGAAGGAAAATGTAAAAAATATACCGTTCTCCCCCCCCCCCCCTTATCTCCGAAGTTTACGAACGAAATATTGTGAAAATTTTACGAAACATTGATCTTATACTAAATATTACAGGAAAAATAAAATCAAGTCTGTATCAAGGAATTTTTTTTAATTGACAAGAAACTTCAATTTCAACTTTCATTTTTACCACCCTTGCATACCTATACATATTATACATCCATATCGTAATTATCGTATTTCAAAATTAGACGAGATTGTACCTAAAACATTATCTTTCAAATAAAGTGAAAACTGTCGGTTAACATTATAAAGAGTTATCCCTCAAAAAACATCATACTATACTTCTTCTAACTTAAGAGTTGTGCTCTTATCGGTGGAGCAATCTCCAACTCGTCCGGTCTTCTGCCAACTCCTTCACCTTCTGGTACGACACGACCTGAACCTTTTCTTTAATTTGTTTGAAATAGTTTCTCCTATTCCCCTCTTTCCTTCTACTTTTCCTTCTACGATGTTTTTGAGAAACAGGTCGTGTCGTAGCAGATGTCCAACTAGTACGCCTCTTCTGGGGGCCGATTTTTGAGTCTCACTGTCACTAAAATACCGGTTGAAAACGGTGAATTGCCTATTATTTTCAGTGACAATTTTCTGAATTCGAACGCCGTGAGACTAAAAAATCGGCCCCCTGTTTTCTATTGTCTTTAATATATTTCTTTTTTCTTTAATCCTATCTAGAGGTAGAACTCTAGCATTTGATATTTTTTCTGTCCAACTAATCCCTTCCATTCTCCGCCAGCACCACATCTCATTGTCCACGTCTCGTTTCATACTATACAGGTCGCGCAAATTAGTTAGAGAATGCACCGAGAGACGGCGCTATACTGTACACAATAATGCTCATTAGTACCTATACTTCTAGTCAAGTCATTAGAGTTAATTATATGAGATGAGATTTTTTTAACCATTTAAAGTTTGTACGAATACGGAACCCTCGGTGGGCGAGTACGAGTCGCACTTGGCCGGTTTCTTATTATGTAATCAGATATTAGTTAATCAGTCAACTTAAATTCGCTGATGAATACTTAAATTACTTAATTATTAAATACTTAAATAGAACAACAAGTGCAGTGATATACACGCATCAGCTATCAGCTGCTAGTGTATCAAATAATATAATAATAATAATAAATTCGATGGGGTGCTTCCTTACATGAAAAGTGTCCGGGTTTTCCCCGGACACTTCTTGACACCCCGCCCGGACGGACCCCGGACGGCCTCCAAACTAGGACAAATCCGGGGAAACCCGGACGGATGGCAGCCCTATATGCAGAGCACATGAAACTATAGGTGAAAAAAGTGTTTGAATAGAGAACACATAATTATTTAAAATTGCTAACACAAACAAAACAAACGCTTATTGGAAACACGTCACTCACACAAACAACAGGCGACTTTCTTAAATTTTTCACCTATACTCAAGTTTCAGTGACACTCTTGGCAAGGGTTGAAAGAAAACGAAATTACGACACTGCGGTGACAGGTTGCCAGCCTCTCGCCTACGCCACAATTTAACCCATATCCCACAGTCGACTCTCGTCCCTGGTGGTGACGGGTTAAGATTTTCACCACCCACTTTCTTGCAGTGGGTGTCGTAGAAGTCGACATTACCTAAGTACCTATTCAGACTATTCAGAGAAGGGTATTGTCTTGGTGATTCTGATTATTGAAACAAATTGATCTAGGAATAATTTTTATTGCCATATTGTCACACTTAATACAGAAGCAAATAACAGGCAGTTCAAACTAATTATTTTAAGTTCTTTATTACCAGAATATTATTTATTTGTTTTTTAAATTCGTATGAATTCTAACAATAATTTTTAAATTCTGAAAAAATAATTAAAAATCTGAGTAAAATACTTTGCACTAGCTTTACCTAAACGTTAAAATATGAACTTCAAAACTATTTGCTCTCTGTTTCAAAGATACATTTTCTGAATACCGCTACCGCTACAGTCATCGTTTTTAAAAACATGAAAACTAAGCATTTGTATAAAAAATCTCTAGCTAATAATTATCTAGGCACAGCCAAAATTATAGGTACTATAAAATTGTAGAAAAAAAAGCAAAAAATTTATTCCCGTACCGGGAATCGAACCCGAGCCTCCTGGGTGAAAGCCAGGTATCCTAGCCACTAGACCATACGGGAGATGACGGAACGGCCGAAATTATGTGTTATAATCTACACACGAGGCTCGAGTGACGTCAGGGCTCGATAATGACATCAATTACCTTGGAATATTTTTATTTCGGTCTCTGTATTTGATATTGAGTGATATTGATAACATTGACATAAATAATATATTAAAGTTAATAGAAAAATGTACAATAAGGACAATAAATTCTATTTTTAGTGACGTCATTAAAAAAAAACACTTGACACGGAACAAAACACAAAAATTCTACCAATCTAAATTAAAAATGGGTCACATGTTTGATGATCATGAGCAGATGTTTCGATGCCAAAATAGTTCACCTACCCCTATATTATTTGTATTTTCTCACCCGAACTTCGATTGTCATTAACAAAAAAAATAGGTGGAAAATATGGTTTATGGGTCTAAATTTAAACAATAGGAAAATATTATCTTGCCAAAAGTATCTTAAGGATTAATATGCTGTTTGATGTTTATCTATAGGAAAATCTCTTGCCTCATAGTAGTAATAATGACACGGCTCATCAACATCCCCGCCCTTATAGTTGATGCAGAAGAGGAAGAGATCAGTCAGCTTCCAGTTGAACCTGGTAAAAAAACAATGAGTAAGTAATTCATAACTATGATTTGACTTGTTTTTAAAGTTGTACATGCATTTCTGACGCTAAAAGAAGGAGAAAAAATATGCATGAACAAATCTTGAGCAAATCTTGGTAATATTTTTTTCGATGTATTTTCACAAAAAAGTTAAGTAAGTAACTTATGTTATTTATAATAAAAAGGCATTCAAAATTATTTTTTGTAAACCTAATTGTTTAAACGTTTTCTTGACACTTTTTGACATTCTATCGATAACTAGTGAGACTATGTTCGACGCTTTTAAAATGTTCCTGAGTCATGGGTGTTTTCTATGTATAGGTATAAGTATGTATTTATCTATATAAGTAAGTATATCGTCGCCTAGCACCCAGCACAAGCTTTGCTTAGTTTGGGGCTAGGTTGATCTGTGTAAGGTGTCCCCAATATTTATTTATTGTATTTATTTATTTATATTCTGATTGATTGATTGAACCTGATGGTGTCGTCGATGAGATGCTCCGCTGTGATGGCCAGTGGAGCTCGAAGGCCGGTGATGTTTAGCTTAGGCTTTCTGCCGAAGAGCTCTCGACATCCTGGAGACAGAAAAAGAGTTTTAAGAAAAAATTGTGGCGTAGGCGAGAGGCTGGCAACCTGTCACTGCAATGACACAATTTCGTTTTCTTTTAACCCTTTGCCAAGAGTGGTACTAGTTGTTTCATGTGCTCTTCCTTCTCCTTCCCTATTGAAGTAGACTGCTGGACATAGAACCTTGCTTTTGGTACCGTCTTGCTGGAAGAACATTGGCTTTTTTTGATACACAGAGTTTCTTTCATAAGTGTTGCACGAAGGAGAGGTCCGGATTGTCACAAATACACGTAATGGGCATGACACACATTAACGTTAGCGGCGGGCATTGAAACTAATTCGATCTTAGAAGAGTAACCCTTAATAAGGCAGAAGCATTTGTCAAAAATTACTCAAAAATTCTAATGAACACAAGTTAAATTATAATCTATTGAAAATATTTCAACTTGTGCTGTCTTAAAGTAGTCACACTACTATGTATATAAATTAAAACCGAAATAAATTACACATATGAAAGAAAAAGTGACCAAGTCCTCTGGTGCCTGAGGCTGGAACTCAAAAATTACTCAAGTCTAAAATAATGGTGGTAAATATGTACATATATCGAGAGTTTACTGGTGAAACCCGATAATTTGAACAAAGTTGTTATTTCAAGGACAAATTATCTCGATAAATCTGTTTCACCAGTAAACCCTCGATATGCTGTCTGCCAGAAAGTCTGGAAGTCTACTAAGTGACGGCATCACCAGATGTGCACCTAGTCACCCTAGTTAAGTGAATATCGAAAAGGTTTTTCCAATGTAAGTATAGACGTCTTGCGACCTGACTTTGCGGATGAAGAATCTTACATTCAATGGTGTATAGGACAACGTGACAAATCGTCACTACTTAAAAAAAAACTTGTATCTTCTTCTGTCAATGAAAAGAAAAATGTAATAAGTATGTATGCAATGCATATAGACTTACTGCGTTTTAACTTTGAGGAGCAGTGTGAGATACGAGATTGTTTCAAAGTAGTGACGAAATGCTTATAATTTAACTAGCTTTTGCCTGCGGCTTCGCTCGCGTTAGAAAGAGACAAAAAGTAGCCTATGTCACTCTCCATCCCTTCAACTACCTCCACTTAAAAAATCACGTCAGTTCGTCGCTCCGTTTTGCCGTGAAAGATGGACAAACAAACAGACACACACACTTTCCCATTTATAATATTAGTATGGAAGTATGGATTACGTGCAAGTTCCTTCAAAGTTTGACGCTGTCCTAGTTGCTCCTTGGCTCTGTTCACAACGGACACCACAGTGTCTAGAGCCACCTCTTCAATCGGCTGCAGTTCTGGATACGGATCAGACAATAAATCCATGGTTAATAATATAAATGCAAATATAAGATAAAATACGATAAATAAACACTCGTGCAATGTCAATGTCTGAGTGACAGGTTTATCTTTTTCTGAGATAAGAACTCCTTGGTAAAGAAAATAGTTAAAAAGTTTTTATCAAGCCTTTGATTCCTTGGCCTTAGAAGAGTGGTTAAGTATAGCCTGTCAACCAAATTTTGGCAGTAGCAATGTACATCAAACTAAAGTATGGTATCCTTATGAAAGGAACAAAAACCAGCAATGTACGTCGAACAGCCACAGATATATTTTTTTCAAGGGGCTCGCTCCTTCCTTACGAATTAGACAATGTATTAAAAAGGGACGGATATGTGCTAGTTATTTCTCTTTTTGGTAGGGTGGAGATTTCCACAGATAAGATACAAATGACACGCGAAGTTCCACGAATTTCCACCGATTTTCAAAACTAGTGTTGCTAGCCCGCGATTTTTCAAATTTGCCGCATTTTTCTAGTGACAAGATTTGGTTGACGGTCTATATATTTAATTTTCCTTTTGTATACGTTGCATTGCAAATACTATTTAATTAGCTTAAGATAAGAATATAAATAGATAAGACTATTCAAAAGAGCTCTGCAATGCCATGCTCGGTATCAAGATTCGAGATCGGGTAAGGAATGTCGAGATCCGTCGTCGCACCAAGGTGCAAGACGTTGGTTTCGTCATTACCAAACTAAAATGGAGTTGGGCGGGACATGCTAGGCAGAGTGATGGTAGGTGGACTAGAATGTTAACGGAATTTATTTATTTATTTATTTATTTATTCCAAGAAAAAAATCACAGCATTACAGCTTATACTTATAGGCCAATGCGCTGTAAAATTGAAATATTATGTTAAAATAAGCAAAAAGTATAAGCACACACACAAAACAAGTATTAGGTGGCCGCTTACATGTAAGAAGCGCTTGGCATCCGTTAGCTCGTTGGGTGAACGACATCCGAAAAATACTTTTTGTCTCTTTCTAACCCCCCACTTCCCTAAATTGGGGGTGGAATTTTATATGGAGCATTCCGCAATTCTCGAATTGAACGCTAGCGAGGCTGCGGGCAAAAGCTAGTACCTACTTTATAACTCCTCCAAAACGGAATTCATACCACTATAGTGCTATTTGGGTTACGCGAATATGACCATGTCTCTCAATTTCGTTCGCAGCTCAAGTGGCTCTCTATTCGTTTTCGTCGTAACTCTCACGTGCTGTCCCTTTTATATTCCATTCTTTTTAACCCAACGACTCCCCGCTATCTTAAGAACCGTTGCAGCTATCTCCGTTCTGCTCGGTCCTCTCAGAATTTGCTTCTTTCCGTTCCGTCGTCCTCGTCTAAATTCTATAACAACTCCTTTACATTTCAAGCTGTGCGGCTTTGGAATTCCCTACCCCTAAATATTAGACGCGCTCAATCTCCTACTTCTTTTAAGATACTTCTCAAGCTTCACTTTTTATCTGATCATTGATCAATGATACCTTGATAGACTTATGTCCCCTATAGCTGGCATGTAATTTGTTATATATTTATGTATTTGTATGTTTATGTATTGTATTTTATTTTTATGTGTGTATTTTATTTTGTTTTGCGTAGTATAGTTTGTGCTAGATTTCCTCTAAGTCTACATTTAGTACACCTACTTACAAGGTTAAATTTATTATTCTCCACTACCTAGGTTGTCTGGAAGAGATCGCTCTTTAGCGATAAGACCGCCTCTTGTTTTACCTCTTAAGTTGTTGTTTATACTTGCTATGTTGTTTCGTGTATTGAGGTGTGCAATAAAGAGTATTTGTATTGTATTGTATTGTGCTAATATGTGTAGTGTCTACCGCTAAAGTTAAACCTGCTTTCAAGTGCGCATGCGTCACCAGTGAAAGTAAATAGCCAGCCATGACTCAGTAACACAGTATTTTGAACACCCATTGTACTTATCGGCTAACCAATTAAACATTTACTTACTGACATACTTGCTATTATCTCTACTCATCATCATAATATCAGCCCTTTATCACAAGTGTTGTATCTATAGGTATACTAGCCTTTGCCCCGGCTTCGCTCGCGTAAAAAAGAGACAAAAAGTAGCCTCTGTCACTCTTCATCCCTTCAACTATCTCCACTTAAAAAATCACGTCAATTCGTCGCTCCGTTTTGCCATGAAAGATGGACAAACAAACAGACACAAACACTTTCCCATTTATAATAGTAGTATGGATATCTACTGACATCGGCATGCTCGGTATCAAAATTCAAGATGCCCAGATCCGTCGTCGCACCAAGGTACAAGACGTGGGTTTCGTCTTTGCCAAACTAAAATGGAGTTAGGTGGGACATGTTGCTATCACTTGCTAGGCACAGTAATGGCAAATGGACAAAAATGTTAACGGAATGGTGGCCGCTTACAGATAGCTATAGCGTAAGAAGCGCTTGGCAAAATGATGATGAAGAGGCCTCTCATTCTGAGATGGTCTCATCCAGAAGTGATCCACAATTTTTCGGATGTTGTCCATCCTATGAGACAACGGATAGCAGGCGCTTCTTACATCCAAATGAGGCCATCATTTTGCTAAAATATTAGTCTATTTGCCGTCACTTTGCCTAAACAAGTTTTGCTAAATTCCATTTTAGTTTGGTAACAAAACCCACGTTTTACACTTTGATGCGACTACGCATCTTGGCATTCCTAATTCGATATTGTAGCTTGATGATCAACTCAACTCAAAGTGAATGAACTGGTAGATTGTTGGTTAAAATTGACCTAAAATTTCCCTATTTATACTGTCACAATGTTTACGAGGGCTGTTCCGAAAGTTCCAAGTCCTCGAAAGTTATTAAAAACATCAAAAATATGTGCAGTAAGTAGGGCACAGGGGCACTTTTACATGTCAACATTACAATTAATAATAAGAATTGAACTAAAGGTGACTAAAGTAAGAAGCTACTATAACTAATAAGAGATGTATAGAGTCTCTAAATGTCAAAGTACGTTTAAAAAGTAAACATGATGAAAAACAAAATAACAACTGATAGAAATAAAAATATCTTTAGAGTTGTAAAAGACTAGATTTCACAACTTAAAATAATAAATATACTTAATCTATGTATGGTACTTACGTATGGTAGTGAAAGTTGGGTGTGGGAGAAAAGACATCAAAGTCAAATGAATGCCGTGGAAATGAGAGCGTTAAGAAGCATGGCTGGTGTGAAGTTGAGTGATAGGATCAGAAATAGCGTGATAAGAGAGAAGTGTGGATTGGATGTAGATGTGGTGACAAAGATTGAGATGGGTATGTTAAGGTGGTTCGGGCATGTAGAGAGGATGGATGAGAGGAGAGTAACGAAGAAAGTATATGAAAAAAGAGTGGAAGGGTCAGTTGGAAGTGGAAGACCTAGGCGAACTTTTCTTGTTCAAATCGGGGAAATATTGCAAAAAGGCCAGGTCAGAAGTACTCGAAACCGACGAGCGTGTATGAGAAACGTTATGAAAGTGTGTGAAGCGAAAGTGATTTGTCAGGATCGTAGTAAATGGAAATCCGTGATCTCTGCCTACCCCTCTGGGAAACAGGCGTGATTGTATGTATGTATGTATTTTTTTTCTTAGAGATGTATATGGTCTCCAAGAGTCAGAAAGAACAAAGTGCCTCAATGTAATCTTACGTAATAGTCGTTTGTTGCTCAGTCTCTACTTATGCGATTTGAATAAAATGAATACTTAATCAGTGGGATATTTCAATACACATTATATTTAAAAGAAATTATGAGACTATTAATTTGTTATATTTTTGTTAAAACACAGTACTGAAAGTGTCTTAAGAATTGATCATAAATGTACGCGTTGGTTAGGCGCCGACGCGTCCAAGCTAAATAAATATAAAAAATAAAGTAATCTCTATCTATAGGTACACAAATCTACATCATCTTAGTCCATAATGAAAAATCCCTCAAAAGAGTATAAGCAAAATTCAAATAGCCTCTTGGCGCCCAATGTACTTTCTGAAGTACATTTGGTTTCAATGGAATTTTAACTTTCATGTAAACAAATAAAATATAATTTTTTCTGTTTCTAAAATTTTTCGAACAAATTAAATTGAATTCAATCTCAAGTACAATAAGAATCAAAATTCCATAAAATTAGCATAAAATTGTATGGCGGGCGCTAGGAGGATAGGGTAGTTTCCTACTAGTCAAATCAGCTTTTTTTTAAGAACTGTCAAAACGATTTACTTATATGGAATAACTATGAAATACTGAGGAGTGACGTCACGGTCAATTCATTTACTTTATATCTTTCTCTTTTACTTATTAAATAAAAATTATGTTTAAACATAACTTCTGCCAAAATTTTTTCTTCTAATTATGTGGTGTTTTATGTCGTGCAATTCATAAAATATTTTATTTTAAGTAAAGAAACTATTAGCCTATTGCATGAATGTCAAGTTCATGCCATGAATACAACGGGAGCAGCTAAAAACTTTCGGAACAGCCCTCGTATTTAGAGAGCTAATTTGCAAACGACCTAACGACTAATATGCGGCTCTAAATGAGTTGGTATGAGGATATATAATTGGTGCATCTAAATATGTCAAATTATTTTAGTCGGCTCCAGCAGAGCGTGATACCTGACGCCATTTTTTGCGCCATGACTAACTATAATTGTTACATCTTTACTTGGAAGTTGGACCGGACTTTGTAGAGGTAGCATATGCAGTAAATACGTATTGGGGATATCTTATAGGTATAAATGAACAGAACAATTTAAAAGGGTAATTATAGAACAAGGAAAATAGTAGAGTTGTATTACTAAATCCGTAATGTCTTCATATGGTTTATTTCAAACACAGGATACTACACACGGGAGTTGACCACGAATGCTGTAAAGTGTTCGAAACGTCGGGATGAAATGTAAATTCATTTTACGCGATATAATCCGTTTACATAGTTTTATTTCATGAACATAGCGGTAACCGAAGCGTGCGAAACCTGTGCGGAAAGAAGAGTCATATAACAAATGGATAAGTTGCAATTACCCCCTCCTCGTCGAAATTTGCCCCGCTGTACCTTAGTGTTTATTTTGAACCTTGGAACTTGAAAAATCGGTCACCGTTTTCTGGTCGTACAAATATCATTCCGTCATAATAGGCGCCATACGTAAACTTAAAGTTCACTTTAATACAACACCATAAGGTTGATGAAAAATGTTCGTGTGATAAAATTAATGAGTCACCATGTTACGGAACCTCTGGTATAGTCACCGGTATTCATTCTAGATGCTTGTATAGTTGCTCAATAGATGGACCAGTGTAATAGTGCATATAATGATTTTGATAGCCCCTCGTGTACAAGGGTTGTCTTAGTTTCTTTTCTTATTAAGGTTTGAGTTATAGAGGTTCCACTAGCAATGTACAAGTTGCAGAACATTGTGAAAATTTCCTTAAATTATTGGAAGTTTTACTGCGAAAAATCCCATGCAAGTTGCCATTAACAACATTCTCTTTAAGATTAGGATGTATTACGCAGTTTGCACGGGAGTGCTTATCTTTTGTTTTTATAGCTGATAGTTCATAGATTACTAGCTCGCGGTGGGGCCAGTGCCTTATTGACCGCGATTACCTTTTTGATTTTTGTCGAGCGAGCTCCATTTCGACGCAGTTAGTGCATCATGATCACGGAAAAGTCGAAAAACTGAAGAAGGCGGGTGGATGTCCAAGTTAATATACTTAAGTCATTTATCATTCATTCATTTTTAGGGTTCCGTAGTCAACTAGGAACCCTTATAGTTTCGCCATGTCTGTCTGTCCGTCCGTCCGTCCGTCCGTCCGTCCGCGGATAATCTCAGTAACCGTAAGCACTAGAAAGCTGAAATTTGGTACCAATATGTATATCAATCACGCCAACAAAGTGCAAAAATAAAAAGTGGAAAAAAATGTTTTAATAGGGTACCCCCCCTACATGTAAAGTGGGGGCTGATATTTTTTTTCATTCCAACCCCAACGTGTGATATATTGTTGGATAGGTATTTAAAAATGAATAAGGGTTTACTAAGATCGTTTTTTGATAATATTAATATTTTTGGAAATAGTCACTCCTAAAGAAAAAAAAAGTGCGTCCCCCCCCCTCTAACTTTTGAACCATATGTTTAAAAAATATGAAAAAAATCACAAAAGTAGAACTTTATAAAGACTTTCTAGGAAAATTGTTTTGAACTTGATAGGTTCAGTAGTTTTTGAAAAAAATACAAAAAACTACGGAACCCTACACTGAGCGTGGCCCGACACGCTCTTGGCCGGTTTTATTTTTAAACTAGTGCTGTGGCAGAGTCTGTCATTTCTATTCAAATGACATTTCAGTAAGCTGATAGAAATCGTGTATTAATTGTTTAAGCGCCTCCTTGTAGTCCTTGTACATAGGGCCTAATAGATTCAACCAATTCGAAATTAATCGTTAGATTTGGCAAACGATACATCTTAGCCACATCGCAAAATACTTCAAAACAAATGTGTCAAAAATGTGAACTTACAGATCCGGGACAATAGTAGAAACTAGCCTTTTCTATACATGTGTCGTAGGTCAAACTAGTTGAGGATACTATAGACGATAGGAATACTCTCCGGCTCAAATAAGTACACACGGCAGCTCACGTGGTGAATCATAAAGACACGTTACATGGACGAAGATTTAAACTTACTAGATGTGGCCTGCTGTCCCACTGCTGCTGGGCAAAGACCTCCCCCTTAGACTTCCAATCCTCCCGATTAAAAGGTGCATCCATTTAGGGTACGTAGTCAAATCGTACGTAGCACAATTGCTCACAGTAATATCGTTTTCGTAGCTATCTATCTCTATCGCTCTTCAACAGAGTCAGTAGGCCTAGCACATGATGGCTCAAGAGTATGTCGCCGCGAGATAGACTACCCGTCCTTATGTCATTAATACAGTTAGAAGGAGACGTGTCATCTATCTCGCGGCGACATACTCTCGCGGACATCATGTGCTAGGCCTACAGACTGCGTTTAGATTTTTAGATTGGCGCTAGCGTCAACGATACTTCCATTCGGCTAGGCCGCAAGTAGCTGAGAAATTTGTCCTGGCACAAGCATGGTCACGCGATAAATGATAAAACATCTGGTCGTCCCTATCGCACTACTAGTAAGTGCGATAGGGACGACCAGATGTTTTACCATTTGTCGCGCGACCCGACCATACTTGCGTGCCTGTTCTTCCCGCCATTTCTTTCCGAGCTGGGGGGTTACCATGACGTACTAAAGACGTTCAGTTTAGGTTGAGAGAAAGGGACACAGCTATAGCAGTTACATAGCTCCGTCCCTCTCTCTCAACCTAAACTGAACGGCTTTAGCACGTCATGGTAACCCCCCTGACCTCTCGGGATCAGGATGGATGAATAGCCGTTTTTTTTTTTAAAGATGTGGTATGATAGTGAAGCTGGGGCGAGATTCCGAGAGGGGGGGGAGGGGGTTGATTACTCGACAATCTGACAATCGAATGTCAAGAAACAAAAGAAAACTGGAGATGTCTGATGCGTAGAAGTCACTCTTATCGACCGACTAAGTATTTACTTATAGACTGAGGTAATCATGAAAATCTAAATCTCTATAGTCTGTATCTACTAATAATCTATGATTGAAAGATAAAGAGGCTCATAACGAGATAACAAAATTCTGATATCCGCTACAGTCTGTAAAAATATTTATTTATTTATTTATTTAATCTTTATTGCACAACAAAATAAGGTACAAATGGCGGACTTAATGCCTCAAGGCATTCTCTACCAGTCAACCAATGGGCTAAACCAGACCATGGAACAACCATCATGTCATCATGGGAGAACCAGAAAGATAAATAATATCTAAATAATAGATTTCTTTTTTATCAATTTAACGTTCACTATCAAGGTGTATAATTTTGCTTGTAGAGTCAGGCCGTGTAGAGTTAGGTGATAAGCATACTTAGGGTCCCCCCACATCTAGCGTCTCGCGAGCGTCGCGTCGGGCCAACTGTATGGGCAAAGCTTGACGCCGCGTTGACGTTGCGTCGACGCGGCGTCTTTTTCCATACAGTTGGCCCGGCGCGACGCTCGCGAGACGCTAGATGTGGGGGGACCCTTAGTTGTCATGATACGAGTATCTGATGTATTTGACATATGTCTCGTTTTATCTTAGCAACATTTTAGAAATCAATCGTAACTAAGGCCAACCTTGCATTAAAACCGCTTGCGATGTGTTTCTTGAACATTAATCAATTAAGTTAATTGCGAAAACTGCACGCAGTTTGCAGCTAGGTTCCTTATCAAATCCTAATATTTCTTAGAACCGCTCATCTATCCCTGTCGCTCCAATCAGTTATTCGAGTAAAAGAGAGAGAGAGATGCGTGAATTTCAGTGTTCGCTTTATGCCCTGCCAGCCGAAATGAAAATCGTTGACGTTAAGTGGCGATCGAAAGTACAGTCTAACTGTCGCGTCACTTCAGAAGAGTGATAGAGAGAGCTAGCTACGATGTACGAAGCGTAAACGAAATGAGATTGCTAGGTACCCCCTTATCTCTCAATGCCACTTCCAGCATTCGAAACTCGTTATTCAAATTGCGTACGCGCCGACCAACCGGCAGGTTAGTCTCTTAAGAGCGCTTTCAAAAAATCTGCTTGCTCGAATTTCGACGCCGGCGGCGCTGGCGTGCGCCTGTGTGCAGACGCACACTATAACCAGAAGCATAACGATTGTAGCCTGCGGTACAGACATAGCGTGCGATCCTCTTCGAACCAACCTTACGTGCGGCTAGAGCGAAAGGGATAGCATTCATGGTCGGTACCGCCACGCCGTCAGTAGCGTTGCGGACTAACCATTATTGATACTTGCGTAAAAACACCGCCATATAAATTACATATTTGCATACATGATTTCGTGCATAAATACTTGACCTTTTAGTTTAATTATTAAAGTTATCACAGTTTTTTCTATTAAAACGTGTGTAGCCTTGGAAGAAATAATTTAAAAAACCTTTTATAATATATCATCTAGTCTTTTTGTATGCAATTTAAGATTTATTTAATTTATTAATTTTTGACATTTGGTTTTAATCTTGGTTAACGTGGGTGGATTTTTTAGTCGTGGGGTATGCAATAATGCTGTGATTTGTATATTTTTTTATATAGTGATTTACTTTTTTTTTATAAATTGATACTCATTTTAATTATTTTTTGAGCGATGAGTGATCCATCTCCTTTATGCTTGTGCCCGCATTGCCCCAATTCAAGAAAAACCTTTTCTTCTCATGGGCTTAAGGTGCACATAGGGCTTAAACACAAAGAGTTCTCACCCCGTGCCGTTAACTCTGGACCTGCGCGTTCAGTCCCGGAACCAACTCAGACAGACCTCCCGAGCACTGGAAGGTTGAGTGACCTCGCAGCCCTTAAGCAGTCAGTCAGGGTATTGCGTCACGTCCCCAAGGGAGCTCGAAATCTGGCAGCAGGAAAGTTATGCGATATTATAGATGCATGTATCAGTGTGAATGGAGAAAACGAATGGTTTTCTTTATTATCATTCGCGTATTACGCCTTACGGACGCCGGATGCAGCGGATTCGGGTAACCTTACCTCCAAGGTGAAACGCAATATTGACTGTGCGGGGGGGTTGGGTGGCACTGTTACTTATGGGGCGGAGCCATGCGCCTCAAGGTCTTTATCAGTGGTTAAGACTATTGAGTCGAAAGTGTTTGAGGGTGATCTTAGGGGTGCGGTCCAAGTTCTAATGTCTGATGATGGAGTGGCTCCGTCGACTCCAGAGACCCTTAGCGCCTTGCAGTCGAAGCACCCTGCTCCGTCCCGGCCGCTGATATTTCCACCGGAGCCTGACGACTCATTTGTGCCTTTGACGGCTAAGCTGGAGGATGTGGCTTTGGCTCTCAGCTCGTTCAATAGTGGCTCGGCGGCTGGTTTAGACGGTATCCGTCCGGCTCATTTAAAAGAGCTTACGTCAGTTTCAGCGGGAGAAAATGGGGTGCGCTTACTTGAAAGCTTAACAAAGTTGTGTAATTTTTTGCTGGCTGGTCGGCTGAATCGCGCGGTCTGCCCTTTTATGTATGGAGCCTCCTTGTGTGCGCTTTCGAAGAAGGACGGGGGGTTGAGACCAATCGCAATAGGCAGCACATTTCGTCGCCTAACGGCCAAGATTGGGTGTAAGTCTGTAAGGGAGGAAATAGCCACTTACCTTCGCCCTTGTCAGTTGGGATTCGGCACGAGGTTGGGCTGTGAGGCTGCCATCCATGCAACACGCGCGTATACACAGGATCCGGGGAATGAGGATTGCATAGTGGTTAAGCTGGACATTAAGAATGCATTTAATTCTATCGAGCGCGACGTCTTGTTGTCGGAGGTAAAGGAGAAAGTGCCTTCTCTATACCCGTTCTTATTCCAGGTATATTCCTCTCCCTCAAATCTTTTTTATAACGGATCTCTGCTTCTTTCCCAAGTTGGCGCACAGCAAGGAGACCCACTTGGACCACTGGTGTTTAGTCTTGCGATACATAAGGTCATTTCTGAACTTCAATCACCTCTCAACATTTGGTACCTGGATGATGGTACTATCGGGGGTAAGCCTACGGAGGTTCAGCAAGATTTACTTTCCCTTCTTCCGCGGTTTAGGGACCTGGGTCTGGAGGTGAATTCAAGCAAGTGCGAGTTTTTCCCCTGCGGTTCCGGGGCTCGACTATCCTTCCCTTTAATAAGCGACTTGCTCCCAGGGCTTACAGAATTGTCACCCCGAAACTTCAATCTTTTGGGCTCTCCCATTTTTTGGAAGCAATCCCGGAGGCCTTCGAGGCAAGGAGACAGCTTCTTTTGTGTGCGGGGAATAGGTTGGTGAATATTTCGGCGCATGTGGCTCTAACTCTGTTACGGTCCTGTTTTGGCGTTCCCCGAATCACCTATTTTCTGCGCACCGTACCAACTTGGCGTTTTCCCGAGCTTATTGACTCATTGGATGGCGTTTTGAGGGATTCGGTAGAGTCGTTGTTAAACGTTTCTCTCAGTGCAGTCCAGTGGGATCAGGCTTCCCTTCCTATTCGGTCGGGTGGACTAGGCGTGAGGCGAGCACGGGATGTGAGTTTGCCGGCCTTTCTGGCGTCGGCGGCGGGGGTGGTGGGCCTTGTCACTCAAATTTTAACTCCTAATGGTGTCGAGGTTTCCATTCCTTTTGCTGCGGATGCCAGGGAGACTTGGTTGACTCTCAACCCTGACGCAGCGATGCCGGAAAGACCGGACCTTCAACGTTTGTGGGACGATGTAGGGGTTAAGCGGGTGCTTGAGGGCTTATTGGACAGTGCGGAGGGTGTGGATAAAGCCAGGATTCTTTCAGTGTCGGAGCCTGAGTCTGGAGCGTGGCTACACGCACTTCCGTCACCACACTTGGGCACACTACTGGATAGCGACTCGACGCGGATTGCGGTGGCTCTTCGCCTCGGCTGTGCGGTGTGTGAACCTCACATATGCATCTGCGGCACTATGGTGGAGAGCAACGGTCATCACGCGTTGAGTTGTTGTCGGTGTGCGGGGAGGTTCCCGCGGCACCACGCGCTTAACGATATCGTGCGGAGGGCGTTGGTGTCTGCGAATGTCCCTTGCGTGCTGGAGCCTCCTGGTCTCTGTCGCTCTGACGGGAAGAGACCGGATGGGTTGACGTTGGTTCCTTGGGAGAGGGGAAGGTGTTTAGTTTGGGACGCAACGTGTGTCAGCACTTTCGCCACTTCGCATATTGGCCGTACCGCGAGAGTGGCACGGGCGGCGGCTGAGTTAGCTGCAGCTCGCAAGCGGGAGAAGTACGCGATCCTTGCGAACTATTTGTTTATCCCGCTTGCAGTGGAGACTACCGGTTGCTGGTGTGCGGAGGCCAGAGTGTTTTTCGGGGAGGTGGGAAGACGCTTGAGGGAGAGGGGTCTGGATCCTCGCTCTGGGACCTTCCTGATGCAAAGGTTATCCATCGCGGTTCAACGCGGTAATGCGGCAAGCGTTATGGGTACCTTTGCATCAGGAGGCTCACGGGGGGGCTTGGTAGGTTAGGTTTAATTATGTATCTGTGTATGTTTTTGTGTGTGTGTAATTAGGTTAGATCTAGTTTTTAAGTGCTTGCATGTATTTGCTGATTTTGAATTGTTTTAGCTTTTGGTTTTTTGGTAAATAAATTATTTATAATATAATAAATTGTGTATATAATATTGTCTTCTGTCACCGCGATAGTTACTCATGAAATAAATTTATGGAATCAGATTATTTCGCGTATAATGAATATAATCCGTTTTCTTAGTTTTATTTCATTTTGCATATGATATATGTTTTCTAGGTTCTTTTCGGTGAAGGAAAACATCGTGAGGAAACCGGACTAATTCCAATAAGGTCTAGTTTACCCTTTGGGTTGAAAGGTCTGATGGCAGTCGCTTTCGTAAAAACTAGTGCCTACGCCAAATCTTGGGATTAGTTGTCAAAGCGGACCGCAGGCTCCCATGAGCCGTGGCAAATGCCGGGATAACGCAAGGAAGATGATGATGTTTTCTAGGTACATATATATAAATGGAACTAAGATCGGTTTTCTTTAATTTTAAGTAGTTTTTTTTATATTTAAAATGTGTTTTTAGGGTTTCGTAGTCAACTAGGAACCCTTATAGTTTCGCCATGTCTGTCTGTCTGTCTGTCCCTCCGTCCGTCCGTCCGTCCGCGGATAATCTCAGTGACCGTTAGAACTAGAGAGCTGAAATTTGGTACCAATATGTATATCAGTCACGCCGACAAAGTGCAAAAATAAAAAGTGGAAACAATGTTTTATTAGGGTACCCCCCTACACGTAAAGTAGGGCGTGATTTTTTTTTTCATTTCAACCCTAACGTGTGATTTATTGCTGGATAGGTATTTAAAAATGAATTACTGAAATCGTTTTTTGATAATATTAATATTTTCGGGAATAATCGCTCCTAAAGGAAAAAAAGTGTCCCCCTTCCCCCTCTAACTTTTTAACAATATATTTAAAAAATATTTAAAAATCACAAAAGTAGAACTTTATAAACTTTCTAGGAAAACTGTTTTGAACTTGATAGGTTCTGTAGTTTTTTAAAAATATGGAAAACTACGGAAGACCCGAGCGGCTATCTACCGGCTGAGAGCGTGTCGGGCCACGCTCAGTGCAGGCACTGAGCGTGGCCCGACACGCTCTCGGCCGGTTTTTAAATATTATGTTGTTTTAATTGCATGGAGCACAGGAAGGTCCACATCTATGTATTAGTTTTTTGTAAGGAAATACAACTCTACGCTACGCCTACTTGCTTTAGTTGACTGTTGACACACTGAGACAGTGGATGCGCCAGAGTATAAAAGATGTAACGTAATACGTTACATTCTTAAAAAATAAACATTTAAAACTACTAAATTACCTAACTAAAAATACTACACTACTAATAAACTATATTACATATTAAAATATACAACAATAATGTCTTAAAACTACGTATTTACAAGTATAAAATCATCATCACGCTGATTGATTTAAATATGTCGCGCCGCGGTAAACATTCACTCTCAATAATGTTCACATTCGCGAGTGCATGAATGAATGCACGGGTCGAGGCGCTGTGTCATTGCGCCCATCACTCACTCGTCCATTTTATCTTTGGAGTTGAGTGGAACGCACGTCGTTAATTATCGATCTCTGCTACGGATCAGATAACAATCGAAATTCGTAATCGAATTTAACTGCGTCCCTACGTGTTCCTCAACTTATTAAATTACTGTGGTGTTTTAATTATGTTTAATAGTGTACCCCGAATTGGGTAAGTGGATATATTTTATTTGCTAGCTGCCTAGAATATCGTAGTGCTATTTTATTGCTTTGGAATTTTATCATGCACATTGAAATAGTAACTATTCCATAGCCACTATTTAAATATGCATAGGTACTCATTTAACTAGAGAAGTAATCTTCCTAATTATATATTTGCTCATAGTCATTGTGACCTTTTGTCAACCAACCCTCCATTTTGTGATAAAAATAATAATTGCATTTTAATTTCTCATTTTCTTAATTTACATTGCCTTTTTGTAATCTCCGTATCTGAATTGTGAATTTCCACGGCAACACAACTACTCTAGTGCTTTCCCTCTTGCCGTTGGTGTTCACAAAGGCTTATAAACCGTTTCTAACGCTTGGTATGATGGCGCGTTCCAGGGTCCCAAGTCCAGAGTGACTTCTTTTGGCTTCCTGCTTGCCGCCCGCCTGCCGTATTGCTTCTGGCCGCTTTCCCCGACTCAGCGCCACGCAGATTCTAGCAGCGCTGAACTCAGCGCCGATCAGAAAAACGGCGCCTACCACCTCGGCATCGTCAGGGGAGTACTGTGGCTACAATCGACTAGCGGAATCCGATCTTGACTAGTATTTTTTACGAACCACGACTTTTACCCATCTTACCGGCTGAGCTTCATGGGAATAAATATTGTTTTACCGTTCTTCTGACTCCTCATTTAAATTTCCTCATACCTAACGAGACGATAGGAGTTAGAACGCTAGAGAACGCGACACTGGCGCCCAACGTGGGGTCGGAACGCGAAGCTCTTAGTGTCTTAACAGCATTAGAGTATTGGCGCTGTTACCTCGAGAACGGTAAGACTTTTATAGTGTACACTGACCATTCTGCGCTAAAATGGTTCTTATCTCTAGACAATCCCACGGGCAGATTAGCGCGTTGGGGAGTAAGGTTGTCAGCGTTCAATTTTGAAATTAAACATCGCCGCGGAGTCGATAATGTTATACCTGACGCTCTTTCTCGCGCTGTCCCAATTAGTGCAATGTCTTTGTTTAATTCCATAGTTTCCACAAATGACGATTGGTATAAACGGATTTACAACGGTTGCATTAATTCTCAAAGCAATTACCCTAATTTTCTTATAAAAAATAATTCTTTGTTTCGGCTCTGTAAATCTAAATTTGATCAACTTACTTCGGAATTCGATTGGAAAGAGGTTGTACCAAACGAATATCGCGAACAAATAATTAAGGAAAATCATTCCGAACCGACAGCTGGACATCTTGGTATTTTTAAAACTTATCGGCGGTTAGCACTAAATTATTTCTGGCCTGGCATGCACCAAGATGTCGTCAAGTTCGTGGGCTCGTGTTCTGTTTGTTTATCGTACAAATCTCAAAATCATACGACCTTGGGAGAGATGGGACGTCCGAAGCAGTGTTCACGCCCTTTCCAAATGATTTCTATAGATTTTATTGGCCCGTTACCTATTACACGCAAACAAAACAGTTACATTCTTGTCATTACTTGCTGTTTCTCTAAATATTGCGAAATATTTCCACTGCGTCGTGCGACTAGTGATTTAGTGGTAAAAATTTTAGAGGAAAACATATTTTTGGTCCATGGCGTTCCCCAAACTATTTTCCTTGATAATGGTAGTCAATTTACGAGCTCGGCAACAGACACTCTTTTTAAACGGTATAACGTTCCAAATGTGTTTTTTACGCCAAGATATACGCCGCAAATCAATTTGGTGGAACGTTATAACAAAACAATAGTCACGTGTTTGTCTACGTTTGTTGAAAACGACCACCGGACGTGGGACACTTTTATCCCCAAAATAAAGTTTGCCATCAATAATTCTGCGAATGAGTCGATTCATGGTTATACACCTTCATTTCTTGTGTTTGGTCGTGAACTCGTCCTATGTGGATCTCATTATACAGACAACGATCTGGATAACGAGATATTATTTCTCCCTCGAGAAGTTTACGCAGAAAACCGTGGTTGTCTGGCTTCTGTGTTTGATGATGTGCAAGCTTCACTGTGGCAGGCACATGTAAAAAACACGGCTCAGTATAATTTACGACGTAAACCTGCTGATTTTAATATCGGAGACATAGTTTTAAAACGAACTTATATTTTAAGCGATAAAGACAAATATTTTAGCAAAAAATTAGCGCCTAAATTCATTAAGTGTCGTATAATCGAAAAAAAGTCTCCTCTTGTTTATGTCTTAGAGGACATGAATGGGAAGAATTTAGGGGTATGGCATATTAAGGATATCAAGTTGGCCAGCCACCTTAGATAAGCACAAGCCCTGTAGTTAAGACCTTGCTATCGGTGTAAGTCATATGTGCAATATATCACAGATGCCTTTTGTATGAAAGGACGCGTTGTCAGCTTTGAAAAGTTGTATTTGCTTTTATGATAAGATGAAGTGTGAAAGGTTATTGTGTAAGATGATCGAATGAAAGCGTAATACTGATTGCAACCTAATCGGGTTTTCTTTTAGAATAAAACCCTTTTCCTGGAGAGGGGGGTATATGTAACGTAATACGTTACATTCTTAAAAAATAAACATTTAAAACTACTAAATTACCTAACTAAAAATACTACACTACTAATAAACTATATTACATATTAAAATATACAACAATAATGTCTTAAAACTACGTATTTACAAGTATAAAATCATCATCACGCTGATTGATTTAAATATGTCGCGCCGCGGTAAACATTCACTCTCAATAATGTTCACATTCGCGAGTGCATGAATGAATGCACGGGTCGAGGCGCTGTGTCATTGCGCCCATCACTCACTCGTCCATTTTATCTTTGGAGTTGAGTGGAACGCACGTCGTTAATTATCGATCTCTGCTACGGATCAGATAACAATCGAAATTCGTAATCGAATTTAACTGCGTCCCTACGTGTTCCTCAACTTATTAAATTACTGTGGTGTTTTAATTATGTTTAATAGTGTACCCCGAATTGGGTAAGTGGATATATTTTATTTGCTAGCTGCCTAGAATATCGTAGTGCTATTTTATTGCTTTGGAATTTTATCATGCACATTGAAATAGTAACTATTCCATAGCCACTATTTAAATATGCATAGGTACTCATTTAACTAGAGAAGTAATCTTCCTAATTATATATTTGCTCATAGTCATTGTGACCTTTTGTCAACCAACCCTCCATTTTGTGATAAAAATAATAATTGCATTTTAATTTCTCATTTTCTTAATTTACATTGCCTTTTTGTAATCTCCGTATCTGAATTGTGAATTTCCACGGCAACACAACTACTCTAGTGCTTTCCCTCTTGCCGTTGGTGTTCACAAAGGCTTATAAACCGTTTCTAACGCTTGGTATGATGGCGCGTTCCAGGGTCCCAAGTCCAGAGTGACTTCTTTTGGCTTCCTGCTTGCCGCCCGCCTGCCGTATTGCTTCTGGCCGCTTTCCCCGACTCAGCGCCACGCAGATTCTAGCAGCGCTGAACTCAGCGCCGATCAGAAAAACGGCGCCTACCACCTCGGCATCGTCAGGGGAGTACTGTGGCTACAATCGACTAGCGGAATCCGATCTTGACTAGTATTTTTTACGAACCACGACTTTTACCCATCTTACCGGCTGAGCTTCATGGGAATAAATATTGTTTTACCGTTCTTCTGACTCCTCATTTAAATTTCCTCATACCTAACGAGACGATAGGAGTTAGAACGCTAGAGAACGCGACAAAGAGTGATTACCATCTCTTGTCAAAGATCTTGTTGAGACGAATCAAACGAACCCAAAACAAGAAGTGGTTTCAAGACCTGGTCGTGGAATACTCTTGACTACCTTCCAGCTTCATCATCAGATCCTGGGTACCATCTCTTGTCAAAGATCTTGTTGAGACGAATCAAACAAGCCCAAACACAGAAGAGTTTCAAGACTTGGTTGTTGAATACTCTTGACTACCTTCCGGCTTCACCATCAGATCCTGGGTATCATCTCTTGTCAAAGATCTTGTTGAGACGAACCAAACGAGCCCAAACACGGAGTGGTTTCAAGACCTGGTTGATGAATTCTCTTGACTACCTTCCAGCTTCATCATCAGATCCTGGGTACCATCTCTTGTCAAAGATCTTGTTGAGACGAACTAAACGAGCCCAAACACGGAATGGTTTCAAGACCTGGTTGATGAATTCTGTTGACTACCTTCCGGCTTCATCATCAGATCCTGGGTACCATCACCTCTTGTCAAAGATCTTGTTGAGGCAAATCAAACGAGCCCAAACACGAAATGGTTTCAAGACCTGGTTGATGAGAACTCATGACTACCTTCCGGCTTCATCATCAGATCCTGGGTACCATCACCTCTTGTCAAAGATCTTGTTGAGGCAAATCAAACGAGCCCAAACACGAAATGGTTTCAAGACCTGGTTGATGAGAGCTCATGACTACCATCTGACTTCATCATCAGATCCTGAGTACCATCTATTGTCAAAGATTTTGTTGAGACGAGTCAGTAACCTAAAATGATATTCAATAATAAATAATACTTACTAAAAATATTAGTCAAGTTAATTAGTTAGTTACCAAAGTCGTCAACCCAAGGATCAAAGTTTTCGGTCGCAGTATACATGCAACAGTACAGCCAAACACGCACACAAGTGCGGTTTTGGACACGGCGGGTGCCGCACACAATGACAAAATAACTTCGCGATCGTCGAGCCGCGTGCGGAGCGGACTAACATACGTCCTGCCTCTACAAGCTCTGCCGCGGTACTGACATCGCAAGCGCGCGTAACCGGTAATAAGGAGGCATTTTTAAAAAATCGTCAAAAATATTAAATTGCAATTAATAGAAAACTTTTGCATAAAATCTGTTTAAGTAAGCGTTGCAAATTATTTTTATATTAAAACTACTTCAAAAACACGTAAGTTTTCGAAGAAATTGACACTTAATCTGAGGTGATTTCTGAAACAAATTGGATTCATCATATCCTCATTTACTCTATTCTAAAGCCTTATAACAAAGAAGTAGTCTCAAAAGATTGTAGTACAGGATATACATAATACAAATTTACCACTTGAAGCATTCAAAACTATCCAAATTTTACAAATTAGACGGACTAAGTCAGCACTTTTCGCGGGTTTTCCTAAACATGCACCAGAAAAAAAATCATAATTAATTAAGTGAGTTAGTTTTTAAAAATCCAGTCTCACAACATGTAAGTTAAGAAGATGTCCTAATCGAATCCTGAACTTAATAAGTCTTTTAGATGACGGAAAGTGTAGCATTTTGCCGACTAAAACTATCAATTTTACATTATTACGACGTTTTCGTTGAATGCCCTCTTAACAGCACTCACACACGCTCCCGTGTTGACATAACACGCGCGATCTTCAACTGTTTTACTCCAAACAGCTGTTCGACTCGCGCGTTCGCCTGAGCGTCTTTTGTTTTTCGCATTCGAAAACCGAGGAAAAAAGTGAGGGGATTACTTCTTTTGTTTCATTACCGTTCGAAGAGCGTTGAATGTGTGAAAATGCGAAGCTATTGGTGACTAAGTGTTCGATTTTTGAATTTTTGTGTTTATAAAAAAGTGAGAAAACATTTTCGCGCGTGAAACTCAAATTGTGAGGTACTGAAAGTTTGTTTAGTGTCAAAATGATGCGTTCGTTGAATTGTGTGTCTCCGAACAGTTTCAAAATAACTGCGCCAACGGAAAGTACGGAGGTATTCGCGATTGACACTTCTATGGCGGGATCGGTAAGTTTCTACAGCTACACATCCATAATATTACCTACAACTTAGCACAGTTATTTGTTCCTGAGTCATGGATGTTTTCTATGTATATAAAGTATGTATTTATCTATTTAAGTATGTATATCGTCGCTTAGCACTCATAGTACAAGCTTTGCTTAGTTTGGGGCTAAGTTGATCTGTGTAAGGTGTCCCCAATATAAAAAAAAACTAAACCATACAAAAACATTTATGTTTCATTAAATCATTCCTCACAAAAAATATTACTAGATAATAATGTGAGAATCTGTCCACTTTCGAATACTTATTCAAATGCTTTAAATGAGTACAAAAACTTTGTTTTATAGTTATGAAAACCATAATAAATAATATATCACACAAAAAATGTATTTTCTAATAGCGAAGCATTAAATTAACCGTTTTTGCGTGATTTAATTCTGAATACTAAATTATTACTAGAGAGTAGAGTTATGCGCACATTTACATAGTAGTAATAAAAAATAATAAAATAAAATAAAAAACATTTATTGCAGACCACTGATATAAGTATAAATAATGCAATTGCTTTTGTATGGTTAGAAAACGGGAAATTCTAAATAATAAGAAATAAGTTTGTAGGTACGGAATACGGAATTTGTACGGAGCCTTCAGTGGTCGAGTCCGACTCGCACTTGGCCACTTAGAAACAAATAAATATAACTATAGTGCCGATATCGTGTTAGAATCTAGTACCTAAAAGAATAAAACAATGTGGTACTCTCGCCTAAAAGCGCCACAAATTCTTTTCCAAATATCACAGGCAGAAACCGGACTAAGTAATTCCAATAAGGCCAATAGCACACCTCAGACACTGGCGATCAAATATGTACCTACCAATTAAGTATGTAAAAGGCGCGTTCCTAGCACACAGTCTAAGCTCTATGCTTGTATGAGTGAAATATGACGGGTCGACTGTTCGCGTTTTTGACAGGCGGTAACTGAGAGGTAACCGAGAGGGGGTGGGTGGCACTTTCAGCGGGGAGGAGGAGTGGCCATACTGCACGATAGTACCCTTTATTATACTGTGCCAACAGGGTTGGAAGGTCAGATGGCATTCGCTTTCGCGTTGTCATAGCGGGTCAAGGCTCCCATGAGCTGTGGTGTATGTCGGGATAACGCAAGGAGGATGATGATGCCAGGGTGGCTAGCCGAATGGCACAAACGCTCACGAAACGCTCACGAAACGAAGCGCTAGTAGATATCTATCTCTATCGCGCTTGCGTATTGGCGCGACAGAGCCAGCGGCGTATCGCTTTCGTTTGGCGTCGGAGAAATGCCATTCGGCTACGGGGCCAGGGTGGCTAGCTGAATGGCACAATCGCTCACGAAACGCTCACGAAACGAAGCGCTAGTAGATATCTATCTCTATCGCGCTTGCGTATTGGCGCGACAGAGCCAGCGGCGTATCGCTTTCGTTTGGCGTCGGAGAAATGCCATTCGGCTACGGGGCCTGGCATAATAATTTGACGACCGGTCTGGCGCAGTCGGTAGACCCTGCCTGCTGCGCCGCGGTCCCGTAAGAATGTCCTTATACAACAACAACAACAACATACAATCACGCCTGTATCCCATAAAGGGGTAGGCAGAGCACATGAAACTACTAAAGCTTCAGAGCCACTCTTGGCAAATAAGGGGTTAAAAGAAAACGAAACTGTGGCATTGTAGTGACAGGTTGCCAGCCTCTCGCCTACACCACAATTTACCCCATATCCCATAGTCGCCTTCTACGACACCCACGTGAAGACAGGGGGTGGTGAAATTCTTAACCCGTCACCTCACAGGCCCTTATAATAATCTGTCCGTGTATGTTATGTCCAGGTTATAATAATCTGTAGTTCTGTATACTTGTTTCCTTTGCATGAGATAAAACTGAAAATTTCAATATTTGCTAGGTTTTTAATCGCCTTCCAAATCTCAAAGGAAGGGGTTATCAACTCGTCTGTATGTTTTTTTTTTATTTTTTTTTAATGTTTGTTCCTCGATATCTGCATCGTTACTAGACCGATTTTGAAAATTTTTTTTTTGATTGAATGTATATGCGTACAGATTGGTCCCATTTTTCTCAGAACCCAGTTCTGATGATGGGATCCTGGAGAAATCGAGGGAACTCCTCAAATCTGAAAGGCATACATATGGTGATTTTTGTGTTTTTAAAGGAACAGCATGCATTTACGTACGGAACAGTGACATTTGGTGCAGTGGAACTCCTGATGATTGTCAGAATGGAACTCCTCAAATCTGAACGGCACACTTATAGTGACTTTGGTATTTTTATAAGAACAACATGCACTTACGTCCAGAACAGTGATATTTGGTGCAGTGGAATTGCTGATGATGGTCAGAACGGAACTCCTCAAATCTGAACGGCACACTTATAGTGACTTTGGTATTTTTATAAGAACAGCATGCACTTACGTCCAGAACAGTGACATTTGGTGCAGTGGAACTGCTGATGAAGAGTGAGCCGCCCCTGGTTAGAGTTCCGTTCTGATAATCATTCTCATCTGTAAGTACTTCAGAATCATCCAGATTTCAAAATTGGTTCAGAAATGACGGAGATATCAAATAACAAACATTAAAAAATATACAGACGAATTGATAACATAATCCAACATTTGAAAGTATTTATCACCAGAACCCCAAAGGAAGGCGGTTTTTTTTTTCTTAAAAATTATGTTGCTAAACTCTGTCAAACAAGTCCGTCAGTAAATAAGAACAAAGAAAACTATAGGTATCCTTTTCTCTAGCACCCTAAAGAAAAAGATGAATATAGTTTTCTTTGTTCTTATTTATTGACAGACTTGTTTGACAGAGTATAGACGTTTATTTAAGCGTAGTTGGTTAACATCTTGGTTTAGTATCTGTTTTATTATTATATTAGGTATGTTTAGCTTTTACATTGATCTCTACTATATGACATTTAATCTCTGCTAATCTAGTGTATTTTATTTCTGTATTTATTAATGCAATATCCTATTTCTTATCCTATTTGCATAAATAAGATAATAATCTGCCCATGCATGTAGCAAGTATAAATGACATTAGAAGGTCACAAGAGGTACTCTTAATATGTGTCGTTTTCAAGCAAAAGGTAATCTAGCTTAGCTTAAGACACAGTATAATAAAGAGTACTATCGTACAGTATGGCCACTCCTGCTTCCCGCTGAAAGTGCCCCCCACCCCCTCTCGATTACCTCACAGTTACCGCCTGTCAAAATCGCGATCAGTCGACCTGTCATGTCTCACTCATACAAGCATAGTACGCGTTCACCTTACACGAGCTTAGAATGTGTGCTAGAAACGCGCCTCTTTGATATATTTGATCACCAGTGTCCGAGGTGCGCTTAAGACGTAGGTAAATGCGACACTAGCGCCACCTCCGATATTTTCATATCTTCAGTTAGTATTTTATTAAACACTGATGTTTATATGCAAAATATTTCCGAAACTTGCATAGAACTGATAGAACTCTCTTATAAGTTTCTAGAAACATACGAGAATATTTCTGCGTTCTCGCAAATGTTTTGCTTTTTGCACTTTTTTTTCGAGGCCCTCTTCGAACTTAAATACGCTTGAAATATTAGATCTAGACGCGGTATAAATCGGAAATGTCAGTGTGAAAATATTTTTGAAAACGTCACATTCGTCACTGAGAAATCGGTAATACCTTAGACGCGTAATACATACTTATTGTAGGAGGTAGGGCATAGCGAATGAATGATATTCCGCTTTATGTGGTAGGGCACAGCACAGCGGATATCGTCTCGCTCGAATCTAGACTAGGGCTCTGGATATTCGTTACTACCCGCCGATCCGTGCGCCCGGCCCCTTAGCCCCGGCGGTGCTAAGCGTCCGAACTACCCGAACCCGCCGAAGTCCGTTCCCGTGTAGTGCCGTTCGCGCGTGTAGTGCCGAATCGGCGTTCGGGGCCGGACGGCCGGACGCACGGACTTCGGCTCCGTTCGGGTATTGAACACACGAGGCGGCCGGCGGACCGATCGACTTATTGCCGTGCCGGTTTGTATTTAAAAAATAGGTGAAATTTAAAATTTATATTAATTTAGCGAACGAATACGAATTGGTTTTATACGTACTCGTTTTATTTTGATCAATAACGTGTTAACTATATTTTTTGTACTTGTTCCCGTTACGTTGTAGGCTACTCGTACAGATTAGATAATATGGTGATATTCAATACAAATATTACAAACGTATTCCTATTCCTATAGGTCCATACTAGGGCTCTGGATATTCGTTACTACCCGCCGATCCGTGCGCCCGGCCCCTTAGCCCCGGCGGTGCTAAGCGTCCGAACTACCCGAACCCGCCGAAGTCCGTTCCCGTGTAGTGCCGTTCGCGCGTGTAGTGCCGAATCGGCGTTCGGGGCCGGACGGCCGGACGCACGGACTTCGGCTCCGTTCGGGTATTGAACACACGAGGCGGCCGGCGGACCGATCGACTTATTGCCGTGCCGGTTTGTATTTAAAAAATAGGTGAAATTTAAAATTTATATTAATTTAGCGAACGAATACGAATTGGTTTTATACGTACTCGTTTTATTTTGATCAATAACGTGTTAACTATATTTTTTGTACTTGTTCCCGTTACGTTGTAGGCTACTCGTACAGATTAGACAAAATGGTGATATTCAATACAAATATTACAAACGTATTCCTATTCCTATAGGTCCATACCATAATTCGCCAGGCACACTAGTCAACTGGTTTTTTTTTCAATAAAGTTGCTTAAGACAATTGCGAAAAGTAGAGTTTAATGGACTTTATTTGTCTGTAGGTTAACTAATAGAAGTCTAAACAGGGTATTGGTTTGTGTGAAAAATACTATATTAGTTCTATTACTTGATTGTTTTATAATGTTCATGGTGCCTTACTATAGGGACCATACCACCCATAGTATAGTTATATCTATGTCTCATAGTTGTAAAATAAATAAATAAATATTGGGGACATTAAACAGATCGACTTAGCCCCAAACTAAGCAAAGCTTGTACTTAGAGTTTGCATTATCCGACGGATTTTTAATATTCGAATAATTCGGATAATACAATTTTTATTATTCGAATATTCGAATAATTCGGATAATTTCGGATAATTTATTAAATGGAACAAAATTAATGTTACAGGTGCGTATAAGCGTGGAATTGATAATGGCTGAGATAGATGAGCGCCATAATGCGAAATTTACCTACATTTTTATTTATTTTTGCACTGAAGCTTTAGTAGTTTCATGTGTTCTGCCTACCCCTTTATGGGATACAGGCGTGATTGTATGTTGTTGTATGTATGTTTATTTATTTTTTGCGTAAATCAGCAAACTGTAAAAAATTAAAACACACCTAGCTCTCTATCTTTACTTTTATGACTAGAATCTTGCAATCAGATAGTGAGCTGTTGATATAAGACAGTTAGTAGTAGTGATAAGTTAGGTGTTAGGTATAACGAGAAGTTTTTCTGACAACACCTTTACCTTGGAAATGGATGGTAGAAAGGATGGCTTGTGTAGAGTGGAACGTGAGACAACATCATTGGACATGATGATGGTTATAGGGCCATACAGCGTTGTCATATTATCCGATCCGATATCGGATATAGGAAGGATGTCAAAGGCAGAAATCAAAGATTTCGAGAATGTATAGGAGTCGGTCCTTCGCTCGATCGGATCGGATACTCATCTTATCTTAAATCTACGGGGGCCCGTACGGATACACTTCGACCCATCGGGATCTTTTGTGCAATTACCCCCTTCGATTGTAAGATCCTTCAGCTATTCAGGAGCTTCTCGACTATCTCCACGTATCGGATGATGAGGCTCATGGGTAGCTCTCTGATGTCCTTTGATACTAGGTAGCCTGCTTCAAAGTTCTTCATTCTTTGTCCGGCGAGGGCGTGACATTCACACATTAGATGTCTGACGGTCTCTTCCTCTTCGCCGCACATGCGACAATCTGTGTAGTCAGCGTGTCCCATCTTGGCCAAAATTCCTTTGATCCCGTAATGGCCTGTGAACACCCCCGTTATAATTTGGAGTTGTCTTTTGCCTAGCTTTCCTAGCTTTTTGCTCCATCCAGATTCTACCCTCCGCATAAAGAGCTTTGAATGCTTCAGACCTACCAGGGCATCCTACTCTTGTTGGTGATTAGCCTTTGTATGGTATTTCATAGCCGTTTTAAAGGTTCCTTGTGACGTTGTCTTCAGACCTGGCCTTGGCAAGTTCATCAGCATTTTCATTGCCAATGAAGCCTTCGTGTCCCGGTATCTATACCAGTTGCAGCTTGTTTTGCCTTCCAAGCTTGTTAAGAGCTTGGATGCCGTTTAATACCAGTCTAGAGTCAACTCTGGGCGATGTGAAGGCTTTGAGTGCCGCCTGACTGTCGCTGAGTATATAGATATTCTTTTCTTGGGTTTGTTTAACTATATTCTTATGTACACAGGTAATTATTGCGTATGTCTCGGCTCGAAAGACAGTGGCATAATTGACCCATGCTGATACTACCACTGTAGTAATTGCCCATGCTGATACTAGTCATTTGCATAAATGCTTACGCCCGTACCAGATGCCATCTTGGTCCGGATCGGATACTTAATATAAAAAGTTGAAAACTCTTTTCGTAGGCTCTAAACAAAAGCGTCCTAGTTAGGGTCTTAGAACAGGAATGAGGAAAGATATAGGTACTCGTTCAAAACAGAATAACCAAAAAAAGAGAAGACCAATTAGTCGAAAACACTTCCTATCCAGTCCAGGTGTGGATCATTTTAGACCTTAGTTGCACAGTGGCTGGTAAGTACCAATGGAAGGGGAGAGGTGATAAATAAGTGAGTAAGTAAATTCTTTATTGGACCACCAACATAAAATATACAAGACATAAAATTTAAAAGAATGAAGAAGGAGGAGGTACAAAGGCGAACTTATTTAAATATTCAAATCCAAAACGCCTCAAATTGCTCGGCAGCGATTTTATGGGTTATAGTTTCCAAGCTGAGCAGTAGATCGACTAAGATTTCAAAGTAAAAGTAGTAATTAGACCGATTTTTCTGTATGCATGTAACTAAGGACTTAAAAGGAAAATGCCTTATATTTCTTAGTGAAGTGGAGGGAATTCTGGCGTACTTAATTGCCATGGAACTGATAACAGCTAAATTCGGAGTGAGGCGCTAAATTTCAATTTCAAAAAAACAAGGGACCAGGAAATTTAGGTATAAATCTCCCTTATTAAGTACGGTTTTACAGATAACTTCACGTTAGCTATTAGTAGTAATGTAAGTAGGTTGGGGTAACGTTTTCGTTTCCCAACTGAGGGGGGACTGAAATCTTCTCGAGGCTGAGGCGTAGGGTTAGAGCCGGCGTAGCTTTATTTGACGTTCATATGCGCATTGTAATATGCCTACTTGAAAAATAAATATTTCATTTTCATTTTCATATTAAAAAATAATACTTGAACGTTTTTCTGTTTTTTTTTTTAATCATCCAATTAATAGAATATTTGATAAGAACTGAGTGCGTGGGGTGAGGCATTTTGCTTACTTTGCTTACTGTCCACGAATGCTTTCTTTGTTTTGTAAATATTAGTTTGATTTTGAAGATAAATAGGTGTTAACTTGTTAGCAATAACATTGTCCGTATTAAGAATTGATCGAAATTGGTTTCAGTAACGTCTATCTATTAAATATATTACTTATAAATAAAAAATAATGTTTATAGAAATTATCCGTTTATTCGGATAATTTCACTTGGATTATTCGAATATTTTCGGATAAAAATATTGGCGGATATTCGAATAATTCGGATATTCGAATATCCGGATTGCAAACCCTACTTGTACTATGGGTGCTAAGCGACGATATACATACTTACAACGACGATACATACGACGATATACAAATACATAACTATGGAAACGGATTATATCGCGTATCCTGAGTTTACTATTCATCCCGACGTTTCGAACACTTTACAGCGTCCTTGGACAACGGGTGACACTCAGTTTCCACAGTTTTATTTCATAAATATAGCTTTCAAATTAAGGAAATGTATTTGAACTATCGAGTTATTAGTTTTTATCTAAGAAGTTAGTAGAATTAACGTCGCATGAGAAGACAAAGGTAATCATAATGACTTGTGGGCGGCACAATAACCAATAACCGTGGTGATTTTTACTGATAATAATGACACTCAAACCTCACACTCGCCTTCCCTTTGACATGGACAAACCTTTTGTTTGAAAAGTTCTAGATGTAGCCGCGCTGTTTTACAAATACCTATACAGTAGAACCCGGTTAAAACGATCACGTTTAATACGATTTCCCGCATATTACGCTATTTTATGCCGGTCCCTACAATTTGAGACTTGTTTTCAGACATTTTTTCACGGTTAATATGACTCGCGTCCCCGCTTAATACACCATCTAAAACCACCCACCTTGCATTACTTTACAACTTTATTTATGCGGGTGACAAAAATCGGAACTAATTGTACTGTACTAATTACGCGATTCTGGCGACACCGCCACCCGTAATGATAAACTTGTAATTTGTCGTCCTAATTCAGCGGTTAGTGCTATAGTTCGTACCTACCTACATACACATCGCTCATTATCACTGCTGCGGTGCTGAGTTTCTGAATTCTTTGTCCCATCTTTGGTTCAGTGATGTCAAAAATAGGAAGAAAAGCATTATCTCTCCAAGAAAAAATAACCATATTAAAAGTTTACGATTAAAAACCACAATTTTTTCACGTTTAATACGATTTCCCGTATAATACGCTTTTTTGGCTGGGTCCCCTCAGAATCGTTTTAAGCGGGTTCTACTGTAGTTAAGAATGGTATTTTTTTTTTGTTATTTTGGAGGGAACCACTTTGAAGTGAATATGTATCCATGGTCCTGTATATACTTAAAATGGAAATATTGTAGAGAATTTCATGATACTTCTCCTAGACATATTTCTGGTAAGTACCTACTCGTAATATTTACTTATCAAAACCTTTAATTAATAGTATTCGTAAAAATTTTAAAACGCTAAAAATGGGATATAATAGTGGGGGGAAGAGATTGACTCCTCGGCGTGTTTCTCCTTCTATTTATTCTTATGCACGTCAAAGCTATGTGCATACCAAGTTTCATGCTTTCTGACATCATAATAATTTAGGCCACTGAAAACGCGTGCCCTATATATTAATACCTAAAATGTAAAACATGGAAAAAATCGAGTAGTTAAAATTTGTCCCCCAGTCACAATTGCTCCGCTGTCCCTTTTTCGTTTTAGCTATTAAGGTTTTATCATTTTTGGTTCTTTAAACTGATTTTCATATTCGCTTGAACCAAGAACGCGAACGATTATCAAGCATCACTATGCGTCGAGAACGGATCGGACCCGCGGGTTTTTAGAGTCCGTCGATCCGGACACACGGACTACACGGGTACCCGGACCTTAATTACACGGTCCCTAATTACCCGTTCCAAACGGGCCAGAAATCCGGATTCGTGTAACACGGGAACGGATACCCGGCAACGGGTACACGAAACACGGACGCGACCGGGAGCCCTAATCTAGACTAGAGCAGAGCCCAACTGGGGTAGTACCTCCGCCTTACAGAAGACCGCAGCCAAATAGCACTAGACCCTACTCATAGTGTTGTGTTCCTGCCGGTGAGTAAGGCTGCCAGAGCTCAACGAGGGTGCGGTGTGCTGATGACGGGAGGACTTACGGAACTAACTTATTTCGTCTATTGTCCTTTGAGTCGTCGGCAACCCGAACCCTCCTTAGAGCTTGTAACTCCTTTTTGCTGTGTACTTAACACAGCAATAGGGAATGTACAAGTTTCTAATGAGGTGGCAACGCGCATGTGACACTGTTTGAGTTGCAGGCGTCCATAGGTTACGGTGACCGCTTTACATCAGGCGGGCCGTATGCTTGTTTGCCACCGACGTAGTATATTAAAAAAAGACATGTGTAAGGCCGGAGTGCACGCTTATATTGGGCGTGTAGCGGGGCGTGCGGCGTGCATATCAAACAATTGAAGCTCGTACAAGTGTCCTGACTCGACGCTGCGTAGCGTGGACGCACGCTCGCCCGCCGAATGCCTTGCTCCACAGAGAACCTCCTATAGAGTAGCAATCTTGTATATTTTGTTCGCGATACGAGTCACCAGTGCCAGGGGTGCGAGGAGCGGGCGGGGAATGTGTTAAGCGCGCTGTGATTGGCCGTTTCAAGGACGGCGGGCAGTCGCGCTAGATGAAAGGGACTGTCCCTCTACTGACGCGTAAGTGGCCAATGTAAGTTGACCTATGCCGATGCCGGCTCTGAATAAATTATAAATATGACTTTTATGTGGAATGTAATGACGTCTGTTTTTAAATTTGAGCTTCTTGTTACCTTTCCACACCATTTCACACTAAAGGTGGACATCTTTAAGACATCAAAATATCCTTTTTCAATTTTTTTACTGCGAAAAACACGCGCTGCTTTCGGGTCTGTTACTTGGTCGCTACTGATCGGGCACGGCGAGCGCCCGCGCTTATATCAGTGCAAAATGCAAATACTAGGAAGGCTGGCGACCGCGAGTCGTCTTGTAATGGATGTCTATAGGGGTTGGTCTGTGCCTTGCTCCAAGCGACCACTCAGGCCTAGATGCATCTAATACATATAGCCACAGCATCCAACATGTATGATACAGTTAGAATGGTCAGTGGTCACGCTTCGTGTGGTATAACAACCTTGATGTAACATACGTAACGCATCATTGATATTATAGGCAGAAAAATACAATAGTGTGGCTGCCGTGTGTTTAAAACGTTACCCGATTACTAAACAACACTTGCTTTAACACCATCGCTGCGGCCATTAACTCCCTGTTATGCATACTTTGTATAAGGTGTTTCGGTCCGGTATCGCGTCTAACGTGTAAGTATTCTTTCAACGATAAAACTCGATTTGAACTCGGTGAAAAACCAAGCGCAGATTTAAAACCGAGTTTAAAATCGGTCAAAACCCGGACGGTTTTAGCTGATAGTCGGTTTTTTCACTATTCGATGGCATTTCCAACAATTCCAACTCGATAGAATGGCATTTATAGTATGAAGTAAACAGTGTCCCCAAACGGTTATTTGCTAGAATTTATTCTTGAATTAGAGGTATAAAAACATTAATGATTCAAATCGGTTTTTTGGAGATCAAATTAGACGGCTTGAAAATAGAATTTTCGATTTGAGGCTGACTACGGTTGCCTTTACCCTACCTAACGTAGGTAAATATGTGTCGAAACCATCATGCGTGGTAGAGAGTTGAGTCATAAAATCATAGAATCATAAAATATATGCTAGTTAACTGATTATGTAAGCTAGGTTTCGCATTATATTATAATTTATACACATTTAAATATAGGCTGTAATCGTGAAATTGAAGCTATAATTCGCAATATTTAAAATAAGAAGCGTTTAGTTGACGTAACTTTTGACTGGCGGCTCACTCCGCGATTCTTTCTCTGAGCTGTAGGCCAAGCACATGATTGCCGCGGGAGTATGTCGCCGCGAGATAGATGACACGTCTTCTTCTAACGGTATTAATGACATAAGGATGGGTATAGTCTAACTCGCGGTGACATACTCTCGCGGCAATCATGTGCTAACCCTGCTGCAAGTACATACTTTTTACATTTATTATACTTAATTATTTACACCTAAAAACAACTGTAGAATTACGTATGCGATGCAATACCTAAACTGTAAATAATCACCTGATCATACATAAATTATTAGCCGTAAAATATATTTTAGTATGCGTTTGTTGTGTACCCACAGTTTTACATTAGAAGGTTTGAAAATATTATAGTTTAGGAAGCACAACAAAAAGCAAAATGTTTTTTTTAGCCTGGTTATGTGTCCCATTGCTGGGCAAAAGCCTCTCCCCGTGATTTCCACAGCTCCCGTTTGTGTGTGTGTAAACACTAACGAATGCTGCAGCGCAATCTTGCAAATCTTGAAAGATCTCGCGTTATTCAGGGTGAAATATTAATCTTGCAAAAATGATGCAAAATCTCGGTATTTCGAGATATTCTTGGAATACCGAGATTGCACACCCTAGTAAAGAGTGTACTTAAAGGGTCCAAAACGTTGCGATGTATTGTAAATATTATCTAATCCGTTCCCATACTTTTATTTTATAATATTCCGTTGAAAACAAATCTTATCATCACACATGCACGTGTTCCTATTGATATATTGTTATCAGATCAGAAATAACTTATAAAAACAAATCCAAAAAACAAACTGTCTACATGTGAATGTGAAAGTGATCTTTACCGGTCAGTTAATTTTGAAATATTGCCGGACATAAATTAAAGACATTTTTGGTATCATTTTGTTTATAATGGTTATTCCCTGCTCAACATTTTCAACGAATGAATCGGTAAGTTTAATATTATGAGTAAGAAAACACGACCCTCATGCTTTATTTACAGAATTTGACTCCCGAAATCCGATAATTTCATTGTAAAAAAAAGTAATCGATTCTCTGTATAAATGTCGAAGTTTAATGTTGATAAACAGACTTCCTGACCATGTAATAACATTCAGCACGATTAAACTGTATGATTGCGAGTATGTATTAGGCTTGTGTCGTTCACGAACTATGAACTGTTAGGAATAAAATCCCATCAATGACCGAAATGAACTGAATCTTTCCGTGGTCTGAGAATCGGTCTTTGCTCATTTAGTTCAGTATAGGATCGGCGAGCGCGAGCGGTTTGGATCGAGAACGAAATAATGAATGTGTGACTGCGCCGACCGAGAGCGAGAGCTACTTAGCAGAGCAACAAACAAAGTCAAGTTTTCATATTAAACTTCGGTTACTTACAACCTTTCGGCCCGGAATGTTACTATCTGTGGCTATTCGTATAATTTTGACACTATTCGGTCCCATTCGTTCTGATCTTTCCGACCGCAGTGGTCGCTGGTCTGGCTGAACTAAATGAGCAAAAGACCTAAAACTTTTTTAACAAAAAAATAAAACCGCCTTCAAAAATAAGCGCGTTACAAAACATGGAGAAACTAAAAAGCAAAAAATAATAAACCTTTGAATTCAGATTTCTTATCGTATTGCAATAATCTAAACATCCAAATTATAAACAAATCAATTATTTTTGTAGTCGGTACCAGACCTGTTCGTCGCCTTGCTATTTATTGCCTGTTTGCCCCACCCAACCATACGCAGGCTGGCACCGACTCCAAAAATAATTGATTTGTTTATAATTTGGATGTTTAGATTATTGCAATACGATAAGAAATCTGAATTCAAAGGTTTATTATTTTTTGCTTTTTAGTTTCTCCGTGTTTTGTAACGCGCTTATTTTTGAAGGCGGTTTTATTTTTTGTTAAAAAAGTTTATTTATTTGATGATTTTTAGTGGTTCCTATTGATATTATACGTATCAGTCCGAATATATGTACACTAGTGAAAGAATTATCCTTTAACTCCTAACCATTGAGGAGTTGACCTTCCATCATCAGCTCAGCCACATAAAATTATTACCATCAGGCGTAAATACTGGTTTACCTTTGAAAAATACACTAAAAACATTACATGTGCCTATAACATTTGAAGAGTTCCCTCGATTTCTCCAGGATCCCATCATCAGACCCTGACTTAGTGCCAATGGGACCATCTCGGGGTTATACCCGTTCGATCAAAAACAAAATTTTGAAAATCGATCCACAATTCTCGGAGATATCGAGGAACATACATACAAAAAAATAAAAAAATAAAAAAAAAAATTCAGTCGAATTGAGAACCTCCTCCTTTTTTGAAGTCGGTTAAAAAGAGCGAACTAGTTCATGGGAGCGATTGAACGAGATCGGAGCGCTCCGATCAACGAACGAAACGGCACAAGCCTAGTATGTATCTTAGATGAAGAAGAAGTTAAATATTAGCTCTAGGATTGATATATAGGTCAAAGAGGATCGAGTTTTATAGAGAGTTACTGTCAAAGTAAAATGTGTAATCACAGTGTATAGACTGCCATCTCTTGACACGCTTAAATCTTGAACCTCAGTTTTGACAATTTGGCCCATATTAGAAGCTTGATATGTGTCAAAATGTCAAATATTAATTTTAGCGCCATCTAGCTGAGCTTACCCCAAAGGTGTAATGCCATCTAGGCTACCATACATACCTTTTTCTGTATGGTACTGAGGTACGTTTTTTTCTTAGACTTTATCTGTCTATACGGAGTTATATATGTCTTTGATATAGGTAGATGGGATCAAAAATAAGGTTCCTTTTGACGTCACTATTACCAAGGACGATATAATACGGGACAGACAGCCCGTACAAAAAAGCGAAATGAAATGTATGGGCCTTTTAGGCTTAAAACTAGATGGCGCTGTTTCGCAGCCTGGAAGCAGCCGAAATCATATTTTCTCCAAATATTTTTGCGTCTTTTTATTTTTAGGGTTCCGTACCTCAAAAGGAAAAAACGGAACCCTTATAGGATCACTTTGTTGTCCGTCTGTCCGTCCGTCCGTCTGTCAAGACCCTTTTTCTCAGGAACGCGTGGAGGTATGAAGCTGAAATTTATATCAATTACTCAGGTCTACTGTCCCTTGAAGCTGTGAAAAAATCAAACTTCTAAGCCAACGCAATCAAAAGATACAGCCGTTTATGCCGCAAATTTTCGACACTTGCAAGGGAATCAAAACCTACAGGGTGCTTCCCGTGAACTCAGAGTCTTGAAATTTGGTACGAAGCAACGTCTTATAGCATAGATAAAGGAAAAATTACGAAAACCATAAATTTTTAGTTACATCACATAATATATTTTTTTTAATAATTTTAACCTTACTACCCATTTCCTCATAAACGCGTAGAGGTATTAAATTGAAATTCATACCAAATACTCAGGTCTATAATACCTTTAAGCTGTAACAAAATCAAACTTCTATGTCAACGCAATCAAAAGAAACAGCAATTTAAGCTGCATATTTTGAAACTCGCAAGTACTCGCAAGGGAATCAAAACCTAAAGGGTACTTCCAGTCGACCTAGAATCTTGAAATTTGGCATGAAGCAACGTTTTATAGCACACATAAAGGAAAAATTCCGAAAACCTTAAATTTTTAGTTACATTACAAAATATATATTTTTAGGGTTTTTAATAAATATAAACTTATTACTTTTTTCCTCATGAACGCGTAGAGCTATCAAGTTGAAATTCATACGTTTGTACGGAACCCTCGGTGCGCGAGTCCGACTCGCACTTGGCCGGTTTTTTATAAGAACAAATGACACAAATGGCCCTTAAAAGAGTAAATAGTTAAAAGTTTCGACATGACAAGAATGGCGCTACCTACTTTGCGAACTAGTGCGCAAAAAAAACACCATATTCGAACATTAATAGCCAGTTTTTCAGTACACATGGTGCGTTTTTTACGCACCAGTGCGAGAAGTGTGTCATTTCTTGTCAGGTCGAAACTTCGAAGGGCCATGAAAAACGTCGTACGATACACGTGCAAAAAGGAAATTTGTAACTCGTGTCGATTTAAAACACTCCCTTCGGTCGTGTTTTAATTTAAAGCCACTCGTTTCAAACTTCCTTTTTTACGCACTTGTATCGTAATGTACTATTTCGTGAATTACAATTAAGTATGAATATTATAAGTATAACAGACAGCTCTCCGCCGTAACCTGTATTTTAATAACAATACTAGCTAGACATACAATATAATACAATAGAAGGAAAAGAAGACGATTCGTCACAATGGATATGTGGAGCAGAAAAGACATACTATAATTATGTAAGATTATAATAATTATTATATGACTTTAATCTCACAGTGTTAACTCTGCGTGACAATGTTTAATAAGTCATTTTCACGTAAAAAAACGAGTTTATTTATTACGCCTGTACAATGGGTTGTGTTCTGAGGAACTGTTTGACATGATGCCAACGTCCACTTTTCATCATCGCACCTCCATCACCACCTAAATGGTCGCGCGGTTTCAGAGGAATTTCCTCCTGCGGACGCTTCGGCTGTGGAATGAGCTCCCTGCCGAGGTATTCCCGATGAACTACAGTATGGGGTTCTTCAAAAAAGGACTACAAGTTTTTAATGGGTCGGCAACGCGCATTTGACACCCCTTGAGTTGCAGGCGTCTATAGGTTACGGTGACCGCTTTCCATCAAATCGTTTTGGAAGAATCAAGAGCGCCTTTATAGTTTTTTTACCAGTTGGTGAAAAAAAAAATACCCACCTACCTAATTTTATTTTCTGAAATTCAGCTTCAATTATTATAATCTGCAACAATTAATTTATATTTGCGCAGACAGTTCATTTCAGTAGACTTGGCGTTCGCCTCACGATCGATCTTTATTAGCTGCACGCTTGCTAGCGCCATCTATATTCCTTTGAAAGAAATATAGTTGGTACTGCTACTCGACGGTAGATGGCGGTTAAGACTATCGATCAGGTTTTCAAGCAGTGCTTCTTTTTTTTCCTTTAGATTTATGAACTGTAGGTGAATATGAATATTTAAAAACGATGGTTTTTTAGGGTTCCGTAGTCAACTAGGAACCCTTATAGTTTCGCCATGTCTGTCTGTCCGTCCGTCCGTCCGTCCGTCCGTCCGTCCGTCCGTCCGTCCGTCCGTCCGTCCGTCCGTCCGTCCGTCCGTCCGTCCGTCCGTCCGTCCGTCCGTCCGCGGATAATCTCAGTAACCGTTAGCACTAGAAAGCTGAAATTTGGTACCAATATGTATATCAATCACGCCAACAAAGTGCAAAAATAAAAAATGGAAAAAAAATGTTTTATTAGGGTACCCCCCTACATGTAAAGTGGGGGCTGATTTTTTTTTTCATTCCAACCCCAACGTGTGATATATTGTTGGATAGGTATTTAAAAATGAATAAGGGTTTACTAAGATCGTTTTTTGATAATATTAATATTTTCGGAAATAATCGCTCCTAAAGGAAAAAAAAGTGCGTCCCCCCCCTCTAACTTTTGAACCATATGTTTAAAAAATATGAAAAAAATCACAAAAGTAGAACTTTATAAGGACTTTCTAGGAAAATTGTTTTGAACTTGATAGGTTCAGTAGTTTTTGATAAAAATACGGAAAACTACGGAACCCTACACTGAGCGTGGCCCGACACGCTCTTGGCCGGTTTTTTTTTATCAGAGATCCTAAAATTCATATTTCCATATTTATGATTTTTTTTTCTTATTTTACCTTACCTAAGGTACAAAAAGGTACACACTTTGTATGGATATTATAAAATTTTAATAAATATAAGCCAATTTTTCTACAGATCAAATAATAATTTGCGAGTTGGATGGTATTATGTACCTACGTAGTTACATTTCAACTTTACCCTTGTATGGAAAGTAAATGTATTGTTCCGTATACCTTTAACTTGAAAGCAATAACTCGTACTTATCTTGCGCTTGCGATTAAGGCAATGAATATTTTCTTTGTGTGTTTGTATCCAGCTATCCTTTGCTAATCTTGAGTTACATCCTGCACACTTGACCCCGCTTTATGCAGAAGTGAGCCAAGACAAAAATTGAGGTAAGTCCTCATTCATCATCCTCCTTATCGTTATCCCGGCATTTGCCACGGCTCATGGGAGTCTGCGGTCCGCTTTGACAACTACCTATTCCCAAGATTTGGCGTAGGCACTAGTTTATACGAAAGCGACTGCCATCTGACCTTCCAACCCGAAGAGTAACTAGGCCTTATTGGAATTAGTTCGGTTTCCTCACGATGTTTTCCTTCGCCGAAAAGCGATTGGAAAATATCAAATGACATTTCGCACATAAGTTCAGAAAAACTCATTGGTACGAGCCGGGTTCGAACCCGCGACCTCCGGATCGAAAGTGTCACGGTCTTACCGCTAGGCCATTAGCGCTTTTGAGGAAATTGAGGTAATCATTATTCAAATAAATGATTTTTGATTATAATTCCTTTTTTTTATATGGTTTTCCTGAGCAACTTTAGTATGATTGAGAAACGAGAGTATAAAATATGTGGCTCGAAAAGTGTAATCTTCAAGACACGACGATTAAACAAACTTTGCCACCGAGTGAAACATAATACAATTTTTCACCACACCAACACGAATAAAATACTAACAGTAAAACATTAAACTAAGTCAAATTTGTCAATTTATAATTATATTTATGATTGAAAATCATATTTTTAGGTAAGTTGTGAAATTATCAAGTAGAATCATATCAAGTATCAAAAAGAAATAATCAAGAGCCTACCTAAGGCCTATACCAATTGGTGTGGCCAAAAAAAAAATTATAAAAAAAAATCGATTCTTTACTCTCGAATACCATCATCCACAACCTATGGATAACCCGTAGCGCCTTTGACCGCTAAGGATGGCTAAAATATGAGTTTATTTATAACCATTATTTTCTCCTGCGGAGTTACTTGTCCGTGAATAAAGTTTAAACCTAACACAATTAGAATTTTATGTTTTACAATATTACCGTACTAGTTAGGTAACAAGCTCATTACGCAACTATGTCAAAAATTTGAATGTCCATATGTACTGTAAAACGTCGTACGTGTATCGTGCGAAGTGGAAATTTGTAACTCGTCGGTCGTTTTAATTTACCACTACTCATTTCGGATTCCCTCTTTTCCGCACTTGTAGGGTGTCTCCAATATCTTTTCCCCTCACTAGCTCGGAAACACGTGTTTTGTCCTTTAATACCAGCGGGTAAAAACGCATTTTATCCACTAGTGGGTAAAGTAATTTGACCTTGAATAAAGTCAAATTAACTGCTTTAAAATGGATAAAAGTAGGTGAATCTAGTAATAAAGATGATTTACCAGCTGTGGAACTACTGGAAGCAGTGATAAACGCATATTTTGCGTAGTAATTTCCTCGCTACAGTGAGGGGAAAAGTTTTGTGTTACACTCGGGTGCAAATGTATTTTACTTCTCGTGTGTTAAAAAACTCGCAAGTTCAGGATTCTATTCTCGAACCACTCGCTTCGCTCGTGGTTTAACTATAGAATCCTTTCACTTGCTCGTTTTTCAATTCTACACTCGGCGTTAAAATACAACTTTGCCCCCTTGTATAACAAATAACTATTTCCGCACTTGTGTAATGTACTATTAAATATGATGATGTCTACCAGTCTGATTACATGTCTTGTACAAATTGCATTATGTCTTAAAATGTTATAAATAATTTAATAGAATAAAAATTGCTAAAAAATGTAACCCAATCTAGAGATTATAGACATCAGCTACAGCTTAAAGTCAGCTTTGATAATGAAAGTAAATTATTTATTTGTGATTATAACTATAAAACTCCCGTGAGACTCATACATATTTAAAAATATTTTAAGCGGGTTACTCAGTATGCGTCGCGCTCTCGACATGTAAAGGCGGGGTGTCGCTACTCTTGAGAAAGGTTCTCGAAATTGAACCGAAACATGTCGAACGCTATATCGACTTAATACGTGAGTAACCCGCTTAAAATATTTTTAAATATTTATTTGTGCGTAAGCTGTGCTTTAAGAAATGACACAGACGTGTAACAGTGGTGTTATTAATGAATTATTGTATTGTATTCATTATAAATACTTACCGAACTATTCATAAAATGCTAATAGTAACAAACAGACAACTCTTCTATAGTAATAGCATACCACTATTTTATCCAAACAACACAAAACTAGTAACTTGAAGTTAAAATACGACTATCATTTGTCGCGTAAGGAGTGAATAATATTCCATCACGGAACTAAAAAGTAATAAGTTATCAACAAATGTATGGGGAATCCAACGTTTTCGGTCCGGAGATGTGCAATTATGGTTATTGATATTAAAGTTATGCGTTTCAGATTTATGTTATGCTATTTATAAATGGCAATCTAAAGTCAATAAATGGTAAACGCAATTATTTTGTTACTAAACTTCCGTGATAGCTAGCAACTTACCTGAAATATATTGTAAAGGTACTTATCACGTTTTTCATGTCGAACATTTCAAAGAGCTACGTTTACGTCATATTATTAAATTAAAACGGGACTTATTTTTTTAGGCATTAGCTAGCTTTTAAGTTTAGTCTTAGTTTCTTATATAATTATGTAAATATGTTCATGTAAAAAAGAGATAATTCGTGTATTTGTAACTTTGTTTATATTTTATTATTTATTGTTATTAAAATACAGTGACAAACTTATATCTAACATATAGTCCCACAAAACTCTGGAACAAAACGAGTTTGTCTGTGGGATCAACAGTCTCTCAATTACATAAACTTAATTAAATTAACTTAAAGAAAAATCGTTGAACTTCTTAAATAATAGATAATATAAATTAATTGTAATATATTTAGGTAATGTTTTTTTAGCATAGTTAGTTTTGAATTTGTTTGGGTGCTTTTCACTTCGGATGGCTTCAGGTAAGCTATTGAGCAGATATGGAATACGCTTTTTTAGCGATCTGTCACCAAAATAATTATGAACTCTAGGCACAGATAGCTTACCTGTAGCCATCGACTTAGTGTAGTAGCTGTGTCCTATAGGATGTATTGGCGCATTAGAAGAGTTAGGGGGGTTTTGCACTAGACAGCCATGGTTATTGACTGCGAGCAGGTATTATAGTAATCTGAATTACTGAAATATGTATTTAACTATGTAACTGGCTCCAAATGTACCTAGAAATGTTAAAGAAATGTTTATCTTTTATCGTTTTCACCATTTTTGGGCTAGTGTAAATCATTCCCGCTCCCAAAACCCCGATGTATGTTCATTAAGTATGAATAATTAGTACAATTATTACCTAATTAACTATTCACGAATTTCGATTTAATTACTTTTACTATAATTACCTATAAGCTTGTTATAAGTAATGCGGATGTTATAGATTAGATTAGATTAGATTTCTTTATTTCATGATAAAAATTACACTATAAATTTGCTACATGTCAAAATTATGTTTATCTTCTCATCATGATCGTCAAAAATTACATAATAGATTGCAAATAAAAATAATTGTGTCTCCCAATAAGGATCGTCATTTACAAAGAAAGAAAATACACATGCCAAGCTAAATAAAATTAATAAATTAAGTTACAATATCATGAAATTATCAGGAAGCAAGAAAATATTATATAACAGAGAAATATAGGTATAATAATATCATTGGTCATTAAAAATTCAAATCCATGTACTCATTTACAGATTTATATCGTGTCGTTATTAATATACTTAAACATAAAGATGCTCAATTAACTTTACTAAGAGCCACTTGCACCAACGAAAATGGAGCGTTAACGTTCAAGAAAAAAAAACCGGCCAAGAGCGTGTCGGGCGACGCTCAGTGTAGGGTTCCGTAGTTTTCCGTATTTTTCTCAAAAACTACTGAACCTATCAAGTTCAAAACAATTTTCCTAGAAAGTCTTTATAAAGTTCTACTTTCGTGATTTTTTCATATTTTTTAAACATATGGTTCAAAAGTTAGAGGGGGGCGGCACACTTTTTTTTCCTTTAGGAGCGATTATTTTCGAAAATATTACTATTATCAAAAAACGATTTACGTAAACCCTTATTCATTTTTAAATACCTATCCAACAATATATCACACACGGGGTTGGATTGAAAAAAAAAAAAACAGTCCCCACTTTACATATAGGGGGGTACCCTAACAAAACATTTTTTCCACTTGTTATTTTACCACTTTGTCGGCGTGATTGATATATATATTAGGACCAAATTTCAGCTTTCTAGTGCTAACAATTACTGAGATTATCCGCGGACGGACGGACGGACGGACGGACGGACGGACGGACGGACGGACGGACGAACAGACAGACATGGCGAAACTATAGTTGACTACGGAACCCTAAAAACGTCACTCACTCATTGGCGCCATCTCGCGACGATTCTTATAGTTCTGATGAGTACCCACTACAGCTTAGATGACGTTCAAATGGGCTTTTCCTTATAATTACTCATTTATTTAATACCACAAAACAATATTAGAACATCTTCATTACGTTTTAAACCACAGTGCCGTATTGTTGTTACAGTAAATAAAATATTTTAAGTTGGAGTGAAATGAAAATGGTTCTCGATTCGCCTCTCAAAACTAGTATAGGGGAAATAAAAAGGATTTCTTCAACAATAATAAGGAGACAGAGTCAGGTACGTGTTTGTTTACATTATCTTTAGGGCTGGTTTTTCAATCGCCAGATAAATAATACCTATCTGTCAGATAAATGTTAGCTGTCATTGTTATTTATACTTGTGATGAAAAGGATAGCGTTAACTTTATCTGATAGATATATTTATCTAGCGATTGAAAAACAGCACGGGAAGCATGGTCGCGCGATAGACGATAAAATATCAGGCCGTCCCTATCGCACTTACAAATAGTGCGATAGGGACGGCCTGCTATTTTATCATCTATCGCGCGACCATGCTTCCCGTGCAGGCCCTTATAGGTGTAAATTGCGTTTGGAAAATACCATAGCTGCAATTTGAAAAGGAAACAGAAAATTACGTATTAGTACTTTGTATAATTTATTGAAATGAATTTCCATAGAGTAGGTACCTAGTCTGTTAATTTAATTTTTTTTTTGATGAATACTTTTGGTGATTAAATTGTATCTCGTTTTTTAATGCATGTTAATTATAAGATGTAATGTTTTGAAAAGAAGTGGCCCGCCGAGTTTCTTGCCGGTCCCATAGTGGATACCCCCCTCCAACTGAGGGGGGACTGAAATCTTCTCGAGGCTGAGGCGTAGGGTTAGAGCCGGCGTAGCTTTATTTGACGTTCATAAGCGCATTGTAATATGCCTACTTGGAAAATAAATATTTCATTTCTTTTTATTTCATTACGTACTTATTAGGTACTTATGCGTTGGTTTCAAAAAACTTACTGCTGAAGTCATTCAAATCATGTACCATTATTATGATAAACCAGCATTTGGCCGTGGCTTCGCTCGCATTGAATTCAAAAATTGCGAAATGCTCTCATACAGACCCCCCCCCCCCTGTCGAGAAGAAACGGCAAAACAAAGCCTCTTGGTATCTCGTAATTCTTGTATCATGATATCAATTGTGTCATAAATATTAATTCTAAATAATGTTTTGTGTTAGATTACATATCTACATTTTTTGTGAGTTATTTCATGTTATGACTCATAGATGCTTAATAGCAATGACTTTCAGTGTTTCAGTTTATCGTTATCTACTCACGTATAATATTCGCACAATAATGATGATAGCTGTCACTGCAATGTCACGGTTTCGTTTTCTTTCAACCCCTTATTTGCCAAAAGTGGCACTGAAACTTGAGTGGTTCCATGTGCTCTGCCTACCCCTTCATGGGATACAGGCGTGATTGTATGTATGTATGTATGTAATGATGATAAATTCTATGAATAAAAATTATGTTTTCATCCTCAAACGTGGCTGAAATACTGGATAATATATAGTTTGTGTCACACAGGACTAAAATTCCCTGCTCTTATTTTATACAATACTAGCTTTTGCCCGCGGCTTCGCTCGCATTAGAAAGAGACAAAAAGTAGCCTTTGTCACTCGTCAATCAATTCGTCGCTCCGTTTTGCCGTGAAAGACGGACAAACAAACAGACACACACACTTTCTCATTTATAATATTAGTATGGATATACATAGTCTGTCACTTGAATTTTTATACATACCTAGACATGCCATCGCCTAGTCTGTTGATCATAACATGATACCTATTGATATGAATGGCTCTAATGCTACTTTAGACAGTCGTACTTGACTGAAAAGTACCTACTGCGGAACATGTAACGTCAGCATAAATAAATGTGTTACTGGTAGACTTCTGTAGCTCAGTTGTTTAAGAGCGATGCACGGATTACAGAAGCTTCAAGTTCAACTTTGGGTCAGAGCTTCCATGAGTGAGTTTATTTAATAATATTGATATTGATGATTCAATGTATTTTGTTGTCATTACTTTTTTGACATTTAGATTTAATTATTCCAGATTAATAATCTTGTATTCATTCAATGTAATTTTTAAAGCAATATTGTTAACTGCCCAATATGGCGCTAAAAACCGAGGTACGATTCTTAGTATGGCGATACAGAGAGGAAATGCCGCCAGCATAATGGGCACCATGCCGCAGGCGGAACTTTTAGATAGAATTTTCTTTTTATACTTGGGTTTATTAAGTAGTTATATTTAGTTGTAATTTAGTTTTGTTTAGTTATTTCTATGTATTTTTTAAGAAATCATATAATTGTGTTTACCATTGAAAAAAATTAATGTAAATCCTATATAAAATAATCCTTGATGAAAGCCAAGTTTGATGCGAGTATTTGAGTAGGTACCTAAGTAATCTACATGGGAGCGTTTTTTGGCAGACATTTGCCTTCATGCAATGTATTATCAGTCGATGATACCAATGGCCTACCATGCGTAATATTTCACTATCAATACTTATCAATAAGTGAATTAGCACTAGATAATATACTAAAGCGAATCAGTTTTAAAGTGCTAGTCGACATAGTAATTTACCTAAGTGTAGTGTGGCTTTTAGTGTGGAGTTATTTTTTGTAAATAAGGTTAAAAAGTGAACATTTTAGATCTGATAATGGATTTTAGGACATATGAAATGGTGCCGGTAAATATTGTTATTTGTTTTGTAAACACAAAATTCATGCCTTTAAAAACAAAGAAAATTTGTTGGGTTTTATTTGAGTTATAAATGAATAAATAATAATATTATCATCTAGACAATTTCATGTCTGTAATACCGGGAATTACTTTTGTTTTACAAGCAAATTTAAACATAGATTATTAAAAAAATCGACGAATCACTTCGAAAAAAGGTAGGTAGACCTTGCGCTTCGTTTGACTCGTCTTGGCGGGGGCACTACCGTACCCCCAGATAGGTACATTTCAGATTATTATATGACGCAAATCAAGTCGAGCCAAAAGTGTTAAATACATTTTGCCCCGAATAATACACTTTTTTTAATCACACCAATTAACTCGAAAAAAAAAAATAACTGAAGTATCTAAGATGTCAAACAAAATCTTAACAAATCAAATCCAAATGAACTTCAAAACAATAATTATTCAATAATATTCATCCCAAAACTCATTTTAGGATGAAATTGCTTAGACATACCAAAGTGTGACTAAGCATTTGTGCCATTTCTATTTCTTTGTAAACGCAGTGCGTAGTATTTACGAGAAAATTACTACGTTTACGATTACAAAGCACTTTAATTAAGGTCAGGACTGTCAGGAGGCTTTGACATTATTTCTAAGGTCAAAACGTGGAAATACCTGGACAAGTAGGTGTACTAAATAGAATGAGTCAGGTTTAGGGTATGACCCGTTTTTATTTCTCTGAGTATAATGTGCTAGTAAGTATCTATATATCTATCTATAGCAGCCTATAAAGCGCCCGTCTTCGGACATAGGCCTCCTCTCCATTCCTCCACGCTTGTCGGTCCATTGCCATCCGCATCCAGTTATCGCCAGCTAGTTGGCAGATGTCGTCTCTCCATCTAAGGGGGGGCTTGCCGCGACCGCGGGTGTTAGCGGGCTTCCACACCATAGTTCGTCTCGCCCAGCGACTATGGTCCATCCTGGCAATGTGCCCAGCCCATCTCCACTTTCTGTGTCCAATTTCCTCCACCACATCTTTAAGTTTTGTGACCTGCCTGATCCAGTCGTTCCTTTTTCGGTGCATGAGCGTGATTCCGAGCATTGACCGCTCCATGGTTCTTTGTGCAACACGCAGTTTCTCAGCCGATTTATTTGTCAATGTGGTGGTTTCCATTCCATAAAGAAAGACGGGCAGGACACACTAGTTAAGAGCGTTATAACATTTCGGCGTCGGGCGAAATTAGGTATTTTACCCGCCGCGCGAGCCCAATATGCCGACCCTTTCTAGCACGTCTTATCACTCGCTCGCACTACAATAATGGACAAAACAATCTTGATCCTTTCTATGGAATTTTGATAACAACCACAATCTACTATCTCGATATAAACTTTTGGTTTCTAATAAACATTATTTTGTACGAAAATACGAGAATATAGCGCGAAATAATATCAATTATGTTAAAATTTATTTAAAAAATTAAAGTAATAATTATAAAAGTAGATCCCATCCCAAATATTTGCTTTTGTTATATGATAAGTATTAGAGTAAAGTATATATTAATATGATGATAAAATAAGACAAATACAATTCTAATTACTTCAAGGTGGTGCTCAGGGTCTGATGATGGAGCCAGATGGTGGTCACCAATACCAATGAACAATATGACTATACAACTTCGTGGTTTACATGTCATTCTAGCATTTTCACTTTCACATTTCAAGTGCATATACCACGAGTATAGGTTTTCGGTTGTGCTGATTTAAAAATTAATGACCGATTTGGAATCTGACATTGCTGACTGTCACTTTGACACAAAAGTCATCATGGGTGTCGTAAAATAGGTTTTAGGGGGTGCTGATTCCAAAATTAATGACCAATGTGGAATCTGACATTGCTGACTGTCACTTTGACACAAAAGTCGTCATGGGTGTCGTCAAATAGGTTTGCGGGGGTGCTGATTCCAAAATTAATGAACAATGTGGAATCTGACATTGCTGACTGTCACTTTGACACAAAAGTCGTCATGGGTGTCGTAAAATAGGTTTTAGGGGGTGCTGATTCCAAAATTAATGAACAATGTGGAATCTGACATTGCTGACTGTCACTTTGACACTAAAGTCGTCATGGGTGTCGTAAAATTGGTTTTAGGGGTGCTGATTCCAAAATTAATGACCAATGTGGAATCTGACATTGCTGACTGTCACTTTGACACAAAAGTCGTCATGGGTGTCGTCAAATAGGTTTGCGGGGTGCTGATTCCAAAATTAATGAACAATGTGGAATCTGACATTGCTGACTGTCACTTTGACACAAAAGTCGTCATGGGTGTCGTAAAATTGGTTTTAGGGGTGCTGATTCCAAAAATAATGACCAATGTGGAATCTAACATTGCTGACTGCCACTTTGACACAAAAGTCATCATGGGTGTCGTAAAATAGGTTTTAGGGGTGCTGATTCCAAAAATAATGACTAATGTGGAATCTAACATTGCTGACTGTCACTTTGACACAAAAGTCATCATGGGTGTCGTCAAATAGGTTTCCGGAGGTGCTGATTTGAAAATTAATGACCGATTTGGAATCTTGACATTGCTGACTGTCACTTTGACACAAAAGTCGTCATGGGTGTCGTCAAAAAGGTTTCCGGGGGTGCTGATTCCAAAATTAACGACTATTTTGGAATCTCACAGTGCTAATTGTCATTTTGACACAAAAGGAATCATGGGTGTAGTCAAATAGTTTTTAGGGGTACTGATTCCAAAATTAATGAAATGATTTAAAAAGTTATGACCGATTTGGAACCTGACATTGCACAGTACCCCTGGAAACCTATTTGACGACACCCATAACGACTTTTATGTCAAAGTGACAGTCAGCAATGTCAGATTCCAAATTGATCATTAATATTGAGATCAGTACCCATGAAAACCTATTTGAAGACACCCATGATCACTTTTGTGTCAAAGTGACAGTCAACAGTGTCAGATTCCAAATTGGTCATTAGTTTTCAAACACCTCCGGATACCTATTTGACGACACCCATGACGACTTTTGTGTCAAAGTGACAGTCAGCAATGTCAGATTCCAAATTGGTCACTAATTTTGGAATCAGCACCCCTAAAACCTATTTTACGACACCCATGACGACTTTTGTGTCAAAGTGACAGTCAGAAATGTCAGATTGAACATTGGTCATTAATTTTGGAATCAGCACCCCTAAAACCTATTTTACGACACCCATGACGACTTTTGTGTCAGAGTGACAGTCAGCAATGTCAGATTGAACATTGGTCATTAATTTTGGAATCAGCACCCCTAAAACCTATTTTACGACACCCATGACGACTTTTGTGTCAAAGTGACAGTCAGTAATGTCAGATTCCACATTGGTCATTAATTTTGGAATCAGCACCCCTAAAACCTATTTTACGACACCCATGACGACTTTTGTGTCAAAGTGACAGTCAGCAATGTCAGATTCCAAATTGGTCATTAATTTTGGAATCAGCACCCCCTAAAACCTATTTTACGACACCCATGACGACTTTTGTGTCAGAGTGACAGTCAGCAATGTCAGATTGAACATTGGTCATTAATTTTGGAATCAGCACCTCCTAAAACCTATTTTACGACACCCATGACGACTTTTGTGTCAAAGTGACAGTCAGCAATGTCAGATTCCACATTGGTCATTAATTTTGGAATCAGCACCCCCTAAAACCTATTTTACGACACCCATGACGACTTTTGTGTCAAAGTGACAGTCAGCACTGTCAGATTCCAAATTGGTCATTCATTTTGTAATCAGCACCCCCTAAAACCTATTTTACGACACCCATGACGACTTTTGTGTCAGAGTGACAGTCAGCAATGTCAGATTGAACATTGGTCATTAATTTTGGAATCAGCACCCCCTAAAACCTATTTTACGACACCCATGACGACTTTTGTGTCAAAGTGACAGTCAGCAATGTCAGATTCCACATTGGTCATTAATTTTGGAATCAGCACCCCCTAAAACCTATTTTACGACACCCATGACGACTTTTGTGTCAAAGTGACAGTCAGCAATGTCAGATTCCAAATTGGTCATTAATTTTGGAATCAGCACCCCTAAAACCTATTTTACGACACCCATGACGACTTTTGTGTCAGAGTGACAGTCAGCAATGTCAGATTGAACATTGGTCATTAATTTTGGAATCAGCACCTCCTAAAACCTATTTTACGACACCCATGATGACTTTTGTGTCAAAGTGACAGTCAGCAATGTCAGATTCCACATTGGTCATTAATTTTGGAATCAGCACTCCCTAAAACCTATTTTACGACACCCATGACGACTTTTGTGTCAAAGTGACAGTCAGCAATGTCAGATTCCAAATTGGTCATTCATTTTGTAATCAGCACCCCCTAAAACCTATTTTACGACACCCATGACGACTTTTGTGTCAGAGTGACAGTCAGCAATGTCAGATTGAACATTGGTCATTAATTTTGGAATCAGCACCCCCTAAAACCTATTTTACGACACCCATGACGACTTTTGTGTCAAAGTGACAGTCAGCAATGTCAGATTCCACATTGGTCATTAATTTTGGAATCAGCACCCCCTAAAACCTATTTTACGACACCCATGATGACTTTTGTGTCAAAGTGACAGTCGGCAATCTGAGGTACTACATATTCGTAATCTGAAAGTAATCAAGTCAATAATTTCAGTTATTTTGAATCGACTATGATTCCGAGTTATTGGTAATAGTAATGATTGTATAGATGATTAGTGATTCCTTTACATGTAATGGTAATTTACCGTTTCACCAGGGGCGGCTCACTCCGCGATTCTATCGCCGCGCTACAAGTACATCCTGGCGGCCGCGAGTTCGCGGCCTACTCAGGGGTTGCGCGCGTTCTCACGGAATGCACGTTCGCACTTTCTATTGTTACTTTACGTCGCGAGGTTTTTTTAAGCGATGTCCGCGTGTGGAATGGCTAATAATACTTAGTTAAATAGACATATTGAATAAAATAAATACCATAAGACATTCTTACTTAGATCTACTACTGATTAAGTCCCACGGAAAAGTTCAATAAGGCTTGTGATGTTGGAACTTGAACAAAAATATATAAATACAATATATATACCTAGAAAGTACCCAAGACTTGAATATAATAGTATAACATTTTATGTGAGTATTAATTCGTTTGGATCCATTGGTAACCCTATCACCGGACGCCGCACACGTGCGGCTCGTTTCTTTGTAAGAATTTTGTAGGTATTTAAAAAGGCGGCATTTCGTGAACATCAAATCAGTGGGCCTTCTGTACTTGTACTATTATATATTCTGTGGTTTCACTTGATTACATTACAAGTAATCTGACACCCAGTAGTGTCAGATTACAAAGTAAAATCAAGTAATCGTGTAATCCGGAATCGATTACGATTTCCCCATCTCTGGGTTTAGTTATATGGTTCATTGGTACTGGTGACCACCATCTGGCTCCATCATCAGACCCTGAGTACCACCTCTTGTCAAAGGTCTTGTTGAGACGAACCCAACGAGCCTAAACACGAAGTCGTTTACTTACATGGTTCACTGGTACTGGTGACCACCTTCTGGCTCCATCATCAGATCCCGAGTACCATCTTGATGTGTCTTATCATCTTGACCGTATTGTAATTTTCACATTTTCATCATCACAACGTTGTAATACTTTAACATTCAAACATAACAAAGTATTACAAAAGCAAATATTTACGGATGTAGGATCAAATTCGTTGGTCGCTGTTTACACACACACAATGCGAGGATAGCCCGTGTAGAAACAAGGCGTCCGACCCACACAACAATAAATATTCTCGACGTTTGCGATGAAAACTCGGAGACCAAAGCGACATACGTCTTACCTGCTCGAGCTCCGGCGCGGCACTGAAATCGCAGGCGTCCGTCGCCGGTAAAATAGCGACAGGAAGGCTAGTTTTAAAAAAATTGGCAAAAAATCATGATAAAATATTATAACGACAAATGGATAACAGCAGTTTAAGCACATTGTGCAGATTATTTATATACTAAAATAACTTCGATAACATGTAGATTTTCGGAGAAATGATCACTTGTTTCGATGTATTTTCAAGACAAAATTGAGTTCGTTTTACTTTAAATTTCTCAATTTCAAAGGATTAAATGATAAATATTGTTTAATGGGCCTTAAGTACAAGATATTTGGAACTTAAATTTACCTCATTTATGAGAGTGATCTTATCAAATTGTACATAATAAGAGCTCCGAATTCTGTGCTTCACGCGGTTTTTCCTAAACGAGCATCAGAAAAACAATCATTACTAATTGAAAAAGCTTTTTTTTTCATATGTTTTTTATTTAACCGACAGTTAATAAGATGTTCTAACTGAAACAAGTACTTTCACTGTCTTTTAGTATGAGTAAAGTGTACAATTTTGTCGATAAATATTGTGCATTTTACAATATATCGCCTTTTTTTGTCATAGCGCTCTTAAAGACTTTGGTTTTTAGATGTTGGGTGATTTTCTTCGACTGGAGAATTGCCTTGTTCGCTCCGAAGACTGCCTGCTAGTAAGTATAGTAAGATCACAGATCAATACAACAAGATGGCCCTTACAGGGCGACTCGCGGTCACCAAGCATACGACAAATCAGGTTTATAAAAGTTTGAACGCGTGCGACACCGATCAGTAGCGCCCAAGTATACGACCCGCTAACAGTGTCCGTGTCCGCTCGGGAAAAAATCTTAAATAATCAATTTTGGTTGCAAACAATGGTCTCTTACAGCATAAAGTGGTGTGGCAAGTCTTCTAACACTTCTACATGTAAAAAAGATGGAACAACATTCCACAGTTAAGTCAAATTAATTATTTTGTTGAATATTGTTTATTGTCCGCGGAGTTCATTTATACTGGTCAATATGGTTGTGCTGAGCGGCGCCGAGGCGCGTCCGTCCCTCTTTACCGAGTTAACAATGTGATATGCTATCCCTTTCACGTAAACGACTAGGCATGGGGCCATGTTAGTTTATGTCTGTTGCGGGAACTTCGTACTGCCGTTCGTACCATGTGCTACCATTTTATGAAATATAAAAGAAAGCAGATTTGTAATAGTGAATAATTATCTAGAATCTGTAGAGTCTGTAGTGGTATTTAGTTCATTGATTAGTTTAGAATATTTAGTTGGTTATTTAACTTAGTAAACGTAAGTAAAAATGCACAGTTTAGTTATTAGTTACTAGAATGATTTTTATTGAGATGCTATCACAATTATCATCCTCCTTGCGTTATCCCGGCATCGGCATTCGCCACGGCTCATGGGAGCCTGGGGTCCGCTTTGGAAACTACTACCAAGATTTGGCGTAGGCACTAGTTTTATGAAAGCGACTGCCATCTGACCTTCCAACCCGAAGGGTAACTAGGCCTTATTATAATTTAATTATAATATTATAATTTGTTGCAAAACAAATTCACCACAGTACTGGTACCGGTACCATTGTCTATAATAGACATGTCCCATTCCCATCCCTACTGCTAATCATAAAGGCGCGCCATTATTTGAAACGACCAATGGCAGCACCGTGCGCGCCCGCCTCACCCCGCAAGGATTGGTGATTTGCGTCTCGAACAATATCGCTTGCATTTGGCTTCTAGTGGGGTGTTCTGTGAGTAAGATATATTATAATTATGATCGCGCATAATCACGGAACATATGTATATTTTTTAATTATTATCATAACGGCTTTGACTTTTAATAAATATTGGGATTAAATAATTTTCGAAACTACCCGAATACACCTCACAATCATTTACATGACGCACGTAAAGACATTACTAATTCCTACTCAAATAAGTTCTAGAAAGTTCAACTACTATTTAATACCAACATAACTTAGGAACTCTTTATTATACATTACTAATTCCTACTCAAATAAGTTCTAAAAACTTCAACTACTATTTAATACGAAATAACTTAGGAACTTTTGCGACTTAAATACTTAAATAAACCAATAAATAATTAAAGAATTAACGAGTGTAACAAACATTCGTGGACGAAAATAAATAATTATAAAGGAACAAAATCACAAAGAATAATTCATAAGAGTCCAGTTGCTCGAGTGATTGTGACAACTTTGTGAGCCCATAAGAACCAGTTTAGAATGATCTCTCAATGCTTAACTTAAGAATCTGTAAAGCAAAGATAATAGAAAATCTCAAAGATTAAAGAACGGGAAAAGGCTACATGAAACCAAAGGAATTCAGAATAGTAAATAAGCCTCGTTATCAAACATATGGAGAATTGGAGAGTGCTGATAAGGCACTGGTTCCACCGAAACCAAGTAAGCGATGAACTATCGGCGATAGAAAAGTAACTAACCTAACCACAAAATTAAAATTTTGAAAAAACCCCCGGCCGCGTCATACACTGAGAGAAAATACAACCAGTTTTCATGTTCGTTCAACAAGTTTTTTGGTTAAAATAGCGCCTACGTGCTCTTTGGTTCAACAACAAGCTACTTGTCATTTGAATCGGCAATATATTTGAATCAACAAGTCGATTTTATAAAAACAACCTGACACATTTATTGTTTTACGTTACGTTTGGCTGATTCAAACGGATAAACCGCAACAAGTCGAACTTGTTAAATTCACAATGCAAATTTCTCTCAGTGTAGTAGACCGATTTTCATGAGACATGGCTAAGAACACTCCCGACTTACTCAGCTTTCAGATAAAAACTAAATCCAAATCGGTTCATCCGTTCTTGAGCTACGATGCCACAGACAGACACACACACAGACAGACAGACAGACATGTCAAACTTATAACACCCCTTCGTTTTTGCGTCGGGGGTTAAAATTATAGTCGCTCCCGTAGAGAGTCGAAGACTAGTCAAGTGTTGTTGGTACAGTAGTTACAGTACCCATTATGTTCTACCAGGGGCGGCTCACTCGGCGATTCTATCGCCGCGCTACAAGTAAATGCTGGCGGCCGCGAGTTCGCGGCCTATTCAGGGGTGGCGCGCGTTCTCACGGAACGCACGTTTGCACTTTCTATTGTTACTTTACGTTGCGAGTTTTTTTAAAGTTTTATATGCGATGTCCGCATGTGAATGGCTAATGCTTAGTTAAATAGACATCATGAATAAAATAGGAGAATCTTACACAGATCTACTATTGATTAAGTCCCACGGAAAAGTTCAATAAGGCTTGTGATGTTGGGACTTAAATAAAAAATATAAATACTGTATACATACCTAGAAAGTACCCAAGACTGGAATATAATTGTATAACATTTTATCTGAGTATTAATTCGTTTTAATCCATAGACAACCCTATCGTCCGACGCTGCGCACGTGCGGCTCGTTTCTTTGTTAGAATTTTGTAGGCATATAAAAGGCGGCATTTCGTGAACATCAAAGCAGTGGGCCTTCTGTACTTGTACTATTATATATTCTGTGGTTCTACATAATAGATAAGCACTTAAAGGGCTGGCGGAACTTGGAGCTCGTTAGGCTGCGGCCGAGGTCAACATTTTAAGCACTTAACTTTCAGTTTTTACCAACGTTTCTCACTTTAAATGGAGAGACATTTTATCAAACATGCCTAAAATAAATGCCCTATTCAAACTTAGATGCAGATGGAAATTAACCCGGGATACGACATAAATACGGATATGTCAGTGTAAAAAAGTGGAGGATTCACTAATAACGGACCAAGGATTATTTATAATAGGATGTACAATCTTCGTACCTCCATTTTTAGCGTCACCTGTTAAATACTATTATAAACTACACTGATGATGCAAACATTTTTTTTTAAATGTGTATTGACGTGATTATTATGATACTAAAAAAAAATATGTCATTTGTTCTTGTAAAAAATAAAAACAAGCAAAAATAATCGGGGACAGTATGATTTTGACCACTTCCAAGCTGCAAAACAGCGCCACCTAGTTTTAAGCCTAAAAAGCCCATATATTTTAGGGGTAAGCTTTTTTGTATGGGCTATGTCAGTCTCGTATTATATGTTACATTCTTGTAACGGACTTAGCTATTTTTTAACGTAAATCTGGAATCATCTCACTACAAAATAGGCTTGAATTACTACACTACAAAATAAATAAATAAATAAATATTGGGGACACCTTACACGGATCAGCCCCAAACTAAGCAAAGCTTGTACTCTGGGTGCTAAGCGACGATATACTTAAATAGATAAATACATACTTACATATATAGAAAACATCCATGACTCAGGAACAAATATCTGTGCTCATCACACAAATAAATTCCCTTACCGGGATTCGAACCCAGGACCGCGGCTTAGCAGGCAGGGTCACTACCGACTGAGCCAGACCGGCCGTCAAAATAATCATTCTTACTGAGCCTGCCATGGTTTTTGCAAATAAACAGGAAAAAATTACCAAGTTTTCCTATCCACTCACATGCTTCCAGTAGCTCAATAGCATTGAACCGGAGAATAAAAACATTAAATGACGTTCATGTTTATTCCGAAATAAACAATGGAGGTGCACTTTAATGACTAAAATATGTATGTAATTGCAATAATCCCCTGACTTTGTTACCGGGACATTACTTAATATTAATTTATCATTTGTTTTAATGCAATACCTAGATTTAATTTATAGGTACATTAAACATTTATAACTATTACTCAGGTCTCACGGGGATTTTAGTTAGATGTCAGATGTGAAAAAGTACATTGTTTTATTATCATTCCTTATATATGTATTAAAACTTACAGTCTAACTTTTACAAAGTGTTTTACTAAAATTTAAGTTAGATACTTACTAAGTCGATATCCACAGTGTTACATAGGCAATGAGAACGAATAAAAAATATCGAATGTTTTGTTTCATAAAAAAAAATCGGACCACAAAATCCATACAAAGTTAATTAAATTACACCATAATGTTAATGCATAATGCATTATGCCAAAATGCTGTTTGAAATATTAAAACAGTGCTGCCCCAAATGCAAAAAAAAAATTAGATTTTCAGCTGCAATGATGAAAGTAATATATTTTAAATTGTGAATTAAGTAGGTACCTAAACCTTTAAATTACACATTGAGTGAGTGAGTCACTAGCCCAGTTTTGCATCATCCGAGCTACGCTACGCTTAACGATAAAAAAAAAACTTACACAAATATTTATTTGTTTACGTTGACAATTTATTGAAAATTGAAGTCAATCCAAGTGCCAATAGTAAGGGATATCAGTCCTTCGGAGTTTTCGGCTGCGTGCCTAAAGGTCACTGCCGGCGAAGGTCAAATGTAAATCCAAGGTCGGGCTGACCTTGGATCGATCGCTGTAGGGAAAACATTCGAAGGTTATCTTTTGTGATTTATTACTTTTTCTGATGAGTTTTCTTTTGCTTTTAAGGGTTGTTTCCTTGTCGAATGTGAGACCATAAATCAAGAATATTGTCATCCGAACTTTGCTTTCAGAAAACAACGCTCACAAATGAAATACTTTTATTTATTAGTTTTGGCACTTTTGGTATGCTTCTAAAAATATGAAAACTTTATAAAACAAAATGTAATTTATTTTATGACTAACTACGCATTTGTCCAATGGTTGCCCAATGGTTGACTAGTAGAGAATGCCTTAAGGCGTTAAGTCCGCCATTTGTACGTTTTATTGATAATTTGTGCAATAAACTTTAAATAAATAAAATAAATTAATTAATTTTATTGATCATAATTATAAATATTACAATAATCTTAGAATGTATTACTTGTCAGTACTTAACTGAACTCCTACGTGCTAATTAAAATCAGAAACTAACGTGTTTGTTTTCCTTTTTTTCAGAGACGAGACTTGGAGTCCCAATGTACCTCTAACTCAACAGAGAGAAAACACAGCCTTTGGTGGAATGTGTTCCTCGACATTCCCATCATTGCAGCCGGTAAGTGTTTGTACCGAATTCAAGTAGAAATTATTTGGCACTAAGGCCGTTTTTTAGAAATTTTTGACGAACTTTTAAAAATAAAAATAACAAAATCAAGAAAAGCAAAATATGTATTCTGATACAGTTAAAAACATATTGCTCTGGCTTCAGAAAACCACTTGCTCCCCTTTTATTACATTTTAAGCAAAAGATCCAGGGGCCCAGGGTTACGATACCTTATAATTATTGGCGCACCTAATTAATAAGCATACCTACGAGTGATTATACTGTGGTATAAGTATGTATGTATGTATGTATAAACTCTTTATTGTAAAAAACACAAAACATAAATGTGACACAGTATAAACAGTGTAAAGGCGAACTTATCTCTTTAAGAGATTTCTTCTAACCTTTGAGTAGGTGATAAGTATAAGATGGTGCGAAATTCAATTTATAGGGGACAACCGTCGCTCTTTTTATTATTATTACAAGCTTTTATTTCAGTGTTCGTGCGTCTTCATATTATCCGATCCGATATCGGATGTAGGACCGATATCCCATACATTACAAGCGCCATCTTGGATTTCTTCTATTGAATCCACATCCGATATCGGATCGGATAATGTGAAAACGGCCTTAGGGTGAAATCTTGCGACTAAATTTTGAAGCACATGTCTTTAAACGTTTGAGCTGAAATTTTTCCCACATATGTAGATCACGTGACAATGCAATATTATGGTAGATTCACTATTATCTGGCAGAAACTTTTTACACATATATTTGATTCGTATAATTCTTCTTGGCAGAAGTCACGTTTGGCAGAAACACCTTACGCAGAATATGCTTTTGGCACAAATCATTTCGCAGAATTTTGTAATACCGAATAGTCTGTTGTCATACCTAATGTTGATGAGTAGTGAGTACGTTTTCAGATAATATTTGTGCATAATATTTAGGCGGCATAAAGTTGTAATTTGCTTTTTGATAGCGAGTTGGATGTGCTGGGGATGCAAGATACCTAACACTCCTCCTGTCTGTCCTGTGACTCTGGGGCAGTTTTTCTTTTCTGATAGCGAGTAATAATTCTGGTAATGTAGTATTATGCTATAAGATTATTATGGTACATACAATTATGTTAAACCAAAGTCGACCAAAGTAATGTTCTGTAAAACAATATTCTGCCAAATGTATCTTATGCGTGGTAGTAATAATGCCAACTAAGTTTTCTACAAGATTACCATTCGACCGAAAGTGTCTCTGCGAAACATGTTATGCGAAGTGTGTTTCGGACTAAAATTATTCTGCCAAATGAGGGTAACCCATTATGGTTTCACGGAGCTGATCTGATGATGGAGCAGAAAGGCCATCGTCAGTGTCGTGCTCCCATCGAGTAAGATTTTAGAATCGTCTTGGATACTATTAGACTTCTTGGAGTCTATTAGCTTGAACCAAAACTGATTTTTTTGCGAAAAAAACCTTTTTTGCCGACTATTACAGTGAAAACTGTACAAGTGGAATCGCAAGGGACCGGCAGTTTAGTTTCGCTTATCCAGGTTTTCCATTTATCCAGTTTTCCACTTAACCAGGTTCAATTAAAACGTTTTCTCACTTACAGAGGCTCTCGCTAATAGAGGTTGTCGATGCTAGTAATGTCGCTTATAGAGGTCACGTATAATGAACAAATAAATATGTATCTTTTATTTAATATGCATGTAGATGTACATTAACAAAAAATAGGTATGTAATCCTGACTTCAAAAAGCAATACCGTAAATAATCCACAATACTTATACAAAAACAATATCTTTGCTTTGTTATGAAGTAACTTATATATAAACAAAATCACTCCTAATATTTATTTATGCAAGAGCAACCAGTATGGTTAAATAAATCAATATACCGATTGTACTTAAATGAAAAAAATCCTATAATTTTTAATTTATCCCGAATACACTTGATTGGTGCTTATGAATTGCTTATCTAACAGCACGGCACCGCACCGCAGCTAAAACCAAACTGAACTCTGAAATATAGTTAAAACATAAACCATAATGTTAACGAAACCAACTACCCTCCTTAATTGTGGCAGTTTATTAAAAATACAAATTTTATAACGCCAAGCTTTTCCACTCATAGAGGTTTCGGAGACGACTGCTTCCAGTTGCAGAGGTAAAAATAAGAAATTTACGAAAAAATGGATTCCGCTTATAGAGGTCCCAAAATTTCACTTATAGAGGTAATTCGTTGCTAAGGGACTGGGACCGAGAACTTGGGTCCACTTAAAGAGGTTTTCCACTTACCCAGGTTCCACTTAACCAGTTTCCACTGTAATTGCTACTGCTGGTGAATGTGCTACAGAGTAGGTAACTATACCTATTATTTTATTTCGTTTACATAGTTTACGCAGCATTAAAGAAAAAAACTTGAATAACTTTAATTTTATTTCTCAGAAGTGTTTCATTTTTAAAATTCCTATGAGACGATATACCCAAACACATATTTCACTCATTATAATATCAATTTAAAATTAATATCTTCCCAAAATATTATCGTTTCATCGAACCGACTTAATTGGTTCTTGGTATCATAATATATGACTGAAAAGATGTAATCTTGACATGCAATTGGAATTTTATACTTTATTCGTTTGACAACAAAGGTTATTTTTTAAAAGTCATGTTGATAATAAAATTTTATGTTGATTTTATTATGAAAAGCTATGGTGAGCTACCTTAAGGTTGTCTGGAAGAAATCGCTCTTTAGCTATAAGACCGCCTGTTGTTTACGTATGTTCGTGTTGCTTCGTTGTTTGTATTGTAGTATTTTATCAAGGTGTGCAATAAAGAGTATTTGTATTGTATTGTATTGTGAGCTCTTTGGAATGCTATAAATTGTTGTGTTTTAGGCACTGGTCCCACCGCGAGCTAGTAAGCTATGAGCTATTGGCTATTAAAACGAACAAAAGATAAGCACCCGTGTAAATAAAAGAGACACGGCGATATTGATAGCTCACCGCTGGGCGAGTAACTATAAAAATCGCCGTGTCTCTTTTATTAACGCGGGAGTGAATTATCTTTTGTTCGTTTTTATAGCCGATAGCTCATAGTTGACTAGCTCGCAGTGGGACCAGTGCCTTGATGCTATTTTGTAAATAATATGAAATTTTGATTAATGGTGATTATACAAAAATAGACTGGTATATATTAAGTAAGTAAGAACTTATCTTCTTTGAATATACCAAATATGTTGTCTCTTTAAGATTAATTTGACTTATTTTTACCATTTTTCGTTTTATGTTTGTACAGTTTAAAGTCACGACAATAATCATTTTCACACGGACATAATACTAAAAATAAATAAATAATAAACTACCTACATAAAACATAACTTAGCATTAGCATCGACCTAAATATTTTTATCATTTGCCGTGCCGCTGAAGTCATACTGTAGTAATTAAAAAAAAAAACATGAAGCGCATTAAAACAAAAGAAAAAAATGTTTATGGCACACGTGGGGCGCTGCATGTGGCAGAATGCACGCAATCGCAGTCTCTCTTTTTTAAATGTAAATCGAGGCAATGAACTTTCCAAACGTACTGGTTTGAAAAATAAATCTTATATTTATAATGGTAATGGTGACATGCTTTATATATTTTGGCCTTTAATTTATGAAAAGCCACGATGGGCACTTTTAACAACCACTCGTTAACAACAACACTTGTGTGAAATTTCGTCGTTACAAAAAAGCAGACTCGCTTGCAACTTCAAAGGTGTTTAAGCGCATTGCCAATCCCAAACACCGGTCCGTGATTGAGCTCAATTGTTTTAAAAAAAACTTTACATGTTGGCTCAAAATACTCGCATCCAGGCAAGAGCTGTTATAAAAAACTTCATCACTTAATCGCGAAGCGTTCCACCAAAATAATTCATTTATAAAATACCTAGACCGTAATGTTCAAGGGCTTCCTTTTTATTCTAAGCCAAATATTTCTCATTTCCAGAGTTGTTTTGCTCCTTTAAAGAATCTCTACCATCCAGCCAAAGCATTCCCTTCACAGTTTTTTACCCCCAAGAGTTCAAAGTATTTTATTCGTTAAATTATCGTCTCTTTTTACAATGCTTGGCGAAAGGCGCAAAGGAACTGCGAAAAGTTATATTTTAGTTTCATTTCAGACATTCCGATCTCAATTTGCTGCAAAACAATATTTTGAATTCCAGAGGTATAATTAAATATCTAGGTTATTTCACAGCATTCTTGGAACAGTCTTAAGCTTGGTTTGAAATAGTATGGTCTGTAAAAGATTTAGCCGGGATGCTTAATTAATTTACCTAAATATATCTCAAAGATGGGTGAAAAAAGATGGAATCCTGGATAAGGCACGCCACACACAGTCTTAAAATTCATAATCTTAAAAAAGACTTGTATGCAATCTGTCAGATCAATCTGAAAATTCATAATCTTTAAAAACAAGAGTGCGTGTGGACAGTCGCGAAATTGTACGGAACTCCGTGCATTCGATCTGATTTTTGTAAGATTATGATGTTTACAGATTGAATTTTAAAACTCTGTTGCCGGCTCATGAATAACAATATCTTTTGGCCATTGCTTACCATTGCGTTTACGGCTCAAAATAATCGCATTTACATCATACCTATAAAAAAACTATAATTATGATTTTTATGCAGATTTGCACTTGTATCCACATAAGAATACCAAAGTAAAAAAAAAACTTGTCAGCAACTTGCATAGATAAAAAAAGCTCGCTGCGTTTATGCCCTAATGAAATTATCTGTGGGCCTGCATTGTTCAACCGGCAAATTGATAATTGCCGGACTCAATCCATCACCGACAACGTGACTAAAGGACGTTAATTGCTATCCATAAATAGTTTAATCGATTACAACACAGGAATTATAATAGGTACTTTTACACAGCGAAGTTTACTGAGTATCGTAAATATTTTATTATTTAAACCTTACGCAATAAAGAACCTTGGTTTGAAAAAACATCGCGATATTTCTTATATTTCAATATACTTACCCTGATGAACTGTAACTTTAGTGCAAACCACGTGCAAACTATTTTAATTCTGTGCTTGTTGACGCCATCTAGTGGCGAGTAGCGAAACCAAACTTGTTGACGTAACTAAGTAAATACATAGTTGTAAATGTAACACTTTGTGACTTTTGCACAAAATAATACATGCAGGAAAATTGTACAGTCGACTGCAAAGAAATGTATCCACTTTTTCACCTTATTGCATTGTAATCTCTTTGTAGTCGACTGTACAGTGGTAGCTGCAACATTCTTGCTAGGTGTCTTCGGTCTCATTCTCCGACTTTAATTATTATTAACCGACTTCAAAAAAAGGAGGAGGTTCTCAATTCGTCGGGATCTTTTTGTTTTGTTATTTATGTTATGCCGCGTCTCATAATATTTTAATTTCGTAGTTTTTGGTCTGGATACGTTGACGGTAGAATTTTAAAAAGGGATTGAATCAACTCAGGCGGTCTCAATTTTATCATTATTTACTAATTTATTATTTGAGCATTTCTTTTTTTTTTGCCAATATTTTTTTTTTTATTGTTTTAGGGAATTTTAGGTCAATTGTACTCAGAATCACGAGTACTTTCAATCTCACTGGGAGACAAAAAGTGTCTCAGAATTTCCATACATTTTTGTTACTTTCCTCTTTTGTTACCCCATACAACATGTACGGAAAATGGTAACAAAATAAGAAAAAATCGTATGGGACAATTTTTTTAACTACTAAGATTGAAAAGAGCTAGTAATTCTGAGTAGAAATAGCATATTTTTTTCGAAAATATCACACTTCATAAAAGTGGCAAAAAAAAAAGAAATGCTCATTTCAGTAATTTAAAATAGTTCTCGTTAGAGATTTTTCTATCAAGTTCAATTGAATCTATCGACAGAAGTCAATTTTCACACTGCATTTACGGATATTCTGGTCTATCCCCTTTCATTTAACACTACGTATCCCAACTATATAAAGTTCTAAATTATATAAATTTTCTACCATGCATCGGAACACGTGTACTAGAGCATGTGGGGCGCAACGTGAGGATACAGACCATTATAATACTCGTACGGAAAAATGTCGTATGTCATACTGTCCCATACAAATATATGACTGTTTTGACGTGTGTGTACTAGGATTGCATAAGTGGATCTGATCGGCTCTAGAAGCGGCATAGGAGTTATGTCATGTAGGGATTTTAGGGATCCGTTTGATAAAGATTACTGGGGACCGATTTTGAATTTCGAACGCACGAATTCGCCGTTCGAAAGTCTCTGAATAACGATTTTAAATGTAGTGGTAATGATCACTCGTTTTCGATTCTGTTAGTAGACTTTAAATCGCGAGTAGGAGATATCATTGAACGAAATTCACGAAATCGAATGTTCCATCTTTGTGATTCCATCTTTAATAAGTCAAATATTAGCTCCAGATACGATTGATCGGATGTCAGTGTCAAAAGTTACGATTTGTTTGAAAAAAAAACCGGCCAAGAGCGTGTCGGGCCACGCTCAGTGTAGGGTTCCGTAGTTTTCCGTATTTTTCTCAAAAACTACTGAACCTATCAAGTTCAAAACAATTTTCCTAGAAAGTCTTTATAAAGTTTTACTTTTGTGATTTTTTTCATATTTTTTAAACATATGGTTCAAAAGTTAGAGGGGGGGGACGCACTTTTTTTTCCTTTATTTAGGAGCGATTATTTCCGAAAATATTAATATTATCGAAAAATGATCTTAGTAAACCCTTATTCATTTTTAAATACCTATCCAAAAATATATCACACGTTGGGGTTGGAATGAAAAAAAAATATCAGCCCCCACTTTACATGTAGGGGGGGTACCCTAATAAAACATTTTTTTCCATTTTTTATTTTTGCACTTTGTTGGCGTAATTGATATACATATTGTTACCAAATTTCAGCTTTCTAGTGCTAACGGTTACTGAGATTATCCGCGGACGGACGGACGGACGGACGGACGGACAGACAGACAGACATGGCGAAACTATAAGGGTTCCTAGTTGACTACGGAACCCTAAAAACGTTACTTTCAAATGACAGGTCAGCAGCGTCATACCAAACTGAGTTGAGGCTCTCTTGTTTAGTGTTATTTTAAACGTCAAAGATAGCGTAAATAATGAATTTAATTTACCCTTCCGGAGGAGGAGCGGCTATAAAAATCTTTGCCAACTTAAATCTGTCAGACTTCATCATATCGCAAATTAATCTTACCCACATCTTAGAAGCACTTCAAGCACTATTCGAATAAGTACGGCATCATTAGTATCATTGCACACATTTTATTGTAATAGTCGGAAACTTTTAATGTCTGATTTTAAATTCCATCCACGAAACCCATAGGTTTCAATATAATTCAATCTTGGTCAAACATTGATAGAAAAATTGTATGTCCTTTGGTTACCACTTGTTTTGTTGACTAGATCATTGAGAAAATAAGTAATAAGCATCTAGACTGCTTTAGGTACTCTGTAAATTAGTTTTCTTACCAAAACGCTTAAGTATTATATATTTTATTATACTCTTAATCAGATCGATATTAGGTTCAGCGCTCTGCCAACTGAGCCACCAATACTTCATGCCTAATAGTTTTTTTTAAATTATAAATGGGCCTACTCTTGGCCACAGACTAGCCAAAGGCAAAGACGTGGCTTACGATGGGGTGAGCTCGCCCAGAAGATGCCTGTTCACCCTTGATTGGCTTGATTTAATAGTCAGCGAAATTTTCCACCTTCTCGTTGACGACCAGTCTGGTCTAGTGGATAATGATTGCTTGATAAGCCGATGGACTTGGGTTCGCATCCAAAGCGATTGTATCAGCATCGCAACTTGTCAAAACTCCGGGCGACGCACAGTCAGCAGTACATTATACCTACATCGCTACACCGCAGGGCAATCATGGTCGCGCGATAAATGATAAAACATCGGGCCGTCCCTATCGTACTTACAAATAGTGCGATTGGGACGGCCTGATGATTTATCGCTGGAGTACCAATTTGCCGAAGGAGCTGGTCAAATAAAGGTAGCCAAAATTGTTTTTATTACCAGTAGTAAAGCCAATCCAAACCTACTTGCCAAACTCAAAACGAGCTTCTTCCTGTACTATTTCGGCAAAATTTATATGGCACTTGTCTAATATTTCAATCAGCAAAAGGCCATATAATCAAGGTGTTTCCTCCCCCAAATGAATTCAGCCTTTCTTTAAGAACGGGGAAGCAAATAGTCAATTGATGTGTCATTTTGCCATTTTACAAGCGGGTTCAAAGTCAATGTCACTAGGGCGGTAAATTGGTGTGTTATGACACACTAGAGCAGTAATAGCTGGCCAAATGCGAGTCGGACCACGCATAAAGGGGTCTACTGACTAATAGTTTTGCCTTCCGGAGAATGGTTAGTTAGTGGGTTTCTTAAGGAAAGAAAATCACGTATTTTTAAAAAATATCTCCAATAGCTCAAGCGACCATTTTTAAAATCATTTCATGGAAAACTTTTTCGTAAGGATATTTAAGGTGTCGTGTGTATCATTTAAGTAACGTTTCTTAGAGAAACAGCTTTTGATGACAGACGGACAGAGCGGCGCCATAAGGGTTCCTTTTGTACCTTTTTGCTACGGAACCCTAAAAAAAACTTTTACTCGAAACAAAATTACCTCTAAATAAATATTGAATGCCTAGTGAATTCACGATGTCGTATATTTCGGCGCGCACAATATTCAAGGTTCAAACCTCTGAAAATCTTAAGCACTTAATCGTATTAATCCACTTAATAACTCAGAATATTTTCAAAACAGACGAATCAAAGAAAAGTCCGACTCAATCGATAAGAACGACCTCGAGGCGACCCGAGGAGAAGGGGCAACGACTCAAAATTGTAAAATTACAAGTGATTGTGAAGTGACAAGTGATTTATCTATAAAAATGATTGCGCCGGTTTAACGTGAATAAATCTGACTTGGTGATGAAGTTGTTTTCGACGAAACAGGAAACGGTGATGTTGATAAAATGAGAGAAACAAACTTGTGTGAGAGCAAGCAATTGCATGAGATTTGATACAATACTGTAATGAACATTGCTTCATTTCTAAATAACAAAGGTGTAAAGTCTCTGTAGCTTCATAATTCATAATTTATTGCATAATAATCATGTGGTACAAGCAGGTGTTACAATAAGGTAGGTTCACACATGAACCCTGCAGGGCAGGGCACAGCAAGTTAAGCTAATAATGAAAATAAAATTTAGGGATGTAAATTGTCCCCGATGTCAGAATACTAAAACTAATTAGATTTGGAGTTGTAAAGTCTCTCCAAGTGTCAAATAAAAAAAAATTACTGAAATAAAAAGGACCAGCCATACTTGGGCGTGTGTGACTTTAGAAGGTGAATATCTTTTATTATGGGAACAATGCTGAACTACATAGCTAAAAAAAATTTTGGCTGTTCCATAGGAGTAGAAATAAGCGACATCGCGTCAGTTGGAATTTATGGATTAGCCACAGATGTCATATATACCATAGATCAAGCAAACGTATCTACTTAGCGTGTCAAATGAACTCAGTGAAATCCACTGAGTTGTCCGTCTTTAATCGCAGCTTGCTGCTTTCGGGCGTCAATTTTTGTAAGTTGAAGTCAATCAAAACATAAAAAAATGTCTCGTTACGTGATATTCAATTGCAACAACACAAAAATTATGAACAATCAAGAGCCTGAGACATATTTAAAATTATAGGCAAGAAACAACTTCAGTACAAAATTTGACACGCTCGGCCCCTATACAAATATATGAACTTGTTTCTTCTATCTAAATTTAGTTCTGTGGGATTAGCCAATTTTTTTTTGTGGTCTCAACGTTGGTCCCATAATAAAAATTGCTCATTATGACCGCAAAAGTTACTGTGCAAAGTATGACTGATCTGGTCCTTTTTATTTCACCCAGTATCTAATTAAAAAAAAATTGAATAATAGGTCATCATCCTCCTTGCGTTATCCCGGCATTTGCCACGGCTCATGGGAGCCTGGGGTCCGCGTTGACAACTAATCCCAAGATTTAGCGTAGGCACTAGTTTTTACGAAAGCGACTGCCATCTGACCTTCCAACCCGAAGGGTAAACTAGACCTCATTGGAATTAGTCCGGTTTCCTCACGATGTTTTCCTTCACCGAAAAGCGACTGGCAAATATCAAATTATATTTTGAATAATAGGTACAGGGTGAAATAAAAATCATTTATTGAAATCAATTTTCTTTCTCTTCTAGTTGTCATCGTGGTCGGTCTGTACGAGTTCGCCATCATCCCCTCCCACAAAAGCGGGTTCTTCTGCAACGACCCGAAGCTGAGCTTCCAGTTCAAGGGAGACACTGTCAACGAAGTGGTGCTGGTCACTACTGTCTTCTTCATGCCTTTAATAGCTGTAAGTTACACAAGCTTATAACTATACATATGTATTGTACTACTTACTACTACTTGGCTGGCGCGATAACCCAAAATGAGTTTTGGCCACCAACACAAGAGCACGCCATTTGACTCGGTCTTGAGCGGTATCGCGCCAGCTTTCGCCGACGCCGAGCTCACGGAGGTCTACCTCCACTCTATCCGCCCAACGATATTTTGGGTGTCCAGCAGGACGGCGTCCAATCGGTCTCCGCAAGTAGGCCCTTTTGACTGCCCGATCTTCTTCCATTCTCTCAAGGTGACCTAGTCAACAGAGACGGTGTGCTTTGGTATCACCTATTGACTCGGCTACCAGTTTTTCAATTTCGGCATTTTTGCGGATCCTCCAACAAACTGCCGTCGTCTCTTTTAACGGGTCCTAGAATCCTCCTTAATACCCTACGTTCTGTGACTAAAAGTTTACACTTAAGTTTTTCATCTGACCTGACATTTCGTTAGGGTATCCCTGGGTGTCCCCAAACCTATCGACGCGGAATCGGCTTTCGCCGACCAAAAATCGCTCGTTGGTATGAAGACTAAAGCGTCGTCGTCGCTGAACACATGCTTATCTACACATGTTCATAATTACTACTTTGGACACGTTTTTAAATTATTTTTTAACTTGAAACGGAGATTCATGCTGCTCCGTAAACCCCGCCCCGATATACGAAAGACATTTTGTCTTCTAAAATGAAATTATTACCTTTGATCATATATTGCTTTAAACTAAATAACACGATTTGCACTAATAATTTTAGAACTAAACGGGATTTAATCCCGTAAACACTTAAATTTATAATAATATATTATCATTTACATTTCGATCATTATTTGGACGTAGTTACGCAGAAACGTTCCAACCCATCTGAAATTGTCATTGAAATGAATGACTTTTGCTTTTCATACAAGGTCTAAAACTTAATGACAATTTAATGTGGATTGGAACGTTATTGCGTAACTACGTCCATTTAATCAGTCAATAATTAAGTATAAATATTTTTATATTTTGGACATTTTTTTGACAAACAGTTTCTGCTTGATAACAATTAATTCATTTATTCCTTCCAGTTCTTCATAACCGAAATCATCCTCCTGGACTCCAACTACCTCCGGTCTCGGCCACTAGAAGCTCTCAAGAGGACCGGTCTGCTGTACCGGAACTATATCTACGGTTTCATCTTCAACCTACTCGTTGTGGAGATCCTGAAGGGCCTCAGCGGGATGCCGAGGCCGATATTCTTTGATATGTGCAAGCCGGACACTGGGGTTAATTGTACCACGTAAGTAATTTTACATATATTTGATTATTCCTTCCAGTTTTCATTATGGAACTCATCGTCCTAGACTCTGAACCTTCGGTCTCTGCCGCTAGAGTCTCTCAGGAGTCGCGGTCTGCTGTACAGGAACTATATACTCGTTGTGGAGATCCTGAAGGGTCTCAGTGGGATGCCGAGGCCGATATTCTTTGATATGTGTAAGCAGGATACTGGTGTTAATTGTACCACGTCAGTTGTTTGCACTTTTTTTCAAGGTTACTAAGTATCACTGCTGCAGGGTAAACACATGATGGATGTTACAGTATTTTACCTGCAAAATAGACAACGCCTCCTTTATAAAATTTAATTGAATTATCGAGTGCCAAATTTTCAATCGGAATGACTCTTTGACGCGTCGTAGATGTATCTTTTTCATGCTGCATGCTGCTCCAATTCTTGATATGGTAAGTATATTAATCCCTACTGAAACTGTAATCGATTCTCTAGTCTTCTCCTCCTTTTATTTCTTTCTCTTTTCCTCCTCTCCTCATTCTTAGTTCTCTGTACTAGAGGGTATCTTCAAAATTAATAAAATAATGAGGACTTTAATGGAGGATTGAGGACCGACCGAAATGACCCAATGATGAGAACAGTAGTACTGTTAGAATGAGTTTCTCCTCAAAACTAAATCTAAGCCCTCTGTACCTACGTTCTAGTTCTACTGGTTCAAAAATCAAGAATATATTTTTTCTCTATGTTCTAGGGGCGAGTATATTGATACCTTCGAGTGCACGTCATCCTACTCCTGGTGGAAGCAGTACGACTCATACCACAGCTTCCCATCTGGTCACACTTCTATGTCGGTCTACTGTGGACTTTTTATCGCAGTAAGTACTTATTACACAATGTATGTATGTTGTTGTTATTGTAATACTTGTAATACTAAGGCACCTTCATTATTTCTAGACGGACCGCTTCCATGAGTGTATATGTAGAATCTACAAAAGTTTTAAAACTGATTGTGATTGGAAATACCGAAGGCAGAATCATAAAGACTCGTCTTCCTGTACTGTCTAGACGGTCTTCAAAAATACACAGAAATTGGAGATGGTTAAACTGCTACTGATGAAATCCTGATAATAACTATGATCCTCAGATATAGAGAACCAACTCCAAAGGGACATATTCTAGATTTCCCAAAATATCTCCAAGTGTTTGTTAAATGCTCAAGGCTAATCCTGCCGAGGTTTTGGCTTATTCAATTCAATTCAATTCAATTCAAAATATCTTTATTCATGTAGGCCTAGTTACAAGCTCTTATGAATAGTTCATTACATATATATTATGATCTTAATCTAACCTAATTATCAGAGCAATTTATTGTTGTAAATTATTGTTCATAATAATAATATTGAGTCTATAATATACAATTTCATATAAAAATAATCGTTAAACAAAAAATATATAATTAGGTATATGTATATATAAAAATACATGTCTAGAATATTTCTAGGAAAAATCCAATGTCCAAAAAAATACAATATTAATTTCATCAATCGGCTTAATCATAAAACTCACAAAGTGCCAATGCCTCTGTTGTACTAATATGGAAGAGATACTACCGTAGCTGTCAGTACGTGCGACTTTCGTTCCGGAGGTCGCGGGTTCGAACCCCGGCTCGCACCAATGACTTTTTCGGAATTTATGTCCAAAATATCATTTGATAATTGCCAGTCGCAGAAAACATCGTGAGGAAACCGGTCTAATTCCAATAAGGTCTAGTTTACCCCTCGGGTTGGAAGGTCAGATGGCAGTCGCTTCCGTAAAAACTAGTGCCTACGCCAAATCTTGGGATTAGTTGTCAAAGCGGACCCCAGGCTTCCAATCAGCCGTGGCAAATGCCGGGATAACGCAAGGAAGAATGACTATGGCTACCGTAGATATCACAACGGGTCAGAGAGTGAATTATTCTCATCTTGGCGGTCTTTCAAGTGTCTTAAATTGATTTATCTCACTTTCAGTGGTACCTCCAACGGCGCGCGTTCTCCTGGTCTTCTCGGAGCATCTTCCTCGTCCCTCTGGTCCAGATCTGCTGCATCGGTTACGCTGCTGTATGCTCCCTGTCCAGAATTACGGACCACAGGCATCATTGGTGGGATGTCGCTGCGGGGATGGTTGTTGGAGTGGTAACAGTTCTGTTTGCAGTAAGTATTATTTTTTTTACTTTTTTCAAAGAACCTTTACCATTGGTCCTTCGCTGAATACATCAATTCTTCAAAAAGGTCTTCGATGATATTCGATAGAGGGTTCAGGTCCAGATATTTTTTTCTAGGAAATGGGTACATGCCTGGTCGAACGCTATATCATCGCTATGTCATCGGCCCTACTTACTACGAACACTTACCTGCCGATCTTAGGAATGAGCCATGTGACGAAGCATTTAAGCGCAAATTGAGAAACCTTTTGTTAGATAACCCTCTGTACTCTGTAAATGAGTACATGGAATTGAATTTGTGATAGCATGCATTCGATTACACTGACTTCGGATTTTATTTCATTTCTTAATTTTATTGTGTTTTGTGTATTTCTATTTGTAAATGACGATCCTTATTGGGAGAAAATATTCATTTTATTATTTTCAATTTATAATGTAATTTTCGACGATCATGATGAGAAGATAAACATATCTTTGGCATGTAACAAATTTATAGTGTAAATTTTTATCATGAAATAAAGAAATCTAAATCTAAATCTATCGACTTAATACGTGAGTAACCCGCTTAAAATGTTTTTAAATCTCCTGAAGATTTAAAACTGGGTAAAAGCTACACCTAATCCTTTAATGATTTCTATAACATATGGTACAGCATAAATAGTAGGTATATGCCTACCTATGTGTCAACTGCGCACGTTATTTTGATCCTAGCCCTTCGTCCCTTGACCCACTGGCTCGGTTGCGCAAGCCTGCGGTTAGGGCCCTATAGGGTCGTGATTGGACCCTTTTATCCGTATCACAGGCAATTTTCTAATAAACATATCTATGTGAATTGCTGATTCATACATGATACATTGAAATTGTACCTGCATCAAATGAGGTAAGGTACAGCGGGTCAAATCTCGACTAGGGGAGCAAATGTAACTGGTCCATTCTTTCCATGTTTTACAATGTTTGCATTATTAAATAGTGTCCACCGGTTAAAATATATGGTAGGCGTGTTCAGTGGATACATGTAGAATGTACATTATAGTGTAATAATGGAAAAAAATATCAGTTACAATTGCCCCCAGTCGAGATTTGCCCCGCTGTACCTTAGTTCTATTTTTAATTATTTATTGTTAGAGATCAAATGATAGTGGCAACTCCAAGTGTACTGGAAACACCTCGAAAACCCATGAGGTCATAAATTAATTCTTGAGTCTATAACAGGGCTTTTTTGGCTTTTGTTTTTACGACCAATAACTTATTTAACGGCAAAAGTAGCTGTAAACTATTTGATGTTTACTGAATTATCGTTATTATGAACATAAATTAGTCTTGTAGGCTAAATACGCCGGCGTATCATGCTGCCAATTTTATCACTTATCCACGTGGATAAGACATCTGTCACTCTCACACTGACATACTTGCTAAAGCGTAACGGATGCTTTATCCACGTGGATAACTGATAAAATTGGTAGCATGATACGCTGGCAGCATTCCACAATATAATAAAGAGTACTATCGTACTATTGTCATACTAATATGCTCCTCGCGCTGCCGCGATGTTGCCTTCTTCGGCCACACACTGCCCTACTCGCGCGATTATCGCACTAGGCTGTTGCCGGTCCTTTGACTCGCGCCAAGAAACCGACAAAATAGGGAGCGGTGAGCATGACGAGGAGCATGACGAGCGGCATGATGAGTAGCGCGTCCACGCCTCTGCCTACTTCCCACGTCGCTCGTCGAGTGTGTGGCAGAGGTAAAATATTTACACTATATTCTGTTACAAGTAGTCTACCAGGTATAATTGAAAAACCTCCTTGGTGCTGAGTTCAAGACAAATAATGACGATTTTAGGTGTTGAAAAGATTAAAACTTGGTGTCTTTGTCCACAGATATTCCCCATCGGCGACAATTTTGCACAAGTGAGAGTAGCGAGTGTTCCAAAGACCCAGCATTCCAGCACAGACCTGCTTTATGTGACTGCAAGAAGACCTGTGTCGTAATACATGTTACAGGTGTTTTCTGTCTGACAATGGTCTTTTCAAAAAAAAATAATGACTTACTTTCTGCGCTGGCTCAGCGACCAGAAGAAGATTTTGGCCTTCACACACTAGACTTCGAGCAAATGCGCTCCTGAGCCAATGTGTCGCCACAGAATATATAATAGCACAAGTACAGAAGGCTCACTCCTTTGATATTCACAAAATGCCGCCATTCTTAATTCTTACATTAACAAACGGACCGTACGCGAGCAGCCGACATTGAATTTTATAGCACCGCGCGAAGGTCGTCACCAGTGAATGGGCCGCGAACTCGCGGCCGCCGACATGTACTTGTAGCGCTGCGATAGAATGGCGGAGTGAATAAATACAAGAAATAGATAGAAGTAGCGGCTCGTAAGTTAAGCGCTGAGTGGATTGTGGAGGGGATAGCTGCGCCTGGGGACGCATACCCTGCGCCCCCTGTTTAGGTGGTTTTCCACCGGCAGGGCGTGAATGGGCAGAGCGGGGAGGGAATTGAAATCGCCCGGCCCTTTTCCTCACTCGCCAACAAACTGCATGAGCAGTTTGGCGATGAACTTTAAAAATGTAAAATGTATGTTACCTGTAAATAAAATAAAAAAAATTGCCATTAATAGCCATCGTGATCGCGCGTGCCTGCTTTAGCTTTTAGGTTTCATAAGATACTCAAAATATACTCTATGTCGAAAGCAATATGGTTAATTTTTACACTAACAAATATCTCAATTCTCGTCCCGCACATCCACGTCAATCCACTCCTCTCCACGCTAAGCCACTTTTCGTCTCGCGCTGCCGGTGAAAAACTAACATTAGAGTTAGTACACTAACAAATATCCTTATTAAAGTCCCGCACATCCTAGTCAATCTTTACTATTTCCACCGAAGATGCGCTGGGCGAGAATTGAAAATTTGACATACAAATTTCAATTCCCTCTCCGCTCTGGGGGCCGATTTTTGAGTCTCACGGCGTTCGAATTCAGAAAATTGTCACTGAAAATAATTGGCAATTCACCGTTTTCAACCGGTAGTTTAGTGACAGTGAGACTCAAAAATCGGCCCCCTGCCCATTCACGTCCTGCCGGTGGAAAACCACCTTGAGTCCTGTAACCCTCTGAGAGACATGTTTTTGACTTCTGTGAATTAAGGGTCAGCGCTAAAGTTACGTCCCGCTATTTGTACCTACTCCAATTTTAGTTATACATATATATAACTAAGAACTTCCAGTGAGAATCTAGATAGGTACCTACTGATGTAAATAAAAGTATTTCAAGTACAATTAAAACTAGTGTAATTTATATTACTTACCACAGTTCTGCATTTAAAAAATGTCATTTAATGTTAAATCCTCTTTTCTTTTATCGTGTAAAAGAAAAGGATGGAGCTAACAATAAGAGATTATTAAAAAAAAAAGTCAGTGGCCTATTCCATTCACTGTGGTGAAGTAAGCCACAGGTAACCATGTCAATGTCATTATTAACAGATCATATACATATTATGTGTAAAGCGCTGGTGGCCTAGCGGTAAGTGCGTGCGACTTTCATTCCGGAGGTCGCGGGTTCGAACCCCGGCTCGCACCAATGAGTTTTTCGGAGCTTATGTGCGAAATGTCATTTGATATTTGCCAGTTGCTTTTCGGTGAAGGAAAACATCGTGAGGAAACCGGACTAATTCCAATAAGGTCCAGTTACCCTTCGGGTTGGAAGGTCAGGGCAGTCGCTTTTGTAAAACTAGTGCCTACGCCAAATATTGGGATTAGTTGTCAAAGCGGACCCCAGGTTCCCGTGAGCCGTGGAAAATGCCGGGATAACGCAAGGAGGATGATAATGATATTATGTGTAAAAAGTGTTTTTTTTTTAATTATTAAATGGGCTTACTCTTGACCACAGACTAGCCAAAGGCAAAGACGTGGCCTACGATGGAGTGAGCTCGCCCAGAAGATGTTGTTTAGCTAATATTAATTATGAGCGATTACATAGACGAAGTTTATATATTAATAAGGGAATAATAAATTTTATTCCTTCCATAAGTGTTGTTACTTACATCAAAATAAGTTTAAAATAAGGTTACTAGCGTCATCTAGTCAAGAATATGTGTAACTTGTGTTTATGCTCCCATATCTGCACGGGAAGCATGGTCGCGCGATAGACGATAAAATATCAGGCCGTCCCTATCGCACTTACAAATAGTGCGATAGGGACGGCCTGCTATTTTATCACTTATCGCGCGACCATAATTGCCTGCCTGAATATGAATAAATCCCTTACTTGTCAACCGTCATTCGTGCGTTTCATTATAGGTTATGGGTCCCATCCCGTTTTTAATTAAAAAGTAATTGTAATAGTTAGTGTTTTTCGTGTAAAGTGCTTAAAAATGAGTTCTCATTTTCTGACGAACGTGCCGAAGCTGAAAGGTCGCGAGAATTACGACGATTGGGCGTTCGCAGTAGAAAATTTGCTGATACTTGAAGGCGCGAGCAAGTATCTGAAGGAAGAACCTGCGGCAGACGGTACTACAACAGCGGTAGACGCTGCAGACGCAAAAGCACGAGCGAAGCTGATTTTGACGATAGATTCATCATTATTTGTGCATATAAAGCAGACAAAGACCACGAAGGAATTGTGGACGGCGTTGAAGACTTTGTTCGACGATTCGGGATTTTCGCGGAGGATTACTTTGCTTCGTCATTTAATATCCATCAGACTGGAAAACTGTGAAAATATGACGAATTATGTGACACAAATAGTTGAAACTTCGCAGAGATTGTCCGGTACGGGTTTCAAAATTGATGATGAATGGGTGGGTTCTTTGATGCTTGCTGGTTTACCAGAACGTTTTATGCCCATGATTATGGCTATCGAGCACTCTGGTATCAGTATAACGGCCGATTCCATCAAGACAAAATTACTCGATATGGAATCAAGTCAAGTAAGTGAAACGGAATGCAATTCAGCATTAGTTGCAAGTCACTTGAAGAACTGTCGCAACACTAGCAAGCATAGACAACAGACCTGTCAAACGTCAAACTCGAATGTAAACACGAAAAACATAACCTGTTATAAATGTAAAAACGAAGGCCATTATCGAAGCCAATGTCCACTTTTAAGTGAGGAATCGGAGAAGAAAAAACAGACAAACGCATTTTAGCGTTGTTTTCTCAGTGAAGATTTCAATAAAAGTGATTTTTATGTTGAATACGGCGAACGAAACATGGCTGCAAAAATAAAAAGTTTACGACGCATATTTTTAGACAGTGTCGCAGCAAATAATACGAAAGTACCTGTTTTTTGTGTTCCGGATATTAAGGAAATATCAACGGCTACGAAGTGAAGCGTGAATTAGTCGATGGAATAGATTTTCCTGAGAACATGAAAGGTTACAGTCAAGAATCAGATTACAACAAGTCGAGATGTTGTGATTCTTGAGAAGAAAAGGAATGACGACACAGTCAGTTTGTGTAGAAAACACAGATTCAGTGGGGGAGTTGACAGAGGAATCTGTGGTTAAATTAGAATTAACCAGCAAAGCTCCAGCGACTCTGAGTTAAAATACCTAGACGTGGAAAATGAAGGTGAACAGCATGAAGAGGAAGTACAGCAGCAGTCCTTAGAAGATATATCTAGAACAGATGCAGGCCTGTCACAGTTGAAACCTGAAATTCAACTGTCTTCAGTAGATGCTTAGCCGAGAAGACCCGAGGTATCACAGAAGTTGCCCACTGTGAAGAAAGTCAGAATCAACAGAGGAAGAAACCTGAGCAGTATAGTTTTGCAAATACATGCACCTATGTGGGAGAAGATGAAATGACATATGCGGAAGCTGTCAGTGGTCCTGAGAAACAACAGTGGTTGCAGGCTATGGCCGATGAACTGCAGTCGGTTGAAGACAACGAGGTTTGGGAAGTTGTCGATGCTCCGGTAGTGTAATGCAAGTGGGTGTTAAAAAAAAAATGTGTTTGTGACATAAAATGAGTTATCATTGCGGCTTGTAGCTAAGGGCTTTACGCAAAAGCTCAGTGTAGACTATCAAGAGACATTTTCCCCTGTTATTTATTAGGCACTCAATGTTGAGGTTACTGTTTGCCTTAAGTGTACAGTTGAATATGAATGTAACTCATTTAGACGTCACAACAGCTTTTCTCAATGGCCAACTTAAAAAAGTATTTTTATGCATTTGCCAGAAGGTTTTCCTGTCAGTGATTTAAACGAGTTGAAATTAAAAAAAGGCTTTTTATGTTGTAAAGCAATCATCACTTGCTTGGTATAAAAAAAAAAAGTGGATGAATCTTTATGTAAATTAGGATACACAAAATTGGAAACTTGAGCCTTGTGTATTTGTAAATAAGCATTATGATAATTTGAAAACTATTGGTGTTCATGATTTTTCTAATATTTTCAAATCATAGTTAAGTTGTAAGTTAAAAAAAGTTTGAAACTTCTGTGGAATGTAAATTAAATGTTGAAAAGCCAAATTGTAATAATAGTGAAGATACTGACATGTTATTGTTAACTCAAGGTTTATAATTGCATTATAGAAGTGATTAATAATGATATTGTAGAAACAACTGACATGTTAAGTAAAGGTTTACTGGAGGTGAAACAATACAGGTTTATGAAAACACTTAGTGTGGTTTAAAAATGATTTTATTGCTGTTTGTTTGTTGTTAGTAAATCATTTATTTAGTTATTTATTAACCTGTGCTAATTTGTTAACTTTGTAGAGAAAAATATTGTGATATTAAGTTAAGAAAATATTGTTTCCCCGGTTTGCACTATGAAATATTAGTTTATTTGTTATTTTGATATAGTGGGGGTGTTGTTACTTACATCAAAATAAGTTTAAAATAAGGTTACTAGCGTCATCTAGTCAAGAATATGTGTAACTTGTGTTTATGCTCCCATATCTGAATATGAATAAATCCCTTACTTGTCAACCGTCATTCGTGCGTTTCATTATAATAAGATTATGATGATTTTTATTAATGTCTAGAAATATAGCTGCACCTCCTTCTTTAAATTTAATGGGGGAAATTATATTAATCAATAGATTGGTAGGATGATGTTGATTTTCAATAATTTTTTTAATGTTAATTTCTTTTTTTAGAGCTGGTTATAGTTTATATTTATATAGTTATACTCAACATGGAAAATATTATTGTGGTGTTTATAGATTTTATACTGGGGTATCTCGAGAGTATTTAATATTACTTTTAAATTGAATTAATTTGAACAATTTTACCAGCAATTACTTTAATTTTTATTGCTTTACCATCATTACGTCTTTTATATCTTTTAGATGAATTAAATAATCCCTTAATTACATTAAAATCTATTGGTCATCAATGATATTGAAGTTATGAATATTCAGATTTTCACAATATTCAATTTGACTCTTATATAATTCCACAAAATGAAATAAATAATAATAATTTTCGTCTTCTAGATGTAGATAATCGAATTATTATCCCTATAAATAACCAAATTCGAATTATAGTTACAGCAACAGATGTTATTCATTCTTGAATATTCAGATTTTCACAATATTCAATTTGACTCTTATATAATTCCACAAAATGAAATAAATAATAATAATAACTTTCGTCTTCTAGATGTAGATAATCGAATTATTATCCCTATAAATAACCAAATTCGAATTATAGTTACAGCAACAGATGTTATTCATTCTTGAACTCTTGATTTGAAGGTTTACAAGAATCCGCATTTTGCAGTCAAAAATTTGTTGTGTAGTCAACTAAGCGCTCGATGCGAACTTCAAGATTAGCTGTAGATACAATACCTATGAGTCGGATATGTCAGTGTCAATAGTTTCTTCAAACAGAAATGTCACTTAACACACATCCGATCCATATCGTATTTAGAGCTAATTTTTGACATATCTTAATGATCGAATCGAGCCGAAAACTTAGGATAATTTAGGTTAAGTAGGTACAGTATATTCGTATTTCGCATATTAAGTTTATATTCATTGAGAAGAGAAAAAAGAGTGGAATTAAAACACAAGTAAAAACGTATGCTAAGTATTACTATTGGGTTGGTAAGAAAGTAATGAGCGATCGATTGAATTCCACATAAAATTTTTGAGAGAGTTCTAGAATCTTCTATGGTCGAAAGTATATAAAGGGCGAGTCGCACAGTTTCTCGTCAGTCATTCACTAGCTGTCGCCGAGCTAATATAAGGAAGAAAATGGACGAATTAAAAGTGCATGTAAGGCATTGCTTAATATATGAATTTCAGTCTGGCCATTCAGCCGCCAAAGCAGTGCGTAATATATGTCAGCGTGTTGCTCCTGAAGTTGTGTCTGAGGCCACGGCGAAACGATGGTTCCAGCGGTTTCGTAGTGGCGACTTTTCATTATCAGATCAACCTAAGTCTGGTCGACCGGTGAAGATTGATGTAGCCAAATTAAAAACCTTAATTGAAGGAGATCCGAGGCTAACGAGTCGACGTACTCTTGCTACCGAGTTAGGCTGCTCTCATGTCACCATAGAAACACATTTACACGACTTGGGAAAAAACTACAAATTCAGTGTTTGGATACCGCACGAACTTGATAGACATCAACATCAACTAAACCGCCGTGCCGATATCTGCATACAACTTCTGTCTTTTCGCCGCACATTCAACTGGTTGGACCATTTTATCACTGGAGATGAAAAATGGGTCTTATATATAAATCACACACGCAAAATGTCAGTGGCTAGCTCCAAACGAAAAAGGAATAGAGGCACCAAAAACAGAGCCTCACCCGAAAAAAGTTATGCTGTCCGTTTGGTGGGATATTAATGGTATTATTCACTGGGAACTCCTACCAAGTGGAATGACTGTTACCGCATCAGTATACTGTAATCAGCTTGAAAATTTAAACCAAAAAATCTGTCAGAATCGTCCACAGCATGCTAAAGTTTTTTTCTTACACGACAATGCTCGCCCACACATTGCAAAAGTGACTCGGCTAAAGCTATTGGAGCTAGGTTGGAAAGTGATACCTCGTCCACCGTACTCTCCAGACTTGGCACCTACGGATTACGCATTGTTCAGATCGCTAAGCAATGCCTTGAATGAAAAAAAGTTCGATGATCAAGCCCATCTACGACAGTACATAGCTGAGTTTTTTAATCTAAACCTAAGAACTTCTTCGCCGATGCTATTCATTCTTTACCAGAACGATGGAGACAAGTAGTAGATAACGAAGGCCGTTATATTTTTGATAAATGATTAAAATAATAAATTAAATAAAAATTACAATATTGGTTATGATTCGCTCATTACTTTCTTACCAACCCAATATTTTTAGTTAAGTAGGAAATTTCTGTTAAGTTTAAAGTTAAAGTTTTAAGTGTGCTTAAAAGTGCATAAAACATATCATTAGGTTAAGAGCCATGGAGTATATTTTTTTAACATAATATTTCATAGGTAGTAGTGTATATTAATAATAGTAATCAAACCCCGAATTTATAAATAATATTTATTACAAAAATACATAAAATCTGTAAGGGCCACTTGCACCAACGAAAATGGAGGGTTAACCCACCATTTTATATGGAATTTGACAGATGACAGCCCACTAACCCTTTTTTTTTTGTTTAGGGGGGGGGGGGGGGAATGCGTTCCGCATACCACTAGGGTGCGAGGGGGGACCCTCCTCCTCGGCCACTAATGGGTACAGTGACGGACCCCCTCGAGTCCGCCACAAAGAGGCCATGGGCGCCAGAAGAGTTCCGGCGCCCGGCGGTGGGAATGGTCTCTGGTTCCACCGCTAACCAAGTCGGCCGCAAAGGATAGGGAGAACGGCGCACCGTAATACCGGCACTCCTCTTCCCTTGCGGCCCCACCAATGCCGCTACAGCGGAGCGGCCCCGCCAAGGTCGCAGGGGGTAGGGAGAGTGGCGCACCGTTATACCATCACGCCTCTCCCCCTGCGATCCCACCTCGGCTACCGTGGGAGGGCACAGAGCGGCATCCCATACTGCCGGATCTTCCCTCCCACGGCAGTCCTCCTGAAGCATCTCAAGTGGGCTTTACAAGTCCACTTGGAGCGTCCTCCTCAGGCCAGCTCGCCCATCAACAAGCCGGCCCTGGTTGCTTCTTCGCTTCACCGTGGGTGACCAAGCCACGGTTAGGTACTAAGCCCCTCCACCACGACAAGGTGAGCAACCTGCGGGGGGAGCCCACTAACCCTGAGTTAAGTGATTGGTGCAAGTTGACCTAAAGTATATACCTAATATTAGAATTATTTGAAAAGACAGACTTTATACTCGTAAATAAAATGAACTATTTTTGACAAAAAATTAATGTTTTTCATTTAACTGTGCTCACTCTATACTACTCATACCTGTGCTGAAACTTCGCGATCTTCCAAGTTTTTTTTTTATACTACGATATGCTAACGAAGATATCGATCGGGACGTGAAAAACCGGATTAGCACAGGGTGGATGAAATGGCGACAGGTTACGGGAACTATTTGCGACGCCCGGATGCCTCTTCGATTGAAGGGTAAAATTTATAAATCCATCATCAGACCTGTCGTCATGTATGGATCTGAGTGCTGGGCCCTAAAGGTGATGGATGAAAAGAGATTGCATGTAACAGAGATGAGAATGTTAAGATGGATGTGTGGCGTGACAAGGATGGATAAGATAAAGAATGAGTATATAAGAGGAAGCCTGAAAGTTGCACCGATAGTAGAAAAAGTAAGAGCTAATCGTCTGGCATGGTATGAGCATGTGATGCGAAGGGATGAAAGTCATGTGACGAGAAAGGCATTGCGAATGAGTGTGGAAGGAAGTAACGGGAGAGGAAAACCGAGGAAAAGGTGGATGGATTGCGTGAGAGATGATATGAAGCGAAAGCAAGTGAATGATGAAATGACGGATGATAGGGAGGTATGGAAGCGGAAGACATGCTGCGCCGACCCCAAATGAATGGGATAAGGGCAGGCGAATAATATAATGCTAACGAAGATAAGACACTAGACATAAGAGCGAAAACCAATAGTTATTTGTTATACAAGGGGGCAAAGTTGTTGTTTAACCGCACGTGCCAATGTGCCGAGCAAGCGAAAGATTCCAATATTGAACCGCGAGCGTAGCAACTATGTCGCGGTCGGGGTTGTTTTAGAAACTTTAATTTTGTGTTTAGGTTATATTACAGGTGACTAAACTCTGTCAAACAAGTCTGTCAGTAAATAAGAACAAAGAAAACTATAGGTATCCTTTTCTCTAGCACCCTAAAGAAAAGGATGCATATAGTTTTCTTTGTTCTTATTTACTGACAGACTTGTTTGACAGAGTATAGTACCTACTTATATTTTTGTCTATGGGATAATAACTGATGTTACCTAGGGTTACCTGTTGGGACAACACTAATCATGCAATCAAGCGTGTCAAAAACAATGTTTGCCGGCCTGTCGGAGGGTCCGTTTTATTAATAGTTATTTCCCAAGTAACATTTTAGTGCTATAATTTTGGTTTTCGACGCCAAAAGCTACTATAGATGTCGTATAAAGGTTTTCGGCGTGACCGCTTGTCGTATAAAAGCCTCCAGTAACACCTTTTAGCTCTATAAGCTTATACCGCTAAAAGGTGTTATTAGGAAGTGATGTAAACGTTTATATCACCATTTTATAGAGCCGCTATAGGCCTGGTCTATAACAGGATCAAATATGACTACTATAGATCTATATTATTGTATAATAGTGTTAGGAATCACTGCTATGCAATCAATTTGCGCTATTAAGGTTCCCGACAAGCCGCTATAGTTGTTGCGTTATACAGCTAAAAGGTGTTATTAGGAAGTGATGTAAATGTTTATATCACCATTTTATAGAGCCGCTATAGGCCTGGTCTATAACAGGATCAAATATGACTACTATAGAACAATATTATTATATAATGGTGTTATAAATCACTGTTATGCAATCAATTTGCGCTATTAAGGTTCCCGACAAGCCGCTATAGTTGTTGCGTTATACAGCTAAAAGGTGTTATTAGGAAGTGATGTAAACGTTTATATCACCATTTTATAGAGCCGCTATAGGCCTGGTGTATAACAGGATCAAATATGACTACTATAGAACAATATTATTATATAATGGTGTTAGAAATGACTGTTATGCAATCAATTTACGCTATTAAGGTTCCCGACAAGCCGCTATAGTTGTTGTGTTATACAGCTAAAAGGTGCTATTAGGAAGTGATGTAAACGTTTATATCACCATTTTATACAGCCGCTATAGGCCTGGTCTATAACAGGATCAAATAACCTACTAAAGAACAATATTATTGTATAATAGTGTTAGGAATCACTGTTATGCTATCAATTTGCGCTATTAAGGTTCCCAACAAGCCGCTTATAGTATTTTTAGTAGTCGTATTTTAACAGAAATTAAAACCTAACTATACCACTATTTTGGGATATAGTGGCTTTGGAAAACACTGCTACAGTATTTAACACTGTAGTAGTGATATGAATACCATTATAGAGCTATTTTGCTGTATAATGAAGTTTTCAGGATACGTTTATATAGCTTTGAAAAGCGTTAATAGTCGTTTTCTAATGCCTTTTATATCTCATCGCCGTATACGTCACAATTACTCTTTTATATCACAGAACTGTGGAATAATGGTTTCGGTATCTCTTTTAAAACACAATAGCGTTATAGCTGAGTTTACTATATGTTTTATAAAAAAAAAACTGTTTAGAAGATCTTTCTATAGTAAAACATTGAAAACAAGTATTGTTTTCTATATAAAGAACTTATAAGTTAAACTGGATCATAGTTAAAGTCTCATGCAACCCTAATTGAATCCACAATGGCGGGCTTATGGCAGTGAATGCGTATGATAAGTGACATAGTCGAACTATAAAAGCGTATGTTTTACTTCTTGGATCCATAGTAGAAACTATGGTGCCAATAATTTTATTGTATTAAATTATATTTATTTATTTTATTCAAAACAGGTATAAATCGAGGGCGCACTTAAAATACTCCATTAAACTAATATTCTTTTAACGGTAAAATTTCCATCGCATACCTTTTTGCAGTAATGATGGAATTATACGAAATCCAAATTATTTTGATTGACACTAAACTTCACAAGTTCACACGCCACTTTTCATAAAGTTCCTCGTTTAGAACAGTTTTTGTTAAATATTACACACATTAAATTATTTTAGAAATTTCATTCATTCGCATTAAAAGGGACGGCAACTGCTATTACAGAACAAAAAACCTGTATAACGGAATCTCAAATGCTACTATAGCATAAATTGATACTATAATAGCGTTACTGTGTCCTCTATGTCAACAAATTAGCACAATAGTCATCATCACATCACCATTATAGACCTTAAACGTCACGGATGATACGTTTATAGCCCTATTATATCACTAAATGGCTGCATAATTGCGCCAAATCGGCTCTACAGTACCAATATAGACTATTTATAGGACTATTTAATGTGATTTAATTTGGTGCTCTCGACCACTATAGGACCAGAAATTGTTACTTGGGTTGTTATACAAGGGGGCAAAGTTGTATTTTAACGCCGAGTGTGGAATTGAAAAACGAGCAAGTGAAAGGATTCTATAGTTGAACCACGAGCAAAGCGAGTGGTTCGAGAATAGAATTCTGAACTTGCGAGTTTTTTAACACACGAGAAGTAAAATACATTTGCACCCGAGTGTAACACAAAACTTTTCCCCTCTCTATAGCGAGGAAACTAAAACGCAAAAAAGGCGTTTATCACTGCTTCCAGTAGTTCCACAGATGGTAAATCATCTTTATTACTAGATTCATCTGCTTTTATCAATTTTAAAGCAGTTAATTTGACTTTATTCAAGGTCAAATTACTTTACCCACTAGTGGATAAAATGCGTTTTTACCCGCTGGTATTAAAGGACAAAACACGTGTTTCCGAGGTAGTGAGGGGAAAAATATATTATACTGGCTAGACGTAGACAAGAGCTGGTGCGAAAAAATATTCATATTTAAATCTTAATTTTTAACCGACTTCAAAAAAAGGAGGAGGTTCTCAATTCGACTGAATTTTGTTTTATGTATGTAATGTATGTTACTCGACATCTCCGAGAATCGTGGACCGATTTTCAAAAATTTTTTTTTCAATCGAACGGGTATAACCCCGATATGGTCCCATTGGCACCAAGTCGGGGTCTGATGATGGGATCTTGGAGAAATCGAGGGAACTCTTCCAATGTTATAGGCACATGTAATGTTTTTAGTGTATTTTTCAAAGGTACATCAGTATTTACGACTGATCATAATAATTTTATGTGGCTGAGCTGATGATGGAAGGTCAACTTCTCAATGGTTAGGAGTTAAAGGATAATTCTTTCATTACCGTACGTATATTCGGACTGATACATATAATATCAACAGGAACCACTAAAAATGAAGAAATAAATAAACTTTAAAAATATAAATAAAACCGCCTTCAAAAATAAGCGCGTTCCAAAACACGGAGAAACTAAAAAGCAAAAAAATAATAAACCTTTGGATTCAGATTTCTTATCGGATTCCAATAATCTAAACATCCAAATTATAAACAAATCAATTATTTTTGGAGTCGGGGCCAGCCTGCGTATTGTTGGGTGGGGCAAACAGGTAATAGCAAGGCAACGAACAGACCTGGTACCGACTGCCTCCCATATAATGCCTGTATCCCATAAAGGGGTGAATGAAAACGAACTCTCGCGTACGCCACAATCTCACAGTCGACTTCTACGACACTCACAGGAAGAAAAGGGGTGGTGAAATTTTTAACCCGTCACTACACGGACAATACCTACCTACAGAAAAGAATAAATATTCCTGCGTACCTACATTCTGCACCTGACTCAGTCCGAATAAGTGCACCTAGTAGGTAGTTTGCCTAAACCTGGATCAATAAGGGGAGTGTTCTTCACGAAGACACGTGCCTTGGTTCGTATTGCCATGATATTAAAGGTTAGATTTGTGATAATCCCGCGTCTTTGGGAGTGTGTCTATACCTGGGGGAACCCTGTGACTAACACTAATGGAAGTTCGCATGAGTCATGCCCACATGACATTTTACACAGGTAAAGTAAGGTTTTTAATTTTATTTTATTGTAGTAGCAAATCAAATCACCATAACACTAAAAGCACTAGTACAGTCACCAGCATAAATAATGATTTTTGAACGAGCCCTTACGACACAAACAGAAAGGAATGAAGTGCCACGAAATGGCCTCATCTCAGCGTGTTGCTAATGACTTCCAGCGCTGATCTTCCAATGAGACCAAAAAAAAATTCGTTTTCATTTCATTTCATTTCACCATCAAGTGAGAAAAATACTTCGTGGATGATGCCTACAAATTTATTTTTTTCAAAATGTGTAGGTATTGTATTGACGTGGCCATGATATTAAAATAAAGAAGCATGTCATTTGTTCTTCTAAACAATAAAACACGCAAAAATATTTGGGAAATATATGATTTTGGCCACTTCCAGGCTGCGAAATAGCGCCATCTAGTTTTAAGCCTAAAAGGCACATACATTTCAGGGGTACGCTTTTTTGTATAGGCTTGTCTGTCCCAGTATTATATGGCCCTCCCCTCTAGCACAACTTGCCTTGTAGTGTATGGACGGACTTGAAGTGTATGGACTCGCGCGCGACAAGGCAAGTTATATATATTAATAAGGTGGCGCCATCTGTCGTAATCTTTGAGTGTGCCTCCTCATTGAAAATGGTGTGTCAAAAAGTTAGTTTAGAATTCGTTTGGTTAATGATTAGATACATTAGTACCCACCTATTTACTTGCATAACGAACCACACTTTGTAGGTTAACTAATAAAACAGATGTCAAAGTTGAGATCATGGGTGCAGGGTGATTGAACCTGAACTATGACGTCATTATGCATGTTCAACATGTTTGTTAACACTTTGTTTGCGTACCTATTTTTCAATTAATATCAGTACCTACCTAATACTTAGTACCTGAGAGCCGAATAATAAATTCGCCAGTTTCGAAAATCATTGTTTCTATTTTTTTTTTCATGAGAAAAAATCTTTATTTACATGAACATATTTACATAATTATATAAGAAACTAAGACTAAACTTAAAACCTAGCTAATGTCTAAAATAGGCCCTTTGAGGCATTGTACCAAGGATACTGGCGACATTTCCTCACTGTATCGCAATGCTGATACGTTGAGCGAGGAAGTCGCCAGCTCTTCGGTCACCAGTTACCTCAACCAGACGCTTCGCGATTTCTGTGAACAACTTGTTCGCGCTGGGGCCCCATGGACCTAGAGTTTCTACACCAAAGGGTACAAAAAGGTATTCTTTGCCAAGACTTTTGTATTTATTACGTTTCTAATTACATTCTGTATACATATAACATGTAAAATGGTGCAATAAAGAATATTTACTTACTTACTTACTTACTTACTAATTAGCCTAAAAGAAGAATATAATGCTTGGTATCCGCGGTAGAACATTATAAGGACCACTTTTCATTCGTCGCGACATCTATTGACAAATAGCAGTACTGATAATTTACGCTAGTTGACGCGTGATTGTCGCTAGATGTCACTTAACTATGCCTATACAAATAACCCGCATTTACTGATGTATGGAGTTACGTTACAACTCTTCCCCTACTTATTCCTCTATGGTGCGAATTAGTGGAATATCTACCAAGTGAGGATGGAAAGCAGTCTTAAAAAAGCATACCTAATTAATAAATTTCTGCTAATAAACTATACCTACTTTTAAAATGAAAAAAAAAATTGATAGTTTATAAACCTAAATTCAGCAGTGTTCAGAGAGGTCCAAAGTTTATAACAGTAAAGCTCCTAAATTTGTTTTCTTGTTAAAACAATTAGTTTAATAATAAGTCTGCACGTCTAATATAACATTTCCTCCACCAATTTGTTCCTAAATATGGTTACTTTTAATAGAAACTAATGTGTTATATTTATAGTTTCAAGGGATCACAAATCACTCAACGCATTAGCTATAGCACAGCTTAGTGCCAAAGATATAAAAAGTCAGGATAGTTACTTTTATTGAGCATTTTCCGCGAACCATTCATTGTTGTTAGACTTATATTTAGGGTTTGCAATATCCGCCGATTTTTCGGATCCGGATATTTCGGATCTTAAAATTTTACGGATCCGGATATCCGGATATTTCGGATAAAACGGATCCGTGTTGAAAAGTTAGCTTTTTATAGGGATTTCGTCAAATCAAAGCTGCTGTTACTGAAATAAAATAATTTAAACTCACAAAACGACATAAATATAGTGTATTATTGTGTCATTAACTTTTTAGACAAACTTTTAACACATAATTAATGTCACTCCTATTTTACAGCATATTATAACATTAAACAGTAGGCCAATATTTTTGTTTAACATAAGCTAATACAGGGTAATTTAGTGTTCACTAATACCTCCGTATTTACTGGGACGTCAATCTTCTGTAACCACAGCCAATATACATCCATGCAGAAGTAGGAAAAAAAGTTAAAATAATCGTTGGATCAGGGAGTGTCAATATGTACTTACACAAAGAGTATTACACTTGTAAAATATGTCACACATATATGTCACACATATTTAGTTATCATGTACCAATTTCATTAAATTACGCTTCAATGCCTACTTCCTGTACCTTTAACACTCGTAGCTCATTAAATCCGGCTGTATTAGAACAATCTTCCATTATTATATATATAAAACTAATCGGAATCGCCTGAGTAGTTCCAAATACTGTGGAATGAATTGTCGCCAGCGGTATTTTCGGACCAATACGACCTTCAAGAAAAGAGCGTACAGCACTCCCAGCTTAAAGGCTGGCAACGCACCTCCAATCCTTCTGGCGTTTCGGGAGTCCATGGACGGGAGTGATCGCTTACCATCGGGCTACCTGCCTACTAGTTAGTCTCCCATCTCATAAATAAACAAAAAGTGGATTCAGCCTATGACATTCTTATAAAGGTACCTAATTAATTTATCTCTAAGCTTCCATCCATCCATTTGATTCGTTTCTGCTTATATACAAAATTAATAATTTATCGTCATTTCTGTCGGGATGCATCCATGTAGTAACGAACGACTAACGACGGCAGTTTTAAAAACGATGGTTTACAACTTAGCTTGATATTCTGTAGTATTTGAATGAAATAAAAGTGAATAAACATTTTAAGCTACAAAATACACGAAATAATTCATAAGTTTTATTCGAAAACTCTTTCTGGTGTGGATCGATGGCCATGTTTAACGGATCCGTATTATCCGTATTATAGATCCGGATCCGAGGACTCATAGGATCCGGATCTCAAATTCAACGGATATCCGGATAATTCGGATATCCGGATATCCGGATCTCAAACCCTACTTATATTGACCGGGATTAAGGTACCTTTTTGATTTTTGTTGAGCTCCCGACAATTCAACGCATTATGATTACGGAAAACTGATTAGTATATCCCGGTCAGTATGCCTAATGAAAATTCAAAACTCTTAACTTAACCATTGTGCCAATTTTGTGTGGAAAACGAAGCAGCCAGCAGAGTTTTTAGGTTGCTAAACGCCTCTTTTAGTGTGTTCGGCGCCAAAAGTGATGACAAAACATTAGAATGAACATGTTGGTCTGTGTTGGTGGAACGTTGCTACGCGATTCGAGTTCATGATTGGTCGCGTAGACATAGGGGCATTCTCATAAAGCGGTAAGCATAAGATATTTTTTGCTTGCACCATTTTTTTGCCTTTATGCCACGTCCTGAAGTTAATATAAGTCAATGCATGGTGCATCAAACCTGTCGACACCATGTATCTTCGTGACACCCTAGATTTGGCTATTTTAGAAGTTAATCCAAAATAATGTATAATATTAGATTAGATGTTTACTATAATACAGCTAGAGCCAAGAATAATAGGTAAGTATATAGGAGAATATCTCGTAAACTATGCATCCTTATTATATCATTACATTGTATTTATGTAACACCAGTAACACCACATCATCATCAGGCCTTGTACATCTTTACAGATGATTCAAGCAGCGTCTCAGATCTATAGGGACAGCGGCGCTTGTGGCTATATAACCCGATTCGTGATCGGCATAACCTACCACATCTGTCACAAATAAAACTAGAATTAGTCTCTATCTCTACACGAGCGCGATCCTCGTTATGCCTTATTGCCCGTTTTCGGGCTAAGTTTTGAAACCAGGACCTGTCATGGGTTTCACGACCTCTTAAAAGGCTGGCCCTCCACTCGACGCGGTTTGCTGCTAGGTCTTCCCACGAGTTAAAATCTATGTTAAAAGCTACCATATCGCGCTTTACACAGTCCTTAAAGCGGAGGAGTGGGCGTCCTACATTGCGCTTGCCTGATGCGATTTGGCACAGCATAGTCCGTCTGGGCAAACGAGTACTGTCCATACGCTGGACATGGCCCAGCCACCGCAAGCGTCTCTGCTTTAGGAGCGCGGTAATACTAGGCAGCTGAGCGATGCCCAGCACACTTTCGTTGGTGACCCTATCTTTCCATGTTATGTCGAGTATACTCCGAAGACAGCGCATGTGGAAGGTGTTCAGTCTTCGTTCCTGATTAGCGTACGACGTCCAAGTTTCGGCCCCGTACAAGAGCACGCTTAAGACACAAGTTTGGTAGACAGTCATCTTGGTCTTCGTCGTAAGGTGTTTGTTGTTCCATACTCTTGCACGCAGCCTACCGAACGTCGTGGCCGCCTTGCCGATGCAAATATTGACCTCTGCATCAAGCGAAAGGTTGCTCGACACGGTCGACCCTAAGTAGCAGAACTTATCGACTACATCCAAGGGTACGCCTTCCAGCGAGATGGACGGCTGGAATGTGTAACCCTGCGCTAGAATTACTGTCTTCTTCGTATTTATGGACATGGAAAATAAGCCACAAGCGTAGGCAAATTTATCCAGCAGGACTTGGAGCTCATGAGGTGTTTCGGCAACAAATGCTGCGTCATCGGCAAAAAGCATGCTATCAAGAAATAAATCTTCGCGGTTACGTCGAGCTTTCAGAAGTTGAGCATTCAGCAACTTACCGTCTGCTCTAGTATGAAGGTGGATTCCCTGCAGAGTGTCACCAAAGGCAATCTTTAGTAACAGGGAAAAGAATATGCCGAATAACGTTGGCGCTAAAACGCAGCCCTGCCGAACCCCTCTTCGCATCTCAAATGTGTCCGACTGCAGTCCGTTAAAGACAATGGAACCTTTCATACCATCGTGAAAGGCTTTTACAAGACTCAACAGCTTTGGGGGACATCCTATTTTCTCTAGTGCCATATACAGACCCTCCCTGCTTACCGTGTCGAAGGCCTTGTTCAGGTCGACGAACGCGATCATCAGGGGAGTGTTCTGCTCGCGGCACTTCTCTTGAAGTTGCCGGAGGGTAAAAATCATGTCCGTAGTTGAACGCTGGGAACGAAAACCACACTGCGCTTCAGGATATACGCGCTCAGCGCCACATACAGCTTCAAGATTTGGAAGTATGATGTAAATATGCAATACTTGTTTTTAGGGTTCCGTAGTTAACTAGGAACCCTTATAATTTCGCCATGTCTGTCTGGCCGTCCGTCCGTCCGTCTGTCCGTCCACGGATAATCTCAGTGACCGTTACGCCGTGGCTTGCGTGGGCGACGGTCGCGCGACGGCGATGCGGCGCATACGAAATCAAACCTTATCGATATGGAAGTAGACGATGCGATGAGACGCGACGGCGACGGTCGCGCGACCGTCGCCCACGCAAGACACGGCGTTAGCACTAGAAAGCTGAAATTTGATGTTAAAAAATAATTAACCAATTAATCTACACAAAATTGACAAAAAACAAACTGCAAATGTCCAACACCATACAACACAAATGCCTCACAGCCTTCGTCGTGCTTGTTCCATTATCAGATGTAAGACTATGTGTGGCTCTGCGGAACCGGTGAATTCTGGTCTACGGATTGCCACACCGAGTAGGGCGCTCTACGTGTCTCGCCTGCATTACTCCGCCATGGCTGACGAGGTGGTGGACTACGTTCGTCGGAAGACTGGCTACACGCTGAGGGTGCAACAGCTGCAGTCGCGTCACTACGTGCACTTCAGCTCGTTCGTTGTGCGCGTGCCGCGGCCGCTGCAGGACACCATCGCGAGCGCAGACTTCTGGCCGAAAGGTGTGGTTTTTCGGCGGTTCCGGGGCAACCTGCCAAATCCCACACCGGGGCAAACGACGCAACGGAGCCACGCTGTGACGTCATCGCCCAAATCAATTGTTTAATTTTATTTTTAATTTTGTTCTATTTATTTTCTCTCTTTTTTGTTAAAATCTAAGTTTCGTGACGCATTGGTTTTACTGTAATGTCATGTAAACATGTTTTTACTAATAAATAAATAAATAAATAAATAAATAAATGTACTACTGGATCCCAAGCCGGTGGTAAAGTAAAGCCATCTTCTCTATTAAAGTTTGGATATTTCTTGATCTCAATGGCCTCTCGCAACATTCTGTGTGTGTGTGTGTGTGTGTTCCTACTTTTGTGATATTTTTCATATTTTTAAATCATTTTTTCCACTTTATTTTACCACTCTGTCGGCGTCATTGATATACATATAGGTACAACTAGAGAGGGCACCTCAACTTGATTTTGTGTAACAACACTTAGAGCCGATCGGCACAAACGCGCTTAGTCTGTGCCGAACGGCTGTGGTAGATTGACGTATCGCAATGAAAAATATTTCGTCTAAATAATGCCGTTATGTGTAGTGAGGTACTGTACAAACTGCTCAGGAAAATCTAACAAAAGCCAAGGAGTGACTTTTCATACGTAGGTTTACTGCATTTTTGTTTAAACACGCTTACTTTTTAAAAAATGTATCAATATAAACTCATGCCGAAGCGCCAAGTTGCGGCGGCCATGTTTCGTTGAAACCAAAGAGTAAAAAATGCAACAAAAACAGACGTGACAATATCGCAGGTAAGTTCAAGTTTCCTATCATACATTAAATTATATATATTTATCGACGCAAAAAAGGTTATTTAATTATTATTGTCAGAATTGCACAGTTTTCCGACATGTCGGTCTATAACAGATTCTCTATACGCGTGTCGAATTTCATGTGAGTATGTAAATGTAAGTGCAGCTTTCTATGTCATTTATTTTATTTCTATGGCATTTAAACAAATTGGGACTCGCAGAGTTGTTAAGAAAAAGTTAAATCGCTGTCAGTTTTGCAACGATAATTAAGCATGGAATTTCAATAAAAACATCGTTTTTGTTTTAATTATGTAAATTATACTAAGCTATAATCTAAATTCAGAACGTGAAAAAAGTTTAGTTTTAAATACAGATTTCAAGCTTGATTGTCGTTACAAAACTAACAGCGATTTATGTTTTTTGTTAACAACTCACGCTAATTGAGTCATAAATTAAAAAAATGCCCATGTAAACCCATGTCACTTCTATACTACGACTTCAAATCTATGCACTCTATGCAGGGCTCATCATCGCGACCGAAACGTCGTAAGCGCCGAGTAAAATCGTAGCGCTTGCAACGTTACGGAAGCAGGCCATTGGTTCACACCCCGCCCCCTCGCCCCGCCTTCAGCTTACAGGCTGTGACACGTTACACGTTCGTTGATTGCTATAGCTCCTCTATACGAAGTAATAATTACTCAATGATGTGGGTAGCTTTTGCACATTGTAATTTTTCCTCAGTCACCCGTTGACCACGAACGCTGTAAAGAGTTCGAAACGTCGGGATGTATTTTAAATTCATTATACGCGATTTAATCGGTTTCCATAGTTTTATTTCATGAGTAACTATCGCGGTAACCGAACACAATACAAAAGTAGGACTTTATAAATACTTTCTAGGATAAATATTTTGAACTTGACAGGTTGAACGGTTTTTGAAAAAAATACGAGAAACTACGAAACGGTTTTTAATGAATAAAGTTCATGTTTACTTCTATTTTGTGACACGATTATAAACAACAAATAAAATCTCCAACGGCTGTCATGACTGTTTTGCTTAGTGGGACAAAATTACCGTTGGCATCAAAGGCTAAAGATTATCTAAAGGCAAAACCACTTAAATATCCCGTTACTGTGCATCCTCGAGTGTGTTAGGGTGTCAGTCTGTTTGTTTGGTCGGATGGTCGGCCTACGCGAGTTAGTGGACATACAAATCCATAGAGATGTTAAATTATTTACATATTAAAAAAAAACAATCAGAAACTGGAACGCTTTGGAGGACCCACAGAAACTGAGACACGAAAGTTAATATTTTTCGAAATGTTGAATTGGACTCTGCTTTTTTGCTTCGCTTACCTACGGTGCTTGGCTTACGCCGTGGCTTGCGTGGGCTTGCTGAACTTTTGAACCTCAGTAATGACAATTTGGCCCATATTCTTAGCTTGATATGTTTTAAAATGTCAAATATTAATATTAGCGCCATCTAGCCGAGCGTACCCCAAAGGTGTATCGCCATCTAGCTCACCGTACCTTTTTAGGGTTCCGTAGCCAAAATGGCAAAAACGGAACCCTTATAGTTTCGTCATGTCCGTCTGTCCGTCTGTCCGTCTGTCCGTCTGTCCGTCTGTCACAGCCGATTTACTCGGAAACTATAAGTACTACAGTGATGAAATTTGATGGGAATATGTGTTGTATGAACCGCTACAAAATTATGACACTAAATAGTAAAAAAAAAGAATTGGGGTGGGGCCCCCCATACATGTAACTGAGGGATGAAAATTTTTTTTTCGATGTACATACCCGTGTGGGGTATCAATGGAAAGGTCTTTTAAAATGATATAAAGTTTTCTAAAAAACATTTTTCTTAAAGTGAACGGTTTTTGAGATATCAGCTCTCAAAGTCGTAAAAAGTATGTCCCCCCCCCTCTATTTTTATAACTACGGGGTATAAAATTCTAAAAAAAATAGAGGTGATGCATGCTAATTAACTCTTTCAACGATTTTTGGTTTGATCAAAGTATCTCTTATAGTTTTTGAGATAATTGACATAATAAGTTTTTCTGTATGATTTTGGGGTACGTTTTTTTCTTAGACTTTATCGGTCTTTACGAAGTTATATAGGTCTTTGATATCCATAAAGAAGGCGCCAAGTTTGTCGTAGACAAATAATGAGTAAAAATTAGAAATTGAAACAGAACGCTTCCGACTCCACTGTCCCTCTTACTGTGTTTAAAACAGGATTATATCGTTGAAGTCAGGCCAACAATAGATTTGTTCGCCGTAAATAGGCAAACACAAATAAATATGCCATAACAGCACATGTTGGAAGGGTTGCTTACTATTTAATGAACTTGGTTGACATAATTACGGTTTCGTATTTTAATGAACTTGAACGCAATTTAATGTAGGTACGGTATTAAATTACCTATATGTAGCTGAGAATACTTAGTGAATCAAACAAGACTGAAATAATTCGAGCGGTGGGTTGTAGATTAGGTACTATTTAGGCAGTTATTAGTAGGTAAGTAAGTATACTTACTCGAAAATACGACTTCAAATTAAGTCATGGTTATTTCAATTACCTACTACAGTATGCCCACGCGTATTTGCCTTTCTCATTAAGAAATTAAAGGAAAGTTCCAATCCACAACCAAGCTAACATTAGCATGAAGAAATCAAATATCCACCCTCATCTTTGTGCACTATGGTTCAGAATTTATCAGCAGCGTTGAAGCACAGGTTCTATTGTTTTTGTAGCTGAGGAGACAAGGAGTGCTTGATGTCGCCTACTTCCTATGTGGTTGTTGAGTTTGGTACACAGGTCCATTGCTGTATCCTGATACAGGGCCTTTTTTTGACGGAGTGGGAATGCAGTTACGCACGATGTATGAGACTCGCCGTTTCTTTCCCCTCCCCTAGCGAGAGGGGGGAAACTTGACCCTACCCTCTAAACCCACTCCGGGGTTTCATCCTCTCTGCCGTTCGTGAGGGCGCGCTGGGATCGATGTATGTACATCATGTCATTCACCACGGCGCCCTCCGGCATTGCCCGGGCTTACGGCCAAGGCACCCGCATGAGGAGGGGGATTAGAAACGCTTGATCCCCCTCGCTGGCATCGGGGGCTTAGGGCTCGAGGCGAGCGTACGCTCTTCGCCTTTGACCCTGCCGCCTGCGTTGTAGCGGAAGAGCGTCTGCGGCTGCTTCTCGCTCCCTCTCTGCTTCTTCCTTCTGCGATATGATCTCTTCGCAGAAGGAAGCCACCGCATGGGCCTGTAAGAGTACAATCGACCACGCTCCATGGCGAATGTTACGCAGCTGTTTTCGTCGCACTAAGTGCGTTTTCACATTATCCGATCCGATATAGGATGTAGTATGTACCGATATATCATATATTAGAGCCGCCATTTTTGATTCTCGCCATTGAAATCCTTTCTACATCCGGTATCGGATCGGATAATGTGAAAGGCACTTATATACGGAAGTTTCCATTGCTGGATCTGCTAGGTTTCATCAGGCAATCCTAACGGCCTAGCCGAAACGATAATTATTTAAACTCCGTGGCAACTGGCTCTAGCTCTGTTGATACGCTACGGAGCGAGCGTGAACGATTGTACTTTAGGCTATTTATCGAGCCAAGACGGCAAAGGCCAAACGAAATTTTTTGGTGCTTCCAAGACAGATCTTGCAATAAGATTGTTATGCTGCCAAAATAAAATGAGTAAAGGATAGCTTCAAAAGCGAGATACCTAATTACCTATGTCATAGACGGTCATCCAAATCTGAAAAATATAGGGTTCACCAGCCAGTTGTCTTTATAAATCGCGTGCCTTTCTAAACTTTTACATTGGTGGAATCATCAACGCGCCATAACACTAAAAAAGTCATTGAAAATCACGCCTTTTCTTGCGGCCAAGACTTAGTGGACCTATTCTATACTATTTCCGTAAATATCGTGACGTAATTCTTAATGGAAACGTGCACTGAAAAGCACGACGGAAGCAAGTCTGGTGCACAATGCGGCTCGATAACTCTCCAGCAGCCTTTCACGGCTTGACACGATTGTGAACGAACAAGAGGACTCCGTGGTTGGTCTTTAGACGTTAAGCTAGGAACATATTACGCGGACGTCCGCAACAGAAAAATAGCAATTTTGTAGTGCTGTCCCTCTCAAACACTACAGTGTTGACATTTTTAAAATTGTACTTTGTTCTTGTCAGACTAATAATACAATTCAGTCAACACAAAAACCGAAGACTATAATACTGACTATTATACTGTTAATAATTATAGGAGGTTAAAGTAGCGCTAGCGTGATAAAATATCAGTTTGCCTCTTCATTGCGTGGACTTGGGACTCTTGTTAGTTGTGGTTCTATAATTGAGCAAATTTAAGGTACCTACGAATCCTACGATGTAATTATTTACTAAGGAAAGAGACGCAGGTAGCCATGAGGTGAGGTTAAATATTATTACTGCTCTTCCTGGGCTGTAAACAAGCAACAAAATGTATCCACGCCAAACTGTAAATCACTCAGTTGACATGACGACGCGGAAGTGAGTCGTTGTCCAATCGCGATTCGTGAACCTCCAAATCAGCACATCCTCGCTCTTGAACGGTGGCAAGTTCAAGGTCAACGGAGAACGTAGTTTGGTACGCACATGGGTAGTCTGTACCTATAGAATTGGTGTTTATATTGTGCGCCTTGGGCAATTTACTAGCAAAATGTTGTCAATGCTGTAATTTCGGACCCCTTACTGAGCGCTCGTGACTAATATTTTAGAGCATTTTTTTATTTTTAAGAAATTGCTCACTATCGTGAGATCATGCAGTTATTTTAATTGAGCTTAGAAATTGAAAATTGAAATCGCTTCAGGATCTAACGTGTACAAAAAAGGAACATAATTATGCTAACACACTATCACAGGTGGAGTTTAAGTTTCAAATGCATAATAGGTATGATCCTTTTGAGAGCCTTATTGGTTGTTTTTTGCACAGAGTACTTTAGCTGCTTGCACGTTTGCGTGGAGTCGTTCATATTATTTTTCACCACACCAACTGATAAAGGCTTTCTTTGCTATTCGAAAACAGATAGCAAAATTGCATTTTATCCACAAGAGTGCAAAGTAATTTCATACAAATTTTAACTTGATGCCTTGAGCTGGCTGGTAGAAATTACTTTTAGATGATGATTTTGAATCATAAATATTGAATAAATTTATAGATTTGATTTAGTTTCATATTTTATAGTCAATATTTTGTTCGTGTTGGTGTGGTGAAAAATTTTGTGTTTCACTCGGTGACAAAGTTTGTTTAACCTACGTGCCTCGAAACCCTCGCAACGCTCAAGATTCCACTTTTTGAACCACTCGCTACGCTCGCGGTTCAATATTGGAATCTTTCGCTCGCTCGGGTATCAATATTAGCACGTGCGGTTAAACAACAACTTTGCCCCCTTGTAAAACAAATAACTATTGTGCATAACAGCGACATCTAGTCATGACCAAAGGATACTGAATCACTACGTCGTGAGATTACGCAGACCAACGCAGACTATGACAAACAAAGAAGTAATATATTCAATAAATTATTTGTAATAGTAAAACATAAACCGTTGTAATTTTCACTCATAAATTCTATTATCTAAACCAAAGAATATCTAAACATAATTATTTTAAATTAGAATATTTCGTTACTCGAATATTGATTTTTGTGTACCATTTGGACTGTAATGATAATGTAAAGAAAAATACACCTCAAGTCTATGACACATGCTCGTGACCATGGAGAATAGAGGTAAGGAGAAAAATCTGTCGAAGTAGAACAGTGGCAAAATGACCGGCTGAGGCCTTTTATTTTAATTGCAGTTACAAATCTCTCCGCTAGGAGCGCATGTCTCGCTCAATACACAGCGACGTGACATGAAATTAGACGTTCTTTTCTCTAGGCTGATTTCGTCAGACTGTTCGATCCTGATAGCCAACTTTTTTTTAATATTTTAATTTCCTTTCTGTGCATTTTCATTGTGTTTAGTTGTTGTTTTATTTTATTTATACAAATGTCAACTTAAGCCCTTTTACATTGTTTGCCCTATCTTAGGTATGTTGTAAGTCTTGCGAATGAAATTTCGAAAAGTTGTAACAAAACCTGCCTGTGTGGTGACAGGTTAAGAATTCCACCACCCCCTTTCTTCCCGTGGGTGTCGTAGAAGGCGACTGTGGGATATGGGTTAAATTGTGGCGTAGGCGAGAGGCTGGCAACCTGTCACTGCAATGTCACAGTTTCATTTTCTTTCAACCCCTTACTTGCCAAGAGTGGCACTGAAGCTTTAGTAGTTTCATGTGCTCTGCCTACCCCTTTATGGGATACAGGCGTGATTGTATGAATATTGTATGTATGTAACAAAACAAAATGTTTTTGGATATTTAAAAAAATAAGTAGGCCTCACAGAGAACCTCCTATAGCCTCGTAAGGCCCAACGTCCTATTTTTAGGACTGAGAAAAGTCGTCCTTCCAGCCCAAGCTATTATTTAAATCTATCAATTAGCGGCCCAAGGTCCTAAAATTAGGTCATACGCTTCTAACACGTACCGATCCCTAATATTTGCGTGAAACGAAACGTTTGTGTCTTAAATATGGCGGAACTGAACGCAGCCACTTGATGGAGCTGTCAGTTTGACATTTGACAACCAAATGTCAGTTCTTTGACACGCGGAAGTTAAGAAGATGGCATCCTCGCGTAAACGTGGTAAGTAAATCCGTTTTTTTTATCATAATCTTGAGTTATTTTAACTTAAATTTAATTAAAAATACTTATTTAAGCTTTATACTATATGAATGACTTAAAATTTATCTCCGCTGTGGTTTATTTCGAGAAGGAGATGAGAGCAAACTTCGATGTCCTAGAATTAGGTCGATGGGTCGTTATTGCAATAGTAGTATATTATTGCTATGTCATAAATTTAGGACTTTGGGCGGTTATTCCTAGTGTTGTATTGTTACAGGTTTAATGGATGCAGCATTAGAAAAATATTTAAATCTAAACGAGTCCGACTTAGAACTTAGTGATTTTGATGATGATTTACTTGATGCGGATTTTCAACCCTCAAGCCGTTATCTTCAGTCATCTCACTCCTCATCTTCGTCGTCTGAAGATGAAAATGAAGTAGTACCTCCAGAGACTCAGACAGTTACTAGTCCGATGGGAAACAGAAATGTTGCATCTGCAGAATCTCACATTTCACGCCGTTCTCGTGGAGGTCCAAGGACTCGAAGCTGTTCACGTGGTCGTGGTCGTGGAAGGTCATCGCGTGGACGCGATGTTTGATGATTTTTTATTGATGTTTAGATACATATATAAGTTTTGATTAGTCATTGGTTAAGTGCACCTACGTTTACTTAAATAAGCATGATTATACGATAATGTTCGGTTTTATTTCATTATTTCTTTAGTTTAAGGAAATGTACAGGAATAGACTACAAAATATTTCAAATACTTGCTACTTTTATGTATGTAATGTATACATAAAAGTAACACACATTCATAAAATACCGTCCCAGTGACCTAAAAATAGGACATTTCTTTTTCGACTCATTTTACATTAATATTGTTCATAATACTTACCTTCAAAGTATACAATAAAACTTTACCTAAAAACATGCAGGTTTTAGATTTTACAGCAAGTGGAAGGTCTGGGCCGCTAGTATAAGTGCCTAAAATTAGGACACTGGGCCGTTACGATAAATGTCCTAAAAATAGATTGGGCCTTACGAGGTTAAAGTAGCAATCTTGTATATTTTGTTCGCGATACGAGTCACCAGTGTTTGAGGTGCGAGGAGCGGGCGGGGAATGTGTTAAGCGCGCTGTGATTGGCCGTTTCAAGGACGGCGGGCAGTCGCGCCAGATGAAAAGGGACAGAAGTATGACTGTCCCTCTACTGACGCGTAAGTGGCCAATGTAAGTTGACCTATGCCGGCTCTGAATAAATTATAAATATGACTTATTTGTGGAATGTAATGCCGTCTGTTTTTAAATTTGAGCTTCTTGTTACCTTTCCACACTACAGGTGGTCATCTTTAAGGCATCAAAATACCCTTTTCCAATTTTTTAGTGCGAAAAACACGCGCTGCTTTCGGGTCTGTTACTTGGTCGATACTGATCGGGCACGGCGAGCGCCCGCGCTTATATCAGTGCAAATACTAGGAAGGCTGGCGACCGCGAGTCGTCTTGTAATGGATGTCTATAGGGGTTGGTCTGTGGTAGGCCTAAAAAGCGCTGGCTGGACGTCATGACAGCGGACATGGAAGAGAACAATCTCTCACCTCAGGATGCCGAAGACCGGGCAAAGTGGAAGGCTGAGCAGGAAAGCGGACCCTGGTGCTAGGCCGGGAAATTGCTAAGTTGAAGAAGTATTAAAAAAAATCAAAAATAAATATCCGTAGAAAAAAAAGCTCTCATCCGGATTTGAACCCGGGACCTCTTGCCCCGTAGCGGGGTCACTATCTAGAAGGCTAAGAGATTGACAAAGCCTTATGTACCCGCGATTGCAGTGCCACCTATCTTTTCTTTTATATGTGCACTTCTGATACTTCAAGCTTTCGCTCCTTATCTCTATTCTCCATGATCGTGACACTGACAGTGACAATCAAACCAAACAAACACTTCATTTGAAGATTTCAACGGTTTTCCGTGTAATCCAAGTGAACTTTTACTTGTTTAATGATAAAAACTGTTTATTTACACAATGAACCCGCTTAACTATATTAGCGACGAAGAATTCCTGCCGTTCCTGCTAAGTTTGGAAGTGGAAAGCGACAGAAAGTCCTTCGAATGGATGTTCAACGATCCTGAGCTTTCTGGTGTTTTGCAGTGGCTTTATAACAGTTTGGATCACTCTAATGCTTTAACTGCCCGTGAAAAATACAGGTAAAGATCTACTCTCTTTGTATTATAGTCGTTACAATCGAGATCAGGTATATTTTTGTAGAAAAACATGTATTGTCTTGGAACGCTAGTGAAACTTATGAATTTTGACGGATTAATCTCTCTTGATGTATTGACAACAAAATTTAAATTATAACTAAGTGTGCGCAACATTTAATCATTACATATTTTTGCTGTTTATTTAGAGGTAACTTTAATTTGTCTGAAAAATAACACAAACTTCAGAAATGGGATCTTTTTAAGCTGCGTTTTCACTTAGTTTCCGAGCGAACATTCGTTTGCAGATGAAAACACCTGACTTCATTCATTTATCAGTGCACAAACAAACAAATGGTCACGCAGAACTGTACATAACACTAAGTGAAGATGCAGCTTCCAATCTCAGTCAACTAGGCGTTTGATTAAATATTTTTTAAGATGCACATGGGTCGAATGTGATAAAATAACATTATTACCCGTGTGTGTATCTTAAAAATGTGTATGTAATGCGAAAACTTAAGTGTTATATTTGATAAAATAGATCCAATGTCAAGGAAAACTGCGCAGCTATATCTTACAAAAATCAAATAATTTATTTTCAACCAGATATGCAGAAATCGAGCAGCATCTCCTTTCACCCGAAGACCTGGATAGCTACATATCCTCGCTGCAAGAGGAGTTCCCAGGTCTCTGCCTACCAGGAGACCAGGAGTTGCTGCAGGCGGCCAAGACGGATGTTCAGATGCAGAGTGAGCGGCTGAGGATGTTGGAGAGGCATGAAACAGTCGTTAAGGACCTTGTTAAGAAGAATGAGTGAGTTATTTTGTAATGTTAGTTAAATTATTTGTATACTAGCTTTTTCCCACGGGTTCGCTCGCGTTAGAAAGAGACAAAAAGTAGCCTATGTCACTCTCCATCCCTTCAACTATCTGCACCTAAAAAATCACGTCAATTCGTCGCTCCGTTTTGCCGTGAAAGATGGAGAAACAAACAGACGCACAGACTTTCCCATTTATAATATTAGTATGGATTTAAGGTGTAGGCAGTCAAACATAAACATTTTTGATTTGAAATACCTTTGTACTAAAATATTTGTGTTATTAAAACAGGATTATGTTTTTTAGGAATGTGGATGTATTTAAATTAAAATAAAAACATTTGAGTTATAGGCTTTGACTGTTTGAATGATGTCACATCACAATCTTATTTTGCATCATAAAAAAAAATTTTTTTTTGTCCAACTTCATACCTTTTTGTACTACATAGATGTAGTAGTTACGTTTATTAGGATGGGATCAAAATGTTATTTTTAATATCTAAAATATTTAAGGCTGATAGTCCACAATCATATGTTTATCATAGAAATATGATCATAGGCAACATGCAGTACTTTTTCTTCATGTTAGAGAGAAGGGAGGCATACAGACCTAAACAAGGTCTAAGTATGGTTCAAATAATATTTTATCTAATACCATACTATCCCCTGTCATCCTGTCAATCTTGTGCTGATCAAAAAATGTATTACCAACCTACAATGTACCACATTCAATTAAGAAAATATTTGATTGATTGATTGACTTGTTCTATGATTTCTTTATTATTCTTGTCTAAATTCTAAAACTTAATCTTACAGTTTAGCTAAAGAAGAGCTAAGCCGGGAGATCACCAAGCTCAACTCAGCGCAGCACCAGCTGGTTCAAGATGAGGCGTCGTCTGCGGAAGAATGCCTGTCTTTGGCCGGAGAACTTGAGACGCTCACTGACGGTGTAGTGGATGTCATCGCTGACACTCTCAGTTTATATAGCAGTGCTCACGGGGATAAGGTTAGTTTTAATTTTAGCTCTTTTCACTACCTTCTAATTATAATCAGATAGATAATGTTACTGGTTTGGTATCACTCACGTAAGATGTGGCAGCGTCAGTGGAAAATGCCTGTCTGTAGTCACAGTATAAGTACTATCGTACAGTATGGCCCGCTCCCCGCTGAAAGTGCCACCCACTCCCTCTCGGTAACCTCACACCGCCTGTCAAAAACGCGAACAGTCGACCTGACATATTTCACTCATACAAGCATAGTACGCATTCACCTACACGAGCTTATATTTGATCGCCAGTGTCCGAGGTGTGACATTGGCGAGATGAATTTAAAAATCTGTCTAAAATGAATTCAACCTGGTTTGAGAGCAGTCATGTCTGTAGGTGTCCCATAACAATAGTTTAGTACACAATATGATGATTTGCTCATCAACAGTACCCAATATCTGGTTTACCAGAATGGCATTTAGTCATCTGTCACCACCAAAATCCTCATCTTCTAACCCCCTTATAAACGTTCACTAAAGTTATCAAGCCGATAAAGTTTGTTTGTCCCTTTCCGACATATTGGTGTGATAGAAAGGGACAAACGAACTTTATCTCTTGGATAACTTTAGTGAACGTTTATGAATTAAGGGGGTAAATATATAAAAGAAGCAGTTTCTTCTTTTATATATTTACCTGAGACTGTAACGGAATGCCTAGTCTAAATATATAAAAGAAGAAACTGACTCTGACAGACTGACTGACATATCAATGCATAGCCGAAACCGCTGGTCCTAGAGATTCCAAATTTGGCACATAGGTTCCTTATAATGGGTAGATGAGGACTAAGAAAGGATTTTTCAAAATTGAGCTCAGGGGTTGAAATGGGGGTCCTGTTTGTATGGGAAAATAAGATTACTTTACGCGAGCGAAGCCGCGGGAAAAAGGTAGTTATAGTTTTACTTTCATAACTTTTTTTTTAATTTGCCTTTTTTTTTAGGAAATAGCAAAGAAGTTCCTCAGCTTCGGTCCATTCGAGTCGTACAAGCAAGCGCAGACACTATTCGCCTCTCACTTTGACCTGTACGTGTCCCGCAAGTTCAGTAAGAGACAGAATGATGCTGTTACTGATGGAGATCTGCGGTGTGCGTTGGTTGAGGCATCTGTTATGGGAGAGAGGTAACATATAGTACATAATTATTATAGTTTAGTAAATAGTTGATTAATTAATATTATACTTTTGTAAATTGTTACATAAATATAATTAACATCATAGTTCTCTACGTAATTGGAATCATGGTTTTAAAGTCTTCAGTTGATAGGTATAATCATAGATTAAATATAAGAAGATCATATATACCATCCCATACTAGGGTGTGCAAACCGGTTAACCGGTTAACCGAAAAACCGGTTAACCGAGACTTTTTGGCCTCTGTTAAAAACCGGTTTTTATAATCTCTAACCGGTTAATAACCGAAACCGTATTTATTTCTCAAAATTTGGAAAATTTGCCATAAAAAGGTTCAAAAATACGTAATTATTTAATGATTTGTATTAATCAAGTTTATTTATTACTTTTCATTGACAACATTATTATCTGTAATGATTTTATTTTAAAAAATAGCCCCGAGTCTACTGAATTATACATTTTATACAATACAGTAGAGTCCGGTTAGTTTATTACGACGACTCCGCATAGACCTAACGTCCAACCTCTTACAACGACATAAGCACAGGTATTTATTTGGTTTTCGTATGTGATAGTATGAAAGTACATCCGTTTATTACGACTCCGATTTTAACAACCAGCCGCTTTTTACGACACATTTTATACAGAATCCGTCCGTCAAGTCCGGTTGCAACGACGAGCGACAAAGTTTTTAGTTTTACTAGTAAATTGAGGAAAAAAAGCTACTTCCACATGCCTACAACAAGTAGCAAGATTACATTGTGGCCATGTAACTTTTAGGAGTTTTGCTTTTAAAATTTTAACATTTTGTTCGCCTCGGGTCTAATCTTATTAGCTAAATAGAACCCAGTTTGTATTTTTCGATTGCGTATAAACTAGCTTTACTTACAAATGATGAGCAAGCACACATACTAAAAATAACTTTTTCTAACTAATCTAGTCACAATAAAATAAGGTATTAATACTTTGATAATAATACCCTGTAAATAAACCTATTGATTGAAATGTTTTAGTAATAGAGATGAGAATATTATTTTTAATTAAAAGAAATGAAATTCGTTTTGTACGACACGCGACATCCGGTTAGTACGACGTAATATCAGCTGTCCCTTGAGCGTCGTTGTAACCGGAGTCTACCGTATATTTCAAACTATATTTTTTAAAAGAAAGGTAAAATGGAGATCTTGGTTTTCTTACATCAATAGGCTACTAGACTCGTATCGAATTTAGCACATCAAGTTATTGTTTTCTGTAGTATTTGACTCAAGAAATCAATATTTATAACTTGCGGGCATTAAAAGTGCGTGATGACTGCGTATTTTTAATTAAAGATGTGTGTATGTTTTTTTTTAATTATGGACTCCGAAAACGGTGTTGGCCAATGGAGTGACGTCACATAATTCAGATCAACTATGGAAATTAGAGGTAGTAATCAGATCTCCACAGAAGCAACCTCTATTGTATTAAAATTCATAGTCGTTGACGCGTGTGACAATGTGATTTTTTTTTTCTGACGTCATGTCATAGATATTCTATAGATTAATATGGCTGATGTTGTTTTTGCCTGATCACGTAAAAGTAAACTTTAAATAATTTTTTTGCGGGTTTTTAAGTCGTAATAAAATATGGTACTATTTTTTTTCGTTTAATTAGACAGTAATTAATAATATAAGACATACTTTGAAAAAGGGTCAAGTAGCCTATTGCTTGTATTACTAGGGGCTCTGGGAGCTGTAGACCTTCGCCACATGCCTAGAAAACGCAAAACTGACGTCACATTCAAACCACACAAGCCTTTTTTTGCAATTTCCTCATTTTACAAAATTTCCAAAAACTGGATAAAAATGATCTTCATCGTGCAAGTAATACCTGCTACGATATCATCAACATCAGAATTCTTAAAGGTAATGGTAATTGTTACGTAGTACGGCCATTTACTAAAAATCCTCAAAACCGGTTAATAACCGGTTAACCGGTTTTGAAGGAAAGTCTCGGTTATTAACCGGTTTTTTAAGTTAACCGGTTTTTGCAAACCCTATCCCATACATTTAAATGCGACCGCCTAAGAACTATAGATGGCGCCACAAAAAATGCCTTGTTGCCATAGATTACTTGTAGATTGGCATTATAAATAAAAATAAAATAAAAATAAAATAAAATAAAAATAAAATAAAAATAAAATAAAAATAAAATAAAAATAAAATAAAAATAAAATAAAAATAAAATAAAAATAAAATAAAAATAAAATAAAAATAAAATAAAAATAAAATAAAATAAAATAAAAATAAAAATAAAAATAAAATAAAAATAAAATAAAATAAAAATAAAATAAAAATAAAAATAAAAATAAAATAAAAATAAAATAAAAATAAAATAAAAATAAAATAAAAATAAAATAAAAATAAAATAAAAATAAAAATAAAAATTATTTATTTTCAGATAACTATGATCCATATATTGTTAGTTAAAAAGAACACTAAAAAACTATATTAGTAAACTACTAACTAAAATTAAAATTAAATTAAAATTACAATTAAATTATTTTTGGGCGTGAGGCATGTAGGTCGGTATATCGGCGAAGAATATCCGAATCCCACCTCTCTGCTATCATTTTCAGAATACTATTTGATTATGAGTCACTTTCAACACTTAACGCTAACTACAAGTATAATCGAAAGCTAGGGGACATTTTTTTGTGGCGCCATCTTTGTGAGGTGTAGTGTATGCGCGTTCTTAAGCGGTCGCATTTAAATGTATGGGATGGTATGATCTCCTTATATTTAATCTATGGTATAATCAACCAGAAGCCAAGAACCGACTGTATTTTACACTATTATTGTAATTAAGAAAAAAAAACACATTTTGTAGAAATAAACTTCATATTTTAAAATTCATCATTCTTCTCATTCTTGTATTGTCTTGAACTTGTTTTCTTAGCTATTTGTCAGCAGCGGCTGGTCCATACAAGCCGATTCCCTCAGGCTTGCCTAAAATTTATCACTAGTAAACTACCTTAATATTAAGGTAGGTTAATTTTTGCTCAGTGGTGCCTACTTGCCTAGCAAAAATGTTCACCAGCCGCCACTGCTATTTACACCAGGGGCCTATTTCTCGAAAGGTACAAACAAGCCTTGTATTACAAGTGCGCGAACTGTCAAATCGTATGGGTTGTCATGGAAACACACTTGTATTGTAATACAAGGCTTGTACCTTTCGAAAAACGGGCCCCAGATTGAGCTATAAGTAGAGAATTTTTTATGATACGAATTGCATAGATATGCATTGAGCTAATGTTTTTTTTATAATTTTTTGCTTTATTATTTCAGATTAACCAACGCGGCGTTCGCGTACATAGACGCTAAGACGGAGCTAGCGGGCGAACAAGCGAAATTAGCCCTAGTCGCTAACTACCAAAACGTACACCCTAGTCGAATAGCGTAAGTATAAATAAATAAACAAATAAATATTATAGGACATTCTTACACAGACTGACTGAGTCGCACGGTAAGCTCGAGAAGGCTTGTGTTGTGGGTACTCAGACAACGATATATAGAATATATAAATACTTATATACATAGAAAACATCCATGACTCAGGAACAAATAAAAACAAGAAGATTTGAGGAGAGAAGTGTGGGAGGGCAGCCGGGACAGTAACCTGCAGCTCCAACTCCAGGGAATTGGGCTGAATGAACGCACCAGCGATCGACACCCCGCCTGTATCCGGCCAGGCGTCCCTACACTACATCTACTATCTACTATCCACAGGAACAAATATCTGTGCTCATCACACAAATAAATGCCCTTACTGGGGTTCGAACCCGGGACCGCGGCGCAGCAGGCAGGGTCACTACGCGCTAGGCCAGACCGGTCGTCGTATAGTAGCTTAGCAGTCTAATATCGTCACTACTTTTAAAAAATCTCGTATCTCACGCTGTTCCTTAAAGTTAAAACGCAGTAAGTCTATATGCATTCCATACATACTTACTACAATTTTCTTTTCATTGACAGACGCAGATACAAGTTTTCTTTAAAGTAGTGGCTTAGCGGTAAGAGCGTGCGACTTTCGATCCGGAGGTCGCGGGTTCGAACCTCGAACATCGAACTTATGTGCGAAATGTCATTTTATATTTGCCAGTCGCTTCTCGGTGAAGGAAAACATCGTGAGGAAACCGGACTAATTCCAATAAGGCCTAGTTACCCTTCGGGTTGGAAGGTCAGATCGCAGTCGCTTTCGTAAAACAAGTGCCTACGCCAAATTTTGGAATTTGTTGTCAGAGCGGACCCCAGGCTCCCATGAGCCGTGGCAAATGCCAGGATAACGCAAGGAGGATGATGACATATGTAATAACGTAGGTTTTAGTACGTTACGATACAAGTGCGGAAAGGATCAAATTCGAAACGATTGGCGATATATTACGATTAAATATACACGAGATACGAATTTCCTCTTCGCACGCGTATTAAATGATATTTTACGGTACCGATGGCCCTCTGAATTTTCGATCTGACAAGAAATTTAATTGCGAACTAGTGCGGGAAAACAACACCTTATGTACTTACCAAAGACATATATAACTCCGTATAGACAGATAAAGTCAAAGAAAAAAACGTACCTCAGTACCTGATACAGAAAAAGGTATGGTGGCCTAGATGGTATTACACCTCTGGGGTACGCTCAGCTAGATGGCGCTAATATTAATATTTGACATTTTAAAACATATCAAGCTAAGGATATGGGCCAAATTGTCAAAACAGGTTCAAAAGTTTTAAGCCTGTGTCAAGAGATGGCAGTCTATGCACTGTGATTATACACATTTACTTTGACAGTCACTCTATAATACTCGATCCTCTTTGGTACTTACTGAAGTAGTACATTTCGATACTAGTGCAAAAAAAGGACGACCGAAGGGAGTGTTTTAAATCGACACGAGTTAATGACGTTTTTCAGTACAGATGGACCGAAGTTTCGACCGGACAAGAAATCAAAGAGGATCGAGCATTATAGAGAGTTACTGTCGAAGTAAAATGTGTAATCACAGTGCATAGACTGCCATTTCTTGACACAGGCTTAAAACTTTTGAACCTTAGTTTTGACAATTTGGCCCATATTCTTAGCTGGATATGTGTTAAAATGTCAAATATTCTTCGCCATCTAGCTGAGCGTACCCCAAAGGTATAATGCCATCTAGGCCACGGTACCTTTTTCTTTCTGTGTCGGTACGTTTTTTTCTTAGACTTTATCTGTCTATACGGAGTTATATATGTCTTTGCAAGAAATGAACCACTTCTCGCACTAGTGCGTATAAAAAGCATCATCTGTACTGAAAAAATACTCGTAGTTTAAATATCTCTCTATGCCATATTATGACCATTTTATTCTTTTATTTCAGCCATTTATCGCTAGAAGAGCAAGCAGCCTTAGACCTGGAACAGGAAGAGCCTATCCTCGACCAACAAATACAAGATGCTGTGAAGGAGTTTGTCGAAGGACGCACCAGGTTGGCTGCTGAGACCACTGCAAGATCTGCTTTAGCTGTCAGAGAGTAAGTTATACCAAAAATATATATAACTCCATCTACATACATATAATCACGCCTGTATCCCATAAAGGGGTAGGCAGAACACATGAAACTACTAAAGCTTCAGTGCCACTCTTGGCAAATAAGGGGTTGAAAGAAAACGAAACTGTGACATTGCAGTGACAGGTTGCCAGCCTCTCGATTACGCCACAATTCACAATTCCATCTAGACAGATAAAGTCTAAGAAAAAAACGTACCTCAGTACCATCCAGAAAAAGGTACGGTGACCTAGATGGCGTTATACCTTTGGGGGACGCTCGGCTAGATGGCGCTAATATTTATATTTGACATTTTAACATATATCAAGATAACAATATGGGCCAAATTGTCAAAACTGAGGTTCAAAAGTTTTAAGCCTGTGTCAAGAGATGGCAGTTTATGCACTGTGATTACACATTTTACTTCGACAGTAACTCTCTATAATACTCGATCCTCTTTGGTTATTCAACCTCGGCCTTGTCATCACTTTACATCAAGTGCGACTAAGGTCAATCACTGGCCAGTTTATAATAAAAAAAAATTCTTTATACACATTTATTCATGTGAATGAGAGAAGTAATGGGAGAGGAAAACCGATGAAAATGTAGATGGACTGTGTGCAACTCTGTGTGTTTCACCTTTTCACTCAAGAAATGATATGAAATGAAAGCAAGTTAATGATGAGACGACGGGCAATAGAGAGGTATGGAAGACTACCTACGTCTTAGACCAACAGATACAAGACGCTGTGAAGGAATTTGTCGAAGGATGGCTGCTGAGAACACTGCAAGATCCGCTTTAAAGACTGTACACGATAAAATCCGGCCATGCATGATATGGAATATTTTTTTCCCGAATCCACATTTTGAAGTAATGTTTGTACTTTTATTAACCAGTATATCTTAAACTGTGTAATAATAGTAGCTATTCGTTGTAATGCATGAGTATGTGTGAGTTTTCGCCGAATACAGTCCATACACAGACCAAGCCCTATAGACATCCATTACAAGACGACTCGCGGTCGCCAGCCTTCCTAGTATTTGCACTGATATAAGCGCGGGCGCTCGCCGTGCCCGATCAGTATCGACCAAGTAACAGACCCGAAAGCAGCGCGTGTTTTTCGCACTAAAAAATTGGAAAAGGGTATTTTGATGCTTTAAAGATGTCCACCTGTAGTGTGAAATGGTGTGGAAAGGTAACAAGAAGCTCAAATTTAAAAACAGACGGTATTACATTCCACAAATAAGTCATATTTATAATTTATTCAGAGCCGGCATAGGTCAACTTACATTGGCCACTTACGCGTCAGTAGAGGGACAGTCATACTTCTGTCCCTTTTCATCTGGCGCGACTGCCCGCCGTCCTTGAAACGGCCAATCACAGCGCGCTTAACACATTCCCCGCCCGCTCCTCGCACCCCAAACACTGGTGACTCGTATCGCGAACAAAATATACAAGATTGCCACTCTATAGGAGGTTCTCTGTGAGTCCATAGTACAATTCATTTTTTGTCCAGCGTTTTTTGACACTCTTCACAGGCTTCCTATCCCACTTTTCACAATAGTAGTTATATTTTTAAAAGCCGTTTTACACGCATTAGAATGTCATCATACCAATAAAAAAAGGTTATTGTAACTCATTTCGACATTTGGGAGTCAGGAAGGCTTTCTACTCCAAGCACTGAAAGTTGTTTTTGTATGGGAAAGCCAAAAAGTGTCAAAAAGTCGAACTCAGCAAAGTTAGAACACCTCAGAACTTTCTTAATCTTATTACAATCAGAAAAATGTTTACTATTGTGGAATCAGTATATCATCAGGTATATTTTGGCTAATATAATTAAACATTAAAAAATCTTTTTAACAGGAAAGTTTTGTAAAGACTGCCAGAAGACAGTGGACAAAAAAATATTGGTACCATGAGATATACACTGCTAAAATTCATAGACCAACTAACGTTATGGTCTGTTTATATCTTTAATTTGTAGGTTGATATCCACAAATTATATGGAAACGGTCCTGCTTGAAAATTAACTTTCTATTAAAAGATTTGCCATATTACGTATGGCCGGATTTTATCGTGTACAGTCTTTAGCTGTCAGAGACTAATGTCATATACAGATGGTAAACATACAATAAGTCGGTACATGATACCCTGTTAAGCAAGCGCGGATCCAGCTTCGTGCCCGGGGGAGGGGGGGGGGGGTCGGGTCACGTGGTCTATTTGCATGGCCAGCCTAGGGCGCGCATGCTGTTAGGGCGTTGCAATTACCTTAAAACTAGTTGTAGCTATTTACAATTTATTTTGCGGATGTGCCATACTTATTTCACCCCCCATTTTAGGGAAGTGGGGGGGTTAGAAAGAGACCTAAAAGTAGCCTATGTCACTCTCCATCCCTTCAAATATCTCCAGTTAAAAAATCACGTCAATACGTCGTTCCGTTTTGCTGTGAAAGACGGACAAACAAACAGACACACACTTTCCCATTTATAATATTATACTTATATTAGTATGGATATCCCAAGAGGACCATGACCACTCTTTAGAGTACGGAACGTCAAGTATATTATAAATTAATTCTAACCGATATTATAACTCGTTTCCATAGTTTTATTCCGTGATTAACTATTGCTGAAACTTTATAACAGCGACATTTTTATTCAGTCTAAGATCAACCCCGACCTCGACTGTAGTAACCGTCAAAAAGTTTTATATTTTTGAAGTAATTTGATATTTTTCTGCACAGACGAATCCACTCCGACTTGAGCCATCTCCTCGACGTGTCGAACGCAGCCTTGTGCCTCGACCGCGCGCTATACTACTGCCTACGCGCGGCTTTGCGCGGCGCGCAGGAGTTCCTGCAGCTGACTAGCCAGCTCAAGGAGTACTACACTGCCGAGAGTGCCGCCGCCGCTGATAGGATCGTGAGTTTTTTAATTATTACATACATACATAAACTTACGTATTACCAAAAGGGGTAGGCAGAGCGCATGAAATTGCTTACGTTTTACTGCCATTTTTCGCAATGAAGGAGTTGAAAGATAACGAAATGTAATTTTTTTACTTCTGATTAGCAGAAACGTTTGCAATCGATGCCACTAGGCTTAGAATAAATTTAAAATCCAGAGGCCGTGAGTTCAAGTCTCACCCAAGGCAGACATTTTCCACTTTTAAATTTAAAATGTAAATTGTAAACATGTCTTATTTGAGCTGAAATTTTTTTTATCTTTCAACCACGTGCGGATCCAGGGGGGCCTCTGGGTCCTGGGCCTTTACTACGTGACCCCCCCCCCCCCCTTTAACCTTTTTTTTTTAATACTACGTCGGTGGCAAACAAGCGTACGGCGCGCCTGATGGAAAGCGGCCACCGTAACCTATGGACACCTGCATCACAAAGTGTGTCACATGCGCGTTGCAACCCCATTAGAAACTTGTACATCCCCTTTTGCTGTTAAATACACAAGCCTGTATCAAAATTATGCATTCCTATTGTTACAGAAATCAATGAACGAAATCTGTTACGAACAAGAGTTGTGTGAACGGCGTCTGGACTCATCGGACCAACTAGTCGACACACTTCACACCATTCTCGGCGTCAAGTCGAACGATGCGTTACTACTGTACAAAGGCTACTGTGATTTGAGAGCGGATATCGACACTTTAAAGGAAAATCTATATGAAGCGTATGAAAATAGAGAGCTGGCATGCACTGACTTGTAAGTATTAACTATTAGCTTTTGCCCGCGGCTTCGCTCGCGTTAGAAAGAGACAAAAAGTAGCCTATGTCACTCTCCATCCCTTCAACTATCTCCACTTAAAAAATCACGACCATTCATCGCTCCGTTTTGCCGTGAAAGGCGGACAAACAGACACACTCTTTCCCTTTTATAATATTAGTATTTTTTTCTTAATACTACGTCGGTGGCAAACAAGCATACGGCCCGCCTGATGTAAAGCGGTCACCGTAACCTATGGACGCCTGCAACTCAAACAGTGTCACATGCGCGTTGCCACCCCATTAGAAACTTGTACATTCCCTTTTGCTGTGTGTGTTTTGCTTAGTATGGATATTTATCTTGATAACATTTGCGTTTTTCAGCCAAAAATCCACCCTGCCCCTTCGTAGCTACATCTGGGACGGTTGCACCAAGCTACCTAACTGCTGGAACACATCTGTGGCCGCCATGACACACAACTTGAAGCAAGAGATGGAACAGGCTGAGAGAAAAGTGTCTGAAGCCGGCGGGAACTTCTCCTCAGTCAAGGTTAGCCTTATTTACAAAGATAAGACCAAGCGATTTAGTGTAAAGCCGTCACGCTCGTATTGGGCGTGTAGCTAGGGTTGTAAAAAAATAGTACATTACATCAGAGGCCGGGAAAATGAGGATTTCCGGCCAAGTGGGTATATACGGCCGAGCGAGCCTGCGAGCGAGGCCGGATAGGGATACGAGGCCGGGAATCCGTTTTCACGCCGAGGCATGTATAGTGCTTTTCTCAAACATACAATGAAATAAAATAAAAATGCTCTAAAGGACAATATTTCATAAAAAAAAGTTACTTTGCAGGCCTAGGCCTGAAAAATAATATGAAATCCCTTTACAGTCCTCTCGAGTTGTTGCGCCCAAAAAGCGATACTTCCCAGCCCATTTTAAGGAACGTAAAGACAATATTTCATTGCATGTTTGAGAAAAAGGTTTTTTTCTTGCTTAAAAAAAACCGTGAAAAAATCAGTTTTTTTTTCTGGAGTATGTTTTTTTCTAAAGTACGAAATCTGAAATTTTGCAAAGCAGTTAATACTTTTATACGGTTTTTTAGATTTAATGTTAACTATTAAACTAATTTAATCTAATAACTTTAATTACTGGTCTTATAAAAGTAACATTTTAAACATTTACGAAATCTGCAGTTGGTAGTTATTACTATTTACTGTTGGCAACACCACCGCATCGGGGATTCCCCAATAAACGTTTGTATACTGAATGTTAATCGAATTAAAATGAACTTTATTGTTATTGAAACACGTTACAACTCACGAAAAACCGTTATTGTCTGATTATTTGTTCATCTGAAAAAAAACTTATTTAGAAAAATGGTGCTCGGTTTTTTTTCATAATTCTAAAAAAAAAAAAAAAAACATTTGTTTTTTTTTTCTATTTTTAATTTTCTATTTGCAAGATGGCGTTACACCTTTGGTGTACGCTCGGCTAGATGACGCTAATATTAATATTTGACATTTTAATACATATCAAGCTAAGAATATGGGTCAAATTGTCAAAACTGAGGTTCAAAAGTTTTAAGCTTGTGTCGAGAGATGGCTGTCTATGCACTGAGATTACCTGATTACACATTTTACTTTGACAGTAACTTTCTATAATACTTGATCCTCTTTGCTTATACTTACTTAACTATCAGATCAACTACGATACACGCGCGAAAAGGAAATTCGTAACTCGTGTCGATTCAGAACACTTCGCCGCTCGTTTCGAACTTCCTCTTTTCCGCACTTGTGTCGTAATGTACTATAATCTGACCAAGTAAGCTTAAAAATACAATTGTTATTTTCAGAATGGAGACAAGCAGGGGCTTCGCAAGCTGTGGCAGTACTTCCTGACCGACCAGAATAAGTTAGCAGCGGCGATGCGAGCGGCGCAGACTAGGAGCTTCTGTTAGTACTTTAGTTATTTAAACATTTTAAGGTGTAAAAAGGAAAATCACACCTCAATACAGCCATTATCAGTTATTACAACTGCTGGCTAGCTTTACAAAATAAGAAATATATATAGTTTCAAAGTATTCGATAATAATCTTTATTGATCAACAGTGTCCATAAAATTTGATATTTGAAATTAAATCTGAAACTGAATACTTTGGCAAAATAAGAATTTTGTGCGCGCATAAACCTAAATATTTACTTACTCAACATTATTTTCGGTATATGACGTCAAATATTTCAAAAGGATAATCTGAGATTTAATATAACTTTGGACTGAGTAAGGTGTATTCGGGTAATGCCGTTAATTGGATAATTCCGAAATTTAAATGATAATCACCCGTGATTCTATAGTAATAAGGGTCCCTTTTCGAAATTTACCGACGGTGACGTTCGGAATTACCCGAGTAGTACACCTGACAACATAAGATGAAGACTGATTTAAAATAAGTAATATTTTATATAGTACATAAATGTAACGCATGTTTTTAGACCAGAAAATAATAAATCAAATTAAGTTTAACTGCAAAAGGATGTTGAACTGTTGAAGGTAAAAAAAGACATTTGATTTCGTAAATTACATTTAATTTAAACAACTATGTAACAGTATAAAGTTCTAAAATAAATACTAATTTTGATCACATATTGTTTTCATATTTACAAAATGGTATCTTAGACTAAAATGTACTTATGCTAAAACGAGGCAGTCAGACATATATCTAAAACTGGTAAAGAAATATGTTCATAGGTATATATTATCTAAAATGTAACAAAACTGTACTTTCACTTTCATTTATTTTTACAAAGTACTGTAAAATCACCTGGCAACCTTCAAATCAAGGGTGAACAGGCATCTTCTGGGCGAGCTCACTCCATCGTAGGCCACGTCTTTGCCTTTGGCTAGTCTGTAGCCAAGAGTAAGCCCATTTATAATAAATAAAAGAAAACCTTTGTGGATCTTAGTTTTTCTCGTATGTAAGTCAGGTTCTGTTAAATGATCTAAGGCTGAAAGTGTTTATAGCCACAGGAGTGGCAAATTTAAGCAGTAGGTATATTCTAGTTTCAAGTAGGTCTGAATATATTTGACATTGGTGCCATATGACCCAGATGTTCTAAATTGAAACCCGTATCGGTTATAACCAGGGCCCAGGGCCCGTAACTTTCATGCCGATGACATCAATTTGAAGTCACGTTGCATATAGGATGATTCAAATAGTTTTATTGTAATAATTAAACATTATTCATTAATCAATTTAATCATGTACAAATGACTCCAAAAGAAAGCTATTCATACGTGGAATAATTAATACCTACTTGATACGTGAAACGAAAAGGAAACAATTTGTTTTGTTTTAATGATTTATTGAAATATGGTAACAAAACTATTTAATAAAATGTATGCATGAAAAATAAACAAATAATTTAATTTACTTTTCACGTATCAAGTAAGTATTAATTATTTCACGTATGAGTAGATTAGTTTTGAAGTCATGATTCATGAATAATGATTAATTATTAAATAAAACTCTTGAATCATCCTATATGGAACGTGACGTCAAATTTATGTCATCGGCATGAAAGTTACGGGCCCTGGTTATAACAAAGTCACTAAGTAACCTCACGGTTATTGAAGTGGAACTTCTCATGCGACTTCCAACTGCGCGTAACACTCAGTTATGGTTACTTTGCGTGGAATGCCGCTCACTCAGCGCGTAACATTCTGTCTCAACGCGACTCACTCATACCATTCATTCACTTATTCACTCAGTCAGTGACAGAACAAAATGCACAGATTGGCTTTAATGGTGGACTGGTTAGTTGGAATGTGTGTTCATATTTAGTTCGAGTGCAAAATTAGTTTGTCTTTTCAATAATTTGAGCAAATAGAAATGTAAAATATTTAAAACAGTAAAAAGACGGACGTGACTAAAGGCAAAAACGTCATGGTCACTTGAAAAAATATTTTTGAGGTTATGTTTGGAAGTTTCACTTCTTTCGCGCGGAGGGTCTCCACAAATTGTTTTTTTCCTAGTGTTGTTCATCAGTGCTATGTCAGTATTCTTTCAGTGTTCAGTGATCAGTCCTAGGTAGGTATCTCTTGGATATTTCCGTATCATGGGTATTGCCCGGTGCGATACATACCTAAGGCACTGGTCCCACCGCGAGTTAGTAAACTATGAGCTATCGGCTATAAAAACGAACAAAAGATAATCACTCCCGCGTAAATAAAAGAGACACGGCGATGTTTCTATAAACTCGCTGTAGTAGCTATCTACTCGCCCAGCGGTGAGCTATCAATATCGCCGTGTCTCTTTTATTTGCACGGGAGTGCTTATCTTTTGTTCGTTTTTATAGCTGATAGCTCATAGCTTACTAGCTCGCGGTAGGACCAGTGCCTATTTACCTTTCCGTGCCTGTCCCAGTAGATAATATTTTGGCAGTGATTTTTGAGTGTGCTGTTAGTAATCAGTCTCTTCGGTGGCCATCGCATCATAGCGTCTTTTCTGACGGGTCCTTATCCGATTGTGGAACACCAGTTCTGCAATGTCTGGTAAAGGACTTTTGGTGATTATACTGATTATGGTTCAAATATAGACAGTCATCAAGCAGTCCCAGGTAATATCAGAGGTGGCTCACTCCGCGATTCCATCTCCGCGCTACAAGTACATGCTGGTGGCCGCGAATTCGCGGCCTAATCAGGGGTGGCGCGCATTCTCACAAAACGCACTTCAGCACTTTCTAATGTTACTATACGTCGCTAGTTTTTTTAAAGGTTTATATGCGATATCCGCGTGTGGAATGGCTAATAATGCTTAGTTAAATTAACATCATGGATAAAATAGGACAATCTTATCGATCTAACTACTAATTGTGTCATTTATGTCCCACGGAAAAGTTCAATAAGGCTTGTGACAAACAAAAATAAATAAATACTGTACATACCTAGAAAATACCCAAGACTTGAATATAATAGCATAACATTTTATCTGAGTATTAATATTTTTAATCCATAGGTAACCCTAGCGTCCAACGCTGCGCACGTGCGGCTCGTTTCTTTGTAAGAATTTTGTAGGCATTTAAAAAGGCGGTATTTCGTGAACATCAGAGTAGTGGGCCTTCTGTGTACGGTTGTAGGTTTTTCATAGTGTTGTTCGTCAGTGGTCTGCCAGTATTTGGTCAATGTTCAGTCCCAGGTAATATGTAGGTTTTCATAGTGTTGTTCGTCAGTGGTCTGCCAGTATTTGGTCAATGTTCAGTCCCAGGTAATATGTAGGTTTTTCATAGTGTTGTTCGTCAGTGGTCTGCCAGTATTTGGTCAGTGTTCAGTCCCAGGTAGGTCTCGGTGGTTTCCGTATTAATGTATCTTCCGGGGCGATGTGGATAGGGTTGTTGAAGTCCACTTCGATGGTTTCCGGTATTGGGTCGTAGTAGATTATGTGCTCGTTGTGGTTTTCTGAAAAGGATTTAATTTATTCGTTAAGAACTTCGATATATGGTAAACTAGCTTTTGCCCGCGGCTCCGCTCGCTTTAAATTAGAAAATGCGCAACGCTCCATACAAACTTCTACCTCCCATTCTAGGGAAGTGGGGGGTTAGAAAGAAACAAAATGTAGCCTATGACACTCTCCATCCCTTCAACTATCTCCACTTAAAAAATCACGTCAACACGTCGCTCCGTTTTGCCGTGAAAGACGGATAAACAAACAGACACACACACTTTCCCATTTATAATATTAGTATGGATAGGACACAGTTACACTAAAATACTTTTGACTGATCGGTCTAAGGAATTTACACATATACATGATGTAATATTTGCATGCATTTAGTTATGTTCTATTGATTGATTGATTGATTGATTGAATACGCCCTCATACTTAATTCAATAAGCATAGTGTCTATATTAAAATGGTTTACTGGTTTAATGGTTAATGGTAAATCGGTTCATCCGTTCGGGAGCTACGATGCCACAGACAGACACACACACAGACAGACATATAAACAGACAGACAGACACACAGACAGACAGACACGAACACCCCGTCGTTTTTGCGTCGGGGGTTAAAAATACAAATTTAATACTTACGGGTCAAATTCAGTCTAGCAATAATATCATCTAAATGATGTTGCTCTAACGTCGCTGTTATAGTGCCGCGCGCACGCAAGCTTCTCCTATCACGTTCCGTATCGTCTCCGTGCTTTTCCGTACTATCTCCGTGTTTCTCCGTATCGGCTCCGTGTCGCTCCGTGTCCGTTCCGTGTTGTGTGTCGGAGCCGTGTGTCGTGTCGCGACGGTGGCGGGACGAGCGCGAGATGGATACGGTGGCGTTACGGTTGAGGAGGGGTAGCGTGAATACTGATTCGGAGAGTGGGGTGTTGTCTGGACCGAATTCCTGGAATCAGATATTTTTTTAATATAAGAATAATTGTAAAAGAAATATTAAGTCTGGGGGTATTCACCACATTTAAGTAAAGCCGCAGATATTCAGACGATATTTGTGCTGCAAAAGCGAGCTGTACGTTCCATATATGGACTGGGCGCTCGAGCTTCCCTAAGAGAGAAATTCAAAGAGGTGAACATTCTTACCGTTGCCTCTCAGTACATACTTGAGAATATTATGTATGCTAGGAAAAACATCCATGAATACAAGCTTAACAGTGATATCCATAACTATAACACTAGAAACAAACATAAACTTGCCGTGCCCTTCCACCGTCTCCGTAAGGTTAGTACGTCTTTCGTTGGGAACTGTACACGTTTTTATAACAAAATCCCCATTGATGTAGTGAACTTGCCACTCGGCAAATTTAAGTCACATGTTAAGCGCTGTTTGCTAGGTAAAGCTTACTATACGGTAAATGATTTTATAAATGATAAAAATGCCTTTAAGCCAGTAGCTTGATTATGGTAGCAGAAGTTTGTAATACAACCGTACTAGTATCCAGTAAAAATGACACAGCGTAATTTTTCTCATGTGATTGTATTGTATCATTAGTTATGTTAGTAGGACGCTTAGAGACCTTATACACCTCTAAGATTTTTGTTTTCATTATATAGCGTAGTTATATAAAATTTATTTAAAGTATGATAGTACACTGACCCTTAGAGACCTTTACATCTCTAAGTCACGTTGAGCATGTAATTAGTTATGTATAGCTATACTAGGCATTGTTGCCCTCTTTAATGTCACCTACAAGCTTAATGTCGTGTTTCACTGTGTCGATTTTTCTTTTGTCAATTTGCTGTTAGCTTGAACATGTCATGCTCGCTTAAAAGTCTTTGCTTACGGTGGCGTGTTGATCGGGTCGCCACCTTCCCGAATGGAGGTTGAGGGAGGCGATGGCTGAGATACGCGTCATACTCGTGAACGGGTGCTGTTTGTGGAGACTGGTCTGTTCAAGCTTACCTGGGCCACATGTTTTGTTAGATTATTTAACTTTACTTTTGAGCGGATTGCGAGACACTACATTCGGTTCTTGTAAAAATTAAACTTAAGTAAGTAATGTCTTAAGGATGACACTAGAGACCATCACGTTGTCGTTTAATTTAGTTAATTTTAGCTTTTGGACACTTAGAGACTTTATACATCTCTGAGATTTTGATTATATTTTATTTTAAAATAGACTCCTTACTTTAATGACCTTGTTGTCGTTTGATTAAGTTAATGTTAGTTTTTTGGACACTTAGAGACCTTATACATCTCTGAGATTTTGATTATATTTTTAAACTTAATTTGTAACCTTGATTGGCCCTTAATATTTATTATTATTTATTAGTAAAATAAATAAATAAATAAATATTATAGGACATTCTTACACAGATTGACTGAGGCCCACGGTAAGCTCAAGAAGGCTTGTGTTGTGGGTACTCAGACAACGATATATTTAATATATAAATACTTATATACATAGAAAACATCCATGACTCAGGAACAAATATCTGTGCCCATCACACAAATAAATGCCCTTACCGGGATTCGAACCCGGGACCGCGGCGCAGCAGGCAGGGTCACTACCGACTGCGCCAGACCGGTCGTCAAAAACATGTTTACATGACATTACAGTAAAACCAATGCGTCACGAAACTTAGATTTTAACAAAAAAGAGAGAAAATAAATAGAACAAAATTAAAAATAAAATTAAACAATTGATTTGGGCGATGACGTCACAGCGTGGCTCCGTTGCGTCGTTTGCCCCGGTGTGGGATTTGGCTTATTTGTAAACTTGATTTGTTCTTTAATGATTGACAACTAGAGACTTGTACATCTCTTGAAATGTGTAATTTAGCTGTTCATTTTCTGTATTTTTTATTTTTTTTTGTATTATTTGACAAAGGTTTTTACTTTTAAATATTTTAATTTTATAAAATTTGACTCTTGGAGACGCTATACATCTCCATGGATTATTTGATTAAGTATAATATTTTTACTTGTAATATTCAGTCTTTTACAACTATTGAAGTATTATAGATTTCTTTTATCTTTGTATCTGTTTGCACTTTCTTTATGTATTGATTATAGTTAGTAATAATATGACATTTAGAGACTTTATACATCTCTAATTCTATATCAGTGTATAGCTACTTTGCTTATGATTAATATTTTTAGTTAATATTTCTATTAATTTCATTTGTTTAACTTTAATGAATACTCTGTAATGTTGACATGTAAAAGTGCCCCCGTGGCCTATTTGCTGAATAAATGATTTTGTATTTTGTATTTTGTATTTTGTATTTGAATTTTTTTTTTAATTGACAGCAGTCACTTACAGATTTGAGTTTGTGCGACGGATCTTTTTGCGCATAGCAAGAGTTTTTTAACTCTAAAACTAACCCTCAAATCAAGGGTGAACATTGAACAGGCACCTTCTGAGCGAGTTCGCTTCATCGGAGGCCACGTCTTCGCCTATGCTGGCCTTGAGTGAGCCAGCCCATTTTTTTACGAAATAGGCAGCAAACGAGCAGACGAGCTGCCTGGTGGGAAGCAGTTATCGACGCCCATGGACATAAGCAACATCGGGGGAGTCATTTAGCGTTGCCGACCTTTGAGAACCCTAAATACCTGCTTCTTGAAGAACCCCATGTCATAGCGCAAGGGGAACACCTCAGAAGGTAGCTCATTCCACAACTTGCATGTTCTGGGCAAAAACGAGCGAGAGGCCTGTTTGTTCTTGGTTTGTTTGTTATAATAAAAAAAAAACTTTTTGAGACATACCAGGCACTTTCCGCTGACGCAGTAAGAAGCGTTGTTTTTGCCACAAGACGTTCCGAGTGGGAACCAGCCTTCATGTCCATTAACTAAGTAGAAGCGATGCGATACGCGTTCATCTTGGCACGCTATTCGACAAGGCCGGTCGGGATCCTCTGTGAAAATACGAAACAGAACATATTTTAAGTGGTAAGAGTCCACAGCAAGCTCCGTTCTCCATACAAACATTAAACATGTTAACTATAAAACTCCTGTGAGACTCAAGCGTCGCGCTCTCGACATGTAAAGGCGGGGTCGCTACTCTTGAGAAAGATCCTCGAAAATGGATCGAAACATGTCGAACGCTACATCGACTTAACACGTGAGTAACCCGCTTAAAATATTTTTAATTAAACATGTTGTTATACTCATATTTAAAAACTACTAATGTATTGGATTGTAATAAAACATGGCATACTTATAAAGGAAATTAGTTTTGGCAGCTTCAGATATTTAAAAAATAACATAACCTAACGACAAAATTAAAATTTTGAAAAAACCCCCGACCGTGACCTAGTGGACCGATTTTCATGAAACATGGCCAAGAACACTCCCGACTAACACAACTTTCAAACAAAAAAAACTAAATCGAAATCGGTTCATCCGTTCGGGAGCTACGATGCCACAGACACACACACAGACAGACAGACAAACAGACAGACAAACAGACAGACAGACAGACAGACACGTCAAACTTATAACACCCCGTCGTTTTTGCGTCGGGGGTTAAAAACTATGTTTGCACGGGATGGTGACATAAGACCGAGCTTGCAGCAGACTCCTATGGAAGAAAAGTACGCAAGTGGCGTGATACGAGTTTGACCTTTTTTCTGATTTTACGCTCGCCTATATTGCCAGTAATAAATCCCGCCTCAATTTTTTAAGCCTGTCGTAAACTTAAGGAAATATATCGCAGGTACACTTGTAAATTTAGTAGCGATTCCTTGCTCCCTGACTGCCAATGCCTTAAATTAAGTTGAAAGTATAATAATAAATAATGTAACTAACCGAGCGCTGGCGATATCTGCATGCCAAGCCCTGACAGTCTTCTGACTCTCTCCTTGTACTTCGTGCACACCATCGTCGCGTACTGGTATGGTGACTTCCTTTGGGTACAGCCCTGAAACAAAATCGTCATGGTAATCTGCTTCTTTTACAAGTATTCTTTTAAGGATGAGTGAAAGGAGGCTAAATAAGAGTCTGAGGTAGAAGTAGAAATTGAATTTGACAAGGGTAGACCTCGACGGAGTTTCTCTAATTAAATCGGGGAAATCGTAAAGAAATGCCAGGTCCTTACCTGCGAGCGCATGTCAGGATAGGGAACATGACTGTACTTAAAATAAAATATTTTTCAGTACAGATGGTGTTTTTTTACGCACTAGTGCGAGAAGTGGTTCATTATATGCCAGGTCGAAACTTCGGAGGCTCATCAGGCCCCGTAGCCGAATGGCATTTCTCCGACGCCAAACGAAAGCGATACGCCGCTGGCTCTGTCGCGCCAATACACAAGCGCGATAGAGATAGATATCTACTAGCGCTTCGTTTCGTGAGCGTTTCGTGAGCGATTGTGCCATTCGGCTAGCCACCCTGTACTGAAAAACGTCGTACGAGACACGTGCGAAAAGGAAATTCGTAACTCGTGTCGATTTAAAACACTCCCTTCGGTCGTGTTTTAATTTATCGCCACTCGTTTCGAACTTCCTTTTTTACGCACTTGTATCGTAATGTACTATTATACAATGCACGAAATAAAGCATTAGATAATTATAAGAAAAACATGGACAGATCAAATTTCTATGTAAGAAGGTCGTCACTCAACTCGATTTCATAATAAATTCCATATTAGCAAGTCGTTAGAATTCGTTTTGGCAGTTTTAAAGAAGAAGTTGATTTGACTAGGAGGCAAGTAGCCTATTGGTTTTTGCCTGACCCGTCGGGAGATAGGCGTGGCTATTTTGCATGTCTTACCAAGTCAGCTCTTGCGGAGTCAGGTCTGCACAGCTGTATGCTGGTAGTTCGGGAAGCTCTCACTAGACGTACGCCGGTTCCAGGAGCTATGCAGTGGTAATGACAGCCGCTGGATGGTCGCCATTGAGAGCCGACGGCGCGGCGCCATGTTGATGATGTTTTCGATCTAAAATGAGAGAAGTAATTACATCGAGTCGCAGGTATCCATAGGTTACGGTGACCGCTTTCCATCAGGCGGACCTGATTGTTATCGACGTAATATAAAAAAAAACTACATATTTTATCACAGAGACTTCTAAATGAGAGCTTTGACAGTCAGTTTAGAGGAATCGACTTACCCCCTAATTCAAGGGGGTAACGTTTATACGTTCACTAAAGTTATCAAGCCGATAAAGTTCGTTTGTCCCTTTCTATCTCATCAATACGTCGGAAAGGGACAAAGAAACTTTATCGGCTTGATAACTTTAGTGTACGTTTATGAATAAGGGGGTTAGTTTTTTTATTATGATATCCGTCAACAATTTGCAAATAAATATCAGTCAGTAAAGGTGGAATAATTACTATTCTGAACGAGACTTGAACCTCTGGACAAGGAACTTTGTCACCATATGAGCCTAGCGACATCTACCGTGAAAGGATTGAACTTGATTGGCTGCTGAAGTTCCATAGTTGTGCTAAAAACGTTTTTTCTGAACCGGTATGTACTTACGATGATGTGGACTGTTGAGGAGCAGCGGTCTGCAGCTGAAGAGCCTCCCATTCGCAGTCTCCCGGACGAAGGGAGAACTCGGTATCGGCGTTTGCGTTGCACGTGAATTTCTGCAAATTTAAATTAATAATAATAACTATTGGGGACATCTTACAAATCAACTTAGCCCCAAACTAAGCAAAGCTTGTACTATGGGTGCTAAGCGACGATATACATACTTAAATAGATAAATACATACATATACATATAAAACATCCATGACTCAACTCAAACATCATGAACAAATACATACCTGTGCTCATCACACAAATAAATGCCCTTACCGGGACTCAAACCCAGGACCGCCGCTCAGCAGGCAGGGTCACTACCGACTAAGCCAGACCGGTCGTCAAATTGATCAAGTTAATATATTGCCAAAGGTGATATACAAATGAATTATAGCAAATATCAAGATCTAGAGATTCTAAAGTGAAGATAGAAGTATGTGACCTCGGTGTCGGCAAAATCTGGTGCTATACCAAGATCGATCAAAGTGGCGTGCTCTTGTGTTGGAGGCCAAAACTCATTTTGGGTTTATCGCGCTAGTAAGGAAGTAAACACTTAAATAGCAAGTCTGTCGCGGTAAATTTACTCTTGTTTGAAAGAAATGAAAGGAAAATAAATTGAATTACTTGGAGTGTAGGATGGATTGTTGGGACGGTAGGGAATGCAATAACCGACCAAATTTCATAACCGGTTGCGATTAAGGTTATGCCTAAAAAATAACCGACAACGGGTTATGATCGGTTACGGTTATTTTCGGCAAAAAGTGGTAAATTTTCAGTCAAAGAACCGAAAAAATAAATAACAAGTATCAGGGGAATGAAAGTATAATAAGTCTGTGTTTTTTAAATGCAACCCGGAAGTTAGGGAAAATGATAATAAGGCATTTGATGTGATATAAATGATATACCTAATATTCACTCAAAATTGGTCACAAGTAAGGGACGAAAGTTATATTTTCGTTACTGAAGTACACGAATGACCAAAATGATAGTCACAGCCAAAGAGGCAGTATTTTCTAGTAACTAAAAGGTCCAATACATCGAATTTCAGTCGTAAAATAATAACCGACAATAACCGTAACCGGTTATTTGAGTTATCAAATAATCGGTTCTGTAAATTTGTCAAATAACCGGTTATAACCGATTATTTCGGTTTGCATTCCCTAGTGGCCGGATGACGGATATAATATATCATTCGGGAGATAAAGGTTAAAGGGAAATCTTACTTGACAAACTCCTGAAATACAGAACATGGGTGACATTGTTGAGCAGGCTGTGCCATCCGGTAGTGTCCAGCCGCGGGATTTGTAGCCTCCTCCGCGAGTGTCGCACCACACTGCACAAGCGCTGCTTACATCTAAAAAATATAGACATAACGATCATGACCTAGTACCAATTAAAAAAAATATATTGATGACACCTTACACAGATCAACTTAGCCCCAAACTAAGCAAAGCTTGAACTTTGTATGCTAAGCGACGATATACATACTTAAATAGATAAATACATAGAAAACATCCATGACTCAGGAACAAATATCTGTCGCTAATCACACAAATAAATGCCCTTACCGGGATTCGAACTCAGGACCGCGGCTCAACATTCAGGGTCACTACCGACGGAGCCAGACCGGTCGTCGAATTGCACCAACTAACCAAACCTAGGCTGATGAGTGTCACGGAGCAATGTATCGAACTGATCATGCTATAAAATTTTGAGAACGCCAAGTTAGGAGTGTGTGTGTGGATTGAGTGAGCACCTTCCGAAAATAAAAATAAATATGCTGATCATTTAGTAAAAGTTCTAAAACAATTGTAAAACGAATCTCTGAATTTGTAAAAAGATAAATCAAAAGATACAGCCATTAACATGTGCTCACTCAGTTCTCACAAACTACCAACGAAAACAGTGAATATATTCATTTAACATATAATATTTATATACTAACATTTAGTAAAAAATAGGCCAACCTACCTCTATAAATATTAGATCACCTAGTGACGAAAAAAAAAATTGAACGAAACTCCCCAATCTCAATATGACAATGGGAAGGTGGGGAAAATCAGGAGCCGACATAGTGTGGTCACCCTACTTGATACATTTGTATGAGAAAAGTTATGTCTGAATATCTTTAAAACCAGACAACGAATATAAAATATTAGATGGTGGATATTTAGTAAAAATTTTTACTAAATGTTGAAGTACTTTCGAGTGTCTTAGGTGCTACAAATCGTAAGATATTTACATTTTTAACTTTCTCAAAACGTGTGGACTGAGTGAGCACTTACAAAAATTTATTATAAAAAAACCTGACACGTTAGTGGTTCGTTTTGTATTTTACAAATTCCCATTTCACTTTTACTAAACTATACACATATAATAGCGGTCTAAATCTTATGTTTTTCATCAAAATTCGGCTTTTCAAAAGTGTGAGGATTGAGTGAGCATAAGAAACTATTTGTAAAAAATTAAATACGTCACTAGGTGATCTAATATTTATAGAGGTAGGTTGGCCTATTTTTTCCTAAATGTTAGTATATAAATATTATATGTTAAATGAATATATTCACTGTTTTCGTTGGTAGTTTGTGAGAACTGAGTGAGCACATGTTAATGGCTGTATCTTTTGATTTATCTTTTTACAAATTCAGAGATTCGTTTTACAATTGTTTTAGAACTTTTACTAAATGATGAAATTTTTATTTTATTTTCGGAAGGTGCTCACTCAATCCACACACACACAGTTAGGACAGACGGTTTGGTGCAACGACTTTTCTTGTGGGAGCGGAATATATTTGTCATCTCACTAATAGACCATGAAGAAGTTGGAATACCGACATTAAAACTTCGCGTTTGAATAACTGCTGACATAGTTCCTATAAGGTTTATTAGGAGCTACTTCTTTTGCCCTCCAGCAGATCGTTTGCAAATTATCCCACTGTCATTGAAGACACATTAAGGTACAGAAAACTGACTACCAGCCAGATCCGGATGAAGTTTGACTTACCTTCCGTATCTATCCTCTGCAGACCAGTTCCAATGAGATCAGGGTCTACTTCCCTCGCCCGCCGGCAGATCTGGTCCGCGAACTCTCTCACTGTCATCGGAGGCACATTGTGACACTGTAATAGTTAATTGTTATACAAGGGGGCAAAGTTGTATTTTAACGCCGAGGTGGAATTGAAAAACGAGCAAGTGAAAGGAGTTTTTTAACACACGAGAAGTAAAATACATTTGCACCCGAGTGTAACACAAAACTTTTCCCCTCACTATAGCGAGGAAACTACAACGCAAAAAATGCGTTTATCACTGCTTCCAGTAGTTCCACAGGTGGTAAATCATCTTTATTACTAGATTCACCTACTTTTATCAATTTTAAAACAGTTAATTTGACTTTATTCAAGGTCAAATTACTTTACCCACTAGTGGATAAAATGCGTTTTTACGCGCTGGTATTAAAGGACAAAACACGTGTTTCCGAGCTAGTGAGGGGAAAAATAATTTTCATTAATTTTTAATTTTTTTTATGGTGGCAGAATCCTGTTTAAAAGACCCGTATTTCGGAATGATAAAAGATTTAGTCAAATATGAAACAAAAACTGTAGTGGTCTCTGATTCAGTAGGGTACCAAAGTTACGAAAATATCGGTTTTGTATCTTTTCTTATCCCTGGGTTCTAAAGTAGTTACAAGGGGATGTAACTGAGATAAACTATAAGATATGAGAACGACAGGATAAAGTATAAATGTACGAACCTGCTGTGCGTGACAAGATTGGTATTTCTTGTCATGCCCGGAACAGTAGCTGTTCCCATTGTCATGCCTGAAACAGAAATAAATTCTTCTGTTAACGCATTTTCATCACAAAATATTTTTGGTCTATCTCTAGAGTTTCAGAAAATTACTGTAGGTCGCTGGGGTGCCAGTGTCTGCAAGCTGGCGGGCACACACTCCGATCAGTTGGATCAATGTAATTGGATAGTAATACGAGAGAGATACAGAAAGAAAGAGATAGCTGACCTGGGTCGCTGGCAGCGCCTGTTAGCGACAGCTACCCCTGTAGCTGCCGGGGCGTGGGAGTCTGTCAGCAAGCAGGCGGACGCGCATTCAGACCAGGCTGACCAACGCGTCCATTGACCCCGGCGGGGCACCCCGGCGCGCTCCACGCAATCTCCGCCGCGGCAATACTAGAAAAAAAAAGTTCCTTGGTTTAACTTAGGAACAATTTCCAGAATAAAGGCATACTTATGGCACACTACATGGCGACCCTGCCAGATACGTCCTCTACCAAGCTACGTCCGTCCGCTAAGGAGAAAGGTTAAAGGACAATAAATCATTTCATTTCATTTCAGGATCCATACACTACGAGGGATACTATCTACAGTCAAGTTAATAAGATAGATACGAAAAAATTGCGAAAAATATGTATACACAACCTGGATGTGTGGGAATAGTAGTGTATACTGTGATATGTTTTATGGCACTTTGTCCGTATCCATTACCTTGACTATACAAGATCAAACATAATCTTTGAAAGACAAGAGACATCCGCCTTTATACGGAGCGGTGCCACGGTGCTATGTGGATGCTGCTGCTTTATGATTAACGCTTTAAGTGAGAGGAATACCGAGATCCGTCCTCGCACCAAGGTGCAAGACGTACCTACTTATAGGTTTCATTATTACCAAACTAAAATGGAGTTGGGCGGAACATGTTGCTAAGCTGAGTGATGGCAAGTGGACTAAAATGTTAACAGAATGGTGGTCGCTTACTTTAGGGCCAGTTGCATCAACCACATGTGACAGACACATCATCGTCACAGCAGACGTCTATGGAACTTCCCATACAATAAAGTTTAACGAACGCTTCAACGGTGACAGACGGTTTGATGCAACCGGCCCTTAATATAAGAAGTGCCTGAGACAACGGGATGAGACTAGCCCAGGACCGGGAGATGTGGCGTAGTGAAAAGAGGCTTATACTCAGCAGTGGGCGATAAAGGTCTGGTTATGATGATGAGCGCTTCAAGAGCATTTTGAACGACTTACCATATCTTCTCCACACTTGGTGCCCTCCAAAGCGGGGTGCGAGGTCCAGGTATACCTCTCACGTTGACAATGCAGGTCTCTGCAAATGTCCTCTAAACTTTGGGCTCCGGAGTGGCGGCTGCCGCGACCGTATTTTAACATGCCTGAAAACAGATTACTCTTGACTTAAACTAAAATAGTGTATGTATTACTAAAGTGTAAGGCCGGAGTCGCTCGGTGCGGGGCGGGAGAGCGTGCGTACAATCGTGCGTCGACTCAGGACACTTCTATGGGCTTCACTCAATTGTTTGACATGTACGCCGAACGCCTCGCCCTACTGCACGAGCCCCAATACGAGCGTGCACTCAGGCCTTACACTTAGGGTCCCCCCACATCTAGCGTCTCGCGAGCGTAGCGTCGGGCCAACTGTATGGCAAAGCCTGACGCCGCGTCGGCGCGACGTCGATGCGGCGTCTTTTTCCATACAGTTGGCCCGACGCTACGCTCGCAAGACGCTAGATGTGGGGGGACCCTTAGACGGAATAGTTGAACGCAAAGGATAAGCGACTAAGGACCCATTTAGACGGTATGAGAACTCGCATACGAGATTTATTACATTGCGGTATTTGATGGCTGTGCAAAATTGTATGTAACCTCAACAGCCCGCAATGTAACTAAAATCGCATGCGAGTTCGCCTATCAGGCCTAACGGCCCAGCCACGACATTGGTCTAAGCGCGACAGCGGTGAGCGGCGGCCATACATTGGAGCGAGACACAGCGATGGGACTTTTCTTTCGCACGTATGGCTGCCGCGCTTAGACCAATGTCGTGGCTGAGCTGTAAGACTTGGAACAAACACTATAGTTTTATGAAATTCCCAGAACTCTTTACAAAATATTACGTAATGTAAATAAATTAGCAATGCTGTTTTTTCCAATGATATTTAGAAAATTTCAAGGTTTGATTGGACAACCGTTTTCATGATTAATGAGTGACTAATCAATTAAATTAGTAACAAAACGGTAGTTTACAGTAATCTGTAACTGTTTTTAAAGACGGTCAAACTTTAGGCACTAAACAAAAGGTGGCAAATTCGAAAAATGTATCATACAGCGCGTGTTTTTCTAAACCATGACTATGGCGCAATGATTCATTGGGATGAACTACAAGTATGGGGTTCTTAAAAAAAAAAGGAATGTATAAGCGGCAACGCGCATATGACACCCTTAGAGCTGCAGGCGCCCATAAGGTTACGGTGACCGCTTTCCATCAGGCGGATCGTATGCCTGTTTGCCACCGATGTCGTATTAACACGTTCGCGGACGCGTATTCTATAGCATACGTTTTTGTACTACTTCTGGTGACGCGTATGCTATAGAATACGTTATTTGGTTTGAATATTTTACCCAATAGTATCTTAAACATAGACAACATCGAACTCTTTAAGAAACGACTATTTACGTTCTTATCAAACAAAGCATACTATTCAATCGAAGAATATAAAAGAGACAACACGAGTATTTGAGTATTATTATTAATTACAATTCTTAATTATATAATGTTGAACTGGTTATGGTTAATAGAAAATATTTGCATGTTACTTATATTTATTAAGTATTTAATGTACTTCACAACCACCAATGAATTTGTATACCTAATGTTGGTAAAACATAGTGATACTAAGAAATTATTTTGTAACACCTATGTACTGTACCAAATAAATTGATTGATTGATTGATTGATTGATTGAATTTCTGCTTCTGTTTGTTTTGTAATCTGCTTGTTCACAGTATAATATTATTCACCAACATTTCCTCTACCATTCACTAGAATCATAGTATGCATACTGCAACATTACATAGTTTTATCGCAGTTAAAAAATATGCTGTGGCGTCACAAATTGAGTTCACCTTTTTGTGACGCGTATGCTATAGAATACCTCTTTGTATGGAAATTTGCTCAGTAGCCCCTCGAGTGTCACCGGGAGTTGGCCCGTGAAATGTGGCCAAATTTCGAGCGCAAACGCAATTTTACGGATTGTTTAAAAAATCATAAGTAATTATTTTTACAGTTTCTATATATTTTTGTGTTGCGGTTTTGTTAACAAACATGTCCACTGTCGTTTTATAATAATACACCGTGATTTTGGTTACGATAAATTAAGAAAACCGAGGCATGTTTATACCTATTATTTGAGTAATTTCTTCTCTTCGTACTTAGGGCCTTATCACACTTGCGATTTGCGGGCGATTTGAAAGCGAAACGAACGCGCAGCGAGTTCGCCGCGAGTGCGCAGCGAGTTCGCCGCGTCTAGAGTCGAGACCTCATGCTGTATTCATCAGCAAAATTAATTTCTATCCACTTTAGTTTAAGTCGATATTTGTAGTAGTTTATTATCTACGAATGTGGACAGATGGACAACCAACAATAATGGCACCGTCGGAAGATTCAAATACTGTTGCAATGGATATCGCGACGAACACGCTGCGCACTCGCGGCGAACTCGCTGCGCGTTCGCTTCGCTTTCGCTTCGCTTTCAAATCGCCTGCAAATCGCAAGTGTGATAAGGCCCTTAGTCATTGCTTTGCTCATATAATTGTGAATAAACCCTATTTCTGGTTGATACTGACTGTTTACGTTAAATCATGTCTTTTTGAGTGAATTTTGTTGGTGTTTAACTACTTGAACTTGGTTTAGATGCTTGTAAAATAGCATATAAAGCTGGGCGAATCATCGCGTAGTGAGAGGTAGTGGATGAGTTCTACCCAGAAATCATCGCACCAAACGAAGGCCTTTAGCACCTATACAACAGCAGGTTTGAACAAACATTATTCTAGTCTCAATGAGGAAACGGGTGACTACAGTTCTGACGAAAGTTAGGTACTCCAAAAGAGTCTGTAGGAGATACACATTTAGACAATTCTTATTGTACCAAAAAACTCTGTATTCGTGAACAAGCTTTATACTTTTATTTGTGGGCATCATCCCCGCAGCCAGAAACACTAAATGTTTTATTTGATATGATTCTACAGAATGAATCTGCTGTATCACCATCTATGGATCGTATGCTATAGCATACGGTGTCATATAAGATCACATTTTGACTCAGTATTGTGTCACGGTATGCTATAGCATCGTATGCTATAGCATACGGTGTCACATAAGATCACATTTTACCTCTGTATTTTGTCAGGTATGCTATAGCATCCGAATGCTATAGCGTTCCTCGTCACATAATAACCCTAATATAAGCTGTCTAAGGACAGGTATGCTATAGCAGTCGAAAAATTCCCATACAAAATATTAGTGTCCCAGAGGGGTGACTGAGCGTCCGCGAACGTGTTAAATAAAAAAAACATCGACGAGCCATAACACTTAAAAATGATTGAAATTGTTGGAGCGAAGATTTAATTCAAATAGAAAATTTTAATTTCTCGCCTTTTAGAGTGCTAACATTTGGTTGACCCTCTATGAATTCAAGTTTTACACTTCGGTTTTGTCCATAGATGTCATATATACCATAGATCAAGCAAATGTATCTACTTAGCGTGTCAAATGAACTCAGTGAAATCCACTGAGTTGTCCGTCTTTGATCGCAGCTTGCAGCTTTCGGGCGTAAATTTTTGTAAGTTGAAGTCAATATAAACATTAAAAATGCCTCGTTACGTGATATTTAATTGATACAACACAAAAATTATGAACACTCAAGGGCCTGAGACATATTTAAAATCACAGGCAAGTAACAACTTCAGTACAAAATCTGACACGCTCGGCCGCCATACAAATAGATGAACTTGTTTCTTCCACGTAAATCTAATTCTGTGGTTTTGTCGTTGTTGTTTTCATCACTAATCATCCGAAAACCTCCGTAAACTTACATTGCTGATCAGCGTCAAATCTCTCTCCTGGTAGTATGCCTTCGGCACTATGGTCCAGCTGCCCAGCCGAGTTACCGTGGTCGAGAAGACACCGGGATTGGACAGTGCTGGAATTAGAAAAAATATGTCATCATCTACATCATCATACTCCTTAAGTTATCCTGTAATTTGCCACAGCACATGAGAGCTTAGGACATGTAATAATCTAACCACAAAATTAAAATTTTGAAAAAACCCCCGACCGCGGCATAGTAGACCGATTTTCATGAAACATGGCTAAGAACACTCCCGACTAACTCAGCTTTCAGACAAAAAAAACTAAATCTAAATCGGTTCATCCGTTCGGGAGCTACGATGCCACAGACAGAAACACACACAGACAGACAGACAGACACGCCAAACTTATAACACCCCGTCGTTTTTGCGTCGGGGGTTAAAGAGACGAAGCGATGCCAGAACGAAAGAAAGGTAGAGGCCGCCCGCTGGCAACAATGCTGGCTGGGTGGTCAAATATAAAGAGAGACCTTACGAAAACCCAATTGCCAGAACCGACAACCCAGGCCAGACTAGGGTTGCAAAAAAACGGTTTTTTTCTGCTTGAAAAAAAAAACATGAAAAAAAACCGTGAAAAAAAACAGTTTTTTTTCTGGAGTATGTTTTTTTTTCTAAAGTACGAAATCTCAAAATTTGAAAGTAGTTAATACTTTTATACGGTTTTTTAGACTTAATGTTAACTATTAAACGAATTTAATCGAATAACTTTAATTTCTGGTCTTATGAAAGTAACATTTACGAAATCTGTAGTTGGTAGTTATCACTTTTTACTGTTGGCAACACCACCGCCTCCCCACGCTACACGCAGCATCGGGGATTCCCCAACAAACGTTTGTATACTGAATGTTAATTGAATTAAAATTTACGTTATTGTTATTGAAACACGTTACAACTCACGAAAAACCGTTATTGTCGTATTATTTGTTAATCTGAAAAAAAAACCATTTTTAGAAAAAAAACCAAGGTGCTCGGTTTTTTTTCATGTTTTTTTTCACAATTCTGAAAAAAAAAACATTTGGTTTTTTTTCTATTTACAACCCTAGGCCAGACTATCCTGGCGTCGTAGAGTGAGGAGACCCGACCCCAAATAAATGGACCAGGGGGGTTACCATGAAGTGCTAAAGCCGTTCAGTTTAGGTTGAGAGAGAGGGACAGAGCTATGGAACTGCTATAGCTTCGTCCCTTTCTCTCAACCTAAACTGAACGGCTTTAGCACTTCATGGTAACCCCCCAGGGTTGGACAAAGAAGATTTGAAAACACTTACTCTAGGAACTTTTGCAGATAATTCTTGCTGCATTGCGACCAGGTAATCTTGCCGCTGCCCAGCGTTGGGCTCATGATGTAGGCGCTGGGGTCGCAGCCGTTGTCTGCTAGTGGGCCGTCGTGCCGCATTCCGAGACTAAAATTAATATAAGAAACGTAATTAGTAATAATCAAAGAGTGCATAGACTGCCATCTCGCGACACAAGCGTAAAACTTTTGAACCTCAGTTTTGACAATTTGGCCCATATTCTTAGCTTGATATGTGTCAAAATTTCAAATATTAATATTAGCGCCATCTAGCCGAGCGTCCTCCAAAGGTGTAACGCCATCTTGGCCACCGTACCTTTTTAGTTGTAGACCTTGGCCGTCTATACGAAGTTATATAGGTCTTTGGTAATAATTCAAATACATTTTGGGATTGATTCTAAGGTGGATAAAAGATTGGTGTAAACTCGCACTATTCACCGATGTGTCATCCTGCTTTGTAAAAGTGTGGGCCCACCATTTTGTTTCGTTTGTTTTAAATTATAAGGTCCATAAGTATGTACTGATGACATCAGGATATTCTCCCACTATAGTGGGAGTATGTACTGATGACATCTCTTTTGTCCTTCATCAGCTACTTTATTCTTACTCTTAGTGTTCGTTTAGTAACAAAAGGTAATAAAGTTATCAAGTACTCACTTGTGCCCTATTTCATGAGCAACGACATAAACGCTTTCAAAATGTCTTCCTTCGTTGACTGTACAACTGCTTGTGACTGTACACATTCCTGCCACTGGTGCAAGGCCTACAATAAACAAGAAGAATATTATAACATTGATAGCTTATTCTTTGTTGAAATTATTTTAACATCAATTCCAGCATATAAATCAAACACTGCGAGCGATTTTATTCCTGCAATATTAGAGGCAACTACAACTTATTACAGTAAAGATACTCACCAACAACCTGACTGCTGACCTTCCCATTCTTACTGACTACATAAAGATCTAATCCAGTTAATATCAACGCATGATCCCAATGCAATGGATCCGTATCCCCTGGCGGATTCTCCAGCCTCTGCCACGTACAGAAATTACTCAAAAACCTGTCTATATCATGAGGCCTCTTCAAATTCGATGGATCCTCATGAAGAATCTCCAGTCTTTTAAGTATAAAATTTACTGGTCTACCTAATGAAGGATCGTGGTATAGTAACTGTACAGCATTTATCATAGCTAGGACGAATCTGACTAACTCCCTCTCTGTATCCTTAGGAAAATTCACAGTCATATGCTTGTACAAATCTCTGTCTATAAACACAGCGGTTTCAACGAACACTGCTGGTAGCACAGCCCTCTTTTGTCTTTCTGTTTGCTTCTCTGTTTTTGTGATTAGTTTGTTAATGAACGCTCCTATAGTTCTGTTTCTATGATTTAAGTCTACTTTGAATTCTTCTAAGGTTTTTCTTGGCGTGTGTATTTCTCTTTTTCTCCTGTGTTTTGTCCAAGTTTTTGCTGGTTCAGGAGCTACGATTGTGTTAAGACTATGTTTTTCTACACAAGAGTCTTCTTTGTTAGTGTCTTCAGTGCGTTTGACTATGACGTGCGTTTTTGAGTCTTTGTCATGGAACCTTTCTGGTAGCGGATGAATTAAATAGTAACTATCATTGGATTTGACTACACCTCTCTGAAAAAGTAAAGCATACAATTATTATTTTCTTGTTACAAACATTTTACTTTGAACATGTACGCTAAACGGTAGTAAAGTTGAAGAATATGTCAATAACTTTTGGTATCAAATATGTCCACGGATTGAGAAAACTGTGGTATTAGGACTACCTAAATAAATTCTAGTAGTCCTTCCATTTGAGTCTCGGGTCTGTCCTGTTTGGTTTTTTCCTTTATGAAGCCACTCCTCTGTTCTACCTATTCCCATTCAACGTGAGAGGTCATGTAAGAGGCACAACGTCTTCTGTCCCAATGGACTTTTGAAATAGGAATGTTTCACGGACACCTAACTTATTTACAACTAACTTTTTCCCACGGCTTCGCCCGCGTACTTAAAGTAATGTTTTTAAAACGTTTCTTTCTAAAACTTTTTGATCTTTGGACCTCCATTTCACCCCCTTAGGATGTGAATTTTGTAGAAGAGCACTAAGAAAAGTGCTCTTCTACACCTTATAAGAAACCTACGTGCCAAATTTGGAGTCTCTAGGACTAGCGGTTTCGGCTGTGCGTTGATATGTCAGTCAGTCAGTCAGTTTCTTCTTTTATATATTTAGATTAGGCATTCCGTTACAGTCTCTTTTGTACTCACCACATCATCACACACAAACAGCGCAGCATTCTCACTCCTGTACCAACACTCCTCATCTTCAACTCCCAGGGCTTCCGTTCCATTGGCCCACCTCCTCATCACGAGGAACTGAGGGTCGAGGAGTTGGTGCCGCGCTGGTGCGAGGCCCAGGTGCTGATGGAGGGGGGATGAGCGCTTGTGGTGGTGAACGATCTCGAATTGAGCATCTGTGGACAGATTAGTGGGGCTGTGAGACGGTTTTATTAGGACAATATGATGTATTTTGATGAGAATATTTTATGGTGTTGAGAAGGAATGATATGATTTGGGAGAGATGATCCAGGGTGCTTCTACTTAGACAAGCATTCACCCGCAGCGAATCAAACGCCAATGTTCTCTTCGTTAAATTTTTAAAGTGTGCAGTGAGACTACCATATCGTTAACCTATTTTGGATATTAGGGTGGTCCAAAAAAAAATTTTTTTTATTGTTTGAGCTCCACATGGTTATTTCTACACGAAAACTTATTAAAATCATGTCAACCAATTTTGAGAACAATCAGACTTTATTTAGAGGTCGCTCAAAATAAAGCAATAATGCCATACTGAAATGTATGAAATGAACTTGACTAAAGAAAAAATCTTACATGGAGGTATTTTAATGGTTTAATTATATTTTTCCCTATTTCATTATAGCTAAATAAAACATGAACCGGGCAGTTTGCAATGTTTTAATTATTTCGGTTTTTATTTTATTATAGGAGATATCCCATTTTAAATGTATCTTGAGCGACCTGTAAATAATGAGCAAATGGGTTAAAATTTGGTACATAAACTACTAATTCATAATAGAACAAAGGGAACCATGTGGAGAAAGGATTAGTCATATTTATTTTTCTTCCATACAAATGTGGACCACCCTATTGGATATGCATCCTGAATATCTAAATTCCTAGGATTTGGCAGTAAATTGCTACTTCATAATAACGTTTAACTCGAAACTTTTGGGGTGGAAATGCAGTTAGTGCACAAGTTAAAAGTTATTATGTGTAATATTCATGAAAGTTTACTAGTAAATTACTATCTTCCAAGTTTTAGAAGTTTCTTGAATCACTGAGTCGAATTTCTTATGTTACGTGAACGTAATCTTTACATTGGCAGTTGACACTAAAAGGAAGTCTTACCATTGTGATTGGCACCAAATAGGAATATCTTCTCTGACTCTGTGAGATGTTCCAGCAGCTGCTGCGAGTGTTCCTGCAACAAAGAAAGAGTGGGTTTAATATCATCTTTTATTAAAGTGATTTGACCTAAAACATATACCTTTGCTTGTTGCCAATATTGCTGATAGGTATAGCGTCGAAATGTATATACTTTTTTTTGCCAATCAATTTTGTCGTTCCAAATGAAATCATGGTTCCAAAGCACATGCTTTACTACACATTCGTAAATGTTTCCTTAAACTAGCACATCTACAGGGTCAAAGTTGAATGTCAAACATAAAGGAATTCAAGTAATTTCCATAAAAATCTTATCAGATCCGCTTGCAGCCAAAACCCAAAGTTCCGTATATGTGTGAAGTCAAAGTTTTGGACTAATTAACCTTGCGTGTCTGATTACAAACGACTATTGTCTATGGCCGACCTCGGCATAAAGTTTTGACAAAGGCTCTCACGCTTGCCGTCTGAGCAATGAGATCGATAGATGATAGACTTTTTGTCTATTGTCGCGTCAGTGAGCGTGGTTATCGCGCGATAGCGGTAGAGAAAAAAGCAGTTTGGACACCTTTCGATAGTAGGTATACGTTTTTGATAAAGGTACAAAGTTTTGTCGAAGGCTCTCACGCCCGCCGTCTGCAATGAGATCAATAGGTGATATATTTCATTTCATTTCATTTCATTTATTTCTCACATATAAGCTAACAGTGTTTCACCAAAACGCTTACACGGTATACAATAAAAGACTAAGAGCTAAACAATTATAAATAACATGCAGGAGATATACAATTATACATTTAAAAAAATATCAAAATAAAAAATGTCAATAAAATTATCAAGAATCACTAAGTATTAAATAATATCAGGTACCAAATTTATACGTTATAAGTCAGGACAAAAATAACAATACAAGTACAACTACGCAGAATCAAGTACCGGCATGACAGCTTTTAAAAAACACCTAACCGGTCAGCAAATATGTCGGCATCCTGGACCTGCATTAATACCTCATTTATTAGCGAGACGGCCCGGGCGGACGGCGCATTCGCAGCACGCACAGTACGCGTGACAGAGGCTGCCAGTAGGCGTCTACGCCTTCGAGCAGGACGTGCACCACCCGAAACCGAATCTTCCCCAATGGGCAAAAACTGGGCAGAGGAACAGCCAGCCCTACGCGGCCCAACACACTGGGATTGTCGACCCTACCCCAGAACAGAGAATGGTAATGCGCTATGAGGAGCTTTTTACGCCTGAGTTCTAGAGAGTCAAGGCCAACCATCCCTAGGACGAATTGGGAAGGGTACAGAAAGGGATAGTATCCATAAACCTTTTTATAGGCAAACCTTGCAAATTTGCGCTGCACCCTTTCGAGCATAAGTGTATACTTCGCCTCGTGTGGGTCCCATACCATAGCTCCATACTCCAACCGACTCCGGACATAAGCATAGTACAGCGCCAACGATGGCCTGAGACCTGAAAATTGGGCAGATATTCTTAGGATAAATCCTAAAGTTTTGCACGCAGTTTTACAAGTCACCGTTATTTGCTCACGGAAATCAAGTTGAGTATCCATTATGAGCCCGAGATCCCGTATCTTACAAACTCTTTGCAGCTCACAGCCATGTAGGTGATAGGGATTAATGATAGGGTGTTTTGCCCTAGAGAAAGTGATCACTTTACATTTGGAGATGTTAAAGTGGAGGTGATTTTCTTCACTCCATGCCACAACTGCATCAATATCACTTTGCAATTGTTGACAGTCAGAATCACCTTTAATATCTAAAAATAATTTCAGATCGTCCGCAAACAATAAGCATTTGGCAGCACTAACGACCTTCGGCAAATCGTTGATCATAATTAAAAATTGTGTTGGGCCGAGAGTGCTACCTTGGCTTACTCCAGAATGCGTAAAATACGGCCTAGAGCAATAGCCTGCCAGCCTCACGAATTGACTCCGATTACTCAAGTAGTTTGCAAAGAAGCGCAACAATTTGGGAGAAAATCCTGCCATGGCAAACTTTTCAAGAAGGATGTCATTATCTACGACATCAAAAGCCTTCTTAAAATCAAAATAGGCAGCGTCCACCTGGCGTCGGCCATCCATCGCCATCGCGACATAGTCCACAAAGTTGCTAAGGTTAGTGGTAGTAGAGCGACCTTTGCGGAACCCATGCTGGTCATCGTCGAGCTGGGTGGATATCTGCCGAGTTATTTCACTGTCAAGGATTGTCTCAAATAACTTTCCAAAAACAGGCAGCACAGCAATCGGCCTATATCCCGTGACGTCCGAGCCTGAACCGCTTTTAGGCACTGGGGTAACCCTGGACCTTTTCCAGCATGCAGGGTAAGTCGCAGTTTGCAGGGAAAGGTTATAGATGTGCAGGAGTGGAACTTCCAGAGCCGATATGCAGTCCTTAGCCAGAAAAGGAGGAACCGCATCGGGCCCAACCGAAGAGCGAGGTTTCAGCTTTCGTGATGCTTTGTGCAGCTCCGAAGCACCTACACTGTCAATAGAGACACACATTGCATCGTTCTTGCTCTTATGTGCAGCCTTGACTGGATCCAGTTGTGGCTCCTCCGTCTGGAAAACACTGCAGAAATAACTGGCAAAAGCATCAGCGGCATCTTGCCCCGTTACTGTAATATCCTGGTAAGTATACATGTTAGATTGCAGTCGGTCATTCCGCTTGCTTTTGATGTGTTCCCAGAATTTTTTAGGATCGCGTGTGATGTCATGTTCAATTGTTTCCTTATAACGCTGATACTCTTTCTCTATTAAAAATTTTGCTCGTCCTCTGTAATATTTATAAAGTTCGCGGTTGTACATTGAACCGGTTTCTTTATATTTTTTAAAATGCGTAAATTTATTTCGGATGTTTTGTATTATTTCCTTAGTGTACCACTTAGGATAACAGTACTTACAATTATTACTTGGTAGCCACTGTTTCTTTATGGGGACAAAGTTGGAAAAACAAGTTTTTAACTTATCATAAAAAACATTACAAGCCAAGTCAACTTGTTTTTCCTGACATACTTCACTCCAGTCAATGTTAGCAATCGCTTCGTAAAGTGCTCTGAGATCAGATTTCCTAAAATCCCATTCTAATTCAGGTAAGGGGTTAAAACTTAATTGTCTTTCGACCGACTTCTCACGTCGATACAGCTTAACCGTGGCCGATAATGGGGGGTGGTATGCGTCAGGTGGCACCAGTGCACTGACGTCACCTGACACACCCACACGTTCAGGACACAAATCACTCAATACTAGGTCCAGAATACCTCCATATGAGTTACATATAGAGTTGTACTGACAAAACTTGGTAAATTCAATAAACATATCATATTGTCTTTTAACATTGGCACTGCAAGAGTTTAAATTAAAATCGCCAAAAATTAAAATATTTAAGTTAGGAAATTTACAAGGAATATCTTCCAAGCAATTTAAAGTTTGAATGTAAGGACTATCACTAATATTAGGGGGTAGATATATTACACAGCAAACAAATTTAATATCTTTCCATCTCACGATTGTCACTAACAGCTCCATATCGTCTGTGAGCCCGTCCACATTGGTAACTACTTGAACAGTGTAAGAGTCGCGGACCGCGAGCAGCACTCCTCCCCATCCCGCATCACCGCGGCGGTCCTTGCGCACCACAGTATAACCGGGAGGAAACAACTCTGCGTCATACACAGAACTAGTCAAAAATGTCTCAGTCAAGGCTATAATGTCAGACGGACACACAAGCAAATTTTGAAAAAATACTTCAGTTTTTGAACGTAGACCTCGAACGTTCTGATAATAGACTGAGATTGCTTTAGGTCGATGCTCGTTGTCCACTTTTGGTACGAAAGGTCTGCCGCCATGGTTTTACACATATATCTTTTGCCCAGTTTTCAGCTGCTAGCACTCGTTCAGCATACTTTGGCGATACACCTAACTTAAATGATGCATATTGTCCTCTAGCTTTTAGTTCGTTCACCATACAGTTGTCACCATCACAGAGTTTAATTAAATAGTCGCGCACCTGGTCGGCGGTCGTGCCTTGTTGGACATAGTACAAGTGTAAGTACTTAAGCCTCTGCGACGCCTCGAATGGACAGGTGGTACCCGGAGCAGCCGTGCCTCGCATAATTGACGAACGATTCAAATCACTACTGGGTTTGTCTATGTTTTCGTACCTTTGGATGGCTGCTTTAATTATTGGTTGTTCTACCTGTTTTTGTGTGACGTCTCTGGAGTTGTTGCTGTTGTTGTTGCTATCCTGTGACCGAGTCTCCGGGAGCGAAGTGCTGGTGGCAGCAGCGGCCGAGATATTGGCGGCCGTAGTAGTAGTGATGTCCGCCACAGTTGCGGGGGCAGGCATGGCGTTAGGTGCGGCGACAGATTGAGTAAGGGGTGCGGCTTCGTGCACAGTAACGGTAGCTTCTGCCGCGTGTGACGCGATGGAAGTGCCTGATGCTGCGGCGGCCCCAGATGCGGCGCCTGCGGGTGTGGCGGCTGCATGTGCTTTGGTTGTAGGAGTGGCAGCTACGGGTGTGGTGATGGGTTTGGCGTCAGCATGCGTGGTGGCTTCACTCACCAAAAATCTAGAGCCTCTAATCGTCTCTTCGAGCAAAGTTATCCTTTCCGATAGATGAGTTATTTTGTAAGTGAATAAGTTGACAAGGATTGTACTTTGTGCGGATATTGCTTTCTGCAATTCTTCACGTACAATATTTCGCAAGAACTCTGGCGACTCTAAAGACAGAGATCTATCTGGTGTTACGTTTTGCCTAGGCCTGCGGAGGGTGATGTTGTCAACGACCCGCGATTCATGCATTTCGGTTGAGACATCAACACCGATTGTGTCGTTTAGTAGTGATTCGTCGACGGACATAACAGTATTATTTAGTGTATTGAGCTGACTACGCACCGGAGTTCCGTCGTTGTTGTTGCGCCGAACTCTACTGCTACATACAGGACATATTAATGTATCTACTATGATTTCCTTATTTTCTTGGAAGTGTGCAGATGTAATGCCCAAGCAGTTATAATGGTATCCCAACTTACAAATACTGCAACAAAGCAAGTCCATTGAGTCAATGGGGTCATTGCAACCGTAGCAATTCATTGTCACTATTGCGTAAACCACAGATATACGAAAAAATAAAAAAATAAATAAAAAGAGTCCTCACTGAGAACGAGTTACGATTCACAAGTTTAAAGTCTCATCTGCCCTGCGTAATCTTTGCCGCTTGACGTAGCGCTTCTTTGTGTCGCTCGGTGACGTATGCGTTGCCGTTGATCACACAAAACTCTGCTTTACGCGCCGCGCCGAACCGCGGCTGTCGCTTGCGCGCATAGGCGCGGGCACAAGTACGAAGCTCGCGGGTAACCGAATAAACACAGATATTAGCACTTCTTTGGGTCTTGATAATAGCTTGTTTGATAATATTGCGGCAAAAACTGATACTGCACTATCTAACTTGCGCTATATTCCACTCGTTATTGATTTTTTAATGCGATCCGATATGTTTAACTAATTATTTACTTATTTTTACTTTTTTTTACTACTATATTTGTGATAGTCTTTTGTCTATTGTCACGTCAGTGAGCATGGTTATTGCGATAGCGGTAGAGAAAAAGACAATTTATAACACCTCTCGGTAGTATAAGTTTTTGACAAAGGCACGAAGTTTTTGTCAAAAAGGGTTAATGAGATCGATTAAATAGACTTTTTGTCTATTGTAACGTCTGAGTATTTATGATGGATATGGTTATCGGATGATAGCGGTAGAAAAGAGGCAGTTTTCAATATCGCTCGACGGTAAATAATTTAGACTAATGGCTCTCACGCTTGGCGTTTCATAAATGATATCGATAAGTGATAGACTTTTTGTCTATTGTCGCGTTTGTGGGTATGATGGACGTGGTTGTCGCGTGTTAGCGGTAGATCAAGTTTTTATTACTACTTAGCATATATTATTACGATCATACCATCCCATACATTAAAATGCGACCGCCTAAGAACGCGCATACACTTACACCACACACAGATGGCGCCACAAAAAAATGCCTTGTTGCCATTGATTATTTGTAGATTGGCGTTAAGTGTCACTTTAGAGCCATAAATCTATCTCAAAAGTGACACTTAATGCCATCTACAAGTATAATCGAAAGCTACAAGACATTTTTTGTGGCGCCATCTATGTGTGGTGTAAGTGTATGCGCGTTCTTAGGCGGTCGCATTTTAATGTATGGGATGGTATGATCTTCAATCTATGTTACTAGGTGCAAAATTTGTTGAGAGAGGAAGTATAAAAAAATACCTATCAAGGAGTTATAAATAGTCACGAATACCTACAAACTACATAGTACTCGCCATTTTGTTAATGTATTTTATTTCTACTGTGTTACTGATAACATGTAGACCTTCATTCGTAGATAGTCAGTTCATTTAATTTCAAAAAAGGCAATTGCTTTCTCAATCTTGAAAATACACTAATCTAACATATCGTGTTTTGAAGCTTATCTAATCTTTTAATTCGACAAACATAAATCATTATCAAGTATAATAAACAGATTACTTTAAGATACATTTCACTGTATTGGCGCTGCTAAAACTGCTGGTCATACTACGTAATTGTCTTCATTTTAACTTTTTCTTCAAATTTGTAAGTAACTTTCTAGAAAAGCTCTTAAAAAGCCATTAAGAGTAGATAATTGTGTCTACAGAAACTTATGTTTATTTCAAGTGGCGAAATGTGTTTTGGTGTCTGAAGTTGAAAAGTGTCTGCAGTTAGACGTTCATTACTTCTTATCTGATTGTGATTTTACAAAACTAGTGGTAGTTTAGAATTGATAACTTAAATGTCTGATTTACTAGCATAACTTGTTGCTTGTTATCTCGTCACGCTTTGACTGGTTATTCGTTTAAAATTAAAAGCAAATGTAAGCGACAAAATGGGACGTTTTAGTAGACTTCGACACAAATTGTAAAGACAATTTCTTCACAGATATGGTCCGTGGGTTTTTTTTCTGTCTGTAAAGATAGAGATTTTTTTAAAGTGTTATGTCGTGTCGACACATTCTTGGGTATTATGAAGTTCTAGATTTTAGATATCTGACAATACCTAGAATTAAGAACCACTCTCACGGGTCATCAACATCCCGCGTGCCAAATTACTCTAGTTTCGGTTAATTTCCGGCCCGATTAACGAGGAAAGTGCGTAATTGCCGTCTACGAGTTAATAACGAGTGGTGCAGCGCAAGTCGAGTATTCGATATAACCAGAATAGCGAGGCCTCGATATCTGTAGACTGCAGTTTCTTTTTAATAACAAGTGGCAAATAAGCCACTATTTATAGCGCTAGTGGCCTAGCGGTAAGAGCGTGCGACTTTCGATCCAGAGGTCGCGGGTTCGTACCCCGGCTCGCACCAATGAGTTTTTTGGAACTTGTGCGAAATGTCATTTGATATTTTCCAGTCGCTTTTCAGTGAAGGAAAACATTGTGAGGAAACCGGACTAATTCCAATAAGGCCCAGTTACCCTACGGGTTGAAAGGTCAGACGGCGGTCGCTTTCGTAAAACTAATGCCTACGCCAAATCTTGGGATTAGTTGTCAAAGCGGACCCCAGGCTGACATGAGCCGTGGAAAATGCCGGGATAACGCAAGGTGGATGATGATGGTGGCAAATAAGCCGAAGAAAAGGTGGATGGATTGTGTGAGACGATATGAAACGAATGCAAGTCAATAATGAGATGACTTCCGATAGCGCGGTATGGAAGAGAGCTTTTCTTGTAAGAGAAATTTTGATTCTGCCCAATGTGAGTGTGCACTCTGGGGCCCATTTCTCAAAAATGAAAGTTACAAGTTACAAGCGGAAGTCTCTTTCCAACTTGTCATGTTAGACATTGACAGCCACTTGTAAATTGTAACTTGTAGCTTCGCGAAATGGGCCCCAGTGGCCCGTTTCTCGAAAGGTACAAGCCTTGTATTACAAGTGCGCGAACTGTCAAGTCGTATGGGTTGTCATGGAAACACACTTGTAATACAAGGCTTGTACCTTTCGAGAAACGGGCCACTGGTCTTACAAATATGCTCGTACGTACTAGTTAGTACCTTAAGCTACATTTTGTTAGGTGGGCAAAAAGATTAGTAAGTACATAGACTAGTTAACATGATTCATATAATTATTATGTCAATGCACTTTAGAATTGGTCTACTACTACAATAAGCATAATAGGGATGACGACTACATAAAAAAATGGCATTTTGTTTAGTCTGTCAGTTAGATCATCCCAAAATACTGAACACATTTTTTAATTAATGAAAAAATACAAAGATATAGAGCATCAAAGTTCCGGAGTGGGGGCTTGTGACGTCACTTCTAAGTAAAAATTGTACCTAGGCGTGACGTCACGCGAAACTTCAACGCACTGTACCGCCGTAATTTTTCGTTTACGAGAATAAATAAAAAATACGTGTCTAAAATTCTTTGATAATCTAACTGACGGACTTATTAGTTTTTTGTAGTCGCCTTTACTGGGAACCTTAATCGATCAACTCTAACACTTCTTTCGGAACAACGCCCTGAACAATGAAAGTTTTGCACGCCGCCGACTCTTACGCAACGCTGGGATCTATGGCCAGAGATCTGTCAGAGATAAATCAGAGCTATGAATAATAAATATTAGGTAACAGTTTGAAAACAATTTACACTGGATTACTGGTTAATTTGTGTGTTATACAATATGAAAACTGCAATTAAGTGGAAATAATGATGACCAACTAATATCGTCATTTTTTTAGTATAGCTAGGTCAGACGTTTGACCACGATCACACCAGTGGCCCATTTCTCGTAGATGAAAGTTACAAGTTACAAGCGTCTCTTTTCAATTTGTCATATTAAACAGTGACTATCACTTGTAAATTGTAACTAATCAAGCGCGGATCCAGCTTCGTGCCCAGGGGGGGGGGGGTCACGTGGTAAAGGTCCAGGCCCCAGAGGGGGGGTCACGTGGTCTATTTGTATGGCCAACCTAGGCTCCAGGGGGGGGGTCATAACCCCCATGCCCCCTCCTGGATCCGCGCATGTGTAACTTGTAGCTTCGAGAAATGGGCTCCTGATTGTAAGTGATGATGCGGTCTACGGTGGAGCACGCTTACTTATGAGATACTATCAGCTGTAAAAGTGCATGGCGAATTTATCAGTGAATTCATTCTTAATTTTTCCATGCACTTGCAGTTCATAGTACCTATTTACTCTTGCTTTAAAGAGACTAGTATGTAAGGGTATTATAAGGGTGTTTGTATGGTTGTTTGCCGCCGTCGAAGTATACTATTAAAACAACTCGTTTGCCCCAATACCTTTTTGCATTATGGTTAATCTAAATCTAGGCTAACCTTAGCCCAAACCGACACCCGATGACCCGCGCTCACCTTGGCACCGGCTATTCACGATTGGTTCCGTAGCTCTGTACAGTCTACAGGAACTTAACCTAGTGACCTTAAAAACTATGTTTATGGGGTCAAATATGTATAAAACTTAGGGTTACCCAAACCTATAGACGCGGAATCGGTTCTATTAGCCGACCAAAAATCCGTCGTTGGTATGAGGACATATGTAACTCCGTATAGACAGCTACATTCTAAGAAAAAAACGTACCTCAGAACCATATAGAAAAAGGTACGGTGGCCTGGATGGCGTTACACCTTTGGTGGACGCTCGGCTAGATGGCGCTAATATTAATATTTGACATTTTAACACATATCAAGCTGAGAATATGGGCCAAATTGTCAAAACTGAGGTTTAAAAGTTTTAAGCTTGTGTCGAGAGATGGCGTCTATGCACTGTGATTAAATATTTTACTTTGACAGTAACTCACTATAATACTGGATCCTCTTTGTTAGTATGAAGACGCTCACTCGTCATCGTCGCAGAATTACAAAAACAGATTTTTCGAGAATAGGCTACTAGACTCGTATCTAATTTGGCACAATAAATGATTGCCTTCTGTAATATTTGACATAAGAAACCAATATTTAATGATTTTGGGTATTAAATGTGTACGATGACTACGTATTTTTAATTAAAAAACAATGTTCATAACTATTCCAAATTTCAAGTTGATAGCATAAGTAGTTCTGGAGATATTTAGAAATGTGACAGACGGGCAGACGGACAGAGTCGCACCATAAGGGTTCCTTTTGTACCTTTTTGGTACGGAACCCTAAAAAATGAGAAACAAAGTCGGATGTTAAATTGCATTTCTTCCTGGTTGAAGATTGTACATCAGCAATTCCCGAATAGTTTGTACATTTAGATCACGTCTCCGATTTTGATAAAAATTGGTAGCCTACCAAGTTTTATCAAAATCGGAGACGTGATCCAAATGTACAAACTATTCGGGAATTGCTCACATAATAATTAACATATCTAGTCATAAATTAACTTCTATCCTAGAAAAAAGAAACCACGGTCACATTTTAATCCATATACAAGACCGATCGATTGGCACAATCGCCATTAAATATATCGGAACTGTCGAGGTGCTTAAAAACATCTGAATAGGAAGGAGTGTACAAGCTTCTAATGGGTTGGCAACGCGCATGTGACACTCCTTCAGTTGCAGGCGTCCATAGGTTACGGTGACCGTTTTCCATCAGGTGGAACGTATGCTTGTTTGCCACAGACATAGTATTAAAAAAATGCACTAAATTGACAATTAGAGGCTTGTTCAGATATTTCTAAGAGCCGATTCATACCGACACATAGATTTTAGTTACTTTTTCAGTACAGATGGTGTTTTACGCACTAGTGCGAGAAGTGGTTCATTATATTATGTCAGGTCGAAACTTCGGAGGGCCATCTGTACTGAAAAACGTCGTACGATACACGTGCGAAAAGGAAATTCGTAACTCGTGTCGATTTAAAACACTCCCTTCGGTCGTGTTTTAATTTATCGCCACTCGTTTCGAACTTCCTTTTTTACGCACTTGTATCGTAATGTACTATTATTTATTAGAGACATTTTAATCTCACGGTAAACACAATCAATTGACAATCGACATCTTCCAATTATACATTAATCCCTAATTAGGTTTTAGAACGTAAGGGCCCATCCGCTGTTGACCCCCGTTCGCCTTGACTATTCAGTGCCCATTCACGATTGGTTCCGTGCCTCCGTGTATTCAGGGGAATTTGGGCACAAGGCTGCGCGCGCGCGCTTTAGGAATTGGGGCTTCCAGTCACGACAAAAGATGTCGTCGAATATTCGAAGATATTAAATCACATAGTATTATGATATTTTGTCCTTTAATACCAGCGGGTAAAAACGCATTTTATCCACTAGTGGGTTAAGTAATTTGACCTTGAGTAAAGTCAAATTAACTACTTTAAAATTGATAAAAGTAGGTAAATCTAGTAATAAAGATGATTTAACACCTGTGGAACTACTGAAAGCAGTGATAAACGCATTTTTTGCGTTGTAGTTTCCTCGCTATAGTGAGGGGAAAAGTTTTGTGTTATACTCGGGTGCAAATGTATTTTACTTCTCGTGTGTTAAAAAACTCGCAAGTTCAGGATTCTAATTATTCGATGGAGCCACTAAAAATACCTTATTGCCATCTATTATACTTGTAGATGGCGTTAAGTATCACTTTCGACATAGATTTATGACTCGAAAATGACCCTTAACGCCAATTTACAAGTAGTCGATGGCAACAAGGCATTTTTAGTGGCGCCATCTACTTTTTGCACGCCTTTAGGTGTTCTTTTAATGTATAAGATGGTATAATCTTCTTATATTTAATCTATGGTCGTCTTTCAGGACAATTAGTTTAATTTACAGGGTGTTACAAAGTCATGTCAAGTTGAGGTATTTTAAGTTCAAATGCGATTAAGGGTCACACGAAACGGCTGACATTTTCTGGCATGTGGAATACAGCCGAGTATCTATTATTACGAAATTTAGTCGGGATTTTAAATACATAGGTATCTTATTTTACCTTAAATCTGCGGGGGCCCTTACGGATACACATCGACCCATCGGGATCTTTTGTGCAATTACCCTCTACGATACTAAGATCCTTGCTATTTAGGAGCTTCTCGACCATCTCCACGTATCGGATGATGAGGCTCGTGGGTAGCTCTCTGTAGGCCTAGCACATAATGGCCGCGAGATAGATGACACGTATTCTTCTAACTGAATAATGACATAAGGATGGGTAGTCTATCTCGCGGCGACATACTCTCGCGACAATCATGTGCTAACCCTGCAGAAGTCCTTTGGCATCAGGCTACCTGCTCCGAAGTTCTTCATTCTTTGTCTGGCGAGGGCGTGACATTCACACATTAGACGTCTGAAATACATAGATAGGGATTTGAATATACAAAATGACTTGGTTTGAATTTAGTGAAGGTGTAGGTGCACTGGCACCTGTATAAAACAAAGTTGCCTACAAAAAGATCATGTTAAGATAAAAACATATTATTCCTAAAGTACAGTGTATCCATAATGTATAAATGCATGCATAATCAACAAAAACCTGGGAAATTACAAAGAGATATTCATAATGCACTTTACGAAGCGCAATGTAGAATCCACAGACCACCTCACACTGACTCCTTAGTATGCGTTCTTCAAATTACTAACGGCACACCTCGGACGCTGGCGATTAAAATATATGAAAGAGGCGCGTTCCTAGCACACAATCTAAGCTCGTGTAGGTGAACACGTACTATACTTGTATACGTGATGACAGGTTAACTGTTCGCGTTATTGACAGGCGGTAACTGTGCGGTTACCGAGAAGGGGTGGGCGGCACTTTCAGCGGGGAGCGGGAGTGGCCATACTGTATACTACACGAAAGTACTCTTTATTATATTGTGCCCACGGTCTGATCTGAAATTTTAGTAAAATTTTAACACATTGTGAGGAATGGAGACCTTCAACCAAACTAAAATTGAGCTCATGCAAAAATACAAGGGGAAATTCCAGGTTCGTAAGCCTAAGGTCGCAAAAGAAGTGCCTGAACCTCTGTTGCTATTGGTTCGTTGGGTAGACGACATTCGAAAGATTCCGGGTCACTTCCTTTTATTTATTTATTCAGAAACAAACAGTCATACAATACAATACAATACAATACAAATCCACTTTATTGCACAACCTCAGAAATGTACATAGGAACACACACATTACAATAAATTTTATTACAGAGGTAAACAACAGGCGGCCTTATTGCTAAAGAGCGATCTCTTCCAGGCAACCTTTGGTCATAATGAATTGAACAAATTAAAATTGCATAAAATAGATCTAATAAACAGTTCTATGAAATATTAATTATAAGCAAAACAGGTCCGTGTATAACTTACTACAAAATTCTCTTTTAAATTAACTGAGAAGATAAATATCTACTTGCAATATAAAAATCAGTGATTTATGGAGAAATTAAATTATGTATATAGTGCGTTTAAACAAAAAAAATAATCTAATCATAATTCTAAATAAGATTAGCTCAGGGCCGGACAGGTGTCTTACTGCAATGACGAATGAGGGCTCTCCCTTGGCTCAGCAATGGGCGATCAACGGCTGATGATGAGTGTTTCACCTAGTATGCAAGTGATCTATGGTCATGCAGACATCCGGCACTTTTGTCTGAGCACAATTATGTGCGTATGCGCTGGTGTGAGACCTAATTAAGGCTGCGTACACACCGACGTAATTCAAAACCTATTTTTTTTTTTATAAAAACGTATGGTTTATGTTTACAAGCTTTTTAATTTATTATTCGCACTACGCCGGTGGCAAACAAGCATCGCATTGTAGGCAAGTATGTAATTTTGTTTGTATGGTTCCAAAACATACAAATTAAAAACATCCCAAACCTGACTGTAGGTACCAACTAATTTTTGCTATCAATTAATAGTTATTTGTTTTAAACGGGGGTAAAGTTGTTGTTTAACTGCACGTGCCAAAATTGATACCCGAGCAAGCGAAAGATTTCAATATTGAACCGCGAGGGTAGTGGTTCTGAATGTGGAATCTTGAGCGTTGCGAGGATTTTAAGGCACGTTAAACAAATTTTGCCACCGAGTTTTACATCAGGTGTTAGAGGCGTCCTTAGATATAGAGACTGCTAACCATCAGGCCAATAGTATAAACAGTTTCAGAATTTGTTTTAATAACCTAACCACAAAATTTCAATTTTGAAAAAACCCCCGACCGCGTGTGTACCGATTTTCATGAAACATGGCTAAGAACACTCCCGACTAACTCAGCTTTCAAACAAAACAAACTAAATCTAAATCGGTTCATCCGTTCGGAAGCTACGATGCCACAGACAGACGCACACACACAGACAGACAGAGACACGTCAAACTTATAACACCCCGTCGTTTTTGCATCGGGTGTTAAAAGTGGAAGCGTAACTATGAATGTATGGCGGCGGCTTTGGTGTGACTTTTAATTATACTGCATTTTTTAAGTGTACTCGTCTGATATGCTACATAACCTCGTTGGGATAACCGCTTCTCATACAATGCAACCGTAATTTGCGCGCTAAATCTTAACGCGAAATCTTCAAGGGCGAAGCAATAAAAAATAAAGCTAATTGCTGGAAAATCTAGGACTTGATGACAGCAATAAAAACAGCACCTAAGTATTTAAGGTTTTTGTTGTATAACAAGTTCAAAAAATAGCCTAGAAGAAGAATAGGTATCGTTTATTGTTAATTAGAAATTATTACAATAGGTACATTTGTCAAGCCTCAAAGTAAGTACATAAAGCCTTTCTTTAAAGTTCTGATGGTCGTGTAACTGAGATCATCAAAAATTAACGTAAGAAGGTTTATTATTGACCTTGTCCTACAATCAACAAATCACATACAAATCGTTTTCGCCGTATGCAAATAAGAAAAACCCGCCTTATTACTCGATTCGAACTTTAAGATACGTCATATATTAGTTCTGGATACGATATTTCATATGTCAGTGTCAAAAATCAGGTTTCAAACAAAAACGTCCTTTTTGATACATTACATACGACCTCGGTCTCTTTAAGCGTAGAGTGAATAGGCTATTACTGAATCGGTGAGCTCCATCTTAGACTCTGTCTTCACTTCCCATCAGGTGTGACTAGGGTCAATCGCCGATCAGTCCATAATAATAAATAAAAAAAAAAAAAAAAAAAAAAAAAAAAAAAAAAACATAGGTAGATATCCGTGTGGTGACTGGTTAAGAATTTCACCACTCCCTTTTTTTCGTAGGTGCATGTTGTAGAAGTGAATTATGGGATATGGGTGTGGGCGATGGGCTAGCAATTTGTCACTGCAAACTGCAATACCATAATAAAAAAAAAAAAAAAAAAAAAAAACATAGGTAGATATCCGTGTGGTGACTGGTTAAGAATTTCACCACTCCCTTTTTTTCGTAGGTGCATGTTGTAGAAGTGAATTATGGGATATGGGTGTGGGCGATGGGCTAGCAATTTGTCACTGCAAACTGCAATACCATAATTTCGTTTTCTATCCCCTTTTATACCCCTTAGGGCCGGTTGCATCAAACCTGTCACCGTTAAAATGTTCTATTGTATGAGAGACATAATTTTATTGTATGGGAAGTTCCATAGTCGTCTGCTGCGTGACGATGATGTGTCTGTCAAATGTGGTTGATGCAACTGGCCCTTAATTGCAAAAAAAAAGAAAAGTATTTTATTTGCAAACACAAATCAAACAATTCATTCAATTGCTAAGAGTTGTACTGAAATTTCAGCAGTTTTTGCATTGCCAAACCCATCTTTGGAAGAAACAGGCGTGTATATGTGTACATATCCCATCTATGTCTTATCCAGAGCTAATATTTCACATATATTCAGCTTCGAATAGGGCCGTCAGAAATACATAATTGACCTCCTAAACAATTGTATGTTTTGTATCGACTATCTGTAAGCACGCTTGTTAGACTGCATTGTTTTCGTGTTTATCTCTAATTATATCGTCCTTGTGTTTTGTATGAACCATCTTTGATGAGGTTTTTGAAATTTTTTTGTGTTTAAGTTTTTTGGGGTGTCTAGATTTAACTACAGTCAGGTTGTAGACAGAAGCGTTACCGCCTGAGACGAATTAATAACCTATGTACGTCAAAGTTTTGCTCTATACCGGGTGCCCGGTAATTAATGGACAACCTTTTAACCACCAAGAGGGCACCTTATACTGGTCTAGAAAATCGACATTAAGGTCTAGTGAAAGTCGCCTGGTTTTCGAGATTTTCACGCTTTTTTAAATTTTAGGTAGTATTAAAATTTTAAAAAGTGTGAAAATCTCGAAAACCAGGCGACTTTTACTAAACCTTAAAGTCGATTTTCTGGACCAGTATTATAAGGTGCCCTCTTGGTGGTTAAAAGGTTGTCCATTAATTACCGGGCACCCTGTATACTTCTGACCAGAAATATTATGACTATCGTCAAGAGGGCGCTGTTATTCAGATGTATGGGGTGACAGTTCTGTAAAGTATGAAGATAATAGTTCTTATGAAATTCCGCAAGATGGCGCGTAGTCATATATTTCCGGTCGGGCTTTAATTCAGCAAATAGGCCATAAAGGCACTTTTCCACAAGTCAGACCTGAGCATTTCTTTTTTTTTTGCCACTTTTATGAAGTGTGATATTTTTGAAAAAAAAAAATGCTATATCTACTCAGAATTACTAGCTTTTTCAATCCTAGTAGTTAAAAAAATTGTCCCATACGATTATTTCTCATTTTTCGTACATTTTGTATGGGATAACAAAAGAGGAAAGTAACAGAAATGTATGGAAATTCTGGGACACTTTTTTTGTCTCCCAGTGAGATTGAAAGTAAGTACTCGTGATTCTGAGTACAATTGACCTAAAATTACCTAAAACAAACAATTTTTTTTTATTGGCAAAAAAAAAAAGAAATGCTCATCTAATCAGATATTAAGGTTAATAATATATTATAAACTGTGTCGCCGTCTGTCAACAATGTCTAAATTAATCTTCTAAACCAGACTGATAACATCACGTGCTAGACGTGATAGGAAATCTATACTAAACAAAATAAAATCTAGGCTATGTCAACATTTCAGTTCTGAAATCATGCGCGGATCCAGGAGGGGGGGGGTCATGGGGGTCATGACCCCCCCTCCCTGGAGCCTAGGTTGGCCATACAAATAGACCACGTGACCCCCCCTCTGGGGCCTGGGCCTTTACCACGTGACCACCCCTGGGCAAGAAGCTGGATCCGCGCTTGTCTGAAATTAGACGATGAGAGGAGATTAACGAAGAAAGTATATGAAAAAGGAGTGGAAGGGTCAGTTGGTAGTGGAAGACCTAGGCGAATCCGTGATCTCTGCCTACCCCTCTGGGAAACAGGCGTGATTGTATGTATGTATGTTGTCAAATACTTAGGTGCTTTAAAAACCATGAAAAGGTAGAACTATCTCGTACTATAAGAGCTTTGTATTCTTTGTAACCATAGCATCGCATGAAGCGCCTGGCATCCGTTGGCTCGTTGGGTGGACAACATTCGCAAAACTCCGCGTTGGCTACGGATGAGACTAGCCCGAGATCGGTATAACTGGCTTACACGAAGGGAGGCCTATGCTCAGCAGTAAATAAATAAATAAATAAATAAATATTGGGGACACCTTACACAGATCAACTTAGCCCCAAACTAAGCAAAGCTTGTACTATGGGTGCTAAGCGACGATATACATACTTAGATAGATAAATACATAGTTATATACATAGAAAACATCCATGACTCAGGAACAAATATCTGTGCTCATCACACAGATAAATGGCCTTACCGGGATTCGAACCTGGGACCGCGGCTCAGCAGGCAGGGTCACTACCGACTGAGCCAGACCGGTCATCAAACAGTGATTAAAGGCTAAAAGAATGATCCAAAAATCCATACTAATGTTATAAATGGGAAAGTGTATCTGTTTGTTTGTCCGTCTTTCACGGCAAAACGGAGCGACGAATTGTACTGTTTTTTTAAGTGAATATAGTTGAAGAGATGGAGAGTGACATAGACTACTTTTTGTCTCTTTCTAACGCGAGCGAAGCCGCGGGCAAAAGCTAGTATTGTATAAAACCAAAGACACATATAACTCCGTATAGTCAGATAAAGTCTAAGAAAAAAACGTACTTCAGTACCATACAGAAAAAGGTACGGTGGCCTAGATGGCATTACACCTTTGGGGTACGCTCAGCTAGATGGCGCTAATATTATTATTGGACATTTTAACACATATCAAGCTAAGAATATGGGCCAAATTGTCAAAACTGAGGTTCAAAAGTTTTAAGCCCGTATCAAGAGATGGCAGTCTATGCACTGTGATTACACATTTTACTTCGACAGTAACTCTCTATAATACTCGATCCTCTTTGATAAAACTTAGCAAATGATAAGTGACTGATGGTTTGGTGCAATCAATTTTCGGTCTAATTTATTAAGCTGTGTCGCCATCTGTCAACAATGTCTAAATTAATCTTCTAAACGAGATTGATAACATCTCGTGGTAGAAGCGATAGGAGATCTAGAGTAACGGGCTATGTCAACATTTCTGTTTGTTTTGCTAATTAGGATGGAAAAGTGACATTTTTGCTTCTTTTGCGAGAAGTATCTAAACTTAACAACTTACGGATATTTTTTACGCACTGATACATTTAGAATTTGGACATATTTGAACTCAAAATCATCAGTAATAAATGGCGGAAGTCACGCTAAAGAAAATGTTTCTTTATTTATAAAAACTGTTGCTATCCTGAATAAACAACAAAAAGAAACAACAAAAACTACAATAAAATACTATCCGTTTTATACGGGCTAGAAACTGATTTTTTGAAGTCGGTGCCAAGTTAAATAGTTACCATACAGTCACTTTGAACGGTCAAATTATTTAAGTCGGTTAAAATACCTGAAAAGAATAGCACAAACCCTCACATATACAAAATCTAATAGTCCATAATGAATGTAATTGTATCAAAGATATTTTTATCACCTAGACAACCTAAAAACAGACACAAATGCCATAAAGTCCCACGAAACTGGTAACCCAGTTCCCACTCGTGGCATACTAGTGCTTATTGCTAATTGCATAAGAATGTTTTTGCTAACTTTAATTAGAATTGTGCAAAATTGCACATGTGCTCGGGTTTATAGATATATTTGGAATAGATCGCGCAAATAAATTATAAATATGTTCCTGATGGTAAAGATATCATTCTGAAACAGTTAGAAGACACATAGGCGACAAAGCAAGCGTTAATAGTATTATAAATAGTCATTTAATTTTTTTATGATATCGCCTATTCTATTTTTTTTTCTGGTAAGTACAATTGTCATCTTAGCTGGCTATCTATCTAATTTCGTTCCCGAAAATTCCTAATAATTGTAATGAAAGCGGACATGCAAGAGAACAATCTTACGCCTGAGGATGCCGAATACCGTGGAAAGGGGACAAAATTGAGCATAAAAGCGAACCCTGGTGCTATATAGCCTCCTGGATCCCTGGCAATTTTTGTGCTTTTGAATTTAGAACTTTCTTTTATTCTTGTAAAAGTTCAAACCTTACGTACTCGTACGAGGACACCAGGACCCAGGACTCCCAGGAGGATAGGCCTGGAAAACGCTAGGTTGACGAAGAAGAAAAAATCTAATAAAACATTAATGATATAATGGTATTCGATTACACTTGGTAATTTCATAGTCCCAAATACCTGTGAATTTTGATGCTTGACCATAACAAACGAATTTTCCTTACATACTTCCGAGCTACGACTCGATTGTGTAAGAAATATAGAGAGGAAACGGCGGGCCCTCTCGTATCGACATGAAACCCGCAATGAAAACCGCATGAATCACAATGCGACATCTATTAAGATACTATGTCTGTGCTCAGTTGCCATAATTGTGCGTGCACATGCCAGAATTAATTCACGGCTTTAGACAAAGACACTGAGATAAGTAACCCACTTTGTGGTGTTTTACTTAGACATGTTGTTGTCTTTGCGAAATTAAGAGTTATTGAGAATGACGAAAAAATTATAGTACATAATTTACAGTTTTTAACCTCATTTTGTATATAAAAGTAAGATAATAAATGTATTTAAAAAAATGGCAATTTGTTTTTGTATCTAAACTCGCACTTTGCCAATAGAGGAAGGCCTATAAATTTTGTAATTAAAATACCTGGGTTAGTGGATGCGTAGCCGAATGGAACAAACGCTCACGAAACGCTCGTAGATATCTATCTCTTCTCTATCTAGCCCTCTAGCCCTTGCGTATTGGCGCGACAGAGCCAGACTACCTTTCGCGGCGTTTCGTTTTCGTTTCGCGTCGTAGAAATACCATTCGGCTACGAAGCCTGTTTTCGCCTATTTTTCTAAATTATCCCCATTTTTCTACTGACCTTTTTTATAGGTCTTATAGTTAGTAAACACGATGCGTGTAGAAAACGTTCTACTTCATTTTCAATAAATGTTTCACAGAATGAATGTACAGTGTACAAAGGTGGACATATAGAGCATCTCTTCCAGTCAAAAGGTCGTTGTGCCTGCTGAGTATAGAGTTACTGTCAAAGTAAAATGTGTAATCACAGTGCATAGACTGCCATCCCTTGACACAGGCTTAAAACTTTTGAACCTCAGTTTTGACAATTTGGTCCGGATATTCTTAGCTCGATATGTGTTAAAATGTCAAATATAGCGCCATCTAGCTGAGCGTACCCCAAAGGTGTAATGCCATCTAGGCCACCGTACCTTTTTCTGTATGGTACTGAGGTACGTTTTTTTCTTAGACTTTATCTGTCTATACGGAGTTATATATGTCAACGTATAGTATACGAGTATGTCCGTTGTATAAACATACTGTAAAAGGCTTCATTTCATAGTAAGAGTATCATTGACAACTTGTATAATAACTATATGAACGGAATGCGATAGAAAATACCGAGCGAGCCTTATTTTAACTAGATAAACCTGTGGTGATTATGGACAAGCTAGTTGCAGTCGAACCTGGGAAATAGACGATAGATAAGTCTGATTATAAGTAGCAAAACTTGTTGGTAAACCTCGGAAATGCCTAGACTTGGGATAATGAATAGGTTTGTAGTAATTTAAGGCATAGAATAAATATAAGAAGATCATACCGGCCTCCCATACATTAAAATGCGACCGCCTAAGAACGCGCATACACTGCACCACACATAGATGGCGACACAAAAAATGTCTTGTAGCTTTGATTATACTTGTAGATGGCGTTAAGTGTCACTTTTGACATAGATTTATGGCTCAAAAGTGACACTTAACGCCAATCTACAAATAATCGATGGCAATAAGGCATTTTTGTGGCGCCATCTATGTGTGGTGTAGTGTATCTTCTTATATTGAATGTATGTTTAAGGTGATGTAAGTATGTGCTGTTCGTGTTATATCACAGACTTAAGACATAGTTTAACGTTAAATATGTTTAACACGTGTACTGATAAATTTGAACGTTATACACATTACGGCTTTGCAATAAGATTTGCCATGATCCGTATGCGGGCACTTAGATAGCTTTAATATATATGTTAATATTCAACATATTGACAAATAAAGTTCATACGTATATTCGTGTATTTAGGTGTCCGTGCCTTCGCTTGAACCACTAATGAGATTAACACCTTCATAACTCGGCCCTAATCGAGTGAATTCCTCGACTAGTAGCGCCATCTGGCGCGCCAGTCAAGTACTAGTGTCGCCCGGTTACCAGCGCTCGGCTGCTTTTTCCTCAGTACGCTTTTGTAACTCGGCCGAGCAACACGTTTACAAAAGCAAGTCTTAAAAAGTTCGAGAAATTTAAAACATCGAAAAGATTATGATTACTTCTAACTTCGTGATATTCCGCTCGGTGCCTTTGGCCCAGCGACGAGACGCAGTGACCTCCTGTAGGCACCGTCATAAGTACGCGGATACATATGCCTCACTCACGTGAGACTGACATGGCGTCGTCCCGTGAGATGACAGACGTCGTCCCGTGAGACGACAGACGTCGTCCTGTGAGACGAGAGACGTCGTCCCATGAGACGACAGACGTCGTCCTGTGAGACGACAGACGTCGTCCCGTGAGACGAAAGATGTCGTCCCGTAAGACGATAGACGTTGTCCTGTGAGACGACAGACGTCGTCCTGTGAGACGACAGATGTCGTCCCGTGGGACGACAGGCGTCGTCCCGTGAGACGATATGACGTCGTCCAGTGAGATGACATGACGTAGTCCCGTGAGACGACAAGCGTCGTCCCGTTAGACGACATGGCGTCGTGCCGTGACACGACAGGCGTCGTCCAATGAGACGACATTGCATTGTCCCGCGAGACGACAGGGTTGTTCCTGTGTGGTGGCATAGAGACGATGAAGAAAATTGACAGCGATGGGACGCAGTGTAATCCTATGCACCGTCATAAAGAATATAAGGGACAAATGCCACGCTCACGTAAGACGAGACAGAGCGACGTCCCGTGAGACGACATAGGTTCGTCCCTTGAAAAGTCATAGCTTGACAGGACACAAGAGATTTCTTGAAACGACAGATGAGGTCCCATTAGATAACCTGGCCTATGAAAAGATAGGGCCCACGATCCGATAGGATAGGGCATCGCCTCGTGATATGACAAAGGAGATCATTCATTGTGCAGACATGATTCGTCATTAGAGACAACATGAGTAAAGTTGTGCTGTGCGAAAAAGTACACTGTCATATAAATTGACAAGCGTCGCCCCGTAAAAGATTAAACTTTGCAGCGACTTAGAATTTGGATTTCGTTGCCCTATGCGATGATTTACGACATCCTGTGAGAACCCATTGGGTTATTACATGCTATGCACTAATTCACCTTTCGTGTCATGAGACGAGCGTTATGATCACGAGGCAAAATGTTGTATTTGTACTCGAATCTCAATGAGATTATGTCGCTTTAACATCTACTTTGCGGTAATTAGCACAACTCTTAACTAAACATACTTTGTATAAGGTATTTTTAAACATATGTACTTCGTAGAAGGTCTTACAAATCAGAACCACAGCGTACGTGTTAACCTGAGACACACAATTACACAGTTTAGTCATTGTCTTATTAGACAAAAATCATCACGTGATGGGTTCCCATAAGTGGGGTCGTTTTAGACAGGTAAAGTGAACGACATCGGCGTTGTCTCAATTGCCTAATTAGCTAATACATAATCAGCGTGGTCACCTGACCAACAGATGAATGATTGTGAGGAATGTCCAAACTTTTCTCACTCGTGAATATCTGAACGGCCATAATGATGACGAATGTGTGATCCAATTACTGTAAAGCAACGCCGTTATTGCCAACCTAATTTGTCATGACAACTTTTAGAATGCTCGTCATGATAGAGGTTTATTAGCAGGTTTGACGTTGTGAAAATCCACTTCCACATCTAAAAACGTGTGGGTGGAGCTTCGGTAGCAATTAACTAGCACTTTGTTGCCAGATACTAAGCGAATTAAGAAATATACATAATAGTGATGCTAAACGGAATGAAAAACCACTTTATATTACAAAGCCCTTCTTGCCCAATCAGTAAGGGAGAGGGGGCGGCGAAGATACCAATGGGAAAAAGAAAATCCATTAATTTATGCCACTGTTTTATGCTATTCCTAGAGTGCAGATTCTTTTAAATGAATGATTAGAGCTCTAGTCTCATCAACTCACGGGCGTCAATAATTGACGCATGGTCTTGGGTCTTGATACGGACTTTAGAAATGCAGAAGAACCACTCAGGTACTTAGCAAATGTTGACTATTAGCTACAAAATAACTTACCGCAAAGGAAAATTCTTGTACTAGGCTCATTACTCTGTGAAACCTGGATATTCGTCTGTATTTCAGCAAACTTATAGCTGTCCGGCTGAAACATCCAGTCGGGCTAATGGCGGATAATGTTCCAGTATATGTTGTTCAGTTCAGTATACCGAACTGACAAAAGTATTACTTCTGTAACAATCGACCCAGTAGAGACTTCTGAACCAATTTATTTAGAAATAAAAAGCTACAGCTCGGAAAGTTTCCTAAGTACGATATATACATATGTTCGGTGTACTCCTCAATGTAAGATCTTCTTATGAAGAATGAAGAACTCCAGGATAGTACTATTTTTCTTTTAATTAACTTAATAACTAGGTACAAGTAGTTTAGGTATTTTAATGAATCTATACAGATATATGTGTAGCCGCTTCGGCTGTAAGGTGCAGTCTAATGTAGGTACGCGGCGCGGGGACCGTGACGTATGTGTGTGACGTCATGTGTCGTCAACCGGTCTTCGTACGAGTACTTGGGTAAACGCATATATGTTGTGTTGTGTGAACATCCTCCCGCCTCTTAAAGCTTGGCTTTAAGCTTGGTCGTCATCAAGGAAGGGGCATATCCTGTTGATGGCTCGTCGAATCGTGCCCTTCGCGGTGAGTATGTCTGCGACTCTGCTTGCTCCATCACTGCCAGGATACACTGCCTGTATTCGTCCCAATGGCCATTTCAGTGGTGATGTGGCCTCGTCTTTTATAAGGACCATTTGACCGGGCTTAATGTCGGAGTGCCGCTGCTGCCATCGGGTACGTTGCTGCAATTCGCAGATATATTCTTGGCTCCATCTCGACCAAAAGTGTTGCCTTGCCTGTTCAATCCTCGCATATCGATGAAGCCGACTAGGATTGACATCTTGCAAATCTGGTGCCGGTAGCGACACAAGGGGTCTTCCAATGAGGAAATGCCCAGGGGTTAGAGGGACTAAATCACTAGGAGAGGATGACATTGGACAGAGAGGTCTAGAATTAAGGACGGCCTCAATCTGTGCGAACAAAGATGTCAACTCTTCGAATGTTAAGTGAGTATTGCCTAACGCCCTTTTCATATGAAATTTCGCTGAGCGAACAGCTGCTTCGTAAAGGCCTCCAAAATTTGGCGCGTACGCAGGTGAAAAGTGAAAGACTATCTTATCGTCTACAAATGCATCTGACACAGAACTGGAGGCAGCATTGAGAAACTCGCCTATCTCACGATTGGCGCCTACGAAATTTCTCCCATTATCACAAAATATCTCTCGAGGCATTCCTCGTCGAGATATGAAGCGACGCAATGCTAAAATAAAATCTTCTGTGCTCAGAGAACTTACGAGTTCCAAATGAACTGCTTTTATTTTAAAATCTATAAAAACGCACAGGTAACTCTTAAGGAGTTTTGCACCACGGCCTTTCCTGTCACTCACAAGAAATGGACCAGCAAAATCAGTACCTACCACCTCAAACGCATGTCCAGGCGTAACCCGTTGAGCTGGCAAGTTTCCCATGATTTGCTGAGCTACTTCTCCTTTCATTCTTATGCAACGAGTGCAACTATTATAAGTACGTGCAGCAAGTACTCTGCCATTTAAAGGCCAATAATGTTCGCGAATAACTGACAGAAGAAGTTGTGGTGGCGCGTGTAAAAGTTTAAAATGAAAATATCGAAATAACAATTTAGTAAAATGATGTTTAGCATCCAAGAGTATAGGGTGTTTTTTATCGAAATCATAATCAGAATTATCTAATCTTCCCCCTACTCGAATCAACCCCGAGTCATCAATAAAAGGAGTTAATTTACTTGAGCCAACGATAGACTTTCCATTGTTGCTCTCATAATTCGGAAAGCTTTCTTTTTGTGACAAATAAGCTAACTTGGACTCTGCTTGCTCAAGCTCGTCCACGGTTATTGAACTGCTAGCTTCACCATTTTGTTTATGCAGCAAGCTATTGATGAATCGACACACGTATGCAAATATTCTCCTAAGTCTCAGAAAACTAGAATAATTTGACATGTCGATTATCGGTTGTGTCGATTTTTCAACTCTTGCCGCACATACACGTAACTCAGGCAAACGCTTTTCTATCGCGTCAGTTTGCGCTGGCCACTGATCAATTGTATCCTGCAGAAATGCAGGTCCCTCCCACCACAGCGACAATGACTGCAGTTCATCTGGAAACACGCCTCGTGAGGCAAGATCGCAGGGGTTTTGAGCGGAAGGGACATACATCCATGCAGCATTCGAACACTTATCATTTATTTCAGCGACTCTGTGTGACACAAAAGTACATAACTTATTTGTAGGAATTCGTAACCAACCCAAAACAACTTTGCTGTCTGACCAAAAATATCTTTTTGTGATATTACAGCGCAAAGCTTGCACAACCTTTTCACATAAACGCGAAACTAGTAGAGCTGCACAAAGTTCCAATTTTGGGATAGTTGTGGCCTTCAAAGGTGTGACTTTGGTTTTAGCACACAAACAAAAGCCGAACAGTACAATTTCCTAACTCATCTACTGATTTTAAATAAATACATCCTGCATATGCCTTTAAAGAGGCATCCGAAAATGCATGGATTTGAATTTCAACTGCGTTTCTACAGCTGGCGTGGCGTGGAATACTTATTTCTTTTAAATAATGAATGCTGTTGATAAATCTGGTCCAGATAGAGTTTGGTGCCTGGGGTATCTCTTCATCCCAGTCCAATTTCTGTGACCACAACGATTGCAAAAAGATTTTGCATAGAATAACGCATACACTCAACAGCCCTAAAGGATCAAATATACTTGAAGCTACAGATAGGACGGCCCTTTTAGTGTATTTTACATGGTTATCTATCGCTGGAATTTTAGAGCATTTTATTAATATGCTGTCAGCATTTGGGTTCCACTCTACGCCTAACGTGTTACTTTGGTTAGATATTTTTAAATTATCCTGCTGAGAACTATTTGTCTCCATAACTTCACAAAGAAATCGCTCAGAGTTACTTTTTAACTTTCGCAAGTTAAAGTGAGCTGAACTCAACGTGTTGTTGACCCCTTAATAAAGTGTTAACAGTTGTCCTTCATCATCGGTACCAGTTATTAAATCATCTACGTAAAAATCATGGACAATTACTTGCTTTATCAAAGGATCACTACATTCATATCCCAGTTGGGCTAAACATCTCGTGCTTAAGAATGGCGCGCTTGACGTACCATACGTCAAAGTATTCAGGGTTAGATACTTCATGCGGTCGCCTTCATTTTCACGCCATAATATCATTTGAAGATGTCTCTGCGAAGGTTCCACGATAACTTGACGATACATTTTCTCTATGTCTCCTGTGAATATGAAAACGTGCTGACGAAATCTTATTAGAATAGAGAAAATGTCGTCTTGTACCGTGGCACCAACCATGAGAATGTCATTGAGTGAGTAGCCTGAATCAGTGCGAGCTGACGCGTCAAAAACGACTCTACACTTTGTAGATTCACTTTGCTCCTTTAAAATTGGGTGGTGGGGCAAAAAGTTGGCTTTTTCAGGCTTCTTGCTCTCTGACAAATGATTCAACTGAGCATATTCGTTGATAAAATCTACATACTGTGATTTTACATCAGGCTGCCTTCTAAATCGTTGCTCTAAAGAATCAAACCGTTTTCTTGCTAATCTATATGAGTCACCTAGAACATCTGGTTGATCTTTCAAGGGCAGCGTGACGCAAAATCTGCCATCAGCTAAGCGTCGTGTGTTTTGCTTGAAGTGTTCTTCGCACGCCTCCTCTTCTGGGGACAACACTGGTACAGTTGGGACCTCCTCCAACTCCCAAAACTTACTTAGCTGATTGCGTATTTCTCTACTGAAACCACAATGCTCAGTTTTCGTTTTACTTGTGCTAATATTATTATTTAGCATCGTTTGTCCTACTACTAACCATCCAAATACAGAATTTTTCAATAGGGGTTTATTGGGCCCAAGTTTAATCTTGCCATTGGTGATTAAATCCCAAAATATCGCACCGCCGACTAATATATCTATTTCAGCAGGTTTGTACCAGCCTGGGTCTGCTAGTGTGATATTCTGAGGAATCTCAATGTTAGAAATATCTACTTCTTCTGCTGGCAAAGGTTTCATTATCCGAGAGAGAATGTAGGCATCAACACGCGCACAAGGTTTTTTACTGTTACGCGCTTGAATGGCAACCTTGCAATGCTTTTGAACATCAAAGGATATTTCCTTAATAGCTGTAATGTTGGCATCTACATCCTCACCCTGCAAGCCTAACTTCTCCGCCAGCGCCTGAGAGATAAAATTAGATTGAGCACCACAGTCGAGAAAACAACGAGCCTCATGCATTGTATTTGTCTTTTCATTTTTAACTAAAACAATTGCAGTCGACAACAATACCTCAGTATCACTGCAGACTGTTAATGCTACGGGCGCAGACACAAACTCCTTCTCACCTCCGTCCTTCTGTTTATCTGACGTCATAGTCTTGTGCAAAAGGGTATTGTGTTTACGCTTGCAAATAACACATGGACTTGCCTTACACTGATGTGCAAAATGCCCGCCACGGAAACAATTAATGCACACCTTCAAAGTTTTTATCAATGCATTTCGCTCATCGACTGACATTTGATTTAATTTTTCACAGTTATAAATTAAATGATCCCCATTACATATGCGACAAACTCGCGTATTACTTATATTGGAATTGCTCGATGTGTTAGAATCGCTTGCCGCGGCAACAAATGATTTCTGCGCCTTATCCATTCGCTTATAATTAATCTGCTTATTATCTGTTTTCTCGCTAGCAGTAGTCGCCGAAATCATTTCCAACACATCGGCCCTCTGACGTAAAAACTCATAAAAATTGTCCAAAGTAGGATTCTCCGTTAAGCTATTCCTATATTCCTCCCACTTCGTACAAGTAGCAGTATCTAATTTACTTGCAAACATAAATATTATAAGTGTATCCCAGTTATCTGTTTTTTCACCTAAACTATTTAAAGCCCTCAAATGTTTCGAAACATGATCAATTAGAAACCGCAACGACTTATCAGTCTCCCTTCCTGACAAAGACACATTAAAAAGTGACTTAAGGTGAGTATGAATAAGCTGGCGCTTGTTATCAAACCTATCGCATACTAATTTCCAAGCCGCGGTATAATTCGCCGCCGATATCTCTAACGATTGGATAACAGACGCTGCGTTTCCTAATAAGGATGCTTTTAAATATTGAAACTTACAAATATCACTGAGATTATCATTGTTGTGTACAATTGATATATACACATCGCGAAACTCTAACCATTTCGTGGTAGAACCATCAAAGCTAGGAAGACGTATAGTAGGCAGTCGCACGCCGCCCGCGTCCGTTCCGCTCCGGGACGAACGCGCGTCGTCGTCCGGGCCCCCGTCCAGCGAGGAGCGAGGCTCATTAGCCGCGATCAATTCCTGCGCCTGACTAATTGCACAAAAGAATAACTTTTCTGTATTTTCACGCTCACTAAAATCTGGCTCGCTGGTCGGTGGTCCGTCCTGCTTAACCTTGGATTCACTCACTTCAATGTTAGTCTGGATCTTATCGTATTCCTCAAACAACAAGTCCGCTTTCCGTAATCTTAATTTAATTTCATTTAAATTTGCCTTAGAAACCTGCTTTAATTTCTTAAACTCATCTAAATAATTTCTAAATGTAGTTAATCGACCCTTAATCGATGCTCTCTTTGCCTTCAATTCTGTGTCAGTCATATTGTAAACTAATTACAAATATAGGTCAAGCCGTTCAATAAAAATGCAATAAATACCTTTATGTACGTTTTCCTTATACGAAACAGCTGTACGTCTCACCGGCTGATAACCAGGACAATAGAACTAGGTCAACTCGGCGCAGGCGATGGCAGGCCGGCGCGGGCGCAGGGCGGGTTATCCTGGAATATTCGGCCGAAATACTATAATTTACGTAAACAAACCTATTTGCAATAGCTAATTGAGCTAAGAGATGCAAGATAGTTAAGGATTCTACGATTATTAACTTTAATTTCATAAAATGAATGCAATATTTAAGCACAAAGGCGTAATGTAGGTAGGTATACCTATAACTTGAACGATAATTTTAAATAGCTTATTCAATTGCAAATTATACCAATAATTTGTATTTCTACAGATGTTTCTTTTAGTTTACAGCAGATAGCAACGTAAATAAGGAAAATGTGCAATTAAATATGGTTTAACTGTGAGCTATTGATTATTTTTTGTTGCTAAGTGCGTTGACCTTGAGTAGGTAAGCGAGTTTAATGATATTTTAGCTTTAAAATTATGCACTTAAATATAATAAATGAGATCTGCTCGCACAAACGAAGCTTTACAGGGCTAACACAACAAATAAATAGGTAGGATAAGGAACGGGCTAACCTCCCTTTTGTTCTAGAAGTCGGCTTCAGCACACGTCACTTAGGTAATACTGGGCACTTAGGTATCACAATTTCTGGTAGGTTTTTTTCCTCTTCTAGATCTCGGTGGTTACAATGCAGCTCCGTTTCTCCCGTCAATCCTTTGTGAAGTAGATTGCAGATTCGTGCTATGCGCCCGCATAGCAACAGTAACACGGTCGCCAAAATGTTCGGTGTACTCCTCAATGTAAGATCTTCTTATGAAGAATGAAGAACTCCAGGATAGTACTATTTTTCTTTTAATTAACTTAATAACTAGGTACAAGTAGTTTAGGTATTTTAATGAATCTATACAGATATATGTGTAGCCGCTTCGGCTGTAAGGTGCAGTCTAATGTAGGTACGCGGCGCGGGGACCGTGACGTATGTGTGTGACGTCATGTGTCGTCAACCGGTCTTCGTACGAGTACTTGGGTAAACGCATATATGTTGTGTTGTGTGAACAACATATATGTACTACAAATTGACCTCAAACTGCCGTTAATCGACCAACGGTTAGAATTATCAATCATGCATTATTACTGACGTTAGCTAGACCAAGGTTACAGACAATCCTTGAAGAGGTTAATTACAAAGACAACAAACTCGTACCGGAAATCTGACTCCCAAATATAAACGATATTTTGTGGATAGTTTGGCAAAATGACTTAAAGGATATGTTATTTAGTACAATAGCATTTTAGTATGCCTTGTTGCATTGTTACTCAGGACGAACTCTCGTCGTAAAAGGATTTGTCGGTTGCCCAGTTCGATGGCGTAATGTTACGAATCCTGTTTCTATAAATAACTAACGAATTAGATTAAAGAGACGACCGAACAATATTCTCAAACTATTTACAGCAAAGAACTATGGCTTACATCTCTTGACCGAAGTAAATGAAGTTGGTCCTAAACTTAAACAACTACACAAAACAAAGCAAGAAACCGTGTAGGTAAATTGTATTCAAAGTGCTTATTTGTTGTATGAGTATGATATATCGAAAACACTTTAAGCTCATTAAAACCAATAGGGCAATACATTTTCCGAGAGAAGCCGATTTTCACAATTTGCTAAGGCACTCTTATGGATAAAATGTTGAAAGGTAGTCAGTGTAGTCACTGAATGTGGAGGCCTGTTTCTGAAATAATAAATTAAACGGAAATTGAAGAATGAATCTCTTTCGATTTTAGACCACAGTTTCCTCTTACAAATAAAGTTGCGCTCGCATCCTAAAATTATCGCCCGCTACTGCGGTATTACTAACAGAAAGTTCCCGTTTATTTCATTTGACAAATGTTTTCTGAATAGGTTTCTGGGGCCTAGAGAGATTAACAGAAGTTGTATATTTACAATTAACTTTTGGAACTCCATTAGCGCGTTGTAGGATCGATACACATTTCCGCAGTTGCTTACTAAGCGCCATTTATTAGAATTTTGCGGCGCGACTATTTGTCAGTAACAGAGGAGACGCCACAACTTATTCAAAAACGGTTCGTAAGGTCAGAGGACGAGTCCCAGTCCCAATTGAATTTAGTGTAAGGAACAAGAAATATGATGTTTATAATTACTGTGCTTATGACTTAATTTAGAAGACTTCGGACTCCTAATATACCTGACATACAATAATTTGTTAGGACACTCATAAAAGGGAGCGCAGATTCTAGGCAAAATGGATTTCTAGTGGTAACAGAAAACTTAAAATTATTGCCGTTTAAATAGATATTGATGAACTATATTTATCAGAAGTAAGGTCTTGAAACCTAAATGAAAAATAAAAGCTCAGCGGTTAAGGTACGCAGTACTTATAGCTACGATATTTTGACCTATTGGTCTCGAATGACAGACAAATGTAAATACCATTGTCATCGTCCGTGGCGCTACATGCTACAGCCGTGCGCACGTACGACTTTTAAGAAAATTCTAATTATATGCCATACGATAAATAAATAATTGTCATCTCGATATAATTGTAGAATCAGGTATTACCCTACATAACAGTTGCATCTTGTTTATGGGAAGTCCCGCTGCATATGGATTTTAGGAAATAAGCAAGAATACAGTAAATATTAACCCGTATGTTTATGTGTATACATCATTTTATAAAGAACGTGAGACATTTATATTATTCGCACAAACGAGCAATATAGAATATATTGCTTTGCAATTTGGTGATAAATTACGAAAGTTCTGAAAAGAAAACTATTTACTATCTTAAGCTGATGACTGAATTTTAATTATAAATGGGTAATCGTACATCATTAACCCTTATTTGAAGAGTTATCTGTCGTCTTACATTCTTATTAGAATATCGAAATGGACTAAAGAGCCATAAGTCGTAATGTTTTAGAATTACTAGCTCACGAATCGTACAATTTTGCCTTAATAAATTCGGCTAGTCAGCACATAAGTCATAAAAATGATAAGCCTAAAAATATATGCATCACATATTCATAATTATTCAAACACAAATTAAATATTTCAAATATCGAAAAAAGCATACTAGCTAGACATAGTAAAAGACTAAATAAAGTTGACGCGTACAGTGTAGAGAGGATTCCCGCATTAACATTCATGTATATTCATGGAAGTATCAAAGTCAATTTAATTAGAAATAATTGCCTTCATTTGATCTTCGCCTAAGTATGTGTGACTCATTAGATCATTGATTCGTTTCAATCGCTGGTATCCCAAAGCTTTTTGCTCAGTTGACCCATTTTAATTTAATAGGAAAAATTTGCATAGTTTCCGTTCTCGTAAAGACTTTGAGTAGGAGCTTACCTTTTATTATATGGATCCTTAGCTAATCATGGCCATGGTATTGTCAATTCAGTCAGAAGCCGAAAATGTATTATCATCTTATTTGCAGTTTTGCTACCAGTCCAGCAGTAACGCATACATTATCGTGATGTGGGTATTCATTACAAATTAACATATGATAGCGTGCAATTTCTTCCAACTCAAGCGTCCATTTCAATTGTTTTGGCAAATGTATATTTCATATACAGAATTCATAACACATTATGCAATGGGAAATGTTGACATTTGGCAGTGGGCTATGTAAGACAATGTTTAAGCTATGTCAATATTGCTTATTACTCAGTATACTAACAATAATATGTGCATATTCGGAGATACATATAGGCGCATTACTTATGGTACAGTAATCAATTTACATGAAAAATAAAAATCTCAACATAATGTCATAATGCTCATGGCAGTGCTATGATATAATTGTGTATTATAGTTACATGATATAATTATAGTTATCTTAAGCAGAAGAAGACTAGTATCTTGGTGAATTTATAAGACAAAAAACATGTATATGATCTTGTTCTGACTAGGGACTGTTGTAAGGGAAACGTGAGACAAATTTAGCCGACGTTGATGTAACACCCATTGATGAAGGGGAAGCTCTTCAGAGTTTGGGTTGCTACAGATATTTTCTCACAAAAATGTTATTGAAATAACAGGTTTTATTTCCGTAAATATTGTAATACCGATCTATTAACTACTGGCTTCCTGTCGGTTTTATGTTATACATAAATTAAGTGATTCACCACCATCATAGAGTCATAATGGATAACTGTGCTGTGCTGTGTGGAGTCAGTTTCAACTCATGAAACCTTAGTGGCTAAATTTTGAAACATCCCTTTGTATACCTTCCTATTTCTTATTATGACATTTCTGTATAAATAAAGTATATCAGTCACAGTACGCCCTAACCAGCGCCGGCAGAGGTTTAAACACGTCTCATTAGTGGTTCAAGCGAAGGCACGGACACCTAAATAGAACCGTTTTTCCCCCGAAGGGTAAAAAACGGATATTTAGGTTCCTGCCGAAGCTTGAACCACCCTTAAGGGCCTTGCCGGCTAAAGGTACTGAGGAAAAAGCAGCCGAGCGCTGGTAACCGGGCGACACTAGTACTTGACTGGCGCGCCAGATGGCGCTACTAGTCGAGGAATTCACTCGATTAGGGCCGAGTTATGAAGGTGTTAATCTCATTAGTGGTTCAAGCTTCGGCAGGAACCTAAATATCCGTTTTTACCCTTCGGGGGGGTTCTATTTCGTGAAAACGGTTCTATTTACCGTCTCATACTTCCATATCGATAAGGTTTGATTTCGTATGCGTCGCATCGCCGTCGCGCGACCATCGCGCGACCGTCGCCCACGCAAGCCACGGCGTTACAGTTTGTATGATTCACAGTAAATGTCAATAGACTTACGGTAAGTTTTTTGACCGGGATGTATGCATACCTACTTAATATTGGGAGCTTAACAAAAACCGAAAATCACGGTCTCTATCCCGGGCAACATAAGTATACTCTGTCTTTTCAAAGTCTCAGTTCTCATGCCTACTGTGCCTTAAGCTAAAACTACCGTAGGCTACCAAATTGATTGTGTACAAAATAATGTTTTCCGGTCACTACTGAGCAATAATTGCCGGTCACTGTCGATAGTTAAGATATAATCTACTGATTTACATATTATCTTGTGGCCACTTTAATTTTTAACGAGTACCCACCTAATTGTCTACAGCCATTAATTGCCCACTGCTGAGCATAGGCCTCCCTTCGTGTACGCCACTTGGCTAATCCTGGGCTAATCTCACCAGAAGTGCTCCGCAGTTTTTCGAAAGTATTATAGTATTTTTGGACGATCTAACTGACGGAATAAGCAGAATGCCATTTTTTTTATGTAGTCGTTTATTTATAGCGTATGCCCCTCACTCACTGTAACATACATATAGCAAGTGACTGTAAACGTATACAAGTTATATGTAAACAGAGCAAGTGCAACAACCTTATTAATTCCCAGTAAAACGGGTAATGATAGCGGCAACAACCTGACAATTTACCCTCCGATTTATCAGTTCGTCTCGCATTTTCTCCAGAACAGGTTTATTTTCTCCTGAATGCCAACTGTTTAGTTATTTTAGAATACCTTAGGACAATATAATGAAAGTGACTGCTAAAGTTTGAGGTTAGAAAGCGTTTTCTATTCCACTAAGCGCGCATTGTATTATGCCCTTGTGTTCCATATACAGTTAAGAATAGGTACAGTCAGCAACCAAGCTGTGAATACAAAGTGTCAAAAATATGAATACACACCTTAATACACACATAGTAAAGTTCTGTACACATATTTTTAGCATTTTGGCTATATTCATAGCTTTGTTGCTGACTGTACCTACTCAGCTTTGTTGGCTTTGAAATAGGGTTACGTATTTACCTAATACGAGTACCTATATGTCTTTAATAGATATACATTAGTTATGCAATATTTTCAGACACAACGCCTGGTTTTGTACCCCATAATCCAGTCGAATATTTAGTCCATCACTTTCAACCAATAGCAGGGCGGCTCACTCCGCGTTTCTTCCGTACATCAACGGCCGCGAGTTCGCGGCCCATAAAGTTTGACAACCTTCACGCTGCGCAATAGAACTCAATGCAGTCCGTTGACAGGTTGTTGAGAGTGAGCCTTCTGTACTTGTACTTTTATATATTCTGTGCCAATAGCCTAGTTCGTTTCAGATTCCATCAACTCTTAAATAGTCCTTACACCCTGGTGGGTGCTTACACCTCTGCGTCCCAGACACGGACGAGGCAAGGGCATCCGCTAGGTTTACCCCTTACATTTCAATTAAGTGTCAAATGGCCTCTACGTGTTGGCTTCGGCTCTGCGCACGCCGTCCAGAGATTCGGAATATCCAATTACAAATTACAAATCATTTATTCAACAAATAGGCCTATTTGTTGAATAAATGTTTTGTAATTTGTAAACAGGGGCACTTTTACACGTCAATATACAAGTTGAACTGAAATTACAATTGATAATACTGATTCTAACTAAAGTATTACGCTACTACAATAATTAGAGATGTATAAGGTAAACGTCGATATTAAAACTAAAAACCGGCCAAGAGCGTGTCGGGCCACGCTCAGTGTAGGGTTCCGTAGTTTTTCGTATTTTTCTCAAAAACTACTGAACCTATCAAGTTCAAAATAATTTTCCTAGAAAGTCTTTACAAAGTTCTACTTTGGTGATTTTTTTCATATTTTTTAAACATATGGTTCAAAAGTTAGAGGGGGGGGACGCACTTTTTTTTCCTTTAAGAGCGATTATTTCCGAAACTATTAATATTATCAAAAAATTATTTTAGTAAACCCTTATTCATTTTTAAATACCTATCCAACAATAAATCACACGTTGGGGTTGGAATGAAAAAAATATCAGCCCCCACTTTGCATGTAGGGGGGGGTACCCTAATAAAACATTTTTTCCCATTTTTTATTTTTGCACTTTGTTGGCGTGATTGATATACATATTGGTACCAAATTACAGCTTTCTATTGCTTACGGTTACTGAGATTATCCGCGGACGGACGGACGGACGGACAGACAGACATGGCGAAACTATAAGGGTTCCTAGTTGACTACGGAACCCTAAAAACTACTCATAATAAATAAAAATACAAATACAAAAAAAGAAGTCTAAGGTTTCCGTAATGGGAAGACATACAATATAGTAATATATCTTTTTATACCAGCATAAAGCTCCTTTACATAACACTGTTAGTCGATTAGTGTCAATTCAATAGGAATGACATAACACTTTTTCATCACATTTGCTGTTTAAAGGTATCATTACGTCTACGTGTACTGAAGCATAATGTACTATTTTATTCCCAAGGGAATAATGGATTTAGTTTTAAAAATTAATACAATCCGTACAATACTTCAGGCAAAGGATGTTTCAATCTGCCAAGGATTTTTATTGCACAACAAAAATTTGACTATTAAGCTATAAAATATATTATACGGTATGAAAAATGCATTTTATTTATGTTTTACAATTATTTCAGTGTGTTTTGCATTAATTTCGTAAAATTTGACTCAGATAAATTGTTATAATTTACAATCAGACAATTACTCTCTACTCACGCTTGACCGCGGGCGTACGCGAGGCACCCACCGTTGCCTAGCAACGGAGAGTACAACATAAAAATAAGTACAATTTTAGTTCAATTATTATGATTTATATGCTTTTATGAACGTTGCATTTAATTTATATGCAGTATTTTCGTGTTCGTTTTCGTTCAAAAAGTGTTTGTTACCAAAAACAATGGATTTAATATGAATAATCTGATGTAGATCAAGATACACTACTGGTCGCAAGTCGCAACGCCGCCGGTTGAATGTTTTGCCTTATGACTGTTTCCTCTGTATTTTTCTCTCAAATGTGATGAAAAACATTGTGTGTAACTCGGGGAGTATGAATATTACTAACTCGAGTCTTTAAATCGCTCCGGCAAGCCGTCGCGATTTAACTTACTCTCGTTAGTAATATTCAACTTCCTCCCCTTGTTGCACAATGTACTATTCTCCACCTGACAGTTCATTGCCTATTGAACTAAAAAGAAAAACCGTCACATTACAAATAACCACACAATTATAACCGATTTAGACCCAGTTCTACCATACTTACACATGAAATATCAACTTTATGACAATTCACATAAAGTTCAAAATAGAAAGGTTAGAAATGCTGTCAAAAGGCAAATATGATTGCTATAGCATACGCCACAGTTTATACTAAACTTACAAATGCAAATGAGACTTTATACTTATGTAAATAAGGTTCAATTATAAATGAAAATGAGCACTTTATGGAGGCGTAAATGAATGCTACAATTAAATTCAAGTGTTCGATGTTCAATGACCATTACGACCTATAAAATAACCTCGATATAAGTCATACGAATTTCAACTTTATTCCAACGACGTTAAGAAACAGAATGTGTACATATTTATGAGTATGCGCTTGCGCAAATCGTGTCAGTATATTAGTGTTATATTTTTTTGTATAATTTGCATGTAAGGAAACTTATTTGAAAACAGTTTTGTAATGATGCCACGATATGTTTGTAATACTAATAATGTGTAAAAGGGGATTGAATCTATACTGCAATTTAACAGTTAGTGGCATGTCGGCACCCCACTTTTTTGTAACTTTCGTATTTTCTACGCCCACTGGTGGCGAAACCGGGAATCGAACCGGGTCTCCAGCTATCGCGGCTGACGTGCTAAACCGTTACACCACCTCGACCGCCGTGGTACCCGTCGAAGTAAAGATATCAACGGGTTTGTGAAAAACTCCTCACTATTTCGAATCACTTTGCTTTTGGTCTCAGCATTGATTCGTACGTAGAGATGGGCCGAATATTCGGTATTCGGCATATTCGGCAACTTTGTCAATATTCGTATTCGGCCGAATAGTTCAGTTATTCATATTCATATTCATTTATTCAATGCAACCATGGTATTTTACAGAGGTGTTTACAGATTGTAGGTACAAACATGGACCCCACTAGGGTGTAGCATTTTTACATATTATAAATAGTACAACAAAACAAAACAAACAACACATTTACATTGTTACATTGCCGAATATTTACCGAATAAACAAAGTGTTAAATAACGTAAGTTGTTTCGTAATTCATTGGATAATGCCATCCTATTTCAGCATTCCAAGGAACTACAAAAATAGAGCTAAATATATGCTTAAAAATATCAATAACATTTTGTTTCTAACAAAAATATAGGTCAAGAGAAAACAAAATTGTAAGTATCCATCTATTGATAAGAACAGTAGGCGCCGTAGTAAGACCGTTTTCACAATATCCGATCCGATATCGGATGTCGGAAGGATTTCAATAGAAAAAATCCAAGATGGCGCCTGTAATGTATGGGATATTTGTCCGACATCCGATATCGGATCGGATAATGTGAAAACGCACTAACACCAGTAACATTATGTATTTATTACCATTCGTTTAAAAGTTTTAAACTTTACATCATCAGCTTTAAAAATATAGCGTGCCGAATATTCGGCCGAATGTTCAGTTCGGTAAAATCTGAACCGAATGTTCGGCCAAATAGTCGTATTCGGCAAAGTCCATATTCGGCCCATCTCTAATTCGTAGCAATTATTCGTTTACACAGCTTGATGCCTTTTGAATACAAATTATTTAAAAAATCTGAATGTTAGTCAAACAAACAAACAAACAAACAAAGCATTTATTGCAAACATATTACAAACATATAACATGTGGGAGTAATATGACCCTGCAAGGGCGCAGCAATCTTATAACTACTTAATAGTAGGTATATAAATAAATTACAAATTAGGTTTTACAAGTTATTAATAATACTTTTAGCTACTTAATTTTGTTATAATAGGTATTAATTAAACATTCTGTCATCAAAAAACTCTTGCAATGTATAAAAGGTTTTGCTTATTAGATATGTGTTAAGAGATTTTTTGAATAATTTAATACTGTCTATTTGTTTTATAGATTGAGGAAGTTTATTAAAGATTTTTATGCACATCATATGTGGTCCGGAGTGACATATTTTTAAAGTAGATGTGGGCAGTGAAAGGTGGTTATTTTGGCGGAGGTTTAATGGTTTGGCATGTCGGTCTTTTGCTAAAAGGAAGAAAGAGCTGTTTAGTTTTACGAAAGTGCAGACTTCAAAGATGTACAAAGAGGTTAGTGTTAATATTTCCAGGTTTTTGAAATGAGGTCGACAGGTGTCTAGAGGCTTTATATTAACTAAAATTCGAACGCACCTTTTTTGTAAAATGAATAAGTTATTGATGTCTGTACTGTTACCCCAAAGAAGTATGCCGTAACGGAGTATGGAATGGGCATAGGCATAATATGCGGAAGTGGCAGTTTTTAAATCAGTTGTCTTTTTCAATTCAGATAAGGCATAGGAGAATCTAGATAATTTGTTGCTTACATTCTGTATGTGGTCTTTCCAATTTACGTTTGTGTCGATTGTTAATCCTAACAAGGGAAATGTATCGGTTGATTCTAGTTTAGAGTCACTGTAAGAGAAGTCTAATTTTAACGGAGATTTTTGGTGCGGTCTGAATTGCATTATTTTTGTTTTGTTAAAATTCAATTTTAGGTTATGGTCGGTTAGCCAAGAATCTATTTCAGTCAGTATATGGGTAAGGTTAGAATTAAGATCATTGTTGTTTGTGCAGGGAAATACTACTGAAACGTCATCTGCAAATAAAATACTGGGTGCACTAATGGAGTAAGGCAAATCATTAATATAAATAAGGAACAGTAGGCAACCTAATACACTACCTTGGGGAATGGACTGAGTGACATCTACTTTATTTGAACTTATGCGTGAAATTAGTCCTGTGTGGTTATTATGATGCTCTATTTCTACACATTGTTTTCGATTTGTGAGGTAAGAGACAAACCATTTGTGTACAGTTCCTCTTACTCCAATACCGTACAATTTCTTCAACAGAACATCATAAGATACCCTATCGTAAGCCTTGCTCATATCCAATAATAGTCCTACCGCATATTGTTTATTATTTATTATGTTTAATATTTGATCGATATAGTTATAAACAGCTAAAGTTGTAGAGTGTTTTTTCCTGAACCCGTTTTGATTATTGTTAAATATGGAGTATTTTTCGCAAAATCTGTATAGTCGATTGGACATAGCAGTTTCTAATATTTTAGAAAAAGTAGGTAAAAGAGCTATGGGACGGTAGTCTTTAGTTCAATGATTATTGAAATTCGATAACTATCTAACGGAAGGATATAATTACTGTAAATCGTTAATTGAACTAAAGCAATCAATTAAATTAGACTATAATTGGCATCTACTTACCGGTTTTCTTTCCTGGGCACGAATTAAAGTTACAAGCGCGATTTGTTCACAATTTACATCTGCGAATGTAAGGTGCCTGCTGCCCGTTAATAAATAAATAAATATTATAGGAAATTCTTACACAGATTGACTGAGGCCCACGGTAAGCTCAAGAAGGCTTGTGTTGTGGGTACTCAGACAACGATATATATAATATATAAATACTTATATACATAGAAAACATCCATGACACAGGAACAAATATCTGTGCTCATCACACAAATAAATGCCCTTACCGGGATTCGAACCCGGGACCGCGGCGTAGCAGGCAGGGTCACTACCGACTGCGCCAGACCAGTCGTCAAATTAATAAAATAAATACTGATTGTATATTTTCCTGAAACTCCCAAATCAAAAGAGGAGATTATTTAAATTTCGAAATCTTAGCTCCTGTTTCCTCTTAATTTCCAGCGCTTGCGCACCCTACGAGAATAACACGAAAGTTATACTGTACATTCATAAACTTTTATTCAAAGGCTATAATATATGTTTCTTTGTAAATGACGTTAATATTCTTTGTAAATGACGATCCTTAATGGGAGACACAATATCTTTGTAAATGACGTTAATATTCTTTGTAAATGACGATCCTTAATGGGAGACACAATTATCTTTGTAAATGACGTTAATATTCTTTGTAAATGACGATCCTTATTGGGAGACATAATTATTTTTATTTGGAATCTATTATGTAATTTTTGACGATCATGATGAGAAGATAAACATAATTTCGACATGTAGCAAATTTATAGTGTAATTTTTATCATGAAATAAAGAAATCTAATCTAATCTATCTAATCTAATCTATGTCAACTTAGTAAAGTCAAAGAGGATCAAGTATTATAGAGAGTTAGTGTCAAAGTAAAATATGGTAATCACAGTGCATAGACTGTCATCTCTCGACACAGGCTTAAAACTTTTGAACCTCAGTTTTGACAATTTGGCCCATATTCTTAGCTTGATATGTGTTACAATGTCAAATATTAATATTAGCGTCATCGCTATCTAGCTGAGCGTCCCCCAAAAGTGTAACGCCATCTAAGCCACCATACCTATTGCTATATGGTTCTGAGGTACGTTTTAGACTGTAGCTGTCTATATGGAGTTACATATGTCTTTGGTGAAGTGTACCTATTATTGTGCGTACAATCATAATCATAATAAATCAGTTACTACTAATACTAAGCGGGAAAAGTGTTCAAAACGGTCTCGACGAGACTTTACTGTATAGAATAAAAGTGTGTCCATGCCATATTTGAACACCTCACCGGTATACCTATTTCTGCTGTTGACTGTACACACACAATGCTATTCTATTCATAAGTATTTCGTTCCGCCGTGACGAAATGTATTGACAAAAACTGTTCGCTTGCCAAATCGTTCAGGTTTTCGTGTTACGATTGTTCTGAATATGTCAGCATTTAATTGGCTCGCATGTTTGTCTATATTATATGAGGTAACAAGCTTTTTCCGTGGCTTTGCTCGCGTTAGAAAGAGACAAAAAGTAGCCTATGTCACACTCCATCCCTTCAACTATCTCCATTTAAAAAATCATGTCAATTCGTCGCTCCGTTTTGCCGTCAAAGACGGATTTAAACAAGCAGACATACACACTTTCCCATTTATAATAATAGTATAGTATGGATACGTACAAGTTGTTAAAAAAGGTTTTTTTAACTTTGAAATTTCTCTACACCCTTTTAAAATGTTGAGGTCACTAAAGGGACTTTGTGCCTTTTTCTTTTACCATATTTAGGTAAAGTGTACTATCAGCTGCAAAATTGCATGGAGAAATTATGAATAAATGAATTTATAAATTCCCTATGAATTTTTGCAGCTGAAAGTAGATGTGTCCAGGAAGTCGGCTCCACATAAACTGCGAATGCATTTTTTTGCAATGTAAGAATAATTTCAGCATCCGTCGAGTTTCCCCAAAGTATGAGACCATATCTTAATATTGACGCCACATAACCGTGATACGCAGAATGATTACGCTAACCAGTGTGCGTAGCCGAATGCACAAACGCTCACGAAACGCTCACTATAATCTCTCTTTCGTAGCTATCTATCTCAATCGCTCTTGCATATTGGCGCGACAGAGCCAGACTACATTTCTGCGGCGTTTTGGTGGCGTTTCGCGTCCCAGAAATGCCGTTCGGCTGCAACGCCTGTTCAAGCTATGGTAATATTTCTATCCATACTAAAATATTATAAATGGGAAATTGTGTATATCTGTTTGTTTGTCCGTCCTTCACGGCAAAACGGAGCGAGGATTTGACGCGATTTTTTGTGTATAAATAGTTGAAGAGATGGAGAGTGACAAAGGCTGCTTTTTGTCTCTTTCTAACAATTTGTTTGGAGGAGTTTGTATGGAGCGGAGAATTTTCGTGAATTTAATGCAAGCGAAGCCGCGGGCAAAAGCTAGTCCCCTATAAGTTGAACAAAACCTCATAAAACTGTCACTGTGGTATTAAAATAATACATTACTTCCTAATATTTGCGGTCAATATAATAGTGTCATTATCATTACGCGGTACAGAGTATATGACGGAAATGGTACACCTATCCATCACTATTTATTTTGGTGACCATGAAATTGACCGCATTATGGATTGTGGTCTAAAAAGGTTTATGTTATTGGGAAAATTGAGGCGCTTACGACCTGTTGCTTTTGATGAAAGTGGCAGTTTGAATAGGTTCGGATTTCAAATATTTTACTGCGCTGCGGTTCACTCTATTATGTTTATGGTTACGAATATTGTTACTACGACCGGCTGGACCAAGGCCGGATTTTAGGGTCCCCCCACATCTAGCGTCTCGCGAGCGTAGCGTCGGGCCAACTGTAACGGCCGCGGCGTCGACGCGACGTCTTTTTTCATACAGTTGAGCCGACGCTACGCTCGCGAGATGTGGGGTGACCCTTATAGCCCTGGGTATTCGAGAACTCGGTTCATTAGAGAATATAGATCCCTTATCTGTCTTAAAACTATTGCCAGAACATCTAGGCACCTATGCCCGGCCCTTCTGTGTCTAAGATGAAATCCGGTCCAGCCGGCCCAGGCAAAATGACAATCGTTGACGCTAGACGCCGATCGAAACGCATTCTCAAGTCTGGCTCTGTCGCGCACATACGGAAGAGCGATAGGGCCTCCCCACATCTAGCGTCTCACGAGCGTAGCGTTGGGCCAGGCTCTGTCGCGCACATACGGTAGAGCGATAGGGCCTCCCCACATCTAGTGTCTCACAAGCGTAGCGTCGGGCCAGGCTCTGTCGCGCACATACGGTAGAGCGATAGGGCCTCCCCACATCTAGTGTCTCACAAGCGTAGCGTCGGGCCAGGCTCTGTCGCGCACATACGGTAGAGCGATAGGGCCTCCCCACATCTAGCGTCTCACTAGCGTAGCGTCGGGCCAGGCTCTGTCGCGCACATACGGTAGAGCGATAGGGCCTCCCCACATCTAGCGTCTCACAAGCGTAGCGTCGGGCCAGGCTCTGTCGCGCACATACGGTAGAGCGATAGGGCCTCCCCACATCTAGCGTCTCACAAGCGTAGCGTCGGGCCAGGCTCTGTCGCGCACATACGGTAGAGCGATAGGGCCTCCCCACATCTAGCGTCTCACTAGCGTAGCGTCGGGCCAGGCTCTGTCGCGCACATACGGTAGAGCGATAGGGCCTCCCCACATCTAGCGTCTCACTAGCGTAGCGTTGGGCCAGGCTCTGTCGCGCACATACGGTAGAGCGATAGGGCCTCCCCACATCTAGCGTCTCACAAGCGTAGCGTCGGGCCAGGCTCTGTCGCGCACATACGGTAGAGCGATAGGGCCTCCCCACATCTAGCGTCTCGCGAGCGTAGCGTCGGGCCAGGCTCTGTCGCGCACATACGGTAGAGCGATAGGGCCTCCCCACATCTAGCGTCTCACGAGCGTAGCGTCGGGCCAGGCTCTGTCGCGCACATACGGTAGAGCGATAGGGCCTCCCCACATCTAGCGTCTCGCAAGCGTAGCGTCGGGCCAGGCTCTGTCGCGCACATACGGTAGAGCGATAGGGCCTCCCCACATCTAGCGTCTCACTAGCGTAGCGTCGGGCCAGGCTCTGTCGCGCACATACGGTAGAGCGATAGGGCCTCCCCACATCTAGCGTCTCACAAGCGTAGCGTCGGGCCAGGCTCTGTCGCGCACATACGGTAGAGCGATAGGGCCTCCCCACATCTAGCGTCTCACAAGCGTAGCGTCGGGCCAGGCTCTGTCGCGCACATACGGTAGAGCGATAGGGCCTCCCCACATCTAGCGTCTCACGAGCGTAGCGTCGGGCCAGGCTCTGTCGCGCACATACGGTAGAGCGATAGGGCCTCCCCACATCAAGCGTCTCGCGAGCGTAGCGTTGGGCCAACTGTATGGATAAAGACGCTGCGTTGACGTCACGCCTACGCGGCTTCAGGCTTTGGCCCGACGCTACGCTGGCTAGACGCTAGATGTGGGGGGCTCATAGATATAGCTTCGATAACGATATTTATCGTGTTTGGGCTGTAGTGTTATAAGTATTATGCCTTATTACATGTATACTCTCTATGTATCACTAGTCTATGATATTAGTATGTCGGAGAATGACCAAAATGTGGTTTAAGATACGTTTTATGACGCTATATTTGACAAATAGAGCAAACAAGGGTTTTACAACCTTGTACAACCTGGCTGGTATTCGATTGAGTTCTGCCAAAACGTCAGAGAGGACGCCACTGTCTAAAAGAATAGAATCGAAAAACAGATGATGGACAGATGATTGGAGGCTGTCAATCGATCTGCAGTGGAAATGGTTGAGGAGTGCTGGCGTTGTTGGAGATTCATCGGTCTAATCCGGCGGTTTGCTTGAAATAATAGGCGAAATGTATTATTTGATATGATTTAATGTGTAATCGGTTTGGTGCAGTAAATTCTGTAAAATGGACATGGTATTTCATTGAAAGCTCTCATAAACAACTACAACGGGTCCTGACAACGGTTCTGGCCCCGTAGCCGAATGGCATTTCTCCGACGCCAAACGAAAGCGATACGCCGCTGGCTCTGTCGCGCCAATACGCAAGCGCGATAGAGATAGATATCTACTAGCGCTTCGTTTCGTGAGCGTTTCGTGAGCGATTGTGCCATTCGGCTAGCCACCCAGCACAGATATTTGCTTAGTGGATATCCGCTCTCGAAGAAAATGGTAGCGGACATCTATATGTTTGCTCCTCGGATGATACATGTCGTTACCTGAAAGACTGATGGCACTTTGGTTACTGGTGGCTAGCCGAATGGCACAATCGCTCACGAAACGCTCACGAAACGAAGCGCTAGTAGATATCTATCTCTATCGCGCTTGCGTATTGGCGCGACAGAGCCAGCGGCGTATCGCTTTCGTTTGGCGTCGGAGAAATGCCATTCGGCTACGGGGCCTGGTATGATACGCCCACGATCCGACAAGTATATAAGAGCTGTATCCACCCATATATAGGATTGGAATAAACGTCGTAAAGGTAACTAGTCGTTTCAATTACTTCCCACATCGCAGGGCATTTGGCTACGTACTGGACCGGTCATCAAAACCAAATCAAATTCGTGACAAATTACATGTTTCGACATAGTCAAAACCAGTTTTATCTGGATCGAATGTCAATAGTAAATAGTTGGGGTAAACGCTCGTGACTTGAACGCATACTTTGTTGATCGGTTAACAAATTGACTGAATTAATTGTTAAGTACTTACTTGTTAATTGGACTTTTAAGGTTAATGGTTCATTTGATAGTAGATATAAGTTATGAGTGGTGGTTTTAAAGTCCATTAATTAACACTCTTTGAGATGTCAAACTTTGATATGACATTGTTATTATAAATACATAGATTGACGACCGGTCTGGCTCAGTCGGTAGTGACCCTGACTGCTAAGCCGCGGTCCTGGGTTCGAATCCCGGTAAGGGCATTTATTTGTGTGATGAGCACTGATATTTGTTCCTGAGTCATGGGTTTTCTATGTATATAAGTATGTATTTATCTATTTAAGTATGTATATCGTCGCTTAGCACCCATAGTACAAGCTTTGCTTAGTTTGGGGCTAAGTTGATCTGTGTAAGGTGTCCCCAATATTTATTATTATTATTTATTATTTATAGATATTTTGCTATGTTGATAGCGGAAAAAATGTTTCATAGTTCGAAAAACTCGTTTTGGTAAAAAAAATTGTGAAAAAAATTAGTAAAAACCATTAAACATTAAAAAAATAAGGTTAACTAAAAAGTTTTAGGTGTACCTCATACTGAAATAAAAGCATAAGTTTTTATGGCATTGGTTTAATTCCATCGTCTGAGTACCCACAACACAAGCCTTCTGAAGCTTACCGTGAGACAGTCAAACTGTTTTTTTTATGGAGCAGGCAAACAAGCAGACAGGTCGCCTGATGGTAAGCGATCACTGCCGCCCATGGACACCCGAAACACCAGAAGAATTGGCGGTGCGTTGCCGGCATTTAAGATGGGTGTACGCTCCTTTCTTGACGCTACGAAGGTCGTATCGGTCCGGAAATACGGCAGGCGACAGTAAGAAAGAAGAATCTGTGTAACGCAGTGTCTTGCGTGGGCGACCGTCGCCGTCGCGTCTCATACTTCCATATCGATAAGGTTTGATTTCGTATGCATCGCATCGCCGTCGCGCGACCATCGCGTGACCGTCGCCCACGCAAGCCACGGCGTAAGTGCGTTTTCACATTATCCGATCCGATATCAGTAGATGGATCGGTTGTCGGAAGGATTTCAAAGGCAAAGGTCAAAGCTGGCGGCTTCAATGTATGGGATATCGGTCCTACATCCGATATCGGATCGGATAATGTGAAAACACACTAAGAATGTCCTGTAATATTTATTTATTTATTTAAACAAGTGCATGAAGGACTTTTTGTCAGAAATTTAAATGGGCCTTATTGTAATTAAATAATGAAATGAAATGAAATGAAATTTTTTTTTTCCAAGTAGGCATATTACAATGCGCTTATGAACGTCAAATAAAACTATTAAGTACTACTAAAAACTACAAATAATAGTATTAAGGACCCTTCTGAAATGGAGTCGCATTAGGTTCCATTGAATAGGTACACCTAGCGACAACAAGCGTTGTGCTTATATAACTAAATAACACATAAGTACCTTAGTACATATTAAGTATTACATACATCTTAACACATTTTTATAACATCTAAATTGTAAGTGCCCGCCTAAATGCTCATACGCGTATAATTATAGCTGTCATACTCATATCATACCCAATTACTTTTGTATGTGTTTTAGTAACGTAATACTGTAATTTTGTATGTTGTAATACATAGGCTTGTTTAAATTCTTCTCTCAATTAGAAACGGGACTAAATACTGGCTCTGTGAGCTGTAGACATCGCGGTAATACAGGAAATGTAAATTAAAAAACGTTCAATTCTTTGAGTCATCAACACATTGAACTCAAATAATAATCTTCGAATTCTTTCACTTGTTCGTTTTTCAGTTTCCACACTCGGCGTTAAAATACAACTTTGCCCCCTTGTACAACAAATAACTATTAAATGGTATCGTATCGATAACAATTCATACGTAAGTGTTGAAATAAGCAATTATTCATAGGCACGATTTAATTATTTTCTGTTGCAACCCACATGCCAAACCAAACGTTTATATGTATATTGTAGAAATAGCTTGTGCCCGCGGCTTCGCCCACGTTAGAAAGGGACAAAAAGTAGTCTATGTCACTCTCCATCCCTTCAACTATCTCCACTTAAAACATCACGTCAATTCGTCGCTCCGCTTGGCCGTGAAAGACGGACAAACAAACAGACACACACTTTCCCATTTATAATATTAGTATGGATTATACGAGAAAGAGCTTTCGTAATTTCATTCCTTTAGTTATTGTTTTTTGCAGATTATACATACATAATCTCTAAACTGTTTTCCCAAAAGGGTTAAGCAGAGCACATGATATAGATTTTTAACTTCTGCTTAGCAGAAACTTCTGCAATCGATGCCACTAGGCTTAAAATAAATGGCTTAGTGATGGAAAATTTCGCTGGCTTGGTTGAAGTCTTGGTGGCTCAGTTGGCAGAGCGCTGGAGTATCGATCCAGACGCCGTGAGTTCAAGTCTCACCCAAGGTAGATATTTTCCACTTTTAAATTTATTCTAACCACATGATATTTATATATCTCGAGCAAAAAGCGTTGAAAAAAAACGAAATAATTGCAGAAAAATATATTGCAGTGACAAGGTTGATAGCAAATCGCTCACACTTCAACTTAACCTGCAGTCGACTTTTACGACACCCAGGGGAGGAAAAGGGGTGGTGAAATTCTTAACAATCTTTAACCCGTCTGCGTACCTACATGATATTCATCGCTTAACTGAAAATTTGGCGTACAATAAACACATTGCACTTTTCGTTATGAAAGCGAATGACAATGACATTTAGGTACGTTTTTGTTATGCAAAAATATCAATTCAATATTCAATTATTTAGATCGATCGATTGTTACATTGTTAAAAAATTGTTAGATAGATAAGTTATAGCATGTTTTAAATCTCTATTAAATTTATTTATAGTTTGGCGCGTAGTCAGAACACGGTATGGTTTCCATGTTTCTTTTATGGATAATCATGTGCTTATTTTTCTGTCTATTAAAACATTATTTCACCTTTTGAATACTGTATACTTCTTTTCCTATTATACAAGCATCAATCAAGTAACTTCAACATCTTATTACGGCCACCGGCGTGTGCCCAAAGGGCTTAAACAGAAGCACGATCAAAATCAACTTTATAAACTTTGTTACTTATCGAAGATCAGCCGGCCTAGTCGAAACAACAATCGTTGCCGCTAGCCGGCTATCAAAACGCAGTCTGGCTCTGTCGCGCCAATACGTAAGAGCGATGTAATGTAGCTAAGATAACGATATTATCGTAAGCGTTTTTGCTATTGGCTACGTACCTATCAGGGTCAAGTACGGTTAACCGGGGTGGCTTTAAAACGCAAACGGGGCGACTTTGAAAATCTAGTTTTAAAGTCATACTGTAAGTAAATTCGCGACTTTCTATGGTAGATTTACTAGAATATTTATTGATATAACTAGTTACATGAACGGTTTCAGTAAATAATGAATAATGTTAATTTTAAAGCCGCTCAAATATCATAAAGTCACCCCGGTTGACGGTACCCCAAAGCGTACCGATAGCAGCCCCTATATCGCTCTTCTGTAAGTAGCCGAATGGCATTTCTGCGATGCGAAATGACGCAGAAATCTAATCTGGCTCTGTCGCGCCACTACGCAAGAGCGATGATAGAGGTAGATAGCTAGGAAAGAGATAGTATCGTGAGCGTCTCTGCATTCGGCTACGCACTGCGTTTCGATCGCAGCGTAGCGTCAACTTTTGTCACTTCGGCTAGGCAAGCAGTGGGTTTATTTTACCACAGTGACATTTACACTTAAAACCAACAATAGAATTAGGCTACCTACTTTACCCTTTTTTAAAGTCGGTCTTATATGATTAAGTACTGTTCAATTAACCGAAATAAAATATTACCATATTTTATTATGACCTAAAAACAGCAAAAATAGTATTTTATGCAACTGGCGTTTAAGTGAGGTCATAAAAGACGAGTGGCGTGACTGTATATGACGAATAACACTACGAGAGTAGACAAATATTTTTAAAGTATACTTTTAGGTAATCAAGCGAAAACAACACAGTCATATTAATCTATAGATTACCTGTGCATCAGGTCATTCTATTCGAAAACAACATTTTCTGAATTTTTAAGTATGAAGGCTTAAAGTTCAACATGTCAGTGATTGTTTTGACATGCAGTAAGGTTCGAATTCGATGACGTCACTACATCGCTGACAGCGTTTTCGGTGGCCGAAATAGATAAAAAAAATTACACACATTTTTAATTGAAAATACGTACTTACGTAGTCATTTAATACCCATAATCTATAAATATTATTTTTTATGTCAAATACTACAGAAGACAATTATTTAGTGTGCCATATTCGATATGAGTCTAGTAGCCTATTCTGTGCGTATTTCTGGGTTGATGTATAAATTTATAACAATGTAAGTAAGTAAGTAAACTATTTATTGTACCACCAGCAGTAGGCCTAGCACATGATGGCCGCGGGAGTATGTCGCCGCGAGATAGACTACCCGTCCTTATGTCATTAATACAGTTAGAAGAAGACGTGGCATCTATCTCGCGGCGACATACTCCCGCGGCCATCATGTGCTAGGCCTACAGTTACATAAAATAATTATACAAGATTGTTACTCAGCGTCAATATTTTCTTGTTGAAGAGGCAATGAACGGCGAAGTGTCACTGTCGGGCTGCAATTGTCACAATTCTGAAATAGGCGACAACAGTGCAGGCGCAGTAGCAATCCGAACTGCACCTTTATTGTTATTGAATGAAGGTCGTGCAAGTCTTGAACGAATTGTACGTCTATCATGAATTGAAAATGCAATATCGAATTCCTTAGTGATCATGCACTCACGACTGGGGCATTTATATTTTTGATCTGTGGCATTCAGTATAATAGCATGTCATTTGAAGTAACAATATTAAGCGGAAAAATAAAAGTATCTTATTTTAGTATGATTTTGATCCTGACCGAATTTCAGGTAGTATTTTCTGATTTTTTTTTATACTACGTCGGTGGCAAAAAAGCATTCGGTCCGCCTGATGGAAAGCGGTCACTGTAACCTATGGACGCCTGCAACTCAACTTCTGAATGTTTTTGTAAATGTTCATAATTAATTATGTATTTCCATTTTTTATGTTTATTATGGGACATGCCACAATAGGTACAACTTATAAGATTTTTACTATAAATATTGAAGATTTTAAATTTACATATAGCCAGTGTTAAAGCACTATAGCGTAGGCATAATTAGAATATAAAACTAAATAAACAAAAACATATCGAAAATACCTATCAACATTTTGTGGCCTTGGTAGGGTGCCCATCACGCAGGTAGCGTTTCATTATCATAATCATCATATCATAAAGTAATGCAACCTTGTGAAATGCATACACCACCTTGAGGTGAACAATAAAACTTGTATGAAATAGGGCTAACTGTCATCATGTAAACAAGAGAGGTCAAACGCAGTCAATTAGAACCGCTTTAGCCGTAAGTAGTTTTTTATTTTACTTTCAAAATAAAATAACATTTCGACTGTCATGATGCCACTCATTTCTGAGCATTTCTTTTTTTTTCGTCACTTTTATGAAATGTGATATTTAAAAAAAATAAGGTATTTCTCAGAATCACTAGCTTTTTCAATCCTAGTAGTTAAAAAATTTGTCCCATACGATTTTTTCTTATTTTGTTACTATTTTCCGTGCATATTGTGTGGGGTAACAAAAGAGGAAAGTAACAAAAATGAATGGAAATTCTGGGACACTTTTTGTCTCCCAGTGAAATTGAAAGTACTCGTGATTCTGAGTACAATTCCCTAAAAAAATAACGTTACCGACTGCGCCAGTCCGGTCTACATTTAGGTCCATATTTGTCATTTTCTCTGCAATATAAACTAAAAGTAGCGAATATTTAAATCGTTATAAATCCTAAAATAATAGTTATTTGTTATACAAGGGGACAAAGTTGTATTTTAACGCCGAGTGTGGAATTGAAAAACGAGCAAGTGAAAGGATTCTATAGTTGAAGTTGAACCACGAGTATGGAACAGAGAACAGAAGTAAAATACATTTGCACCCGAGTGTACTTAACACAAAACTTTTCCCCTCACTATAGCGAGGAAACTACAACGCAAAAAATGCATTTATCACTGCTTCCAGTAGTTCCACAGGTGGTAAATCATCTTTATTACTAGATTCACCTACTTTTATCAATTTTCAAGCAGTAAATTTGACTTTATTCAAGGTCTAATTACTTTACCCACTAGTGGATAAAATGCGTTTTTGCCCGCAGGTATTAAAGGACAAAACACGTGTTTTCGAGCTAGTGAGGGGAAAAATAAATTGCTTTATGCCCATGTAAATAAAAGAGAGAGCGAGTTATAGTTCATCGCTCAGCGACGACCTATAACTCGCTCGCGTTATCATCGTGTCTTTTTATTAATACTACGTCGGTGGCAAACAAGCGTTCTGCCCGCCTGATGGAAAGCGGTCACCGTAACCTATGGACGCCTGCAACTCAAAGAGTGTCACATGCGCGTTGCCAACCCGTTAGAAACTTGTACATTCCCTTTTGCTGTGTTAAATACACAGTAAAAAGGAGTGTACAAGTTCCAATGAGGGTTCGGGTTGCCGACGACTCAAAGGACAATACAAGACGGAATAAGTCAGTTCCGGAAGTCCTCCCGTCATCAGCACACCGCACCCTCGTTGAGCTCTGGCAGCGTTACTTACCGGTAGGAACACAACACTATGAGTAGGGTCTAGGTGCTATTTGGCTGCGGTCTTCTGTAAGGCCGAGGACTTCCCCAGTTGGGCTCTGCTCTAGATTCGAGCGAGATGATATCCGCTGTGCTCTTTTTAGGGTTCCGTAGTCAACTAGCAACCCTTATAGTTTCGCCATGTCTGTCTGTCCGTCCGTCCGCGGATAATATCAATAACCGTTGCACTAGAAAGCTGAAATTTGGTACCAATATGTACATCAATCACGCCGACAAAGTGGTAAAATAAAAAGTGAAAAAACTGTTAGAATATATAATCTCCATATACCATCTGTATTGGCTACTTAAACTTGCTCTGATTGTCTATGAAAGTAATATGTAAGTTTATGGTCTTTGACGTTTCCTTCCCTCTCTTCCGTCATGGCCTCCAATGGAATAGGCACGTAATTGCTCTCCTCTGTCCTTATTTTAATTTAATTAACAATATGTAGCGCTCCATACGTAAGTTAATTTAATGTTTAGTGTCAGCTGTGATGTCCTGAAAATGTAATCCTTTTTCTCCGGTTCTTTATAATAAAGAATGTGAAGAATCTCCGAGGTTTGATTGTGGTAAGCGACCCACGCGCCCTGTAGCAACTCACCTGCAAAGCCAACTGTAAGTTGCTAGATCTGCCGACCCATCTGGCGTGCAGGTCTATCAGGTTCCGGTCCCAGCGTTAATCGTCGAGAACAGGAAGACGACGACGATCGGCCACAGCGCATGGTAACCTAACCTCACTTAACCTATACTCAACATGGCAACTACAAGCGAGAATGAGCGAACGCCTCACGCTACGTTCTCGTTCGACAAACTGGACGGAGTGAACGATTATCTAAACTGGAAATTCTGTATGCGGCACGCATTGATCATGGAAGGTTTGTGGTCGGCGGTGGAAGGCACCGAGACAGACACAACTAAGATTCAACGTGCTCTGGCAAGAATATGTCTTTCGGTAAAACCGCATTGCATACAACATTTACGGACAGCTGACACAGCTAAGAAAGCATGGAGCAATTTACAACAGATTTTTGAAGATAAAGGTCTCTACAGGCGGGTCGTGCTGCTGAGGCAACTACACCGGGCAAGTTATACAGATTATAGTTCTATGCAACAATACATTGAGGCGGTCACAACACTTGTTCAAAAGCTAGATGATATTGGCCGCACAACAGAAGATGCAGAGGTTGCTGAGCTACTACTGTCGGGGCTGCCACAGGAGTATGACGTCCTGGTTTCGAGCTTGGAGGCTGCTAGTCTTACTAAAACTTTAACAAGCGAGATGGTACGAGCCCGACTACTTCAAGAGGAGTTTCGACGCACCACTAATGACAGCGATAAGGCTAATGCAGCATTATTTACCAAAACTACTTCGAAGAAAATAATCTGCAGTTACTGTAAGAAGCCTAATCACCATAAGTCGAAATGTTTTAAGTTCAAGAGAGACAAGAAAAATAGTGACAGTGTTCAACATGGTTTAACAGTGTCTGCTCTTGCTGCGTATAGCTCCGAAGACTGGATTGTGGACTCTGGGTGTACCAACTCCATGTGTAAGCATGAACATTATTTTAAAACTCTTGATAAAAGTTTTACCAGTGTTGTAACTGTAGCCAACAAAGAAACTGTGCAATGCCTTGGTTTAGGAACTGTAGAAGTCATTTTAGAAAACAATGTTGTTAGAACTATTGAAAATGTAATGTATGTCTCCCAAATAGCAACTAATTTGTTGTCTGTACGTAAGTTAACCAAGAAGGGCCACATAGTTCTATTTTCAAATGACAAGTGTTATATTTTTAACAAATTGCAGCAATGTTTAGCCACTGCTTCTGGTAGTAAAGGTATTTATGTGTTAGATTGTGTAAGTAACTTCAATCCACAGAACAAGAATACCCCAGCATGTGTGCAGAGCCACCACACCCCTACAAGCAAGGAGTACACTTCTTGTGCTGCCGTGGATGCTACGAGGGAGCATGATTGTGCTCTTACAACCTCGGATGTGCCTGCGCACATCTGGCATAGACGGCTGTCACATTTAAGCAAAGCAGGTATGTGTGAACTTCTTAATATGTCCTATGGCTTAAATGCTTCTGTTAAAGATTGTGAGCTAAAGGATTGTGAGACTTGTATTAAGGGGAAGCAAAAGGTTAAAAGTTTTCCTAAAGGTAAAGCTAGGAGGGCACAAAAATTGCTTGCATTAGTTCATTCTGACGTCTGTGGTCCTATGGAGGAGTCAACTTGGGGGGTTCACGTTACTTAGTGACTTTTACAGATGATTTCAGTCGAAAAACATATGGCTATTTATTAAAATATAAAAGTGAAGTTATGAGCAAATTTATTGAATTTAAAAATTTAGTAGAACGACAGACAGGCCATAAGATCTTATGTTTGAGATCTGACGGAGGAGGTGAATATTGTAATAGTAGGTTTGACAAGTATTTAGCTGATTGTGGGATTGTTCATCAAACAACTATACCTTACAGCCCTAGCCAAAATGGCGTCTCGGAGCGTCTGAATTTGACCTTGGTCACCAAGGCACGGTGCATGCTGATAGATTCTGGCTTAGGCATGCGGTATTGGGGTGAGGCTGTCATGACAGCGATATATATTAAAAATAGGTCACCCACTGCCGCTGTGCCTGGTGCCACTCCAGAGGAACTATGGTCAGGATCCAAAGTGGACCTGAGCCACCTAAAGGTATTTGGATGCAAAGCCTTCTGCCATATACCTGATTGTAAACGTTCCAAGTTCAGTGAAAAGTCCAAAGAATGTATCTTTGTGGGCTATTGTGAGGAATCTAAAGGGTATAGATTAATTGATCCCAAAAATCCTACTAAAGTCATTAAGGCGAGATCTGTACATTTTATTGAAACTGTGATGAATGATTCTAATATGAATAATAATATTCTAAATAATGATGTTTCAATGAATAATAATATTTTAAATAATCATATTATTTTAATTAATGACAATGTTTTAAATAATGAGATCTCCCAGAATGATAACAATTTTAATAAAGAAATAGTGCACAATAACAATGATATTGTACCCTATGACTCATCCAAACATTATAATGTTTCAGAAACTTCAGTGTCGGAGCCCTGCGCTGGTGATGAGGCCACCAGTATGCGGGTCGAGCCCCTGAATGCAGAGCCAGCTTCATCTAGCGATGGTGGGGAGCAGCGTGTGGCGCAGTCGCCAACAGAAGGCGGTGCTGAGAGTTCAGAGTGGACCATGAGCCCACCTGACCACCAGTTCCTGTCGTGCAGTGATGGTGAGGAATCTGAGGAGCAGTCGCCAGCATCTGAGCATGATGTCATCGCTCAGCCAAGCACGGGACGCCCCATCAGAAGTACACGGGGTATCATGCCCAACAGGTATGGTGATTATGATTTATCCCTTATGGCTCATATTGAATCTGAGCCCCTTTTCTATCATGAAGCAATGGCATCTGATAACTGTGATAATTGGAAAGCTGCAATGCAAAAAGAATATAATGCTCTTGTTAACAACAATGTTTGGCGGCTAGTAGACCGACCAAAACACACAAACATTGTAAAGTGTAAATGGGTATATAAAGTCAAAAGTGAAGCTTCCGGAAAAGACAAATATAAAGCTCGGTTAGTTGCTCGTGGTTTTTCTCAAAGAAAAGGCGAAGACTACAATGATGTTTTTGCTCCCGTCGTGAGACATTCTACAATGAGAATTTTATTCTCATTGGCGAATGACCTTGATATGGACATAAAGCACATTGACGTGGCTAATGCATTTCTTAATAGTGAACTCGATGAGACAATTTATATGGAGCAACCCGAAGGTTTCATTTCTGACCCAAATAAAGTTTGTTTATTGAACAAAAGCCTGTATGGCTTAAAGCAAGCCAGTAGAATGTGGAATTTGTGTGTTAATAAATTATTAGTTGATAATGGCTACGTGCAAAGCAAATGTGAGCCTTGTGTGTATGTAAAAAGGTCCAATAATAAATTATCGATAATAGCGTTGTATGTAGATGATTTTTATGTGTTTACACAGGACCGTGAATGTGCAACTTCATTGCTAAATCTATTGGAAAAAGAATATAATATTAAAGATCTCGGAGATCTCAACAATTGTTTAGGTATAAGTGTTGTTCGTGACAGAGCGAGAGGCATCTTAAGATTGAATCAAACAGAATACATTAAACGGTTATTAATACGCTTTGGCATGGAAAAATGTAAGCCTGTTAGTACACCCATGATGTTGAATTGTAAATTAGATAAAAGTGAATCAACTTGCAACTCTGCTTGATAATGAAATGTTTCGTTATAGAGAGTTGCTAGGCAGTTTAATGTATCTCTCAGTATGTACTCGGCCTGACATAGCATTTGCTTGCAGTCAGTTAAGTCAATTTAACCATGTTTTTGATAAGAGTCACTGGTTGGCAGCCAAGCGCGTCCTTAGGTATTTAGCAGGTACTTTAAATCATTCACTATATTTTTATAGGAGTAATGACTTAAAAATTACTGCATTTGCAGACGCAGATTATGGAAACAATCTGCTGGACCGTAAGTCCTATAGTGGTTTTATTGTAAAACTGGGTTCTTCTACTATAGGTTGGGAATCTAGAAAACAAAAATGTGTGACCCTTTCATCTACTGAGGCTGAGTACCTATCGATTGGGGATGTATGTAAAGACTTATGTTTTATTAAAAATTTCATTTTTGAGCTTACAAATAAAAATGTCAATATTGTAATTTATAATGATAATCAGAGTGCACATAAGCTCCTAGAATGTAAAGAATACTGTCATAAGAGAAGTAAGCACATCGACATTAGATATCATTTTGTAAAAGATTTAATACGAGACGGGTTTGCTGATGTCAAATACTTACCAACTGAGAACATGATTGCAGATGTGCTTACTAAACCACTAGGTAGAGTTAAGCATGTAGAGTTTACAAAGCTAATGAATGTAAAGCCCTGAATGTGAGCTTCTGTTATGTTTAGTAAATGGTCTACGGAGCTTAAGGGGAAGTGTTAGAATATATAATCTCCATATACCATCTGTATTGGCTACTTAAACTTGCTCTGATTGTCTATGAAAGTAATATGTAAGTTTATGGTCTTTGACGTTTCCTTCCCTCTCTTCCGTCATGGCCTCCAATGGAATAGGCACGTAATTGCTCTCCTCTGTCCTTATTTTAATTTAATTAACAATATGTAGCGCTCCATACGTAAGTTAATTTAATGTTTAGTGTCAGCTGTGATGTCCTGAAAATGTAATCCTTTTTCTCCGGTTCTTTATAATAAAGAATGTGAAGAATCTCCGAGGTTTGATTGTGGTAAGCGACCCACGCGCCCTGTAGCAACTCACCTGCAAAGCCAACTGTAAGTTGCTAGATCTGCCGACCCATCTGGCGTGCAGGTCTATCAAAAACATGTTTAATTAGGGTACCCCCCCCCCCAACATGTAAAGTGGGGACTGATTTTTTTTTTCATTCCAACCCCAATGTGTGATATATTGTTGGATAGGTATTTAAAAATGTATAAGGGTTTAATAAAATCGTTTTTTGATATTATTCATATTTTCGGAAATAATCGCTCCTAAAGGAAAAAAAAGCGCGTCCGGGGGGGGACCCTCTAACTTTTGAACCATGTGTTTCAAAAATATGAAAAAAATCACAAAAGTAGAACTTTATATAGACTTTCTAGGAAAATTGTTTTGAACTTGATAGGTTCAATAGTTTTTGAGAAAAATACGGAAAACTACGGAACCCTACACTGAGCGTGGCCCGACACGCTCTTGGCCGGTTTTTATTTAGACTGGAGCGATTATCTTTTATTCGTTTCTCGCTCAGGGGGGTTACCATGACGTACTAAAGACGTTCAGTTTAGGTTAAGAGAAAGGGACACAGCTATAGCAGTTACATAGCTCCGTCCCTCTCTCTCAACATAAACTGAACGGCCCCCCAGGTCATCGCTTTCTTGCTTTTGGTTGAACCAGGGTGTCGTAGGCGAATGGCATTTGCGACGCGAAACGACAACGAAACGCCATAAAAGGTAGTCTGGCTCTGTCGCGCCAATATGCAAGAGCGGCAGAGATAGATATCTAATGAGCGTTTCGTTTCGTGAGCGCTTCGTGAGCTATTTATAAACTGAAGTAGATACCATACACTAAAGAAAAAGCGATCAAGCCCACCGGTGGCGAAGCCGAGAATCGAACCCGGGTCTCCAGCTAACGCGGCTGACGTGATAAACTGCTACACCACCCCGACCGCCAAAGTACCCGTCGAAATTTCTCTATTATCTCTGTTATCTCTCTGTTATCTCTGAAGGCTAGGCGCCTTTGACCAACTCTAAGGGCGAGCAATTTGTGCTTGCACGTCCTATATGAATCCTATAATATATTTTTTTTCACCACACCAACTGGTAAAGGCTTTCTTTGCTATTCGAAAACAGATAGCAAAATTGCATTTTATCCACAAGGGGGCAAAGTAATTACATACAAATTTTAACTCGATGTCTTAATCTGACTGCTAGATTTAACCTATAAATGATGATTTTGAATCATAAATATTTAATAAATTGATGGATTTGATTTATTTTGATGTTTTATAGTCAGTATTTTGTTCGTGTTGGCGTGGTGAAAAATTTTGTGTTTCACTCAATGGCAAAGTTTGTTTAACCTTCGTGCCTTGATACCCTCGCAACGCTCAAAATTCCACTTTCCAGATATTGGAATCTTTCGCTTGCTCGGGTATCAATATTGGCACGTGCGGTTAAACAACTACTTTGCCCCCTTGTAAAACAAATAACTATTTTTAATAATTTGATTTGTCCCCTACATCGCTTCGTGAGCGTTTGTGCCATTCGGATACGTACCACAGAGGAATAACCCTTTACAAACATGTGATGAAAACCGTCTTGTCGAACGTAGCAACCATCTTGCATCCATTGTCAGCGCTTGCGCAAGCAAGCAACACCTCATTGTTGTTTGTACTAGTTGTACTATTGTCTGATGTACAATTATTTTAGTTAGGCTGGTTTAGGGTATCCTATAGACATTGAGTAATTATTACTTCGTGTGTCCTCGATCTCTAGTTAATATAATTACTCAAAGCCTATAGATGGGGTAGGATGACAGACAGATCCATACTAATATTATAAATGGGAAAGTGTATGTGTCTGTTTGTTTGTCCGTCTTTCACGGCAAAACGGAGCGACGAATCGACGTGATTTTTAAAGTGGAGATAGTTGAAGGGATGGAGAGTGAGATAGGCTATTTTTGTCTCTTTCTAACGCGAGTGAAGCCGCAAGCAAAAGCTAGTACGTTATAAAACTTATAAAGATTAGTATAAGGGCTGGTTTTTCAATCGCCAGATAAATAATATCTGTCAGACAAATGTTAGCTGTCATTGTCATTTATACGTGTGATGAAAAGGATAGTGATAACTTTTTCTGGTAGATATATTTATCTGGCGACTGAAAAACCGGCCCTAAATAGTATTGGCTTCGTGCGAAGTGCATGGAGGGGGTAAGCAAAGCGATCGCAGTGCTTGCGGTGGTCAAAATCGACACTGATTGTGGTTGTCATCTATCAAAACTCATAAAATATAATACAATGTGTAATGTTTGATATGGGGCATCAATGTTGTTTCGTTGTTAATTGTAAAAATAATGGCATAAATAGTCGTTGCACGTTCTATGCGTTTCTTAGAGCACACTGGAAATTGGATCAAAGAACTAAATGGATAGCTACGGGGAAAAGAAAACGTAAGTGACATGTCAAAACAAAACATTATAATAAATTATATTTAAGCTTTGTTTACCTAATATTGTTCAATACGCTGTTAGTATTTACCCTACCGTAAAAGATTATGCTTAAAGATTCAGGCCTAGCCTGGGAATAGGTCCGTGTCGGATATTTCTGCGGCCGCGGACATGACTAGGTACTTACGTTTAGATTTGTTTTATATGGCATTAACGGGACGGAGGTTTAGCGAATACCATATCACTAGCTCGAAGAACTTGTACCATTACTCCTATGTTCTTCAAGATTCCTTATATGCCCTGCCAGCACCAATTTATTGACTCTTTCTGTAGTCTGGGGTTGGAAGTTTATACCGTGAGTAATGCTTTGGAAACTGATTTTTGGTATTATATCCATGTCTTTATAATCTATCTACCTAAATTACACTTGAAATAGTAGCTCTTGTTATTAGATTTATTTAAAATTAACGAAAAATCGTTAAAATATAATGTTTGTTTACATGTCATTTTTTGACATTTTCCACTTCAAGTTCACATGGTAGTGGCCGTAATTGTCGTGCACATAGCCAATACGATAGAAATGCAGTCTAGCTCTGTCACGCCAATATGGAAGAGCGCTAGAGATAGCTAGCTACGATAACGATATCGTAAGCGTTTGTGCATTTGGCTACGTACCCAGATCATCTCTGTGTAGTATGAATTTTCTTAGATGATTTTTTGGCTTTTGCCGTAATCTGTTAAACAAAAGCCTCTGTTTCTATTATTCACGGCGGCTAGCTCCCGTTTAAACGGCACGCGCTAAAGTCTCAGCGTAGGTAGTTAAAAAGCAACTATCGTAATAATTATAAGGTTCAAATCCATAAAAAGCCATTTCGGAGATAACACGTTTTGTCATCTTCGAAAAAAGTTACCTGCATACTGCGAACTGTTTCCTAAATTTCAACCTTATTGCTATCATGATAGTTGCTTTTTAACTACACTGAGACTTCAGCGCGTGCCGTATAAACGGGAGCTAGCCGCCGTGAATAATAGAAACAAAGGCTTTTGTTTAACAGATTACGGCAAAAACCAAAAAACCATCTCAGAAAATTCATACTATACGAGAAACATGCACTGCACGCAGCATATTCGAAGTATTCACAGCGAGAGTGCGCGCGCGCCGGTCCACTCTTCCGCGCATGCGTCGTTGCTATGTATGCCAGCTATGTGACGATCGCGCACTATGATAATCCATACTTCCATACTAATATTATAAATGGAAAAGTGTGTGTGTATGTTTGTTTGTCCGTCCTTCACGGCAAAACGGAGCGACGAATTGTCGTGTTTTTTTAAGTGGAGATAGTTGAAGGGATGGAGAGTGACATAGGCTACTTTTTGTCTCTTTCTAACGCGAGCGAAGCCGCGGGCAAAAGCTAATTATGTATAAATATTCAATATGATTATATTTTATGTTTAGATGAAATTAAAAGTAACACTGATTTTCACTTGCCACATTTTATTCACCCCCAACGCAACGGGTGAACCGATTTGGATTTTTTTTTTGAAAGGTGAATTATTCGGGAGTGTTTTTAGCCATGTTTGGTGAAAATTGATCCACTGTCGTTTTTTTTTTCAATTTTTTTAATTAGGTTTATTTATTATTAGGTTTTCAATTTAGATCACGTCCGCTTAAATTATTTTACTTTTGCACAATTCAAAACAAAAGTACAAATGGCGGACTTAATACCTTAAGGTATTATTTTCCTGTCAACCATAGGGCAAAACAGAAACCAAAAAGTGCAATTTTTTTATTAACTTCAAATTTTCATCATGTAATCTTTTTTTTTTTTATTTGAAAACAAAGATTACTTACAGTTATACAGTTTCTCGTTTTTTCGCCAAACTTACGTTTAACGGGGATTAAAACTTCTGGCCGTCTAGCACAACTGGCACTCTTAGCCGCGAGTCGATACCTACTTGAAGGCGCGCTTGATGTATGGACTCGCGCGCGACAACGCAAGATGTGCTAACCTGCCTGTTGGAACAGCACTTGCACTCCCTTCTGTCACAAATATGCTAATCAGGAATATACCTGAGTAATATCAATCGAATGTCGATGCCAGACACCGACAGAAATACAGGCTGGCTCTGTCGCGCCAATACGCAAGAGCGATAGAGATAGATAGCTACGAAACAGATATTATCATCAGCGTTTGTGCATTTGGCTACGTACCCTGTTAAAGTTAATTTTAGCGAAAGCGAATATTCTCTTAGAAAAGCACATTCTAACATCGGATTAGAATCGGCCACAGGGAAAGAAAGGAAGTAAAACCCTATAATTAACGAAGATATATCTCCGAGAGTCTCGCCATTGTGCGCGCGAGTTCCACGCAGTGCAAAGTGCATGCAGTGTGACGCCATAACTGTAGCTTTAGGACATGCGGATGTCTCACATAGGCTTGTGTAGTACAAAAGACACGATTCTCTGCACTGTACTAGACCGAACTACTCCCAAATGATTCTGCTCTAGTACATTTAGTACACTCGCACACGCGCAACAGAATGGGAGCGAAAGGAACGAAGAGCCGAGGAGTGACAATGATAGCAAAGCGATCCGTGTGATCCGACCGCAACCGAACTAGAACCGACTGACTCGGACCGAGAGCGCGCGAAAACGGCCGATCAGTTCTTGGCTAGTACGAGCGAGCTGTACGCGTGCCATATTCACAATTTGTCTCTCGTTCTCTCGGTGTACTACTGTACTAAATGTCCTAAAAGAACGAACTAGTACACTTCAGAGATCGTAGTAGTTGGGAGCGATCTTTTCAGTGAACGAGCAGGCACAACTCTAGTCTCACAGTTACATGTACTATCAGTTACAAAAGCGCATGGCGAATTTATCAATGAATTCATTCATAATATCTCCATGTACTTTTGCAGTTGATAGTACATATACTGTATTCCCAGATCGGCATGGCAGAGCACGCGAAACTGCTTAAATTTGAGTGTCATTTTTCACAATCAAGAGGTTGAAAGAGAATTACATTGTCACAAGTTAATTACGGCGTGATTGAATATTATTCCATACAATATGAAACCACTAGATAAGATAGACATATTCATAAACATTGTAGTAAACAAATGGTAATAAGAAACTCAGTATGATTCAACTGTGCAAAAATACTTCCGACGCACTGGACTACTGATGTGCCGACGGAAAGGTTCCAAAATTCTGAAATTTTCACATAGGAAAACTTCGGAAACTTTCCATACTTTGTATGGACAATTGTATGGATGGAAACTTTCCATTTCATAAATTTAAATTTTCTTTATTTTTCGTGAATGTTTCGTGAATTTTTCAAGAAATTTAATATTTTTTTGGAAAGTTTCCGCAACTTGCACATCACTACACTGGACCGACCAACTGATACAAAATCACGAGAGTAAATAAACTTGGGTTTTGTCCAGCTGTTAAAAACATACACTTACATAAACTTTGTACAAAAAAATCAAAATCATGCTACTATTTACAAAAAAAATAGTTTAAGTAGTCATTGTTACACTTTCCAAAAAATGGTATTAAAATATTTAGATTTATTGATAAAAGAATAAAAATAAAGAGTTATAGTTGTCATAATTTCTAAATTCTTTTTTTCATACTACACCCACATTAGCGAATCTCTGTTTTGCCCTTTTTTGACTGGTAGAGAATGCCATAAGGCATTAAGTCCGCCATTTGTACTTTTTGTTCAATTGTGCAATAAAGTTTAAATAAATAAATGTAGATCTAGTTTCTATAAAATATGTTTACAATTATATGCCTGAGTGTATCGCTTAGAAAATAGTCTCTTCTCTATCATCTTAGCTTTTAGGCATCAGCGTTGAGCTATGGAGTAGTACTATGGGGAATTTAATATATGCTAATGGATGCTATGAGTGATGGAAAGTATTTTATAGTGTAAAAAAAACCGACAAGAAACAACATTGAAACATTCATAAGCGTTGTGGTAAACAAATGGCAGTTAATAAGAAAGTCAGTATGATCCAACTGCACAAAAAATACTTCCGACGCAGCGGTGCAACCAAGCGGTACAGAGCAAAGATACCATCGACGCGGGTTCCGTAAAGATTAGTTCGTTAGTGTGAAACAAAGTGTTAGGAGAAAAGTGCACGGCAATAGATCGTTTCTACGTATCTATAGATATAGTTTTCGTTTTGCTTTTCTGCTTACCAAAAATGAAGCCGAATGGCACTAACGCTCACGAAATTCTCACGAAAAGAAACGCTAGTAGATATCTATCTCTAGCGCTCGTGCGTATTGGCGCGGCGTTTCGTTTTCGTTTGGCGTCGGAGAAATGCCATTCGGCTACGCATAACGCACGCTGGCCTTTGGTCTCCAACACAGGAGCACACCTTTTTAAGACGATAGAGGAGGGGTCAATTTTCCATACAAACGCTCTTGACTATTTCCTTTCTTGTTTTTGAAGATAGAGCAATGATTTTTTCATCACAGATTATTATTATTTTTATCTGTGTCGGACCGTTTTGATTTTTTTGATATTTTTATTTTTAAAGACGCTAGAGACTATCACATTTTTAGGGTTCCGTACCTCAAAGAGGAAAAACGGAACCCTTATAGGATCACTCGTGTGTCTGTCTGTCCCTCTGTTACAGCCGATTTCTCCGAAACTACTGGACCGATTTACTTGAAATTTGGTACACATATGTAAACCTGTGGCCCAAAGACGGACATGTAATTTAATTAAATGAAATTTAATCATAGGGGTCACTTTTGGGGGGTAAACTTGAAAATTAAAAATCAAAGTTATTAAAACTATATTGTGTTATATATCAAATGAAAGAGCATTTTATGAGCATTTGAAATATATTTTTTTTAATTTTTAATTTTGGTACTTTAGAAGTAATTTAAGAAAATAGACAAAAAATGACCATTCCCCCCTTATCTCCGAAACTACTTAGCGTAAAATTTTCAAAAAATACACGAGATAGCCCTCTACCTGTAGATTACAGGAAAACCTATTAGAAATCTACAGTCAAGCGTAAGTCGGACTTACGAGAAAAAACTCAAATTAAGATTTTCACTCACTGACGCTGCAAGCAGTACTAAACGTCTTAAAATTTTGTAAGCGTGATGGACAGGTAGAAAGAAATTCATTTCTGTCTTTTTCTTTTTAGAAATTGTTCAATTTTTTTTTCATTTGCCAAAATGACTTAAGTTTCTACTAAAAAGGAGGCGCTTAAGACCGTTTGTAAGTGGACTGAGCAAAATTTTGTTCAAATCGGTCCAAAAAAGGTCTCTGTTGACGAAAACATAGAATTTGTGCCAACGACAGCCCAAATCTGAAGTCCATTTTGCTCTATCTCTTATCGTTTCCGAGATATATACGTAAAGTCTTGAAAGTGCGAAAAGTTAACTTTGCCATCACAGTCGTTCAGGCGCTCATGAGTTCTTTGTATGGAAAAGTCGAAAACCGACTCGCACTTGACCAATGTTCATAGAATGTGTTGTGGTTTTTTACGCGGGTCCGCGACTGACGACGTTCGAATGTTTTGTTCGGAAATGTTTGAGGGTGGTTTCTTTGAAACGTCGCCGGCGGCGGGTGGTTCGACGGGCGAAGGTCACACGCCGCACGCGACGGTCTGTATTCGTTTTGTACAATAGCAACGGACGGCGGGTGGCGTCTTGATATGGAAAATGACTGACTTCACTAAAGATAATGATGAACTCATTGAGGTAATACTAGAGAGGACACTGCGAGCAAAACGTTTGCGCTACAAACATAAGTCCATTGGACTTATGTTTCTGCCTGCACACAAATAAAATGTAAAAATGCCTTCCTGCGCAACAAGATGCTGTTTAAGCCATACGAGAAAATCGAATAAAACTGACGTGTCACATTTCATCGGTTAGTATACACGCTATGTTAATCGATCTTTATTTAAGTAATTATTTCAATGAAGGGACGCGCTCCTCAAACGCGAAGCTATCGCTGCCATTTTGTTGAACGAAATCATAGATTAATCGCATCATAATCGCACAGACTTGACATGTAGGTAATGAAGTATAGTAATTGTGATTATATTCTGTTTGTAATATATAAAAGAGAAATGTTAAATTTATTTCACGTTATACTTATGAATACTACACAGTTCTAACACGAGTTGTAATCGATATTTTCATACAATAATAACCTATGATTTTCTTCAAGGGCAATTAAAGTAGGTATATGAAAAAAATCAATAATGTATTTTTGTTTCACTTAGTAGAACTTAAACATAGCACAATGTATGATAGTGCTAAAATTAAACTACTTACCCCTTATTCATAAACGTTCACTAAAGTTATCAAGCCGATAAAGTTCGTTTGTCCCTTTCTATCACACCAATACGCCGAAAAGGGACAAACGAACTTTATCGGCTTGATAACTTTAGTGTGCGTTTATGAATAAGGGGTTAGTATTTTACAAAAAGTATAAAAAAAGGTCTACACTAAGAGTGTCGCGTCTAGGTGGTCATTGGTCAAGTCTTACTCTATGACACGGTACCTCCCCACGCATGCGCCGCGCGCTGCCGGCCGGAGCACAGACTTTGTTTGGGGTGTAATTTCTAGTATGTTAGTACATAGTAATTCAATGGATGAATTGGTAATTTTTCTTTACTACAATGCAAGTGTTTGAGTACCAAGTTAAAAATTTCACTTTCTTTTTGCCGGTTTCATACAAAAATATCGTTTGACTGCTTTGAGTAATTATGTTAACTAGAGAGGGCACCTCAACTTGATTTTGTGTAACAACACTTAGAGCCGATCGGCACAAATGCGCTTAGTCTGTGCCGAACGGCTGTGGTAGATTGACGTATCGCAATGAAAAATATTTCGTCTAAATAATGCCGTCATGTGTAGTGAGGTACTGTACAAACTGCTCAGGAAAATCTAACAAAAGGCAAGGAGTGACTTTTCATACGTAGGTTTACTGCATTTTTGTTTAAACACGCTTACTTTTTAAAAAATGTATCAATATAAACTCATGCCGAAGCGCCATGTTGCGGCGGCCATGTTTCGTTGAAACCAAAGAGTAATTTAATGCAACAAAAGCAGACGTGACAATATCGCAAGTTAGTTCAAGTTTCCTATCATACATTAAATTATATATATTTATCGACGCAAAAAAGGTTATTTAATTATTATTGTCAGAATTGCATAGTTTTCCGACATGTCGGTCTATAACAGATTCTCAATACGCGTGTCGAATTTCATGTGAGTATGTAAATGTAAGTGCAGTACCTAACCTGCCTGAATGAATTTGGGTAGTTAGACGGTCAAACAAATTATGAGAGTATAAAAACGCCCGAAATTCAAATTTTCTATGGGACGATAAACCCGCGCCCATACATACATGGATGTAGATAAAGTTATGTATGCGACTATACATAATTAGGCATTAAAACACTCATGTTATCTTATTAACACAACAAAAACAACACTCATGTTTTAATGCCTACCATTATGCAAATGTCACATAAATAACTAATATCCAGTTGCGGCTACGTGTACACATGTACGCTCAGTCCGTATGCAGCTTTATATGTGGGCATTTAAAAAAATTGGGACTCACAGAGTTGTTAAAAAAAAGTTAAATCGCTGTCAGTTTTGCAACGATTATTAAGCATGGAATTTCAATAAAAACATCGTTTTTGTTTTAATTATGTAAATTAAGTATACTAAGCTATAATCTAAATTCAGAACGTGAAAAAAGTTTAGTTTTAAATACAGATTTCAAGCTTGATTGTCGTTACAAAACTAACAGCGATTTGTGTTTTTTGTTAACAACTCACGCTAATTGAGTCATAAATTTAAAAAATGCCCATGTAAACCCATGTCACTTCTATACTACGACTTCTAATCTATGCACTCTATGCAGGGCTCATCGTCGCGACCGAAAGGTCGTAAGCGCCGAGTAAAATCGTAGCGCTTGCGACGTTACGGAAGCAGGCCATTGGTTCACACCCCGCCCCCTCGCCCCGCCTTCAGCTTACAGGCTGTGACACGTTCGTTGTTTGCTATAGCTCCTCTATACGAAGTAATAATTACTCAATGTTTGACTGTCTCTTTTTTTTGGGTAATATCAATATTTATATGGACGGATTAAGTCGCGTATAATCTTCTTCCTCTAAGAATTACAATGTAAGTATTTTTGCATTCATTTTGATCAGAGCACAACACAACAGTTCAAAAATCAGTCTACCAGAGCTTCTGAGTTCCGTCGCCGACGACGGGTGACCAAGGGTCAGAAAACCCACGCACCCGCGACCGACAGCGTGTGGCGGTACATGCGGCTCACATCCAAACGCCGCCGGGCGCGTGTGACGGGCCAGAGAAACCAGGGCCTTAGGGCTAGGTGATTATCGACGCGCCGCAGAGGACGCGCTGAGGGGGGGGGGCGGTGCCTACAGCAGTTGTAGTTGTCGCTGCCAGGGGCGGCTCACTCCGCTATCCTATCGCCGCGCTACAAGTATATCCTGGCGGCCGCGAGTTCGCGGCCTACTCAGGGGTGGCGCACATTCTCACGGAATGCACGTTCGCACTTTCTATTGTTACTTTACGTCGCGAGGTTTTTTAAGCGATGTCCGCGGGTGGAATGGCTAATAATACTTAATTAAATAGACATGTTGAATAAAATAAATACCAAAAGATATTCTTATACAGATCTACTACTGATGAAGTCCCACGGAAAAGTTCAATAAGGCTTGTGATGTTGGAACCTTGAACAAAAATATATAAATACAGCGTATATACCTAGAAAGTACTCAAGACTTGAATATAATAATATAACATTTAATGTGAGTATTAATTCGTTTGGATCCATTGGTAACCCTATCACCGGACGCCGCGCACGTGCGGCTCGTTTCTTTGTAAGAATGTTGTAGGTATTTAAAAAGGCGGCATTTCGGAAACATCAAAGCAGTGGGCCTTCTTTACTTGTGCTATTATATATTCTGTGGCGCCGCGCCGGTGTCCACGTGCGCTCTCTGCAGTGTGCGCTGCCGCTGCCACGAAACGTTTACCTACTCCGTGTAATACTGATAAAAGAAAGTATTGACGTGAATTCACACGTTTCGGAAATGACTGTAGGTATTTTAAATATTTTAGCACATTATGTTTTTTGTCTCTTATTGCCTATTATACAATATATACATACCTACTATGGCAACTCTATCACAGCGCAGAATATGCAGAAGCCACATGGTGGTCTGCGACAGAAACTCAATAGACATTTTTAGAGTTTTTAAAATAAGTACCTAAGTAGGTACGTGAAGTAACATGGTAAATTAAAAAAATATCATTAGATACTTATTGCGAAGGTGTAAACAATTTCCTTCGTTTTGCCACATATCAATAATTACCTATCTATATTAAATTCATTAATCCGTATACATTACATTTTTACAGTACGGTAAGTAATACTTACCCCATTATTCATAAACGTACACTAAGTTATCAAGCCGATAAAGTTCGTTTGTCCCTTTCCGACGTATTGGTGTGATAGAAAGGGACAAACGAACTTTATCGGCTGGATAACTTTAGTGTACTTTTATGAATAAAGGTGTTAAAATTTATAGCTACGAAATTTTACATAAAACACCTACTTTAAAATAAAATAAAAAATGTTGAATTTGGTTAACATTATAAAAGACCTCACGCAAGCTGTGCTAATTAGTTCGCGAATTCGTCGAGAGGTGGTGCTAAACACAATTATGCTCATTAGAGAACCTATACTTCTAGCCTAGCCCAGTCTTTAGACTTATGTGAGTAACGTAAAAGTACCTAATAGTTTTGTAGGTACGGAACCCTCGGTGGGCGAGTCCGACTCGCACTTGGCCGGTTTTTGTTTAAAGGAACTTCGTTTTAGACACTGATATATCCACCCCATCCATAATTATGTTTATTTATGTACTATTATGTACCTATAAAATAAATACACGCACTAGTATAGTGCGGAAAAAAGGAAATTCGAAACGAGTGGCGATGGCGATAAATTAAAACACGACCGAAGGGAGTGTTAAAATCGACCCGAGTTACGAATTTCTCCTTTCGCACGTGTATCGTAGTACGATGTTTTTCAGTACAGATCGCCCTCCAAAGTTTCAACCTGATATATAATAGTGAACCACTTCTCGCACTAGTGCTTAAAAAACATCAAACTGTATCTTCTAATCGGGCAGAGCGTTGCTCAAATAAATTGTAAGTATATTTTTTCCTTTAACTCTATTCCTAAATATCAAAATATGGAGATGGTTTCATGAAATTCGTTTGTTACGTAAAAAGTAAAAACTGGTTTCGAAAAACTAACTCTTAATAATAGTACATAGTGCTTTATTTGTGTCTAGAATAATTCATAATGATGATGTATTAAATGATATTAGACTAGCGTTCACCTTTCCTATCTATACTGTCATCTAAATATCTAAAGCAAATTACACCATTATTACTATAATCTACGTGCTAACGTGTCGTAATGTAACGTAATAATAAGTTTCCCAGTTTTCATTTAAATTACATGGAAACATCCATTAAAGACTTTCTAATGCCTCTTACCAAGGAAGTTTATGTAAATCATAATCCAATAACTAATTCTTGGTTAATTTTACATTGCATTGAGCATTACTTAAATAGGTAGGAGTAGGAATAATACTCTATACTGCAAAATTGCAGTTTTTATATCAAAATTGTAAACATTTTAAATTAATTGAAAACAAGATAACCAGAGCAATCTGATTCAAACTTTAGTATATCATAATTTAGCTCTAGATACGATCTAGATCTAGATATATTTATAAAAAAAAATATTTTCAAAACTTTTTTTTAGTGCCAAAAACAAAGACGTCAATTTTGACACTGATTCATCTGATCAATATCGTATCTGGAACTTATATTTATATCAGTTGTACTTTAGGGTTTCTCAAAGTGTTTGTAAGATCTCTAAAAAATTCTAGAAAAATAATTTACACTTAGGTCTCGCCAGTTTCATTAAGTGACCTATTGCGGGTCTTCGAGGAACATGCTACGGTCCCTAAGTGCGTTTTCACATTATCCGATCCGATTTGGGATAAAGGAAGGATTTCAAAGTCAAAAATCAAAGATGGCGGTTTAAGGAAATGTATGGGATTATTGGTCCTACATCCGATATCGGATCGGATAATGTGAAAACGCACTAAGGGGTCTGTGACCACTTTAAGAACCGCTCTTGTATACAGGTAGTCATAGAATTTTCTCCACAACTTACTGTCACCTGTCACGCAATCCAATAATCTAGAAACCTGCGTCAGATTAGAAAACAGTCACGCATAAAGCGCGCAGTAATCGCAGTGTCAAGTGCCATGGCTGCATGGATAATTGGATAGAGATCTAGGAAGGAATAAATTGTATCAGATTTAATACTTATGTTGATGTTTGTTACTTCCATCACTTCCAGTTATAATCTTAAAGTAAGAAAGTACCTGGACGACCAAGCTTCGTTTGTAATGCGAAAACTCGAAAATTCTTGTTTTCCGGGACCTTAGAATGAGCTGGTTAATTTTTCACCCCTGAAAACCCCAACAACCTGTTTCATCAAAATCGTTAGAGATAATTTCAAGGCGTTGTTGGAGATTCATAATATATAATGTCAAAATATGACCGTCGTAAAATTCAGACATCCTTATCTCCGATGAAAGAGAACCCAGCTATGTTAAATTTGATATTATAATTAGATTTAATAAATTATGTTTTAAATCTGCAACTGAATACCAAGTATGAAAACTAGGAGCCTTTAATACCTACAACAGCTCCACTGCTCATATTTTGATAGGTACGGTTTTGATACGAGTACGTGGAACAAATAGAATTTATCAGGCAAATAAGGTCCATTGATACATAGCATTAAGTTACCTGATAATTAACAACACTCTTTTAAATGTAAAGTAACATACGTTACGAATTACTACAGGTACTTATAATGTTTTAGGTAGGTAATAATTAGAATTTTTTGAATTTAAAAAACGTCGTTTTTATTTATTGCTGAATGAGGTAGAATTCTTGGGATAGTTGGGGTGAATAAATACAGCAATTTAGTGCATATTCAATTTAAATTTGGAGGAATAATATTAAGTACCTACCAGTACTTTTGACGTCAGTACAATACACTGCGAGCGAGCTAGTAGTAAAGATAAGCACCCCCGTCACAGAATACATATTACATACATACACATACATACATACATACATACAATCACGCCTGTATCCCATAAAGGGGTAGACAGAACACATGCAACTACTAAAGCTTCAGTGCCACTCTTGGCAAATAAGGGGTTGAAAGGAAACGAAACTGTGACATTGCAGTGACAGGTTGCCAGCCTCTCGCCTACGCCACAATTTTGGGCCTGGCCACATGGGCGCGTTGCGGCGACGCACCGCAAAAATTCTGCGTTGCGTTGCCGCGCCGCCAGTTTTTGCGGCAGGAAATCTGCGGCGCGGCACCGCGACGCAAGAACTCGCGGTGCGTCGACGCACCGCAAAAACTCGCGGCGCGGCACCGCAACGCAGAATTTTTGCGGCGCGTCGCCGCGCCGCCAAAACTGGCGGTGCGTTACCGCTGCTCGCAATTGTGAACTGTTGTGTTCGAATTAAACTTCGTGTCGTTTATATTTAACCCTTCTTTACTTGGTGATGGATTTTTTTCCAAGCATCACGAAAATTTAATCAATAGTAGATTTAGTACAGTTTTTCACGATAAAATACTAAGCAATATTCGAATTTTTCAATATGCTATTAAAAATCATCTTTTTTAGTTACGTTGTTTCATATTAAAAAAATGGTGATAGATTTTTTTCATTATTTTTCCAGTGCTCAGCATATATACCACCATGGTGTCATATATCTGTAAATTGTTAAAAAAAGTAAAATCATGCAATTAAGGGTTTATTGACAATGGAGTGCCTCTCTAATTATATTTCCGCAATGGGTACATCGATGGGTAGATTTAAATAATAACATTTTTAACCCCCGACGCAAAAAACGAAGGGGTGTTATAAGTTTGACGTGTCTGTCTGTCTGTCTGTCTGTCTGTCTGTCTGTTTGTCTGTCTGTCTGTCTGTCTGTGTGTGTGTCTGTCTGTGGCATCGTAGCTCCCAAACGGATGAACCGATTTAGATTGATTTTTTTGTCTGAAAGCTGAGTTAGTCGGGAGTGTTCTTAGCAATGTTTCATGAAAATCGGTCCACTATGTCGGGGTCGGGGGTTTTTTCAAAATTTAATTAAATAAATAATTTTATGACTTTTATGTAATTCCCAAAAGATTTGACAATTTGTAAATACATAGGTAAAGAAAATATTCGTTCTATCTGAATATGACGATAGGTACCTACAAGGCAACAATTAGTGCTTGCACCTCCTATATGAATCCATTTGCAGCATTACGATATAGCGAAAGACTATTTTTAACCCCCGACGCAAAAACGAAAGGGTGTTATAAGTTTGACGTGTCTGTCTGTCTATTTGTCTGTTTGTCTGTCTGTGTGTGTGTGTGTGTGTGTCTGTGGCATCGTAGTTCCCGAACGGATGAACCGATTTAAATTTAGTTTTTTTGTCTGAAAGCTGAGTTAGTCGGGAGTGTTCTTAGCCATGTTTCATGAAAATCGGTCCACTATGTCGCGGTCGGCAGTTTTTTCAAAATTTTAATTTTATTGTTAGGTTATTAAATAACAAATCAAAAAAATATTCAATAAAATAATTTGATTTGTTCCCAGTCAGATTGTTATTAATTATTAATCTTATCTGTGTTGGAACGTTTTGATATTTTTATTTTTAAAGACGCTCGAGTCAATCAAAAAACTGCCTTTTTCATTATGGCGCAAAAAAAGTGATACTCAAGATTGGTAACAATTAGCCAAAAAACCAAAACGGTACGATATAAATTTGATGAAAAACGTGTGACCTGTGCCTTTAAAAAGTAAAACAGAAAAACGTACGTCGTTTTCGTACGTGTTTTCACTACGATCAATATGCAAATGGATAATTTAGTAGGCAAGTTTTATTTAAATCGATTAAATCGTAAATAGTGGTTTGCAGCTAAAAATAATGTTCAACTGGAAAAACCTAGGTACGTTTTTTCGCTAGAGATTTTTTTAATTAGCCCGTTATAGTGCCCTACTGCTGGGCAAAGCCCTCTCCCCTTGATTTCCGCAACTCCCTCTGGTGTTATTTTTCCGGCCATGCAGTCACTCATAAAGGCGTCCAAGTCGTCTCACCATGCATGCGACAGACCAGACGTGGCATGCACAAATACACTTCAGCATGGCGGTTTTCTTCCCTACTTACTTTAATATGTACAGATCATTTCTGTCGTAGATCAATTTTAGCTGTAGACCACCGTTAACGACTAACTTACGAAAAACTAAAAAATGTTTACAACATGTCGGTGTGTACCTTAAACAAACCATGAAAAAAAACCGCTTCCTAAAAATAAGCGCGTTAGAAAACACGGAGAAAAAAGAAAAAAATAATTTTACATTGCAATAATATTGATGATTAGATTTCCTACCTAAACCTTTGAAATCAGATTTCTTAAGACGATACGATACAGGTCAGTTCTCCATACAAACGCTCTCGACTATTTCCTCCTTGGTTTTTGAAGATAGAGCAATGATTTTTTCGACACAGATTATTATTATTTTTTCTGAGTCGGACCGTTTTGATATTTTTTGCTATTCTTATTTTAAAAGATGCTAGATCCAATCAAAAATTTCTAAAAACGGCATTTTTCAATATGGCTCGAAAAAGGGATACTCAAGATCGGTAACAATTGTCCAAAAAATCTAAACGGTCCGACACAGATTATTTCATTTTAAATTATTCAGATTCTCAAATTTCGTTCCGTTTAAATAAGTTTTGAAGGAGGAAAAGAGAGCGGAACCTCGATTTCAAAGATTTTTTCGCAATATCTTTTAACTGAGTTGTTCTTAATGGAATTTTTTTTTTTTTGATAAATCTAGTTAATAAAACTAGTATATTTAACTAAAATTCCCAAATTGAAAGGGGGACTCCTTTCCCTTTTAGCATTTTCGCTCCCGTAGCGTCTTAATGTATTGCAATAATCTAAATATCCAAATTATAGACTAATCAATTATTTTTGTTAGTAATTAAATTCCGTTAGGCCGTTTTCACATTATCCGATCCGATATCGGATGTCATAAGGATTTCAATGGAAAAAATACAAGATGGCGCCTGTAATGTATGGGATATCGGTCCTACATCCGATATCGGATCGGATAATGTGAAAACGCACTTACGATACATTAAGTTTTGAAGGAGGAAACAGTCGAGAGCGGAACCTCGATTTTAAAGAATTTTTCGCAATAACTTTTAACTGAGTTGTTCTGGATGGACAATTTTTTTCGATAAATCTAGTTAATAACACTAGTATAATTATTTAGCTAAAATTCCCAAATTGAAAGGGCTCCCTTTCCTTTCCATTTTCGCTCCTGTAGCGTCTTAAATACCTAAAAGTACTTAAACACCTAAAAGTACTTAAATACCTAAAAGAACAACCAGCGAATCGTGTCATCACGCACGCACACAAGGGTAGCTTAGCTAACAACTGCGACACGGCCGGCCGCCGCGGCACGTTGCCGTATCGTACAAATGCCACATTGAGCGGTGTAGGCCGTTTTCACATTATCCGATCCGATATCGGGTGTCGGACCGACATCCTACATCCGATAAACGCTTCCGATAGTGTCGGATGTCGGTCCGATAAAACGCATTGTTCCAAATCAATGAAGTATGATTTTGTATCAAAAAATATTTTTAAAAAGTTTTATATTTTATTGTAAAATTAAAATAACGAGCATAAAAATACTCAAGAGCGGCAAGTAAAATAAATACTTATAATTTTACATTTAACTATATCTACTAAAAGATGAAAAAATTAGTATCCGCAATTCGGACCGATGAATTACAATCTTTTTGTTTTCAACAGAAATTCATCATTAACAGCAGCTGTTTAATAGACGCCATTTTTGTCACTCACACTACTACAAACGTATACCTACATTATATACGCACACACACAAATATTATCGGCCGACAGCTGGCGGGGGGTCCGGCATGCCAAAAATGTCGGAAGCGTCCTGCCAATATCGGCAGTTCGGTGGTGCCTCGGACAAAAACTGTTCTAGGAGAGTGCCATCTGCATTAAATCCGCAATTTTTGCGTTTTATATCGTTTTTTTTTTAGTAATAATGATCTATTAAATACATAAATAAAAACCTGGAAGCTCATAAATCTTACATTTTACATCCTTCCTATATCCGATATCGGATCGGATAATGTGAAAACGGCCTAGGGTTGCCAACCGTAGGTAGTATACACAAAGACAGGAAAAATGCTCTGAGGAAAATGATATGATATAATATATAGTACATACATACATACAATCACGCCTGTATCCCATAAAGGGGTAGGCAGAACACATGAAACTACTAAAGCTTCAGTGCCACTCTTGGCAAATAAGGGGTTGAAAGAAAACGAAACTGTGACATTGCAGTGACAGGTTGCCAGCCTCTCGCCTACGCCACAATTTAACCCATATCCCATAGTCGCCTTCTACGACACCCACGGGAAGAAAGGAGGTGGTGAAATTCTTAACCCGTCACCACACAGGCCTGATATATAGTATTGTAAGTAATATATTATTTTGGTTCAGCGTACCTACTGTAATTATTTTTAATTTCTGTACCATTTTTTTTATAGGTACTGTACTGCACACAATTACACCGTCATATTTAAAATAGATACCTAACTTGGATAAGTACTCGACACCGATAGCAATAAGAAGTTGCAGGGCAGTCATGGTCGCGCGATAAATGATAAAACATCGGGCCGTCCCTAGTCCCTATCGCACTTACAAATAGTGCGATAGGGACGGCCTGATATTTTTTATCATTTATCGCGCGACCATAATTGCCTGCCTGCTGTCTATAAGGCTGTCCTTTCGTCCTTTGTCCACATTAGAGATGGGCCGAATATTCGGTAAATATTCGGTATTCGGCATATTTAGTTAATCTCAGCATCTCCAGAGGTCCGACAAATTTCTAAATATATATTGTATTTTTATTCGAGGTGAGATTTTAAAGACCAGTTCTTCGAAACTTGCTATTGTCATTCTGAAATATTCTTTGAACTTCACTTCACTTGTCTTTAATGCCGCATATTTCCTTTCAAAATGAGTTCCGTCATTATTCATTTTATATATATATGGGTTGACCCAGCATCTTCTTTTCGTCTCCTTTTTTTTAAGCGCCTCCGTAATACGAGCAAGAGCAGAATGCGCGTAATGGGATCCATGTCTGGATAAAGACTGATCGTGAAGTTCTGCACTGTGTATAGTTATCGAGGCGCGGCAACGCACCGCCAGTTTTGGCGGCGCGGCGATGCGCCGCAAAAATTCTGCGTTGCGGTGCCGCGCCGCGAGTTTTTGCGGTGCGTCGACGCACCGCGAGTTCTTGCGTCGCGGTGCCGCGCCGCAGATTTCCTGCCGCAAAAACTGGCGGCGCGGCAACGCAACGCAGAATTTTCGCGGTGCGTCGCCGCAACGCGCCCATGTGGCCAGGCCCTTTACCCATATCCCATAGTCGCCTTCTACGACACCCACGGGAAGAAAGGGGTGGTGAAATTCTTAACCCGTCACCACACAGGCAATACATATTAATACATATTAGTGCAAATAAAAGAGTAACTATAAACATCTTCGTCTCTCTTTTATTTACACGGGAGTGATTATCTTTTGTTGACCAGTGCCTTAGATTTCTAAAGTGAAAAAGACGTAAGCCACAAGTACTTTAAAGTCAATTTCGAACGATAGATTGCCTCTCTCAGGCAATTAAATCGACTATTACCATTAGTGTCTACGTGCCACGAAGCAACAGATCAAGTAAAATTACTCATTCGAGCAATCTAGCGGAACCAATCAATGATGAACGCGATCTGTGATACCATCATAGACATATTCTATGAAATGATGACGTTTAATAATAAATTGCGTCATAAGGGAGCGAAGTTATATTTATGGCGAGGATGCGTATTGAATCATGAGCGTGGTGAGGGATTCCAGTATATTGAGTACTATTCTACAAATAATTTTTAGGGTTCCGTACCAAAAAAGTACATTTTACCCTTTATGGTACCATTTTGTTTGTCTGTCTGTCTGCCACATTGATAAATATCTCGATAGCTTTTTATGCTACTTTTTATATAGTTATCAGCCACGCCGTTTATTTGTATACTTTAAACCTTATTTTGAATTAAAAAGGTACATCTATGGTCATTGATTAGCAAAGACATATATAACTCCGTATAGACAGATAAAGTCTAAGAAAAAAACGTACCTCAGTACCATACAGAAAAGGTACGGTGGCCTAGATGGCGTTACATCTTTAGGGGGCGCTCAGCTAGATGGCGCTAATATTATTATTTGACATTTTAACACATATGAAGCTAAGAATATGGGCTAAATTGTCAAAACTGAGATTCAAAAGTTCTAAGCCTGTGTCAAGAGATGGCAGTCTATGCACTGTGATTACACATTTTACTTCGACAGTAACTCTCTATAATACTCGATCCTCTTTGTTGATTAGTCACAGACATATTGCTTTCATTAGTTTACAATTACGTTGCGTGAATGGGGAAACATGTAACCGCAAGAAATTTTAGAAGTATTAGAGGCAAGTATAGTAAAGTATCCATACTAATATTATAAATGGGAAAGTGTGTGTGTCTGTTTGTTTGTACGTCCTTCACGGCAAAACGGAGCGACGAATTGACGTGATTTTTTAACCGACTTCAAAAAAGGAGGAGGTTCTCAATTCGACTGAATGTTTTTTTTTTGTATGTATGTTATTCGATATCTCCGAGAATCATGGACCGATTTTCAAAATTTTTTTTTCATTCGATCAGGTATAACCCCGAAATGGTCCCATTGGCACCAAGTCGGGGTCTGATGATGGGATCTTGGAGAAATCGAGGGAACTCCTCAAATGTTATAGGCACATGTAATGTTTTTAGTGTATTTTTCAAAGGTACACCAGTATTTACGCCTGATGGTGATAACTTTATGTGGCTGAGCTGATGATGGAAGGTCAACTCCTCAATGGTTAGGAGTTAAAGGATAATTCTTTCACTACTGTACATATATTCGGACTGATACATAGAATATCAATAGGAACCACTAAAAATCAACAAATAAATAAACTTTTTAACAAAAAATAAAACCGCCTTCAAAAATAAGCGCGTTACAAAACACGGAGAAACTAAAAAGCAAAAAATAATAAACCTTTGAATTCAGATTTCTTATCGGATTGCAATAATCTAAACATCCAAATTATAAACAAATCAATTATTTTTGGAGTCGGTGCCAGCCTGCGTATGGTTGGGTGGTGCAAACAGGAATAGCAAGGCGATGAACAGGTCTGGTACCGACTACAAAAGTAATTGATTTGTTTATAATTTGGATGTTTAGATTATTGCAATCCGATAAGAAATCTGAATTCAAAGGTTTATTATTTTTTGCTTTTTAGTTTCTCCGTGTTTTGTAACGCGCTTATTTTTGAAGGCGGTTTTATTTTTTGTTAAAAAGTTTTTAAGTGGAGATAGTTGAAGGAATGGAGAGTGACATAGGCTACTTTTTGTCTCTTTCTAATGCGAGCGAAGCCGCGGGCAAAAGCTAGTATTTAATAAATAGGCCACAGTGGCACTTTTACACGTCAATTACATAGAAATATAAACAACTGAAAATATTAAAAGCAAAGTAGGTACTGGTGCCGTAGCCGAATGGAATTTCTGCGACGCGAAACGAAAACGAAACGCCACGAAAGGTAGTCTGGCTCTGTCGCGTCAATACGCCAGAGCGATAGAGATATATCTACGAGCGTTTCGTTTCGTAAGCGTTTATGCCATTCGGCTACGTATACCCTAATTAGAGATGTATAAAGTCTCCAAATATTCATATTCATATTCATATTTATTGATATTGCACATATACATTACACGTCAGAAACATAAACATTCATTATAACTAAGTAATTCTTATTACTCTAAGAATTAAATTATAAAATTTATAAATGTGTTCTATATAATTTAAATACATTATCGCGCTAAATATTACACTTCAAGGAATTCATTGATGTCATAGAAGGCATTATCAATAAGCCATTTTTTTAATTTATTGTAAAATACATTATCATTGGATATATATAGCGTTCGGGGATACAATTATAAATTTTAGGGCCAATAGCATAGGTCGTTTTGGTAGATTTGGTCAGTTTGAAGTTAGCATATTATAAACAAAAAAAATCATGGCTACTAACTGTGCAGGTCGAAAATTTGGCGTTGCCTGAACAAGGGATTTCCTGTTGCCGAATTGGTTTTCTCTTTAGATCATAAAATAAGGATAAAAAAATAAGGATGAAGTTATTATGTGGAGCCGCCAAGTGTGCACAATTTTGACTTTACCTATAAATATTATATTATGTGAGCTAGGCTTAAGCTGCAAAGTTAATTTAGAAAGAAATACAGCCGTTTACGCTGAAAAAAAAGTGTATTCGACACTCTCAAAGAAATCAAAATTTAAAGGGTAGGTACTGAGGGACAAGTCGCGACTGGGGGGCAATTGTAACTGATTCATTTTTTCCATTACACGCCTATTTAATAATGCAAACATTGTATAACATGGTAAAAATGGACCAGTTACATTTGCCCCCCAGTCGAGATTTGCCCCGCTGCGCTGTACCTCCTTTTACCTCAAACTTATATATATCAAGTAGCCTTGCACTATAAATTCCTAAACAAGAAAAAAAATGTAAGTAGCTATGCAATTTATGAAAAAAAATTGTTTGTACGAAACCCTCTGTAGGCCAGTCCGACTCGCACTTGCTTGTTATTTTTTACTAAGCAGGTAATTTACCTACACAATTTTAATGTCAATGCTTGGCTACCCAACTGTGTTCAACTTCGCACCGTGAGATAACAGTTATCTTTGCTATTACGGCGCCATTTTCTTTTCTAAACACAATGTTGACATTTCTTGGTTGGTTGATCACAAAGTTTTATTTACCGTTCCAAAATTCACTTCCCAGGGTACTTATCCAACGTTACAAATGTTAGAATTGCTTACGGTTCATAGCTGGGCCATTTTTTTTTTTTCAAAATTGTCCACCCCATTTTTTTTTGTAACATGGGTATTTTACGCGATTAATATTACTCAGAATCGCGAGGTTTTTCGAACCTGATAGGAGAAAAAAAATGTTCCAAGATTTGCAAACATTTTTTCGAACCTTCCATTCCGTTACCGCCATACAAAATGTATGAAAAAATGGTAACGGAATGGGAAAAAAAACATTGGGACACTTTTTTTCTCCTATTAGAATTGAAAGAGCTCGCGATTCTGAGTGGAAACCACAAAAAAAATCTAAAAAAAAAACTTTGAAAAAAAATGGCCCAGCTAGCTCTCCTTATCGCTCTTAGGTACGCGCGACAGAGACAGACTGCGTTTCGGTTGCCACGTAGCGTCAGCGATTGTCACTTCGACTAGGCCGGTACAATCATTACTTTTTCGTACGAAAGATTCTGAAGATGGACGGTAAAAGTAACTTGGTAATTTTCTATTGTTAACTTTTTGTAATTTCGTGACAGGTTAAATCGATTAAAGTTAGCTTATTGCGGATTATAACTGTAACAACTATCAAGTAACTGAGGAGGCTGTCAGGCAAATTGTCGAATAATCGTGGGTGTGTTACTTTCTTTGAATTTCTTCGCAACCGCTTACACTGCGACGGAAATTATGATCCGATGATTACCCATTGTGATAGTAAGTGATAGTTCGCTTAGGAACAAACTGCCAATGAGTTTTGTCATTTTTTGTTGTGTATTACCAAGAACGATGTAATACTGGACTGAGAATGCCCATACAAAAAAGCGTGTCCCGGAAGTGTCGTAGCCTTTTAGGCTTAAAACTAGATGGCCAGCGCTTGGAAGTGGTCAAAATGAAAATTTTCCCAAATATTTTTGCTTGTTTTAATTTTTTATAAGAACAAATAACATAATTATTTCTTTATTTTTCACACCACGTGAATACACATTTTGAAAAAAAAAAAAAAAAATTGTAGGCATCATCAGTGTAAGTTATGATAGTATTTAATAGGTGGCGCTAAAAAATCGAGGTACGATTCTTAGTATCAAAGACAAAAACGTACTTAAAAGCCCTAGAGAAAAAGGTACGGTGGCCTAGATGACGTTACACGGGGGAACGCTCGGCTAGATGGCGCTAATATGAATATTTGACATTTTAACACATATCAAGCTAACAATATGGGCCAAATTGTCAAAACTGAGGTTCAAAAGTTTTAAGCCTGTGTCGAGAGATGGCAGTCTATGCACTGTGATTACACATTTAACTTTGACAGTAATTCTCTCATAATATTCGATCCTCTTTGTTAGTATTATAAAGTGCCTTTTTGGCATGGATCTCCAAAAACCAGAATCTCGCGCAGCCTACTTGCATAAAAATACAATAAACCGACTCAATTGTGACCGTGCGCAGGTTGCGTGACAATTTTAGGAGCCTTCATAACCGTCAGTGTGGTTCGTATCATCTTGTGACCTTTTTATTTGTGCATTTTTTTGTGGAGTTTTCTCTCTAATATTGAAATATCGTAAGTGCCGAGTGGTTTGTATATTTTAGCGGTCGTTTTGGGTGTGATGATTTGGTCAATGTTTTGAGCATTTAGAATGCCTAAATGTTATGTTTTGGGACTCCTCTAAACTGAAATGGATGTTTGTAATTTATAGAAAAATACTACTTAGCTATATTTTGACGACCGGTCTGGCGCAGTCGGTAGTGACCCTGCCTGCTACGCCGCGGTCCCGGGTTCGAATCTCGGTAAGGACATTTATTTGTGTGATGAGCACAGATATTTGTTCCTGAGTCATGGATGCTTTCTATGTATATAAGTATTTATATATTATATAAATCGTTGTCTGAGTACCCACAACACAAGCCTTCTTGAGCTTACACTGGGCCTCAGTCAATCTGTGTAAGAATGTCCTATAATATTTATTTATTTATTTATAATTTTAAAATTGAAGAAATCTAGTAGTAATAATTTTTGATTCTGTTAGTAGGATTTAAATCGCTAGTAGTGAAGATATCAATCATATCATTCAACGAAATTCACGAAATCGAATGATCGACATTCAAATATCGCCCCCAGGGGACCGATTTTTGAATCTCACGGCGTTCGAATTCAGAAAATTGTCACGGTGAATTGCCTACTATTTTCGGTGACAATTTTCTGAATTCGAACGACGTGAGATTCAAAAATCGGCCCCCAGCTCAGTTTTCTTACTCAGCATTTTCCGCCGTAGGTATTTCTCTACGTAAGTACCTAACTTTCGCATTATTCTTGCAATAGTTTTTAAACTCCTACTTTTTAACCCCCGACGCAAAAACGAAGGGATGTTATAAGTTTGACGTCTCTGTCTGTTTGTCTGTCTGTGTGTCTGTCTGTGGCATCGTAGCTCACGAACGGATGAACCGATTTAGATTTAGTTTCTTTTGTCTGAAAGCTGAGTTAGTTGGGAGTGTTCTTAGCCATGTTTCATGAAAATCAGTCTACTATGTCGTGTTCCCCCTTTCTTCCCGTGGGTGTCGTAGAAGGCGACTATGGGACATGGGTTAAATTGTGGCGTAGGCGAGAGGCTGGCAACCTGTCACTGCAATGCCACAGTTTCGTTTTCTTTCAACCCCTTATTTACCAAGAGTGGCACTGAAGCTTTAGTGGTTTTATGTGTTCTGCCTACCCCTTTATGGGATGCAGGCGTGATTGTATGTATGTATGTATGTCGTGTTCGGGGGTTTTTTCAAAATTTTAATTTTGTGGTTAGGTTATTGCAATAGTAATTTTTCTGAAGTTTTCCCAATGCTTGATTTAGCGGTTTCACGCTGCAACTAATAATTAGACAAGGCCGCAGCTATCTAGATGCTTTCGCCGTGTTCAGTCGGATGGGAACCCATGGCTTGCCTCATATTCGGTGGGATGGAACTATTACACATTGCGCGGATTTTTATATAGGTAAATTAGCAAACGTATTGCCTCGTGGTAAGCAATTAGCAACGTTTACGGACGACTGTGACATCAAGGCTCGAAAGCAGTGACCAATCGCAGAACCGCCGTAGAGACCGCACGCGGTCCTAAGCCGGGCGCCTTCGGCGCCCTCTAACTTAAAATATCACGCGGTACTAAGCCGGGCACCTAAGGCGCCCTCTAACTTAAAGTGTCGGGCGAAGCCCGACGCATGCGGCCATAAGCTGGGCGCCGAACTTACAGAGTTGTGCGAAGTAGACAGTTTATGGAGAAACGCCCAGTCGGCAGTCTAGTACTGCCGACCACATATTATACACATATATGATGATAAAAATGTGGTAATAATAAAATATTTATCATTTTGTTCTGTGTGGGAAGGGAAACATAAAATACTAGTAAATCTTTTATACATTTAGTCTCCTATATTTAAGTAAGGATTTAGAAAACTTTCACAAGGCGAACAGCGTACAGAATAATTTAAAAAAATAACAAGAGTAAAGACATTGCTTGCGTAATTTTAGTAAATAATACACAACGGTATGTTTTTCACTTAACTTTCTCTTATTGTTCAAATGTTAAAATAATAAAGAACAGTGTTGACTAAAAGTAATAATTATAATTATCATCGCTAAATGCCATATGCAAATTTTATTTGTACAACTCTTTCGAACTATGATCCTAGACATAATCGAAACGACTTGCCTTTAAAATGTCATTTGAATATTTTTTATACATCTAATATTAAATAAGTAGCTTTATTTATAAATTTTATAAGTTATGCAGGTTTTAACTATAAAACTCCCGTGAGACTCATACATATTTAAAAATATTTTAAGCGGGTTACTCACGTATTAAGTCGATATAGCGTTCGACATGTTTCGGTCCAATTTCGAGGACCTTTCTCAAGAGTAGCGACCCCGCCTTTACATGTCGAGAGCGCGACGCTATATCGACTTAATACGTGAGTAATCCGCTTGAAATATTTTTTTTTTAAATAGTTATGCAGGTTGTTAATTAGTCACCCATTTGTGAGCATTTCTTTTTTTTTCGCCACTTTTATGAAATGTGATATTTAAAAAAAAATGTATGCTATTTCTACTCAGAATCACTAGCTTTTTCAATCCTAGTAGTCAAAAACTTGTCCCATACGATTTTTTCTTATTTTGTTAACAGTTTCCTTACAGGTTGTGTGGGGTAACAAAAGAGGAAAGTAACAAAAATGTATGGAACTTCTGGGACACTTTTTGTCTCCCAGTGAGATTGAAAGTACTCGTGATTCTGAGTACAATTGACCTAAAATTCCCTAAAAAAATCGAAATAAAAAAGAAATGCTCTTGCAGGGTAAGTGTGTATTTTATGGGGAAAATTTCCCTTGGAAAAATGTCAAGGACGGTCAGTAAAAATGTATGCAACAGACAATTTTTTTCGCAATTTCGGTATTGATCCCATAGTAAAATTTGTCTCATGACCTATATAATCACCTCGTAAATAATTGCTAGACTAAATAAATAGTTATTTGTTTTACAAGGGGGCAAAGTAGTTGTTTTACCGCACGTGCCAATATTGATACCTGAGCAAGCGAAAGATTCCAATATTGAACCGCGAGCGTAGCGAGTGGTTCAAAAAGTGGAATCTTGAGCGTGGCGAGGGTATCAAGGCACGAAGGTTAAACAAACTTTGCCACCGAGTGAAACACAACATTTTTCACCACACCAACACGAACAAAATACTGACTATAAAACATCAAAATAAATCAAATCCATAAATTTATTCAATATTTATGATTCAAAATCATCATTTATAGGTAAAATCTAGCAGCCAGATTAAGACATCGAGTTAAAATTTGTATGAAATTACTTTGCTCCCTTGTGGATAAAATGCAATTTTGCTATCTGTTTTCGAATAGCAAAGAAAGCCTTTACCAGTTGGTGTGGTGAAAAATAATTTAAGCATATTAGCAAAGATTGGAATACCTAGTTTTTATTAGAAAAGGCTACTTCTTAAATGCCAAATTTTATAGACTGTTTCCATCGTTATTGGACAAAAAATGAAGGTGACATTGCGGTGTCAACTAAATTATTGTTGCTATGATACCCCTGCGGTCTTGCGCCCTAATGCCCCAAGATACAAACAAAGGGATTTATTTACTAAAGCAACTCTCCTCTTTTTATCCTAATTAATTATACGAATTGAATTTTACATTAGGTGTGTTAAATAAAATAAAAAATACATTTATTCGGAGTTTTGAAAATATTATAGTGTTGTTGCGTTCGTTATCGATAATATCAATAATCGATCAATTGTATTGGATTTTGCCTTTTTAAATATAAATATTAGTGTTAAAACTGCACGATGTCGATTTAATTTTAAAAATCGTTTGTTTTAAGTAATTACAACAACGTGTCAACAATTATTTTCTCAGTAGGTCTCAGTAGTTGACGAAATCAAAATTAAATGAACATGGTAAAAAATTATAATTAAACTGTTTATTTCTATAAATAATTACAAATAACATGTTTTTTCTTAACTAATAAAGATTTTTTGAGTTAAGGAGTCCTGTTTTTTATGACTAAGTAATTATAACTAATGAATAAAATAGGTATGTGATAATTAGATAACTTTCCAAATTACATCTTATTGTTTTTTTTATATATAAATGGGCTTACTCAAACGAATATGATGTTTTAACACAAATAAAATAGCTGTATTTCATTATTGCTTAGGCCTAGGCCTTATTTTGATAACGAAACTATCTTGAAACACTGACATATTTAATTTATACTTAATTAAATGGATTTAGAGAGTGAAAACGCTCCTCGTTACGGAGAAATACGTCGAGCGATTTTCGATTGATTTTACTTTTATTGATTTTTTTTTATATTTAATTTGATTTAATTTATTTATTATCACAAACAACAACTGGTCCATAATGGTTAGTACTTATACATTATTGAATATTTTAAAGCTAATTGTTAGTATAACATAAAACAGAAAGCACAACAAAACAGCAATAATAATATGACCTAGCCCTTGATCCTTCAGTTTTTGCATAAACATCATAATGTTGCCTGACATGCATGGCGGACAATTTTGCGAGCCAGCCACTGTCATGAAGATTGGTCCGCATGACGTGACTGTAATAACCCAGGCCATTGTATGAATAATGTGTGGTCAACTTGAATGCAGTGTTTTGAGGTAATGTATTCATTTTGCTCGTTGATAGCTTAATTTATAAAATACATATTGAAATGTTTCGTATATTTAGAAAGGTTTAAATGCCAACTCCTCATTTGAATCCTGAAAACCTGGTATAAGGGCATTTTCAGACTTTGAGACCCCCCAATTAGCATAAATTGTTAACAAAAAATAACTCACTGTCAGTTTTCTGACGATAATTAAGCATGAAATTTCAATAAAAATATTGTTTTTTTGTTAATTACTTTTTAACCGATAATCTACATTCGGAATGTGAAAAAAGTAAATTTTTAGACAGATTTTATGCTTGATTGTCGTCACAAAACTGACAGCGAGTTAATTTTTGTTAACAACTTTTGCTAATTGGGGGGACCCAAATTCTGAAAATGCCCATAAGGAAGAAATAGAAAAGAAAATATTAATACAGGATCGGGATTTGGTTTCTACTCGGGAAAAATTTCCGACCTATCTAAATTTCATTCTATAGTAGTTTCTAGCAGTTTCAAAAGCAACACAAGCCTAAAATTGTATCTATGTTACTATTTTAACATTTTTAACTTGATATTACTGCGGCGTTGCTACCAAAACCCGATCACTTAGGTAGATGGTCATTATTGTCATATCTTAGGTGATATTATTAGTTTTCTCAATAACGTTTTAAATCGTCATCAGCTATCTTAATTTAGGTCTTATCTAAACGATATATGCATTTAAGTACGATACCTACATTAATAATTTTAGAGCGAGTAAGTACTTGTTTTGAGATGCCGACGAGTCGGAAAATCATTATAATAGATTTCTGGAAGCCAATACTGCCGTCCTATCACTAAAACCCATCTAACCCACAAATGATAGTTTTGAGATATGGGCAAAAAACATAAAAACCCATATCTCTAGGAAATGTGTCGATTTAGTCCAGATTTCTTTTATTCTTAAATTAAAACTAAATTCACGCTAACATTATTTAAAATCAATTTAATTAAATATGGTTTAATGTATTAGAAATTCGCCATTTTGTGTTTAAGTTATGCAAATAATTCCTAAAATATGTATGATTTTACTGTTAAAACACGGTTAAGTATACTTTAGCCGTTTTTTAGGATTGAATAATACATAAAACATGGCTTAATAACGGCAAAGTAAATTTACGTGTTTATAGTAATCGTAACTGAGCAATGCATAATAATCTAAAAACATAGCTTAATAACCGCAAAGACACTAAACAATTTTATACTATCGTATATGCTCTAAAAAATGCTGTAACCGTTTTTAAGCTATGCAATGACTACTAACATCGAAATAATTTGTATGCATTCCTAATCTAAAAGCCCGCTATATGACAAACCAGCGACGATTACTAGGTTTTAGCATTGTCATTCTTTTTAAAAGGAGTTTATCATTTTAGCAATGTCCCGTTTACCCGCAGTACCTGCACTAAGTTTCAAGAGCAATTCAATTTGTTAAATGAATAAAAGACAACTGTATGATATTGTAACCATTTATTTGCATGCATAAAAAACCTCGTTATAAGTTATGTTACAAATTAACATATTTAAACTTAATATAATATTCTAACATTAGTGAAAACTAACATAACATTAATATGAAACAATAAAATTCGCTTTTTACATTGCAACAAATCAATTTGCTATACCGACACGGCGAAAGGTGTCGCTCTTGGATATCCAAAGTTATTCGTATTATTACTATAATACACTATTAAAATAATGTTTTTATTACCGAGTTATATAAGGTTAAAAACGGTTGACATTGGCAGTTCTTACAAAAAGAAACACGGATTTCATTTATTATTCGCCAAGCAAGTGAAAATAGCAATCTTTATTTATTTAATACTTCAAAAATTCAAAATACATTTAGGATTGTTTGACATAATAATTTTCTCTCTTTCCGCTTGATTCCGTTCTTCTTAAAATTTATTTTTCTTTTTTCGTGCGTTTGGTTTTCGACAGTTGTATTATTAATATTAATATTAGGAGTGTAGTGCTCTATATCGACGGTGGTTCTACATCGATAAATGGTTATATGTACTTATGTGTAGGTCAGTCCTCCTTTTCTGTATGTAAAACTTCTGGATTTGAAGGGTCTGAATGAATTGGTACAGCAGAATACTTATATATCATACATTTTTTTTTCTTTAAACTAGAATCAATATAGAGATCTTTGTTAACAATTTCTGGTAAAATCAGGTGCATCATTGCTTAAAATTGTATTAACTAGGTTAAATTTAAGTCTGTTTCTCTGTTGTTTGTATGAATTGGAGCGGATAAATCAAGATAAAGCTTCATTTTGGATGATACATATGTTGTCATTTTACAATTTTTACATGCTAGGTATAGAGTTCTTCTTCTTTCGAGTCATCACTTGTAGTTTCAATGCGTCTGCGACGGAATAGTCAAAAACCTTCTTTCCTTATATCAAGATGAGAAGCATTTTACGAATGATTAAAGAAGTAAACGTTGTTCGATTTTGTTACAACGAAGGATAAACCCAAATTCGATGATCGTCAGCAACGGTTTTAGCTTGGACCAGTAAAAGGGAGTTTTAAAATTGATGTATTTTCGTCAGCATTGAAAATTAATGCAGAAACGTTCGACGTGGCTAAGTTAGACAAAGAATTCTGAGGTATCAATCTCAAAAATTCTTGAAACAATACACAACGATAGAATGTTCCTTGGTAAAGATCGAGTTGAGCAATCCCCTTCTGTTCTACATTTACTAAACTTACTGCTGGTGTGATGACTTGTGGTCGGTTTTTCGGTATTCATTTTATTCGCAGATCTCTGTTATCATTTGTATCCTGAAGTTCGTAACAAGCCTAAAAGAAATAACATTAATTAATTTGATTTTTGACTGCATTATTAAATCAGCTTGACGGTAATATAATGTTGCGCAAGTAATCCATACCTACATAGGTACTAAAACATTGTAAGGTAAATAAATGCTTACAAAATGTATGTGGCTATGGCAATGCCTACATAGCAATAGGATGGTACAATGTAATTTCTTGACTTTTTTGTTTACGCTTTATTTGTACACAATAGTTTTAACTGGGCTCTTGATCGAATAACTTATGAGTTAGGTATTTACTTGTCGCGGCAAACGTGTGATAATACGTTAGCAAAACGCAAGTTGTGCTTGAAAAAACCTTAAAAAAGATATTTAACACTTACCTGGTCTTCGGTTTCTTAACATTTTAAGGAGAAAATGTTCATTCACCGGTCACTACAGCCTTCGCACAACCTTCTGCGCGCGAGCCGCTCGGCCGACTGTCGGACTGGCGCAATAACTTTGGAAGGTATACTTTTACAACTAGCGGGGTTTTAGCGTAGCTTTGCTGGTTTGTCCTGTTTCAGTGTGGCATTATGAATATTTTTTAGTAATAAATTCACCGTAAAGCGCAGTAACTAGGTTTTAGTGATGTATTTGTAACCGAAATTACAATGAAAGTCTTTAAATACACGGCTAAAGGACTTTAGCCGTGTTTAAGCGTAGTATTTTATTTAAAAAAGTGAATGTTATAAAATGTAATAACGCAATTAAACGGCTTTAATGGGAATTTATGAAGCTTATGTCAAGTAACGTTGTTATAGTTATGTATCGTGTGATAAAACTATGAAGATAAACAACTGCTAAGCGCTTTAATATAAGTTATAGAAGACAAATGTGGGTTTGCGGTTTTATACTATTGAAAAGGGTTATAAAATAGTGCACTTAGCGAGGTATGTCGACTCTGTATCTCGGTAACTAAAAATGATAAAAATATGATTCCAAGACCAGTCGATGGGGAATTCTTTCCTATTTAAGAATATTTATCCAAATGAAAACTGGTAATATGCAGCTTAGAGGGGTTTTAGTGATCGGACGGCAGAATATTGAAAACAAATCTAGATGTATTTAGTAATGTGACAGAGAGGCAGATAGACAAAGTCGCACCATTACCTTTGCACATTCCTTTTGTACATTTTTGCCAAGTTTTTGGTAACCCTAAAAATCAAAGTCACCACCGTATTTTGTGATTATGATTTAGAATTATCGCCCAGTCAGATAAAACGTTGCATCTATAGAAGTGCTTTAAATTACATAACCCTACAAACAAAGGGCAAATTTGCACCCGTAAGTAATATGAGGTCAATAGCCTATCTGATCTTCTAAAGAGGTCTTTCCTGCTTTTGGTTTCATAACTTATTTTATTATTTCCTCTTGGATACAGGGCATTCAAAATTATGAAGTAATAGTTTAACTTTGATCTGTAGTTACATATAGTTTGTATGAACTTTAAGGTCAATTTATGATAGAATTGTAGACTGTGTGGGTGCGCGGTGGGTGGCAGTAGCTTTTTTAGTAATAATATAGTGCTTACGATTAAACTAGATTAGAGTTAAACCAGTAACGAAAGTCTATAATTTTTTACAATATGTATTTGTACCAAAACTACTAACTATTCAAAAAGTAAAAAAAAAATCTCGCCAAAACTCTTCCAGACCTAAAAGTGCATTACGGAAACGTAAATTTTTTTTACAATTTGTGTGAAAGTCAGTAAAATTAACAGTCAGTTGATAGTCAGTAAAATTATTTTTTATTATATTCTAATTTTCTTTCGGCATTAAGTCCAATTGACAATTTGTTTTTTGTGAAATAAAGTTAAATTCAAGTTACATAGTATTTATTTACTATGTTACTTGAATAAATGATATATAGATAGATAAATAAAAGCTTTATTTGATTTCTGCAATAATAACACACAATTAAAAATACAACACAAATATTACAAAGACATACAAATGGACTTAAAAATTACGAAATACATCCACATCATAAAAAAAATTGCTACACACTTGACTGTGTGCATTGCAGCAAAAACTAAAGGGTTCCGAGTCAGCTATATACGCCTCACCTTTAAATAACAATTCTTAACATAAAGAACTTTGTATTATAAGTGAATTGTTATTAACGTAGATTTAACACTTAAAAGATCTCGATAAATAAAATTGAAAACAAAATACAAAATGGAACCCACGTGCATAACTCATAATTATATTTTCCTCGGGTTGATTGTTGCCCACATTGTCATAATAACTATCTATAATTATGTCATAATTTCTGTACATTGAAGTTATCTAATTATTTGAATGGTGAATGGATTATGTGACATAATTTATGTCATATTTTTAAGTTCAATTTCTATACCACATTACTTTTGAACCAGTGTTCTCTTTCTAATTTTTTTTTGCCCAAAATCTAGATTTTCTTAATGTATAAGAAAGGCACGATTGTTGAGTCGTTTGTGGTCAGTTAAAATGAGACTTGTGACTTCAGTTTCGTGTTGGTTTGGAGTATTACTCGCTTTTGTGGCAAAAAAGGCGTTCTGTTTTTATTATGTATGAAAGTTTTATATGCGCAAGTAGAGTACAATTACATCCATACATTAGGTCAGTTTTTTTTTTAATATTTTGTGTACTTATATAACTTTTAAAACAAAGATTTCAGTTCTAGGGCCTGCAACTCTATATATGCCGACCGATCTGGCTTAGCACGTAGTGTCCCTGCCTGTGCCTGCAACGCCGCGGTCCCGGGGTCGAATCCCCGTAAGGGCATTTATTTGTGTGATGAGCAGATATATTTGTTCCTGAGTCATGGATGTTTTCTATGTATATAAGTATTTGTATATTATATATATCGATGTCTGTGTACCCACAAAACAAGCCTTCTTGAGCTTACCGTGGGACTCAGTCAATCTGTGCAAGAATGTCCTATATTTTTTTTAATATATGCATTTTCGACCCTCTTAAAAACAAAACCAAAATCTATTTCAATATTGTTTTCTAAAAATAATTAAAAAGGTAAATAATATTAATTATAATCACTTACATTATTACCGAACAGCTCTTCACTGTGGACATCCAAAACCGAAGACAGTACCGCCGCCAAAAACACTCTCTTCCACACCATATTTACAAAAAATAAAACAACTATTTATTAAACACCTCACATTTCATGGCTAAAAAACTTGTATCCGAACATTAAAAAGTCATTCATGCTTAGCCTATGGAATTCGGAGTTTAAAAACGCCTCATATTTTGCCGCGCATTTTTGACAGTTTGTTTTTTTTTACGCGGAGCGGCGCGGCGGTTCGCGAGGTTTGGCGCTCGCTACTGCCGGTGATCGCGGCTGATTCGTATCGCGGATTAGAATGGATAGGGAGGCGGGATATCGATAAGTGGTGCGATACGATTTTTAGGGTAATATAGTATTTTTTTTATACCACGTCGGTGGCAAACAGGTATACGGCCCGCCTGATGGAAAGCGGTCACCGTAACCTATGGACGCCTGCAACTCAAGGGGTGTCATGCGCGTTGCAGAGTCATTAGAAATTTGTGCAGTCCTTTTTTGAAGAACCCCATACTTTATTGCAGTAGTATATTAGTACTTTATACGGGTATCATAAAAAATGTGTTTATTGTATTTGTTTCGTAATTTGAACTATATTATGTTACATAACTTGACGACCGGTCCGGTCAGTCGGTAGTGACCCTGCCTGCTAAGCCGCGGTCCTGGGTTCGAATCCCGGTAAGGGCATTTATTTGTGTGATGAGCACAGATATTTGTTCCTGAGTCATGGATGTTTTCTATGTATATAAGTATGTATTTATCTATTTAAGTATGTATATCGTCGCCTGGCACCCATAGTAGGTACAAGCTTTGCTTAGTTTGGGGCTAAGTTGATCTGTGTAAGGTGTCCCCAATATTTATTTATTTATTTTATTTATAAATAAGGTTATTTGAAGTTTTAGCAATTGTGTACCGTCGACGCCGTTTATTAGTAGTGTACTTATAACTAGTTGCAGTATAATTATTGTGGTTTTCAATCAATTTCTATGTGATAAAATAATACATTGATATTATGTGGATTTTCCTTATTATGCTTTATGTTAGCTAACAGGTAGGCATTAGAATGTGTGTAATAAAGGAAAAATAAAATGAAATAATTATAAGGCCGAACAGTTTTACAACAAAATTAAAAAAGCAAAGCAAATTAAAAAAGCAAAAGTAGTTGGCAGTGATTAAATTTGATTTAAACAATTATAATACTTTGTTAAAACATCGACATCTTTGTATCGACAAGAGCCACATCCCATAACTTTCGTACAGCATTGCCCTCCAAGTGTCGCGTGTATAGCTCCTTCAAAGTTGCAGTACCAAGCTTTAGTCACAGAGCTTAGAGCTTTCAAACCACATGCTTTAGTAGAACAAAAGTAGTCTAAGAGCCAGACCCAAAAGTCACAGAAATAGGTACTTATGCCTTTTAGTTACTCTATTTTTAACAGATGGAAAAGTTTAAAGACATCGGTTACAATTTACAATTGAATTGACATTTAGGCCCACTTACAACAACCACTTAACTCAGGGTTAGTGGGATGTCATCTGTCAAATACCATATAAAATGGTGGGTTAACCCTCCATTTTCGTTGGTGCAAGTGGCCCTTAGCGCAAAATGAGTTGGACTTGTCACACCTTTTATTTATTTATTTAAACTTTATTGCACACAAGACAAACTTAATGTACAAAAGGCGAACTTAATGCCATGAGGCATTCTCTACCAGTCAACCTTAAAGTGAAGATTAATGGCATTGGAAACAAAAAGAAAACAGAAAAAGAAAATCTAGAAATCTAAAAATTAATTAAGTACATATAATAATTCTTAATAGTAACTAACTTTGGTGACAGCATTTTGTCGTGGAGAGATTTTTTTCCTAAAATAGGTAAATTTTATGCTTTTCCTGCTCAAAACCACAAGCTCTTTCGATCTAGGACAAAAAACAGGAGACAAAAAAGCCCATACAATTTTTGGAAGGAACAGCTCAGGACAAAAAATATCGTGTGTTTATACGCAAATACATCTGTTCATTCAACCTTAAAGACGCGTGTTAAGGTATTGAGTTAAAGTTAAGGTATGAAAAGTATTTAAGTAAATAAGTAACTTGGGCTATCAAGATGGGAAAACTGCATTCACAGTAAGCATTGGAAATGTTTCATCGTGTCGTTTCCTCGCTTAGTGGCGGTACTAATGGCTAAATTTGGGGGAAATGGGAGTCGTCCCCATTTTCCTCCCTCAGAGTATATAAACTTCAATCGATTTCTTGTTCTAAAAAGGGAGGAAAATTTGGATGACCCCTTTTCCCCCTGAAGTTTCGGCAGAGTATGTAAATGTTTCAGCGTGTCGGTTCCTCGTTTAATGGCGATGGTAATGAGCGTGCGCAGTGAAAATGCGAGTTCCGCTTCGATTCAGCTCTCTCGGATTAGAACAGCGGATGAGTGGAGTCGCCGCCTTTCTGTGATCGTGGTCAAATGTCTACCTATTCATACTAAAAAAAAAAGATATTGTATGCTTATTTGGTGTCTAATACCTACTAGTTTACCTTCCACGTCGATACATGGACCTATGAAGGAGCGTATTTACAATTGCGACAACTAGCCAGTATTTCTTAAATTTATCTAATTTTATTTTAAAATTAAGTATTGCTTTTTGCTAAACATTCTACATTTTATTGATATGGGTGCAATGTAACTGTACGTGTTGCCTGAAATAAAACTTTATTTTTTATTTCAATAAATCCTGAATTGCGCCTCTGGGCCTTTAAAATGCACATTTTTATAAGACGTTGCTGTTGCACATTTTAAATAATTAAAAATTGTAATTTGCAATTTGGTATTCAGCACTGGAAAAGTCAAATAAAAAAATCGTAGGGAAGCCGGACTAATCCATAGGGATTAGTCCGGCGTCGGTATTGCGATTATTTTATTGTGAATCGTTGACAAGCGGACCAATAGTCTTCTCGAAGTGCAACAGCCAGGACAATGTGACAAAATAGATCCAAAATTGCTTATATTTAAAAAAATATATTCAATAATAAAATACAAATCATCCATAAGTAACTATGATATATCTTTGTTACTTCTAACGAGATTCAAATTGTAATTTAAATGTTTAGTATACAATAATTTTAATGCAATGAAGTCTCTACACCTTTCCTGTTCTCCGTACAGTTCAGATCTGGTTCGATATGTCACTTGCCGCCATACATCTGCATTGTGCCTTTCTCTACAGTAAGTACTCTATACTATACTAGTGTTGGTAAGACTGACTTTTAAGTATTTTTGAAAAAAATATGGTATTTCTACTCAGAATCACTTCTTCAATCCTAGTAGTTCAAAAAAATTGTCCCATACGATTTTTTCTTATTTTGTTGTAAGAGGAAAGTAACAAAAATGTATGGAAACTCTGGGACACTTTTTGTCTCCCAGTGAGATTGAAAGTACTCGTGATTCTGAGTACAATTGACCTAAAATTCCCTAAAAAAATCAAAATAAAAAAATGAAAAATAGAAAAAATTAAAATTTTGTCTTATAATATACTTAGGTAGTAGCAGTTTTTGCTTGAAGAAATTGTTTTCTATTACATAATCCGAATACCTACGTCAGTCAATCAAAAAATTTAGTTTGCATAGACTTTTATTAACAAAAAAAAGGCGTCGCTCTTTGGAGAACGTTTAATACGGAAAAAAATGTGTTTTGAATGTATTTTTTCATCACACCAAATGGTAAAGGCTTACTTTGCTATTCGAAATCAGATAGCAAAATTGCATTTTATCCACAAGAGTGCAAAGTAATTATATACAAATTTTAACTTTATGTCTTAAGCTGGCTGGTAGAATTTACCTATAAATGATGATTTTGAATCATAAATATTGAATAGATTGATGGATTTCATTTAGTTTGATGTTATATAGTCAGTATTTTGTTCATGTTGGTGTGGTGAAAAATTTTGTGTTTCACTCGGTGGCAAAGTTTGTTTAACCTTTGTGCCTTGAAACCCTCGCAACGCTCAAGATTCCACTTTTTGAACCACTCGCTACGCTCGCGGTTCAATATTGGAATCTTTCGCTTGCTCGAATATCAATAATATTGGCACGTGCGGTTAAACAACAACTTTGCCCCCTTGTAAAACAAATAACTATTTCATGGCATATTTTAAAAAGGTTGAAGTATTAACATGAGACTCAAGTCTGATAGAGAACTTCAGAATAAGTAACTTAAGTTCAGACTTAAGTAAAACTTAGCCTGACTTAAGTCGAGCTAAGTAGACTCAAAAGACTCGAGTCTGGCGAGTCAACAGTAGGTACACCACTACAATACAGATAGCCTGTCAGCCATTGTTGCCAAAGGAAAGAAAGGGTCAATCACATGTATTTGGAACATTGATACGTACGAAAAGAACAAATGCGAATCAATTGTGATCAACTGTGGGTTTTTTGTGGAGTCAGGCGTGAATTAAAGAGAATCTGCGTTGTAATTTCACTAAATTTTGACATTTACTATGTTTGAAAATGAAAATTAAATATTTATTTTTCAAGTAGCCATATTACAATGCGCATATATGAACGTCAAATAAAGCTACGCCAGCTCTAACCCTACGCCTCAGCCTCGAGAAGATTTCAGTCCCCCAGTTGTTTGTACTACACTTTGTACTTTTAGGAATTTAAAATAACCTAAACAAATAATTTGTAGATAAAATAGTGTATACAAGAAAGACAAAGCCCATACAAAAAAGCGTGCCTCTGAAAGTGAAATGTAAGGGCGCTATTGGCTTACAAGTAGATGGCGCTATTTCACAGCCTGGAAGTGGCAAAATTATATTTTCCCTAAATATTTTTGCGTGTTTTTATTTTTTATAAGAACAAATGACAAGTTCAGGATTCTATTCTACTATAAATTCCTTTGTCTTGCTCGTTTTTCAGTTCCACCCTCGGAGTTAAAATACAACTGGCTCAGTCGGTAGTGACCCTGCCTGCTGAGCCGCGGTCCCAGGTTCGAATCCCGGTAAGGGCATTTATTTGTGTGATGAGCACAGATATTTGTTCCTGAGTCATGGATGTTTTCTATGTATATAAGTATGTATTTATCTATTTAAGTATGTATATCGTCGCTTAGCACCTATAGTACAAGCTTTGCTTAGTTTGGGGCTAAGTTGATCTGTGTAAGATGTCCCCCAATATTTATTTTATTTATTTATTTTTAACTTTGCACTCTTGCATAACAAATAACTATATTTTGTTGATGTCTTTAGTACACTACTATACTGAATTTTTTTTATCGTTATGCGACAGCTACAGGGGTAAACTATAGGTGCTAGATTACCGACAACCTACTGAACCTAATTTTAATGTCCAAAAAGCTAATTATTTCTGATAATAACGCTATTTTCACACTATCCAACTCATCGCACCGTGTCCACCGTTACCCTTTTGTTATCGCTCGTCATAATTAAAACAAAAGTGACGGCATTCATTAATGTTGGCTACTGTGCTGCCAGGTCAGTAGTTATGAGATGAAAGTGACAGGGGTCACTATTGTCCCAGATTTGTAAGAACCTCTTTTTGACACATGACAGCGTCCACAATACGTTAACTCGCGCAACCTAATGAAATTTGAAATAAAATCCTGTAATAATATTAAAAAAAAAATCAAGTACTTAAAAACCATAATTCGCTTACTTTAAACATAATCTAGCACATGTTACATTTTTGCGGATCTTCGTTAGTGAGTATTTTAAGATATTAATTTATAAAAAAAAAATTAAAAAAAAAATCATTTTTAAACTAGTGCTGTGGCAGTCTATCATTTCGATTCAAATGACATTTCAATAAGTTGATAGAAATCGTATATTTGTTTAAGCGCCTCCTTGTACAATAGGCCCTAATCGATTCAACCAATTCGAAATTAATCGTTAGATTTGGCAAACGATACGTCTTAGCCACATCGCAACATACCTCAAACAAATGTGTCAAAAATGTGGACTTACAAATCCGGGACAATACCTATATTAAAACAATCTGATATACAGCGTGTGTATTCCATACGGGCGAATATCTTAATAACGATTAGAATCGGACCTAAGGAGCTGAACTATGTGTTTTTTTTTAATGGGATATTTTTTTCAATGTATTATGTCCACAGCAGCCGACCTTTCGCGGAACTTTTCTGTCTGGGGCACGTATGCGGTTTTCAAGTTGCCCTGTGGGGCCGTCGCAATTCCGTATTTTCCCTGTAAACGATATTTTGATGTAGGTAAGGTGCATTAGGGTAATTCCGATTGAGAGATATGCTCTTGTAATTCCGAAAGGGGAATCTTAATATGATGGAAATAATGGTGATTTTTATGCGACTTTTGTTATTAGACGACTTTCGGAATTACCCTAATGCACCTTATGACTGTGAAGAACGCCTTTGCACTAAATTCCATCCCAGGTTTGATACGTATACTTACAATAGGCTACTTGCCTCCTAGTCAAATCAGCTTCTTTTTAAGAACTGTCAAAACGAATTTGAACGACTTGCTAATATGGAATTAATATGAAATCGAATTGTGTGACGTCACGATCAATTCAGTTACTTCATATATTTCTACCTGAGTTATTAAATAGAAATTCGATTTAAAAATAACTTCTGTTCATGTATATTTTTAACAAGCAGAAACGTCTGCTAACGATTCTAAACATTTTTATATTAAAGGAAAAAATGGAAAAATTTACGCTTCCGGCGGGACTTGAACCCGCATCATTTGTTACAAGATGTAATAGTCTGTCGGTAGATGGCGCTAGGCTAGACGTCACCCCAAGACGTGTGTACATAAGGAAAGGCATGGAGAGATTTGCGATGTCCGGCGTGGCTTCCGTAGCTCAATTGGTTAAGAGCCTTGCACGGATTGCAAATGATGCGGGATCAAGTCCCGCCGGAAGCGTAAATTTTTCCATTTTTTCCTTTAATATAAAAATGTTCTGTTCATGTATTTCTAATAATTATCTGACGCTTTATTTCGTGCATGGTATATTTTTTTATTTTAAGAACAGGGTGCGTAGCCGAATGGCGCAAACGCTCACAAAACGCTCACGAAACGAAACGCTAGTAGATATCTATCTCTATCGCTCTTGCGTATTGGCGCGACAGAGCCAGACTACCTTTCGCGGCGTTTCGTTTTCGTTTCGCGTCGGAGAAATGCCATTCGGCTACGGGGCCTGTCAAGTTCCTTATTGATTAGAGGTTTTCTAAGTTGAGTTTGTTAAATCTCACTCTCGTCAGCAAAATCAAATCAAAGCAGAGACAGGTACAGTACAGTAGTATTTTACATAACATAAGATTACATTACGTTACATCTCGAGATCACTTTCAAGCTTAGAAAATACTTTCCCCGTCAAGTAAAGTGCGTTACCACTTACCACGAATACTAATATGGCGATCGCTCTGAATTTGCGATTTGTGTATTCCGGGGCGCGGACCGTGTCGTGTGAAAGTGCTTTATTGTGGAAACTATTGAAATTGTTTAGGTACCTACCGTAGGTCATTCAGGAGCATTTCTTTTTTTTGCCACTTTTATGATGTGATATTTTTGAAAAAAATTATGCTATTTCTACTCAGAATCAGCTTTTTCAATCCTAGTAGTTAAAAAAATTTCCCATACGATTTTTTCTTATTTTGTTACCATTTTCCGTACATGTTGGTAAACCAAAATGTTGGTTCCGTACATTTTCCGTACATGGGGTAACAAAAGAGGAAAATAACAAAAATGTATGGAAATTCTGGGACACTTTTTGTCTCCCAGTGAGATTGAAAGTACTCGTGATTCTGACCTAAAATTCCCTAAAAAAATCAAAATAAAAAAATGGCAAAAAAAAGAAATGCTCTCAGACAGGCGTTATGTAAAAAAAAATCCAAAATATTGGAGGACACTTCTCGTCATAGTTCGATTTTTAACCCCCAACGCAAACACAAGTTTGACGTGTCTGTCTGTCTGGCTGTCTGTGTGTCTGGCTGACTGTTTGTGGAATCGTAGCTTTCGAACGGATGAACCGATTTAGATTTCGTTTTTTTTTGTTTGAAAGCTGAATTACTGATAACCTAAGTTTCACCTTAGCACTTAATGGGTTAGAAGAAACCGAAATGTAATATTGCAGTGACAGGATGACACGTTGCTAGCCCATAGCCACAATTAAATCCAGATTCTGGAATACCTTTTTTTTTACGAGGGGAAATGCGTTACGCATACCATCCCAGGCGCAGGGACCGGCCTGGGTGCGTAGCCGAATGGCACAAACGCTCACGAAACGCTCACGAAACGAAACGCTCGTATCTATCTCTATCGCTCGTGCGTATTGGCGCGACAGAGCCAGACTAACTGGCGCGGCGTTTCGTTTTGGTTTGGCGTCGGAGAAATGCCATTCGGCTACGCACGCTGGGATGGTTATATGGGACTCGCATATAGGCTAATGAGACCCATGGTTTACCCACTAAAACCCCTTGATTGCCGCCTCAGGGCTATAGGACGAGGTCACAGGCACACTGAGAGAAATTTGCATTGTGAATTTAACAAGTTCGACTTGTTGCGGTTTATCCATTTGAATCAGCCAAACGTATGTTTAAAACAATATGTGTCAGGTTGTTTTTATAAAATTGACTTGTTGATTCAAATATATTGCCGATTCAAATGACAAGTAGCTTGTTGTTTGAACCAAAGAACACGTAGGCGCTATTTTAACCAAAAAACTTGTTGAACGAACATGACAACTGGTTGTATTTTCTCTCAGTGCACGTTTCGGTACTCCTCCGCAACAGATTCCAGCATACCTAGCTCAACATCTATCCATACCACACTCACATCTTCAAGAAAAGAGCGTACACCCATCTTAAAGGCCGGCAACGCACCTCCAACACGTCTGGTGTTTCGGGTGTCCATGGGCGGCGGTGATCGCTTACCATCAGGCGACCTGTCTGCTCGTTTGCCTTTCCCATAAAAAAATATATTTAACACCTCTGGACTTATATAGTTACGTCCATACTCTACGGTGACTACTTGCCCTCAGGCCATATAATATCTATTTGTTTGTCAGCAAAATAGTCTTATATTAAATATCTGCAACGTGTACAGCCTCAGAGAGAATATTGGTAACAATAGTACATTACATCAGAGGCCGGGAAAATGAGGATTTCCGGCCAAGTGGGATAGGGATACGAGGCCGGGAATCCGTTTTCACGCCGAAGCATGTATAGTGCTTTTCTCAAACATACAATGAAATAAAAAAAAATGCTCTAAAGGACAATATTTTATAAAAAAAAAGTTACTTTGCAGACCTAGGCCTAAAAAATAATATGAAATCCCTTTATAGTCCTCTCGAGTTGTTGCGCCCAAAAAGCGATACTTCCCAGCCCATTTTAAGGAACGTAAAGACAATATTTCATTGCATGTTTGAGAAAAATGACTATTATAAACGATAAAGCTATTATTATTTTGCAGGCGCTATTATTAAGAGTAATTTTGTAACCCCCTGACGTAAAAACGACGGGGTGTTATAAGTTTGACGTGTCTGTGTGTGTGTGTCTGTTTGTGGCATCGCAGCTTTCGAAACGTGTAAAGCGTCAGAGAGAATATTGGTAACGAAATGACTATTCTAAATGATAAAGCTTTTTTATTATTATTATAAATGGGCTTACTCTTGGCCACAGACTAGCCAAAGGCAAAGCCTAGGCCTACGACCTACGATGGAGTGAGCTCGCCCAGAAGATGCCTAGCTATTTTTATTTTGCAGGCGCTATTATTAGAATCAACGAGGGGTCAGTTTTTAACTTCCGACGTAAAAACGACGGGGTTTTAGTTTGACGTGTCTGTGTGTGTCTGTTTGTGGCATCGCAGCTTTCGAACGGATGAACTGATTTAGATTTAAGTTATTTTTTCTATTTTAGTTTGAAGGCTAAATTAGTCGGGAGTGTTCTTATTCTAAGCCATGATTGATAAAAATCGGTTCACTATGTTGGGGTTTCTTTTTCTAAAATTTATTCATAACGCTCTCCTGTTTAACCTTGACTTTTGAAGTTTAACCCTTTAACGGGCAAGACTCAAAAAAAATCGAAATTCAAACCTCATCGCCATCCTGGAGTACTAAAAATTCTGTACAAGAAAAAAATACAAAAAGATAGTCATACAGGGTGGTCTTTTTGAGACCAGTGCCCTATATAAAGGGGCAATGATTTTAAATCCAGATTATTATTATCAATATCTGTGTGTGTAAATTCAGCTCCTGATGCGTTTAAAATGTATGTTAATGTCTTGTACCTACACGTCTTGTATCATAAGTATATTATTTATTTTATTAAACAACTCTACACATACAGAATCAGTTTACTATTGACAAAGATATATGTAACTCCGTAGAGACAGATAAAGTCTAAGAAAAAACCGTACCTCAAATAAAACCATAATGAAAAAGGTAGGGTGGCCAAGATGGCGTTACTGCACCTTTGGGGAACGCTCGGCTAGATGGCGCTAATATTAATATTTGACATTTTAATACATATTATTTGAACACATATGAATATGGGCCAAATTATCAAAACTGAGGTTCAAAAGTTTTAAGCTTATGTCGAGAGATGGCAGTCTATGCACTGTGATTACACATTTTAACCCCCGACGCAAAAACGACGGGGTGTTATAAGTTTGACGTGTCTGTCTGTCTGTCTGTCCGTCCGTCTGTCTGTCTGTCTGTCTGTCTGTCTGTCTGTCTGTCTGTCTGTCTGTGTGTGTGTTTGTCTGTGGCATCGTAGCTCCTGAACGGATGAACCGATTTAGATTTAGTTTTTTTTGTCTGAAAGCTGAGTTAGTCGGGAGTGTTCTTAGCCATGTTTCATGAAAATCGGTCCACAATGTCGGGGTCGGGGGTTTTTTCAAAATTTTAATTTTTACTTTGACAGTAACTCTCTATAATACTCGATCCTCTTTGCTATTGACGAGAGGTTGATCACCATAAATAATAGAACTCATTGTGTTTCATATTTGTTTATAAATCTGCCAGACTAAACCAAGAATAAATTACTTATTTTTTAGCATTTTTATCAAAGTTAACATCCATGTCATTTTAGTTTCTCTTCCTTCTGGCAATCTTTTTAAATTTCGTGTTTACACACCATGATTTCTCCTTGTTCCTGTAAAAATAGTAATATACAATTAACACTTAAATCTTAATTTAATTAAAAATAAATACCGTATCTTTATGTACAACAGTAAGAGCTTTTAACGTCGTAATGGTTCGCGATTCTCATGAAGGCAGTTTTAAATCTATTCGATTCATTTTAGGTATTGTCGTATCCAGAAGTTTTTTCTTAGTTACTAAAATATTCAGATTTTTTTTTTTTTTTTATACCACGTCGGTGGCAAACAGGTATACGGCCCGCCTGATGGAAAGCGGTCACCGTAACCTATGGACGCCCGCAACTCAAGGGGTGTCACGTGCGCGTTGCCGACCCATTAGAAACTTGTACACTCCTTTTTTGAAGAACCCCATACTGTAGTTCATCGGGAATACCTCGACAGGGAGCTCATTCCACAGCCGGAGCGTTCGTGGGAGGAAATTCCTCTGAAACCGCACGGTGCGCGACCATTTAGGTTGCAAGGTGTGTGGATGAGCGCCCTGTCGATGGCGAGCGGTGCGATAATGAAATTAAAAGTGGCCGTTGGCATCATGTCAAACAGTTCTTCAGAACACAACCCATTGTACAGGCGATAGAACACACATAAGGAGGCGAAGTCCCTCCTTAGACTTAAGGGTTCAATACCGCCTGTGAGTTTGGGATCGTCGACAATTCGTACAGCGCGTCTCTGGATCGAGTCAAAGGGTCCAAGCTGGTATCCAGGTGCTCCTGCCCAAAGGTGACAGCAGTACTCCATGTGGGGTCTAACTTGCGACTTGTACAAGAGCAGTCTTTGCCCCGGAGTAAAGTATCCCCTCGCTCTGTTGAGCACACCGAGCTTTTTGGATGCCAACGCAGCTTTCCCTTCCAAGTGACAACGGAATTGGACGCTACTCGAAATGTCGACTCCGAGGATCCCAATACTTCCTGACAAGGTAAGGGCTGTGCCTTGAAACTGTGGAACCACAGTAAATGGGGTTTTCTTAGCGGTGAACGCACACACCTGTGTCTTAGTGGGATTGAAACAGACTAGGTTGTCCCGACCCCACACCGAGACTCCGGACAGAATCCTCTCGATGTCCGACACAAGCTTTTCACGACTTTCTAGCACCACTGAACGAGGGATATTAGCACGGCCCGTGTAAAATGTATCCCCAGTACTGTCATCCGCATAGCAATGGATGTCGCCGATAGACAACATGTCATTGATATGCAGCAAGAACAGCGTTGGGGATAGCACAGAACCTTGCGGGACGCCAGCGTTTATGTCCATGCTATCGGAGCAGCTACCGTCTACTACGGCTCGTATGCGTCTGCCGGACAAAAAGCTGGCAATCCATTTGCATAATCCCTCGGGCAGTCCATAAGATGGTAACTTCGACAAAAGGCCCCTATGCCAGACCCGATCAAATGCCTTCGCTATATCTAGGCTAACTGCCAATGCCTCACCTTGACTCTCAATGGCCGAAGCCCAGCGGTGAGTTAGATACACTAGAAGATCACCAGTAGAGCGACCGTGGCGAAAGCCATACTGGCGGTCGCTTATTAGATCGTGTTCTTCTAGGTATCCAAGGAGCTTCGAGTTAATTACACGCTCCATGACCTTAGAGAGAAGGGAGGTAATAGCGATAGGCCTATAGTTTGATGGATCCGATCTGTCGCCCTTTTTGGGACAGGGTGCACAAGGGCCGTTTTCCACGAAGATGGAACTTCCCGTTTGCTAATAGAAAGCGTGAAGAGATGCGTTAGCACGGGACACAACTCTGGAGCACAGCGTTTGAGCACAACTGCAGGTATGCCGTCTGGCCCGCTCGACTTGTGAACGTTTAAGGACAGTAGCTCCCGCCGAACATCCTTCTGGGAGATGCGGATTTCCGGCATGGAGTGTGCGCACCGCGGTATGGTAGGTGGCACGGTGCTACCGTCATCGCTCACAGTCGAGTTCGAGGCAAAAAGAGTACCTAGAAGATCGGCTTTCTCTTTTGCACTATGGACCAGATTACCGTCAGCATTTCGCAGTGGTGGTAAAGACGACCGACAAAGTTCCCCTCGGCAGCTTTGGCAAGAGACCAGAAAGCGCGACTCCCGGATGGGTAGCCTGCGAGTTTCTCACCAAATCTGCCGACAAAATCGAACTTTGCTCTGGCAATAGCTTTTTTACTAGACCTCGAGGCAGCGTTCAGCTTACGTTTCACATCAGTAACGTTCGGATCCTTATCAGCTACGGCCTTGGTCCAAGCCCTGTAAGCGGCTTGCTTACGTGTTGTAGCTTCCTTACAGGGCCGGTTAAACCAAGGTCGCTTCTTTGCTCCTGCAGCGACTAACGAGTTGGGAATGAAACAATCCATTCCCAGCTGTATTGTCTCAGCGACATTTGTCGCACAGGAGTCTGGATCATCTGATGCGAAACAAAGCTGCCTCCATGGGTACGAAGCGTAAAACTCTCGCAATCCGTCCCAATCTGCTGACCCGTACTGCCAAACGCGACGTAGGCTAGTTGGCCGCGGTGGATCAGGCCGCGCGCAAGGCGCTTTAGTCCGGACGAGACAGTGATCGGACGAGCCGAGAGGTGCATTCACTGTGACGGAATATCCGTCCGGACGCGTGGTCAGCAGGAGGTCCAGTAAAGAGCTCGTATGGTCCTCGATGTCTGGTATTCTCGTGGGAGAATGTACCAGTTGTGAGAGCCCATAGGCCAGAGAAAATTCATGAGCAGACCTTCCCGCAAAGTCGGTGGACCGAGAACCAAGCCACTCAATGTGATGGGCGTTAAAGTCCCCCAAAATCACCAGCTCTGCGGATGGGTACTGCTCAAGAACTCTGTCGGACGTCAATTGTAGGTGCTCGAAGAGTCGGTTTGTCTCCGTGTTGCCGCTATGAGACCTGTATAGGCACGCGTAGACACGGGTGTGGCCGCCGTAGTCCACACGCACCCACAGAACTGACAGGTCCCGGTCTTCAAAGGCTTGAAGACGGCGACAGCATATATCCCGCCGGGCGTACACACATACACCGGCGCGTCTCATGAACTTATGTTCAAGTGTATAGCCGGGGTACGATAGGTATGATGTGTCCGTCGGGCAGGATATCTGCGTCTCCGTGAGGAACAGTAAGGTCGGCTGCGCAGTCTCCAAATAGCAGTGGACTGCGTTCAGGTTGGAGTGTATACCCCTGATGTTGCAGAAATCCACTTGCGTGGATGGAGATTCCGCTGATGGACCAAACTTTCTTTTTCTACGAGCCATTTTTTTTTTGTGTACTTATTTCTAAGGAGGGTTAGAGGTGCCGACGACTCAAAGGACAATAGACGGAACAAATCTGGCGGGGGACTATGCAGGTAGTGCGGTCTGCAGGCACGGCGTACGGAAGGGCCCCCGGTCCCCCCCTGTGGCAGCAGCCGAGTCCACTCCGGTCTCCTTCTCCGGCACGACCTCTACCCCAGGGATTTTTCGCAGGTTGGTGGTTCAGCCTCCCAAGGCGGAGATTAAGGTAATCCCTGGGTTCGGGAACCCTACTGACCTGCGGGCGGCCAGCGGTCAGCCGTTTCACCGGGTCTCCTGATAGCCGAGCCTGCAGTCCGCGCCTACACAGACCGAAGCCAGTATTATTAGTTCCGTGGGTCCTCCAGTCGTCAGCACACCATACCCTCGTTGAGCTCTGGCAGCCTTACTCACCAGCAGGAACACAACACTATGAGTAGGGTCTAGTGCTATTTGGCTGCGGTCTTCTGTAAGGCGGAGGTACTTCCCCAGTTGGGCTCTGCTCTAGGTTCGAGCGAGATGATATACGCTGTGCTGTGCCCTACCACACAGAGCGGGATATCATTCGCTGTGCCCTACCTCTCTTTAAACAAATTGTAATACTTAAGTTTTATTCAGTGGGTCGAAACGACCCAATAGGTTTGCGTACAGCGTGTATGGCTTAGCGTTTAATACCTACCTTAAGAACTCCTCAAGATGAGTTTTGCTGCAAGTAGACCAGTGCTGTGGCACATTTTGCCGACTGTACTGAGAAGCCATGATGAAGCCTGTGCGGCAGCTGTTTTTAAACCCGTCATGGTATACACCCAAACTGGAACAAAACCAATAAAGTCAATAAAACATGTTTTTTTACTATCTATTACTATGGGACATAATCATCTATCTGATGCAGGGTTCCTTATGTCCGGATCGGTCTGAAAACCTGCGCCGGGCATCTTGTCCCGGCTCACGCTGAGACAATCCCTGAAACCCTTTGCCCAATACAAAGCATTTATTCTTCTACTTTTTCTACTCACTATTGTTCCGTATAACTTATCGGTAATAGTTTTTTCCCCTAACTAGCTCGGAAACACGTCTTTTGTCCTTTAATACTAGCGGGTAAAAACGCATTTTATCCACTAGTGGGTAAAGTAATTTGACCTTGAATAAAGTCAAATTAACTGTTCTAAAATTGATAAAAGTAGGTGAATCTTAGTAACAAAGATGATTTACTACCTGTGAAACTACTGGAAGCAGTGATAAACGCATTTTTGCGTTGTACTTTCCTCGCTATAGTGAGGGGAAAAGTTTTGTGTTACACTCGGGTGCAAATGTATTTTACTTCTCGTGTGTTAAAAAACTCGCAAGTTCAGGATTCTATTCTCGAACTACTCGCTTCGCTCGTGGTTCAACTATAGAATCCTTTCACTTGCTCGTTTTTCAATTGCACACTCGGCGTTAAAATACAACTTTGCACCCTTATATAACAAATAACTATTAATAATTGCATGTATTTTATCTGTAAATTGTATGTTCATGTATATGGCAATAAACTATTCTTATTGTTATGTCAACTGTTGTGTTTCCTTTGCTTCTAAGGCAAGATTTGCTTGCAACGCTCAGGATTCCACTTTTTTGAACTTTTCGCTTCCTCGAATGTCATTGTTCTAGCGGTTTAACAACAACTTTGTCCTCGTGTAAAACAAATGACTAAGGTAACGGCGGCTATCAACGCGGGTATCGAAATCGACGTCCATTACCGCCGCATTTGCAAATACGCATTTTACAGGCAAACCGACCAATTTCTTAAAAAAAGTTACTCACACAAAGGAAGCCTGTTTAGTTGACTAACGCACATATAGGCGATAGAGAGTGTGAATGAAAGAAGACGCTCGCTATTTGACAGTTTTTGCCACGGGGCCGCGAGAAGAGGTTGTGTCATACTGACGTGTGACGCTAAACCTAAGTGAACTCCAATCTCATTTAGTAGTTTACGTAATAATTATGGCAAACAGGTGAAAGTAATGCATTTCAAATTATTGTTTATAGTTTTCTACATGACTTCTGAGTACTTTTTACGTATTGTTTAGCCTGGAAATGTGTTTAAAGTGGAAATTAAAAGACAGCGGTGAAAGGCGCCATTTCGTGAGTAGATTCTATTACTGTGGTATACCACGGTAATAGTTAAAGTAGTGATATTAGTTCTTTTCGCTTTATTTTAAGTATATGTGATCAGTTATATAATGTCTTACAGTTGTTTCAATCTTGATCTATTCACGCTATCAAAGAACTATTTACGCGGTATGAAAATTATTCAACAAAACCTTAATTTTTAGCAAAAACTTCATGACTGATTTCGTAGTTTCTATGAAAACCGTTAATTTGTAAATTTTTTTAAACATTGACATAAAGTCTGATGCTTACTTACCAGTTATGTAAACTTGGTTTTAATATAAGGTTGCAATATTTTATTTTGATTTGTAATGAAAATACATCTGTATGACTTTGTTTTTATGGGTCGGAATTAGATTTTATAATACTCCAATTTATGCCTATTACCGATGGTACGATCAGATAACCCTCGGTAATAGAATATATAAGAATCTATTACCGATCCATGCAATATTTGTTTGGGTCGGTAATGGGTTCCTATAGAAGTATCTATTACCGAGCGACATATTAGTCTTGTATCAAAATATGACATTTAGTGTACCGTAAGTACAGATTTCTTAGGTGAAACTGAGTCTTCTGTGGGTATTCATAAAGGAGGATAGTATAGGTATATGTATTTGTCATAATTTGTATATTCAACCATCGGTATTAAGCTCCGAATTTTGAGATGGGTTTCTATTTACCGATGGCAGAAAAACACTGTCATTCATACCCTCGGTAATGAAATCTCAATTCGCGTTAATAGAACTGCAACCTGTTCATTACCACGGTAATAGAAAATTTAGGTATGTTGGCTTCAATAATCATTTTATGACATATAATAAACTAAAATGATCCTAAAACTCTTCAAAACTAATAGTTCAATAAATACTCTTCCATAAAAAAATATTTGTGGTCGTTAATGAGCTTTGATACCCTTAATTTTTTGGTATCTTTTGAAATCTGCCTTAAGTACCACGTTAATAGGCGCCATTACCTTATCGTTAATTCGGTCACCAACAAACTTAGTTTTCTTTCAACGGTATTCTTACCATTGTGGCATTTATATTATTAATACGATCAAGAATGCAATGCTTCGGTAATTTTATTGGCGAGACAATGTCTACACTTCACTTGCTTGACTCATTCGTTCATTAAATCTGCAGCATTGATTGAGTTCCATGAATGGTTTTTAAATGGTGTTTGGAAGTGAATGAAGTCACTCATCGCTTTTAGCCAGTTATTAGCAAATTTTAATTGATTTGCTACCTACTCTCTTAACGTTTTTACTGACGCGCTAAATTTCAACAGACTTGACAGTGACGATGCATACAGTATTATAAGTACCTACCATATCAGAGGTTTTAGTAGGAATTCTGAATAAGTAAACATTTGTTGAAGAACTTGTCGTTTTTCGAGACTGCGCTTTCAAAAACATGTTAAGTCATAACAGCAAGGCATTTTTTTAGTGGCGCCATCTTGTTTTTGCACGTTCTTAGGCGGTCGTATCTTAATGTATGAGATGGTATAATTTTCTTATACCTATTTAATTCATGTACCGACAAAACGTTACCTGTGAGCGATCTCATGTGCCAGAAGATACACCAAGTCTCTCTCATTCCACTTCACCACGGCGCAGCTTCGATGCGTGCTGCACATCCTGCCCATGTAGCCACGCCCTGAAACACATCATCATCATCATCATTATCATTATCATCATCATCATCAGCCTCATGAGACTACGGAGCGAAAATGCTAAAATGGAAAGGAGCTCCCCTTTCAATTTGGGAATTTTAGTTAAATATACTAGTGTTATTAACTAGATTTATCGAAAAAAATTGTCCCTACAGAACAACTTAGATATTGCGAAAAAAATCTTTAAAATCGAGGTGTCGTCCTGTTTTCTCCTTCAAAACTTATTTAAAAACGGAACGAAATTTGAGAATCTGAATAAAAATGAAATAATCTGTGTCGGACCGTTTAGTTTTTTTTGACTAATTGTTACCAATTTTGAATACCGCACCCTTTTGGGCCATAATCAATAAAGTCGGGTTTTTAAATTTTTGAAAACTCTAGCGTCTTTCAAATTAGAATATCAAAAACTCCAAAACGGTCCTACACAGATATATATTATGTGTTGAAAAAATCATTGTTCTATCGTCAAAAACCAGGGAGGAAATAGTCGAGAGCGTTTGTATGGAGATTTGACCCCTCCTGTATCGTCTTAAAGAAGTTGGGTGATGACTGTGATGAGAAATTTTTTATGATTTTTTTTTATACTACGTCGGTGGCAAACAAGTATACGGCCCGCCTGATGTAAAGCGGTCACCGTAACCTATGGACGCCTGCAACTCAAACAGTGTCACATGCGCGTTGCCACCCCATTAGAAACTTGTACATTCCCTTTTGCTGTGTTAGGTACACAGCAAAAAGGAGAATAATGATAATGATGAAATGAGTAGGAAAGTTCAGGCTGAAGAAAAAAAACATAATTACCTGTGCTCTCTCTAACTTTCTTCCCATTCTTCCCAATATAATACACATCGAGACCAGTCAGCAAAACCGAAAAATACGGCTGACCTCTCTTGACCTTCATACTTTTCTGCCACATGCAATAATTTCTCAAATAATCACTAACATTTTCATCCATATCTAGCGTCTGATTCGTCACTATTTTAACATTCACTAGTTTCACATGTATTCTCTCATCTAAACTTCTTAATATCTTCTCAACATCTCGTAAGATAAGTTTGGGTGCAAAATTCAATCTTCTTCGTCCCTCTTTTGATTTCTTGTACCCCTTTGTTTTGGCCATTTGGTATGTCATCGCTGTGTCCATGTGAATCATTACAGGGATTGATATTTCTTTAGGTTCTGTGTACCTAAACGATTTGCCATATTTCATCAGTCTGGAGTTAGATCTCGGGGTGATCTGAAGACAAAAAAAAAATGGATCCAGGACACATTCGTCGTTTTTGAAAAGAGAAGAATATTGAAATGTCTAGAAAACCGAGGCGATCTATATTGTACGTTTGTTGTTTCAACAAGAGTATTGAGTAAAGTTGAAGACTATGCATACACTACATACACCACACATAGATGGCGCCACAAAAAAATGCCCTGATGCCATCATTTGTAGATTGGCGGTAAGTGTCACTTTCGAGCCATTTATCTATGTCAAAAGTGACACTTAACGCCATCTACAAGTATAATCAAAAGCTACAAGAATTTTTTTTGTAGCGCCATCTATGTGTGGTGTAGTGTATGCGCGTTCTTATGCGGTCGCATTTTAGTGTGTGGGATAGTATGATCTTCTTATATTTTATTTAATCTATGATTTAATTAAGGTAGGGAAAGCGTAGATATATATGTAACAGCCTTGGACTACTAAGGCTACAGAGACAACTTGTATCAGGAGGACCGTATGCTTATATGTCACCAAAAAAGTAAAAAAAGGAACTATTGTTTTGTGAATATTGCTCCTGCGCACCTTAATCGATAGTCAAGGTTATATTTGATTTGATCGATATATTATTCAATCAATCTAGTCAATCTAGGTCGACTCTGTGCATTGTCTTCGGTAAATTCATGATAGAAATATGTAGACTTGTGAAACAGTTCTTCAAGCTTTTCCGTGGTTTTTAATCATTTTCGTTTATAAAAATAAACGGTGTGAATTTAATAACCTCTTAAAATTTACGATGTTAATTATATTTAAGTAGGTCATAGTGATGAGCAACTTTTACGAGTATTGTCATAATTAAAATTTACTGTCTCTAAAAAAAATTAAATAATTTAAGTAATGTAAGTTGTACAGAATGGCATAAAGGTATATGTATGTATAGGTAGCATTTTATGCCTAAATGGACCTTACACTTCATGTACTTATATGTTAAAGTTGCCTAGAAGAAATCGCTCTTTAGCGATAAGACCGTTTTTTACCTTTGTTTGTTTTACTGCACTTCTGTATTTTGTATAGTTGTATTTTATCGAGGTGTGCACATAAAGAGTATTTGTATTGTATTGCATTTACCCACATAACATGTATGTAATTGTATAGGTAGGTAAGTCACACATTTTGATGTTGATAATATAATAAATAATAATAAATAAATATTGGGGACACCTTACTGACCTTACACAGACCAACTTAGCCCCAAACTAAGCAAAGCTTGTAATATGGGTACTAAGCGACGATATACATACTTAAATATATAAATACATACTTATATACATAGAAAACATCCATGAATCAGGAACATATATCTGTGCTCATCACACAAATAGATGCCCTTACCGGGATTCGAACCCAGGACCGCGGCTTAGCAGGCAGGGTCACTACCGGCTGAGCCAAACCGCTCGTCAGTATGTTCTTATTTATGTTTATTAGAATTATCCATACTAAATTATAAATGGGAAAGTGTGTGTGTCTGTTTGTTTGTCCGTCTTTCACGACTAAACGGAGCGACGAATTGACGTGATTTTTTAAGTGGTCGTGGTGGCTTCAAAAAAGGAGTGTACAAGTTTCTAATGGGTCGGCAACGCGCACGTGACACCCCTTGAGTTGCGGGCGTCCATAGGTTGCGGTGACTGCTTTCCATAAGGCGGGCCGTATACCTGTTTGCCACCGACGTGGTATAAAAAAAAAGTGGTGATAGTTGAAGGGATGGAGAGTGACATAGGCTACTTTTTGTCGCTTTCACGGGTAAAAGCTAATTATGAATAATTATAATTTTAATAGTCTGTAACTAATTAAGGTTACAAGCTAACGGTACAGCATCAAAGGAAACGGTTACAATGCACCTCTGTCCCGAATATGACGTCAAACTTCACAGAATTCAGATGAGCGGTTTTACAGCGAACATGGGTTGAAAAACAATTAGTTAGAAGTATAAATGTAAACCGGGATATATTATGTAAAATAAATAATTTTTCATCACACCCGCACTTAAAATGTGCTATTGCACGCAGGCGGAGCGTGAGTTATAGAAAAATCGTTCTCCCAAGGGAATAATGAAATTTCTTGTACCGTACTTAACTTTTTTACATCTATTTACATATTTTTTACATTGCGAGTGTGATGAAAAACATAGTGTTTAACTCGGGGAGTATGAATATTACTAACTCGAGTCTTTAAATCGCTCCGGCAAGCCGTCACCATTTAACTTACTCTCGTTAGTAATATTCAACTTCCTGTTGAATGGGGTGTTGCACAATGTACTATTTTTTTATGTAGAAATAGTTATCCGTTAAAAAAACTGGTAAATTAGGAAATTACTAAGTTTATTTCTATTTTGACAGCATAAATATTACCGCCTTTTCTAAAATAGTAAAATTTATCTGGTTTATACATTTTTGAGAGGAATAAACGTATATTTTACAAACCTATATTTATATAACCTACCACGAAACTGAAAACTACGATTCAAATCTGACTTTAAGAACTTTTTTTTTACATTCAATAAACTTTTAATAAAAACATTCAGTAACACATTAAAACAATAAAAACACTTTAAGAACTTGAACTTTAAGATTCGATTTTTTATATTCCAAAAAATTACATTAAGATATAAATTTATATTGCCATATACCTATTTAAAATAATTAAATATAGATACCAAACCAACTTACCTTACAAAAAACACCTCCAAGTACAAATACATACACCAAAACAAAAATAAAAGTCAAATTGACAGCCATTTTCAGTATCCCGTGCCGCATCAAAAGCTCAACTAAGTTCACGCTAGTAATGCTATTCGCTAACTACATGCCTATACAGTATACAGGGTGATTTATGAGACGTGGTCAGCCGGCATAGAAGTGAAAATCGTTGTCGCTACGTGCGTGGCGATCGAAATCCAGGATCCAGCTTCGTGCCCAGGGGGGGGGGTCATGTGGTAAGGCCCAGGCCCCAGGGGGGGGGGGGTGTCACGTGGTCTATTTGTATGGCCAACCTAGGCTCCAGGAGGGGGGGGGGCATGACCCCCCCCTGGATCCGCGCATGAGTCTGGCTCTGTCGCACTACTACAAAGGAGCGATATGATCACTTCGACTTTATGTCTTTCGTAAGATAATATAATAAAAAAAATGCATTTTTTCATATTTCACCTTTCCAGAAGTTTTTAAGTGACGAAATCATGCGCACAAAAGTTAAAAAATCGGCCTCTTAGAGTACGTAATATTTTGTACATGGGTCATTCCATTGTGACGGGTGGGATATTTATACTCTTTTTTGCCTACATTTTGCTTTATTTCTGCCAAACGGCAACAATTAGCGTATTAAATATGACATTATCAATTACTTGAATAATCAATGCGTACTGTACCATCAAAAAAATATGAAAATGTCATTATTATTATGAGAAATTGATGGTATAAGAAGTGTGACGGGTGGGACTTCAAAGTGCCTCTCCTCTCCGACTTGACTTACACAATTCGCAATTGGTAAGAAACTACGAAACTTTTGTTAAACAACCATTTTTTATTTAATTCCTGATATTATATAGATTAGGTATTAGTATAATTTACGCAAATAACTCATAAAACAAAAATAATTTTGCTTCTCAATGCTTGTGACGGGTGGGACAGCGCTTTGTGACGGGTGGGACGAGTAACATTTGAGTATACAAATATATGAAAAATATAAAGACAGTTCGTTTGTATTTACTTTAAATCAGCTCTTTTATTAATTATTTAATGTTACAAGTAATAATTTCAGTAGTTTTCTTAGAGCATTAAACCAAAAAAAATATTTTTTCAACTTGAATTTTTAAAGGTTCAGAAAATTGTCAAACCTTGTCAAACAGTCTATTACCACATACTTTTATCAGTGGGTCAGAAATAATGTCAAAAATTATACCAGTTTTAATGAAAAAGACTTCTTCCTGACTCATAGGCCTCAGTGCATTCATTGTGTTCTAAAAAGTAATACCACAACCGAATTAAGCAATATTAGACATATAATTTGCTTTAATATAACCCAGTTAGGTTTAACTAAACTTAAAAGAAGGATTTTATACTCATTAACTCAAGTTTTATCAGATAACCCATTTTGCTCACCCGTCACGTGACGGGTGGGACCTACTTTGAAAAGCGTTAAAAGTATACTTTTATTCACAAGAGCAACGCGTTTTTTAGCTAAAATAACCAACCTCAACCTAATTGTTACTTTCACAAAGTAAGACATCAAGAGTTTAGATACTTTTAGGGTAAACAAGAAAAAACTTTGTTTTATTGTGACGGGCGGGACGTGAGTTACGCATTGTGTAGACGCCCAATAAATCCTAACCATGAAACTTAATTTAAATTTACTTGCCACTGGTTTAAACAGCTTTAAATATATTTTCTTTTACACATATCACTTTCTCCATAATGTTTATTAAAAGCGCGAAATAGCGCTGCCAACTTAGGGTATATATATGCCACCTTAGACAACTGGTGCTAGGGGTACGTTTGGACACATATAAAATGCAAAAAAATGTCATAAAAAGGAAAAACTCATTGATTCATAAAATTAGGCATAATGTTCTATTCTCTAGATGTAGATTTAAATGTAAATTAAGTTATTTAATTTTTATGCCTGTGGTGTCGGTTTCGCTGGAATGACCCACATAAGATTGTTCTAGTAAAGTCGCCGTCAATAGAATTTGTGAACAATGTAAGCAAACTTTGTAGTCAAAATGTCTTTAATTTCCATTCTAACTCATCAGATACTGGCGAAATCCATGTTTTATTTAATCAATTCATATTTCATAATGATCCTCAACCTTAAAATTAATAAAATTGTGCTAAAATATTGATATTTTATAGAATGGTTTGTTTACATTGTTGACAATTTCTGTTGACGGCGATTTTACTTAAACTCTTTTTTATTGTCACGTGGCCGAATTTGAATGATAATATTTTACTGCTGAGCAACTTAAGAAAATAATTATAGTGTAATATTTGAGCGAGATTATCGTAGCCAGATTTATCTAACTTTGAACACCTATAATATTAAATGACTCTTACGGTTCCTGCCATGATAAAATCAAAAATATTTGATATTTTTCAAACAAATCCTCTAATTTTATGGTATGTGATTGTTATTCATTAAAATAGTACATTACGATACAAGTGCGTAAAAAAGGAAGTTCGAAACGAGTGGCGATAAATTAAAACACGACCGAAGGGAGTGTTTTATTAAATCGATACGAGTTACGAATTTGCACTACTTTTTGCACGTGTATCGTACGACGTTTTTCAGTACAGATGAGCCTTCAAAGTTTCGACCTGGCATATAATGGACCACTTCTCGCACTAGTGCGTAAAAAAAATACCATCTGTACTGAAAAAGTTTTTAATGAACAGTAAACTATGATTAGGTATGTTAGTTATTTCAGAATCAGCGACCTATTATTGCATTTATTTGCTGAATTGATCCAGATTTTTATGTCCACCTGTATACTTTATACTTACGCACATTGCTATTTTTCTTTTGAGCTACTCTATAAACATGAGCGATCATTTTGTGACCTATATTACCTAGTCATAAAGTCTATAATTGCACAAAAGAAACAATTTTATTGGCCTTAATATTTAAAGACAGATTAGACGAAAAGTTGAACGATTTCATTGGCACTTACGTCTTTTTGATATAAGTATCCTTAATAATAGATGGTCGAGCCAAACATTAAAACTTATGTTCTTTTTTAACGATGTAAGTTTACTGAAAATTAGACCTTAATATATTGTCAATAAGAATCATACAGTGGATGACTTCGTGAGATGAAGTGTAACAGTGTAACTGTTAAATAATGAGGTTTTTTAATGTCTTAACGGTGCCATAATTTTGATAATAGCAATATCGTTGTCACTTACTTTTTGCTTCGGTTGGTACTGAGGTTTTTTATAAAGGTACTTTGTCGGTGGGTAACAAGCATGCGGCCCACCCGTAGATATGCAATCATTACCATAAAAACTAAATAGGTAGTAGTACATAGTGTTGTAATGCGCGATCTGGCAATCTTAGGGTAAAATCACATCTATCATCATCGAGCCGCGTTTTATGTATGAAAAATCGCTCGCTAGTATGAAGATGTGTACTCATCGGAAAGTGTATTAATATGCTGTTCCATAGAAATGAGCGGAATTACGTCAGTCGTTATGTACCTAAGGAACAGCCAATTTTTTTTCGCGAATTCAGTATTGATCCCATAATAAAAGTTGTGCCTTATTATGACCTCAAAAGACAATCAAAAGCAAAGTATGGCGAGTCCTTTTTTATTTCACCCTGTATAATTATTTTTACACAGTTTGATAACGACGATCGTAACATCTAAGGCTCAAAAACCATAGAAAAAAGTAAATATTATTTTTATTATTTAGTCTGTAATTCCACTAACACTATTTTATAAGTTAAATGTACATGTTACTAACAGCTATGGATTTTTGTCCGAAATAAAATTGTTTTATTTATTATTTATTTTGTGATAAAAAAATCTCAATGTGAACTAACAGGAAAAAGTAGGAATAGTTTTCTTAACTGTATATTATAGACCCTTACTGTATTATGATAACATTAATGATTGTTTTAATTTAAAACATTATGTCATTATTAGTGACTTATCTAGGTTGCCTTAGACTACTCATAGGCATGACTAATTTCTAAATGTTAGTTTATGTACCCGATTGCTACCTTATTAAAGTTATTAATTATATAGCAGATACAATAACGAATCGAAGGCTAAACAGTGTTTCAATACAGATTGAAACTAAAATCGTGAGTAGAAACCTGTTTCTCTTTCTCTGTCAACAATTTACGATTGAATGTCCGGAGTGTTTCTGAAAAAAAGACAAGTTTTTTACGTTTTGTTTTTACAGTTTTTTGTGGTTAATTTTTGATGACTTCGTTGTAGTTTTAAAATAATATTACAGCTTTTAATCAAAGGTAATAATCTTTGATTAAAATATATATTGGATATTTGATTTGTTTATTACAACCTTCGTCGTCAAACTAGTCAATTGTGCCGCTTAACTTCAAATCAAAGTAGGGTAAATCCAATTTTCTATAAGTATGATTATCTTTCAGATTATTATATTTTTTTTCTATATTATCAGCCTTAAAGCTGAATGAATTACCAGAGTTTGAAGTTAAGCAACACAATTGTTGATAGAGAAAGAAAAACATGTTTCTATCCACGATTTTAGTTTCACCCTGTATAAGCTTGGATCATAATAAACATTTTAGTAGTAATCAATGTAAGTACTCAATTAACTTAAAATGGGGGGCCACTTCTCAGAACCTCCTTGTAGTTTGAATTAGGTTAAAACGTTTGTCTAAATTATAATTATGATTAAGGAGCAAAGTGTGTTGTACAACGTTTTACAGTACATTTTAAAGTACTTTTTTGGACACTAGTGCGAGAAAATACCATGTTTACTGTTATATTATTTTCCATTGTTTTAGTTTGTTGTATTATTTTTCGTTTTTTGAAAAAATTACATACCTATAGTGAAACATGTCCAGAATTACAATTTATAATATTTAAAATTTTAACACTAAATGGCTTTGAGATTATTTAATATGTCACCGTGTTTTCCAAATAGTTTTACCAAGAATTATTTATAAACATTTCCGGCTCTTACCTGGTCCAACAAATTTCGCTGGCCGTGCAACGCGGCAATGCCGCCAGCATTTTTGGCACCTTTAGACCAGGTGATAGCCGGAACGGAACTTAATTGTTAAGTTAGTTTTAGTTTAGTTTAGCTTTTTATAAACTATCTTACTAGATATCATATATTTATGTTTTTACTATCATACTATCATTTATTAAAATACTATCATAACTACACTGATGATGCCTACAAAATTTTTTCAAAATGTTATTGACGTAATACCATGGTATATTTTAAAATAAAGAAATATGTCATTTGTTTTTTTATAAAAAGTAAAAACACGCAAAAAATATTTGGGGAAAATATGATTTTGGACACTTCCAGGCTGCGAACAGCGGCATCTAGTATTAAGCCCAAAAGGCCCATACATTTCTGGTGTACGCTTTTTTGTCAGTCCAGTTTCAATCGTTCTTGCTTTTACTAAATAAATTAGATAAAAAAAAACACAACAGATATTTTAAGATATTTACAATTTTATTACAAAATCAACATTAACAACCGCAGAACACACACTGGCCTTACAGTCAACCACAAAACTCTTAAATAATCGTATAAAACTAAACAGCTTTTATCTCTGACTGTAGGTACAATTAACAAGTTAGTAAGATGGATTAATAAATTGTATGTATGTATGTTTGTTAGTAGCCAGTCTTATCGGCATCGTAACTGCTCCTTGGACTGTCGTATTGAGCTGAAAAAGAAAATAAAACGTCTGAAATATTATTCACAGCAACGCTTTGCAGAGATATTTGCTTTTCTTAAAGAACTTGGCGTTTAAACATAACGATTACGTTTTCAGCGAGATTAAAACTTACAGATAAATTTTATCATATTTTTGACACGAGTTAGTATAAATTAAGTGAGTATAAGCTTATGTAAGGCGTGTCGAGTGACCTCTCTCTAAGCTTAAGTACTTATGTATTTATTTATCTGATTGATTTATAAACTCAGAACCGAAACAACAAAATCTTGAAAGACGAAATTTGTACACCAGAGTGTATTAAGAGATTTATTAAGCGTTTGATTATACAGAGTGGGGCCTGTAACAATGGCGAAGAATTGAATTGTAGGCTATTCTCCTTATACTGATCAACATTTGTTGAGTGACTTTTAAAAATTATGAAGTCTTTAAATTTTTAATTTTTCATACAAAATAAATATTAGCTTCAATGTACGCCATTATTGTTGTCATTGACGTTGTGTGTCACACTTTAGACTTAACAGAATTCGCAATACATTACCTCTTAGAAAAAACTTTCAAGGGTGATAAAAATCAAAATGCAAGTCATTTTTAAAAGTCGCCGAACAAATGTTGATCAGTATAAGAAGTATTCCTAGAGTTCAATTCTTCGCCTTTGTTACAGGCCCCACTCTGTATGCTTATTTCGTGACTACTTTTAAAAAATCTAACACTGCTACTCAAAATTGAAACGCAGTAACTCTATACGCATCCCATACATAGTTACTACATTTGTCTTTTCATTAACAGAGATTTTTTAAAAGTAGTGACGATTTGTCACCGTTAGGTGTAACTTTTTGCCATTTCCAGCTGTGAGCTGCAAGCTCTTAAGAATAGCTTCTGGAATCGGGGGCGGGGTGGGAAGGTGGGTACCCTCAGCATTGTATCAGTTCTCATCGGCGGTATGTCAGCGTGTAACTCTGTCCGTCGTCACTCAACGACTAGTGCCTTATTTGTCACCGTTAGGTGTAACTTACCGCCATTTCCAGCTGTGAGCTGCAAGCTCTTAAGAATAGCCTCTGGGATCGGGGGCGGGGTGGGAAGGTGGGAACCCTCAGCATTGTATCAGTTCTCATCGGCGGTGTGTCAGCGTGTAACTCTGTCCGTCGTCACTCAACGACTAGGGCCTTATTTGTCACCGTTAGGTGTAACTTACCGCCATTTCCAGCTGTGAGCTGCAAGCTCTTAAGAATAGCCTCTGGAATCGGGGGCGGGGTGGGAAGGTAGGAACCCTCAGCATTGTATCAGTTCTCATCGGCGGTGTGTCAGCGTGTAACTCTGTCCGTCGTCACTCAACGACTAGTGCCTTATTTGTCACCGTTAGGTGTAACTTACCGCCATTTCCAGCTGTGAGCTGCAAGCTCTTAAGAATAGCCTCTGGAATCGGGGGAGGGGTAGGAAGGTGGGAACCCTCGGCATGGTATCCGTTCTCATCAGCGGTGTACGTTAGCGAGTACGTCTGGCCGTCGTCACCGATGTACGAGTAAGAACCGGAGACTTGGAGGGAGCCTTCCTCGGGTTTGGCGCCGGGAATCACGCGGCCTGGAAACACGGGGGAAAGGTCTTATAAGTTGCAACACTGGGATTCGCAAAAAAAAAAAACGTAAAACGAGGAGACACCGTAGCGCTTTAGTCCGTTTTCACATTGTCCGGTCCGATATCGGATGTCGGAAGGATTTCAATGGAAAAAATCCAAGATGGCGTCTGTAATGTATGGGATATCGGTCCGACATCCGATATCGGATCGGATAATGTGAAAACGCAATTACGCGCCAAATTACTCTGTCTGTTATTTATAAACTGATTTTTTTGTTTATGCTTGTTGGAGTTATTTGTTGGATTGTATCATGCCCATTTATTTCTCTCAATAAGTACAATCCCCTTTACATTTAGGTACTCACTAGAAATTACATATAACCAATTTATATAGTTTATCTCAAGCTGGATCTTAGTATTAAACATGTAAATTCGGGTAACTCACGTAAAATTGTCGAAGATCGCTCGACATGTTTCGCTCCGTAACGAGGAGCATTTTCATTGAGCACGCGCGATGCCGATGGTATCCCGACGCAGACAATTGCGCGTACTCAATGAAAATACTCCTCGTTACGGAGCGAAACATGTCGAGCGACCTTCGACAATTTTACGTGAGTTACCCGATTTTACATGTTTAATATGTCAGTGTCTCACGGTAGTTTTATTATTAAAACTGGATCTTAGTAGTTAAGACGCAAATAAATCGTTAATATGTATACCTTCCTGCTGAGCTTTGGTGCCGTCGCTGGTCTCATAAGCATACCGGAAGCCCTCCTCATTGATCTCGTTGTCGAACCTGAGGATCTCGGCCTGGCTGCTGGCTGAGGCGCTGGCTGAGGCACTGGAGTAGCTTTGGGCTTGGGCGTTGAGACCTGGAAGATGGCAGAAAAATTGAGGATGTTTCAATATGAACTTTATGGAAGTTAAAGGGGGTATCTACCTTTTTTATTTAAGTGAAGGAGTTTTACCGTCATTGTTACTCTATTGTACTTCTTGGATCAAAGGAGATTTTTTTAGAGGATTTCAGCCTTTCAGGCATAGTGCTTGCGGGGCCATCTTAAGGTCGAACGTTGAGAGACAGGTATACGACACGTTGATACGTTTACCGGGCCACATATTTAGATGAAAGGCCGTTATTTCGAGCGGTTCTTCAACACCGAGCATACTAACCTCCTTGATGGCTATTATGTTAACCTTTTCAAAGGAGCCACTCTTTTTAGGTCTGAAAATCTGCACTAGTAATGGAAGATGCTTTGTCTGAGCGAGGGTTGAAAGTTCGCCATTTAGGAAACCATCCGTAATATCTGAATTATAGCAAAGACATCAAGGATACTTACCTCCTTGGCTCTGTTGTGCTTGAAACGAACCTCCCTTAGGGGCCTGTAAACCTGAGTTTGGTCCACCAGATGACCTGGCGTTGGGAGGGAGGTACACGTTGTCCAGACGAGCCGCGGAGGCTACGGCAGCCAGGGCAAGGACGATGCACTAAAAAAAAAAAAAAAGAAAATTGAATGATACTCGTAATTGAATGGAATTGAAACTGGTGAAGAAACCTTTTCAATATTTTTTTAAATGAAATGGTCTTCGATTATTCCGCCAACATTAAGGTTTATTGACAATTGGCCAGTGAATTGCCGCCTTCTTTTAGTGCCAAGATTTGGCTGACCGTCTGTAAAGTTCTAATTGAAGTGGTGAAGTGTTAATTTCCAAACCTTAGCCCATTATATGCCCATAGGGTCGTTTTCGACCCACTGGAAAATAGGCTACTACTCGTTACAATAAGTAGGAGAATTAGATTGTCGCCTCAAGAAATAGGGGAAAATATGTAAGAGTGGGGCACATATACACCGTGTTTCCGGTATCACTCAAAACCTCAGACACCCCAACTGATTTTTATTTTTTTAGACGTATCTAGAATGTTCATTTTTTAATCTGATGATTATTATTTTTTTAAATTGAATTTTTAATTTTCTGTGCAGCTCTACTCGGCTTTTAACTCTACACTCAATAAAATAATAGCTAGCTACCATCACAAACCTTCAAACTGTTTAATTATGTACGTTACTGCAACGACATAAGGTTTACCAATAGACAGCTATGTCACTGTAAAGCACTTTAACCTGTGTCACAGTAAACTTCAAACTGGACAGGTGACGCAGTAAGCAAATTTAAACCTAACATTCAAAATGACAAGGTTGTAATTAGGTACGAGTTCAATTTGTTATGACTTATGATAATCTATAAAATTAAACTGACGCACAACGTCTATCTCGTAGAAGAAAAAATAATCGTCCAAGTAACCAGCCAGTATTAATACCCCTAAATATTGAGAAAGGTATACAACCTCCGACAATATGATATGCACAATGTTGTATTACGAATTTGTAGAATGGGCACGTAAACAATAAGTAATAATACAAATTAAAACAAAAAATATTACCCCCCTCAAGATATAGCTCAATCGATTCTACTCTCGATTCTGAATAAACAGTTTTCAGGTTTTTAGTGTTACGTGAAACACGGTGTATAGGTTAGAGCATTTAGCAATGAGGAGGCACACTCAAAGGTTATGACAGATGGCGCCACCCTATTAGTCCATACATGAGAGCGAGAACATGATATGTTTTTTCTCTCTCTCACATATATATGACAGTGACATGCCTAGACACTTGCACAGGCGCCGCCTGGCGGGGTAAAATGTCAGTGTGCCTCCTTCTCAGCACGACCCAACCTTTCAAATGAATTCACAGTAAATCATTCCAAATAAAGATGCTATAAAAAGCTGCACACAAAATTGGCCAAGCAAAAAGTCAAGTGATGAATGATAACACATGTACGTTCATTTGGCTAATGCAGGCCTATTCGAATTTTAATATCTGTCATCAATTATCTCTGTATAAGATATGGATAGGATAATATAAGTATTATCCTATCCATATCTAAGGATAGGAGACAAAAATTACTTTTTCTCAAACATGCAATGAAATATTGTCTTTACGTTCCTTAAAATGGGCTGGGAAGTATCGCTTTTTGGGCGCAACAACTCGAGAGGACTGTAAAGGGATTTCATATTATTTTTTAGGCCTAGGCCTGCAAAGTAACTTTTTTTTTATAAAATATTGTCCTTTAGAGCATTTTTTTTATTTCATTGTATGTTTGAGAAAAGCACTATACATGCCTCGGCTTGAAAACGGATTCCCGGCCTCGTATCCCTATCCGGCCTCGCTCGCACGCTCACTCGGCCGTATATACCCACTTGGCCGGAAATCCTCATTTTCCCGGCCTCTGATGTAATGTACTATTCCAAATAAGAAAGGAAAAAGAGTGTACATGTATACAGGTTTTTAATGGGTTGCCAACATGTAACAGGTAACAGGTAACTATAGGCATATTAGGTATCAGTGGTAACTGATCTTCAAGTAACACAAAAAAGGAGTGTATAGATGTTTAAAGCGTCGGCCACGCGTAAGTAACTCTGTAGTAGAGTTTCAGACATTCATAGGCTATGGTAACTGCTTAGATTCAGGCAGGCCGTAGGTTGTTTGCCCCTGGTATGATATAAAAAAAGCCTAAACTTTTAACACTACTACCACTACCACTACTATCCCATCCATATCTTATCTAGAGCTGGTTTTTGACGAATATTTTAGTTCGAATCAGGCTTTGAGTAAACTTATAAAGATTGATGAGTGACAGCTAGTGGTTTATGGTTCCTTTCACATTTAATTAAAAAGTAGTACATTTGCCGATTAACTAATCGAGATCTTAGGTCAATTTTATCGATGAACTGCATTTCACTAATTTTGGAGACGAGTAATGGTTCATTTTTAGGGTCCCGTAGTCAACTAGGAACCCTTATAGTTTCGCCATGTCTGTCTGTCCGTCCGTCCGTCCGTCCGTCCGTCCGTCCGTCCGCGGATAATCTCAGTAACCGTTAGCACTAGAAAGCTGAAATTTGGTACCAATATGTACATCAATCACGCCAATAAAGTGCAAAAATAAAAAATGGAAAAAAATGTTTTATTAGGGTACCCCCCCTACATGTAAAGTGGGGGCTGATAATTTTTTTCATTCCAACCCCAACGTGTGATATATTGTTGAATAGGTATTTAAAAATGAATAAGGGTTTACTAAGATCGTTTTTTGATAATATTAATACATATTTTCGGAAATAATTGCTCTTAAAGGAAAAAAAAGTGCGTCCCCCCCCTCTAACTTTTGAACCATATGTTGAAAAAATATGAAAAAAATCACAAAAGTAGAACTTTATAAATACTTTCTAGGAAAATTGTTTTGAACTTGATAGGTTCAGTAGTTTTTGAGAAAAATACGAAAAACTACGGACACGCTCTTGGCCGGTTTTTTTTTTACCGTTTTGAGATCCCTAACTACGGACTGTGAATTAAATAGAATCAAATAAGTGGAATATTAGTTAGCTACTTACATATAATACATATGTATATGTTTTTAACGCATGGATGACTATATTTTCCTATTAATATATTCTCCTGAAATGAAGACTGAAATTTACAATTTGATTCAATCGTGCATGTCCACTAGCTCATTTTTTTCACATAATACCTAATTTGTTCCTAAATTTGGTTTAATAGCATACTGCAGCAGTTACGGTTCCTTGTTATTCAGTTTGTACTAAAATAAAACAATCTGTTTAAAATATTAAAAAATAATAAGGTGCACTAGGGTAATTCCGAAAGTCGTCTAATTTCGAAAGTCGCACAAAAATCACCATTATTTCCATCATATCAAGATTCTCCTTTCGAAATTACCAGAGCATTTCTGTCATTCGGAATTACCCTAATGCACCTTACGTATTATTTGTTAACTGCTATGTGTCAATATGCATAATATCGCCATGAAAATTCCACTTCAAAATTATACTATCTTTTAAACTACATACATTATATTAAGTAAATACTTAGTTATTACATTTACAAGCTCAAACACAAAAGAAACTAGATGACAAAACAACTGAAGGTCAAAGGATGTATCTCAAAGCTTAACTTTTGCAATCCCTTTTACCTGCATGAGCCTGCTGTCCCATAGAATGCACTTATTGACTGAAGACTGTATCGTTAAGTATGAAGACAACTTGGAGTAGCCGTATTTATTTGCTATTATATTTTTTTCTTATAACAAGCCATGGGCTTAATAAGGCACATAATAAGGTACACATTTTGTCCTAGAAACTCGACGTAAAGCATATGGTTTAGACAGTATTGACTTAATCCTCCCGAGTACCAATTACGATTCCGGACAAATGCTACTAGAAAATTCACAAAGTGCGTAAAAGACGATACGATTGCGAAAAAAAATTGTATGGTGCGAACCTCAACGACGCATGATCCACAAAGCAGAATATCTGGACATAGTCTAGCCACTGTTATTTTAAAAAAATATAGTTCAGGATCTGTGTATGGCGGCCATTTAGAGAATGTGGCATGGTGCTTACTCTAACTCCGACTTTGATGTCGAATTTGACTATCATACATTGTTTATATCGATCTGGTTTAAGCACTGTTCAAACACCATGAATGTCAATTAGACTTTGGCCTATGGCTAATTTTTTTATCTGTTTCTCTCATCCTGCTAGCATCAAAAATTTACGGCAATCCGGAACGTTGCTCAAAATTGCGTTTTTTTAAATTATATAAATTCGCCGCATTTATTCTACAAGTACCCAATTGGAAAAACCATGAAGAGGACTCTTAAAGAATATATTTTGGCAGCATATTAACCTTTGTTTGTTGAAATCGTACAAAGAGTCATTGAAATATTCTCAAATTAAGCCAGATAGGGGTTGTCCGAAATTTATTTGCTAGACCTTAATGAAAGTACCATAAAATCCTTAAAATAAAAAAATATCAGACCTTCTTATATCAAATAGTACTTCCCAATACCTTAAGATCATACTCTCGGAACATAATAATACAAAATTATGCACATGTCAACATTTAGACGAGGTTTGTTTTGTCCTTATACTTAACGATACAGTCCTTACCTTCTCATCGCTTGAAAGGTCATGTGAACCTTCGTTCTAGTTTTAGATTTATAGAAAACTAGCTTTTGCCTACGGCTTCGCTCGCGTTAGAGACAGACAAAAAGTGGCCTATGTCACTCTCCATCCCTTCAACTATCTCTACCTAAAAAACCACGTCAATTCGTCGCTCCGTTTTGCCGTGAAGGACGGACAATCAAACAGACACACACACTTTCCCATTTATAATATTAAGTATGGATTATATTTGTCATTTATTTTCGGTTACCGCAATAGTTATTAGAGGCTTAGGACTTTTTGTAGTTTTAAAATCCTTGGAGCCGCCATATGTGAACTTTTGGAAATCAAAGTCAAAAAGAAATGTATTATTTACTAAATGTAACTGTAACGTTGCTACAGCAGACATGCCTAAAGTAAGACTAGCAAATAAATTATGCATTTAATACTATACAATAAAAAGTTATGGGGCTTCGAATATCAAATTTTGGATGATTTAGGAAAAAAATCGTATCTCTAGAACCAAGTTTCCAGGACGAAAATGAAGGAAATGACAAAATGTTGTCGGGTCATGTGTCAAACACAGGGTGTTCTGTTTATCTATGTCGTAGCGACACCAAATCGTAACACAACATTGCCATACAATAAAATCCATACTAATATTATAAATGGGAAAGTGTGTGTGTCTGTTTGTTGGTCTGTCTTTCACGGCAAAACGGAGTGACGAATTGACGTGATTTTTGGAGGTGGAGATAGTTGAAGGGATGGAAAGTGACATAGGCTACTTTTTGTCTCTTTCTAACGCGAGCGAAGCCGCGGGCAAAAGCTAGTAATGTTAAAAATAAGCCCTTTCAAACGAGACATGTTCCATGAGTATTCTTGGGACAAAATGCCCATTCTCTTTTTTCCCAACCCCTAGCACTTCTATTTTTAATACCACGTCGGTGGCACACAGTTATACGGTCCGCCTGATGGAAAGCGGTCACCGTAAGCTATGGACGCCTGCGACTCAAGGGGTGTCACATGCGCGTTGCCGACCCATTAGAAACTTCACACAAAGGCACTGAAAAACTTCACAACACTACACTACATATTGTATCAGAAAATACTAACGTATTTCATGATGATGCGAGCTCGAAGGTAGATACTAAAATGTGCTTAACCAAAGATACTAAGCTTATTTATACCATCTTCAGTTCAATAATCCATCGATATAGGATCACATTCCTATTACTTTCTAAAATTCTTATCTTGAATATAAAATTATAGAATAATGAGTTGTATGATGTTTTTAATACAGCTCAAAAACTTTAGATAGGAATGAATATACGAGGTGAATTTTTGAATTGGTTGAAATCGTACGTTCTTTTCCTAATCCCTTTTACTAACAAGGCCTTTATTAACTAGTTCTTAAAGGCGATATTCGCTTTTCGATAGTTATTAATGTGAGTGTAATTATTTAATGTTATTTTTAATTGGATGTATTTTAAATACGTTAATGTATGTTAATTTGTTGCAACTGAACTTTAGGTGTCCCTCGGTGTTATACATATCACATCGAGTACATACCCTAATAGAGTAGAAATGTTATTTAATTTGTTCGAGAACAATTCCGCCAACTCGCAGCTACTCATATCCCCTCTCACTGCGCTCCCATTGGCTGATACAAGGTCAAGTGATAGGTGCTAGGGATGAGGTAGTGCGTAAGTAAGGTTTATCGATAACGATATTTTAACATTTTTAACCCCTTACGCGCTTTATGCACCACCGTCTGTGCAAGCCCCAAAAGTCCGTAACATTACATGCACATACGGTGGAGCAAAAATCTGTTACATAAAACACGGTATACAAAAAGGGAAAACTATTTCTTGGAAGTCAAAATGGTATAATAATCAGATTATAATTATTTTAAGTAAAAATCATGAAATTTTCCAATCCCTAATTATGTATCTTCGATTTTTTCAAGTTGTGTTTTTTATTTCGATTTAAATAGAAATTTATTATTTTACAAATTACTTCAACGTGATATTTAAATTATTATATATATCAGATAGAGATTTTACGAAATCGTGTCACCTAAATATACCCAAAACATATCTAATTACACCTAAGAATTAGGTACCTAATACATCAGTACATATAATCAATCAAGCTTAACATAATCGATAATATACAATTATTCGACATAAACCATTAATTTAATGCAAACATAAGTGCAAGATAACTTTCTCGTTTGTTTATCTAAATAGAGTGTGATCATTATGTAGTAGGTACACACAATAATATTCCTTACTCATTACTTAAATATCGATACACCACTTGATGCTATAAATTAAGCATGTACAACACTAGTGCAGACTGGAAAGAGATGGTGTGATGTGAATTGAGTTACGTGGAAGCAAGAGATAACGACATACGTCTAGCCTGCGTCATCACCTTTCACTTTTGTTGTCCAGTTTAACTTGATCTCCGGACAAAATTTAATATAAAGTAGTTTATAATTTAAAATCGTAACTTACCGATGAAAAGTTATTCCTTATGTTTTAAAGTCAGATGTTTTGCTGTTTTTTCTACGAAACTGAATAGAAAAGCACGTCATTATAATAATAGTAAAACAAACTATAATTTATTTCGTAATTCGCAGAGACGTACGCACGGATCCAATACTGGTTTTGTACTGTTTTATTGAGAGCGAGCGCTAACATTTATAAGTGACAAATCACATATCCGTTGCGCAGACGGACAGCCCCATATTACCACTCTATTGGGATATGTCCTCGATGACTTATCACGAATGTTGATAAATCAATGTCGATGCAATTACGGTAAAAATGTTAAAATGTATCTAGGTACCAGTGGCGACGCATGAATTCTTTTGTTGGTAAAGCCGGAGGGGTTTTTGGGATCTGTTTTGTAAGGACTTCTACAGATACTGCAGAATTTAATGGAACCCGTTGGGAATCGAGTTGTATCGACGCTACGCCACTGCTAGGTATACTCTGTCAAACAAGTCTGTCACTAAATAAGAACAAAGAAAACTATAGGTATCCGTTTCTCTAGCACCCTAAAGAAAAGGATGCATATAGTTTTCTTTGTTCTTATTTACTGACAGACTTGTTTGGCAGAGTATATATGATTATTTATTTGTAGTAAGAGTACGTACTCCGTGGTAACATCGGGTTCACTTTACAAACATAAAGTTGCGGTCTCATTTAAATATCTGGCAAGCTTGCTGCAAACATGTTATATTTATGTAGTAGGTAGTTTATGACATAAACTGTTACATTGAAACCTTATTATATACCATAGTTAACCCTTAACATGTATCTATACATACACTGTTTATCTAGTAATGTACCTAACCTACACATTTGTACACTGAATTATTTTCTCTATTAGGTATAGCCTATATTCCACGCAAACGAGGCACAGGATTTTTTTGTCGTCAATTTCGGATTAAAATAATACACGGAAATTAAAATTGCCATTCAAAAGTTGTTTTTGGTGGATTTCTTTGGTTTTTCCAAAACTGGATCGATATGAATAAGCCCTAATTCTTAGTCTAGACTCAAAATTTCGAGAACAAAACTGTTTATTTACAATAATATGAAGGTGAATTTTGGTCGTGCTTGCCGCAATTTAAGTGTAAACAGAAGTTGCCATATTAGGTATCTTAATTATGATATGTAAATTGTAAGTATAAAATACATACTATTAATCAAAATGAGGGTTGAAAGGTCAAATAGTCGCTTTCGTAAGCAGTGTCTGTGCTAATACCTAATATTTTTTCCCCTGGCTAACTCGGAAAGTCGTGTTTTGTCCTTTTAATTCAAGCGGGAAAAAATAAAATTCATCCACTAGTAGGGAAAGTATTTTGACCTTGGAGCGTGTTTAAGTAGCTTTTGACAGATAATTTGCTATAGTGAGATGTTACACACGGGTGCAAATATACCTCTCGGTGGTAAAATACAATTTTGCACCCTTGTAACTATTTAACATGTGTTTGGGGGCGCTGTTCGCTTTCCTCATACATGGATTGTCAGGGTTCCCTCTATTTGGCATAACTTTAATTGTCCGAAACGATTTTCGCATAACAGACTTCGCATAATCGATTTTCGCCGAATGTTAATTTGGCAGAAAACTTATTTGTCATAATCGAAAATAATACGAATAACACATTGTCCGAAAATAAGTTCGCATAATTCTGTTTACGCCGATTGTTTTTATGAATAAAATTAATTCGCATAATTGTATTTGGCATATTTCTTAAAATCAGAATATCCACCCATACTAAATGCTGTTAAGAGAGTCGGTTTGGTTAGGTTAGAACTGCGACCTCAACAAATAAAACATTTTGTCAAGAATTTCGGTTAGGTTATTAGGTTAGAACTGCAACATTAATATAGTAGTATTACCTATGATAAAAATTCTGCGTAGTAAATTTCCACTAAACCATGTTATGCAGAAATAATTTATGCATAAAAACCATTCGGCGAATAACCTTTATGCATGAAATATATTCGGACAAACAAAAATATGCCTAGACAAATTATGCGTAACTATACTATGCCATAACAGATTATGCGAAAGGTGAATTATGCTAATATCGATTATGCCAAAAAGAATTCTCGATTGTATTGGGTTGGTAAGAAAGTAATGAGCGAATCATAACCAATATTGTAATTTTTATTTAATTTATTATTTTAATCATTTATCAAAAATATAACGGCCTTCGTTATCTACTACTTGTCTCCATCGTTCTGGTAAAGAATGAATAGCATCGGCGAAGAAGTTCTTAGGTTTAGATTCAAAAAACTCAGCTATGTATTGTCGTAGATGGGCTTGATCATCGAACTTTTTTTCATTCAAGGCATTGCTTAGCGATCTGAACAATGCGTAATCCGTAGGTGCCAAGTCTGGAGAGTACGGTGGATGAGGTATCACTTTCCAACCTAGCTCCAATAGCTTTAGCCGAGTCACTTTTGCAATGTGTGGGCGAGCATTGTCGTGTAAGAAAAAAACTTTAGCATGCTGTGGACGATTCTGACAGTTTTTTTTTGGTTTAAATTTTCAAGCTGATTACAGTATACTGATGCGGTAACAGTCATTCCACTTGGTAGGAGTTCCCAGTGAATAATACCATGAATATCCCACCAAACGGACAGCATAACTTTTTTCGGGTGAGGCTCTGTTTTTGGTGCCTCTATTCCTTTTTCGTTTGGAGCTAGCCACTGACGTTTGCGTGTGTGATTTATATATAAGACCCATTTTTCATCTCCAGTGATAAGATGGTCCAACCAGTTGAATGTGCGGCGAAAAGACAGAAGTTGTATGCAGATATCGGCACGGCGGTTTAGTTGATCTCTATCAAGTTCGTGCGGTATCCAAACACTGTATTTGTAGTTTTTTCCCAACTCGTGTAAATGTGTTTCTATGGTGACATGAGAGCAGCCTAACTCGGTAGCAAGAGTACGACTCGTTAGCCTCGGATCTCCTTCAATTAAGGTTTTTAATTTGGCTACATCAATCTTCACCGGTCGACCAGACTTAGGTTGATCTGATAATGAAAAGTCGCCACTACGAAACCGCTGGAACCCTCGTTTCGCCGTGGCCTCAGACACAACTTCAGGAGCAACACGCTGACATATATTACGCACTGCTTCGGCGGCTGAATGGCCAGACTGAAATTCATATAGTAAGCAATGCCTTACATGCACTTTTAATTCGTCCATTTTCTTCCTTATATTAGCTCGGCGACAGCTAGTGAATGACTGACGAGAAACTGTGCGACTCGCCCTTTATATACTTTCGACCATAGAAGATTCTAGAACTCTCTCAAAAATTTTATGTGGAATTCAATCGATCGCTCATTACTTTCTTACCAACCCAATAAAATTATGCCAAAACAAGGGGAACCGGATTGTCAATTTACGTTGACTATTACACGGTCGAGTTATGTATTAAAATGCATGGTAGAGACAGGTGTAACTACCTACTTAATATCAATCATCATCCTCTTTGCGTTATACCGGCATTTGCCACGGCTCATGGGAACCTGGGGTCCGCTTTGACAACTAATCCCAAGATTTGGCGTAGGCACTAGTTTTTACGAAAGCGACTGCCATCTGACCTTCCAACCCGACGGGTAACTAGGCCTTATTGGAATTAGTCCGGTTTCCTCACGATGTTTTCCTTCACCGAAAAGCGACTGGCAAATAGACTCGTACCGGCTGCGCAGGATCGGGACAGGTGGCGTGGCGATCTCTCATTTCGGAGGCAGAGACTCAATACTTATTTTCGTTAAATGATCAAAAGTGAATCTCTGCCTCCGAAATGAGAGATCGCCACCTGTCCCGATCCTGCGCAGCCTCTTGCCAGTCACTGACTTGAAGCTGACGCAGGTCCGCCGCCACACTGTCCTTCCAGCGATACCTGGGTGCGTAGCCGAATGGCACAAACGCTCACGAAACGAAACGCTCGTAGATATCTATCTCTATCGCTCTTGCGTATTGGCGCGATAGAGCCAGACTACCTTTCGCGGCGTTTCGTTTTCGTTTCGCGTCGCAGAAATGCCATTCGGCTACGGGACCCGGCCCCGTAGCCGAAAGGCATTTCTGCGAAGCGAAACGCCACCGAAACGCCGCAGAAATGTAGTCAGGTTCTGTCGCGCCAATACGCAAGAGCGATAGAGATAGATATCTACGAAAGAGATAATCGTGAGCTTTTGTGCATTCGGCTAATAGTCGGGTGGTCACCAGCCGGTCGATCCAAGAAGGCTTTCTTGATAGCCCGATCTAAGACCATATCGTCACTACTTTGAAAAAATCTCGTATCTCACGCTGCTTCTCAAAGTTAAAACGCAGTAATTCTATATGCATTCCATACATACTTACTACAATTTTCTTTTCATTGACAGACGAAGATACAAGTTTTTTTAAAAGTAGTGACGATATGTATAAGTTAGTCAAACTAATTCATTATGTATCGACCTATTCTCATTAAGGCATTGAAGATGGACGAGGACACACTTAATGTTTTATTGATGGCTCTATAAAAGGTTTGTGGCGAATAAAGACTTAGGTAAATGTTGAAAAAACTATTTTAATGAATTATTCCACTTTTATATTAGGTAATAAATGGTTAAATGTATACGAGGTGTTTAATAGACTAAGTTAAAGTGACTACTTGCAATAATTTACGAGATTATAATTATAAATAGAGTAACATAAGGAAAAAAATATTTTTTGGGTGAAATCCGTGGGTAAAACTGGCACTTCTAATTGTATTTTGGGCATTTTTTTTTATAAAAGCTACTTTTTGCAATGTTTTACTTCACTTTGCCTGGCCTAATCAGTTTGCAGGAAAACTTTTCACCTACATGACATTTTTGTCTTGAAATAATTATATAAAAATTAGTAATATAAAAATCAAAATAAAAATTAGTTCAAATTATTCTATATCATCATGTACACTACACATTGTACAGTTTATAGTATTCAATACTGTGGGGCCAACCACGAAAATTCTAAAAAAATTACTTCGTCGCAAAAATTGCGAATTATATGTATATAAATATTCTGCGTATAAGAAGGTTATCCGAACGGTCGCCGAGCTGTCAAGTTGACTCTGTGACCAGCTGATTTCAAATATTGAAATTTAATTCAATTTTTAGCTTTAAATAGGACTTCTACTCATTGTTAGTTAATTTAAGTAGTAAAGTATTATCAGTGATACAGTTTTGGTGAAATTGGCAACGTTACACCGAGTATTTATTGGACTTTGAGGCAGGACTACCCAACTGTCAACGAGTGATCGCAGCCGTTGGAATCTGCGTTTGAAACGGGGAGAGTATTCCGTTTTATTTATCATTTATTTCTACACTCAAACAAAGCTCATTGCTGCGGCCGTGAGCAACGTCAAACAAACAACATTGGCACCGTGCAGTTTCCCTTTGCTTGACGAACTAGTGGAAGCACAAGACGAGACAAGACACATTCGCCACAGACACTGCCAACTACTGACACACTGCACACTTTATTCATTCCTACAGCTCTCGTCTCTGTCGTCATCTTGGCAAATCTTTCAATCTCTATTGAGATAAGTACTCATCCTTTTTTATTACATCTTTCAGAAAGCCAGACGAGTGACAATGGACACCGAAATTGCGACCGAAACTCGCAAGGCAACGGCACGACAACTAGAGATGCAGCTAAAAACAACAGCACAGGACCTACACGAGTCGAGGGCCTTGTCGAAGCAGTTGTTGGAGGAAAGGGAGGAAAGCGAAGTGGAGCTCCAGAAGGTAATCAACAAAAACTCAGAATTGAGAAGGGAGCTGGCGGACAATGATGTGCAGCTGACTGATGCCCGCGGAGAAGTGGACCGTTTGCAAGGCACAATAGACACCTTCAACCAGTGCGCTTCGACACATGAAGTGGCCTTGGCCCGCATCACACAGTTAGAAGAAGAACTGGGTGCGGCAAATGAGGAACTTAATTTGTTTAGGAAAGAGCGGGAGCACTATGATGCTTCGCAGTTACAGAATGTGTACCAAGAGTTGGTAAGCGGTGAAACACAATTGAGTAGGGACTCCAAACACATAGTATTCTTTAATAGTAGTAATAAGTTAAAAAAGTACATTAAGATTAATAGGTATATTAGGAGAACCCAAAAGCTGATCAAAGGCCAGGCATGTATTAAAAAATATAGTAAATTAAAACACACATTAACAGTTATGAAAAACAGGGTTCAAGACTGTCATTCAGAGCTGGAAGTCAAGGAATCAAATTTTCTGAAATTAAATGCCGACATTAACAGGCTGAAAGATGAGCTTTTGGCAGTATCCACCATGTATGAGACCACTAAAAAACAAGTTGAGGAGCACATACAGGCTTTTAATAAATTGCTGCTAGAAAATAGAGATTTGGAGGAGCGGTGTAAAGCATTATTAAATGGAAAACATTGTAATTGTGGCCAAATGCCACCAGCAAAGATTATTCAAGCCGATGTGGCCCACGACACAACTAGGCATGCGGCAGTAGTTAAACAGCCCCCTAGAGCAGTCAGTAAGACTGTTGTTTTTTCAGATCAGATTGGGTTAGGAATGGGCCCATTATTAAGCTACCAGTTAGAGCAACAAGTGACAAATTACTGTTATCAAAACATTACTTTGTCTCATTTATGTGACCTTATTTCAAAGGGATGTTATGATAGCAGTACTACATTAGTAATTTTATTAGGAAATAGTCTTAATGTAGATAAGCTTAGCATAGATAAATTGATGTCCACTCTAAATGTTATTGAAAAATCTGGTGTGGGGAAAATTATATTATGTGCACTACCTTATGCAGAAAATGTATCATATGACTATAATTGTAAGATAGCTTACTACAATTCTTTAATGTACCATGCCATAGCTGTTAATAAAAAGTACCATTTCTTTGACTTAAATAAATTCATTGAGCGCTTCATGCTAGCTCCACGGAAGGTATTTTTGCCAAAGAAATTTTTTGTATATTTAGTGGAGTTATTGGCCTTCAATATTGAGCCAAATAGATGTAATAGTGTTATATATAAGTCTCAGTCAGCTGACAAAGCCAAGGACCCCATGCCTCATTTAAACTAGATTGTAAGACAGCGGAAAAACACCTGAGTATGAACGTTGTTCACCAGAATATTCAGGGCTTTTCCAGCAAAGAATTAGAAGTAGGATTATTTTTAGATAGTAATAATGTTGAAGTTATGTGTATTACTGAACATTGGTTGAAACAAGAACAGTTGATATTTGATTATGTTAATTTTAAATTAGCTAGTATTTTTGCCAGAAAATCTGCTGCTCATGGTGGCTCCCTTATTATTGTTAAAAATTGTATGAAGTGGAATTGTATGTATTGTTAAAAATTGTATGAATTCTTAATCAATTTAATAACAATTTCAAAGTGAAATCTATTAGTGGGTCAAAAGTTAAACCAAAGTTTAGTGAATGGGCTACTGTAGGTATTCACAAAAGTAGAAAAAGACTTTATGAACTTTATGGTGAGAGAGAGCTGAACAAGAATTCAGAATTCCTGGACTATGTAAGAAACTACTCAAGAATCTTCAAGAAAGTGTGTTTAACTGCCAAGAAAAACTTTATTAGTTCTAAATTGAAAGTGTCGGACAACAAAGTGAAAACAACTTGGAGTATTATAAATAAAGAAGCTGGTAAATGTAAATCACGCGATTGTCAAGTCAACATTGTATCAGATAATCAACAAATAGTGTCGAACAGCGATGTTGCCTCGGCATTCGAAGATTATTTCTCAAACATAGCCGTTAACACCACAAAATGTTTACATTCTTCTGCGGCTCAAGCCCATTCATTACTTTGTGCTAATGTTAAGAAATGTAATAATTCATTTGAATTTAGTCAAGTAGACTCTGTAAATATTGTTAAAACATTCAAGTCACTCAATTTAAAGAAAACGGAAGACTTATGGGGAACATCAGTTAAAGTAATTAGTCATGTCATAGATATAATAGCACCTTACTTGGCCGTAATATATAATATTTCAATTTCACAAGGCACCTTTCCAGATCTTATGAAATGTAGCAAAGTCATACCGCTTTTTAAATCGGGTGATTCGAGTGATATAACCAATTTCCGTCCCATATCAATACTTCCTGTTCTAAGTAAAGTCTTTGAGAAGCTAATGTTAAATGATCTACTGGGACACTTCAACAGACATAGATTACTTACAAGGAAACAGTTCGGTTTCACAAGGGGCCGTTCCACGACCGATGCTGCTTCGGTACTCATTAAACATATATATAATATTTGGGAAAATTCTTGTGATGCAATTGGCATATTTTGTGATCTTTCAAAAGCCTTTGATTGTGTGGATCATGGAACGCTCATTTTGAAATTAGAACACTATGGTTTGTCTATAAATGCCCTAAACTTTATGTCTTCTTACCTTAGCAATAGAACACAAACAGTAGTTGTTAACAAAACTCGCTCTAGCGGGACTGTTGTCCAATTAGGAGTGCCACAAGGCTCAATTTTAGGTCCATTCCTGTTTTTGGTTTATATAAATGATTTGCCATGTATAGTAAAAAACTTTTGTGAAATAGTACTTTTTGCTGATGATACATCACTGCTTTTTAATGTTGACCGAAAATCTACGGATTACAATGAAATTAATAGCACGTTAGCTGATGTACTGCAGTGGTTTACTGTCAACAATTTACTTCTTAATTCTAAGAAAACCAAATGTATTCGATTCTCTCTGCCGAATGTTAAACCAATCGATACAAAAATACTTTTGAATGATGAATGCTTAGAGATGGTAGATACAACACTGTTCCTTGGCTTAACATTGGACAAAAATCTACAATGGAGTCCTCATATAAGGAAACTAGCAAGCAAATTAAGTTCAGCCGCATACGCCGTTAGGAGAATCAGGCAACTGACTAATGTTGAGACAGCTCGCCTAGTGTATCATAGTTATTTTCACAGTGTAATGTCATACGGTATTCTGGTTTGGGGCAAAGCAGCTGACATACAGACTATCTTTGTATTACAAAAGAGAGCCATTCGTTCTATTTACAACTTAGGAACACGTGAATCAGTAAGAGAACTCTTCAAAGAAATTAATATCTTAACTGTAGCTTCCCAATACATTTATGATAGTATAATTTATGTTGTTAAGAATTTAGACTGTTTCACTAAGAATTCTGATATCCATAATTATAACACTAGAAACAAAAATAAGCTTGCCATAAAGAAGTTTCGTGTCCGTAAAGTACAGAAGTCATTTGTTGGGCAATGCATTCATTTTTATAATAAGTTACCTGACACTGCTTTGAGATTACCCCTCCCAGCTCTTAAGAACTACTTAAAAAAATCATTGATGTTAAAGGCTTATTACAGAGTCGAGGACTATTTGACAGACAAACATGCATGGCCCGAACCAGAAACTACAAAAAACGAATAGCAATTAAAATAATTGTATTATGTATAGAGGACACAGTTCAGATAAGAAAGCACATCAAATATTTTATATTTTATGTTGTGTAGGTAAATTACATATTTAATGATATTGAGATTCATATTATCTTTTTCTTCTGTGACAATTTGATATGTTTTCTCTGAAGAAGAACGACGTATTATTAAGCAATAATATAATTTATTGAAATTAATTTCCATAGAGTACCTAGTCTGTTCATATTCTTTGATGAATACTTTTGCATGTTAAATTGTATCTTGTTATTTAATGCATGTTAGTTATAAGATGTAATGTTTTGAAAAGAAGTTGCCCGCCGAGTTTCTTGCCGGTCCCATAGTGGATACCCCCCTCCCAACTGAGGGGGGACTGAAATCTTCTCGAGGCTGAGGCGTAGGGTTAGAGCCGGCGTAGCTTTATTTGACGTTCATATGCGCATTGTAATATGCCTACTTGAAAAATAAATATTTCATTTTCATTTTCATCAATAAATTCTGTATTCTGTATTCTTCGTAGTATTTATTATTTGTACTTCATATAGAGCGTTCGGCAGTAACGAGGATAACATGCGGTATGGAATGTAAATTACTGCATAAAAGCTTTGGACGATACTTTAGTGAATGCGACAGGTGCATAGCTAACGACAATACACAGATTTGAAACAGTTTCCAACTAATCTCAGTGCTGAGCCACAGTATAATAAAGAGTACTATCGTACAGTATGGCCACTCCCGCTCCCAGCTGAAAGTGCCGCCCACCCGCTCTCGGTTACCTCACAGTTACCGCCTGTCAAAAACGCGAACAGTCGACCTTGTCATATCTCACTCATATAATCATGGTACGCGTTCACGAGCTAAGACTGTGTGCTAGGAACGCTTTCATATATTTGAGCGCCAGTGTCCGAGGTGTGGCTGAGCCGAGGTGACAATCGTTGACGATACGTGGCGTATGCAGTTTGGCTGTCGCGCCTCTACAGAAGAGCGATAGAGAAATCTAGCTACGATTTCATTTCATTTCATTTATTGTCATAACTTTACGCTTACGAAGGTGGAGTGATTGTAACGTAGTCTAGGAGTACCTGGGTCATTTTTTTTTCAAAGTTGTCCACCCCACTTTATTGTATTTAGAAATTTTTGTGTGGTTTCTACTCAGAATCGCGAGTTCTTTCAATCCTAATATGTAGGAGAAAAATAGTGTCCCAAGGTTTTATTCCTATTCCGTTACCATTTTTTCATACATCACAACCTTCCATAAGTTGGAAATATGTATGGAAATCTTGGGACATTTTCTTTTCTCCTATCACGATCGAAAGACCCTTAATTACTTAGGTAACTAAATGTTCCAAATTTCTTTAATGGCTAAAATGATTTTAGAGAAAAACATAGTTTACCAATTTTTAAGTAGGTATGTCTAAAAAAACTCATTCAGCCTCTTTTTAAACCATGTTGCAATATTTCTTACTTACCTACTGTTTCCCTTATGTTTACTGTGCTTTGGTATCATCTCTGGTTTAGATTGTAAATTGCGTGGACTAGTTTAAGCTAAAGGTCAAATCGCCGTTTAGTCAGTGCAGTCGCCATCATATACAGGATGTAACAAAAATGGTGGTGATCCTTTTAAGGGCGTTGAAGTTATGTGTATTACTGAACATTGGTTGAAACAAGAACAGTTGATATTTGATTATGTTAATTTTAAATTAGCTAGTATTTTTGCCAGAAAATCTGCTGCTCATGGTGGCTCCCTTATTATTGTTAAAAATTGTATGAAGTGGAATTGTATGTATTGTTAAAAATTGTATGAATTCTTAATCAATTTAATAACAATTTCAAAGTGAAATCTATTAGTGGGTCAAAAGTTAAACCAAAGTTTAGTGAATGGGCTACTGTAGGTATTCACAAAAGTAGAAAAAGACTTTATGAACTTTATGGTGAGAGAGAGCTGAACAAGAATTCAGAATTCCTGGACTATGTAAGAAACTACTCAAGAATCTTCAAGAAAGTGTGTTTAACTGCCAAGAAAAACTTTATTAGTTCTAAATTGAAAGTGTCGGACAACAAAGTGAAAACAACTTGGAGTATTATAAATAAAGAAGCTGGTAAATGTAAATCACGCGATTGTCAAGTCAACATTGTATCAGATAATCAACAAATAGTGTCGAACAGCGATGTTGCCTCGGCATTCGAAGATTATTTCTCAAACATAGCCGTTAACACCACAAAATGTTTACATTCTTCTGCGGCTCAAGCCCATTCATTACTTTGTGCTAATGTTAAGAAATGTAATAATTCATTTGAATTTAGTCAAGTAGACTCTGTAAATATTGTTAAAACATTCAAGTCACTCAATTTAAAGAAAACGGAAGACTTATGGGGAACATCAGTTAAAGTAATTAGTCATGTCATAGATATAATAGCACCTTACTTGGCCGTAATATATAATATTTCAATTTCACAAGGCACCTTTCCAGATCTTATGAAATGTAGCAAAGTCATACCGCTTTTTAAATCGGGTGATTCGAGTGATATAACCAATTTCCGTCCCATATCAATACTTCCTGTTCTAAGTAAAGTCTTTGAGAAGCTAATGTTAAATGATCTACTGGGACACTTCAACAGACATAGATTACTTACAAGGAAACAGTTCGGTTTCACAAGGGGCCGTTCCACGACCGATGCTGCTTCGGTACTCATTAAACATATATATAATATTTGGGAAAATTCTTGTGATGCAATTGGCATATTTTGTGATCTTTCAAAAGCCAAATGAGTTTTTCGGAACATATGTGCGAAATGTCATTTGATATTTGCCAGTCGCTTTTCGGTGAAGGAAAACATCGTGAGGAAACCGGAGTAATTCCAATAAGGCCTAGTTACCCTTCGGGTTGGAAGGTCAGATGGCAGTCGCTTTCGTAAAACCAGGCTCCCATGAGCCGTGGCAAATGCCGGAATAACGCAAGGAGGATGATTGTACAATTGAATCTTAGGCCACTGTAGGACCTTTTCACAGTCAACGTCAAAAGTGACTTCTATAGCCAATAATGCACGTTGTGAATAAAAGAGGGTTCTACTTATAGAGTGGCCTAGTATTGTAATTGGTTGACTATACATAACGTACACGTGCAAATTATTGGAAATAGAAGAACCGAAATAATTTCGTTCCCGCGAACTGTTCTTTAAAGAACGGAATTTTAAATGGGAACGGTTCCCACTCATAAACGTTTGTTCATTGAACGAAAAAGAATACCGGTTAGTGGAACCAAAAACGCTAAAATAAAGTTCTGGGGTCAACGTACGGAACTGTTCCGAAAAAAATACCGGTATCCGATCCCTGGCTTTATTCATATCTGTGGTAACTTTAATGTCGATTCTTCTTTTTCTTCCTTCTACCCTTAGTCCGTTTTCACATTTTCCGGTCCGATATCGGATGTCGGAAGGATTTCAATTGAAAAAATCCAAGATTGCGCCTGTAATGTATGGGATATCGGTCCGACATCCGATATCGGATCGGATGCTGTGAAAACGCACTAATCCCATGTTATAGTGAGGTCGGTACAACTTGTCTTCCTCTTCCATTCTCCTGTATTAAAATCTAGAAGAGAGAAGAGTACGCACCCATGAGCCGTGGCAAATGAGCATTTCTTTTGTTTTTGCCACTTTTATGAAGTGTGATATTTTTGAAAAAAAATATGCTTTTTCTACTCAGAATTACTAGCCTTTTCAATCCTAGTAGTTAAAAAAATTGTTCCATACGATTTTTTCTTATTTTGTTACCATTTTCCGTACATGTTGTATGGGGTAACAAAAGAGGAAAGTAAATAAAATGTATGGAAATTCTGGGACACTTTTGTCTCCCAGTGAGATTGAAAGTACTCGTGATTCTGAGTACAATTGACCTAAAATTCCCTAAGCCTAAAACAATAAAAAAAATATATTGGCAAAAAAAAAAGAAATGCTCAAATGCTGGGATAACGCAAAGAGGATGATGAGAAGAGTACGCTCCGTGTTCCCTTTTTTAGCCCCCGACGCAAAAACGAAGGGGTGTTATAAGATTGACGTGTCTGTCTGTCTGTCTGTCCGTCTGTCTGTCTGTCTGTCTGTCTGTTTGTCTGTCTGTCTGTGTGTGTGTCTGTCTGTGGCATCGTAGCTCCCGAACGGATGAACCGATTTTGATTTAGTTTTTTTGTCTGAAAGCTGAGTTAGTCGGGAGTGTTCTTAGCCATGTCATGTTTCATGAAAATCGGTCCACTATGTCGCGGTCGGGGGTTTTTTCAAAATTTTAATTTTGTGTTTAGGTTATTTATTTATTGTTTCCTAAAATTTGTTACCAATTGAATAGTTGGAAATGCCGACCTTAAAGTGGGACACAATCCAAATGTCACCACATGTTGCATTTTGAATGAAAGAAGAATAGATACGGCGAAAAAGTCTTATAGATATAAATTAGATCAAAGAGGATCGAGTATTATAGAGAGATATATGTACTGTCAAAGTATAATGTGTAATCACAGTGCATATAGACTGCCATATCTGGACACAAGCTTAAAACTGTTGGACCTCAGTTTTGACAATTTGGCCCATATTGTTAGCCTGATATGGGTTAAAATGTCAAATATTAATTTTTGCGCCATCTAGCCTATATTATTATGTATTTCTAGTCAGACTTTAACGGCCACCATCCAAAAAAAATGCCTGATATTTTTGATCCCAGTTGAATTTTAAATTTAATTGAGCTTCGTTTGCTCGAAAAAACAATGAGACAAGAGGAATACTTTAATTCGTTCACGTGAAAGTTAAAATTCCACTGTAGTGAGAAAACATTTCAATCTACATTCAATTCAATTCAATTCAATTCAAATCTTTATTGCGATCATGTTCATTTTCATTTTAAACGGGTGCTAGCTAGTAATATAGTTGGTACCTACATGGTACCCTGTTAAGGCACAGCAAAATTTCTTACATTATATTATATTTTTATAGACATTTATATAAGGAATTATATTAATATCTATTTTATATATTACATTATTTAATCTTTCACATTTATATTATCATCATTTAAATATTCGTTGAGTGAATAGTAGCATTTGTCTATTAAAAGAGATTTGAGCATTTCTTTTTTTCGCCACTTTTATGAAATGTGATACTTTGAAAAAAAAAAAAAGCTATATATTTCTACTCAGAATCACTAGCTTTTTCAATCCTAGTAGTTATAAAAATTGTCACATACGATTTTTTCTTATTTTTTTACCATTTTCCGTGCATGTTGTGTGGGGTAACAAAAGAGGAAAGTAACAAAAATGTATGGAAATTCTGGGACACTTTTTGTCTCCCAGTGAGATTGAAAGTCCTTGTGATTCTGAGTACAATTGACCTGAAATTCCCCAAAAAAATCAAAACAAAAAAATGGCAAAAAAAAAGAAATGCTCATTTAACAACGTTAAACATTTTTTTATCATTTTGGGCAGCTAAATGTATGTTGCAGCTAATACTGACAGCCTTTTGACCTTACAATATGTAGAAATGTTAAGTATTCCACTTGGTCACGTTTGCGTGACAGGTGGATTTCTGATTAGAGCATTGAGTAATGATTTGCCCTAGAAATAATATTTGGCATCCCTTTCTCTTTGTATTCATCTCTCTCTTGACGTTAATCTGATTTAGGTTTATAGGCTTCTTTATTAGAAGTAAAAGTTATGTCACTTTAAAAATAATTTGTCAGAATAATAAACCTAATTTTTGAAATGTTGCACAAACACTTAAAATTATGGTAATTTTTTTGAAATGAATAAAATACTGATTTAAACTTTCACGATTATTACACATAATTATTTTTAAAAACGGGGACAACGCCGTCCTTGAAACGTTGGAGGTCAGTTTAATATGTAGTTATACGCGATTAAGTCCCGGTTTTTAAAAATAATTATGAATAAAATAGTAGGTAAATTACGATACAAGTGCTTAAAATAAATAAGCAAATATAGATTCCGTTTCAAACTGACTTTATTTTCCTTAAACATATAAACACAAAGTTATACAGGTCAGTTAGGCACTGACACATAAGTGTTTGATACCTTCTGTAGTACATTTGATAAATATTTTGTTTATCTGTAGGTATTTTATAGTTGCAATAAAGAATTTTTATTTTTTATTTTTTTTTTATTTTTTATGTGGCAGCATTTTCATAGAGAGAGATATTATTGTTATTGCACTAATCCGCCTAGTGCATAGAAAGATTGAATGTATGTAATAGTACATTGTGCAATAAGGGGAGAAAGTTGAATATTACTAACGAGAGTAAGTTAAATCGCGACGGCTTGCCGGAGCGATTTAAAGACTCGAGTTAGTAATATTCATACTCCTCGAGTTACACACAATGTTTTTCATCACACTCGCAATTTAAAAAAAATATGTAAATAGATGTAAAAAAGTTAAGTACGGTACAAGAAATTTCATTATTCCCTTGGGAGAACGATTTTTCTATAACTCACGCACCGCCTGCGTGCAATAGCACATTTAAAGTGCGGGTGTGATGAAAAGTAGATATACATCCTTATTCTCTTTAGATGTGCATACCTAAATAAGTTCATGTTCTGTGGGCGTGGCAAATAAAGAAAACCATTTACGCACTTTGAAATTAAGGCTTAACTATGTCTTTTTATTTTAATGTTCATGCCATTTAAAAACTGAATTTGAGTTTGATCAAGGACTTTGTATATTTTTCCTTATTTCTGTATGGCGCATTTGCACGTCACGCGTACGCGTCTATTGTTGTGTTTAAAGAACTTTATTTCCCAAAAGAAAATTTACATTTTCACTTAATGAGAATAGCGTTATACTAATACTAAGAATACATCAGTTAATCAGTGAGCATCTTAAAGTATACATACCTATAAGAAATCAATTAAAAAAAAAAGAACATCGCAAAAATAACTAACTAAAAATAACACTAAACTTTTTATTACATAGTCATAGTTAATACTTTGTAGGTATAGTAGTAAGTACACAATGCAGAATGTAGGTAGCACTACAAAAGTATACGTAAAATCATAGAGGAATAAGTAAGGGAAGAGTTGTAACTCCATACATCAGTAAATGCGAGTTATTTGTAGTGACCTCTATCGTCATTCACTCGTCAATCACGCGCCAACTAGCGTAAATTATCAGTACTGCTACTCGACACTAGGTGCCGACAGTATTGCGTCTGCCAAAAATGTAATATTAAAACAGTTTACACCTTATATTATAAGCTGAAGTAATTGAAAGCAAAGTACTGATTAATACTATTGTAATATTAGCTAAAAATTGTTGAGCAATAGACTTTTTGTTCGTCGTGACGTCTATTGACAAGTAGCAGTACTGATAATTTACGCTAGTTGGCGCGTGATTGAAGAGTGAATGACGATAGATGTCACTACAAATAACTCGCATTTACTGATGTATGGAGTTACAACTCTTCCCTTACTTATTTCCTCTATGGTAAAATGTAGAAACAAGCTAAATTCATTGTTCTACACATCTATGCTTCAAAATAACGATTTCGGTGCCAAAAGGCGCACGTTCCACTCAACAATTACCGTTTCGTTTTATCCTTCTCAGTACCATTCAAAACTCAACTTTAACTTAACTGTTTACAACTCACATTTTATTTAATATGTACTTGGTTGATTCCAAAATATTTGAAATGCAATTTTAACTTAATCTTTTAGGATTGATTTTTGTTTAAAATATTTTTAGTACGAAATGCGGACGGGCATGTCGCTCCCGGATAGGTCTATATAGTCACGCGAGGCGTTGTCTCTCGCATTCAGATGCTGCTTAAATCATCTGTCAAGATGTAAGAGGCCTTAAGAGGGCTTTCGTGTTAAAAATAGTGAAATCGCAACCGAGCGCTCGATCATACCGTGTGTGGTATTAAATTAAAGGGCTTTGCGAGCAGTTTATAAATATATATCACATTATAGGACTTTTTCTACTTGGTCTAACAAAATATGAGAAAATGTCCAAAAGTGGTAATAATTGTACCGGTGAAGGCTCGTTTTCAAAAAATTGGCAAAAATCAATAATAGCAATTTATAATCAGTAAAGCATAACAGCAATTTAAGTAAACGTTGCAGATTAATTTAATACAAAACTTACTTCGATGTGATGTAGATTTTCAAAGAAATTGTCACTTAATTTTAGGTAATTTCTGAAAAAAATTGAATTCGCCTTAGGCTAGTTTACTCTTTTTCAAAAACTTAAAATAAAAATCTAGTCTGAAATGATTGTGGTACAGGATATACGAATTATAAATTTACCCGTTTTAATATTCAAAATTGTCCAAATTTTACAAATAAGATCGACTGATTCAGCTCTCTCTATACGTGCGTTTTTCTAAACGTGCATTAGAGAAAAATTCATAATTAATTTAGTGAGTTAGTTTTCGACTAAAACTATAAATTTTACATTCTTTTGACGTTTTTTTTGAAAGCAGCCTTAAGAAATCCATATTAATATTTAAATCGCTACCCGTAATCCGCTCTCTAGTAATAAGGCATAATACTTAACACTACAGTTTCCGATCCTATAGGTCTTTGAAAACGAAGTTAAAAGGTTCTGTAATATAGTTCAGGGATGTCGGAATTATATGCAAAGGGTCGTCGCTTGGCCAGTCCAGCTCGAAGTTTTCTATGATTTTGGACAGGATAATTTCTGTCTCTAGTTGTGCGATACGGCGACCTGTAAACAAGTTTTAAATTAAATATATATTTTTTAGAATCGCTTAGAAATCTTTGAATCGATCTAGATCCGATCTTCGTTCATCGATTCTGTTTCAGTATGTGTAATGAGGAGGCACACTGCCATTTTATCCCGCCAGGCGGCGCCTGTGCAAGTGCCTAGGCATGTCACTGTCATTCATATGTGTGAGAGAGAAAAAACATATCTTCTCGCTCTTACGTATAAAATTCTTTATCTGTGCAATGGACTAATAGGGTGCGCCATCTGTCATAGTCATAACATAACCTTTGCGTGTGCCTCCTCATTGTAGGATGTCATGTTTTGCATGTTTTAAATAAGGCAACATAATCATCCAATTCTGTTACAGCCATAAGGGGTTTTTTGTTTTTTGTCACTGCAATGTCACAATTTTCGTTTCCTTTCAACCCTTTGATTGCCAAGAGTGGCACTGAGACTTTTTGTGGTTTCATGTGCTCTGCCTACCCCTTTATGGGATGCAGGCGTGAATTTATGTTTTTTTTTTTTACTACGTCGGTGGCAAACTAGCATACGGTCCGCCTGATGGAAAGCGGTCACCGTCACCTATAGACTCCTGCAACTCAAGGAGTTTCACGTGCGCGTTGCAAACCCATTAGAAACTTGTACACTCCTTTTTGCTGTGTTTAGTACACAGCAAAAAAGAGTGTACAAGTTCTCAGGAGGGTTTGGGTTGCCGACGACTCAAAGGACAATAGACGGAACAAATTAGTTCCGTAGGTCTTTCCGTCACCAGCACACCGCACCCTCGTTGAGCTCTGGCAGCCTTACTCAACGGTAGGAACACAACTATGAGTATGTATAAGTAATGTTCTTACCTACACACATCCTAACACCGAATCCAAACGTAGCAGTCACAAACGGGTGTGTGTGGCTGTAATGTAGAGGATCTTCCTTGTCCGTTAGCCACCTTTCCGGGAGGAACTCGTCTGGTCTCGGATAATGCTCGCTCATCCTTGACATGTATTGGTGTAAGAATAACACCAGAGTCTGTAAAGATAAATAAATAATAATAGTAAATAAATAAATATTATAGGACATTCTTACACAAATTGACTGAGGCCCACGGTAAGCTCAAGAAGGCTTGTGTTGTGGGTACTCAGACAACGATATATATAATATATAAATACTTATATATGTCACCGTAAAATTGTAAAAACCGTTGGTTTATAATTTCACTAGCGAGATTATGAACTAACGAAATATTGTGAACCGTAACGTACAGTTCACAATTTGACGGATTATTTTTACGTTAGATTATAATCTAACGAAGCGAAACCGTCATATTGTAAACTGTCATGGCGTCGGAACGAAGCTAGCGCTCTGATTGGTCGGTTTTATAGTAGATCGTTCTGTGGCCATAGAGTGACTGACACAAATAGACACTGTAATCACATTCGATACCTCTGGGTTCAATTGGCGTAAAGGACATTTTGGCGAAAATGAGTTATATATACAGTTTTGTTCAGAATTTCAAGCGCTATCGATCTGTGTAGTTAAAATTTCGATATCTCTTAAAAAGTTGCCTTTACGACCAATATTTTCTACTATGGACTTGCAAAAATAGCTTTTCTGAAGGGGCGTAAATATCAAGTCATTAATTATAAATTATTATTTGTGTCGTAAAGGAAATCTACAAATAAAAATATAGTCGTAAGTCACCTTGATATATATTGTTGCCCTTTAAGCCCTTACTTTTTAAGGATCACTTTCTATAGTAGTGTGGTAAAGTTGGGCGTAAAGGACAAGTTTTTTTGTTCTTCGTCCTTTACGACCAGCACTAAAAATATTTTATCCGCAACTGTAATCGATATCTTTGGGTTCAATTGTCGTAAAGGACATATAATGCAGGTTTCCAAGAGAAAGATAAACCCACTTTTTTGTTTTTTTGACCTATATTTGTGCCGTGTATAAGAAAAATATGCAGATTACGAGTATCTTTAACCTAGTGTAGCAACCGTAGTGATAAACTAAACGATTTAGAAGATAGATGGTTGTAAAGGACACGTCAAAATGCTATAACGTCCTTTACACCCATGATTTGATAGGGTCGTAAATGACAGTCTTAGATGATTTTTATACAAAGTCGGGGCGTAATTGTAACCGAAATGGTACTACATGTAAATGTTGTGCTAAGTTTACAATTAAAAACTGGAAAAATGTATCAAAACGTACTTAATATGGCATAGAATAGCTACATTAGTTTAATGCAGTGTATTATTTATCTAAGCTATCTTAGCAACAAAAAAGAACAAGACTATTTTATATCCAGTTTTGTAATAAAGAAACAATATTTGCTTAAAAACTATCTAATACTTTGGCAACAAATTCAAAGTTATTTTTTTAGTATTCGCCGCTGTCTGAATAGTCAGCAACAAAAAAGAACAAGACTATTTTATATCCAGTTTTGTAATAAAGAAACAATATTTGCTTAAAAACTATCTAATACTTTGGCAACAAATTCAAAGTTATTTTTTTAGTATTCGCCGCTGTCTGAATAGTCAGTAGGTTACGCATTCAGCCTTTAATTCTAGCAGGGAAATGCTTTCGTAGTATTATTATACTGCGGCGAGATGTAGGTAATAAAAAAAACACTATGGTAATCAGGGTACGTACCCAAATGCACAAACGCTCACGATAATATCTATTTCGTAGCTATATATCTTTATCGCTCTTGCGTATTGCACCAGACTGCATTTTTGTCGGCGTCTGGCGTCGACGATTGCCATTCAGCTACGCCGGCAGTAAACTTTAACAGTAGACTATACTAACATTTAGTGCGACAAACAGGTGCGTTTCGCTAGCGAATGAGCATTAGCGTTTGGTGACTTGGCTATGTACCCAGGTACTTAAAGCATTGACTATAATATTTCTAGGATTGAACTCATAATTAAGATTATTCTTATTTAACAGGTTTTAGACTAAATAACAATCTTCTGTTTTAAAATTATCAAAAATATGAATCAACATATTAGTAGGTAGTCTTGACTACAGTTACTATTATTTATTAGTTGGTCACAGTTTGTATACGCGTCCTAACTTGCGTTTATAAATAGGTACTTAACTCTTTAGTTATTCTTAGAACTTCTTTCTACTTTAGACTTAAAATTACTGTCGTATTAATATAGTCTACTGTTCACAGTTGCTGATTAAAGTTTACGTGATTACCATTAGTGTTTTTATATTTACTTAAACTACGAAAGCGTTTCCCTGCTAGAATTAAATACTGAATACGTAACTTATTGAGACAGCGGCGAGTACTAAAATAATAACTTTCCAAAATATTAGATAGTTTTTAATCAAATGTTGTTTCTTTATTGCAAAACTGTATATAAAATAGTCATGTTCTTTGTCTTTGCTAAATATTTAGATAAATATACACTGTAACACTATTGTGGCTATTCTATGCCATATTAACTACGTTTTGATACATTTTTCAAGTTTCTCAATTGTAAACTAAGCTAAAAACAGTTGCCATTTGTACCATTCCGGTTACATTTACGCCCCGAATTTGTATAAAAATCATCTAAGACCGTCATTTACGACCCTATCAACTCTAATTGTTCAAAAAAATCGTGGGTGTAAAGGACGTTCATAGCATTTTGACGTGTCCTTTACAACCATCTAACTTCTAAACCGTTTAGATTATCACTACGGTTGCTACACTAGGTTAAGGATACTAAAAATCTACATATTTTTCTATATACGTCACAAATATAGGTCAAAAAACAAAAAATATATAAACATTTTTATAAAAAAAAAGTTGTTTTTTGCTTCTCCTGAAAACCTGCATTTTGTCCTTTACGCCAATTGAACCCAAAGGTATCGATTATGTCAATCAAAAACCTCGTTAAACTTTTATCATCAAAATTCAATATATTGTTTAAGGAAATGGTCGAACTCGCCAAATAAACAAAATTGTCAGTTACTTTGCTTGTTATGTGGCGGCTTAATTGGTATATTTCTTGTGATTTAATATCCAATTTTCGAAAAAATAAAACCATTAGTTTCTAATCTTACTAGTGAGATTATAAACTGACGAGTTATGGTGAACCGTAAAGTTCACAATTTAACGGATTATTTTTCGTTAGATTATAACCTAACGGAGAGAAACCGTCAAATTGTAAACTGTCATATGCGTCAGGAGCTAGCGCTCTGAATGCTCAGTTTTTTGTTAGATCGTTCTGTGCCCATAGAGTACCTAACATAAATAGACACTGCAATCACAGATGTCAATTAATGTATTAAAATAGAACATTACGATACAAGTGCGTAAAAAAGGAAGTAAGAAACGAGTGGCGATAAATTAATGTTTTAAATCGACATGCCACGATACGAGTTACGAATTTCCTTTTCGCACGTGTATCGTACGACGTTTTTAAGTAATGAAATGAACCACTTCTCGCACTAGTGCGTAAAAAAAGCACCATCTGTACTGAAATAGTATATTTCAATACACATGGTGCAGTTTTATGGCACTAGTGCGAAATGTGGTTAATTATGTGCCCATGTCGAAACTTTAAAGGGCCATATGTATGCCAAGGCCAAATATACTATTTCAGTACAGATGGTGCTTTTTTTAAATTATAAACTAACATAGAAAACATCCATGACTCAGGAACAAATATCTGTGCTCATCACACAAATAAATGCCCTTACCGGGATTCGAACCCGGGGCTGCGGCGTAGCAGGCAGGGTCACTACCGACTGCGCCAGACCGGTCGTCATAGGATAAAGAAATTATGACTAAATGTATAGAGAGACTATAAGTGGAGATAGTTGAAGGGATGGAGAGTGACATAGGCTACTTTTTGTCTCTTTCTAACGCGAGCGAAGCCGCGGGCAAAAGCTAGTCCTATATAAATTATCCTTGGTATTAAGTACTTTAAATTGGTATGATAATGTATACTGTATACGACGACCGGTCTGGCTCAGACGGTAGTGACCCTGTCTGCTAAGCCGCGGTCCTGGGTTCGAATCCCGGTAAGGGCATTTATTTGTGTGATGAGCACACGCAGGCAATATTTGTTCCTGAGTCATGGATGTTTTCTATGTATATAAGTATGTATTTATCTATTTAAGTATGTATATCGTCGCTTAGCACCCATAGTACAAGCTTTGCTTAGTTTGGGGCTAAGTTGATCTGTGTAAGGTGTCCCCAATATTTATTTATTTATTTATTTATTTATACTTAGGGCTCATCAAAAGCTTAATTTCATTAGACTTATATACTCCAAAAATCGGAGCTCGACAAAAATCAAGAAGGTAATCACGGTCTATATCCCGGTCAATATAAGGCCGTTTTCACATTATCCGATCCGATATCGGATGTCGGACCGACATCCTACATCCGATAAACGCTTCCGATAGTGTCGGATGTCGGTCCGATAAAACGCATTGTTCCAAATCAATGAAGTATGATTTTGTATCAAAAAATATTTAAAAAATGTTTTATATTTAATAATTATAAGCAATATATCCTAAATATTATGTTATAAAATTAAAATAACGAGCATAAAAAATACTCAGAGTGTCAGGCAAAATAAATAATTTTACATTCAACTATATCTACTAAAAGATGAAAAAACTAGTATTCTGCAATTCGGACCGATGCATTACAACCTTTTTTTTTTTTCAATGGAAATTGTCAACTAATTTGAATTTCGATCATTAGCAGCTGTTTAATAGACGCCATTTTTGTCACGAACACTACTACAAACGTATATATACATTATATACGCACACAAACAAATATTATCGGCCGACAACTGGCGGGGGGTCCAGCAGGCCAAAAAATGTCGGAAGCGTCCTGCCGATATCGGCAGTTCCATGGTGCCTCGGACAAAAACTGTTGTAGGAGAGTGCCATCGGCATTAAATCCGCAATTTTTGCGTTTTATATCGATTTTTAGTAATAATGATCTATTAAATACATAAATGAAGACCTGGAAGCGCATAAATCTTACATTTTACATCCTTCCTACATCCGATATCGGATCGGATAATGTGAAAACGGCCTAAGTGTAATTTAGTTTGTTCTTAGATGTCATCATTCCTTCTTTTTGCATTTGTCTGCTTTCAAATTCAAAGCAAACTAACTTACATTTTTTGGAATATGATATCCCAGCAGATTGTACTGTTTCTTCACCAGCCTGACATTCCCGATGACCACTGGCAGCATTCTCCTGGACTCTTTAATGCAGGCCAGGAGGTACGGTTTCCTCATCTGCTTGCTCAGTACTTCTTCTCGTAGCTTCTTTTGCTTTTCTGGATTTGTTGCGATGAGGTAGAGTGTGGCTAGGACTGTGTTTGATGCCTGTAAATGTACATTGATATAGTCTTGCTGTATACAGCGTGTGTATTCCATACGATAATGAAGATATTCGCCCGTATGGACGATTAGTATCGGACCTAAGACATTTTTTTTTAATAGATGGGATTTTTTTTTCATACTTAATAATTCAGTACGCAATGTAATACGTCCACATTAATTAGCATACCTACCTACTTAAACGTCATTACGACATGACGTTTATGTCATGTCAAATTAAGTTATATAGATTTAAAAAAATAGTTACATTAATGAATAGCAAATTAATTTAATTTAAAAATATGTAGTATCGCTCGCAGACGTTTCTGCATGATAAAAAACGAATTTAATAGCACTTTTTATTAACAAAATTATTAGCTATACGATTCATGTGATCAGATACTGTAACTGGATACATTATTCGCCCGTATGAAATCCGCACGCTGTATTCAGTTTTCCTATCTTTCCTGTGAACCGTTAAGTCTTATCAAATTGTGTGTGTCGTAATGACGATACATAGGTCATTTGAAGTGCCCTAATGATTGCCACCTTACTTCGTCATACCGGGAAACATGAAGCACATTTGGACAATTGTTCTAGTCTATCATTAAATAGTTTAAAACCATCAGACCATCACACATCATTCATACAATAATTGGACGTAGTTACGCAGAAACGTTCCAATCCATCTGAAATTGTCATTGAAATGAAAGACTTTTGTTTTTCATACAAGGTCTAAAACTTAATAACAATTTCATCTGGAATGGAACGTTTCTGCGTAACTACGTCCAATTGTGAACTAAAAATCTTTAGTAATTGAAACCAACCGTAGCTATTCCCGCCATAAGCATATCAGATGCCATCACGCGAGCTGTTTCAACGTCAATTTCTAATAATTTCTCTAAAATTGGCTTTTCAGAAGGAGTCTTCTCTGAATTCCTCTTGGTCGCCTCTATTTTTTCAATTGCTTGATCAATGAAATATTTCGTTAACCTGAAATAAAAATCTAGTTATTTATTGCTTGTTGGACTATTTGGGTAAGTTTTCTTGTAGTATATGTAAATAAGTAGGTATGATGTTAATAATGAAATCTTTTTTTTTAACTTTCTTAAATAATTTTATTTGCCAATGCTTTGCTAGTTGAAGCTTTCGGGGAGTAGCCGTGAGGATATCTTCTTCAACGCATGTCGTTGAGTACAGGTAACACTATCTCTAATAGTGTATACTTATAGATCGTCAACCAAATCTTGTCATTAAGAAAAGGCGGCAAATTTGAAAAATCGCGGGCTAGCAACACTAGTTTTGAAAATCGGTGGAAATTCGCGAGTCATTTGTATCTTATCTGTGGAAACCTCCACCCTACCAAAAAGAGAAATAACTAGCATATATCCGTCCCTTTCTAATACATTATTTAATTCGTAAGGAAGTAGAGGATGAGTATACGCGTTTCATATGCTTTTTCTATTAGAGAGGTTTGGCGAAACCGCCATTGTTTACATTTATATTTTGATTGAAAGTTTGTAATTACGGTTTTTATAGAAAACTGTATAAAATCTATTGAAAATTTTACTAATACTTTTGTGCGTCTTCTTTTTGGTAAAGTTTAGCTAAAAACTGATGTCGTGGCAGGCATAATAATGTTTCAGTGATGTGAAGAGGTTATAATTTTATTATTGTACATGCAAAGTGAAGCGAATTATTCCTTTGTGTTAAAGGTATAAGAGAGAAATGGATGTCAAGAAATCTATTTATAAACATATCAATGTTAAACAATATATCAATGTTTTACATAGCTGGACCCTAATAATACGTTTATTCAGGAACACGATATTGATGCGTATAACATTTTCCCGCCAAAGGATCTTGAAAAGATTATAAAGGTACGTACCTACTTAAACATCAAGCAATTATATTAAAGAATTTAAAGGTGATCATTATAACTTACTTTATATTTAGACGGATTATCGCTAAGTTCTTTACGTACCCTTATTGTTACAGGTTTACAAGAACCTCGTCCAAGAAGAAGCAAAAAGCAATAATATATCTTTATCGCTCTTGCGTATTGCACCAGACTGCATTTTTGTCGGCGTCTGTCGTCGACGATTGCCATTCAGCTACGCCGACAGTAAACTTTAACAGTAGACTATACTAACATTTAGTGCGACTGCGACAATAACAGGTGCGTTTCGCTAGCGAATGAGCGTTAGCGTTTGGTGACTTGGCTATGTACCCAGGTACTTAAAGCATTGACTATAATATTTATAGGATTGAACTCATAATTAAAATTATTCTTATTTAACAGGTTTAAGTGTACAATGTACCGTAATAAATAATAATGATAATTTTCTAATGTAATCCTAATGTTATGTATTAGTAGCTTTTTTTGTTTCTTTAATATTTGCACATCGTTTAACTACGATAAAATACTGTGACTGAAAATTCTTACAAGAACAACCTGTAACTACAATTAAGTATTCTTGCAAATAAATGATATTGATTGATTGATTGAGTGATAAGACTAAATAACAATCTTCTATTTTAAAATTATCAAAAATATGAATCAACATAGTAGGTAGTCTTGACTACAGTTTGTATACGCGTCCTAACTTGCGTTTATAAATAAGTACTTAACTCTTAGTTATTCTTAAAACTTCTTTCTACTTTAGACTTAAAATTACTGTCGTATTAATATAGTCTACCATTCACAGTTGCTGATTAAAGTTTACGTGATTACAATTAGTGTTTTACTTAAACTACGAAAGCGTTTCCCTGCTAGAATTAAATACTGAATGCGTAACTTATTGAGACAGCCGAGCGGCGAGTATTAAAATAATAACTTTCCAAAATATTAGATAGTTTTTAAGCAAATGTTGTTTCTTTATTGCAAAACTGGATATAAAATAGTCTTGTTCTTTGTCTCTGCTAAATATTTAGATAAATATACACTGTAACACTAATGTGGCTATTCTATGCCATATTAACTACGTTTTGATACATTTTTCAAGTTTCTCAATTGTAAACTAAGCTAAAAACAGTTGCCATTTGTACCATTCCGGTTACATTTACGCCCCGAATTTGTATAAAAATCATCTAAGACCGTCATTTACGACCCTATCAACTCTAATTGTTCAAAAAAATCGTGGGTGTAAAGGACGTCTATAGCATTTTGACGTGTCCTTTACAACCATCTAACTTCTAAACCGTTTAGTTTATCACTACGGTTGCTACACTAGGTGAAGGATACTAAAAATCTACATATTTTTCTATATACGTCACAAATATAGGTCAAAAAACAAAAAAGATATAAACATTTTTCTAAAAAAAAAGTTGTTTTTTGCTTCTCCTGAAAACCTGCATTTTGTCCTTTACGCCAAATGAACCAAAAGGTATCGATATCTTGTTTTCATCCTTAAAGTACGTACGCACAAAATTAGTGGATATAAAGTAACACGCAAATAATGTAATGTATCATAATAATCAGCTTCTGTGTTGTAATTGTTTAACTTCATAACGAAATCTATAAAAAACATCAAAAACGAATGTTTCATTTTGATCCGACTACCATTTCAATTCCAATGCTGCAGGCCCAACGAGCCCCTTGAAAAAAAAATCTATGGCTGTTCGACGTACATTGCTGGTTTTTGTTCGTTTCATAGGGATACCATACTTTAGTTTGATGTACATTGCTACTGCCAAAATTTGGTTGACAGGCTATACTTAACTTTAGAGGTCTCAACAATAATCCACATTCGCTTAAAGTATACTCTTGTTGACAATAAATAAATAAATAAAGAAATAAAAAAACAAACAAACAAACAAACAAACAAACAAACAAACAAACAAACAAACAAACAAACAAACAAACAAACAAACAAACAAACAAGCAAGCAAGCAAGCAAGCAAGCAAGCAAGCAAGCAAGCAAGCAAGCAAGCAAGCAAGCAATCAAGCAAGCAAACAAACAAATAAATATTGGGGGACACCTTACACAGATCAACCTAGCCCCAAACTAAGCAAGCTATGGGTGCTAGGCGACGATATACTTACCTACTTATATAGATAAAAACATACATAGAAAACATCCATGACTCAGGAAGATATATCTGTGTTCATCACACAAATTTACTTACTTGTCATGTTCCTCATAAAAATTCATTGCTTTATAGAAGTTAGGTGTTGAAAACAACCGCCAAAAGCTCGGATTGACATCCAACTTGTCAGATATACTGAAAATATCGTGAGTATTTTGTATCAGTTTTCTGACTGGCGAGTCTGCAGGTAAATTTGGATCGAAGCAGTTGAGGCGGGTGCCGAGTGCCACTACACCTATGGACTCTAAAGCCCATAGGTTCATTTCTACGTCGAGTTTCTTTGTTATTTTATGGTTTTCGTCACGAAGCGTTTTCAACCTAAACGGAAACAAGACATTTTGTCATTAAGTACTAAAAACGAAACACAAAATTTATGGGACGAAAATAAAACAATATTTTACAACCGAGTATCCGTAACGCAGGCTTCGTCATGAGGTTACAACTATAAATCAGCAACAGGCGTCGCCCTTACACACAAACAATAAAGCCATCAGCAACCATTGAATTACTATGTACTAACGTATTAGAAATGACACCCCAAACAAAGTCTGTGCTCCGGCCGGCAGCGCGGGGCGCATGCGTGGGGACAGTACCGTGTCATAGAGTAAGACTTGACCAATGACCACCTAGACGCGACACTTTTAGTGTAGACCTTTTTTTATGCTTTTTGTAAAATACTAAGTAGTTTAATTTTAGCATTATCATACATAGTGCTGTGTTTAAGTTCTACAGAGTGAAACAAAAATACATAATTGAATTTTTTCATATACTTTAATTGCCCTTGAATCAACAATCATAGGTTATTATTGTATGAAACTATCGATTAAAACTCGTGTTAAAACTGTGTAATATTCATAAGTATAACGTGAAATAAACATTTCTCTTTTATATATTACAAACAGAATATAATCACAATTACTATACTTCATTACCTACATGTCCAGTCTGCGTGATTATGGTGCGATTAATCTATGATTTCGTTCGACAAAATGGCGGCGATAACGTCGCGTTTGAGGAGCGCGTCCCTTCATTAAAATAATTACATAAATAAAGTTAGATCAACATAGCGTGTCTACTAACCGATGAAATGTGACACCGTCAGTTTATTCGATTTTCTCGTACGGCTTAAACAGCATTTATTGTGCAGGAAGGCATTTTTACATTTTATTTGTGTGCAGGCAGAAACAACCTCCTCACGCTACGCGCAGAGACTGACTGCGGCAACATAAGTCCATGGACTTATGTTCGTGGCGCAAACTTTTTGTTCGCAGTGTCCTCTCTAGTATTATACCTCAACGTCCGCAACAGGCTTTGTCATTTACACATATGTGGGTTATTGCAACAGCAACACGCGCACTCTAACTAGGACCCGTCCGAGTCGTACCGGGCCCAAAGGTTCCCATTACACTAAGCAGCATTTCCACGCTGTATAGCCAATTAAATCCCCTGCACCAGATATGACCCGGAACACGGATCGCAACCCCTATCCTTAAGTCGGCGACCAAGTTCTTTTACAAAGCCCCATTTCCCCAGGGTCCCGACGTCTCCACAGCAAGTGGCACAAAATCTTACATCGAAAAACAAATGATAAAAATTTAACCTCGTAATAGCTATCATGCTAGATTCTAAGACAAAGAAAGCAATAAAATAAGTCCTGAGTCTCAAAATTGCTTGAAAATGGGAGTATGGAGTAGACAGGTACACTCTTTTCTTCAAACACAAGCTGAAATTAATTACACGTAGACTTAAGCGCAACGATTTTGGAAACTCCTATCTTTACAGCATGGTGAGGAATTGTTTGTGTTGTTATACGTCGCGCTCTCGACATGTAAAGGCGGGGACGCTACTCTTGAGAAAGATCCTCGAAAATGGAACGAAACATGTCGAACGCTATATCGACTTAACACGTGAGTAACCCGCTTAAAATATTTTTAAATATGTTTGAGTCTCACGGGAGTTTTATAGTTAAAATTGTTTTTGACAAGTTAAAATTCGGAACGACTTTAACGCGATCCATAGTTTTTAGTGCAGCTCTTTGTGCCTATATTTCTTCCGCTACTTATCGATATCTTAGCCTTTTCCAAGATCTATTTTCCTATTTCAATTCCTACAACTTGCGCGATCTCTCTTATAATCTCGTGTCTTTCACAACATCGTCCTTTTTTACAGCCTGTTTATGGCGTTTATTAGTCCCACTGCTGGGCAAAGGCCTCATGACTTCCACAGCTCCCGTTGTGCTATTTCTGGGCAATTAATCATAAAGACGTCAAAGGTCGTCCCGCCATCTCCGTCTGGGCCTGCCACGTCCTAACTCGCGGCATCCATTTGGTGGCTATACTGGCGTACCTATGAGCATGAGGCATGCATGCATATTTAAAGATAAAAATGCAGAAGACAATAAAATACGATCTTACCTTGCAACCATGTCGTTAGATATTTCTTCCAGTACATTCTCATACTTTTTAATAGTTTGCGGGTGCATCATTATTGGGTTCACTTTTGTTCTGAATTCTCTCCATCTTTCTCCATGACTGTAAAACATTAGAAAATTTGTTACCCATTTGCAATTATGTACATATATTATCTATTTCCAAAACAAAAAAGTACCATTGCTCGACATCAGAGGAGGTTGTCTTCTATCGGCACAATTTCGGGCAATAGTTCTTTTAGCTAAACCACGACCTATGCGGTGTTAGGTACATTATTATAATTATACAATTTGATTTAAAACAATATACTTATGGATAACCCTTTGAAAAATGTAGGTCTGTTAAAATCTACAGAGTTGACAGATACCTAGGTGCTTGTGTCTTAATGTTAGTCAGCAGTTCTCAAACAGTTTGTACAAAAATTAAGGAAAAAGTTAATTACTTATTTTGTTACCAAGATTTTTTTATGAATTGAGATTTTACTAAGTTTTATTTCGGCATAAAGGTTATCTATCTTACGAAAGTTGACTTACATTACTAAGGGCCACTTGCACGAACGAAATTGGAGGGTTAACCCGAGGTTTAACCCACCATTTTATATGGAATTTGACAGATGACAGCCCACTAACCCTGAGTTAAATGGTTGGTGCAAGTGGGGCTAAGTGTTGGTAACAAAATAGGATCAATTAAAATTTGCTGACGTGGCTATGTACAAACTTTTTGAAACTGCTGTAGTAATGAAAAGTATTTACTCGTTAAGTCCCACAATTCGTTTAGGATCATAAGTCTTGTTGTATCTATTGCGATAGTATTCCAAGGTCTCCATAGATGGTCGCGCTGGGGTTGGCTCTTCAGATCTTAGAACCTGTAATTTGATAAAAATGGTTTTAGTAAATGCCAGCTTGCAGAAAAAACTCTAATAAGTTATTTAGGTGCTACTTTTATTGACACTACATTTTATCACAGATTAAACATAAGTTAGCGAGTAGTTTTCGATTATACTTGTAGATGGCGTTAACTGTCACTTTTGACATAGATTTACGGCTCGAAAGTGACGCTTAACGTCAATCTACAAGTAATCGATGGCAACAAGGCATTTTTTGTGGCGCCATTCTATGTGTGGTGTAGTACTGGGGACGCTATTGCTATGTCTTGTATGGGAACCCTGCATTTTATGATTAAGCACTGAGACTTGGCACAGTTGTTCATTGGGTGGCCCTGAGTAGATAGAGATCGGGAGGCATCGAGAGCCCCCCTTAATTTAGGAGGGAGGAGGGGGGGAAGGCTGGCGCCTCCGCGCTTCCTTTGAAACCATATTTCTCTAAAACTATACAAAATAGGGCATGCAATATATCATTTTCGGATAAATGAAGGACGAGGAATTTATTTTTGGAAGAAAAAAAATGTATTTTAGAACAAAAATACAAAATAAAATGAGAAAATCTAAAAACGAGATTTTTTTTATACATATTATTGCACATTTTATGAAAACTGTAATGGTTTTTTTTAAATAAAAAATATTATTTATTAGCTACATTTATCTAGTTTTAGAAAATGTATAATTTGTTATAGAAATATATTATAGGACGAGTGATAAAAAATATTTTACATCGCCCGATAGGGTGATTTGAATGCTCATTTTAATAAGTTTTGTCAATGATTTCAGGTATAATCACTATTTTTAACACACGAAAGCCATAATCATTGTAGTTTATGGCTAGTTTAGTGATTAATGTACTTAAAATAAAAAAAATACAAAAATTAAAAAAAAAATTAAAATGTGATAACTTTTTTATAACATTATCCTATTTTGTTCTTTCTATACAATATATATCTAAGCAATAAATATGAATGAAAAGCCACATTTATGTAGTTTATAAAAATATATAGTTTGTTATATAAATATATTACGAAACGCGAGATAAAAAATAATGAAAGTGACGTGGCAGGGCGATCTTGATGTACGGTACGGGTCAGCTTTTACGATTCGATGAGGTGAGGTAAAGGTACTCAAAGCTCTCAAAAAGTGTAGTTATTAAGAGTACTTCAAATTAAACAACATACTCCTATATAGGCTGAATTTAACTATTTATATCACATGAAATGATCGATTGATATGATAGGTCAGATATATACATCTGATCCTAATACATCTTGTGAAATAGTAGTTCGGCTGCCCTACGCAGAAATCAAGTATCTCAAAATTTTCCAAAAAATGTTTTTTTACATCATTCGATTCATTTTTTCAAAATACATCTTCCAGTATTTTTTTGAAATTTTTATAATGTATAATTATTTTTCAAAATACAGAACTTTAAAAAATTCAAGTATCTTTTTTTAAAGGGGTATTCTACGATAAAGTCAAGTATCTACCCTATTTCTATCTTGAAATCGAGTATCTTGCGAAAGATACTTGCAATTCATATTAGATGGCTAAGTTACTTGACTTCAGAGTAGAAATATTTATATTAATTGCGAAGTTACATGACTTTAGCGTAGAAATATTGATATTTATTGATAAATCTTAGAACAAATTAAATTATTCTCATTTGAAAATATTTTAATTTGTATTTTTAAGTAGTAACACTACTATTATACTATAAACATTAAATAAATGTCATATACAAAGAAAAAGTGACCAAGGCCTCCAAGTGTTCCGAGCTGGAATCGAACCAGCGTACTCCGTTAACCGAACGGATGCCTGTAAAACCACTCGGCCATCGGATCACGAAAGCAAGGGTCGAAATTTCCAAGTATATGACACAATTACCGAAGGCTTAACGGAGTACGCTGGTTCGATTCCAGCTCGGAACACTTGGAGGCCTTGGTCACTTTTTCTTTGTATATGACATTTATTTAATATTTATTGATAAGTTACTTGACTTCAGCGTGGAACTATTGATATTCATTGCGAAGTTACTTGACTTCGGCGTCTATCATTTTGTTATGATGTCAAAAGCTTGCAATTACTTATAGATGTATTAATTTGGGTTTCGGGTAGAAATTGTCTTAGTATTAAAGACAACCAGATGTAAACAGTATAAGCATGAGGAACTTGTCTCATTTAATATGTAACTTCTTTTATACAAAATACGAAAATACATATAACGAACATACTTACATAATTATTGCATGTTGGTTAGTTGATCAATAGGCTACTAGCCTCCTAGTCTAATCAGCTTCTTTTTAAGAACTGTCAAAACAAATTTGAAAGACTTGCTAATATGGAATTTATATGAAATTGAATTGAGTGACTTTATATATTTCTACCTGACATTAAATAGAAATTGGATTTAAAAATAACTGCTGTGCAAGTTTTTCTCATAATTATCTGATGCTTTATTTCGTGCATGGTATAAAATATTTTATTTTAACTACAGTCAAGTTCCCTATTATTTTAATTAAGGAAGACTATAACTTTCATTATTTTTTTCTGTCTTCGAGTATTTAGGCACCTCCCTACTGTACTTAATTAATATTGTGCGTTCCACGGGAAATCGCTTTCGAGGTTTTTATTTATTATTTAAATATATACAAAGTAAGTACTTGTTTAAGTTTAATGAGTATTTTTGAACTCTTCGTGACAGAAAAACCTCTTAAACCTATAATCTTAAGATAACTTGCATTCAAACACAACTGGAGCTTCTTTTCTGTGGATTACTCCAATATTGCATTTATATTAAAACCTAATTTACACAAGCATGACATACGCTACATTAAATGCATCTATCTAAAACTTTTTAACAAAAAATAAAACCGCCTTCAAAAATAAGCGCGTTACAAAACACGGAGAAACTAAAAAGCCAAAAATAATAAACCTTTCAATTCAGATTTCTTATCGTATTGCAATAAGCTAAACATCCAAATTATAAACAAATCAATTATTTTTGTAGTCGGTACCAGACCTGTTCGTCGCCTTGCTATTGCCTGTTTGCCCCACCCAACCATACACAGGCTGGTACCGACTCCAAAAATAATTGATTTGTTTATAATTTGGATGTTTAGCTTATTGCAATACGATAAGAAATCTGAATTGAAAGGTTTATTATTTTTGGCTTTTTAGTTTCTCCGTGTTTTGTAACGCGCTTATTTTTGAAGGCGGTTTTATTTTTTGTTAAAAAGTTTATTTATTTGTTGATTTTTAGTGGTTCCTAGTGATATTATATGTATCAGTCCGAATACATGTACAGTAGTGAAAGAATTATCCTTTAACTCCTAACCATTGAGGAGTTGACCTTCCATCATCAGCTCAGTTGATTTTTAGTGGTTCCTAGTGATATTATATGTATCAGTCCGAATACATGTACAGTAGTGAAAGAATTATCCTTTAACTCCTAACCATTGAGGAGTTGACCTTCCATCATCAGCTCAGCCACATAAAATTATTACCATCAGACGTAAATACTGGTGTACCTTTGAAAAATAGACTAAAAACATTACTCCTCCTTTTTTGAAGTCGGTTAAAAATGTATACCTACATTGTATACATATACTAGCGGTCCGCCCCGGCTGCGCACGGGGCTATCATAAAAATGGTTATAGTAATTTATCCTTAAAAGATAGACATATGCTATTATGGACTTTTTTGTATGTCTATGAAAGATACACAATTTCGCCATACATTGTTTTGATATAGCTCAAACAATTTGGGCAGCGTTTTCGATTAAAGCTCTCAGCCAGCAGAATTTTGTCCGACTTGATTAGCAAAAATTGACACATTTCAACCAATTCAAGCAGGATCTCAACAAATTATATACCAAAACCTTTCCCAAGAATCATTCTATTCATTGGTAAAAACTGCATGAAAATCCGTTCTGTAGTTTTTGTTTTAGATACAGTTAAAAATAACAAGCCTACCAAAGCTAAATGAAAACAGTTCAAGATACTTGCTTTCTTGTAGAAAAGCTTTAAAATTTTCTAATCGCATTCTACGCAGAAAGCGGTTTTTGTATTTTAAAATGATTGTGCTAATCATTTTGAAAAAATAATTATAGTACACTATTAATGATATCTAGTATAATAAAGTTCGTCTGTTTTAAAGGCTATCAATTAATTAATAAGCATATAATCAGGAAAAATAAAAAAAAATCGTTTTTTCGCTCTACTGTAAAATTTGGTAAAACCCAGATACTTGATTTCTGCTTAGGGCAGCCGAGTTATCTATATGATTTGCATAATTTATGGATAATTCTTACTTGACATATTTATTATTCCAGATCTGCGTCCTGTACTTTGGTTAACGAGTGCCGAAAATAGTTATTAACCAAAAAAGACCGCCAAATTAACAGCATTTCACCGACAAAAGCTGCCTTACACCATTTTTGTAAGGGTTATAGGTATATCAAGGTGTCCATGTATGGGGTCAACTAAACCCAATTCAAAATTTGCCATTATTTGCTACTTGTGGCTGGACGAAAGTCTGTAACAATTGGGATTTGGCAGCCTACTTGCCCGCAACGTTGCCTGTTGCTGCAGAAACATGCCTCGAAATTGTCGGATGCAGGTGTAAAAAACAGTGCCGCGTAAGGTGCAACCGTAAAAAAAGACTTTTTACATTAAATGTTCGGAGCTGATGGGCTTATGCAGTGGATGTTGTGATATATACATAATTAAATTCAGACTATTCATGTTGTTTTATTTGAATAACTCAAAATAGCTAATAGCTACACTTTTTAAGAGCCTTGAGTACTAGCCCCGATACACATGTTTTCGTCTAGTCAGACCATTTTTTGATGTTCTCCTTTTTTTTTTTATACTACGTCGGTGGCAAACAAGTATACGGCCCGCCTGATGTAAAGCGGTCACCGTAACCTATGGACGCCTGCAACTCAAACAGTGTCACATGCGCGTTGCCACCCCATTAGAAACTTGTACATTCCCTTTTGCTGTGTTAAGTACACAGTAAAAAGGAATGTACAAGTTCTAAGGAGGGTTTGTACAAAAGCAATGTCTTAGTTCAAAAATCATTAATGTTTAATGCTAATAGGAATCTAGTTTATTTTTATGGCACTATTGCGCAATAACTAACTATCATTGATACTGAAAGGAAGAATATGACTATTTTTATTTTATCTTTTATGGATGGGTAAAACCGATTTAAGGGAGCCCAAAGGAAGTAACTAAGTTCTCTAAAAAATCTTCAAGCCTATGTATGCAGAACTGCTTTAGCAGAGGAGAACGTGATTAAGACATTTTTTTTACAATATAAGTCACATGCAATTTTATTTTACAATCAAAATAAACTATATTATAGGACTTTTAAAATTTTCTGTACTGGGTCGTGATATATGTGTAAACGTTATTAGAATAAGTATATGTCTGTATTACTAGACGAACTCCACTGCATAGCGGGTAGTAGTACCTTTACCTCACCTCATCGAATAATGCAAGCTGACCCGTACATTAAAATTTTCATTTTCATTATTTTTTATCTCGCGTTTCGTAACATATTTATATAAGAAACTATATATTTTTATAAACTGCATAAATGTGGCTTTTTATTGATATTTATTGCTTTTAGATATATATTGTGTAGAAAGAACAAAATAGGATAATGTTAAAAAAAAAATCACATTTTTAATATTTTTTTAAAATTTTTGTATTTTTTTTAAATTTTAAGTACATTAATCACTAAAATAGCCATAAACTACAATGATTACGGCTTTCGTGTGTTAAAAATAGTGATTATACCTGAAATCATTGCAAAATTTATTGAAATGAGCATTCAAATCACCCTTTCGGGTGATGTAAATTATTTTTTATCACTCGTCCTATAATATATTTCTATAACAGATTATACATTTTCTAAAACTAGATAAATGTAGCTATCAAATAATATTTTTTATTTTAAAATAACTATTACGGTTTTTATAAAAAGTGCAATAATATGTATAAAAAAAAATCTCGTTTTAAGATTTTCCCATTTTTTTTTTGTATTTTTGTTCTGAAGTACATTTTTTTGTTCCAAAAATGAATTCCTCATCCTTCATTTATCCGGAAAAGATATATCGCATGCCCTATTTTGTATAGTTTTAGAGAAATATGGTTTCAAAGGAAGCGCGGTGGCGCCAGCCTTCCCCCCCTCTTCCCTCCTAAATTAAGGGGGGCTCTCGATGCCTCCCGATCTTTATCTACTCAGGGCCACCCAAGGAACAACCTGTGCCAAGTCTCAGTGCTTAATCATAAAATGCAGGGTGTTGTGCAATAGCGTCCCAGCTATAGTGCATGCGCCGCATTTTAATGTATGGAATGGTATGATCTTTTTTAGGGTTCCGTAGCCAAAATGGCAAAAACGGAACCCTTATAGTTTCGTCATGTCCGTCTGTCCGTCTGTCCGTCTGTCCGTCTGTCCGTCTGTCACAGCCGATTTACTCGGAAACTATAAGTACTACAGTGATGAAATTTGATGGGAATATGTGTTGTATGAACCGCTACAAAATTATGACACTAAATAGTAAAAAAAAGAATTGGGGGGGGGCCCCCCATACATGTAACTGAGGGATGAAAATTTTTTTTTCGATGTACATACCCGTGTGGGGTATCAATGGAAAGGTCTTTTAAAATGATATAAAGTTTTCTAAAAAACATTTTTCTTAAAGTGAACGGTTTTTGAGATATCAGCTCTCAAAGTCGTAAAAAGTATGTCCCCCCCCCTCTATTTTTATAACTACGGGGTATAAAATTCTAAAAAAAATAGAGGTGATGCATGCTAATTAACTCTTTCAACGATTTTTGGTTTGATCAAAGTATCTCTTATAGTTTTTGAGATAGGTTGATTTAACTGTAATTTTGGCAGGTGTATAAATTGACATAATAAGTTTATTATATTTGCTGCTACGGAACCCTTTGTGCGCGAGCCCGACTCGCACTTGGCCGGTTTTATAATTATATATATTTAATTAATCTATAATATTTCAAAAATCATACTTTTTATATTTTAAATAAGTACTCAGAACGTGGCACATTTCAAGGTACTCTGCGCGGAAAATGAAGAGTCGCAGATGTACAAGACTTATTCTCAATCATTCCACGATTCCTCCTGTCCAGGCATTCTTTAACGGCACAAGTTGAAACAATAATTTTTAAAATTATGAATATTAAAGCAATAAATAGAAATCATTAATAAATAACGAGTATGGACGCATAAAAAAATAAGGTACAGCGTACAGCGGGGCAAATCTCGACTGGGGGACAAATGTAACTGGTCCATTTTTTCCATATTTTTTTTTTTTATATACTACGTCGGTGGCAAACAAGTATACGGCCCGCCTGATGTAAAGCGGTCACCGTAACCTATGGACGCCTGCAACTCAAACAGTGTCACATGCGCGTTGCCACCCCATTAGAAACTTGTACATTCCCTTTTGCTGTGTTAAGTTCACAGTAAAATGGAGTGTACAAGTTCTAAGGAGGGTTCGGGTTGCCGACGACTCAAAGGACAATAAACGGAACAAGTTAGTTCCGTAAGTCCTCCCGTCATCAGCACACCGCACCCTCGTTGAGCTCTGGCAGCCTTACTCACCGACAGGAACACAACACTATGAGTAGGGTCTAGTGCTATTTGGCTGCGGTCTTCTGTAAAGCGGAGGTACTACCCCAGTTGGGCTCTGCTCTAGATTCGAGCGAGACAATATCCGCTGTGCTGTGCCCTACCACACAAAGCGGAATATCATTCGCTATGCCCTACCTCCTATTGCATGTTTTGCCTACCTATATTTTGCAATGTTTGTATTATTAAATAGAGTGGCCAACGGTTGTATATTATGGTAGGCGTGTTCAGTGGATACATGCAGAACTCAACCTCATAGTATAATAATATTAGGTTGGTAAGAAAGTAATGAGCGATCGATTGAATTCCACATAAAATTTTTGAGAGAGTTCTAGAATCTTCTATGGTCGAAAGTATATAAAGGGCGAGTCGCACAGTTTCTCGTCAGTCATTCACTAGCTGTCGCCGAGCTAATATAAGGAAGAAAATGGACGAATTAAAAGTGCATGTAAGGCATTGCTTACTATATGAATTTCAGTCTGGCCATTCAGCCGCCGAAGCAGTGCGTAATATATGTCAGCGTGTTGCTCCTGAAGTTGTGTTTGAGGCCACGGCGAAACGATGGTTCCAGCGGTTTCGTAGTGGCGACTTTTCATTATCAGATCAACCTAAGTCTGGTCAACCGGTGAAGATTGATGTAGCCAAATTAAAAACCTTACTTGAAGGAGATCCGAGGCTAACGAGTCGTACTCTTGCTACCGAGTTAGGCTGCTCTCATGTCACCATAGAAACACATTTACACGAGTTGGGAAAAAACTACAAATACAGTGTTTGGATACCGCACGAACTTGATAGAGATCAACTAAACCGCCGTGCCGATATCTGCATACAACTTCTGTCTTTTCGCCGCACATTCAACTGGTTGGACCATCTTATCACTGGAGATGAAAAATGGGTCTTATATATAAATCACACACGCAAACGTCAGTGGCTAGCTCCAAACGAAAAAGGAATAGAGGCACCAAAAACAGAGCCTCACCCGAAAAAAGTTATGCTGTCCGTTTGGTAGGATATTCATGGTATTATTCACTGGGAACTCCTACCAAGTGGAATGACTCTTACCGCATCAGTATACTGTAATCAGCTTGAAAATTTAAACCAAAAAATCTGTCAGAATCGTCCACAGCATGCTAAAGTTTTTTCTTACACGACAATGCTCGCCCACACATTGCAAAAGTGACTCGGCTAAAGCTATTGGAGCTAGGTTGGAAAGTGATACCTCATCCACCGTACTCTCCAGACTTGGCACCTACGGATTACGCATTGTTCAGATCGCTAAGCAATGCCTTGAATGAAAAAAAGTTCGATGATCAAGCCCATCTACGACAGTACATAGCTGAGTTTTTTAAATCTAAACCTAAGAACTTCTTCGCCGATGCTATTCATTCTTTACCAGAACGATGGAGACAAGTAGTAGATAACGAAGGCCGTTATATTTTTGATAAATGATTAAAATAATAAATTAAATAAAAATTACAATATTGGTTATGATTCGCTCATTACTTTCTTACCAACCCAATAGAAAAAATGTATTAGTTACAATTGTCCCCCAGTCGAGATATGCCCAGCTGTTCCTTACAAGGACACTTACATGTTCAATTGCATCAGGATCGAATAGGAATACAGTGTTGTATCCTCCAAGGATTGCGTTGAGTCTCACAATAGGCCCATACAATTTGTAAAGACGTTCAGATAATTTCACCCCTTTGTAGCCTGCCAGTTTTCCTGTAAAATCAAATGGGCGAATCAACTTTTTCTTGCCTGTCATTGTCATGGTTACGGTAGTAACTAACAACCTAGATATTAAGTCTATACTAAACAAGTTCTATGGATTTTTAATTGGTCCGAAATAAACTATTTTTATTTTCATTTTATTTTATTTATTTATTCCTTTATTATCTAGTATTTTTATTTATATTTATTGACTTTTTGAAAAACTCACCTCCAGGCAAAAAATTATGGATTGGTCCCAAAAACGGAAGGCTCGCTGGTCCCGGTATGTCATAAAATGATTTTGCATTTTTCTTTTGATCAAGCATAGGACAAGCGAGCCGATTTGCACATCTGTGAATAGACAATTTAGAATGAATTGATCCATAATATATACTATTACTATATCCATACTTCCATACTAATATTATAAACGGGAAATTGTGTGTGTCTGTTTGTTTATCCGTCTTCCTCGGTAAAACGGAGAGATGAATTAACGTTATTTTTTTAAGTGGAGATAGTTGAAGGGATGGAGAGTGACATAGGCTACTTTTTGTCTCTTTCTAACCCCCCACTTCCCTAAAATGTCGGGTGGAAGTTTATATGGAGCTTTCCGCAATTTTCGAATGTAACGCGAGCGAAACCGCAGGCAAAGGCTAGTATTTTTTTAATTCTTTACTTACGAAACCAATTTTTAACCCTCAACGCAAAAACGACGGGGTGTTATAAGTTTGACGTGTCTGTCTGTCTGTCTATCTGTCTGTTTGTGTGTATGTCTGTCTGTGGCATCGTAGCTCCCGAACGGGTGAACCGATTTAGATTAAGTTTTTATTGTTTGAAAGCTGAATTAGTCGTAAGTGTTCTTAGCCATGTTTCATGAAAATCGGTCTCCTATGTCGCAATCGGGTTTTTTTTTTTTTCAAAATTTTAATTATGTGTTTAGGTTATAGCAACAGTTTTTAGGGTTCCGCTCTAAAAAAAACACAGTTACAGGCAATGGTACCTACATAACTATTTATAATGTAAAATATTTGTTATTCTTAGTAGATAAATTAAATACATAAAAGTATAATAAACATAGCAAGTTAAATAAATATTCATAAAAATGTACTTAATATGAATACGTAAATATATAACTAAATATACCTACGTAAATAATAAAAATTGCTAAACGATATACTAAATTTACTTAATAAAATACTAAACTAAATTTATATTACACTATACTAATTACTTAATAAAATTTAAATAATACTAAACTTACTTAATATAATACAACCATACATATACTTTATAATAATAATAATAATTCGGCCCCACACATGCCTCCCAAAAGTCCGGGACCCCATGGTCCCGAGATATGGTAAGACATACAAATAATAATAATAATAAAATACTTTATTGCACACTACAAAACAAAAGATACAGCAAGATCCAATGAAATTAACAAACTAAGGTGACAACAGGCGGGCTTATCGCTGAGCAGCATACGTAACTTTTTTATCTTTATATAACATAATAAAATTTAACTATTTTATTCTTACAATTGCTATCTAAATATGATAATTTACCTACTCCACTCTAAGTGCTTCGTAGCTCGCTGATTTTTGTACAGCATCGCGTTCCCACTGCCCCGATGACGAACGAGTGACTGATAAACCAGTATAATGCGAACTAAATCTTCAAAATAACTGCGCTTAATCGCAAGGCACTCTTATGTTTGATTACTTAAACTAACCCGTGCTTGGGGAGCATTGAGAATATTTACAGCATACTTACAAATTATTACTTGACAAAAGTTGAGTTATGCGAGCCGGCTACTAACTTATTATTTCTACCCACATTATAAAAAAAAAGAAATGTTTGTTTAACTTAGATTATTTTAATAGGTACTACATTGTCTGCACATTAATTGTAAAATGCAAAAAAAAAATATTCCTTAATAATTAAGTAACTTTTGTAAACCTACCTACTTTAAATGCACGTTAGTCTATATAAGTTATAAAAAATTGTATTCTCAAGTGAGTGAATTTTGTAAATTCTTTTTGGGAATAAAGATCTTAAACCGTATTTACATACATAATTTTATTCAATTATGTCTGTATTCCCATAAAGAGGTAGGTAGTGCACATGAAACTACTCAAGTTTCAGTGCCACTTGACAATTAAGAGGTTGACAGAAAACGAAATTGGGATATTGCAGTGCCAGGTTGCCACTGTTGCCAGCCTCTCGCCTACGTCACAATTTAAACCATATCCCACAGGCCACAGTAGGTATACAATATTTACAAAAAAAATACATTTAGGAAAACGGAAAAAAGGCAAAATCAAACTTGAATCAAGGACGATATAATACTGGGACAGGCAAAGCCCATACAAAAAAACCGGCCAAGAGCGTGTCGGGCCACGCTCAGTGTAGGGTTCCGTAGTTTTCCGTATTTTTCTCAAAAACTACTGAACCTATCAAGTTCAAAACAATTTTCCTAGAAAGTCTTTATAAAGTTCTACTTTTGTGATTTTTTTCATATTTTTTGAACATATGGTTCAAAAGTTAGAGGGGGGGGACGCACTTTTTTTTCCTTTAGGAGCGATTATTTCCGAAAATATTAATATTATCAAAAAACGATCTTAAAAAACCCTTATTCATTTTTAAATACCTATCCAACAATATATCACACGTTGGGGTTCGAATGAAAAAAAAATCAGCCCCCACTTTACGTGTATGGGGGGTACCCTAATAAAACATTTTTTCCCATTTTTTATTTTTGCACTTTGTCGGCGTGATTGATATACATATTGGTACCAAATTTCAGCTTTCTAGTGCTAACGGTTACTGAGATTATCCGCGGACGGACGGACGGACGGACGGACGGACGGACGGACGGACGGACGGACGGACGGACGGACAGACAGACAGACATGGCGAAACTATAAGGGTTCCTAGTTGACTACGGAACCCTAAAAAGCGTACCCATGAAATGTATGGGACTTTTAGGCTTAAAACTAGATGGAGCTGTTTCTCAGCCTGGAAGTGGCCAGAATCATATTTTCCCAAATATTTTTGCGTGTTTTTAGTTTTACAAGAACAAATGACATGCTACTTTATTTTAATATCATGGTATCACGTCAATACACATTTTGATAAAAATTAATTTGTAGGTAGGTATCACCAGTGATATGATAGTATGATATGATACTATTTAATAGGTGGCGCTAAAAAATTGAGTAAAGATTGTAAATCCTATATAAAATATCCTTGCTTGAATGAAGTCATTTTAGTGAATTTTGAATCAGAGTTGTTTTAGTTCTACGCTACATACCTTATTATATTTTTGTTTCGCGCACTCAAGGTGATACTTTTTCTAAGCACTTGCATTTTGATCCAATTATTGGTGTCTCACAAAATGGTATTGTTACAAAACTATGGACTTTTTATTGAATATATTTTCGTACCGCTACCAACTATAGTCACGAAGTAAAATAAAAGAATGCACTTAAGTATTAGCCGTTCCAACGGGTAATTTAATAATGATTAGTGGTTACAGGTCAATTCACAAGAGCTGGCACGAATGGAACGAATGTTTGAATGAAAATATGCATGTGTGTGACAGATTAACCAATAAAATGGTGGCTCTTGACAGTTACGACCGTTACGACTGTATACCAATACAGGTGTCACTCACACAATCAAAGTTTCGTTCATTTCATTCGTGCCAGCTTTCGTGAATCGACCTTGTACCGACTGCTAATGGATGCTGATAAGCAACAATGTGTCAACCCACACGCCAACCATTTTGAGAAAATGGCGTCTAAAGATTTTTTCCTATTTTTTTGTGTTTCTCTTTAAAAAAATAGTTTTTATTTAGATTGTTGTGTTTTTCAGCTATAATATGTTGACTTTAACTAGTAGTGATTATTGTAGCTTAATTTCAAAAGAAACTTCAATTTGACGAAATAATGCCCTTTTCTTTTATTGCGAATTGTTCGATGACGTTAAACTTTTTCAAGACTGTGTTATGATACTTAACTCACTTTTGCTAATTGTTTAATAGTACATTACGATACAAGTGCGTAAAAATGGAAGTTCGAAACGAGTGGCGATAAATTAAAACACGACCGAAGGGAGTGTTTTAAATCGACACGAGTTACGAATTTCCTTTTCGCACGTGTATCGTACGACGTTTTTCAGTACAGATGAGCCTCCAAAGTTTCGACCTTGCATATAATGAACCACTTCTCGCACTAGTGCGTAAAAAAAACACCATCTGTACTGAAAAAATATTTATGAGACTTAAATAAACATGTTAAAGCACATGACTTGTTGTTGTGAAATACTCAACCTATGCACAGATTTAACTTTATACTTTAGTGTTAAGTAACATATCAGTCATGGTTAATGTTATTAGGTATGTAGGAATCAAAACATTATTTGTTAATCAAACCTTGTAATGTTTTTTTCTACTCCCAAACTGTTATTCGACATTTACAGGGTTGTGCATAAATCTTTAACACCCTTCATAAAAGTCTACCGCTGGCTTTCCGCGCGTGCGCTCAGTATCGAAAAATCTGAAAACACATTGTTTGGTTCTGTAACCATGGAAACGCATTGTTATAACGATACTGCATGCGTGCGCGGGAAGGCTTTGGGTAGCTGAGCTGACAGTGCAAGCCTTTGCATCAAAATACAGGAAACAAGAAAACTATTAAAAACGAAGTGCATGGTAGTTGTAAAAGTATTATATTGTATGCATGGTGTTTAACTGACTCAAAAATACTCGTGGCGTCTTAATAACAAATTTCGGCTTTGCCTCAACTTGTTACCCACGCCACTCTTTTTGACCTCCTTTAAACGCCTCTTGCATAAAATACTATAAATTAACTATTAGAGTAATGATCATTTCTAGACAGATATTTAAATTATCTGTGCTTTTTCAACAAAGAATCGTTACAAAAACTAAATAATCATCTTTTATTTTTTTTTAAATAAACTACTTATCAAAAATATTAATCAAAATATTTTTTACGCTAAGAAATGTTCTAAGTCATTTAAATCATGAATAACTCATGACTTGTACAAAAACAAAAAATTAAATATCTTTTAACAAAATAATAAACGACCATTTAGTAAGTATTAATCAAAACCTATGACTTTTTGACATTTTATATTCATGGTGAATGTTACAGAATATGTATGAAAATATTAGTAAAAGTGCGTTTTGGCTTGGAGTGTTGTTCAATATTTCCATACATTTTCCGCAACCCTCACCGTGACAGTAAAATATCAAAAAGTCATGGTAACCATCCTGGTAGCTACATAAAGGCACATAATCTATTTAGTAACTTATATTAGTTTTTTATATAAACACGTATAGCAAAAATGTATGCAAATAATAATAACGTATATTATTATGTACATTCATGACTTAAAATGTTAAATTTCGTACTGAATTACCATTAATGTGCAAAAATATACTAACGGACTGAGTCATAACTTATTCAAACATAATTTGTTCGCGCTAAACGGAACGTATAAAGCCGACTCCCGAACGAGTAGAGCGACGTCACTGACCAAGTGTCAAAATTACTCCACATCATCGTACAAGTGTCAATACCTACTTGTCTCTACGAGAGCGAATAACGGAACTTTGCGTGTCATACAAATTTTGTATTTTTTATTTAGATTTAATTAAATAGTTGCAAGTTTAAACCACGACTTCTTTTTGTTTGTTTCATCTTGGACAAATTTGGCGACCGTTTACACGACGAGAACTACCAATATTCACTGCTTCGGACAAAGGAAAGCAGGAGGTCAAAGGGCGCTTACCACTAAAATACCAAATCGGTCTACAAAGGCGCAGTCTACCACCCTGCTCACCCTGGATATACGAGGAACGATCGAGCTACGAGCTATTTATCCACTTTTTTCAACTTCGGAGGACTACAAGGACTATTTGAAAGAACAACTTGGACTCACCGGGACCAGCCGGCCAGCAACGAGCTACCAGCACCGCAGAATTGGTTCACCTAGATAAAAAGTGAGCCCGTTCCATTTCTTTCCTTCCTTCTTACTATCGCTTCGATCTGACTAGAATCGAGAACTTACTTCTTTATACTTGCTTTGGGCTATCAAATTTACTTTCAATCAATTAGCCACTTCATTTATATTTGCTAGCACTTTAGCTATCCATTTTAATCACTTTCACTTATACAAATTCACTATTTAACAAATATTTCTAGTATGAAACACGCAAAGTCAACTTTTACCGTTATAGAACATAATAAACACTGCGCGCCTACACTGCTAATAAATACGCGTGCAAACGATAGGTTAAGATCTCATTTGCTTTAAACGATTGCACTATTCCACTTTATTATTTAATTTTGTTGCTTTTCGTTATACCTACTTATATCTGATTTAAAGGTTAATTTCACGTAGTCACTCACTAAGCCTGCCTTTCGCACAAACTAAAGTACATAACGCTTCCTATATACATACTTATATATTTTCAACAATCTATTCCAGCATTTCCCTATTCCCGAGCGCTCGCGCAGCGTGCATCTGTCGTCGCCGGCCGCCTGCTACTAAGGGCCAGTTTCGCCTACCACAGCCAACTGCAGCATCAGCAGAACGAGGACCGAGCGTATGCCTATTACTTATAAGAAGTAAACAACTTTTTTTGCACGTACTAATTTGCTAATTTGTTACTATGGGCGAGTTAAGGGAATTATTGGTGAAACGTAGTTCGATTAAAGGACGTTTAACTAAATTTAAGAACTACCTATCTACACTGCCACTAGACAATACTATTTCGTCAGTGGAAATTAACTTGCAAATTAAGTAATTTTGAAGCGTTATTTAAGGACTTTGAGGCTTTGCAAGATGATATCGAAGTATTAAATGAAGCCACATTAAACACAGAGTTAACCGAACGGGATTTAATAGAACAAGATTTCTACCATTGTATTGCCACGGCCCGCGATATTTTAGACAATGTTAAGCGTAATAACCCCGACCGCGAAAGTGAATATGACTCAACTACGACCAATCTTCATAATACTGACCGGGATCTTATGGGTTTTCGTCTCCCCGTTAATAGCCAATAGCCTAAGACCGGTACGATATTTTTGAAAATAATTCTATAACAGTAGTTTTATTTCATATACAGCGCTTAATCGCAATTTAAAAAACCTATATTTTCGAATCCACCAATAGTTTGGAATGGAAGATATTAAAAAAAACTAGGCCTAGAAAATAAGCGTTTTCTTTCAGCAAAATACCTCACAGTAATTTAATGGTGGAAACATGTAGAAAAAAATCAGTTTTAAGGTTTACAACCCGAAGCCACCTAAATATATGACGGGAAATAAGACTATTTTTATTGATATAGAATTTTTGAATTTTGTCTAACGTGCTCTAGAGCTGATATAATAACAGATATTTTTAAGCAGAAATCAATAGCACATAATTTTTCAGATATTTAACATATAAAAACCACCAATATATTTATATGGAAATAAAAAAATCTAAATATTTGACCGGGCAAATTCGAAACAGATAATAGTACGAGGTTGACTTTTATTGTCCCTATTTAACAATATTAACAGCATGATAATCCACCCAATAAGTTTGACCTTTATTTAATACTTTAATTTAATAATATATTTACATTTTTTGCGTGGTTTGGTTTGGACCTTAGTGTCTTACATTTAGGAATCCATATGGCAAACCACCACGCCGGTGGAGCTGGGCCGAGGGTAGGTGATGAGCCGTGTCGCATGCTTTTTATTCTGTTCTTCTATTTCACATTAACGTAAATGAGGAGGCACACTGACATTTTACCCCGCCAGGCGGCGCCTATGCAAGAGTCTAGGCATGTCACTGTCATTCATATGTGAGAGAGAGAAAAAACATAATTATCAGCTTCTCGCTCTCACGTCTCACGGACTAATAGGGTGGCGCCATCTGTCATATCCTTTGAGTGTTCCTGTGGTTCCTCCTCATTACATGCCTGTTTCTACATAAGTAATATTTTAGGTAGATTAAAAACAGACGTTTCCCACCGATAATAAAGTCCAAAGTTATTAAAAAAAATACATATTTATTTTAGGCATGCGATTTGACAGTCGTCGAAAAGAGTATATACTTGTCAGTACATACATCTATCTCACGTTTTTCTCTTCTACCATTTGACAGATCTCCGTCATCTTGTGAAATGTATTCTTCCGTTCTTCAGAATCGTTGAAGCAACGCTTGTTACAAACACGCGAAAGCTATGCAATGTCTAATTTCGACCCATATGTCACGGCCAGGTATAGCCCCGGCGATTATCGTTAGACTTACAAGCCACAGGTCACGAGTTCAAATCTCAGTCGTCGCATACGTAGATTTTACAGCTTTTTTAATTCATTTTTTAAGGTTTTATTTATATTATAAGTTGATGAGTACAAGCTACTGCAATGACATTAAATACAAGGACGCACAATAATTCATAACAAAAATGTTTTAAAAATCTGGGTCTAAATTGCATTTATAACATTCTTGTTGATGCTAATAACGTTAACTTCTTATCTGCTTAGGAAAAAAATCGTTCATGCCATAACCAACTTAGTGTATAAAGACCTAAGTATCAAAATTGCAAATGGAACTGCGACACACTAAAAACTCTTTATCAAAATACCTTTTGTCATAATATGCTCAAATGACTTATATGTCAAAATGAATTGCGAACGAATATTGAACGAATGGAGCCGCTACCAATATATAATAAGTATGTAGCTATTAGATATTTCCAATTTATTCCATAAATATAAATACCTAAAAAAGGCCGCAATTTTACTTCTTCATTACATAAACTTTAAAAATACCCTACTGTATCATCTTTATCTTGGTCACTTGTACTCCGTGTATTACAATAAATGTATGTAATGTATGTATGTGTAAATTTCCTGAAATAAATGTCATATCTTGTTGTCACAAAGAAAAATTTACAGGGCTTCCAAGAATCTCGAGCTGGAAGGATACAAATTAAAATATTTTTATGAAAATAATTAAATTCGACAGCAGACAACCCAAAGGTTAATCGGATTTATTTATTATAGGCATATGTTTTAAATTAAATACCAGTGGCTCTGATCTGATAGTGGGATATTCTTTAAAATTTATTTTCAAAAGGAGATTTAATGTTGGTAATGCCATTCAAATAATATTAGAAGCGTCTACGCGAGTGTTCGAATTTAATTATAGGATAGCACATATTGAAAGTACTGTAATATGGGTACAAAAGCCTGCCTATTGAAATATAAAATACATAGCAAAAAGTATAGAAAGGACCTACGACTTTTCTACTTTTTATTTACACTACATACCGACCATACAACTGACTCTAATTAATCTTGGTTTTAAAAAGTGTAAAATGTAGACCTAAGTGCGTTTTCATATTATCCGATCCGATATCGGATGTCGGACCGATATCCCATACATTACAGGCGGAATCTTGGATTCTTCTATTGATATCCTTCCGACATCCGTTATCGGATCGGATAATGTGAAAACGGTCTAATAGCGACTCAATAGTTTTTGTTCCTTGACGGTCATTAATTTGAACTAATAAAATTATTTATTTAAATCTATACAATTACAACGAGTATTAAAATGTATAATACGTTCATTTTGTAATGTAATCCAAAGAAATAACTTATAGAAATATATTCTACCCTTTTTGCTTGTTTTCTGATTACTATTTAGCCAATTTTTCATTGAGTCATACCATGGACTTTCAATAGGGACTGAGCTAACACTTTTTTTGCCATACTAAATTGAACTTTATCACCGGTGCAGAAAGGCGTTCTTATCAGACTAGTAAAAGTGTGTCCACATGAGAGGGTCAAAGTTGGGGCTGGTGTATCTCGCACGTGCGACCAGTGTTAAAGAGATTACTATAGTAGTAGTATTTTTACCTGTATGATAACTAAGTTTATAAACTTCTTAAATTATTTTTGTATTATATCGAGGCAAGGATATTAATACCTTGTAACGAATTGGTAAGTCATTATTATGAAGCCATAAAACCAAAGATTTGCGCAATTAAAAAACCCTTCCTCCTTCCCTTAACTCGTACTCGTCCTTTTCGTGTACTTAACACAGCAAAAGGGCATGTACAAGTTTCTAATAGGGTGGCAAAGCGCTTGTGAGTCTTGTGACACTGTTTGAGTTGCAGGCGTCCATAGGTTACGGTGACCGCTTTACATCAGGCGGGCCGTATGCTTGTTTGCCACCGACGTAGTATAAAAAAAACCTTTAATTCGGTATTAATAGATTTGGTAGTAACTTTGAATATTGACTGGTATCCCCAAATAATGACAGTGATGACGTCATTCAAATAATTTTGACAGTGGCAATAAGCAATAAGTGCGAGAGGGACACCAGCCCCAACTTTACCCTCTCATGTGGACACACTTTTTGGCCTAACAACTCAATCTAGCTTAATAATATATAAATCTATGAGTCATACCGGACAACTGTCACTGTACATTTGTAATCCTTATTACAAGGGCATAACGTCTAGCGATGGTTAGCTAAGACAGAGTATTGCGGTTAGTAGGAACGAAATTGAACCTTAGGTTACCTTCAATCAATACTGAAAGACAATTTTTAAACTTATTGCATTACATGTGTCTAACAGAATTTCAATGAAATGGGTTGTACCTAAATCTAATACTAAAAAAATCAATATTTAAAAAGAGAGGGTTGAAAAGGGTATAAAAGATAAAAAAATAATAACAAGAAAAAAAGACTTCCACTGCCGAGGTTCGAACCCACGACGTCAGGTCAGGAGCGCGCCCATCGTCTTACGCTACTATAACTGAGCTATTTAAGCGATAGTAAAGGTGGCGAAATATATTATTATACCGCGATGTAATTAAAATACGAATGAATAACTAACTTTTGAAATAATGCAGAAAATGACGACGTCAATAGTAGAGAGTTTGTAGGTAAATGAAAAATATGAAAATACTTCTTTCAGTACAGGTTTTAGCGCTTCTTGGCGTGCATTTAAAGGTGGATTATTTTTTATTCTTCTTTATTTTGATCTTAACGAAAAGTCTGTTCCAATTTTTTTGCTGATATAATTTTTGCCCTGAATGTTATTCCGAGCTAGTAAAATATTGAACTTCCGTTTTGTTTTTAGGGTGGTTTCAGTAGAAATAGTGTTTCAACACATAATGTATGTACAAAACAACCATTACTTCACTTGTCCTTTTATTGCTTGCGTCATAACTAATTTATTTAGTTCGCTTTTTGTTACTACGAAGTATCATTCACAAAAAGAGGTGGTTTCTTAATGAGTTATAAAGGTCATAAATTAAAGTAGTCGAATTTAAAACAAAAGTCCTGATACCATTTTCGCCTGATTTTTAGTGAATTAAAATAATCTTTTTTTTATTATATTATACGTTTCTTGTCACAAATTTTGGTGGCTTAATTAAAAAAACTATACCAAATTACCAAACTTAATTTTTGGTGACATAAAAAGTACTGTTATAGAATTAAGTTATTTTCCCAGTAGTAGCAAGACCGGATAGCTCTTGGGGTAATTAGAAAGGATCATTCAAACTTTGCATAGTGACTTTTGAGGTCATTATGAACAAGTTTTATTAAGGGTCCACGAAAAAGAAATGAGCTGTATAATGACAGTCGAAATGTATAAAAAAGATATTTTTTTATAGTAAATTGGAGCACAATTTGAAAATTACGAGTTACAACTATTTACCTGCAAAGATAATACTGTGTAGAGAATTTTATGGAAATATACCTACTTCTCCTAAACATCATAACTGTAGCTTTTACGGTTTTCCTGAATATATAAAAAAAAAACGGAAAATGAATATATGAAAAACTGAAGGGAGGAGGGGAAAGATTAACATCTCGGCGAGTTTTCTACTTCATGTAGAAGTTTTTTCTTATAAACATATTGTTAACAGAACACAGTAACCGTCATTCAGCTTCTTTGACCATAGACTTTATGTAAAAAGTTTATTACGTCATGTCCCTGTTGTTTAAAAATACACATTTTTGTCAGTCGTGAATAAATCATTCACGCTTTTTCATTTTCATATTGAATGCTTTTAAGCTGTATACATGCCAAAGATTCGAATTTTATTCTTGTTGTTTATGAACCTACTAATAGCAGGTTACTTACTTGTATATTTTGATGATCATCATTCAAACATGATGAAATCACATCCAGTCACTGATGAAATCTATGCTATTTATATTTTAATATATGAATAAAATCAAAAGTATGAAAACTATGCAATTAAAACTTTGTCTATTTAATAAAGTTGCTATTGATATCATATCCTGACAATTATATTTATCTGGTTTAAACCAGACCCAAAATTCGAGGATTCAGAAGAACGACAAAATGCTTCAAGAAAACAGCTTTTCTCTTCGCTTGACTCGTGTTGGCGGGGGCACTACCGCCACTACCGTACCTCCAAATAAAATACAACCCAGCACAAAATAAAGTATCAATACCATTCTATGCCTACCTTGAATTCTCAAGTATATTCATATCAAGTATCAACTGTTGTCAAAGGAGTCAGACAGCTTGTTGAAGGATTTATGTGATCTTGCAAATTAGAAAAATATCTGTAAATATAAAGTACCATAATCATACCCACCAAATAAAAAAAATGTCCAGCTTTATCAATGTATGATTATGGACTTTCATCAAAATTTATTGAGAAGTTAAATAAAAATAAAAATACTGAAATCTTTTAACTATTGTGGAAAAATGGCGATAGTTGTCAAACAAAATTTCTGTCAGGCTGGCCACATGTTTGGCATAGACACAGAAAAAATATAGACGGAGGGTAGCACGATCTAATTAACCTTATACCAAATTTTGAAAGACAGAAATACCTACCCTACCTGATCTTCAATCAATACTGTACCTACCGCCGTCTTTTCTTTCTAACAACTCAATATTTTTATGAAAATTATACGTAAGTTTCTTCACTAAATGGACATCAGTTATATATTTTCCAAGTGGAAAAGTTGTGCTGTAATGACGTCACAGACGCGTCATCTAGGGGTTTCTAAAATCTATGATGTTTAGATATCGTAAATGTCACTTGATAACATCATATGAAAATTAAATACTTACGAGTATACAGAGTGGGGCCTGTAACAAAGGCGAAGAATTGAACTCTAGGCTATTCTCCTTATACTGATCAACATTTGTTCGGCGACTTTTAAAAATAACTTGTATTTTGATTTTTATCACCCTTGAAAGTTTTTTCTAGGAGGTAATGTATTGCGAATTCTGTTAAGTCTAAAGTGTGACAGACAACGTCAATGACAACAATAATGGCGTACATTGAAGCTAATATTTATTTTGTATGAAAAATTAAAAATTTAAAGACTTCATAATTTTTAAAAGTCACTACAAATGTTGATCAGTATAAGGAGAATAGCCTACAGTTCAATTCTTCGCCTTTGTTACAGGCCCCACTCTGTATATAAATTATCATTTTCCTCCCTTTTCACAGTCTTTGATTAGAATTTTCTTTATTTATTTGTTTTCTAGCACGCAATTATTTTTTCTGCCTCCTCAAAGCTTTGTTCCCCATTGTTTCAATGACACGTGACCACGCGGAGAAAACTGACATAGGTCCATCCTCTGAAAGCGCCGCCGCGCGACTGAAGAGGCCATAAGTGCCATCGAAAATGTTTTCGATTTCAAAATTTTTTTCAAAAAATTTTTTTTTTTGCTAAAACAGGATTAGTAACAGGTCTTAAAATTGGGTTCATAGTTGTTCCATCTTTCCTTTGCGGATTTGGTAGTATTTGGTAAATATTATATTATTTTAATGATGCTACCGGCACAAACTCATCAGATTCGTCTAGATAATCTTATTACCTATATATTGAAGTAAAAAACAAGTCAAAAAAATTTTTATCCTAGCTATGGGAACGATTTATTGTTAAAAGAAGAGGTAACTTTGGAGTCATTTTCTATCGAGCGAAGTTGTAACATTCATGTTGTTCAACTCCATAACATACTAACCAGATCCTGAAATTTAACATATATCGTTTTCAGATTTTTCCATTGCGTTTTCCTATGTTTTTAACGGCTTCAAAAAACGAGTGCGCGCAGCGTCTACGGAAATATATCGCCTTAACAACATAGCTATAATAACAACCTATATATAATATCTAAATTAATATATACGTAACGGAGAGAAAAGAAACGTTAAATTCCACAAAATAGCGGTTTCTATAATGAATTTCGACTATAACTATAATTAGTAGTTACCCATATAACCATAATCGGTCGTCGTTCCTACGCAAATCGTCCTATTTTGTGTACACACAGGTTTTCGGGTCTCAATGCTTAGTCGCAGTACGGTCGACGTTTAGTCGAGGCGACCCAAATGGGGACGATTGGTAACAGGCACAAATGGTCACAGAAGTGACAGAAGTGTGCACTACGCGTGCACACATTGTTACCGTTTGGCGACTACTTTCCCAAAATCATTCGTTCATTTCATTCTTTTCAAATGGCGACTATCAGAGATGTCAAAGTAAAAAAGAAATAAAATCATTTGACATTAAAATGTAATGGCGTAAGAATTTGTTAAAGATAAATATTGTTTGCATTTGTAATATAATGTGGGCTAATTACCATGGCCAATTGCTCGAGTGATTTCATAAAATAAGTCTAAATTTATCAACGCGCCATCAATTTACCTCAGTTTAACCAGCAATAATATTATTGACTACTCGGTGTTTGTGTACATAACTATATTGATTGGTGAAGTTTTAGTGCTTCGGTGCATATACTATACTGAAATAATAAAAATAATGCCTAGAAAACCAATAAAGTTGTTAAAATATGGATTAAGACTGGGTAATATTCTATGTAAAAAACAGTCGACAAACGGTCACCAAACGGTCAACAAACGATCGCAAAATGGTCGTAGCGTACACGCGTGACCGAAAGCAGTGAATATTTATTGGATTTACAAAATGGCTTCTTGTATTCATTTTTTCCAGGTATCCTCAAACTTTATAAACAATTAAATATGCCGTCGTACTTAGTTGTCCTCACTGAAGAAGATTAAAAAAAAATTGTAACGTGCGTACCGAGCTGCTGGGTTGTAAAGGATCGGGGATCATATTATTATGGTCTTCTATAGAGCAACTAGTATTTTGCGGCATTTCACAATTGACACTTGTTGAAGTAGTCGTCATTAATATTACTATCAACATTAATTTCAGCGATCTGAACTTCTTTTGTCAAGATTTTTGTAGAGATAAGTGTCCACAAATCTGTAATGTAAAAGAGACATAAATAAAACGTAGTAGAGTAAATAATTTGTTTTTTTTTGTAACCCAAACAAAATACTTGTAGATACAAGTGCGGAAAAGAGGAAATTCGATACGAGTAGCGATAAATTAATACACGAACGAAGGGAGTGTTTTAAATCGACACGAGTTGCGAATGTCCTTTTCGCACGTGTATCGTACGACGATTTTCAGTACCTAAATCTAAGCTAAGAGTTTCGATCAGACAAGAAATGAATCATTGAATACTCTATTTCAGTATGCGACTAACGTACGCTTGCATGTGTGTGTGTGGCTGCGCCCACCACGATACCTGTACGCCAATAAACCAGTGCATAACTAGCTACCGGTTGTTTCACTTGTGTCCACCTACGTATCCAACAGTGGCGACGAATACCCACATTTAGGAAAAAAAAAACATGTCTTCTGGATTATTTGGAATTTTGACCAGTTTTGACCACAATGAACATGAGTGGAAGACTTACAAAAGCCGTCTGACACAGTGGTTTGTGGCAAACGACATCACCGATGTGACAGACGCAACCGGAACAAAGCGCAGAGCTATATTGCTAAGTGCACTCACGGAGGGTACGTACAGACTCGCTGCGGATTTGGTTCTACCAAAGGATGTACAAACGGTGCCCTACGACGATATCATAACAAGTTTGGATACTCATTTCAACCCTAAGAGAGTAGGGTTCAGCGAGAGACACAATTTCTACGCAGCGGTACAACGACAAGGCGAAACGCACTCACAGTGGGCCGCGAGACTTCGTGGCCTGACGTCGCTTTGTGCCTTCAAGAATGTGGAGGAAACGCTGCTCGATCGCTTTATTATGGGAATGAGGGCTTGTTATGAAAAAGAAAAGCTGTACGCTCAGGATCTGACTGGCCTTACGCTTGGCAAAGCTGTGGAATACGCCGAAAATGTTGCCACCGCGCGCGCAGCTGCCACCGCTAGCGCGAGCGGAGCGGGCGCCGCCGCCGCCGCCGCGGGCGCCGCGACGCTGGACCCGCTATTAAAGATATCGCGCAGTACTAGTGCCCATAAGGGACAGGCCGCGGCTAAGTCTAGCCGTTTAGCGAAGCCTAAGTGTACCACATGCGGATATACCAACCACAAGACCGCGGAGTGTCAGTACAGTGATTATGTGTGTAAGAAGTGTAACGTTAAAGGCCATCTACGTAGGGTGTGTCCGTCAAAAGTGAACTACGTAGACAATGGAGCCGACGACGAGGACTTCGGAGACGATGGTGAGGTATTTGTTATACGTTCGTTGCGGGGAGAGCCAATGGTAGGCACTGTAACTATTCGCGAAACAAAGTTAAATTTTGAGATAGATACCGGTGCAGCCGTAACGGTTATATCTAATGATATTTATAATTTATATTTTAAAGATGTGCCATTAGGTCCGTTGCGAAGGAAGCTGGTTACGTATAATGGTGATAACATTGCTTGTGTAGGCGTTGTGCGCTTGCCTGTGTGCTACGACGACTGTACACATTCGATAGACATACATGTTGTACGAGACGGCGGAGTGTCTCTTCTAGGTAGGGATTTTATATCAGCCTTTGAATTGCAACTCGTACGAGTTAACCATTGTCACCAACTGTCTTCAGTTGAACAGCTACAAACAAAATTTCCTAAATTATTTTCAAGTTCATTAGGCTGTTTTAATAAACATAAAGTCAGACTGAGGCTCAAAGATAACGCTAAACCAGTTTTGTTAAAGCGCGGCCTATCGCATTCGCATTGCGCGATAAGGTAAACAAAGAAATCGACCGGCTAGTGCAGTTAGGTATTTTAAAACCCGTGCCCCACGCCGAGTATGCTTCACCTATAGTCCCGGTGTTAAAACGGAATGGCAGTGTTCGACTGTGTGCTGATTATTCTGTTACCATTAATAAACAATTGATAGTCGACCAGTATCCCTTGCCGACAGCAAAAGAATTATTTGCTAAGTTGTATGGAGGCGTTAAGTTTACAAAACTCGACTTATCAATGGCTTACAACCAATTTGTTTTAGATGATGAGTCGCAGCCGTACACATGCATAAATACATCTCGGGGGCTATATATGTATACGCGGCTTGTGTTCGGTCTAGCGAGCGCGCCGGCCGTGTTCCAGCGCGCCATGGAGGGCGTGCTGGCCGGCATGGAGGGCGTGCTGTGCCTGCTCGACGACGTGCTGGTCACGGGCCGCGACGACGACGAGCACGCGCGCAGGCTCAACGCCGTGCTCGAAAGGTTACAAGACGCAGGATTGACATTGCAACAGGAAAAGTGTGACTTTTATAAAAATAAAGTTAGCTACTTGGGCTATGTTATAGACAAGGACGGGTTACATAAGTCACCCGATAAGGTCGAGGCAATAATAAATGTTCCGTTCCGAATAACGTTAGCGAGCTCCAATCATTTTTGGGGTTGGTAAATTATTATAGGAACTTTGTACCGAATGCATCGTCAATCCTGGGTCCGCTTTATGACCTTTTAAAAAAGGGGTCTAAATGGCAGTGGGAGGATGCACATCACAACGCTTATATAAGTATTAAAAAAAATATAGCATCAGATCGGGTTTTAGCTCACTTTAATCCGGGGGCCAAGCTATTTTTGACTGTCGATGCAGGACCCCGGGGTCTTGGCGCGATTTTATCTCAACTTGACCCCGGAGGCCTCGAGAGGCCGATTTCTTTTGCCTCGAGGACATTGTCGATTGCCGAAACGCGTTATTCTCAGCTCCAAAAAGAAGCTACTGCTATTATTTTTGGTGTGCGTCGCTTCCACCAATATTTGTATGGAAGATCAGAGCCGTTCGTCCTCCGCACGGACCACAAACCCCTTATATCGATTTTTGGACCTTATAAGGGTATTCCAGAGGTGACAGCAAATCGACTTCAAAGATACGCAATATTTTTAAGCGCGTATAATTATAGTATTGAATATGTGCGAAGTGCTGACAACAGCGCTGATTTTTTGTCGCGCGCCAGCCTCCGGCGCCGGCGCCGACACCTGCACAGGCTCTAACGGGCGAGCGCGCGGGCGCGCGGGGCGCGGGCGCGCGGGGCGCGGGCGCGGCCGCTCCGCAGGAATGTGCTGACGGCGCGGAACCGTGCGATCGAGCCGCTTACGTGCATTTCGTTATCAGTGGTAGTCTGCCTGTCACCTTCACGGACGTTTGCAAAGAAACCGGTAATGACGTTATTTTAGTTAAAGTACGTAAATATATAATGGAGGGATGGCCAAACAAAGTTAACGATTTACAAATTAAGCCTTATCACTTATGTCGAACGCAGCTGTCGTATGAAAATGGATGCATTATGAGGGGCCATAAGGTTGTAATTCCAGAGACGTTACGTGGAAAAGTATTATCAGAGCTCCATAAATCTCATCTAGGTATAGTGAAGACTAAGGCCGAAGTTAGGTCTAGATTTTGGTTCCCGGGCGTTGATGAAGCTGTTGAACGAATGATAGGGTCTTGCGATATTTGTATACAAATGCGACCAGCGCCAGCCCGAGCCGAGCCCGCGCCCTGGGCCCCGCCTAAGGAAGCTTGCAGTCGTGTTCACGCCGACTTCCTGGGCCCGATAAATGGTCGAATGTACCTAGTGCTGGTGGATGCGTTTTCTAAGTGGCCAGAAGTTTATGATATGTCTAACACAACTACATCCACTGCCACGATTGAAAAAATGTACGAATTTATGTCAAGGTTCGGTATACCGCTAACTTTGGTAACGGATAATGGCACAGCTTTTTGTTCACAAGAATTTCAAGCTTTTTGCAAACTTAATGGCATAAAGCATATGACGTCACCACCATACCATCCAGCGAGTAATGGTATGGCTGAGTCATATATAAAGGTCGTAAAACGGGGTATACGGTCTAGTCTTATGACAAGTACTAATGTCAAACAAGCAAAATTAGCACTTTTAAAGTATTTGTTTGATTACCGTAATTCGAAACATACTACCACTGGGTTTTCTCCCGCGCAATTAGTCTATGGACGTAAAATGAGGTCACGTATAGACCTCTTATCCCCACCCTCACCGCCGCCCTCGTCCGCGGCTCCACTGTCTGATAATGCCAATGTTCAGTGCTCACAGGACAATACTAATGTATCCAACCGTAAAAAATTCGCAATTGGCTCATTTGTACTATATACAAAAAATGTAAACAATGATAAAATCATGTGGTGTAAAGGAACGGTACAAAAACGAATAGGACGCGTAATGTATTTAATTAAAGACTGGGATTCTCAAATATGTTATCGCAAACACATAAACCAATTAGCATTGTATAAGGGTCATATAGGAGATGCTAATGTATGGGACTACGACAATCACGATAAACGTACACACTCACCTGCCTCGACGTCTACGCTGACACCAGTACATGCGCCGCCGTCGCCGCCGCCGCCGCCGCCGCCGCTGCCGCCGCCATCGCGGTCGCCGCCATCGCCGCCGCCGCCGCCATCGCGGTCGCCGTCATCGCCGCCGCCGCCGCCATCGCCGCCATCGCGGTCGCCGCCGCCGCCGCCGCCGCCGCCGCCAACGCAGTCGCCGCCGCCGACACCACAATCGTTGATGTTGCCACCGCCCGACCAGAATGCATCAGACCGTACTCACCCCATGGAGGAGGAAGAGTACGACGAAGACGAGGAAGCGGAGGAAGAGTTTCATGAGGCAGAGTCAGAATCAGAATCAGATGATGAACCGCCAACAGGCAAGGCACGGAGAGTGATGCGTCCCCGTCCCAGAGTAAATTATAAAAAATACTTTTAGGCTTTAGCATTACAATTAGGTTAAAGATTAATACTGTAATAGGTGGAGGGATGTTCAGTATGCGACTAACGTACGCTTGCATTTGTGTGTGTGTGGCTGCGCCCACCACGATACCTGTACGCCAATAAACCAGTGCATAACTAGCTACCGGTTGTTTCACTTGTGTCCACCTACGTATCCAACAATTTGATACCTATATCTAATACATTAAGTAACTAAGTATAAAGTGCTTATCTATTTGTATTATCGTTCTGTACTTTTCTTAACTTTCCCACATTTTTATAAAATGTCGAAGAGTGCTTAAATGGTCGTCGTTGTTTATTATTATTTAATTCGCTCATATTTAAATGATTCAAAGCAACCAGTCCACAACTTCACAAGACAGTTTGAGAAACCTTCGGTAAACCAGTTCGGTAATCAGACCTACACATGTGTGTACAAATTCTGTCAATGTCACTGTCAGAAACCGTTCTGACAGTGACAATGACAGCCACAAATTCGTCCACATGTTGTTACCGTTATGTGTGCATACGTCGACTAATAAAGTGTCGTTAAAAATCGTTCTGACAGTGACATTGACAGCCACAGATTCGTACACATTTTGTTACCGTAACAAGTGCACACGCCGACTACATTTTGTTATTGTATCAATACGGTCGCATTGTTTGCACGACATTACCACGCGTTATGTCGCATTTGACAGTTAGTTACTGATTTGAAGATTTTGCGACCGAAATGGTTGTATGCTTGTATAAGATAATTAAAAGTAGGTAGCGTATAATTATCGCCTATGGAAAAATCTCGTAACTATCTCACGTTATTACTCAATGTTATCACATTTTTTGGTTGAAATAAATCTAAACATCTGTTCCTGCAGATGCTGGTAGGTCATAGCAAATGATATTCCGCTTAGTGAGGTAGGGCATAGCACAGCGGATATCATCAAGCTCGAATCTAGAGCAGAGCCCAACTGGGGAAGTTCCTCCGCCTTACAGAAGACTATAGCCAAATAGCACTAGACCCTACTCATAGTGTTGTGTTCCTGTCGGTTAGTAAGGCTGCCAGAGCTCAACGTGGGTGCGGTGTGCTGGTGAAGGAAGGACCTACGGAACTATTTTTTTCCGTCTATTGTCCCTACAAGTCACAAGTACAAATGGAACTATTTTTTAGGCGTTTGGTGTTGCAGAAATACCAATCGGCTACGGGACCTGGGTGGCTAGCTGAATGGCACAATCGCTCACGAAACGCTCACGAAACGAAGCGCTAGTAGATATCTATCTCTATCGCGCTTGCGTATTGGCGCGACAGAGCCAGCGGCGTATCGCTTTCGTTTGGCGTCGGAGAAATGCCATTCGGCTACGGGGCCTGGGTGGCTAGCCGAATGGCACAATCGCTCACGAAACGCTCACGAAACGAAGCGCTAGTAGATATCTATCTCTATCGCGCTTGCGTATTGGCGCGACAGAGCCAGCGGCGTATCGCTTTCGTTTGGCGTCGCCGGCGTCGGAGAAATGCCATTCGGCTACGGGGCCTGGGGCCCGTTTCTCGAAAGAATTACAAGTGAGCGAACTGTCAAATCGTTATGGGTTGTCATGGAAACACACATGTAATACAAGGCTTGTACCTTTCGAGAAATGGGCCACTGTCTTATAGGCAGTAATGGCACCACTTGACGTGAAAAAGGCAGTTTTTTAAAGATTGATTGATCAAGTATTTACTTTCGCACGAAATAGTACATTACTACAGAGGCCGGGACAAAGGGGGTTGCCGGCCGAAGACATATAGACGGATAGGTCTGAGGCGGGCAACCCCATTTCCCGCCGAGGTATGTATAGTGCTTTTCTCAAACATGGTATGAAATAAATAAAGTCTACTGAAAATAGTAACTTTGGATGGCTGTATCTCCTAAACGGTGCGTCGTAGCGCAAAAATAATCGAATTTTCGTTCCCCTTTGAGACCCCGTATACGCTTATAAAAAAAAACAAAAAGTTAAAAAAAAATTCAAAAAAAAACGAAAAAAAATTTTTTTGTATGAAACGCACCCAAAATCAAATATTGTCTAGGGCCCGTACCAGTTGCAGTCGGCACGTCTATAAAGCCCCTTATAGTTTTTTTTTAATTGGCTAAATACCTGGATGTTATGTCACAATTATCTGTGTTTGGAAATTAAAAAAGAGGACTTTGCCGGCCTTGGCAAGGTTTGTATGAAATTCCATTATCTATCAATCGTCCTAGCCGCACCTGCAATGTCATTACTTCGCTGCCAATTATAAGGCACATAACATCAATATTTCATACCATGTTTGAGAAAATGATATTTATAACGTGTTTAGTATTCTCTATTGAGTGGAGGTTAAGGTTACATACCTAAGTGTTAATGTTATTGGTTTATATATACAGGTTGTAAATATTTCCCAAGTAGTCGTGACCAATATTAAGCTAATCCATACTAATATTATAAATGGGAAAGTGTGTGTGTCTGTTTGTTTGTTCGTCTTTCACGGCAAAACGGAGCGACGAATTGACGTGATTTTTTCAGTGGAGATAGTTGAAGGGATGGAGAGTGACATAGGCTACTTTTTGTCTTTTTCTAACGCGAACGAAGCCGCGGACAAAAGCTATACAATAGAGGTGTTTTGATTTTGAAATTACCAAAAAGTACTTATTTCTTCAGATATTTATGGTCCATAGACAAGTGTTTAGTATGTATTACATAGGCCAAAATCAACGTAAAATTATACAAAATAATGTCTTAAAAATATGTACGTATCCACACAAATATTTCATTCAAATTACTCGAATACACATAACTGAATATATTTAGTCACTTTTTATGTCAATGTGTTTTTCGTATATTCCGTACAACTTAATATTTATAGGATTCATGCGCTATAAAAATAACGGCCTGTATATCAGAAGTTTTACATAAAGGTTGTGTTACACTTGTTCTCAATGTCATTTTAACGCATTTAAGCGATGTCGTGATGTGCAGGGTGCTATAGATTAGGCTGATAGGGCAATGTACACGCCTTTCAAAACATTTACAATAATAAATAAAATAAATAAATATATAGGTTCGAAATTTATTTAAAGAAAATATTGCAAAAATGTATTTTTAAATTAAATGAAAAATGGAAAAATTCACACCTCCGGCAGGACTCGAACCTGCAACCCCTGGCTTTGCCGGAGCCAGCCACGCTCTCAACTGCAACAATTTTTCCTTTAATTTAAAAATATGTAATATCGCTCGCAGACGTTTGTGCATAATAAAAAAACCGGCCAAGAGCGTGTCGGGCCACGCTCAATGTAGGGTTCCGTAGTTTTCCGTATTTTTCTCAAAAACTACTGAACCTATCAAGTTCAAAACAATTTTCCTAGAAAGTCTTTATAAAGTTCTACTTTTGTGATTTTTTTCATATTTTTTAAACATATGGTTCAAAAGTTAGAGGGGGGGGGACGCACTTTTTTTCCTTTAGGAGCGATTTTTTCCGAAAATATTAATATTATCAAAAAACGATCTTAGTAAACCCTTATTCATTTTTAAATACCTATCCAACAATATATCACACGTTGGGGTTGGAATGAAAAAAATATCAGCCCCCACTTTACATGTAGGGGGGGTACCCTAATAAAACATTTTTTTCCATTTTTTATTTTTGCACTTTGTTGGCGTGATTGATATACATATTGGTACCAAATTTCAGCTTTCTAGTGCTTACGGTTACTGAGATTATCCGCGGACGGACGGACGGACGGACGGACGGACGGACGGACGGACAGACAGACATGGCGAAACTATAAGGGTTCCTAGTTGACTACGGAACCCTAAAAAAACAGAATTGCGAAAATGCCTTATAAAACCATATTTTTGTACTTCTCATACATGTCGGCGCAAGGCACCTGTAACCCTATAGTGGCTGAGGCCCGTGAAGGTGGGCCACATTCCTGGTCCAATGTTTACATTAACAGCATTAGCGGAATTGTCACAGTGATATCTTTGTTCTTTGAGACGGGGCGGATATTATAAACACCGCCGAACGTAGCCGTGGGTCCGATGTGGTACGTAATGAAATTAGTTGTTTATTATAAGCATTCCTTGAGGAGCCAAGAGGGCATTAAGATTTGGGACATGGTTGAATATAGACGCGCGACCGCGCGCTATCCCAGAACCGTGCCGTGAGATTACGTGTGCGCTTTAAGTACCGACTTGTACCACTTGACCCACGGATTCGTTTCCGTTTCTGATAACTTAGTGATGTTAAAGCTTTGATTGACTTGGTGTGATTTCTTTGTGATTTGGAACTTAATTAACTGTCGTTGTGATTTAGTAATATTCGTTACATAATTTATTGCATAAACATTTACTGGACTTGTGTGTGTGATATGCCCACCGTTTCCGCCCACCATGGAGCTGGTGCCAGGCCCCTGATGCTTTCGTAGAGCTACCGGCTCCGACATCAGAAGTGGGATCGTAAAAGAGGAAAATTCTGGAAAGTTGTGGAAATTCCGAAATCAACAATGTATTGGAATTTGATTGAAAATCGATTGGAGGTTGTTTTGTTCGTCATTTGAGGATCTACCGTATGGAAGATGCAACCTATTAAGATGGGAATTCTCTAAAATAAGAAAAATACCTGTTGAAATGTTATATGTTGGAAATATTACACCTGCAATTGGTTTGATTACTTCCCGGAAGCGGAATAAGTGCTGCGATATTTAGTCGCGCGATGGTTGCAGAGTGCAGCAACTTTGACTGCGGACACTGTGGTGCAGTACGAATTTATCCAGACTGCACAGCAATCGTTTATCTATTGGGATGACAAGATAAGTAATAGACATTAAGCCTTTATACACTTTTGTGTGTTGTTTTGTTGAGTTTCAATGTTTTTGATAATATGATATGAAGTGTTAACTCTTATGTTAACAGAAAGTCGATATAGCATCGAACGTAATTATTTGATGTCGATTACATTATGCGACGAACCTACGGAATAATGTTTTATGACTGAGATTTTATTACATGAACGGATTATTCATTTGTTTTTGTTTTAGATACCATAGAGATTAATGTATGTTTTATCAGAACCTTGACCATGTCATTTAAATGGTTTCAACGATATTTTGTTGACCTGATTTTGAGAAGTTTTTTTTTGAAGATTTCTGAGAGAGATACTGAGTATTAATTACTATAAGAGGTAATTAAAGTTTACTGTATTTGAACTAAACATTGTTTAGTGTTGTAATTAGAAGAGCCTAGCCGGTGAGAAACCACTATTAAGAAAATGTGTTTTTTTTTTGTCAAGTAATCTGGATAGCGAAATCTTGAGCCAAATCATAATTGCTTACGTTGAATACTTGATTAAAGGTATCAAGCTTTTGTATGGTTATAAATTAACAGCGAAAATGATGCAGTCTAATGTGTTATCTACATCTCGGTGGAAAAGACATTACCACATGATAGTACCTGATGTTCAGTGAAGCACCCACTGTGCTGTCGTGATGAGAATTTGTTTGATTTGATTATCGGGTCATCAAGTGACGTGACATATTTAGTTGAACTTCTTTGATAACATTTTCATTAAAAAAAAAAAAAAAAAATTAAGTAGTATCAAGATATTCATGAATCATCGATAGATCATTTTGGTTATGGTTAGTTTCATGCAATTTGCTAAATGCTCAATGAAAAGAAATGGATTCTTATCTTTTGATTTATAAAGATGTGGCAATTATTAAAACCATGAAACAGGATCAACTGAGGTTTGATTTAAGAACTATTTCATTTATTAAGGAGACAATGACAAACTTTGTTTCGATAATTTTTAGAGAAAGGGACATTATATAGTCCACATAATATAGAAGGCTTGCATTCTTTATGATATGTGTTGGCATTGGCATTTGTGGTGTCGTTTTTGCCAGATTTGGTTGTGTTAATTGTGTTTGACTCCGGTTGGTGAGTCGTATATGTGACAGAGTCGCTTGGCTAGTCTCGGCTCAGGTGGCGACAGAGTTGTCCAGTCTGTATGAGATGGCGACCGAGTCGGCCAGCCTGTAGTGTGATGGCAAGCGTGATAATCTCAAGTAACATTTAAAAAAAAAAGTGGCAATCTTGGGTAGATTGCGAGTAAATAGGTACAACCATTGAGCAGAGAATGCAGAGCGTTAGCTTAGTAGGTATACGCATTTGAATTTTGATTAAAACTGAATATAATTTTGAGAATGAATAGTTTGTCAATGCATCTTTAATCATTTTGTTGGGTTACTGCGTCGTTTTTAAGATATCCGTTGGATTGGTTTATTGCCTTAATAACTGGTAGACCAGAGTTGGCTGAACAAATTATAATATGTTGGGAAAAGTGAAACAATTTTTGGTGAAATGAAACCTAATTTGAATGAACTGGTTGATGTTTGATGAATTATAGACGTGGTCAGTTTTGACGTATGACGTTGTAAAGTGCCCCATGTGGCCTATTTAATTGCTAAATAAATAATTTAAAGTTTAGAAACTTTAAACAAGGTTTACGAAACTAATAACATGTCCTGGTTTACCTAAAAGTTATTGCAAGTCTTTAAGCTTTTAATTTCACTGTCAGTTCTGTTAAAGAAGACAATAAACTTGAAACAACAATATTAAGGTACAGTGATGCGTTTCTGGAGAGTTGAAAAAAAAATGACAAAATTATAATGTACCTATCTGTTAACGAACAAAGAGCTATTTATTCTAATGGCGTCATCAAATAACGTCTGTTGGGTTTAGCAAGCCCTTGTCCTTTAGACATTTATGTTGCTGGAGAATATTGCTACTGTACTGGTTGGATCAGTAACTTTATAGTGTGATGGTTGTTTTTGTAAAAGCAACAAAATACGTCGTTTTAGACCACAACCACAGGAAGAAAATATGATGAAAGAAGAAAAGCCAGTTATTTACAGCTTTTCTTACAATGCCGACATTTTACATCACGACTATCACGAGTTACAAATGTTGTTGTTGTTGTAAGAGTTCGTAGCTGATGAGGCTTCTGTACAAGTAAAGTATAATCGAGCACTTATGTTATTGTTTATAGAAACGGTACACGAATGGGTCCTGTTAGTATTTCTGTTGAAGCAAAATACAAGAGCCAGAGATTTTTAACAATTAATTAGGAGACCCTGAACTGAACATTCATAATCTAAAAATAAAAAAAAATAAAAAAAATAAGTTACAGTACTGTACTTGTACAGTACATATCTTCTAAATATACTTCGAAATCTTATGTTTCTTATCAAAAATGAATTAGATACACTGTTGACAGTGTTGACCATTTCATTTCAGTTCATTTAGTTATTTTTTTTTGATAAAGCACATTCGATTACTTCACATTTTGGCTGAAGCAATAAAGTACCTACCTAAACATGATTCTTGGACATAATAAGTTTTTGCCGTTTCCTGAATAAACCATGATAATGTATTCTTAATTGGAAGCTGTAGGTATATTTAAATTGAAATTGAACAAGAAGATTTACTCCGGATATGTTTCGTCGTCATATGCGAATTAACCAATGATGCACAAAATGACAAAAAAAAAAAGAACGTTATTACCTACTACTTAGGTATTACTTGAATATTGGTCATGTGGGACTGTAGAAGCTTTACTATCACAATATTAGTTTATGGCCGATGGCTAGCAAATAAACTTAAATTGAGTCACGGAGACAAATTTTCCCCGTATATATGGTATAATATAGCACTGGCATAGTATGATTGAGCGCATAATGCTCAAAATTAAGAATTCTATTCAAGATAGCAATGAAGAGCAAGGAAGCAATGAAGAGAAATGGGGTATGATGATGAGCTCTTTTAATACAGTAATTAAGGTTATTGTTATAGAATTATAATCCCAGTGAATTGTTTATAGCATATTGAAGAATACTACTGACCATCGTGACATTCATTTGGTGATTATGATAACCTAGTCATGCTAAATGTTAAAAAAAATATAAAAAATTGTGTGGATGAATAGCACTGAACAGCAGTATGAAGGCTATTTAAGCAGCAGTGTAAAAACAAATTATGAAGAAGCGTAGATAGTTATTTGTGAGTATAGCAATTGTGAGGAAATCTACGCTGTGAATTGATATTGAATGCATTTACGAAATCACAAAGGAAATCAACTTAAGTCTATTTGAAGTTTTAAAGTCAATTTAAGATACCTTATTAATTTCCTTCGATACAAATTGATACTTCTTGTTGATTTCTTCGATTCTTCGACACAAATTGATTTTTGTGCATTGATAACAACAAAATATGCACTAATAGGTGCGTGCGATGTGGCGCTACGATGTCAGATTGTTACGTTCTCATGAAATATGGTTAATGATCATCTGTTGATGAAATTAGTGAACAGTCAGGATCAGCCCGTGTCGGCGAGGTGTGACGATACACATGGATGCCGAGTTTCTGAGTTTTGATGTCACATGGTTGGCATTGTGTTTTGCAACGTTATCTACTGCCTTGGTTGCTGGCCGTAGCCGTAGGTCATATTCCTAACCCAGTGTAGCTGGTACGGAGACTGCGCGGTGGTAGTGACAAGCAGGAGGATTACGGTTGCTTTATGGTTTGTTTTGGCGTGTGGCCATTAATATCACATATGCGTGATGAACTGATGTTGAGACAATTGATTTGGGTCGAATTTGTGAAATTCGATTTTGGGCTGTTTCTGATCTGTGTTTTATGTGAATATTGGTTTTGATACTATTGACAACTTGATTATAAGTTGTGGCATGGATTTTGGGAACTTAACTTTCTGTCATAGTTGTGACTTGATGGCAGGATAGCCGAGCAGATTGAGTGATTAAAATTGTACTTCTTTTGAAAGCCTGCGATTTTATTGGGCACACTGGGACGTGTGACAGTCAGGATCGCCGTGTCGGCGCAAGGCACCTGTAACCCTATAGTGGCTGAGGCCCGTGAAGGTGGGCCACATTCCTGGTCCAATGTTTACATTAACAGCATTAGCGGAATTGTCACAGTGATATCTTTGTTCTTTGAGACGGGGCGGATATTATAAACACCGCCGAACGTAGCCGTGGGTCCGATGTGGTACGTAATGAAATTAGTTGTTTATTATAAGCATTCCTTGAGGAGCCAAGAGGGCATTAAGATTTGGGACATGGTTGAATATAGACGCGCGACCGCGCGCTATCCCAGAACCGTGCCGTGAGATTACGTGCGCTTTAAGTACCGACTTGTACCACTTGACCCACGGATTCGTTTCCGTTTCTGATAACTTAGTGATGTTAAAGCTTTGATTGACTTGGTGTGATTTCTTTGTGATTTGGAACTTAATTAACTGTCGTTGTGATTTAGTAATATTCGTTACATAATTTATTGCATAAACATTTACTGGACTTGTGTGTGTGATATGCCCACCGTTTCCGCCCACCATGGAGCTGGTGCCAGGCCCCTGATGCTTTCGTAGAGCTACCGGCTCCGACATACATAATACTTTAGCGAACGGACAAGAGTAGAAGAGAAAGAGTGAGACCAAACTAAGTTGACAATCATTTTAATGCCACAAACTACGCAAATGTCATTTTGAAACGTCAAACGTTTACCTACTTAACATGTATAAAGTCTGCTAGTTATATGTATTAAAAATTTTTTCCCCTCACTAGCTCGGAAAAACGTGTTTTGTCCTTTAATACCAGCGGATAAAAACGCATTTTATCCACTAGTGGGTAAAGTAATTTGACCTTGAATAAAGTCAAATTAACTGCTTTAAAATTGATAAAAGTAGGTGAATTTAGTAATAAAGATGATTTACCACCTGTGGAACTACTGGAAGCAGTGATAAACGCATTTTTTGCGTTGTAAGTAGTTTCCTCGCTATGAGGGGAAAAGTTTTGTGTTACACTCGGGTGGAAATGTATTTTACTTCTCGTGTGTTAAAAAACTCGCAAGTTCAGGATTCTATTCTCGAACCACTCGCTTCGCTCGTGGTTCAACTATAGAATCCTTTCACTTGCTCGTTTTTCAATTCCACACTCGGCGTTAAAATGAATACAACTTTGCCCCCTTGTATAACAAATAACTATTTCAACTTGGCTAGGTCTGACCTTGAGTCTCAGCTTGGCAAAAAAGTACAAATGGAACTATTTTTTTTTATAACAACACCTACACAGTTCTCATACAAAAGTTACTCAATAGTTGCCATATCCAAAATTGATTAACATAGATGCCATGGAGCGCCCCTATTATTTTCTTATCTGTGTGCGTAGCCGAATGCACAGACGCTCACGAAACGCTCACAATAATATCTGTTTCGTAGCTATCTATCTCTATCGCTCTTGAGTATTGGCGCGACAGAGCCAGATTACCTTTCGCGGCGTTTCGATTTCGTATCGCTTCGTAGAAAGGCATTTTCAGAATTTGGGTCCCCCCAATGAGCAAAAGTTGTTAACAAAAATTAACTTGCTGTCAGTTTTGTGACGACAATGAAGCATAAAATCTGTCTAAAAATTTACGAATGTACCTAGATTATCGGTTAAAGTTTATCTAATTAACACAAAAACAATATTTTTATTGAAATTTCATGCTTAATTATCGTCACAAAACTGACAGTGAGTTAATCTTTGTTAACAACTTATGCTAATTGGGGGGTCCCAAATTCTGAAAATGCCCAGAAATGCCATTCGGATACGGGGCCTGTTTTGCAGGCTGTAGCTTCAACTTCAACGGTCACTTAACTAGATTTTGAAATAAAATTAGACATATGTCATTCTCTACACAGCCAGCCTTTTCAAATGAAAAGGATTCAAATGATTATAAATGCGCTCACATCGTTCATTTGACCACAAAAGGTCGTTTCATAACTGTTATCAAAGACATAATATATGTAACTCCGTATAGACGGATAAAGTCTAAGAAAAAAACGTACCTCAAAGCCCTAGAGAAAAAGGTACGGTGGCCTAGATGGCGTTATACCTTTGGTGTACGCTCGGTTAGATGGCGCTAATATTAATATTTGACATTTTAACACATATCAAGCTAATAATATGTGCCAAATTGTCAAAACTGAGGTTCAAAAGTTTCATAAGAACTTTCATAAGAGCATTATGTTAATGCCTAAATTGAAGAATAAAGAATTTCATTTCATTTATTATATGGGCCTTACTAATAATATTATATGGGCCCTGCCTGAAATAAACACATTTTTTTTTTTTTTTTTTTTTTTTTTTTTTTTTTTTTATTTATTTCATTTCATTTCGATGTTTCGAGAGAGTTCAGTTTTGTGTCGAGAGATGGCAGTCTATGCACTGTGATTACATATTTTACTTTGACAGTATCTCTATAATACTCGATCCTCTTTGCTGTTATATAACTTTCTTTGAAACGATTACATTCGAAGGTCATTGGATTATGATTGAATGTGACAGGTGACATACAGACATCTAAGTAGGTTATTTAACTATGAAATATTTTTTTATTGCAGCAATGATGAAGATTTTATTAGCCGTAGCCTTATTTACCAAATTATTTAACCCCTGACGCAAAAACGAAGGGATGTTATAAGTTTGATGTGTCTGTCTGTCTGTCTGTGTGTGTGTCTGTCTGTGGCATCGTAGCTCCCGAACGGATGAACCGATTTAGATTTAGTTTGTTTTGTCTAAAAGCTGAGTTAATCGGGAGTGTTCTTAGCCATGTTTCATGAAAATCGGTGTACTATGTCACGGTCGGGGGTTTTTTCAAAATTTTAATTTTGTGGTTAGGTCATTTATTATAGATATATGTTAAGGGTGCTGAGACTGCGGAGTCGGGTATCAGGGTCGGCAAAGCATGCCATGTAACACATCTAGAGTTGCCGGCGTCTGTAGGCTACGAAAACTGCTTACCATCAGGCGGATCGTAAATATGCTTACTAGTAACTTTATTCCAAATGGAATGGAAATCTTCTGATATAAACCTATTTGAGTGCTGCACCGATAGCATGGTCGCGCGGTAAACGATAAAACATCAGGCCGTCCCTATCGCACTTAGAAAAAGTGCGAAAGGGACGGTCTGATGTTCTATCATTTATCGCGCCTGCCTGAAAGCTCGGCCACACATGCGCGTTTTGAGAGCACAGCGTTAACGGAGCGCAATGATGGCGGTGTGCCGGACGGAGCAGATTGCGAGCGTATTCAATAGGGAATGCAGAACCGGTACCAGTCCCAGAACCGGGACTGAGATTTCCGGTACTGGGAAAGAACCGGGAAATCCCGGTTCTTCGGTACTTTTCGGTACTGACTATTCAAAGATGATTGGCGGCGGTGCATGCGCATGTCGTAGAAGCTGGTAGTGTTGTTACAAGTCGTATCAATGCTCCTGATTTGAATGACGTATTTGGACGTAAGTATGAACCGATACGTATGCGGAAAACCGCAATAGTATAGTATACGCCCCCCCCTCCCCCCACATCTAGCGTCTCGCGAGCGTAGAGTCGGACCAACGCGACGTCGACGCGGCGTCTTTTTCTTACAGTTGGCCCGACGCTACGCTCGTGAGACGCTGTGGGAGAGCCTTATTCGATTTTTTCAATATGATATGTACGTGATATGCCAGTATAAAATAATAAATAATAAATATTATAGGACATTCTTACACAGATTGACTGAGGCCCACGGTAAGCTCAAGAAGGCTTGTGTTGTGGGTACTCAGACAACGATATAATATATATAATATACAAATACTTATATACATAGAAAACATCCATGACAGGAACAAATATCTGTGCTCATCACACAAATAAATGCCCTTACCGGGATTCGAACCCGGGACCGCGGCGCAGCAGGCAGGGTCACTACCGACTGCGCCAGACCGGTCGTAAAATAACTATTTTGTTAGAAGAAACTGACAGCAAGGTATCATATTGAAGTCAAAAATGTGCTATATAACTTATTTAAAACCCTATGCATAAGTGATTGCTATCGTTCTGTTGTAATCATTGCTATTCGAATTGGGTAGGCGATAACAATAAAAGTCATGTTCTTAGCAATTTTAAGCAAGCTAAGCTTAACCCTTAAATTGTTTTTGTCCGTTTTAAATGACGTCCTATAAAGTCTAGGCTAACGCCGATTCCTAGGCACTCTGGCACAGGTGGCGTGATCCATACGGTCTAGCGTCTATCCCTTTTATTTTTACGCACTTTCGCATCGCTTTATCTTATCAAAATTAAAAAAAAAATACTTAGTTTAAAAATTACAACCGTGAGGTCTTTTTGCGCTTGTGACAAATGTCGTTGTTATGTAAGTATTTTAGTAATTTGTGCGTATTTTTCACTGAATTTTATTGAAATAGTAATTAAGTTACTATTTAGTGTCATTATTGTGAATAAATGACAAACATTTCATTATTATTTTTGAAGTTATAATATATGTCACTTTAAAGTGACACTGCCAGTTAGTACTAAATATTGTGTTTTTTCCATTTGTCACTTGTAACGGACATTGCCAACTTTTCTAAACGAATATTTTTTTGTGTATTGTTAACATTAGTTGCATTTTTACAACAATATGGCTGGGCAACGTTTGAGGTCAAAGAGGATAATAGCTCTTCTACCACCTCCAGCTTCTAAAGACTCCGATTTAGAATCAGACAACGAAGAAAAAATGAGAATCTTAGCTAGAGAGTTTTTTAGAGACGACTGCAGCAGTAAACCTTCTTCTCCTAGAAGTGTAGGTACCTGTTTATTTTTGCCTGGACTATATTTTTATTTTATTTATTAGGAAAACTCACAGATAAAGTTACTATTAGGCTTATAACATAGAATCAACCAGCCAATAACAAGTTTCCACAGATAGAAACTGGGCAAAGTACATGCGTGCAAAATTACAGAAAATTGTGTAATTTATTTAAAGATTATGTAATACATACAATACATCTATATATGAGTTCAAACAATGATTGAGAGCAAACAATAAAAGAAAGAAAAAAAGCAGTAACTTGTTTATAGTGTTATTTGAGAGTTAACAGTGGGTGAAGTCTTGGGTCAGTAGTTTGCGTACTGATGTAAAACTGTCAGAGATCAGATCGATAGGGTCATGATCAAATCAAATTTGATTAAAATATTTAGTGGCTCTTATAATAAAGGATTTTTTTCTGAAGTTAGTATTAGTGGCGAGGATATATTATGGAATATTCGTTTAGTGCGAGACACAAGGCGTGAGGGGACTATGAAGTGGAAACTTCAAGCTTGACAGCAGATATAGTTTTGAGCATTTTTCATGATCTACGTCATGAAGGGATACGTTAGGGATATTGCGCCGGACAAAAAGAGGTAGCACGTGTAGTTTCGGACAATGTTGAGTGTAACTTATTAAGTTTACTTTTTTTTTTCTATGTTAGCAATGTGTATGTGTAGTTGGCAATGTCCGTCCAAAGTGACGTCTTTATGTTAAGCAGTAGTTGGCAATGTCATTTATAAGTGACGCTTCAAAAAAACCATTTCCAATTTTTTCATGTTTTTTTTTCACACATTTTCCCCTTAATCTACCCTAACTGAACCCAAAACACCAATTTTCATTATAAAAATCCTGCGCGGTCATAGAGTGGCAATTTAAGGGTTAAGCAAGATAGCTTACATTTTTCGTGGCTTTTGGATTACATGAAATTGTTTCCCAGTCAGAATTTCCCCAGATATCGAAAATATCGAATTCGCAAATCGAAATTGCACCTTAAGTAAAACTATTTTGGCCTTATTATTGGGTTGGTAAGAAAGTAATGAGCGAATCATAACCAATATTGTAATTTTTATTTAATTTATTATTTTAATCATATATCAAAAATATAACGACCTTCGTTATCTACTACTTGTCTCCATCGTTCTGGTAAAGAATAAATAGCATCGGCGAAGAAGTTCTTAGGTTTAGATTCAAAAAACTCAGCTATCTACTGTCGTAGATGGGCTTGATCATCGAACTTTTTTTCATTCAAGGCATTGCTTAGCGATCTGAACAATGCGTAATCCGTAGGTGCCAAGTCTGGAGAGTACGGTGGATGAGGTATCACTTTCCAACCTAGCTCCAATAGCTTTAGCCGAGTCACTTTTGCAATGTGTGGGCGAGCATTGTCGTGTAAGAAAAAAACTTTAGCATGCTGTGGACGATTCTGACAGATTTTTTGGTTTAAATTTTCAAGCTGATTACAGTATACTGATGCGGTAACAGTCATTCCACTTGGTAGGAGTTCCCATTGAATAATACCATGAATATCCCACCAAACGGACAGCATAACTTTTTTCGGGTGAGGCTCTGTTTTTGGTGCCTCTATTCCTTTTTCGTTTGGATCTAGCCACTGACGTTTGCGTGTGTGATTTATATATAAGACCCATTTTTCATCTCCAGTGATAAGATGGTCCAACCAGTTGAATGTGCGGCGAAAAGACAGAAGTTGTATGCAGATATCGGCACGGCGGTTTAGTTGATCTCTATCAAGTTCGTGCGGTATCCAAACACTGTATTTGTAGTTTTTTCCCAACTCGTGTAAATGTGTTTCTATGGTGACATGAGAGCTGAGCAGCCTAACTCGGTAACAAGAGTACGACTCGTTAGCCTCGGTTAAGGTTTTTAATTTGGCTACATCAATCTTCACCGGTCGACCAGACTTAGGTTGATCTGATAATGAAAAGTCGCCACTACGAAACCGCTGGAACCATCGTTTCGCCGTGGCCTCAGACACAACTTCAGGAGCAACACGCTGACATATATTACGCACTGCTTCGGCGGCTGAATGGCCAGACTGAAATTCATATAGTAAGCAATGCCTTACATGCACTTTTAATTCGTCCATTTTCTTCCTTATATTAGCTCGGCGACAGCTAGTGAATGACTGACGAGAAACTGTGCGACTCGCCCTTTATATACTTTCGACCATAGAAGATTCTAGAACTCTCTCAAAAATTTTATGTGGAATTCAATCGATCGCTCATTACTTTCTTACCAACCCAATAATAGCTCCTCCCTATCTCTTGCGGATTCAAGTTGTAATTTCGATTTACTGTAACACTAAACTTGTTCCTTTACATAATCATGGCGAAACTGATGTTAAAATAAAACTACTTCAAGGTTATGCTATTTTCGATGTAGGCTAATTCGTTACTATTGGCCTTAGGTGTGCATCTCGCTCGGGGCCGTTCATGTATTACGTAAGGAGATTTGTTACAGTTACGTTACTCACCATCCCTCTTGTTAACGAAAGTAAGCAAAGCCTCTGTCCCATTCTTGCTTAAACATTTTCCTATTTAACCCTTAAATGCATGACCTTGACAAAAATTAATTCAAATTTGAATTTTGACATGCTGTCAATAGAGTCAATAAAACCGCCTTCAAAAATAAGCGTGTTACAAAACACGGAGAAACTAAAAAGCCAAAAATAATAAACCTTTAAATTCAGATTTCTTATCGAATTGCAATAATCTAAACATCCAAATTATAAACAAATCAATTATTTTTGTAGTCGGTACCAGACCTGTTCGTCGCCTTGCTATTTCCTGTTTGCCCCACCCAACCATACGCAGGCTGATGGCCCCGACTCCAAAAATAATTGATTTGTTTATAATTTGGATGTTTAGATTATTGCAATCCGATAAGAAATCTGAATTTAAAGGTTTATTATTTTTGGTTTTTTAGTTTCTCCGTGTTTTGTAACACGCTTATTTTTGAAGGCGGTTTTATTTTTTGTTAAAAAGTTTTTTTATTTGTTGATTTTTAGTGGTTCCTAGTGATATTATATGTATCAGTCCGAATATATGTACAGTAGTGAAAGAATTATCCTTTAACTCCTAACCATTGAGGAGTTGACCTTCCATCATCAGTTCAGCCACATAAAATTATTACCATCAGGCGTAAATACTGGTGTACCTTTGAAAAATACACTAAAAACATTACATGTGCCTATAACATTTGAAGAATTCCCTCGATTTCTCCAAGATCCCATTATCAGACCCCGACTTGGTGCCAATGGGACCATCTCGGGGTTATACCCGTTCGATCAAAAAAAAATTTTTGAAAATCAGTCCACGATTCTCGGAGATATCGAGTAACATACATACAAAAAAAAAATCAGTCGAATTGAGAACCTCCTCCTTTTTTTTCGAAGTCGGTTAAAAATGCATGATGCATATATACATCACTATGCATTTAAGGGTTAATGGATTATTTTTCAAGCATACTTGAGTGTAGGTTGTCATTTGTTCAAAATAGTAAATTTTGTAATCAGCGTCTTATTTTTTTTTCAATACTACGTCGGTGGCAAACAAGCATACGGTACGCCTGATGGAAAGCGGTCACCGTAACCTATGGACACCTGCAACTCAAGGAGTGTTACGTGCGCGTTGCTAACCCATTAGAAATTTGTACACTCCCTTTTGCTGTGTTAAGTACACAGCAAAAAGGAGTGTACAAGTTCTAAGGAGGGTTCGGGTTGACGACGACTCAAAGGACAATAGACGGAACCAACGTTCCGTACGTAGGTCCTTTCGTCACCAGTACACCGCACCCTCGTTGAGCTCTGGCAGCCTTACTCACAAGGAGGGTTCCAGGGATTGACTATCTTATACTTTTAAACGAGCAATTCTTGTATATTTATTTATTTATTTATTTATTTATATATTTATTTACACTGACGATCTCGGAAACCGCTCTAACGATTTCGCTGAAATTTGTTATGTGGGGGTTTTTGGGGGTGAAAAATCGGTCTAACTTATCCTTAGGTCCCGGAAAACGCGAATTTTCGAGTTTTCATGCGTTTTTCTTCGCGCGCCATCTCGTGTGCAGTAGTTGTACTGTTAAGACAGAATTCTTTCGGTCGATGTAAGTACTATTTAATGCAAACACTAGATGGCGACACAGGTCAAGGCTAAAACGAATAGAAAAATACACTATTTGAGTTTTTGTGGCGAAATGCGCGCCATCTCGTGTGGAGTAGTTGTGTTGTTAAGGCTGAGAATTTTTTCGCTTGATGTAGGTATTATTGATTTTTGAACTAGATGGCGACACATGTCAAGGATACGAAATTAACAGAACCGAGCGAAGCTCGGTCGCCCAGATATTGTTTTTATACATATAGTTAAATATTTGCAGTGAGCTAATAGCTATTTTGCTCACTGGTTTCACGCAGCGAAGTACGCTTATTCCAGCTGCTGAGGTGAATAGAGATTTCCTAACACACAATATTTTGTAGGAAAAAAATTGATTCACCTAAAACATTCTGTCATTGTATTACTAATTCTTGCTATAAAATATACATAGAGTCGTGTCGTAAACTATTATAACAGTTGCTCAAATAAAACAGGTTTTTTTTTTCTCCGAACTCTTTCAATACTAACATTTACTTTAAAAAATACCTTATCATTAGCAATCGGCAAATAGAAAAATAATCTTTAAATTGCTATATAGAACTGGTTAGATGAGTTTGTGTTTACATAATATTAAGAATTAAGGTGACGAAATCAACTTCGCAACATAGATTTCTTACAAGATAGATCATATTATAGTTCCATTCCAGTACCTACATTATGTTAATTTTTAAGATTAACTTAATTACAATAAGTATGGACTGTATGGACTTTGGTCTGAAATAAAGATATTTTATTTTATTTATTTATTTATTATAATCTTTTGTACAAATTTGCATTCAACACAAAAATACATTAAACTTGAAATAAATGTCATAATACAAAGAAAAAGTGACCAAGGCCTCCAAGTGCCCCGAGCGGGAATCGAACCAGGGTTCTCCGTTTACCGGACAGTTGCCTACACCGCTCGGCTATTGAGTCACGAAAGCAAAGGTCATTTATTCTTATAGAAAATAATTTAATTTGTTCTTAGAGGCAAAAATATATCCTTACAGAACCTTTCAAAAAAAAATGTGTAACGCTCTATTATGTTCATGTAGTGTTTTTGTGTATATGTTGTGTAAATATCAAAGAACTTTGCATGCGAAAATTGCAGTATATGCTGACTTTAGACATGCAAAGTCACTGTAATTCGCCACGACAAAATTTTTTTTCTTAACCTATTGGGGTATTCCACTGCTGGGCAAGGGCTCCCCTGGCTCTCAATAATTCCTGATTCTTCGGAATGCTAATAGACAGCCAAAAATTGTTCCACCTAAAATATACAGTATGTAAACTAACGAAAACCATTTACTGTAACCCGTAAATGTCCAGGTGATACTGAGAAACTTTTACTATGGGACCAACACCCAAAACGCGAAATAAAAATTTACTCTCCCATAGGAAATACTTACTATAAAATAAAACTACCTATGAAACTGTCAGAAGATATTTTCGTGATTTCGGGGTTGATCCCATAGTAAAAGTTTCTCAGTATCACCTGGACATTTACGGGTTACAGTAAATGGTTTTCGTTAGTTTACATACTGTATATAATTATAAGCCACACACCACTTTATGATATTATGTTTGCTATTTCTAATTTCAATGCAATTTTGCTTCCACATTTCTGCTTTGGCCGGCTAGGGAACTGTACAGTGCGAAATCTACCGGAGGCAGTCTATGTTACGAGATCTCTAAACCCCTAAGATTTTTTTTGCAGCTAAATATCATAGAGCGTGTCTGACAGCCTGTCGCGTGGTTTGTTTTAGTGAATGGTGAATAATTTAGTGAAAAATGAAGTTATTTTTTCTATTGTTTTTTGTGCATCAGGGCTCGGCTATTATATATAAATTGAACTGTAAGTTACAGTACTATATTAATAATTTTTCAAAAAAATCCTTCTTTTTGTGTTCAAAAATAATATGAGTGAAGGAGTATTTTTTTCGGATTCAGTTTGGCCAGTAAAGTATTTTATTGTGATTATTTGTGATATTTTATGTGTGTACCTAAATTGTATGATCCCAGTTGGTCGAAATAAAGTCATTTAATTTAATTTAAAAGGCAAGTTGTTGCTCCTTGGTGAAGATCCTCGTAAATTGGACATAAATATTTCGAGCATTTGGGCTCCTCTAATCTCTAGTAGGTAACGCTTAAAATAATTTAGCGATTTTAATGTTATTTTTGCGATTTTAATTTTATTGTAGTCTCCGTTATCTTCCCTGCTCATCCTAGATTTTTACCTGTGGTCTGATAACAAATCATTTCATTTCATTTCACAGTGAGTGCGGCATTTTCTTTTTAACCCCCGACGCAAAAACGAAGGGGTGTTATAAGTTTGACGTGTCTGTCTGTCTGTCTGTCTGTCTGTCTGTCTGTCTGTTTGTCTGTCTGTCTGTGTGTGTGTCTGTCTGTGGCATCGTAGCTCCCGAACGGATGAACCGATTTCGGACCTTTTACATCTCCCAAGATCTTGTTTTCAATTAAGTCAATTTAAACTATGTAACATACAAGCACGGAATGTTGTGTCTTACATCTAGGTATACCGTATTCACTTATTATTGGAATATTTAATACAGCCCGGACAGCTTGAACATGTCATGCTCGCTAAAAAGTCTTTGCTTACGGTGACGTCGTTGATCGGGTCGCCACCTTCCCGAATGAAGGTTGAGGGAGGCGATGGCTGAGATGCGCGCCATATTCGTGAACGGGTGCTGTTTGTGAAGACCGGTCTGTTTCAGCTAATAGGGGCTATGCTATTCTATGTAACATTAATTTTGAATGAGATTACGTTGAGGCACTCTGTTCGGTCCTTGTTTGTTTATTTTTCTTTCTGACTCTTGGAGACCATATACATCTCCAAGGAAAAAAGTAGATTAAGTATACATATTTTTTTTTTCCTTTGCTTAAGACAACAAGAGTCTTGTACAACTCTAAAGTTATTTTAGTTATTCGGTTTTTTTCTTCATGTATAATTTTTTTAGATGTACTTTGACACTTAGAGACTCTATACATCTCTAACATCTCTTATTAATAATCATAATAGCTTTGTACTTTGTATAATTTCTTGTGTTAATATTTTTTTTTATGAATACTTTTGCTTATTAAATTGTATCTTGTTTTTTTTTTAATGCATGTTAAATATAAGATGTAATGTTTTGAAAAGAAGTGGCCCGCCGAGTTTCTTGCCGGTCCCATAGTGGATACCCTCCTCCAACTGAGGGGGGACTGAAATCTTCTCGAGGCTGAGGCGTAGGGTTAGAGCCGGCGTAGTTTTATTTGACGTTCATAAGCGCATTGTAATATGCCTACTTGGAAAATAAATATTTCATTTCATTTCATTTCATAAATATTTCATTTCATTTCATTTCGATTTAGTTTTTTTTGTTTGAAAGCTTAGTTAGTCGGGAGTGTTCTTAGCCATGTTTCATGAAAATCGGTCCACTATGACGCGGTCGGGGGTTTTTTCAAAATTTTAATTTTGTGGTTAGGTTATATTTATACGAATCATTTGTCACAGCGTCCTATTTGTTGTGTATAATTTTCTTTAAAACCTCAATATGTTTTTTTTTCGTCCCTTAGCTGAGCAACATTTGCATTTGCTGATTGTAAGGTTGACAGAGCTCAACAAGGGTGCGAAGCGTTTGGGTCATCAATGCATTTTTTTTAATCTATCATAAAAACGTGTGTATTAAATCTAAAACTACATCTTTGCGGTCATATCAAAAATACAGATTTGCCAATAACTAAAATCAGTTTCTTAAGTTAATTTTGTGTATTAGATAGATAGATAGATAGATAGATAGAATACTCTTTATTGGCACACCTCAGCAAAAGATACAGTGGAGACAAAACAAATGATTATAAATAGAGGCAGACAACAGGCGGTCTTATCGCTAAAGAGCGATCTCTACCAGACAGATTTAAAGACATTTATAGACTGTAAACAAAGCTTTTAATATATTTAATGATATACATATATTTTATTGAAATTGAATACATTTTTTTAATTACATGTCACCAAACCATTATCAATAATGAAAGAAATTTCTGGAAACTTTGATGTTCTTAACTGAGGCTTTCTTTAGACATGTGTTTTTAGGGTTCCGTAACAAAAAGGTACAAAAGGAAACCTTATGGGCGACTCTGTCCGTCTGTCACATTACTGAATAACTCGAAAACTACTTATGCTATCGATTTGATTTTTTTAACCCCCGTCCGTCCGTCCGTCCGTCCGTCCGTCTGTCTGTCTGTCTGTCTGTCTGTTTGTCTGTCTGTGTGTGTATCTGTCTGTGGCATCGTAGCTCCCGAACGGATGAACCGATTTAGATTACGTTTTTTTTTGTCTGAAAGCTGAGTTACGCCGTCGCGTCTCATACTTCCATATCGATAAGGTTTGATTTCGTATGCGTCCCATCGCCGTCGCGCTACCATCGCGCGACCGTCGCCCACGCAAGCCACGGCGTTAGTCGGGAGTGTTCTTAGCCATGTTTCATGAAAATCGGTCGGGGGTTTTTTCAGAATTTTAATTTTGTGGTTAGGTTATTTTACTGGAAAGCAATAGTTATTTGTTTTACAAGGGGGAAAAGTTGTTGCTTAACCGCACGTGCTACCGACAATGCGAGTAGCGTAGCGAGTTTTTTTCATTATCTATTGTTTTTTTTATATTTCTTTCAGACACGGAGTTCAGCAAAATGCCGGACCTGTTCCAAATGGATGACTTCGACAAATGTGTGATAGAGCCAGGGGGGACTTATTGCCTGGCCGACGCAGTTCTATACTCCAAGGGGGAATCTGAGCTGATGCAGACTATACTGGTGAGGTTTCTACCTTTTCTATTCTTAATTTATAGTTGTCACGTAAAGTTGTGGAGTATGTGCCGACAACCTCCGATTGCCCAGGAAGTGGCTCTGCGGAAATGGAGATGGATCGGTCATACCCTTCGAAGAGGAGCTACCAACAGCGCCAGTATCGCGTTTGAGTGGCGGCCTCAAGGAGGAAAGAGGGCCCGCAAACGCCCCGTACACACCTGGAGACGGAGCGTTGAGAACGAGCTGAGGGAATATGGACTGAGCTGGAACGAGGCCAAGGTGGTGGCTCAAGATAGAAAGGCGTGGAAGGATCTTGTGGAGGCCCTATGCACCTATGGGGTGCCTTAGGACATACAACAACAACAACAACGTAAAGTTGAAGCGTTTTCACGGAAGCGCTGGTAGCCTAGCGGTAAGTACGTGCGACTTTCGTTCCGGAGGTCGCGGGTTCGAACCCCGGCTCGCACCAATGAGTTTTACGGAATTTATGTGCGAAATATAAATTGATATTTGCCAGTCGCTTTTCGGTGAAGGAAAACATCGTGAGGAAACCGGACCAATTCCAATAAGGTCTAGTTTACCCTTCGGGTTGGAAGGTCAGATCAGATGGCAGTCGCTTTCGTAAAAACTAGTGCCCGCCCCAAAACTTGGGATTAGTTGTCAAAGCGGACCCCAGGCTCCCATGAGCCGTGGCAAATGCCGGGATAACGCAAGGATGATGATGAGTTGTCACGTAAAGTTGACAACTACTTTTGCCGAGTAACTAGGTTTCACCTCATGATTTTGCACCCATACTTGAAGTCGCGATTGATGTATGGACTCGCGCACGACATCGAAAGTTGTGCTAAATCGCCTGGGTGGCTAGCCGAATGGCACAATCGCTCACGAAACGCTCACGAAACGAAGCGCTAGTAGATATCTATCTCTATCGCGCTTGCGTATTGGCGCGACAGAGCCAGCGGCGTATCGCTTTTCGTTTGGCGTCGGAGAAATGCCATTCGGCTACGGGGCCTGATAGGATAAAATATATGCGTCTTTTGAAGATATCTTGCTGATTTCTTAAACAGTATAGGCTACTTGACCCTTTTTAAAGTCTCTCTTATATTATTAATTACTGATCAATGAACCGAAAAAAAAATATTGCCATATTTTATTTTGACATGACAAAATAAAATATGGCAATATTTTTTTTTCGAAGTGGAGGCTGAAGTGGAGGCATACAGTGAGAACAAAAGTGCAAGCCTTCGAAGAACAGAGACGAGTGGAACTTGACGCCAAGCGCGACGAGATAAAGGTCCGACCACCTGCAGCCATCAACTATAGTTTCATCGGAGGGGTGCTGACATGCAGTGAGTGTGGTCGTACATTCACTGCAAAAATAGGCTACGTCAGCCACCTGAGAGCTCACGACCGTCGCTCTCAATAATAAGCCAATACCCAGTCGCTGAGGCCGAAACCGGTCGGGACAGGATGATGATGATGATGACATGACAACAGCAAAAAAAATTTTAAAGTATAGTTTTATTTAATAATGTTAGTCTATAAATCTATTTGTGCTTGTTGTCATTCTGCAGGAAAACAACATTTTTCTGACATTTAAATATAAGGCATGATTCGACATAGAGTTAGGTTTGCAATCCTATGAAACCTGTGACGTCACTACATCGCTGACAGCGTTTTCAGTGTCCAAAAAAAATCATAAGCATTTTTAGTAAAAATACGTGGTCATCATGCACTTTTAATACCTCAAACCTATAAGTATTTGTTTCTTAAGTCAAATTCTACAGAAAAAAATCATTTATTGTGTCAATTTTGATATGAGTCTATTTAGTAGCCTATTCTATTTTTTTTACCAAAACACTTCGTCGACTTCCGTGAATAATTACAACACAATTATTTTATTCCAAGAACAAATGAATAAACATATAGTGTGCTATCAAGTTCACGATCGAGCAAGTAATTGCCGTTATTAAACGCTAAATGCGACCGTAATGAGGGGGCGCACTTTGGCTGCTGACCTAGGATAATACTACTGTGATAAACACTACATGCATGACACTAGAAACTATACAGCCCATTTACACAAGATCCGAGTTGCATAGAGCCATGGAGCGCGCCATGCTCGGTATCAAGATTCAAGATCGAGTGAGGAATGCCGAGATCCGTCGTCGCACCAAGGTGCTAGACGTGGGTTTCGTCATTGCCAAACTAAAATGGAGTTGGGCGGGACATGTTGCTAGGCAGAGTGATGGCAGATGGACTAAAATGTTAACAGAACGGTGGCCGCTCACAGATGTAAGAAGCGCTTGGCATCCGTTAGCTCGTTAGGTGGACGACATCCGGAAAATTGCGGGTCACAACTGGATGAGACTAGCTCAGGACCGGGACAAGTGGCGTACTAGAAGAGAGGCCTATGCTCAGCAGTGGGGGATAAAGGGTTGATATGATGATGATGATGAACCCATTTACATGGGGCCATTGTATTACAATACAACAACCTAACCACAAAATTAAAAAAAAAACCCGACCGCGACATAGTAGACCGATTTTCATGAAACATGGCTAAGAACACTCCCGACTAACTCAGCTTTCAGAAAAAAAATCTAAATCTAAATCGGTTCATGCGTTCGGGAGCTACGATGCCACAGACACACACACACAGACAGACACGTCAAACTTATAACACCCCGTCGTTTTTGCGTGGTTCGCACGAATGGAACACAGGGCGTATAGCCAAATAAATGCTCAAACGCTTTTACTATAATATCTACCTTCTATCACTTCTCCATATTGGCGCGACAGAGCCATACCGCGTGAAATGATATGTACATGATGTACCTACATCCTCTATCTGAGTGTGCGTGTGCGTTTGTCAATAGAAATTTGGGGATGCGTCATATAATATTGTTCTTAAGAACTTGTGGCACTTTTCTTGTTCATCGCAGTTCTATTCGGCAAGTTTTTGTGGTGGTACATAGGTACCTACAAATACTCACAAAAGTAGCAGATTTCAGATTCAGATTATGCTCAACTACTGCAGCTGATGACAAACTCAATGAGAGTTACTGTATTTTTGACGTTTTATGCAGTAATGTAGTCAGCAACAATACTTCAAGACGGAAGCAGCAAAGGGAGTGAATTTAATTGGTTTGTTACCTACCTTTTTGCACGCTGTGTTTATCTGTTTTTATGCTAATGAAACCTGTTACAAATACTATATAATTTACTAAACACGAGGCAACAATATTACTTCATAATATATTTTTAAAATACTAGAGGGCCCCATTGATTTCCAGTTTACTGGACTATATTTCTACCAGTCCAATCAATGAGTTTTTTGGAACTTATGTGCGAAATGTCTTTGATATTTTCCAGTAGCTTTTCGGTGGAGGAAAACACCGTAAAGAAACCGGACTAATCCCAATAAGGCCTAGTTACTCTTAGGTTGGTAGTAGTAGTAGTAGTAAAACACTTTATTGTACCAGAAAATAATACAACACACAGGAAAAAGAGCTTATTACACAAAGGCGAACTTATCCCTTTAAGGGATCTCTTCCAGTTAACCTTTGAGTAATTGAGGGAGAATTGGAGATGGTAGGCATACAGTACAAACGGCGCAGAAAATGGATTCTAGGTAGTAATAAATTAATTATAACTTACACTAACATGCAATATATACGAATAAATACATAATATATAACCATACAAATAGCAAATAATATAAATATTGGGTTGGTAAGAAAGTAATGAGCGATCGATTGAATTCCACATAAAATTTTTGAGAGAGTTCTAGAATCTTCTATGGTCGAAAGTATATAAAGGGCGAGCCGCACAGTTTCTCGTCAGTCATTCATTAGCTGTCGCCGAGCTAATATAAGGAAGAAAATGGACGAATTAAAAGTGCATGTAAGGCATTGCTTACTATATGAATTTCAGTCTGGCCATTCAGCCGCCGAAGCAGTGCGTAATATAATATGTCAGCGTGTTGCTCCTGAAGTTGTGTCTGAGGCCACGGCGAAACGATGGTTCCAGCGGTTTCGTAGTGGCGACTTTTCATTATCAGATCAACCTAAGTCTGGTCGACCGGTGAAGATTGATGTAGCCAAATTAAAAACCTTAATTGAAGGAGATCCGAGGCTAACGATTCGTACTCTTGCTACCGAGTTAGGCTGCTCTCGTGTCACCATAGAAACACATTTACACGAGTTGGGAAAAAACTACAAATACAGTGTTTGGATACCGCACGAACTTGATAGAGATCAACTAAACCGCCGTGCCGATATCTGCATACAACTTCTGTCTTTTCGCCGCACATTCAACTGGTTGGACCATCTTATCACTGGAGATGAAAAATGGGTCTTATATATAAATCACACACGCAAACGTCAGGGGCTAGCTCCAAACGAAAAAGGAATAGAGGCACCTAAAACAGAGCCTCACCCGAAAAAAGTTATGCTGTCCGTTTGGTGGGATATTCATGGTATTATTCACTGGGAACTCCTACCAAGTGGAATGACTGTTACCGCATCAGTATACTGTAATCAACATGAAAATTTAAACCAAAAAATCTGTCAGAATCGTCCACAGCATGCTAAAGTTTTTTTCTTACACGACAATGCTCGCCCACACATTGCAAAAGTGACTCGGCTAAAGCTATTGGAGCTAGGTTGGAAAGTGATACCTCATCCACCGTACTCTCCAGACTTGGCACCTACGGACTACGCATTGTTCAGATCGCTAAGCAATGCCTTGAATGAAAAAAAGTTCGATGATCAAGCCCATCTACGACAGTACATAGCTGAGTTTTTTTAATCTAAACCTAAGAACTTCTTCGCCGATGCTATTCATTCTTTACTAGAACGATGGAGACAAGTAGTAGATAACGAAGGCCGTTATATTTTTGATAAATTATTAAAATAATAAATTAAATAAAAATTACAATATTGGTTATGATTCGCTCATTACTTTCTTACCAACCCAATATATACATATATAATATATAAATTAAATATATATTTACATAATAAAAACGACAACTACAAAACCGCATACATCCAATACCTTAGTCTTCATCAGAGAGCCAAAGCTTTTTTAGATTAGCCTTCAGCGACGCGACCGACTGACACTGTTGGTCGCGTCGCTGAAGGCTAGGTAGACCAGATCGCAGTCACTTTCTTAAAAACTATATACTGCATGTTTTTGGGATTGGTTGTCAAAGTCAACCTCAGTCTCCCATGAGCCGTGGCCAATGCCGAGTTAAAGCAAAAGGATCATATCATTTTTTGCGATTTATTGAGAGGCCGATATAGTAATACAATGATATAGTAATGTAATGCGCTATGACATGAGGTTCAGAAGCAAGTATTTAGGGTTCTCAAAGGTCGACAACGCATAAGTGGCTCCCCTGATGTTGCTTATGTCCATGGGTGGCGATGACTGCTTACCATCAAGCGGCTCGTTTGCTCCTTTGCTGCTTATTTCATAAAAAAAAATAGAATAATAAGTAGGTATGAAGAGAGGCTCTACTAAATCAAAGGTCTACGATGGCTTACCGGGTTCTGCGAGTTGAGCTTGCTGGCAGAGGTCTCTGCGTTGGTAGTTTTTCTGCAGCAGCAGGGTTAGCACATGATTGGCTGGAGAGTATGTCGCCGCGAGATAGACTACCCGTCCTTACGTCATTAATACAATTAGAAGAAGACGTGTGATCTATTTCACGGGGAAATACTCTCGCGCCAATCACGTGCTGACCTGCTGCACTATATTTCTGGTTTTCGTTGTTATTAAGTTCTTCATTATTTCGCGGTTGCTTAAACAGACTTTGAGATGACACTGATGATACTTTGAAGTTTGACATTTATATATTTTTTACTAGCAGGACAGTAGCCGCGCTAGAACCAATGAGTTAAATCGTCACTACTTTAAAAAAAACTTGTATCTTCGTCTGTCAATGAAAAGAAAATTGTAGTAAGTATGTATGGAATGCATATAATAATATACTTACTGCGTTTTAACTTTGAGGAACAGCGTGAGATACGAGATTTTTTAAAAGTAGTGACGAAATATAGCTTGAGTAAAAGAAAAAGGTTATTATGTATATTAAAAAAACTGAATTACTAAATATATTAATTGATTTTCTTCCAGGAATATTCAGAATACAAGAGAAAGCATTTCAACCACTCAGTGGTGCACAGAGCGGTGTGCGTCCAAAGGACCTGCAAGGAATTCATAAAGAACAGGAGTTTAGAAAATGAAACGGACCTGGAGTTGATCCTTGAGGAATGCATCGACAACTCTTTGTGGAAGGAATACAAACTCAATGCCAGGTATTTATTTTAAACAATAAAATTATTTTAGCTCCTACGGAGAGACGAATTGACGTGATTTTTAAGTGGAGATAGTTGAAGGACATAGAGATTGAGATAGTAGAGTGACATAGGCCACTTTTGTCTTTCTAACTCCCCACTTCCCTAAAATGGGGGGTGGAAGTTTGTGTGTTAATGCGAGCAAAGCCGCGTACAAAAGCTAGTCATTCCTATATCACCTAGTTCTTTATGATATTAACACTTATGTAGACAAATACATACTTATAATAATTATAACAAAGCCACCACGATTTGGAGACAAATATTTTATCTCATTTATTACGAAAAACATTGATTCTTAAGTGAAATATTTGATAGAAACTGGTTTACATACATATTTACGACAACACGTGGCAAAAGTCATGGTCGAATCTGTATAGCATGTATTTTTTTACACGTGTAGAATCTATATACCAATTCTGATTCAACAAACTTGTTACGGTTTTGTTGACCTAAAAAGATACAGATTTGCTAAAATTTTGAAGATTCTTTCACATAGGTACTTAAAATACCTAAAAACCTCTAACGTTTCGTGTCTTGTGACCACGGGGACAACGCCGTCCTTGATAGGATAGATAGTCAGAGGTCTTCTCTGTGACCACTGGGACAACGCCGTCCTTGATAGGATAGATAGTCAGAGGTCTTCTCTGTGACCACGGGGACAACGCCGTCCTTGATAGGATAGATAGTCAGAGGTCTTCTCTGTGACCACTGGGACAACGCCGTCCTTGATAGGATAGATAGTCAGAGGTCTTCTCTGTGACCACTGGGACAACGCCGTCCTTGATAGGATAGATAGTCAGAGGTCTTCTCTGTGACCACTGGGACAACGCCGTCCTTGATAGGATAGATAGTCAGAGGTCTTCTCTGTGACCACTGGGACAACGCCGTCCTTGATAGGATAGATAGTCAGAGGTCTTCTCTGTGACCACTGGGACAACGCCGTCCTTGATAGGATAGATAGTCAGAGGTCTTCTCTGTGACCACTGGGACAACGCCGTCCTTGATAGTCAGAGGCTAGTTTAAAAACTTCGCGATTATGGTAAAATTTGCTAAAAACATTCATACATACATACGCCTGTATACAGGGGTAGGCAGAGCACATGAAACTACTCAAGTTTCAGTGCCACTCTTAGCAGCAGTTAAGGGTTGAAAGAAAACGCCATTCTAACATTTTATAAATACAAATCGCTTTCGTAAAACTAGTGTCTACGCCAAATCATGGGATTAGTTGTCAATGCGGACCCCAGGCTCCCATGAGCCGTGGCAGATGCAGGGATAATATAAGGAGGATGATGAAATTAGCTAAATATATTTTTGAATGTTGAATTTATCAATTCGTCGTAGCCATATTTTACGCTGATCGCATAAATAATGAAGTTCGCTAATAACTTAAAAATTTTAGGTCATGTCAAAACTAATTGATAGCTGTTACAGATTGTTTAATTACAATCGGTCCCCTAGTATTTTTATTGGAGTATATATGTTATTGAACGTTACTCTTAAGTGTAGGTACTAATTCCATTGAAATGTTTAAAATTAAGGTAATATTAAAAATGTTCATTATATTTCATTTCTAAAAGTTTTTCTCGTTTTATTAAGATAGTACCTGGATTTCGTTAGAATGATTGTAATCTAATCTTTGAAAATGTTCTCACAAACGAGTACATTTTACTACTACTCCAAATCGATATCTTTAAATGTTGCCCTTTTAAAAATTGATTTCATAGTTTAGGTACCATAAATTTGCTCCCTGATACCACCTGATACTAACTATCATATAAATATACTGAAATAAAGAGCGATATACTACGAAAAATTTACGAAGGCATTCAGTTTACTCAAGGCCGTTCCCTTATCCAAATTATTTTCCTTGACCTAAATATTTTATTTATTAAGAGCACATATTGTCCCACTGTTGGGCAAAGGCCTCCCTCAAATTCCTTCACGTATCTCTATTCCCTGAAGTCTCCCACCAGTCTTTGTCAAAGGTGTCAGTGGCACGGCTCAGCCACGACATTGGTCTAAGCGCGACTGCGGTGAGCTACGGCCATACATAGGAGCGAGACACAGCGATGGGATTTTTCATTCGCACGTATGGCTACCGCTCACCGCGGCTGGCGTCAAGCTCGTCACGCCATCTCTGGCGAGGTCTACCGCGACGCCTTACAATTTGTGGATCCCAACGTGTCGCTTCATTGGCCCACAAGACGTGCCCCGCCCAGTCCCATTTAAGCTTGACTTAAAACCTATTCCTATTTGTTTCCAGGTTAAAAGAAGTAAATTATTGCAAGAGGCACGGGCAGAAGAGAACTCTCGGCGCTGGGGACTACATCATGGGTCTCGTGTATTTGTCGCTCATCGCTATCAACGCTGTTGGCACCGCCTATGATCTACTTAAAGGGGAAAACGCAAGTATGTTAACCCCTGTTTACATTATGATACAGGGGTGGATTGGTATTTTATACAATCGTGATATAATACAGAGCTTTTCAGTCGAGTACCATGTTTAGGCCACGAAGCTTGCTGAGTGGCCTAATAGTACGGCACGAGAGTGAAAAGCTTAATTATATCACTCGCTGCTTTGGACTCAGTGGAGCGCAGAGCCAGGAGGATGATTGGCGACAAGAAGCTAACGGCCAAGCTACAGTCTTTGGCCCATCGGCGGAAAGTCGCTAGTCTGTCGGTGTTTTACAGGTTGCACTTCGGGGAGTGTGCTCAAGAGCTACACGAGCTTATTCCACCGTCCCCATTCTACCATCGGACTCTTAGACGCACGGCAGGTCTCCATCCTTACTTGGTGGATATTCCACGAATCCGCACGAAGCGCTTTGCTTCTTCTTTTCTTATGCGCACTGCCAAGGAGTGGAATTCCTTGCCGGCGGCTATATTTCCGAGCTCATATAACCCGGCAACCTTCAAATCAAGAGTGAACAGGCATCTTCTGGGCGAGCTCACTCCATCGTAGGCCACGTCTTTGCCTTTGGCTAGTCTGTGGTCAAGAGTAAGCCCATTTATAATAAAAAAATAAAAAAAAACTATTGTATGTATACAATACTTTTTCTACGAGTCATCATCTTCATCATCAATGGACGAACAATATCATCATTCAAGGTAAAATTAATGTTAATAGCGTCGTTCACCGTTGTATCGACATCGAATTTCCTGGCAACCAATTGTTTGTAATAACCGTATCTGATTGGTCGATAACGCGTTAGAAAAATAAAATGTTTTTCAGATGCAGAAAAATATGCCAGGTATCGCAAATTAGTATAGAACTTGTATGAGGTTCTCTTTTTTCAGTAACTAACTATAATATTTCATTACAGTTAACTAAAATGAACTGTAATGAAATATTATAGTTGACTAAGTGTCAAAGACTATCCAACACTGAAAAGTCAGCACTTATAGTTTAGTCTGTGGTGTCCTAATTAACAGATTAAAGTCGACGAGTAGAAAAAGAGGAATGTTAAATATTGGACTAAGAGCCCAGAGCCACCAGACCTTTCTCAAATTCTCAAGGATGAAACTTTGGGATAATGTAGAATTCGTATCGACGTTTAATTTCTGTATATTACCTAGTTCGCTATTTTTTGCTATAAAGTTTTTTTTTAAACACTAACTTAAATTCTCAGGGCTGATTTTTATATACTTATGTAATATAAGACTGTAAGGATTTGATAATCATAATTTCCAGACCATTTCCGCCGTCCGTGACTTTTACCAAACGCTTTAACGTCTCTCTAATTTACCCTAATTTCTCCATCTACGGCCGGCGCAAATGGTTATGAAATGATTATCAATTCCTAACAGTATTTTCTGACACATGTATAAAAATTAGCCTTGAGAATGTAAGGAAAGTAAGATATACGTGCGAAGAGGAAATTCGTAACTCGTGTCGATTTAAAGGGAGGGTTTTGAGGAGTCTTTGAATAATAATTTTAAACCATAAAATTCATATTGTTTTTAATAAATTGACACATCTGTAATTTAGTGTGATGTTTTATTGAGTAGTTTCTTGTGGTTTTGTTCTCAAACAACCTCAAAAAGATTGTTACTGAAACAACTATGAATTTGAACATTTTGCAGAGAACCCGTATCTCATGGCCTTTTCCATGCGCAAGAACTGGCGTAAACTGGTGGCGCCAAGTGGCGTGGGACCAGACCCTAGGCTGAACAGACTCACTGTGTTTAACGGACTAAGGTAATGCCTCTGCATAATATATGTAAGAGAGAACGAAAATTTTATAGATTAGTAACGCTTTTTGATACATTTGATATAGGAAGATGTTCCGGCGTATCATGCTTCCATTCCAATTTTATCACTTGTCCACGTGGATAAGACAACTGTCACTCTCACACTGACATACTTGCCAAAGCGTGACGGATGCTTTATCCACGTGGATAAATGATAAAATTGGAATCATAATACGCCAGGGGCTACACAAGAGAATGAAAATGTTCGCGAGCGAAGCGAGCGCGAAGATTTTACAGATTAATAATGCTTTTTGATCGATTTGATATAGGAAGTTGTTCAGGGCCACACAAGAGGATGAAGTGGTTCGCGAGCGAAGCGAGCCCGAAAATTTTACAGAATAGTAACGCTTTTTGATCGATCTGATATAGGAATAATTTGTACAGGTCCACATAATGGAATGAAAATGTTCGCGAGCGAAGTGAGCGAGAACATTTTACAGATTAATAACGCTTTTTGATGGTCGATCTGTTAATACGCCCTTTTCTGGACATTTCCCCGGTTTAACATTAATCGCAAATTACTTATGTTACAGGACCATGACAATGATATGCGTCTTCTTCTCACACACGGCTCTCATAATGGTCTTTTCGTACATCAAGAACCCCTACTACATCGAAACGGTAAGATTTTACAATTATCTAGTAATGATGATGATGATGATGATGATGATGATGATGATATCCTCCCAGGCGTATCCGTCGACGATGAAGTTTTAATTAATTTATTATTACTATTGATTCCAGTCATACGAAGATCCCGCTAAATTCATTCTCTTCAACGGGACCCTGGTGACGTATACGTTCTTCGTCATGTCCGGGTTTCTGCTGGCGTTTAATTTCGAGTTGCACGCTGAGAAGCATCGAGTTACCCTGTGGGACTGGCCTAAGGGCATGCTGATGCGATGGCTGAGGTAAGGGCATAGATGTAGGAGTGGACTAGTATTTTAGACCTTGACTGACAAGCGTTCAACTTCGAACTGCATACTGGGAAACATCGACTTCCCTTGTGGGACTGGCCTAAACGCATGCTGATGCGATGGCTGAGGTAGGAGTTGACTATGTCCCAGGTCTTACGAGCATTGAACTTTGAGCTGCATGCTAAGGATCTTCGAGTTACCATCTGGAGACTGGCCTAAAGGCATGCTGATGCAGTGGCTAAGGTAAAGTAATTTTTGCACATTTTAACCAATTAATTTTTCAACTTATACTGACCGGGATATAGAACGTGATAACTTTTTTGGTTTTTATCGAGCTCTTGATAAATTAAGACGCAGTTACATGCATCACTATTCATGACACGGTTTTTCGTCATCGACAAAAATCAAAAAGGTAATCACGTAATTCTTTTCAAGTTGTCCCCAACTTTCAATCATCATGCAATCGTTTTCAACTTTTCAGGTTGACCCCAACATACGGCCTGATAATCTTCACGACCATGACCTTGATGCGTCACCTGGGCGACGGGCCGCTCTGGGACCTTCTGGTGACCAGCGAAGCCCCCGCCTGCAACCAGTACTGGTGGGCGCACCTGCTGTACATCAACAACTATATCTATGACGACTCGCATTGCTTCCCGCAGAGTTGGTAAGTCGCCTTCAAATTGAATTAACGATGTACACATGGCACTTTTACTATGGGAAAAGCCGGAGAAGATATTGTGTATTTTGGTATCCAGACCTTGATATTTTCTATGGAAGATTAAACATGAATTTTCGCGATCGGGGTTAATTTATTGATAATTGGGTTAATTGATTGAGATTGGCTAGTCTGCGCACAAGAGTAAGCCCATTTATAAAAAAATAGTAAATCAACGTAGCATGGTAGTACCTAGCACTCATGACCATATATTTATATTTTGTCTAAGGTACAGTGGAGCAAATCTCGACTGGGGGCCAAATAATCGAATCGTAATCGAAATACACAAAGAAATACCTGTTTATACACAAAGTCTTAGAAGAAATTAATCATAATATCTCTCTCAGGTACCTAGCAGCAGACACGCAACTATTCGGAGTAGGGCTGCTTCTATGCATCCTTTTCCGAAAATGGCGTCCCCAGCTGCTAGCACTCGGCGTCATGCTTGTTATCTCGATCATCATTCCTGCAGCGCATACCTACTTCCAGGATCTTGACGCTGTAGTTCTCCAGAGTCCAGAGTAAGTGGATTGAAAACTGTTTTACCAAGCAGATATCATAAGGAGCGATACGGTCATTACTGCTAGATGGTTTAATTGAGAAGTAGAAGGGAAGAGAGTGCACCTATACTTTTTCCGAGGATTCTATTCCTAAAATGGCGTTCTCAGCTGCGTGCGCTCAGCGTCATGCTCGTCATCTCCATCTTCTACACCTACTTCCAGGATCTTGACACTGTAGTCCTCCACCAGAGTCCAGAGTAAGTAGACATTTTAGTCTAGTTGGCAGACTAGGCAGTAAGACCGACTGAATCAGTCCTGCTGTGTTCTAAGTGGATATGGACACTAGGGAGTGCACCTATCCTTGTTCCTAGGACTCTCTCCCTAAATGTCGTCCTCAGCTGCTGGCGCTCAGCGTCATGCTGATCATTTCCATCATCATCCCTGCAGCGCATACCTACTTCCAGGATCTTGATGCTGTAGTTCTTCAGAGTCCAGAGTAAGTGGAATCTATACTCCAGTAGACGTCATTAAGAGAGACCAGGTTATTGCTCAAGATCCTCTTAACGATCGATAGACAGCGTCAAGACTGACTGAGATTTCATTACTGCCAGGTGTTAAAAGTGGTGAGAGAATGCATCTGTAGTTTGGAGTTCCAGGACCTCGGTGACATGGTCTTTCAGAGTTTGAGTAATGCCAGAAGGCAGATAGAATTAAGAGTGGCAGAGAGGTGGGTGCATTAACAGACTAGGTACTCTATGGAAATTAATTTCAATAAATTATACAAATCACAAAGCGACTATGATTACTAAGAGATGTTAGAGATGTATAGAGTCTCTAAGTGTCAAAGTACATCTAAGAAAAAGAAAAATTATACATGATGAAAAAAAAATACGAACTGATACAAATAAAAGATAACTAAAATAACTTTAGAGTTTTACAACTCTTGATTTGATGTCTCAACTAAAGAAAAAAAAATACTTAATCTACTTATTTTTTCTTGGAGATGTATATGGTCTCCAAGAGTCAGAAAGAAAATAAACAAACAAACAAACATGCTGTTAATTATATTATATTATCTTTTATCAGAACCCTACGCAGTATTTACCGCTTTGACGACACTTTCCGCCTGGTATTCGTCCGTGGACACACGAACCTCTCCACCTACACTTTGGGCATCGCTGGAGGATTGCTCGCTTACTATTGGCTGAAGAACGACCAGATCATCTCTGCACGACTACAGGTTAGCGCTCCTTTCCTGCTTCGGCCTTTTGCTTTGCGGGTTCGAATCCCGGTAAGGGCATTTATCTGTGTGATGAGCACAGATATTTGTTTCTGAGTCATGGTTGTTTTCTATGTATGTAAGTATATCGTTGTCTGCGTACTCACAACACAAGCCTTCTTGAGCTTACCGTGGGACTCTGTCCGTGCTAATAATATTTATTTATTCCTGCTGAATATTCAGGCACACCATCTTATTTAACTACAATCAGTTGCCGAGATAACTCTTCTATAATACCTCTATCGTCCGCCGTCTCATCATTCACTTTTTTTTTTATACTACGTCGGTGGCAAACAAGCGTACGGTTCGCCTGACGGAAAGCGGCACTTGTTTTCGTTTCATAATTATCATCTTCACAGTTCGAAGCGCTGGTGGTCTCTTAAGCGTGTGACTTTCAATCCGGAGGTCGCGGGTTCGAACCCGGCACGTACCAATAAGTTTTTCGGAACGTATGTGCATTTTGCATGTCATTTGATATGTGCCAGTCGCTTTTCGGTGAAGGAAAACATCGTGAGGAAACCGGACTAATTCCAATAAGGCCTAGTTACCCTTTGGGTTGGAAGGTCAGATGGCAGTCGCTTTCGTAAAACTAGTGCCTACGCCAAATCTTGGGATTAGTTGTCACAACGGACCCCAGGCTCCCATGAGCCGCGGCAAATGCCGATCATCTTCACAGTTCATCCGTCTTTTCTTCGGTTTTCCTCTCCCGTTTATTCTTTCCACATTGATTCTTCTTGTCACATGACTATCATCCCTCTGTATCACATTTCTGTACCACGCCAGCCGATTTGCTCTTACTTTTTTTACAAGCTTTTATTTAACTTCAAATCATTTAAGATTCGATTTAAAAATATTCTCCTCAAGAAGCAAACAAATGGGATTCCATTCGGGTACTTGGTTGCAGATTTCAGAATATAATCTGTTGGGAACAGTAGTCAAACTAGGCTTACATACTTGCGATTTTAACATTAACACTATCCAGAAAACATCACACGATATGCACATAAGATAACATTCACACTATACACTTTACACTTGTTTTCATTTTAATGTTATAGAAATCGTTATTATATAAGTAATTATTTATCTATTGTGATTGTGACCTGGGTTCCGGCAGAAAATCAGTGCTTCGGTCGAAAGAGCGAAGCGTATCACTGAGCCCCGACCCTTTTGTCCTGCTGCAACGCACACAGTTTGTATTTTCTTTTTCTTTTCTCTTTTTTGTTATTGTTGTTTTTTTTTTTACTGTCTCAATTGTATTTTACTGTTCTGTCTCTTTTTTATGTTGCGCCTAATTTGTGTGTTTTAAATTGTGTATTGTATTTTGTGTGTTTGCAGTCTGCCAAATAAATGACTTATCTATCTATCTATCTAACTTGCCTTGTTATGTTGGTGTGCGTCAAAACGTAGAAGTTAAATTTGACCCACTTCCCGGTTTCCGATTGAGCTGAAATTTTGCACACATATGTAAATCACGTGACAATGCAATATTATGGTATCATGGAGCTGATCTGATGATGGAGCACAAAGGTCGGTCGGTCATAGGAACTCTGTTATGAAACGTCGTATCCCCATCGAGTAAGGGGGTTTTAGAAACGTCTCGGAGAGCAGTAGATGACTGTTGAAAGAAAAGGTACAGTCGGCGATAAAAGCTTGTGCCAAAAATGTTTTTTTTTTGCAAAAAAAATTATTCTAATATTCGCTTTATTTATTATTTAAATGTATTTCAGAAATTCCCCTGGATCCAGTGGCTGATGTTCCCCACAGGAGTAGGCCTGATCCTCATTGGCGGCATCTTCTACATAGACGGCTTTGAACCCTCCACCCTGCTCAGGGTTCTTTACGCATGCCTCAACAAGCCCATCTTCCAAGCGGTGGTCATTGTCATTATAATGGCCTGCATCTTTAGGGTTGAAAGTAAGTTATATTCATATTCATTTAGCCCCACTTGCACCAACCACTGAACTCAGGGTTAGTGGGCTGTCATCTGTCTAATTCCATATGAAATGGAGGGTTAACCCTCGAGTTACCCCTCCATTTTCGTTGGTTCAAGTGGCCCTTGTTTGTTTTTCATTAACATACGTTCCGAAATAAGTACGTGTCGAAAATTCGATTTCACAAAAAGGTGTTGAAAATGTAATATCAAAAAAATCCTGGTGGTACTTGGCTCGAATTCAAAAATGTTATATCAGAGGATTTGGCAAAACGACTGCAGTATTTGCAAATTCTGATACTAATGTGTTACCAACTTACCAGCTAGTGGCCTTTTAGGGTTCCGTAGTCAACTAGGAACCCTTATAGTTTCGCCATGTCTGTCTGTCCGTCCGTCCGTCCGTCCGTCCGTCCGTCCGTCCGTCCGCGGATAATCTCAGTAACCGTAAGCACTAGAAAGCTGAAATTTGGTACCAATATGTATATCAATCACGCCAACAAAGTGCAAAAATAAAAAATGGGAAAAAATGTTTTATTAGGGTACCCCCCCTACATGCAAAGTGGGGGCTGATATTTTTTTTCATTCCAACCCCAGCGTGTGATATATTGTTGGATAGGTATTTAAAAATGAATAAGGGTTTACTAAAATCGTTTTTTGATAATATTAATAGTTTCGGAAATAATCGCTCTTAATGGAAAAAAAAGTGCGTCCCCCCCCCTCTAACTTTTGAACCATATGTTTAAAAAATACGAAAAAAATCACCAAAGTAGAACTTTATAAAGACTTTCTAGGAAAACTAGTTTAGTTAGTTAGACTTTCAGTAGTTTTTGAGAAAAATACGAAAAACTACGGAACCCTACACTGAGCGTGGCCCGACACGCTCTTGGCCGGTTTTTTTAAGGAGCGTAATCTAACATAGTTAAGTCATGTGCTCTTATTTAATCAATAAAAAATATTGGCAACAATGTACAGCACATACCTTTTTCAAGTAAGGGCAAGTATTAGCGATGTGAGTAATGATAATTACGAAGTGCACGCAGTCAGCAGATTTCGGAAAATTAATTTTGCAGTTAATTTACATAACTATGATTAAGGCCCACTTGCACCAACCACTTAACTCAAGGTTAGTGGGCTGTCATTTGTCATATTCCATATAAAATGGTGGGTTAACCATCGGGTTACCCCTTCATTTTCGGTGGTGCCAATGACCCTAAGCGATACGCGGAAGCGAATGCTAATGGATCATATTATCTTTTGTGTTTTTTTTTGTTTTTCGTTAAATTCAACACGTAGCTATGTTCATTATCAGGAACCACCATATATACTCGTATCACTTTTAGTTAAATTCGCAAAAAAAAAATCATACATAATAAATGAATTTATAGATGTTTCGGGTGTCCATGGGCGGCGGTGATCGCTTACCATCAGGCGACCTGTCTGCTCGTTTGCCTCCTATCCCATAAAAAAAAAAAATATTAGTGAGAGAGATTAGCTTTAGACTATATGCTATTGATTTAGCAGCGCCATCTCTCGAGCTGTGTTGAAACCAACCTGAGTTTGGTTCACATGGGGGGCAAGAACCATACCGTTCTACCCTAGGGATGGTCAGAGGGCGCTACGAGTCCTTGTATAGATTACTCACATGAGAGATAATTTCGACCTCAGCAGCTGGGTGGCCTAGCGGAAATAGGCATCTGCCGCGATTGCAGGGTACGCTGGTTCGATTCCAGCCTCAGGCACTGGAGGCCTTGGTCACTTTTTCTTTCATATGTGTAATTTACTTCGGTTTTAATTTAACGGAATTCAATAAAACCCGGTTGTACATTTTCGATCCTCGAGACCTCGACTAAAGTATTGTATGTATTTCAGACACGTACCGCAGCATCGTGGAGTGGCGAGGCTTCTCCTGGATGGCTCGTTGCACGTACAGCGCTTTCTTAGTTCACGGCTCCATACAGCGGGGACTTATCGGGACTACTAGGGAACCTACTTTTATGACTGACTACTACGTGGTATGTATTGTTGCTTGACTGCCGCTCAACGAGGGTGCGGTGTGCTGATGACGGGAGGACTTATGGAACTGACTTATTCCGTCTGTTATCCTTTGAGTCGTCGGCAACCCGAACCCTCCTTGGAACTTGTGCATTCCTTTTTACTGTGTATTTAACACAGCAAAAGGGAATGTACAAGTTTCTAATGCGCTCTTTGAGTTGCAACGCGCTCTTTGAGTTGCAGGCGTCCATGGGTGCGTATCGATCGATATAACTTTTTTTGATATATTTTTAGTCGTTATAACGATCATTTGATATAATTATTGAATCATATAACAAAAAATAATATACTAACGTCCATAGGTTACGGTGACCGCTTTCCATTAGGCGGGCCGTACGCTTGTTTTTTTATACTACGTCGGTGGCAAACAAGCATACGGCCCGCCTGATGGAAAGCGGTCACCGTAACCTATGGACGCCTGCAACTCAAACAGTGTCACATGTTTGCCACCGACGTAGTATAAAAAAAATACTGCTACGACATTGTTTCGGGCCAATTTTGGAGGCCCCTCTACAGGCATATAAAAGCCCACGCGTCAGCTAAACTCCGACCGAGCACACAATAATTGGCCCGAAACATGTCGCAGCAATAGCGATATAATAACGTGAGTACAACCGTAGATTCATTAAATTCACCAAAAACATATGTAACTCCGTATAGACAGATAAAGTCTAAGAAAAAAAAACGTACTTCGGAACCATAGAGAAAGAGGTACGGTGGGCTAGATGGCGATACACCTTTGGGGGACTCTCGGCTAGATGGCGCTAATAATGGTATTTGACATTTTAACACCTGTCAAGCTAAGAATATGGGCCAAATTGTCAAAACAGAGGTTCAAAAGTTTGAAGCCTGTGTCGAGAGATGGCAGTCTATGCACTGTGACTACACATTTTTCTTTGGCAGTAACTCTGTAGAAACTCGATCCTCTTTGGTCTCACGAAAGTTTAACGTATATAAAATAATATTTGTTTCTTATTTAAACAGATGACAATACTCGCATCGACCATCTTCCTTTCCTACGGACTGGGCGCACTACTCTGGATCACCGTAGAATCTCCGCTCGCTCAGGTTTCCAAAGCGGCCCTCACGCCGCCCCGACGAGAAAAGAAGGAACCAAATGAAGAAGTCACTACTAAAGTCTAACCTCAGCATGCTATTAAGTTCATACAGGATGTAATTTTTATAACCAGCAATAAGGACAATATTTGCGTAAAGTAGCGGATTTGTTACCACTACTCGACACTAGATGTCATGAGTGTCGTGACAAAGGAAAAGCGTATGCTCATTGCTCAGTAATTTTACAACTGAAATAATATTCAGAATGAAAATACTCTGAATAAAATATGTTTAGGTTAAAATGTACTTAATTTAGTTTTTGTTTAGGTGTTGTTAACTAGATTATAAGTTTGTACCAACGAAATTAAATAAATATCAAATAAATATTAAAAAATGGCCTTCTTTATTCCTATACGATAAGTCAATTTTGAAAAACAAAGCTGCACCTTTTATCATAGTCCTAGAGGTAAGAGGGACACTATAAAATATCCAATTTTTATACCCACTATTTTATTTTTAAGCTGACACTATACCTAACTGACTACTAGGGTGGCGCCATCTGTCATAGCCTTTGAGTGTGCCTCCTCATTGCTCTTCCATGCAATATTATAGCAACCTACGATCGCCCAAGAAGTGGTGCTGGGGAAATGGAGATGGATCGGACATACCCTTCGAAGAGGAGCTACCAACAGCGCTAGTATCGCGTTTGAGTGGCGGCCTCAAGGAGGGAAGCGAGCCCGCAAACGCCCCGTACACACCTGGAGGCAGAGTTTAGAGAACTAGCTGCGGGAATTTGTACTAAGCTGAATCGAGGTCAAAGCTGCAAAGCTGTATAATAAAGAGTACTATCATACAGTATGGCCACTCCCTGCTCCCCGCTGAAAGTGCCGCCCGCTCTCGTTTACCACACAGTTACCGCCTGTCAAGAAGTGTGCGTAGGAACAGGAACGCGCTTCTTTCATAAAGATCGCCATTTTCCGACGGGCCAAAGCGGTAGCCAAAGTGCCAATGATAGAAATAAGTGAGAGCATTGTGACGACCGGTCTGGCCTAGCGCGTGTTGACCCTGCCTGCTACGCCGCACGGTGGGCTGGATGGCTCGAAAAGAGGACATTCGCACTTTTTTTAGAAAATCATGTTTTGAACAATGCTATCCGATAGAAAATTATACAAGGAACAATAAATGCAGAATACATTTTTTTCGAAATAAGGCGAATTGACAGCAGAAAACAATAAAGTCTGTTTTTTTTGTATGAGACCCAAAATTAGGTATCTTGTTATCAGAAACTATTAGCGGTCCCGTCTTCTATCTTTCAAGACTGTTCTTCTACTTTTATAGAGTAGGAAACGATAAGCAGATTTTTTATACAGCTGCTGTTTTTTTTAGTCCAGTAAAAAGTCCACACATTTTCGATTTTTTCGTTTAGGTCTTTTTTTTCCACAATATTTTTCGATAGTTTAATTCTATAATAATAAAAAAAATTTACAGATGCGATGATTTTTGACATTTTTTTTGGGAAATAATTGATTTTGGTTCAAATTTGTTAGTTATTTATTAACAACTCAATCATTTTTAGAAATGTTATGTATCGTATCGTTATTATTATACCATAACCATATTTTTTTAATTGTTTATTGTTTATTTTAAGTGACATGTGTCTATTTTAAACCATTAGATTATTTACTTTTTACTTGTATGAAAAATGTAAAAATATACTTCGGATTTTTTTTATAACTTAATAAACGTGACATATATTTTGTGTTACTATCATTTTTCCTTTTAACTATCGAAATATAATGTAAAAACCCAAAAAAGACATAAACGAAAAAAATCGAAAATGTGTGGGCTTTTTACTGGACTAAAAAAAAAACAGCACCTGTATAAAAAATCTGCTAATCGTTTCCTACTCTATAAAAGTAGAAAAGCAAAGTCTTGAAAAAGGTAGAAGACGGGACCTCTAAAAGTTTCTGAGAAACATGATACCTATTTTTGGGTCCCATACAAAAAAAACAGACTTTATTTTTTTCTGCTTATTTCGAAAAAAATTATAGCATTTTTCAAAAAATGATTTTCTGAAAAAAGTGCGAATGTCTTCTTTTGGAGCCATCCAGCCCACCATGCGCCGCGGTCCCGGGTTCGAATCCCGGTAAGGGCATTTATCTATGTGATGAACTCCTGAGTCATGATGTTTTCTATGTATATAAGTATTTGTATATTATAAATATCGTTGTCTGAGTTCCTGCAACACAAGCTTTCTTGAGCTTACCGTGGGACTCAGTCAATCTGTGTAAAAATGTTCAAAAAAAAAGTCTTGTGTAGGCCCTCTTTGCACCTATGGGGTGCCCTAGGACATGCAACAACAACATTCTTTAAAGCGCTGACTAGACACGGTTGCGACAAAATGTATAAATATTTTCTTGTCTATTATAAAAGACGCTAATTGTATTAAAACATACAGGTTTTTGAAACACGTCACAGTCACTAGTCCCAAAACACAAATAATCCGCAAGCGATTGAAAAACCAGTTCGATTTTATAAGTTGTTGCTTGTTTTGATAGTTGAAAAGGTTTTTATTGTATAAAAAAACTTGATAATGAATTGATGATCATGAAAAGGAATTCGAAATAGAGATATCTACTTTCAGTCTTAGAATAGTAAATGCCACGGGATACAGATATGGAAAATTAAAAAAAAAAAGTTTTTTTTGCAAAAATTTCATTTTTGACACAAGCTTTTATCGCGGACTGTACCTTTCTTTCAACAGTCATCTACTGCTCTCCGAGACGTTTCTAAAAACCCATTACTAGATGGGGATACGAAGTTTCAAACAGAGTTCTATGACCACCTTTCTGCTCCATCATCAGATCAGCTCCATGATACCATAATATTGCATTGTTACGTGATTTACATATATGTGCAAAATTTCAGCTTAATCGGAAACCGGGAAGTGAACACACTAACAAGGCAAGTAGAATAAAAGCTTGTAAAAATTACTTTAAAAAAAACATACAGACGAATTGAATAACTAATAACCTCCATCCTTGATATTGGGAAGTCTGTATAAAGAATAATTTTATTACGTACCTATCTAGTCTGAAAATTTTGTCCCAATCCAATTTCTCACCTAGCTGGAAGTGGAATATGGATTCATCATTGAGATGCTTCTAAATGGAAGATGGAGATCAAACTACCTACCTACAATACTCTACTTTTATTGAAAAACAAACAATATTGCACAACTACGAACTTAGAACTAAAAATAAATAAAATAAATTAGGTTCCTTATAAATAAAAAAACTTCGCCAAGTCGTTGCCACTGGCCGCATTGCCACGTTGGATGGCAATGCTATTGCGTTCAGCAAAATATTGGCCAGCCCCCTTGTCACTTGTGACAGCAATTAGGAGCGTCGCTAGATCTTGGCAGAGCCAACGCGCGCTTGGCCCCAGTGTTTCGACCGTAAACGCCGCATATTGTTTGGCAAAGGTATGTTTCGCAATGAATTTGTTTGGTCAAATTATCATTTTTTTTTAGTATTTATGAATTTATTTGTGAATAACATATTTACACAATTTTTAAATAATATTATAGGTAAATTAAACTTAATAAATCTAAAATTATTCTAAAATTAAACTTAAAATAAAAATTAAACTAAATAAATCTAAAATTAAACTAAAATAAATCTAAAAACGGCCCCTGTGGCTGTGGCATAGTACCGAAGACGCTGGCAGCATTTCCTCACTGGATTGTCAAGCTAATACGCTGAGCGAGGAAGCTGCCAGCTCTTCGGTCTCCGGTGGCGTCTCTTAGTCTCTTCGATAAGTCCTTGAAGAGACTTAGAGCGCCAGGGCCCCACGGGCCAAGGGTCTCGACGCCGAATGGGATAAAAATATATTCGGCGCCGAGACCGCTGTACTTTCCTACCTTCAATTTCTCGGCCGCCTCTGCTGCTGACGCTGCCCTCACGGAGGTTCGGTGAAATTATCATTTGGCACAATTTTACCTACTTAGTCAATTTTACCTACTTAGTTTATTTAGACAAAACTTTATTTCGCAAACGTTTTTAATGGCAAAACTGATATCCCATGTTTGGTAAAAAAATTACATTGAAAATTTTGAAAATAGGCATTTGCATTTTCATTTTCCACGGGATTCTTTTAATTCACATTCCTAAACAAATTTTGCCAACTACATGTTTGTTTATCAAATTAATCTTTCCCATATTAACATTTGACAAAATTAAAATCCGTCAAATGATAATTTCCCAAACAGTTGCAATGCAATTTGTAAAACCTCAACTGATTTATTCCCAAGTGGACAAGAAAAGTTTGCTCAACTTTTTTTTGTCAAATTAATTACTGTCAACTATTTTTTGTCAACTATTTTTTTTGTCAAAGAATGTTTCTACAGATTACACCATGCAAAACTACATTTGACAATAAATATTACAAGGCATAAATATAATGTAATAATTTTATTAGTATTGTAACAGAAATCTCGTGTGTGACAGAGTCAGTTTAGGTGCGACGATGAGCGAAGCGAGGAGGAGCCTGTTAGGTTGACAACAATAAGCAAACCGAAAATTAGTATTTAATGTAATGAAAAATTAATAGAACATAATGATCTTTAAAAAATCAAGTTTCTTTTTAATACAATGTATCTGTCTATTGTAAAATGTATATTGTCTAAATATTAATAGTTATTATGGCAAATATGTATATGTCACATGATTAGTTGGGAAATGATTAGTTGCCTTTTTTTAATTTTTGGGATAGATTGTTTGGGATATGAAAATGGCAAATAACTTTTGGTAATCCATTAGTAACCCCATTTCTACACAGAATCACAAGTTTTCAATTATTATAAAAATTGACGGCAGATTTTTCATCTTTTATGGCTTAAAACCTTTCGTGCGCCATTTAATTACAACATATTGGGAAATGGAAATTTTGCCTAAATAATTTGAATACTGAAAACATTTGACTAAATAATATTTGGTAAAATGAAATTTGACAAAGTAATTATTTGGGAAACAAATAATTATGTACTTGCCAAAAAAAGTTTTGCTAAATGTCAATTTGCGATAAATTGTTTTGCCAAACGTATATTTGGGAAATGATAAATTTCTTCTATAGAAGCTATCTACGAGTGACCGAGTGTACACAAATGGAGCTAGACTGTAGAGAATTAGGCTAACAAAGAAAATACAAACAGAATTTTGGCATGACTTCACCATAGGTGTAATTATAAATAGTTTCGTTCCGATAATACATCAGGTTGTTTTTAAATAAAAAAAACCTGTTAATAGAAGTCTATTGACGTAAAAGCAATATTAAATATTGGAATAGGTTAGCGATTTTGATAAATTATAAAATTAGTGGTATATTTAAGAGTAGGTTATACTAGTAGTGAATTAAGTATGTAGGTACTATAAATGAATTGTTTGACGTATTAGGTATTAGAATATTTTTTTGTAATGTACGATGTTTAAAGTTTATAAGGTACAGCGGGGCCAATCTCGGGGGGGGGGGGGGTCAAATGTAACTGGTCCATTTTTTCCATTTTTTTTTAATGTTTGCATTATTAATTAGAGTGTCCACCGGTTATATTATGACAGGCGTGTTCAGAGGATACATGTAGTACTCAACATCATAGTGTAATGAAAAAACCGGCCAAGAGCGTGTCAGGCCACGCTCAGTGTAGGGTTCCGTAGTTTTCCGTATTTTTCTCAAAAACTACTAAACCTATCAAGTTCAAAACAATTTTCCTAGAAAGTCTTTATAAAGTTCTACTTTTGCGATTTTTTTCATATTTTTTAAACATATGGTTCAAAAGTTAGAGGGGGGGGACGCACTTTTTTTTCCTTTAGGAGCGATTATTTCCGAAAATATTCATATTATCAAAAAACAATCTTAGTAAACCCTTATTCATTTTTAAATACCTATCCAACAATATATCACACGTTGGGGTTGAAATGAAAAAAAATATCAGCCCCCACTTTACATGTAGGGGGGTACCCTAATAAAACATCTTTTTCCATTTTTTATTTTTGCACTTTGTTGGCGTGATTGATATACATATTGGTACCAAATTTCAGCATTCTAGTGCTTACGGTTACTGAGATTATCCGCGGACGGACGGACGGACGGACGGACGGACGGACGGACGGACGGACAGACAGACATGGCGAAACTATAAGGGTTCCTAGTTGACTACGGAACCCTAAAAATGGAATAGTTACAATTGCCCCTCAGTCGAGATTTGCCCCGCTGTACCTTATGACGTTTTAATCTTAACATTTGACCAGAAATACGCTGTTAAAGTTACGCAGGTTCCTCGCGAGTACCCTATATACATGGTGTTTTTTCTCGCACAAAGTACATTAGGTACTATACTAGTACATCACTCGTTATGTCCAAAATTCAAAGGACCATTATGTACTGTAGAACGTCGTACGATACACGTGCAAGGAAGGAATTTGTATATCGATAAAGACGAGTGGCGTGAGTAACAATTTGAGGCAAAGCTGATTTTTTTTAATAAAGACGCCATGAGTATTTTTTGACTCAGTTAAACCCCGTTGCGTACAATACTTTTTCTACGATCATTCACTTACTTTTTAATAGTCTTCTAGAATTAAATAACTTTCGTGAAATTCCTATTGTTTCCTGTATTTTGACGTGTCGGCCTCCCCTTTGTTCCTGCACTGTCGCTCGCACTCCCCCGCCCCGCCGCCATCCCCGGGCCGGCTCCCCGCGAACCCATTATAGGCTTCCTAACAATGCGTTAAAGGCTAAACGTATGCGTGGGTGCGCGGGGAGCTGTCCTGCGGCTGGCATCTTTTATGTAGGGTTTTAAAGATTTATGCAAGACACTGTAAATGACGATTAACACTACGGGAGTAGAAAAAATTGTAAATAGGGTGCTTTATTTAAGCGGTATAATTTTAATTTGAGAAATGAACGCTTCATCGTGAATTGCATAAATATCTATATTTTTTTTAAACCTGTCGGCCTAGTCAAAGTGACTCGTTGACACTACGTGGCGACCGAAACGCAGTCTGGCTTTTTAGGGTTCCGTAGTCAACTAGGAACCCTTATAGTTTCGCCATGTCTGTCTGTCCGTCCGTCCGTCCGTCCGTCCGTCCGTCCGTCCGTCCGTCCGTCCGTCCGTCCGTCCGTTCGTCCGTCCGTCCGTCCGTCCGCGGATAATCTCAGTAACTGTTAGCACTAGAAAGCTGAAATTTGGTACCAATATGTATATCAATCACGCCAACAAAGTGCAAAAATAAAAAATGGAAAAAAATGTTTTATTAGGGTACCCCCCCCCCGCTACATGTAAAGTGGGGGCTGATATTTTTTTTCATTCCAACCCCAACGTGTGATATATTGTTAGATAGGTATTAAAAAATGAATAAGGGTTTACTATGATCGTTTCTTGATAATATTAATATTTTCGGAAATAATCGCTCCTAAAGGAAAAAAAAGTGCGCCCCGCTCTAACTTTTGAACCATATTATGTTTAAAAAATATGAAAAAAATCACAAAAGTAGAACTTTATAAATACTTTCTAGGAAAACTGTTTTGAACTTGATAGGTTCAGTAGTTTTTGAGAAAAATACGGAAAACTACGGAACCCTACACTGAGCGTGGCCCGACACGCTCTTGGCCGGTTTTTTTCTTAAAGAAGTGCGATAGAGAGAGCTAGCTACGATAAGCTTACAGAGTTTGAGCACTTGAGCGACTGGCTAGGTGGGCCAGCCAACGTCACAAGCGCTGTTATACGCAAACCTACGTTATTAATAAGTAACGTGACGCTAGGCGTCCCCGATTGTGAATTTATAAAACTCGAAATTATTGACCATGATATCCATATGCTGATACGTTCTCAAACTTGTAGTTTAGTACAAACTGACCTCTAAAAAATATTAGCCATTAAATTAAATTACTAGTATGAAATAATAGATACATAAAATTATATAACAGACATAATATTCAACTAGGTAAAAAAAAAAAAAAATTAAAAATTTAATCTGTTTATTTCTAAGAAACGTGCATGCATTTATAATATACTTAACTGCTAATCTTAAATTGAAAAGATTATTTGAGTTAAGGAGTCTAGTTACATATGAATTGTTCTTTATTTTATTTATACATAATTAAGTTTTTTCGTTTTTAATAAGTGTTTTTTCAGTATATAACGAGCTTGGTACAGGTGAATTTATAGAAATAATTTTATTTTTTATAAAAAAAATATAAGCTTTATGAAGTGGTGAAAAGTGTGTGTAAATAAAGTGAATACAATGTTTGAAAATAATAAAATTGTTGTAGTACCCATTTTATTATTATTTGCAATTGGTGCGGAAGGAAAGATTTTTGATCTAAATGGTGAGTTTTTAATTTATAAACTTATTTTTAGAAGCTTTTTTTATTAATTTGCAGTGCACCATTTTTAGGGTTCCGTACCAAAATTGTACAACAGGAACCCTTATGGTGCGACTCTGTCCGTCTGTCTGTCCGTCTGTCACATTGTTAAATATCTCGAGAACTACTTATGCTATCGATGTGAAATTTGGAATTGTTATAAACATTGTGAACCTCTACAAGTTGAAAGTATTTTTTTTAAATTAATTAATGTAAATGATAGAAAATGGCCAAAATGAAAGGGGGGCAAACTGAAAATTTCAAGTAACTAGGTCAAGTGGGGTATCGTTAGAAAGAGCTCAAATTGTACATATCAAAACTATTTTTTATAATTTTTTGGTTGTGGAAAAAAAATGTTTTTTGAAGGAAAATGTAAAAAAAAATACCGTCCCCCCCCCCCCCTTATCTCCGAAGTTTACCAACATAAATGTATAAAATTTTAACCAAACATGGCTATTGTAATGAATATTACAGGAAAAATAAAATCGTACACGTATCTTGAAAACTTTTTTTTTAATTAATTTAAATACGGTTGTACTCACGTTATTATATCGCTATTGCTGCGACATGTTTCGGGTCAATTCGGAGGCCCCTCTTCAGGTATATAGGAGTTCACGCGACGGCTAAACTCCGCAGACGATAGCGATATAATAACGTGAGTACAACCGTATTTAAATTAATTATTTGAATATGTCTCACGAAAGTTTAACGTGTATACTTTTTTTTTATTTATAAAAACCCTTTCAGATTTACATTTTCAATTTCAACACCCTGGCGGGTGTTTATTATACCTGTATTTTTTAACAAAATAACAATGAAATTACCTGCTTTCAAATAGAGGCAAAATGGTTAAAATCGGTTCACGCAATAAACAATTATTCCATAAAAATCATCTTCCATACTAGCTCGCGCGCATTATTACTCAATTTGCCGATACGAGTAGATGTCGCTGTACGTTGAACGCTCATTTCCTACATCGCGTTTTTCCTGATATAATGAGGTCGGTTCAGGAGCGTTCTTGCGACATGTCGTAAGTCTGAAACTATTGAAGTCGAATAGTCTTGATTTTATTTGGACGTTGTCTAACAATAAAATTGTATATTAAAATATTACTTGTTATGTGAGAAATTGAGTCTTGAGGGATTTAGTCAAATCTGTAGAGTTCTATGATAACATTTTGATGATTCAACTATTGAAAGTTTGTACGGAACCCTCGGTGAGCGAGTCCGACTCGCACTTGACCGGTTTTTTAAGTATTTGTTTAAATCTAACCAATCTCAGTAAGGCTTAGTTATCGTTCAGGTTGGAAACTCAAAAGGCAGTCGCTTTCGTAAACGTAGTAGTGTCTACGCCAAGTCTTGGGATTAGTCGTCAAAGCGGACCCCAGCTTCCCATGAACCGTGACGGATGCCGGAATAACACAAGGAGAGTGACGATGATCTTAACTTTATTGAACCCTACCTATTTAATTTACATTATTTTTATACGAAAAACGAACAATTTATGTACTATCTATTAAGTATGTAAGACCGCCTGTTGTTACCTAGTTTTAATCGTTTTATTAATGTAATCTCCTTTTAATAAGTGGTGCACAATAAAGTATATATTATTATTTCCTTTATTTATTTTGCTTCTTAGGTTAAGCTTTTTATAATATGAATATAAAAGTAAAATACAAAAACACATACAAAACAATATAAAAAACATATAAACACATTATAAAAAACCTAACCTAGGGTGCCGCCAGCAGCGGGGCAGGGCCCAAGCTGCCGGTGGTTAGGGCTGCAGAGAGAGGAACCGTCGGACTATCCGCGCCGTGTCCAAGATCACCGCCTTCTGCATCTGGCCCTTGATCCAGCCACCTAGCGAGAGTCTCTTAAGATGTTGATCGAGACTCTTCGCTATGAGACCGTTCGTTGAAACGACTATCGGAACAATGATCGTTGAATCAACATCCCACATGGCGGTTATCTCGTGAGCCAAGTCTAGGTACTTACTGGACTTGTCCTTCTCGGCTTTCACGAGATTCTCATCATGGGGGATGGTGATGTCAACGAGCACGGCCCGGCGTTGCGGTCGATCTATTATCACAATGTCAGGCTTATTGGCTACAATAGTCCTGTCAGTGATAATAGATCGATCCCAATAGAGCGTGGCACGACCATTTTCAAGAACTGGCGCAGGCAAGTACTTGTAGTACGGTACTTCGCGGTCCACAAGGCCGTATTGAAGAGCAAGTTGCTGGTGAATAATCCTGGCTACGAGATTATGTCTGTGCAGGTACTCGCCGTTAGCAAGATGAGAACAACCGGAAATGATATGCCTGAGTGACTCTCCGGGACGGCGGCATGCCCGACAAATGTCGACCGTACCGTCCTTCAGGATATATTTCCGGTAGTTGTTCGTCATCATAACTTCGTCCGCAATTGCACAGGCAAAACCCTCGGTTTCTCCGAAGAGGTCCCCGAATCGTAACCAGTTCACCGATGCGAGCAGGTCTACATCGGGTCCCGTGAGGGCCTTGTAGAACCGCCCGTGTAGCTGCTTGCTCTCCCATACCGCCTTGCGGTCCGCAGTACTTAGTACCACAGGTTTGCGCCAGTTCTCTTTCGCCAAGGAGAGCGGCGTGAGGTTTCCGTCAACTGCCACCACATCACGATGCATCCCACACTCGTTGTTAAGGAAGTAATTCCTGAGATTGTACACCATATTATTATTATTATTATGTCTGAGAGACGAAGCATTCGACGTCATAATTTATTAAAACAAAGTTCATCAACTAATACAACAATGACAAGTTCAGCAGTTTCATCTGTTATTGGAAACACAAGCGTGAGTTATCGTAATACAAAAATTTTTGACCACAGACACGGAGTACAGAAAAATGCCACCATTGTTCACCATGGACGACCACCATGACTGTATGCTGGAGCCAGGAGGGACGTACTGCGTTGTAGACCTGGAACTGTTCTCTCACCGGGAGTCAGAGCTCATGAAGATGATCCACGTTAGTATTGCATGTTTCACATTATTATGCGCAGTGCTCAAAAATTTCTTACCAGTCTGTATAGTTCCGAGCTCATATAACATTACTATTAATTACCTTTTTGATTTTTGTCGAGCTTCCGATATTTCGACGCAGTGTAGTGTGCTTGGACAGACCATCGAGTGTGAATGCGACCAGTGGTAACGTTGAAAGTGAACGCAAGTGGATGTTAACCACCCGCCTTCGTCAGTTTTCCGTGATCATGATATGATGCATGCAACTGCGTCGAAATATCGAGAGCTCGACATAAATCAAAAAGGTAATCACGGTCTATATCTGAAAATAACCATAACTATTAAATACTAACATTAAATATTCAAATTATATAATCAAGTAAATAGGCACCGCTGAGTCCGGTCCATCATAGCACACGTCTTTACGTCGGGTAGTCTGTGCTGCCTGCTTGTTTGTTGGAGGCAGAAGGAAGGGACTGCGTTCAGGACCTGGAGGTGTTTTCTCGTCAGGAGTCTGTGCTCATGAAGATGACCCACGTTAGTATTCATCATCATATTATTTTAGAGCCAGGCCCTTGTCTGTGGAGTAAGCGCCATTCCGTTCCTTTCTCTGCCGCTTTTTTGAGATCCTGATATATCACTACGTTGGTCTTCTCTTTAAGTTGGTCTAAAAACGCACGCCTCGGTCTTCCCCTGCCTCTCCTCTTTTCTATTCGCCCTTCGATTATTGATTTTATGTAAGTATCGTGCCATATCAGGTGCCCCAACATGTTTCCCCTTCTTTTTTCAATTGTTTTTAGCAGAGACCTCTTCTCCCCGACTTGCTCCAATATGTTCATTACTTGTTCACGTTAGTATTATAGTTTTTATAACGATCAACAGCCGCCTCTGAAGTGACGATCGTTGACGTTACGTGCCGATCGAAACGCAGCTTTATATAAACTGCACTACAGAAGAGCTATAGAGAGAGCTTGCTATGAAGCGAAAGCGGTTGTAGCATTTGGTAGGTCACCATGACAGTATGCTGGAGACAGGAGGGAGGTATTGCGTTGTTGATCTGGAGCTATTCTCTCACCAGGAGTCAGAGCTCATGTATGATTCACTTTAGTATTATACGTTTGTTACACTACGTCGGTGGGTAACAAGCATATTACTTATGACTGATAGATAGTCTTCAGCTTAAGCTCCCAGAAAGAGAGGTAGAGATAGAGAGACACACTACTTTTATTTGTCTTAGGTCAAGCAGCAAGTGACGATCACTTACTAAGGCTGGCAGACTACGATAAAAACGGGAGGTGTAAAAGTTTTAGGAGCACCTAACATAGGTATATTATTTTAAGGATGCGACGAATGAGTGTCAGGAGATATGACTGTTAAAGTAAAAGAGATGTGAAAAATTCTTTTAACTTTCATACTTTTTTTGGTAAACTATATAGATTACTAATTATTTAATTTGTATCATTTTCCGGTTAAAAGTATAACATAAAATGCAGATGAAATAATTTATTAGATAATCAGCAAAATAAATAAAAACCTTGCCCTTGGGCACTAAGTCAGTTTTACATAATAACCCGACGAACAACTATCTACTGTTACAACATTGGCTAAAAAATGCAGTGAATACCAATGTCAGTTCGGACTTGACCCCATGATTCGGAGAAGCTGATTATTAAGGAAAACTCTTTTCTAACAAGAGTTTTGAATGATTCACGGTTATTTTCATTAGACTTATATTGACCGGGATATAGACCGTGATTAGTTTTCCGTGATCATGATGCATGCAACTGCGTCGAAATATCGGGAGCTTGACAAAAATCATAAAAGTAATCACGGTCTATATCCCGGTCAATATAAGTCTTTTCCAATATTTGGTTATGATTATTATGTACCTACCTAAAAGGAACAGGCCCCGTAGCCGAATGGCATTTCTACGACGCGAAACGCCACCGAAACGCCGCAGAAAGTTAGTCTGGCTCTGTCGCGATAATACGCAAGAGCGACAAAGATATTAGACGAATGAGATATTGTCGTGAGCGTTTCGTGAACGTTTGTGCATTCGGCTACGCACACTGGTCCCAACAAAAGAGATGCGATGATAGCACGAGCTAGTTCGTGTCATGCCATGAGTAACATGCTATTCTTTTCAGGGTTACTCAGAAGTCACAAAGAAACACTATAACCACACGCAACTGCACAGAGCCGTCTGCCTCACACAAACCTGCAAACACTTCATCGGCCAACGAAACCTCAAAAATGAAGATGACATTTCCAACATCTTGGAAACTTGTCTCAACCAGACTATATGGAAGGATTACAAGTTACAAGCAAGGGTTCTTGCTCTGAAAGAGTGTCAAAGGGAAGGAGATACGGTGACTTATGATGCGAGTGACTATACTTTGGTTGTAGTGCTCCTGGTTTTAATTATGCTGAATTCCCTGGGGACTTTCTATGATGTCTTTAAGGGAGCTGATACCAAGGGTAAGTTTTATTTTGTGATTCTTCTCTGATGACAGATTGTTGTTCATTAAGAGTGATAAATCTTATCCTTGTTTGAGCTCTTACAACCTTCCTCATTGGTAGGAATACAAAACTATGAGTAGGGTGAAGTGCAGTTTTCTGCAAGGTGGTAGGTACTTCCCCAGTTGGACGCTGTCCTAAATCTAAAATTACAATTTTGTTGTGCTGTGCTCTGTCACACAAAGCGAGATATATATTTATGTATTGTACATAGTCCAAAATTAAAGACTGGTCATGAAACTCATGAACCAAAGACGGAGCCACCCTGAGATGCTATCAAATACCAGAAAACTGAATGCCCATTAGATTAGGCATGGCATGGCACCATAAGAAGAAGAGATAAAAATTCGATAATACGACAAAAACTGCATGTTGAGTGATAAAGAGCCCTAGGTTAATCCAGATATAAAAACTTCGTAATGTTTTCAGGTAATCCATACTTGATGTCTTTCTCCTTGTTGCGAAACTGCGGAAAGCTGGTAGCACCGAGCGGAGTTGGACCTGAGCCCAGGCTTAGACGCTTCAAGCTTTTCAACGGGCTTAGGTATGACATTTTTAATTTTTTTAATAATTACTTTATCATCATCATCATTCTCCTTGCGTTATCCTGGCATTTGCCACGGCTCATGGGAGCCTGGGGTCCGCTTTGACCTAAATCCTAAGATTTGGCGTAGGCATTAGTTTCTACGATTCTAATAATTACTTTATATTTTCTAAAAACTGTTTTTCTTCCGTGGATGTCGTAGAAGTCAACTGTTAATTTCCTTTCAACCGTTTCATTACCAAGAGTGGCACTGACATGGTGTTGTCAAAAAAAGCGATATACACCACCAGTGATGAAGGACCGGATTCCCTTTCTGAAGAACCGGCGTCTTTATTAATAAGGGCTAACTCATCCCTGGCGCAATGACGGTTGACGGAGAGACCTAGGGATTTTGAAGCTTGCACCTTCACTGCTGGAGGTATTCGACGCTTAATCTCTCATTTTTGGCGCCTCATTTTATTTACCACTTATTTTTAACCGACTTCAAAAAAGGAGGAGGTTCTCAATTCGACTGAATGTTTTTTTTTTTAATTTATTTTCAGGACAATGACCGTAGTATGCGTACTCTTTTGTCACGTCACTTTCATAATGAACTATGCGTTTGTCAAGAATACCGCGTATATAGAGAGGGTAAGTTAAAAGATTCTATTTCAAGGGTTTTTTTTTATTTAATTGTAAAAATGACCATGGTATCCGTGCTTCCATGCCATCTATCCATGCTTTCGCTTCTTGAGTACAAACTTGAATTGACATATATTAAGTACTTTTTTAGCCTGGTGTAGTGACACTGCTGGGCAAAGGCCTCCCCTCGCTTCTTCCACTCAACCCTGTCAATGTCTTGTGTCAATCCTGCCAACGTGGATAGAATGCGTCCAAGACGTCCCGGCATCTCTTTTTCGGTCTTCCTGAGCCCCAGCGTAAATCCTTTACGGGTTCCTTAATAAAAAAATCCTATATCTATTTCAGGCAGGAGACGATCCTTCTAAGCAGATCCTGTTTAACGGCTCTATAGTGGTGTCCACTTTCTTCGTGATGTCCGGGTTCCTGCTGGCGTTCAACTTTGAGCTTCACGCGGAGAAGCATCGCGTCAGCTGGCTGGAGTTGCCTAGAGGGATGATCTTGCGATGGCTGAGGTAAGTTCAATGCGAATAGTGGATGGATAAAATTTGTGTCATTTTCTACTAGCGTTCTACTTTGAGCTTCATCCGGAGAAGCATCGCGTTAGCTGACTGGAGTTGCCTAGAGGAATGATTTTATGACGGCTGAGGTGAGATTATCTTGTATTAGTGAAAAATTTGGTCTAAATAAGATTAATGCATTCAGTATAGATATACTGAATGGAATCGAACAGTGTCCGCAGTTATTTGCGGTAGGTGCCTAAAGCACTCAAAACCAGGACACGGTGTCAAATTTTTTTTTTTCAAAATTTTCAAAATTTAGGCAATTAAATCTTTATCGTCAAGATAAGTTAGATCAGCTCGAATTGCTCAACGTAGATAAATACTAAGCATATTCCAGGGTATCTGAAGTTAAATTCAGGTGGCATGAGTTTTCTCAGCCAAAAATGTGGCAGGTCGTGCCACTCCCGAATTGGCCTCCACAGTCACCAATCCCGTTATCTAAACAGAAATATATGACATGTGTATTTGACTGAATTTAATTTTTAACAAGCAGAAACGTCTGCTAACGATTCTAAACATTTTTATATTAAAGGAAAAAATGGAAAAAGGAAAAAGAGCATTGCACGGATTGCAAAAAGGATGCGGGTTCAAGTCCCGCCGGAAGCGTAAATATTTCCATTTTTTCCTTTAATATAAAAATGTATTTGACTGTTCACTCCAAGAGTACATCTGAATGTCTGTCAAGTTAATATGTAAATCGTCTGCAATAAACGCCTGTGATGAAAATTTCTCATATCATCTCATTTCAGGTTAACACCAGCGTATGCTCTCATCCTGGGTCTTGTCGCGACCGTGATGAGGCGCCTGGGGACAGGTCCGCTCTGGAACCAGATAGTCACAGTGGAGAGCGACGCTTGCCGGCAGTACTGGTGGGCCCATCTGCTGTACATCAACAACTACATCTATAATGATAACGAATGCATGCCGCAGACTTGGTAAGAAGATTTTGAAAAATTGATCAATCGGACTAAAAAGCAATCACGATGGTAGAAGCTTAGTAGCTACAATATCGATATTGTCTCTCGTTATCGTTACTCAATTACTGCAAAAATTCGCAAAGTGCTACCTCCCTAATGTGGATAATAATTAATATGGTGACATTGGTGACGTAGTTCTTCTTGTACTCCCGTAACAAATTTCCCCAATACAACAGGGTGCCCAAAAGCATCATCTGTGATGTGGTAGGATTGAAAGAGCTCTAGAGTCTAAGTGTATATACCACAAACTTGTTTTAGTTAAAATACTTAACCCAAATTTAATTATTTTCATAAAATTCACTTTTATTTTCCAACAATAAAGTTATTTCCTTTCAGGTATTTAGCAGCTGACACACAGCTCTTCGCTCTAGGGCTGATCTTCTGCATAGTAGCGCGTACGCAGCGGTCACGCAAGATTATACTCGGCCTGATGATGGTTGTGTCCCTGCTGACTCCTGCGCTGCACACGTACTTTGAGGATCTGGATGCCACCGTGACTCAAGGACCAGAGTAAGAGTTTTAAGTTCTTATCATTGACCAACTCCTCGCTATATGTGTAAGAACGAGGTCAGCCTGATGATGGTAGTGACTTTGAGGACCTCAACGCCATCGTGATCCATGGAGAGAGTCTTATGCTTTCATCGTTATAAATAGGGAAAATTCCCTGTTATAGGGTGATAAGATCGAAGTCAGCCTGATTATGGTAGTGTATTTGCTGACTCTTACTCTGTACACTTATTTTGAGGATCAGAGTAATAAGCTTCATATGTTTTTATCATTGGCCAACTCCTCGCTATAGGGTTATAAGACTTCTGCTTCTTCTTCAAGCTAGCTTTTTCCCAGCCTATCGCCCGCTTTCCTGCCTAGTTTTTTCAATTGTTTAGTTCATTTATTAGCCAAATATAAACGACAACGAATATCGATGGTAAAATAAGTTTCACGAATATGTCATGACTATTATCAGTCTTGTCCACATAATTATGTTGCATGTTTAGGTTCATTGCTAAGACGCTCTGAAACTTGTGTAGTTTCAAATTCTCTGCCTACTCCTTTATGAGATACATATGTTTAGGCCATCAATAAAAATATGAAAATTTGTATGCGCCAAAACACTACCTTGCGGCACACCCCAAATATTATAAAACAGCATTTAACACTTAACAAATATTTTTTTTAACGTATTTTCACAGGAACGTGAAAAGTATATACAAAACCGATAACGTGTTCAGACACGTGTACGTCGCAGCACACACGAACCTGGCCTCGTACACGCTGGGCATGGGAGGCGGTCTGCTGGCGTACCACTGGCTCACTGAGGGGAAGGACTTCGAACACTTTAAAGTAAGAGTTTAATTGATTAAATTGAGAATATCCAATAGAAACTCTCGGTGAAGGAAAACATCGCGAGGAAACCGGACTAATTCCAATAAAGCCTAATTACCCTTTGGGTTGGAGGGTCAGACGGCAGTCGCTTTCGTAAAAACTATTGACTACGTCAAATCTTATGATTAGTTGTCACAACCGACCCCAGGCTCTCAGGAGCCGCGTCAAATGCCGGGATATTTACGGGATATTACAATTTAATGCAACGTATCTTCGGCTGGAATTAATTGTATTTAATGTAATGTAATTTTGACTTTTTTTTATTTAATGTAATGTATTATTTTTTTTTTAATTAATCAATGTAATGATTTAATGTTAATGGGTAAAATCATTTAATGTTAATGTAATGATTGTTGGTAGTAGGTATGTTTCATTTAGAAAGGTAGAAATATCATGGTTTAGTTAAGATTTGTACATATGTAAAAGTTGTGAATATTTTGCATGCTATGAAGAATGGCTAATTAAGGAGTACCTTCACTTTGAATAATATCTGTAATCAAACCAAAATAAATTGCAAAATAAATTGATTGATTGATAAAGCAAGGAGGATGATGATCCAATAGGAACTATCCAAGTGCCTCATAGATGCTTCTGGTGCCAATATTTCGCTTAGCAGATCAGCATTACTATCCATCGGGGTAATGCGACCAGCCTTTTGGTTACCTTACCTAACAACAAAGACTTATGGCATTTTTTTTATTTGTTTAGTAAAAATATAACATATGGTGAGATGATATTGGAATGATAGAAACTCACCAAAGACAGGGTTGGTTTAAAAGAAATGAGCCTTTCCCCAGTAACGGGACAATAAAATAAGGAGGCTATCAATAAAATTGGAGGCCCAAAAATTGTGGTGTAATAAATAAATATACTGTAATTTTGCCTAAAAGACAGTTAGATCAGAAGATTTTCGCTCAAGCCTTTTAGGATAAAGGTAAGTATTTGATATCGCAATTAGTTATGAGATGAAGAGAGCGAGAATAGTAACTATGACATAATAAAGTGTGGGGTGTGTTTAAACAAAGATCGTAATACTGTTTCATGTCGGGCACAATGAGATTTGGTCAAAATGAGAAAATTAGTCTTAGGTACCTACAGTCAAGTGTAAAAATATGGGTGTACACATCTTACTCAAAAATATGTCCCATAGCACCTTAGTCCGATGTAATAAGAGCGTAGTACCATATTGTTGAGTCGATTTCTTCGATAGGTACTTATTTTTGCACTTGACTGTACATCCTATGGCTGAAAACACTCCCTTGCGGTACACCGATGGCCATATTATTTTAGTCTGTCAAATGAGGAACATACAATTTAAAATCATTAAGTATGTCAAAATTTATCAATATCATAAATGTGAGTAAATCCACTTGTTTACAATATTATTTGTGAATATAATTATAAAACTGTTGTTATTTAACCTTACAAACATTTGGCCGCCTTTACAATATCGTTAGATTGTGGCCTAAACCTTGACTGCCACATTAGCGGTATACTTTGACCTCTAGTAACACCATATTAATTAATGGCGGCGGCCAATGATTAGATCAGGCAGATCGTAAAGTTCCTAGGCGTATAGTAAAATGTGTGTTAATAATTTTTGGGCTATTTTTGAACCACGGGGCTTCTAATCCAGGGCAGTTTATAAATAAATAAATAATAAATATTGTAGGACATTCTTACACAGGTTGACTGACTCCCAAGGCAAGCTCAAGAAGGCGTGTTGTAGGTACTCTGACAACGATATATATAATTAATATAATGTACAAATACTCATACATATACATAGAAAACATCCATGACTCAGGAACAAATATCTGTGCTCATCACACAAATAAAAATGCCCATATATTCTAATCCAGGACAGGACAGGGCAGTAGTTTGCCCTTCGAGCATTTGAACCACGACCTTATACTGCTTACCTTTATAATTATTATGTGGCTTAGGTCAATAATACGACGTAATTTGTTATTATTAACATAAACAACATCGGTTTTAATTTTAACTGCGGAAGTAATTTTTTCAATAATCCTCAAAACGCGCAAAGATTTTTTGCTTCGGGTATCAGTATTAGAATAAAATATATAAAGTTACACAACAATTTACATCCTTGGACCCCTTTTGCTCCAAAATTTAAGGGTTTTCAAGTAAGCTAAATTGTGATTTTGCCCATTACCCACAACACAATTTACCCGTAACCCACTCAGAACTTACGAGAGGAAAAGGGGTGGCAAAATTCTTCACCCGTCACCACACCGAATTCGTTTCTTTTCTACTATTACTAGGTATGCTTTGTTTCAAAAATTCCGTTATCGCCTCTGGTGCCGTAGCCGAATGGCATTTCTGCGACGCGAAGCGAAAATAAAACGCCGCGAAAGGTACACTGAGAGAAAATACAACCAGTTTTCATGTTCGTTCAACAAGTTTTTTGGTTAAAATAGCGCCTACGTGCTCTTTGGTTCAAACAACAAGCTACTTGTCATTTGAATCGGCAATATATTTGAATCAACAAGTCGATTTTATAAAAACAACCTGACACATATTGTTTTAAACATACGTTTGGCTGATTCAAACGGATAAACCGCAACAAGTCGAACTTGTTAAATTCACAATGCAAATTTCTCTCAGTGTAGTCTGGCTCTGTCGCGCCAATACGCAAGAGCGATAGAGATAGATATCGTAGCCAAATGCACAAACTCTCACGATAATATCGTCATCGTAGCTGGCTATCTCTTCGCTCTTCCGCATTAGCGCGTCAGGGCCAGACTGGCTGACCGCCGGCTGGTTAACGTTATCATCCTCATCATCCTTGCGTTATCCCGGCATTTGCCACGGCTCGTGGGAGCCTGGGGTCCGCTTTGACAACTAACTGGCTAGTTTACGTATCCCCTTCGATATACTCTTGATCCTTTCCGGGGCCCTATTTCACAGTGACACCCTAACTATATTTATTACTTTTCGTTGCAGAAATACCGTTACTTGCTCTGGCTAACGTTCCCCTTCGACACGCTGGTAATCCTCTCCGGGGCCCTATTCTACGGGGAAACGCGCGTTCCGCTCGTGTATCGAGTGCTTTACGCCGCTTTCTACAAACCCGTCTTCCAGTTGCTGGTCGTCTTCTTTACCATCTGTATGATATTTAAGACTGAAAGTGAGTATTGTTGGTTTAAATAAAATAATTTCAAAATTGTTTATTGCACTCATGTTAGCATTCAAAATTTAAAAATGACATTATTCAGTTCCGCGTAAACAGGTGTAAGGAAATAGTATTTTATGCAACAGGCGTTTAAAGGAGGTCAAAAAAGACGAGTGGCGTTGGGTAACAATTTGAGGCGAAGCCGAAAATTGTTATTGAGACGCCACGAGTATTTTTTGACTCAGTTAAACACCGTTGCATACAATACTTTTTCTACGACTATGCACTAGTTTTTAATAGTTTTCTTGAATAACTTTCGTGAAATTCACACTGTTTCCTCTATTTTGACTCAAAGGTTTTCACTGTCAGCTCGGCTGCCCAAAACCTTCCCGCGCACGCCCGCAGTGTCGTTATAAGGCGTCGCCATGGTTACAGAGCCAAACAATGCGTTTTCAGTTTTTTCGATACTGCGCGCATGCGCGGAAAGCCGGCGGACGCTGGCTTTGGGGAATAGACCTTTATGTAGGGTTTTAAAGATCTGTGCACGACCCTGTAAATGACGAATAACAGTTCGGGAGTAGAAAAACATACATAATAACAAATTGGAACGAGTATTATAGAGAGTTACTGTCGAAGTAAAAATGTCTAATCACAGTGCCATCTCTTGAGACAGGCTTAAAACTTTTGAACCTCAATTTTGACAACTTGGCCCATATTCTTAGCTTGATATGTGTTAAAATGTCAAATATTAATATTAGCGCCATCTAGCCGAGTGACCCCCAAAGGTTTAACGCCATTTAGGCCACCGTACCTTTTTCTGTACGGTCCTGAGGTACGTTTTTTTCTTAGACTTTATCTATTTATGGAGTTATATATGTCTTTGATATGGAGTTATTTAATTATGTCTTTGATAATAATAATTATGCTTTTCTATCACTATCTTAAAACAGTATGCATCACAGTCCTATACCAATTCTAAATGACAGGTACCTATACATTTTGTTGACCCCATGATAGATGGCCGACTTTGATCCAACATGGCCAAGAACACGCCCAACTAATTCAGCTTTCAAACCAAAAAAAAAAAACTAAATCTGAATCGGTTCATCCGTTTGAAAGCTACGATGCTACAGCCAGATACACACACATGCAAACGGACACTGCAAACTTATAAACAACACCCTGTCGTTTTCGCATCGGGGGTTAAAAATACAACAGGGCTGTCTTACCATAAAACCGCCGCATATAAATAGGGAGAACGGTATGCAAATCTATGATTGTAAGCTTTGACGTCTAAAGCTGAGTTTAGACCAGCAAGTTATTGCTGCAAGTTTTGAGACGCAACTATAGGTAAGAGTGAGTGGCAAATATCTGCATCTCTTTCTTGCATATACTTCTATCTCAAAACTTGCAGCAATAACTTGCTCGTCTAAACTCAGCTTAAGCAAACATACTGAAAAAAAAGAAGACGGAATTTTTAACTATAAAACTCCCGTGAGACTCAAACATATTTAAAAAAATATTTTAAGCGGGTTACTCACGTGTTAAGTCGATATAACGTTCGACATGTTTCTTTCCATTTCGTAGCAACCCCGCCGTTACATGTCGAGAGCGCGACGCATAAGCAGTAGAGACGGTATTTGATAACTTTATTAATGATTTCTGTGGTCTATTTCACAAAAATGACAATTGTCGCCCGACAGTGACACTTAAGCCTCATTGCTTGTTTAACAAGGAAATATTGACGCTGAGTTAACATTTGATGTTACTTTTCAACCCAGAAATAGGCACAGAATTGTCAGTGTCAACTGTCAAGTATCAATGTTACTGTGGTTAAAGCCCACTGTTCCCCACGAATAGTTCCAGATGTAACCGGCAACCTTCAAATTTAGGATGAACAGGCATCTTCTGTGCGAGCTTACTCCACCATAGGCCACGTCATTGCCTTTGGCTAGTCTGTGACCAAGAGTAAGCCCATTTATAATAAAAAAGAAACTAATGAATAACTTAATATTCCAGAGGTATACCGCGGCATAGTGGAGTGGCGAGGCTTCACTTGGACAGGTCGGGTATCGTACGGCGCGTTTCTGGTACATTCACTCTTCTTGCGGGGCTTCGCTGGCTCTTTCGTCCAGCCTGTGCATCTCACTGATTACTTTATGGTAAGATTAAGCTATTTTTTTTAAGTGAAACTTCTAATGCGACTTCTAACTGACTGCATTTAACGCTCAGTGTTGCCAACTCGAATTTTGAAGAACAGCACATTACGCAGTTTCACTTCTTCCACGCAATTTTTTTATATTTTTTTATCAAAAAAAAAAACTTATGACTAAAAGTTTTACATTTTTTTCGCCAAACTTGACACAGTTTGTTGGCGAATAGTGCCCTCAAACTTATTCCACATAATATTGTTTGCCACAACAACTAACATGCGTATGCGTAACTTCATCTCGCGACGGCATTGTCTTTGAACTTACCTACTATATTCAGAAAAAAGTTTTGTCACTGTGGGAAATGCCACCAATACCAAGGTTCTCTCTGTGGGTTGCACCTACTGGGAATTAAGAGTTTTCCAAAAAGAGTATACTTACAGGTTTTTAAAGGGGCCAGCAAAGCATTTGCAACACAATTGTTGTGTTATGGGTCTTGAATTAAGGACCACAATCATACTATTAAATTCTTAATAAGTAAACAAACCATTACCTGTGACCCGCTTAAAATGCTTTTTTGAGCTTTTCACGACTGCCTCTCAGAGACCTCCAAATATAGGTGAATAACTCGGAACATATTAAAAATCTATACTTTTGGATACTTCATAATCTATGACCGAATTTTGATGTTTCTAGGAACTTAAGTTTGAAAGCTGTTTAAGATGGGAATAAACGTTTTAATTAACGTTGTCACGAAATATTTTGGATGGATAACCACGCCGGGCTATAAACCTTCTTATGAAAGCTGGGGTGGTCAAGTCCTGTACTGCTTAATTTTAGATGGATAGTTTTAGTGGCAAAGCACACAAAAACATAAACATAACCTTTAGTGGCAATGCTTCTCCGCAGCGAAGAGTGTTTGATGCTGAAAACTACAACACTTTGGCCTCTTTTACCTTATCAAAAGGCAAAGATCCAATTAGTTGCAAGGCAGATGGGGCTCTAAATATATAGCATGTTATATAACTATTAACATACTTAATTACGCAAGATAATAAATGACAAAACTACCGTCAAACACTGACATGTAACCATATAAACCGAGTCACTCACGTGTAAATAATCGAAAACCGCTGGAAATGTTTGCTCCGTAAGTGCGTTTTCACATTATCCGATCCGATATCGGATGTCGGACCGATATCCCATACATTACAGGCGCCATCTTGGATTTTTTTCTATTGAAATCCTTCCGACATCCGATATCGGATCGGATAATGTGAAAACGGCCTAACGCGTAATGGAGCGAAAAATGTCGAGCGTTTTTCGACTATTTGACACATGAGTGACCCGGTTTATATATTTAAGATAATAAATTATGTATTCTTAGCATAGATTGTAGGTACCTAACCAAAATTAATTATAGGTATTCTAAGATACTTCCAAAACACGCTCTTGTTCATCATTCTTACACAATGATGTCACAAAATAGAGCTTTTCAATAGGATACTGAGTGTAAGCCCAAGGATAAACGGTCCATTAACTAATGGATGTCTTTTGTCACAAAAAGCCGTTGCTTTTGGTATTTTGTTCACGCGTCGTGTTTTATTTTGTGCTCTTACTGCAGCTTTGGCTTTCACACTGTCGTAAAGAAAGTGGTGCCACGATAACGTCACGTATCCTTCCTCTAGGGTTTTGTACAATCTATGAAAGTATCAATATTTTTTACTTATCTTAATCTTTTTTTTTTCAGTTTTTAATTCTGTCCGCCACCATCTTCATGTCATTCGCGGCGGCCGCCATTTTGTGGCTTTGCGTAGAAGCGCCCGCCAAGGAGCTGATCTCGGCAGCACTGAAACCTAGACCAAGAGTCCAGGATACTAAGATATAGTTTAGAAAAAACAAAAATTGTTTGGAGTTATAAAAAAAAAAAGTGATCGGTATGAAGTTAAATTATTAAATATCTGAATTTGTACAGTATTAGAATTAAAAATAAGAAATTCAAAACGAACGAACAGAGTAATTTTAATCGACATGACATGACATGTAGAAGTAATTCGGAACACTTGTCGAATTAAATAAATAAATAAATAAATAAAAATAGTTTATTGACAATATTAATACAATTTTCCAGGCATCATGTATACGAGTGGATCCCAAACTATACCTCGGCCTCGTGTTTCAATTTAGCACTTGTAACTAATTTCTTCTTTTCCACACTTGTATCAGAATGCACTATTATTATCAACCGCCTAAAAAACTAAGGCCGATAGTCCACTATCATATGCTTATTATAGAAATATGATCATAGGTCTGTATGCCTCCCTTTTTCTCCAACGTTAAGAAAAAGAATGGCATGTTTCCTATGATCATATTCTATGATAAACATATGATAGTGGACTATCGGCCTAACTCCTATTTGAACAGAATATAGTGAGAGCAAGTGAGAGAATGACGATGACGAGATTAAGGCCGATAGTCCACTATGATATGTTTATCATAGAAATATGATCATAGGCTACATGCCGTCCTTTTTCTCCACGTTGGAGAAAAAGGGAGGCATAGAGACCTATGATCATATTTCTATGATAAACATATGATAGTGGACTATCGGCTTAAGTCAAATCAAAGAGGATCAAGTGTTATAGATAGATACTGTCAAAGTAAAATATGTCATCATAGTGCATAGACTCAAGTACTTGCCATCTCTCGACACAAGCTCAAAACTATTAAACCTCAGTTTTGACAATTTGGCCCAAATTCTAAGCTTGATATGTGTTAAAATGTCAAATATTCATATTAGCGCCATCTAGTCGAGCGTCCCCCAAAGGTGTAACGTCATCTAGGCCACCGTATCTTTTTCTATATAGTTCTGAGGTACGTTTTTTTCTTAGACTGTAGCGGTCTATATACGGAGTTACATATGTCTTTGGTAAAAATCTTAAAAAATCATTCATGGGTATTGTGTAAGATTTTATAACAAACTTCCTAATGCCATCACTGAACTGTCTTTTAATCGATTTAAACATTATGTAAAGCGTATACTGATCTCTAAAGCCTACTATAGCACACAAGACTACATGAATGATGAAACACCGTGGGATACAAGTATTGCTGAAAACCATTAATTATATAGCTTACTAATGATGATATTGATAATTCAATGTATTTTATAAAATTTTTTTGACATTTAGAATTTATTCTAGAAGTTTTTATACTAGTATTTTTTTATACAATTTAGATTGATATCATTTTATTAAATCAATGTAGTTTTAAAACAATATTGTTTATTGCACCAATAAATTGCTCTGATATTTAGAATAAGATGAATATTGTACACTGTTGACAATTTAAAAGTGCTTATTGTAAGCCTATTTGAATAAAGAATATTTTGATTGATTGATTGATTGTAAAATGCTTTAAAAAGAAGTACGTGGTCCAATAAACTATGCAGAATAAAATAATGATAACTTTTGATGCAATAAAATAATTAGGTACCTACCTCAGGGAAACAATTGTTTCCAGCCTATCTCTAAGACTTTTGTTAAAAGTATACAATATTTACTGTTTTAATCTAGTAAGGGCCACTTGCACCAACGAAAATGCAGGGTTAACCCGAGGGTTAACCCACCATATTATATGGAATTTGACAGATGACAGCCCACTAACCCCGAGTTAAGTGGTTGGTGCAAGAGGGCCTAAGTAGGTAGGTAGAAATTGTTATAGAGAATAGAGAATTTATTTGCATACCACATACGATACATACGTATTAAGATAATGTTAATAAAAACCATAAATGCAACAGTGTAGCTCGTTTTATTTGCCAAAACCAATTGTAATATTTTTTTACATACATACATACATACATACATATATACATACATATAATCACGCCTGTATCCCATAAAGGGGTAGGCAGAGCACATGAACTACTAAGTTTCAGTGCCACTTTAATATTTTTTTATTATTATAAATGGGCTTGCTTTTGGCCACAGACTAGCCAAAGGCAAAGACGTGGCCTACGATGGAGTGAGCTCGCCTAGAAGATGCCTGTTCACAGTGTTCACGCTTGATTTGAAGGTTGGCGGGTTATATGAGCGGGTTATGTCGGTAGGTGTCGCTGTATGTCACCCCAAAGACACATCTCGGGCACTGGCGATGAAATATATGAAAGAGGCGCGTTCCTAGCACACATTAAGCTCGTGTAGGTGAACGCGTACCATGCTTGTATGAGTGAGATATGACAGGTCGACTGTTCGCGTTTTTGACAGGCGGTAACTGTGAGGTAACCGAGAGGGGATGGGCGGCACTTTCAGCGGGGAGCGGAAGTGGCCATACTATACGATAGTACTCTTTATTATACTGTGCAAAAGGTGCCAAGCCAAGCTGAAGTGGGATTGGGCGGGACACGTCTGTCGGATGCATCCGGAGAGATGGGCCAAGGTAGCGATCGAATGGGTGCCACAAATTACCAGAGGCCGAGGTAGACCAAAGATGAGATGGCGGAAAGACCTGGACTCATTTTGTGGCGGCTGGCGAGAGCATGCACAGAGCCGTGACGAGTGGCGGAAAACAGGGGAGGCCTTTGCCCAGCAGTGGGACATACTATAGGCTATTAAGCTTCCTACCGTTATTTGAAGCCTATTTTATTATATTTTATTATATTTGAGAGAGCAATCCTGTTAACAGATGACGTAGCGGTTCACATATTAGCTGACAGTAGTCGCCATTATCCCCACCACCAGTTTTACCCTTCCAGTTTTATCCCCTCACCACCGGGCGGTGGTGCCTACGGGCGCCGTTTGCCTCATTGGCGTTCTGTTCTTCGGAGCGTACGGTTCACTACAAAAAATTCTTAGAATTTCTGAGATTCTTAGAATTTTTTGTAAGTAAAAAATATGTAATATTTTACAAAATATTTCATATTTTAACGGTTTTACCGTTCGATTATAAATAATAAAACGTGACGGACATTCCTTGTCCGTCGCAATATTTTTAGATAAGCTGACATTTCGAGCGCAGCGAAGGCGTCGCGGTAAGTAAGCGACGAGCATTTGTTTTACTTTATTTACAGTGAATCGGTTCGCCATAAGCACGGATCAGGTCATTGAGAATTGAGACAGTTTAAATTAGACCACGATTTCATAAATCGTTCGTTAGTTATAAAAAGAAAGTCTTTGTCGTCATAATTTATAAGTTGTTAAATGGTCGCGGTCTCATTCCTGAATGAGCATATTTTGCAGAAATGTCTGTTTGATGCAAAGTTTACGTTCTTAACGGTTGCTAAGTAATTAAACTTTTTGCACAAGCCTGCGCAAGGATAAAGTGCATCCTATTAGGATACTTGATTACTATTTTGTGAGGGACGCTTAAATTTTTATGACCTGATATTTTCCGTGCATATCCCCAGTATTATTACTATGCAGGCTATGGCGTGTAACAGTGATTGCTTTCAAAATTTTGATAGTCTCGCAAGAAGCTAAGATGCAATTCATTAACGATTAAGTAGATAAAACCTAGGACACGTTTAAAACCTTGTTGTATCAACTTGTAAAGGTTCTAGTGTCATATTGGATTCCCTATTGGGGTCCGGTCTATTATGTTATTTTCTTCATTCTTAATTAAAGAGTGCCTACTATTGATGCATCGTTCTAAGTGTAAGCGTTGAATAAAATTCCGGTACTAATAATAATAATAGACTTACTGGAAGTTTGCTACTCTAGCTAAAGTAAAAGATTTTGAGTGAAACCCCCGTATGTGATATAAAATTGTAATGTGATATACATGCTTTTCTATGTCTAAAAAATGGCTATTTCACCCTATGTCTATAGTGTGAGGTCTGAGATTTACCAGAATAACCATTATTATTTAAAGTAGGTACCTACTCTGTTGTAAATTACCACATACAGGAGAGTCACTATTGATCTTTTGCTTCTATCCAAATAGGATTTATAAATAAATAGTAAGTAGCTGTCTGCTGATTTAAGTACACAAGTTGTTGTGCAATAAATTTATTATTATTCTGCTGCGAAAGCAGATGTGTTGACTATGCAGTATTTGTATCAGCTCATATCCTAGATTTGGCGTTACAAAGAAAAGACCCGAAATTTGTTTTTTATTCGAATACCTACTCTAATAATTTCCGCTTGCGCAAGGCGTAAAGAGACATCATTATAATAACATTGTTGCTTGGGATATCCATTGAGACCATTTGCGAGGCTGGGCAAATGTTAGCGGGAAATCCGTGTAAATTGGAAAGTTTCCGCCAAGCCTATGTATCTAATCTTAATTACTCGTACTTCCGTCTGCGCAAGACGTGTAAGTATTTCTACTTACCCAACAAATAACAAGCCTGCGCAAGGCCTTTGTTTGTTATTTTTTGTTATTTGACTGCTACACTAGCAGACGAAATAAAAGAAAGGAGCCTATGAGACTATCTATCTAGTGTAATGAATTACCAATAATATAGCAAGCCCGTCCTGGTCTGCGCAATGTAGCGTGATCATAGAACTTGCCTTTTTATAAAATGTTATCTGCCATTCCATAATATTCATAATTTGCCTGCGTAAGGCGTGTGAATATTATGAATATATTGTGAATATTCAGCCAACGAAACATAATCTCTGAAGAGATTTTGGCCGTCACGGCTATAGCCTCCGCAGGGCGTGTTAAACTTACAACTCAGCTCTCTGCTAGAACTATCAGGAACCGGATATTCTTAAATTAATGTAAACAGCATTCTTAAACTGTTTTTGCAGGGTTTAAGTAGGTAAGCAAGATATGATAAAACATATGTATTAGCCTGTTACATATCGCTAAACAAGTGCTTTGATAATGCAAGTAGTATTTGCTTCGGCAGTACATATACTTAAATTGGAATGACAGAATATTAGCATAGCCCCTGCGTATAGGGAAGACCCGCAAAGTGGTTAATTAAGCGTCTGGCCATATTACAATAACATAAATATATGCTTCCGCAAAGCAACCACAAGTCATATACTGTGTATTATTGCGTATCGGGCTACTACCACGAAAACGCATGCTATTAAGTAAATATACATTTCAAATACAAATCATCATATTCATGAAATATCTAACCTAACCTAACCTATTCAGCCGCCAGCGACTAGCTAAGCGAACTTACCGGTCAATGGCTCCTTTCAACCACATATGTATTGCCGGCTCCGCTAGCAGCGTGAAGCTCGCACTAGCGCTGAAACCAGCACCAGGGGCGGCTCACTCCGCATTTCTTCCATACATTCCGGCGGCCGCGAGTTCGCGGCTCATAAAGTTTGACGACCTTGTCGCTGCGCAATAGAACTCAATGTCGTATGCAGTCCATTGACAGGTTGTTGACAGTGAGCCTTCTGTACTTGTACTTTTATATATTCTGTGCCAGCACCAAATCAATGACTTTGAATACAAGTCACGTGGAACGGGATGAGCCTAGTTCCTTATTAAATAAAGGTTGGATTAGTGGGTGTAATCTTCGTAATCCAGCTTGCCTGGTAAAAGTGGTAAATAACCAAATTGTTCCTATATCTAAGATTGTGGTAATCTATACTGGAACTGAGTAATTGGCTTGCAAAAAACCTGACAATTTGTGTTGACTATCAAATTCACGTCATCAAAGACTCAGATCTTTAACCCTTTATTAATTTCCTATGAGTTAGACACTTCACTTCCTTCTGTGGACATAATAATATATAAGGTTGTACCCCGCTGTATGTGAATATAACGTTGGAATTCTTTAACCTTCCACGTATAATATATATAAGAACAATTTGGATGTTTACCGTATGTAAATACCTATGACCCATATAGGGATGATATGATCAGAGATGAATAAAATTTATCTGTACGGTACCTGTCCGAACGACAATAAGCCATGCTATACAAGGCTGAGTGAGGCTTTTAAATCAAATGATTGATATCGATTCCAAATCAAGAACCTTCTAGATTTCCTAGACAACTTGTCTAACATCCCACAGAAACCCGCTCTCTGGGTAAGAAGGAGGCCAAAGTTCTTTTCGAGAAAAGGGATGCACCGTAATCCTAAATGTGACGTTAGAAGAATGTACATACAACATGTACCTCTTCATTAGCTTGAATCTGCTCCTAACGCTAAAATACGGCTCTTTAAGATTTTTAGTATCAAACACTAATTATTCTGGGAGCTTCATTCAGGCAAATAACCGCGAAGGTTATTGCTGCAAGAATATTACCAATGTTCAACAAGAACTGATCGCCGAGTCTGCCTACATTCTTCCCTTGTTTTTGACAAAAATAAGTTATGAATTATTTAGTGTCTTGCTTGGCTACTCGTCTAAAATACATAAAATGTACTAATATTAGAGCTATGCGCCTGTGACATAACTAATTTATGGGGCCAAATCAATGCTAAAATCTATTTTGGAACTATTTTTAGTCTTGTTTCAAATATAACTAAAACTTCAGTTAGGCCTACAGTCCAAGTTATTTATTTATCTTACCATAATGGGTATCTAGCAGATATAGTTGGTACTTATATATTACAATGATAAGTGAAAACCAGTGTTTTTCTAGCTATACTACAACTTATTAGCAAAGGTAGTGCTGCTTACCATATCAACCCAACTAATTGCAAATACGTATATGTACAACAAAATGAAACCACTTATAGGGTGGTACATATTAAAAATGGACTGAAACGAAAATCTTATAAATTAAAAGATAATTTATTGCCTAAATAGCTGCGCTCTGTATACTACTATTATTCACCTTTAGGTGGGCACATGAAATTCGTCTTTTGTTCGTATATGCCAACTTAAATCGGCCTGGAAATACAATGCATGTACATACTGTGACATCACGCAATGATCACCTTTGTTCAAATTTGTACGTACACACTTGACATTGTTTAGCCATTATATGCTAACAACAAAGTAAGGAAATATTCTAGTCGATTTTATATATCTTCAAGGGAGATCCCGTTGTTTTTGTAAAATGTTGTATAAGTGCACTTGATTCCTCATAAAGACTATAAGAACTTTCAAATAAATATTAATACAAAGGAATAAGCCATGAAGATAATTTTGTGTCTGTAACGTAACCTAAACAGTATTATGCCTTAGTTATACTGAGATCTATAGATCTAACATATATGCTTTGCTGTGATAAAGACAAATAGCATTGTGGCTTGTAATGCCTCAACAAGATTTCACTTTCTTTTTGCGAAGTAGATCGATGCATGATAAAGGATCCTGAAATTAATAGAAACAGACAATACCGAAAATTATGATTTGATGGGTGAAATGAAATAAAAATATGAACTCGCTTTTAGAAATAAGATTTAATCTTATAACTTGATTCACATTGATTTATTAAAAATACAGTATTCACAAAAATAGTAACATGTATCACTGCAGATTCCACTTAGTTGGTTGAATTGAAATGATTCACCCACACACGCAGATTATTAAGTGCACTAGTTGTTTCCACCAGTTTCACTAATGATGAGGAATTAATCACATTGGCGTTATGCTGGCCACCAGGCGGTCACAGACAGGTCTCAAATATAATAAAATAGGCTTCAAATAACGGTAGGAAGCTTAATAGCAGCGTTTTACCTTACAATAAAACGCATATTAAGCGAAGTACCTTATTTGAAGCCTATAGTTTTTAGGCCGCCAGTGGCTAAAGTACTCCGTTGCAATACACCACTTTACTTTTATTACACCCATGGAGGGTAGGTTTAACTCACTAATGTATTTTATCACCTTCACCATTCAGGTTGCAAAATCCAACACCTATACACTCCAATGTATACTGATATGTCCCTGTTTTTATTTAAAATGTACATAATTAAAATAATTATTGCAACCTTTTTAGTAAATTGTACACTTATTGCAACTTTGTTTTGGTTATAATTTGAGAACCAATGAGGCAAACGGCGCCCGTAGGCACCACCGCCCGGTGGTGAGGGGATAAAACTGGAAGGGTAAAACTGGTGGTGGGGATAATGGCGACTACTGTCAGCTAATATGTGAACCGCTACGTCATCTGTTAACAGGATTGCTCTCTCAAATATAATAAAATATAATAAAATAGGCTTCAAATAAGGTACTTCGCTTAATATGCGTTTTATTGTAAGGTAAAACGCTGCTATTAAAAAAAAAAAAAAATTCTCAAGCCACGGCCGGCGTAAATGGTTAGGAACAGATAATTATCAAATTCTTACAGTCTTTTGTATGTGATAGAAAATACCATATCGACGCTGGAAAGGCTAATTGACTAACGTGCATTTTGCAAACTTTACAGGAGAGCCAATATAAACTTTTTTTTTTGGAAAAAAAATCATAACTTTTTGTTTATTTATTATACAATAAAATGACGTACTACGAAGTTGGAGGTATTTGTGTTGTTTATTTGATCAATATGATTGTATTCCGATATATGTACGTATTTACGAAATAAAGACCACGTTAGACAATTGTCATTTTTTCAAAGTCAAGATAAAGGTCTAACCACCATATTCATAGTTTCTTAGGGAACGGATACTTAACTTATGCGACTATTAGCTTTAAAACCCAACCCAAAAGAACATATAATAAGACGTTTCAAACAAAACTAGAATCGAAGAAAATGCATAACAGCCACTAGCTAACATTATGAAACACTGGTATAACAGCTTAACACGTTCACTGCGTTACGGGGGTTTTTGAACCCCGTACACTGTCATCACTCAGTGCGGGTGAGAAAAATCGTGTTCACTCCGCTGGTGCGGAAGCTGTATTTTGGTCGTTTTTACAACTACGAAAATGACAAATATACATTTGGATTTCTGTTCAAAAGTATTATTTATTGATATATTAATTATATACGGGGTCTCAGGAACCCCGTACCGACCAGGGGACAAAAAATACCTTCTGGTGCGATACGGGTCTCCGTGAACCCCGTAAAAGGATTTGCTGGCCCGTACGGGGTTATGGGCACAGTATCGCTAGTGCAGTGCTTACTGAAATACTTGTTATCGGCAAATTAAAAATAAAGCGCTCGAACCACACGTTAGAACTACTATATTCCAAAAACAAAGGTTATCCCACACAATAAACGTCAAAATCACCACAAATTGACATCTAATTAAATATATGTTTTTAATATGTAAAAACGGTGGTGGTTTATCTTATTTTATGTAGCTTTGTTACTTAATTATATTAACTACTTTCACAAAAATACAAGAGTGCGAAGTATCATATTTTTAATGTGTACCTAATTTTTTATTAATACAGAATATACATCGATATTTTTAATTCCCATCACTACTAATTTATCGACCTTAATACATTACATGCGTTACGGGGTGTACTAAGCCTCGTATTTTTTCAATTTTAGTGCGATACGGGGATAATATAACCCCGTATTTTCTTTTCTATATAATTTTGTGAGTTTTTATCGTATCCACGTGCGGGGATAATGAGACGTAGGAAATTTCATACTCTTACAGTTAGTCGAAAAAAATATTGGAAAATCTAATATTTCAGGAATTTACAGCACTTTTAACAGACTTAGGCGTACGGGGCACTTTTATACCCGTAACGCACTACGGTGTAAACTATTACGGGGCGGATTGGGCCTCGTAACGCACTAGATTTTGGGTTAAGGTTTTGGCTTGCCGCAGCGAACGTGTTAAAAGGCACTTCACCAAAAACTAACACCTGTTTTTAGATGAGATGTCATACTGAAAACTATTGTATTTCTCATGAAAGAATCTTTAATTAAGTTAAACTTGTTTGTGCAGGCAACAGCAAAAGTAAGTGATCATTATTCGATTGTAGACCTTATTATATTATGAAAAGGAAGATGGTCAACACTTACTTTTGCTGTTGATTGTACGAAAATAGACATAGGTTTCTACTGTTGCACCTTCGACGCTCTGCCGCCACCATGTAGTGAAAAAGGCGTAAAAATGTGTGTATGTGAGTATGTATATATTTTAAATATTCTGGGGGCAATCTACGAGTAATACAAATCAACAAAGCCCCAAACTTAGCAAGGCTTGTATTATGGTGTGATGGGCGACGATATATATAGGTACTTACTAATGTAGATAAATGTAGGTAAATACGGTACCTACTTATATACATACAAATAAACGCCCTCACCGGGATTCGATTCCAGGGCCTCCAACTTAGTAGGCAAAGTCACTAGTCAAGGTCAACTAGGTCAACAAGGTAACCGTATTCACTACAAGTACTACAACATTGAATCTCAAGATCTCCATACTATCTGACCCGTTTCCTTTGACCAGTGAGTTATACACGGGACAGTATAAAAACAAACTTATAGGTACTTTCAAAATAAACAATAGAAAGGTACTCGTAAATATTATTAGTAAGCTTAGCGTTTGTGTTAAAAAGAGAAAGGAACATAAATAAAACGACTTATTACTTAAGTATAGGTTCGAGTATCATTATTACTTTATACAATTAAAATTACGTATAATAATAATTAAGGAATACACAAAACAAAGACTTGAAAATGAAAATGAATTATTTATTTTTCAAGTAGGCATATTACAATGCGCATATGAACGTCAAAGAAATCTACGCCGGCTCTAACCCTACGCCTCAGCCTCGAGAAGATTTCAGTCTCCACTATGGGACCGGCAAGAAACTCGGCGGGCCACTTCTTTTCAATACATTACATCTTATAATTAAAATGCATTAAATAACAAGATAAAATTTAACATGCAAAAGTATTCATCAAAAAAAAATTAATAGACTAGGTAAGTAGGTAGGTACTCTATGGAAATTAATTTCAATAAATTATATTGTAGTTTAATAATACGTCATTGACGTCGTTCTTCTTCAGAGAAAACATATCAAATTGTCACAGAAGAAAAAGATAATATAAATCTCAATACTATAAACAAAAATTCTTTATTACCAAAACATACAAACCATCATCCAAATCCTCAGCGCAGGCTTCGTCAAATCAATCAATCTTCGTCAATCTCAATATCATTAAATATGTACAAATTCAAATTCAAAATATATTTATTCATGTAGGCCTAGTTACAAGCTCTTATGAATAGTTCATTACATATATATTATGATCTTACAAAACATAAAATATTTTATGTGCTTTCTTATCTGAACTGTGTCCTCTACACATAATACAATTATTTTAATTGCTATTTGTTTTTTGCAGTTTCTGGTTCGGGCCATGCATGTTTATATTGTTTATCTATCAAATAGTCCTCGACTCTGTAATAAGCCTTTAATATCAATGATTTTTTTAAGTAGTTCTTAAGAGCTGGGAGGGGTAATCTCAAAACAGTGTCAGGTAACTTATTATAAAAATTAATGCATTCATTGCCCAACAAATGATTTCTGTACTTTGCGGACACGAAACTTCTTTATGGCAAGCTTATTTTTCTAGTGTTATAATTATGGATATCAGAATTCTTAGTGAAACAGTCTAAATTCTTAACAACATAAATTATACTATCATAGATGTTTTGGAAAGCTACAGTTAAGATATTAATTTCTTTGAAAAGTTCTCTTCACGTATTCCTAAGTTGTAAATAGAACGAATGGCTCTCTTTTGTAATACAAAAATAGTCTGTATGTCAGCTACTTTGCCCTAAACCAGAATACCATATGACATTAAACTGTGAAAATAACTATGATACACTAGGCGAGCTGTCTCAATATTAGTCAGTTGCCTGATTCTCCTAACGGCGTATGCGGCTGAACTTAATTTGTTTGCTAGTTTTCTTATATGAAGAGTCCATTGTAGATTTTTGTCCAATGTTACCTCTACTTACCTCTAAACACTCCGAAATGAATGATCGCCACAATTACGCACGATAGCTGTCACGTCTTAACTCGAGTAGCACTAAGCGTTGACTAAAGAGTCGCCCGCCCCTTTCCCCCTTGTAAAATGTTTACGCTCAAGGTCAGTTTTTGGTTTTAAAATACCTAATACGCATTACGCTATGACTGAAGAGTTCATTTAAATTCACTAACGTAAATTAAAATATAATTATTTAAAATCAAAATCAAAAATCAAAATCAAAATAATTTATTCAGCAAATAGGCCACAGGGGCACTTTTACACGTCACATGTACATAGGTATTTAAAAAAATATTTAAAATTGAGTTGAAATTACAATTGATACTATTATATACTAATTCTAAGTTCTAACTAAAGTTAACTCTATACAATTAATTAGAGATGTAGAAGGTCTCTAAATGTCGAATTACAACCAAGAACTACACTAAATTTTAATATAAAAAGTACAAATACAAAAAAAAACAAAAAAGTCTAAAATTACTTTAGAGGTGCAAATGACTCTAAATGTCACAACTAAAAATAAAATGTATATCTACTTAATCTAATTCTCCTTAGAGATGTATATGGTCTCCATGAGTCAAAATCATATATTTAAAATATTCACTAAAAGAAAGGAAACAAACGACAACCGAACAAAGTGTCCTAATTTAATAAAAATTAGAATTAAAGTTACTAAGTTATAACAGCCCCAGTAAGCTTAAACAGACCGGTCTTCACAGACGGCACCCGTTCACGAGTATGACGCGTATCTCAGCCATCGCCTCCCTCAACCTTTATTCGGGAAGGTGGCGACCGATTCGGTCAGGATATTTGACTATTAAATGTAATTTTTATTTACCAAAGACAAGTAAAATGGATTAAAGGAGAATGTTGTGTTATTAATTTCTAGGATATTTGCTTAAACCACCTAAGCCACTATTTCGCCGGTTGGGATAAACGGCTAACGTGCAGTTTTTGACTGCCGCGGTTCTGGATAAACGGCTAACGTGCAGTTCTTTACTACCGCGGTTCTAGATAAATAGTTAACGTGCAATCATAACATTTTTTCATTCTGGTAAAATGACTTATAAACTAAAACACATAAAAAAACAGCTGATATCATTGCCTTACAAGAACACTGGCTGATGCCTCACGATATTGGGCTGTTGGGAACAATAAGCGACGAGTTTGGGTACACGGGTAAATCTGCGGTGGATACTTCGGTGGAGGTACTGAGGGGAAGGCCCTATGGAGGAGTAGCACTACTTTGGCGTAAACGTGATTTCCCTATAGTGTCAGTGATAACATGTGAAAGTGTACGGATAACAGCGATAAAGGTTGGCATGGGTGAGCGCGGTTTATTGGTTTTTTCAGTGTATATGCCTACTAACTCAGTGGAAAATCTAACGGAGTTTACAGAATGCCTGAGTGAGATAAGTGCCATTATAAGTAGTCATGATATCGAATCAGCCATAGTCCTAGGAGATTTTAATGCTCACCCTGGCGGACTTTTTGCCAATGAGCTCCTGAGCTTTTGCTCTGAGCAAAGCTTCCGATGTGTAGATTTAGAATTCCTTGGAATTAACTCTGACACGTACACTTTTGTAAGCGATGCGCATAATGATTGCCGGCGTTGGCTTGATCATTGCTTAGTAACAGAGTCTGCGTGGCAGGGTATTATGAATGTAAAGGTGCATCATGATGTTTATTGGTCAGATCACTATCCGCTAGAAATAAGCTATAATATAAATTCTATAGTGCCTAAGCGAAATTGTAGTGTTAATTGTAATAAAAATGATGTTATGTGGGGTGAGCGAACGCCTGAACAAATAGATAAATATACTGACTTATGTAATTTGAAATTGAAAAATATTAATTTTCCTAACATTTTTATTAATTGCTGTGATAATATGTGTAATTCTCTAGATCATAGACAACATTTGGATAGTTTGTATAATAATATAATTTCTTCGTTAAGTGAGGCGGCTTTTCTATCTAGAACATTAAGTACTAAGAATCTACGCTATAAACACGTTACGGGGTGGAATAAATATGTGAAAGATGCTCACAGCCAGGCAAGGTTATACTTTCAGCAGTGGATTGCGTTTAATAGGCCTGCCAGTGGGCACTTTTATGAACAAATGTATGAGTCAAGAAAGCATTTCAAAAGTAAGCTGAAGTGGTGTCAAGATAATCAACAAAAGATCAAAATGGATATTATTTCGACTCTCCACTCAGCAAAAAATTTTAGTAAATTTTGGAAAGAAACGGGTAAGCTTAATTTGAGACCTAGCCTGCCTGTGAGCGTTGCGGGTGAGTGTGAGCCCACTGATATAGCCAACTTGTTTAAACAACATTTTCAGGTCAAGTTTTCGCTGGGTCGGACTATGCCAGTGCTCGGTACGTGTCCATCAAAAGTGTCGGTGCGTTTCTCGGCAAATGACGTTTCCTCTGTCATTAAAACAATGACGTCTGGGAAATCTCCGGGGCATGATGGGCTTAGTGTTGAGCACTTACGACATGCCGGGACACATCTTCCGCGAGTGCTCGCGTTACTATTTAACTTGTGTGTGAGTCATTCATACTTACCGAGTGCACTAATGAAAACCACTGTTGTGCCTATAATAAAAAATAAAACGGGGGATGTGTCTGACCTCAGCAACTACAGACCGATCTCGTTGGCGACAATCGCGGCTAAGGTGCTGGACAGGCTTCTTGATGGCCAGCTTCGTAGACACTACAAAGCTAGGGACGCTCAGTTTGGTTTTCAGGCGGGAGTGTCTACGGAGTCAGCTATATTTTGTGTGAAAAGTACTGTCCAATACTATGTAAAGCAGGAAAGCCCAGTGTACGCCTGCTTTCTAGACCTATCCAAAGCATTTGATCTGGTCTCGTACGACATCTTGTGGAGCAAGCTGTCGTCCAAGACCAGTCTCCCGGCAGAGTTGATTGCGGTATTTGATTACTGGTACAGCAATCAAATCAACTCTGTGCGATGGGCAGGCGTATATTCGGACGAGTATATTCTTGACTGCGGAGTGAGGCAGGGGGGGTAACCTCTCCAACCTTATTTAATGTGTATATGGATGGACTGATAGAGGAACTCACCGGCGCCAAGGTCGGGTGTCACATTGGCGGTACTTGTCTCAACAATATAAGTTATGCTGACGACATGGTGCTGTTGGCTCCCTCTGTCAGTGCGCTCAGGAGGCTCGTGAGGATATGTGAGCTCTACGCGGAGAGACATGGGCTCAGGTATAACACCACTAAAAGTGAGTTACTAGTCTTCAGGGCAGGCAACATGAAACTAGAGGAAGTACCTCCTGTAGAGTTGAATGGCGCCGTCCTGGACAGGGTACAGCGGTTTAAATACCTGGGTCACTGGCTCACCGAGACTCTCAGTGATGACATAGATGTGGAGCGGGAACGTAGGGCGTTGGCTGTTCGATGCAACATGCTGGTGCGCAGGTTTGCAAAGTGTAGTAATGAAGTCAAGATCACATTATTTAAATCTTATTGTCAATCGTTCTATACTTGCAGCCTGTGGGCCAGTTATACGCAGCGAGCATACAACGCCCTGCGTATTCAATATAATAATGCGTTTAGGATACTGATGGGCCTCCCTCGGTACTGCAGCGCATCTGGGATGTTCGCGGATGCCCATACGGACGACTTTTATGCTATCATGCGTAAAAGAGCGGGTTCCCAGTGGTATCGATTGCAGGGTGGTACCAACGGTCTCCTGAACGCATTAGTCTCCAGGATGGACAGCCCTCTCATGAGACGCTGGAGCAAACTCCATGAGCCCTATAGAAGTTGCTCCAAAATATAATAAAAAAAAAAAAATATATATATATATAATTTTTAGGAATATTATTTGTTTATTGTTGTAGTGTTTTAATTTAATTTATATTTTAATTTAATTTAATTTATTTTTGTTATTATTGTGACTAATATAGAGTAGGGATAGTTGTTTAAGTTTACTAACAAATTTATGGGATCACGCCTGAAATAAAATTTTTTTCATTTTTCATTCATTTTTCATTTCATAAAATTACATTAAACGAAATTGACTAACATCCAAACAAGTGTTTCTGGCGTTAACATATAACCAGTATCTCAATAATTTGTCAAAAAAAGTGGCTTGTTAGAGAAAATGTTTTTAGTAAATTGCCTTTTTCCAAATTGCTAACAAGCCAAAAAAGTCTTCAGATCGTTTTGAAACCTGGCTCGTTAGACGCAGAAAAAAACGCTGATTCCAATGATGTATATAACTCAATATGCCCAAAAATGGTCTGTTAGTCAATTAGCCTTTCCAGCGTCGATATTGAGTCAGAGTATATTGAGAATTAAGGGAAAGTTAGTGTTTAATAAAGAACCTTATAACAAAAAAATGGCCGACGGGCCGAACTAGGAATATCACAGATTATTAATAAGTTAGTAACGTAACACTTGCCCGCAAAACGACAAATACCTACGCTTTATTTAACTATACTAATAAGTTACTACGTAAGGCACTGGTCCCACCCGCGAGTTAAAGTAAAATCCATAATCCTACGGACCAAATTGACAAGTAAGTGTGAACGAATGTTGCCACAGTTTGGCCAGTGTCGTTCTTATCGATATTAAAATTATTATTACATCATAGATTTAAGGTGCACCCAGACGGGACAATGAAATTGGCAATTTGATAGGCTAATTAATATACCAACTTTTTCTGTGATTTCGACAGATCGAAAGGTCTGTACACCGCTAATTAGAGATATTTTTTTTATTTCGAAGCAGCAATAATATTATTCGAAAATTATATAGATATTTATGATATACTTGCCGTAGCGTGACAGATAATTTATTATCGTCGGACATGGTATTTTATTTTTTACCTACAGGCTCGGAAACCTTTTTATGTTTTAAAACTAGTGGGTAAAAATGCATGGTATCCATCCACTACCTCGAAGATACATAGAACAAACCAAAATATGTACCTCTTATTTGAAACTCATATACTTATTCTTGATTTAAACTTGTCTGTTGTATGTACTTTACAACTTGTCGATATATTGTTATCGACATATACCCTTCCCTATTTTAATTTTGCTGTTCCTGGTATCATTTTACCTGTCAGTCATTTGTCAATTTAGTCCGTAGGATTATGGATTTTACTTTAGTAAGCTATGAGCTATCGGCTATAAAAACGAACAAAAGATAAGCACTCCCGTGCGAATAAAAGAGACACGACGATTTTGATAGCTCACCGCTGGGCGAGTAACTATAAACATCGCCGTGTCTCTTTTATTTACACGGGAGTGATTATCTTTTGTTCGTTTTTATAGCCGATAGCTCATAGCTTACTAGCTCGCGGTGGGACCAGTGCCTAAAACTAGGAAGAATAGTAGATACGTGCCACGCGATTACACAGGCGGGCGCGTGGCGCCTCTCGGTCACTAAACTTGTTACCTCGAGGCAACTGATAGCGAGTGGGTACTTAACGCGCGACCGCGAGCGAGTGATGTAGACCTGGTAATAAACGTCGATACGAACCGAACTCTACATTGTCCCAAAGTTTCATCCTTGAGAAAATGAGGAAGGTCTGGCGGCTCTGGGCTCTCAGTCCATATAATGATAGGTTCTGCAACAGATATCAGTTGTAAATATCGAATAAGGCGTCAGAACTTGAATCGATAAAAATAACTCCCTAAAAAGGCTTTATTGTAAACTATTGAAGCAATATCATAATGATAAAAAAAAAAAAAAAATGTCGTTTATTTGTTTCATAGACCTTCAATAGAAGTCTCTAGGATCCTTCCACCCTAAAAAGTAGTCAGTCGAGTTGTACAACACAAATGAATATATCGTCTAGATTGTGCGTTGTTTAAAAAAAAAATTCGCGAGTTCGATGAAGGACTCGTGTAGTATAAATTAGCATTGTAAAATTATTTGTTTAGAAATGTTTTAGTATTTTTTTAATTATTTTATATTTGAAAAGCTTTAAATATGAAGTATCTATTTGTTGTGTTTTGTGTGTTATTTTCGCAACATGCTTCAGGAGTTATTTATCGATTAAATGGTAAGATTTTTCAATGAAATTATTTATTTAAATTCAATATTAAAAGCGGCGATTTCGTACTTGGCCTTCAACCTTGTTGTGGGTTCAATCCTGGCTTGTGTTAATAAGTTTTTCACATCACCTATTCTTCCCTGCTAGGAGGGAGCAAATAGCACTTTTCCTCCCTGATATGAGGGAGAATAGTGATACTTTTCCGTTCAGGTACACATTGTACGTACAATTTATTTTATTTTATTTAACATAATTATTTTCCTCAAAGGTGATGTTAATAACCTAACCACAAAATTAAAATTTTGAAAAGCCCGCGACAGCGACATAGTGGATTGATTTTCATGAAACATGGCTAAGAACACTCCCGACTAACTCAGCTTTCAAACAAAAAAAAACACTAACTCGAAATCGGTTCATCCGTTCGGGAGCTACGATTCCACAGACAGACACACACACAGACAGACAAACAGACAGACAGACAGACAGACGGTCAGACAGACAGACAGACACGTCAAACTTATAACACCCCGTCGTTTTTGCGTCGGGGGTTAAAAATAGTATATACAGGGTGTATTTTGATAGCGGGTCAGTAAGGGCAGCTATGAGATTCTGTGGTTCTACGCGAAAATGGTCTAAGGAACTCCCTTTTCGATTTCAAATTGATGATAAATTTCATTTTCAGATTTTGGAAAAAACATAAAGGTTGCGAGAAAAAAGCAAAAGGGCTTTTTTGACGCCATCGATCTCATTCCTATCTACTAGGATCTAATGCTTGTGTGTGACCAAAAAAATCCGGCTAGAAAAGTCACAAATCGCGAAAAACTTTTCCTGTACATTTTATAGGTATAATTTTTTACATGTTGTTTTTCTGATGCAAATCGATTTCATTCCTATTCAGTATCAATACTTGCTTACGGGTCAACCCACGGCAATGCACTAAAACCCAATTTTATAGTCTTAGTTATTGTGATAATATTCTATAGGGTCAAACAGATTTTATAGTATGGTTAATTGGTTATTATCTTGTGGACAATACAAAAGTTAAGAAAATCTAGTGCTAATTTTTAAACTACTTTTTTATGACGGAAAACCTGTGTATTTTCCGTTCTAGACACTCAAATACGAGACACGGGATACGAATGTACTACCAGAGTCGGTAAATTTTATAATATTGTCAACAGAAGTGACGTTTTTAATTACCAAATCTTTTTCACTCAGCTATATTTTAGCTTTAAGTTTATCGTGAGCTATTTGATTCTTCATTTTTGTTTCTAACCTTCAGCTTCGGAGTACAGTCGACTACCTCAGCTATTCCACTACGAACCATACTACAGCTGCCTGTTAGCTGCTGGAGACACGTACTGCTATGTCGACGCTAGACTCTTGGCCAATGAGTCGAATCAGCTGTTTGATGTCATCAAGGTAACGTCTGCCTCAGCTTCTCCATTTATACCAGGTGCCGTAGCCGAATGGCATTTCTACGACGCGAACCGAAAACGAACGCCACAAAAGGTAGTCTGGCGTTCGCGTCACTACGCAGGCGCGATAGAAATAGATATCTATGAGCGTTTCGTTTCGTGAGCGTTTCATGAGCGTTTGTGCCATTCGGCTACGTACCCAGTAATACCGCAGCTGGCTTAGAAACTCCTGGAGACATGTATTGCTATGTCGACGTTAGACTCTTAGCCAATGAGTCGAATCAGCTGTTTGGCATCATAAAGGTAACGTCTGCCTCAACAGACCAGTAATACCGCAGCTGCCTGTTAGCTGCTGGAGACACGTCCTGCTATGTCGACGCTAGACTGGTGGCTAATGAGTCGAATCAGCTGTTTAACATCATGAAGGTAACGTCTGCCTCAGCAGACCAGTAATACCGGATATAGCTTAGAAACTCCTGGAGACACGTATTGCTACGTCGACGCTAGACTGGTAGCCAATGAGTCGAATCAGCTGTTTGACATCATTTAAATTTAGGTAACGTTTGCACCAGCTGTTCTACTTAGAGCACTACTATAGGTGCATGTGTCTTCTTCATGTCGACGCTAGACTGGTGGCTAATGAGTCGAATCAGCTGTTTAATGTCATACAGGTAAAGTCTGCTTCAGCTCTTCTTAGACTATTTTCTGGGGACACCTAATGATATTTCGACGCTAGTCTGGTAGCTCATTAGTTACATACACTATATACATATTTCTGGCACTAAACATGTGATGAGTCATGACGTAACCTAAAAATGTGCAAATTATTTGTTGACGTTATTATTTTTAACAAGCAGAAACGTCTGCTAACGATTCTAAACATTTTTATATTAAAGGAAAAAATGGAAAAATTTACGCTTCCGGCGGGACTTGAACCCGCATCATTTGCAATCCGTGCAAGGCTCTTAACCAATTGAGCTACGGAAGCCACGCCGGACATCGCAAATCTTTCCATGCCTTTCCTTATGTACACACGTCTTGGGGTGACGTCTAGCGCCATCTACCGACAGACTATTACATCTTGTAACGGCACTGGAGTCTCAAGTTATATTGAGAATTCACCAGTAACAATGTGCTAACCCATACTAAATTTATTTTTAACAAGCAGAAACGTCTGTTTTTTTCCTTTAATATAAAAGTGTTTAGAATCGTTAGCAGACGTTTCTGCTTGTTAAAAATAAATTTAGTATGGGTTAGCACATTGTTACTGGTGAATTCTCAATATAACTTGAGACTCCAGTGCCGTTACAAGATGTAATAGTCTGTCGGTAGATGGCGCTAGACGTCACCCCAAGACGTGTGTACATAAGGAAAGGCATGGAAAGATTTGCGATGTCCGGCGTGGCTTCCGTAGCTCAATTGGTTAAGAGCCTTGCACGGATTGCAAATGATGCGGGTTCAAGTCCCGCCGGAAGCGTAAATTTTTCCATTTTTTCCTTTAATATAAAGACGTTATTATAAATACCTAAAAGTAGGGAGTATAATAAAATTAATATCAAAACACCGCCAGCAAAAAAACAAGTTTTTAAATTGTAAAACTTTGATGGCAATCGATAAATCTAACTGGTTTCAAACTAGATTCGGCTATTTTGCGTAAAATATTCAAATAAATACGAATTGACGTCCAAAAATTTATTACCTTACCTTTCAACACGCGTCTGCGAAGTTTTAAGGGGCAACCAAATTGGTTGACCTTCACTAGGATTACACTAGCGTCACTAGGATTTTTAATAAATTCTATAATTTATTCTGAACCAGCACAAGCCAAGTTCAATCAAAGTATTATATACTGCATCATAATTAGATGAATAAGTCCAGTTATTATGAGAGTTTAATTATCATCCTAATTTCTGGCATTCCTTGCCTAAAGGACCCCTTTTTTACACGACTGCCCCAAAAAAAGTGTACTATACTAATACTTATACTAATACTATACTTATACTAATATAATATTGTCTTCGGTTACCGCGATAGTTACTCATGAAATAAAACTATGGAAACGGATTAAATCGCGTATAATGAATTTAAAATACATCCCGACGTTTCGAACTCTTTACAGCGTTCGTGGTCAACGGGTGACTGAGGAAAAATTAAAATGTGCAAAAGCTACCCACTTACAAGAAATATTAACGAACCATGACCACAAATAATATAGATCTGGCTTTATTAATAGTGTGTGAACCTGCCTTAGAAATCTATATTATTTGTGGTCATGGTTCGTTAATATTTCTTGTAAGTGGGTAGCTTTTGCACATTTTAATTTTTCCTCAGTCACCCGTTGACCACGAACGCTGTAAAGAGTTCGAAACGTCGGGATGTATTTTAAATTCATTATACGCGATTTAATCCGTTTCCATAGTTTTATTTCATGTTATACTAATATATTATAAATTTGAAAGTGTGTGTGTCTGTTTGTTTGTCCGTCTTTCGCTGCAAAACGGAGCGACGAATTGACGAGATTTTTTAAATTGCGATAGTTGAAGGGATAGAAAGAGCCATAGGCTACATTTGTCTCTTTCTAATGTGAGCGAAGCCACGAGCAAAAGCCAGTTGTAAATAACTGTCCTTAACATAGTGTTGTGTTCCGGGCAATGTGTAATGCCAGAAATCAATTAAAGCTATGGAGTTTTAGGATCGGCTACGCTCATGTAACTCCGGAATTAAAAGCATCCATAGGCTGCTGAAACTGCTTGCTACCAGGCGGGTACCTATGCATGTTTGCCACAGATGTAGTATAATCTCCTGAGTTCTGAGCTCCCAAGAACTACTACTTAACTGGCCTTAACGTCTATTTCAGACGATTTATGATGCAATATCCGAGAGACATCGCTTTTGATGACTAAGGAGACTTATGCTAGAGCGACATATTTTGCCACACAGCTGACAAGGGAAGCTTGCAACCGATTGCGACGTTTCGCTATGGTGTCTTCTTTCCCTTTTGTCAGCAAGTGCCGCAAACCAGGTCTCATGGACGAACGCGCGACCATCTCCAATGCTCTTTCGCCACTCCGTCCGGTTCTCCGCAAGCTTCTCCCAGTTTTGGTAGTCCATTTTAAAGGCTGCCATGTCCCTCTTGGCCCAGTCTTTGATGCCTAGAAGAACACGGCGTGGTAAACGGGAGGGTTCCATCCTTTGCACATGCCCCAGCCAACGCAGTCGCCTCTAAAGAACTATAAATCAAATTTTAAACCACATTGGGATAAAGCTCCAAATTCAAGACTGCAAAAATATCTAAAGCTTCTGAATAAATAAGATACAATTAAAAATATAATTAATAAGCGAGATAAAAGATGAGCCCTTGGAATTGGGAACGCCACATTTCGTCTAACCTTTATAATGTGCCGCGGTGTCAAGTTATTATGTTCTATAGAGGTCGGGTCAAAAGTCTCGCATTAGCACTATTACGTTGATGAACTTTAAGGAAAAAACAACTTATTATTTCGTAGTCTGATAAAATCTGATTAATAATTAAGAAAATCTACATATTTCATTATACATATTAATATTTCACTCGTAGGTACCTAAACCCTTGTCTGCTCCACATCCGATCCGATTCATTGTCATTCATTTTGAGTCTCATGAGAGTTTTTTTAATGTGCATGTTCGTAAATTTTTAGTGGGAATTCTGTTAATGTGTTTTCGAGGGTTTAACATAAAAAATAAATAAATATTGGCCACCTTACTTACACAGATCAACTTAGCCCCAAACTAAGCAAAGCTTGTACAAAGCTTGTGCTAAGCGACGATATACATACTTAAATAGATAAATACATACTTATACACACAGAAAACATCCATGACTAAGTTTCAAACGAACTTTGTCACTACAAACAAACTTTTCAAACACGAAATTTTAACTGTAAAACATCAAAAGAACTACGAGTTCTTATCAATTTATTTAACATAAAAAATAAAACTCATCATGTTTACCTCAATTCTACCGACTAGCTTTGGGTATCAAGTAATTTCATAAAAAAATGCATTTTTGTGGATAAAATGCAACTTTCTCATCGATATTTGAAGTAAGTACATTCACCGGCATGAATAAGTTATGATTTCTGAACCTTGGCATATTAACGTCTTGTTTGAAATGTCATACGAAATTGTCAAACGATTAAAAGCGACAAGGTACTAAAATCATAACATCTTTAAAACAGTGACTGTACCAGGAGAGCATTTACCAGTTGGTGTGGTGAGAAAATACAACCAATTTTATTGAATGTTGGTACTGACGCCATAGTAAAAGTTTAACTATTCACTTGTTCATCACGTATTCTTTATTTTTATTTTTTTTATTATTCTTTACAGGGTTACTCAGCGTACAACAAAACGCACTTCGACCACACAATCGTGCACCGAGGCGTGTGCGTGACGCAGACGTGTCGTGACTACCTGGACAACGCCACAGGAGTAGTTCCTGCTGTTGAAGCGTGTTTTAATGATACACTTTATAAAAGCTATGGACTTCAGGTGAGAAGAAAAAATCTAGTAACTTCATTATAATGAAAATGTAAACAATTTAAGCACTAACAGGAGAGATGAAAAATTTCACGCAACTGGTAGATATGCGTGGCTTAGTTGTTAGTGACGCAGACGTGTCGTGATTACCTGGACAACGCCACAGGAGTGGTTCCTGCTGTTGAAGCGTGTCTTAATGATACGTTTTATAAGACTGCAGGTAAGAAGACGAAATTAAAGACTTGGGACAGTAAGGAATATATTATAAGCATTTGGAGCCTATTTATACGTCGTAAAAACTCGCATGTACGAGTTTCAATACATTGCGGTATTTGATCGGTATACTGAATTGTATGTAACCTCAACAGGCCTCAACGTTACTTAAATTGTAAATGAAAATGAAAATGAAATGAAATGAAAATGAAAATGAAATATTTATTTTTCAAGTAGGCATATTACAATGCGCATATGAACGTCAAATAAAGCTACGCCGGCTCTAACCCTACGCCTCAGCCTCGAGAAGATTTCAGTCCCCCCTCAGTTGGGAGGGGGGTATCCACTATGGGACCGGCAAGAAACTCGGCGGGCAACTTCTTTTCAAAACATTACATCTTATAATTAACATGCATTAAATAACAACATACAATTTAACATGCAAAAGTATTCATCAAAGAATATGAACAGACTAGGTACTCTATGGAAATCAATTTCAATAAATTATATTATTGCTTAATAATACGTCGTTCTTCTTCAGAGAAAACATATCAAATTGTCATAGAAGAAAAAGATAATATGAATCTCAATATCATTAAATATGTAATTTACCTACACAACATAAAATATAAAATATTTGATGTGCTTTCTTATCTGAACTGTGTCCTCTATACATAATACAATTATTTTAATTGCTATTCGTTTTTTGTAGTTTCTGGTTCGGGCCATGCATGTTTGTCTGTCAAATAGTCCTCGACTCTGTAATAAGCCTTTAACATCAATGATTTTTTTAAGTAGTTCTTAAGAGCTGGGAGGGGTAATCTCAAAGCAGTGTCAGGTAACTTATTATAAAAATGAATGCATTGCCCAACAAATGACTTCTGTACTTTACGGACACGAAACTTCTTTATGGCAAGCTTATTTTTGTTTCTAGTGTTATAATTATGGATATCAGAATTCTTAGTGAAACAGTCTAAATTCTTAACAACATAAATTATACTATCATAAATGTATTGGGAAGCTACAGTTAAGATATTAATTTCTTTGAAGAGTTCTCTTACTGATTCACGTGTTCCTAAGTTGTAAATAGAACGAATGGCTCTCTTTTGTAATACAAAGATAGTCTGTATGTCAGCTGCTTTGCCCCAAACCAGAATACCGTATGACATTACACTGTGAAAATAACTATGATACACTAGGCGAGCTGTCTCAACATTAGTCAGTTGCCTGATTCTCCTAACGGCGTATGCGGCTGAACTTAATTTGCTTGCTAGTTTCTTTATATGAGGACTCCATTGTAGATTTTTGTCCAATGTTAAACCAAGAAACAGTGTTGTATCTACCATCTCTAAGCATTCATCATTCAAAAGTATTTTTGTATCGATTGGTTTAACATTCGGCAGAGAAAATCGAATACATTTGGTTTTCTTAGAATTAAGAAGTAAATTGTTGACAGTAAACCACTGCAGTACATCAGCTAACGTGCTATTAATTACATTGTAATCCGTAGATTTTCGGTCAACATTAAAAAGCAGTGATGTATCATCAGCAAAAAGTACTATTTCACAAAAGTTTTTCACTATACATGGCAAATCATTTATATAAACCAAAAACAGGAATGGACCTAAAATTGAGCCTTGTGGCACTCCTAATTGGACTACAGTCCCGCTAGAGCGAGTTTTGTTAACAACTACTGTTTGTGTTCTATTGCTAAGGTAAGAAGACATAAAGTTTAGGGCATTTATAGACAAACCATAATGTTCTAATTTCAAAATGAGCGTTCCATGATCCACACAATCAAAGGCTTTTGAAAGATCACAAAATATGCCAATTGCATCACAAGAATTTTCCCAAAAATTATATATATGTTTAATGAGTACCGAAGCAGCATCGGTCGTGGAACGGCCCCTTGTGAAACCGAACTGTTTGCTTGTAAGTAATCTATGTCTGTTGAAGTGTCCCAGTAGATCATTTAACATTAGCTTCTCAAAGACTTTACTTAGTACAGGAAGTATTGATATGGGACGGAAATTGGTTATATCACTCGAATCACCCGATTTAAAAAGCGGTATGACTTTGCTACATTTCATAAGATCTGGAAAGGTGCCTTGTGAAATTGAAATATTATATATTACGGCCAAGTAAGGTGCTATTATATCTATGACATGACTAATTACTTTAACTGATGTTCCCCATAAGTCTTCCGTTTTCTTTAAATTGAGTGACTTGAATGTTTTAACAATATTTACAGAGTCTACTTGACTAAATTCAAATGAATTATTACATTTCTTAACATTAGCACAAAGTAATGAATGGGCTTGAGCCGCAGAAGAATGTAAACATTTTGTGGTGTTAACGGCTATATTTGAGAAATAATCTTCGAATGCCGAGGCAACATCGCTGTTCGACACTATTTGTTGATTATCTGATACAATGTTGACTTGACAATCGCGTGATTTACATTTACCAGCTTCTTTATTTATAATACTCCAAGTTGTTTTCACTTTGTTGTCCGACACTTTCAATTTAGAACTAATAAAGTTTTTCTTGGCAGTTAAACACACTTTCTTGAAGATTCTTGAGTAGTTTCTTACATAGTCCAGGAATTCTGAATTCTTGTTCAGCTCTCTCTCACCATAAAGTTCATAAAGTCTTTTTCTACTTTTGTGAATACCTACAGTAGCCCATTCACTAAACTTTGTTTTAACTTTTGACCCACTAATAGATTTCACTTTGAAATTGTTATTAAATTGATTAAGAATTACATTGAAAACATCTTGATACAAATGATTACAGTCATAATGCGAAAATGGTATTATAGACAAACTATGTAGAATTTCATTTTTGAATGATTCCAAGCGAGATCCAGTAATGGGTCTATATGTTATTGTTTGTGGAGTATCATGAATAACGTTTAAGAAAGCTGCCCTTTGGCCGCTGTGATCGGAATGAAAACAGTTAAATAATTTCTTATCTATACATTCACAGTTACAAAAAATATTATCTAGGCATGTTGCACTAGTCACACCTACCCGGGTAGGTTCAAGAAATAAATTAAATAAATTAAATGATTTAAACAAACAGAACATTTTAACAGTATTACTAGATGACTCGAGCAAGTTAACATTAAAATCTCCACATACAATAACATGTTTTTGGCCCTTGCATACTAAATTCAGAACATTTTCCATTGTAGATTCAAATATGCTGAAGTCAGCTGATGGTGGTCTATAAACACATACAATAATATATCTGTCTAATTCAACACATGAAATTTCTATAGTTCTTTCTATGGAATATTTTACAACATCTTTGCGCTCTTTACACTTCATACAATTTTTAACAATAATAAGGGAGCCACCATGAGCAGCAGATTTTCTGGCAAAAAAACTAGCTAATTTAAAATTAACATAATCAAATATCAACTGTTCTTGCTTCAACCAATGTTCAGTAATACACATAACTTCAACATTATTACTATCTAAAAATAATCCTACTTCTAATTCTTTGCTGGAAAAACCCTGAATATTCTGGTGAACAACGTTCATATTCAGGTGTTTTTCCGCTGTCTTACAATCTAGTTTAAATGAGGCATGGGGTCCTTGGCTTTGTCAGCTGACTGAGACTTATATATAACACTATTACATCTATTTGGCTCAATATTGAAGGCCAATAACTCCACTAAATATACAAATAATTTCTTTGGCAAAAATACCTTCCGTGGAGCTAGCATGAAGCGCTCAATGAATTTATTTAAGTCAAAGAAATGGTACTTTTTATTAACAGCTATGGCATGGTACATTAAAGAATTATAGTAAGCTATCTTACAATTATAGTCATATGATACATTTTCTGCATAAGGTAGTGCACATAATATAATTTTCCCCACACCAGATTTTTCAATAACATTTAGTGTGGACATTAATTTATCTATGCTAAGCTTATCTACATTAAGACTATTTCCTAATAAAATTACTAATGTAGTACTGCTATCATAACATCCCTTTGAAATAAGGTCACATAAATGAGACAAAGTAATGTTTTGATAACAGTAATTTGTCACTTGTTGCTCTAACTGGTAGCTTAATAATGGGCCCATTCCTAACCCAATCTGATCTGAAAAAACAACAGTCTTACTGACTGCTCTAGGGGGCTGTTTAACTACTGCCGCATGCCTAGTTGTGTCGTGGGCCACATCGGCTTGAATAATCTTTGCTGGTGGCATTTGGCCACAATTACAATGTTTTCCATTTAATAATGCCTTACACCGCTCCTCCAAATTTCTATTTTCTAGCAGCAATTTATTAAAAGCCTGTATGTGCTCCTCAACTTGTTTTTTAGTAGTCTCATACATGGTGGATACTGCCAAAAGCTCATCTTTCAGCCTGTTAATGTCGGCATTTAATTTCAGAAAATTTGATTCCTTGACTTCCAGCTCTGAATGACAGTCTTGAACCCTATTTTTCATAACTGTTAATGTATGTTTTAATTTACTATATTTTTTAATACATGCCTGGCCTTTGATCAGCTTTTGGGTTCTCCTAATATACCTATTAATCTTAATGTACTTTTTTAACTTATTACTACTATTAAAGAATACTATGTGTTTGGAGTCCCTACTCAATTGTGTTTCACCGCTTACCAACTCTTGGTACACATTCTGTAACTGCGAAGCATCATAGTGCTCCCGCTCTTTCCTAAACAAATTAAGTTCCTCATTAGCCGCACCCAGTTCTTCTTCTAACTGTGTGATGCGGGCCAAGGCCACTTCATGTGTCGAAGCGCACTGGTTGAAGGTGTCTATTGTGCCTTGCAAACGGTCCACTTCTCCGCGGGCATCAGTCAGCTGCACATCATTGTCCGCCAGCTCCCTTTTCAATTCTGAGTTTTTGTTGATTACTTTCTGGAGCTCCACTTCGCTTTCCTCCCTTTCCTCCAACAACTGCTTCGACAAGGCCCTCGACTCTTGTAGGTCCTGTGCTGTTGTTTTTAGCTGCATCTCTAGTTGTCGTGCCGTTGCCTTGCGAGTTTCGGTCGCAATATTGGTGTCCATTGTCACTCGTCTGGCTTTCTGAAAGATGTAATAAAAAAGGATGAGTACTTATCTCAACAGAGATTGAAAGATTTGCCAAGATGATGTATATAGGTAAATCGGCCCTAAGAAAAATATTTGATACGGAGAACAAGCACGCATCTTCTGTGGTAGACGTGTTCTCCGTTCGCGTTACTGGGTTGAAACGATTGGACCGGCATTCCAAGATCTTAGGTTTGAGTCCTACTATAGGTGTATTTTTTCGATTTTTCTTTAAAAACTGCATACATTATTCCTTCAACTATTTGTGTAGGTACTGAATTAAATAAATGTCAAAATATTAACAGAAAAAAATAATTTTACGAAGTTGATCATTTTACAATCAAATAGCTTTAGGCGGGTTACTAGCCATTATATGGGTTTTAGATAATATTTATATTTAGGTACTAAACGCACAGTTCAATTTTGAAATACTTAGCTCGATCTTAGCGCAGCACGTTAAATAAAAAAAAATCTAGTAAAACAAAATAAAAACTAATTTTAAATTACCTATAGGACGTTTAGAGGAGATGTTCTCATTGCAATAATAGTTTTACCTCTACCTGTCTAGTAAGTAGCTAATTTTGTACTGTTTATTTTGTTGGTATTTTAGAAAAAATAAACACGTATTTATTATCTGCAGACGAGTTAAAATATGTGATATATATATGAAAAATTTTACATATAGGTAAGGAACAGACAGGGTCATTTTTTCTGTAATTGACTCTCAAATGAAACCGTGCTTTATCAAAGCAGTTCTAAGAGCTTACTGTTGCAGGAAATCCTTCTGATACCATAGATTAAATAAGAATCCGCTTAAGGACGCGCATACACTACACCACACATAGATGGCGCCATAAAAAAATGTCTTGTAGCTTTCGACTGTACTTGTAGACAGCGTTAAGTGTCATTTTTGACATAGATTTATGGCTCGAAAGTGACACTTACAAACAAGGCACTTTTTTGTGGCGCCATCTATGCGCGTTCTTAGGCGGTCGCATTTTAATGCATGGGATGGTATGATCTTTTTATAATTTAATCTATGATGATACTATGTATCGAATCATCGATTGATAAACGTTTTGCAATATGTATGAGTTTTTATTTCAGACAAAAATATTGAAAGACTTCGTATACTGTACTAAATTTGACGAGCCAGCTGGCTACGATTTGGTCGACTATACCATCGTGGTACTACTACTCGCGCTGGTACTGCTGAATGTGGCAGGCAGTCTGGTTGATTACTTCGGCTGCACTGGAAAAAAAAGTATAGGTAAGACCAAGAAGGATTTAATACTAGACTGACAAAGCCTGTGTGGTGACGGGTTAAGAATTTCACCACCCCCTTTCTTCCCGTGGGTGTCGTAGAAGGTGTCTATGGGATATGGGTTAAATAGTGGCGTAGGCGAGAGGCCGGCAACCTGTCACTGCAATGTCACAGTTTCGTTTTCTTTCAACCCCTTATTTGCCAAGAGTGGCACTGAAGCTTTAGTAGTTTCATGTGTTCTGCCTACCCCTTTATAGGATACAGGCGTGATTGTATGTATGTATGACAAAGCCCATACAAAAAAGCCCTGAAATGTATGGGCCTTTTAGGCTTAGAACTAGATGGCGCTGTTCGCAGCCTGAAAGTGGCCAAAATCATATTTTCCCCAAATATTTTTGCGTGTTTTTATGTTTTATAAAAATAAATGACATATTTCTTTATTATATATTCATGATATCACGTCAATACACATTTTGAAAAAAATAAATTTGTAGTCATCATCAGTGTAGCTTATGATAGTATTTAATAGGTGGCGCTAAAAAATCGAAGAACGATTCAGTATGAAGTATGTAAAATATAAATAATCCTTGGTAAGACTAATTAGCATCCGCAAATGTGACTTCTAAAATCAGTTCCTTTATGGTGTCACATAAAAATCACCATTTTCGAAATTACCCAGGGAAAATTATCTAGGGTAATTTACCCTAGATGCACCTTACTAGAAAATAGGGTGATTGATATGATGATGATGACGTTAAAATTTTATCTATGTTATTTTTCGTAAATGAAAATATGAAATGGTTTACTATTCCAAATAGTAATAATGATAATGTACCTAATAAACTATTGACCTAGATTTATTGGATTGAAATAGACGACCTTGATAGTTCATTGTTATTTTAGATAGAATTTATGTAAATTTATCTTTTATAATTATAAAAGCTGAGAAATCCAATGTCAATAAGATTAAAGAACTTTATTCAAATCTAGAATAAGCACGAACAGACATAGGAAGTTCAAAAAAGTAACATAAGGAGTGGGATTTCAAATAATAGTACATTACGATACAAGTGCGTAAAAAGGAAGTTCGATACGAGTGGCAATAAATAAAAACACGACCGAAGGGAGTGTTTGAAATCGACACGTGTATCCTACGACGTTTTTCTCGATCGTACTGAAATAGTATTTTACGCAATGGGCGTTAAAAGAGGTCAAAAAAGACGAGTGGCGTGGGTAACAATTTGAATCGAAGCCGAAAATTGTTATTAAGGCGCCACGAGTATTTTTTGACTCAGTTAAACACCGTTGCATTTTCTACGACCATGCACTTAGTTTTTAATAGTCTTCTTGAATTACTTTCGTGAAATTCACAGTGTTTCCTGTATTTTGACGCTAAGGTTTGCACTGTCAGCTTAGCTGCCTAAAGGCTTCCCGCGCACGCGCGCAGTATCGTTATAACAATGCCTTGCCATGGTTACAGTACCAAACAATGCGTTTTCACTTTCAGTTTTTTCGATACTGCACGCTTGCGTGGAAAGCCGGCGGACGCTGGCTTTGGGGAATAGACTTTTATGTAGGGTTTTAAAGATGCACGACCCTGTAAATGACGAAGTATTAAATTCGGGAGTAAAAAAAATATTTTATACAATGCACGAAATAAAGCTTCTAATAATTATAAGAAAACAACAAGGACAATTAAAGACAGTAACTTTTCACAGGAGGCCGACTGCTGCTCTGTTTCTCATTTAAACGCAACTGGGATCGCCTGCGCACGGCGGCGGGGGAAGGCCCGGAGCCAAGACTGAAGCGACTGAAATGCTTCACCGGACTCAAGTAGGTTCAGTATATTTATGGCCGGTGCCATCAAACCGTCTGTCACCGTTAAAGCGTTCAGCGTGACAGCGTCTTAACCGTTTATTTTTTTCTTATACAGGGTGTAACAAAAATGGTGGTGATCCGTTTAAGGGCGTATTCAGTATCGTATTCTCATCAGGAAAAAGTAGGATAAAAAAAATTTTTTCGCAAAAAAATTTTGTCTTTGTATGGAGATTCGACCGATTCGCGCGGCCCGGCTCATACAAAAGTGAAAATTTTTTTAGCGAAAAAAAACTAACTCTACTTTTTCCTGATAAGAATACGATACTGAGTACGCCCTTAAACGGATCACCACCATTTTTGTTACACTCCGTATTATAGGACATTCTTACACAAATTGACTGAGTGCCACGGTAAGCTCAAGAAGGCTTGTGTTGTGGGTACTCAGACAACGATATATATAATATACAAATACTTATATAGTACATATTAAATATCCATGACCCTGGAACAAATATCTGTGCTCATCACACAAATCCCTTACCGGGATTCGAACCCGGGACCGCGGCGTAGAAGGCAGGGTCACTACCGACTAAGCCAAACCGGTCGTCAAAACGTATGTATGTATGTGTGTGTGTGTGTGGTTATTGTATGGGAAGTTCCATAGATTTCTGCTGCATGACGATGATGTGTCTGTCAAATGTGGATGCAAATGGCCCGTAGCCTGTTATGGTGTCCCACTGTTAACCGAGATTGGACATGGAAGACAATATAAGACAATATTCTTATAAAGCGCTGGTGGCCTAGCGGTAAGAGCGTGCGACCTACGATCCGGAGGTCGCGGGTTCGAACCCCGGCTCGTACCAATGAGTTTTTCGAAACTTATGTGCGAAATGCCATTTGATATTTGCCAGTCGCTTTTCGGTGAAGGAAAACATCGTGAGGAAACCGGACTAATTCCAATAAGGCCTTTCCAACCCGTCGGGTTGGAAGGTCAGATGGCAGTCGCTTTCGTAAAAACTAGTGCCTACGCCAAATCTTGGGATTAGTTGTCAAAGCGGACCCCAGGCATGAGCCGTGGCAAATGCCGGGATAACGCAAGGAGGATGATGATTCTTATAAAACCCATCATTGTTAGGAACCTGGGCCAGTTCGCTCTACGTAGGTTTTCCCTTATAAACAAGCGTACTCAATTTCTTGACAAAAACGTTTCTCTTACAGAACTATCACGACAATGCTCGTGATCATGGCTCATTCTCCGCTCAACTCCGCCATTTCCACCGTCGATCCCGAGTTCCTGGAAAACGTATGTATCTCTTATTTAAAAAAAAAAAAAAATAGTTTATTTGCCAAAGTGTTATAAAAGCTTTTTACCTTCGACCACCACACTAGGCTAGGCCTGTCTCGTGGAGTCAGTACAAACATTACCATTTACTTACATATTACATTTACTTTTCATTTTTTTTTTCAATTTTATGTTGCCTTTGTTTAACCCTTAAGGTCTGTTCACATTAAACAGGCCTGACGATTTTTGTACTTTTGAATCCTGATTTTGGTGATCAAGAAAAAACTAATCTCATGTTGTTTTTTTTTTCACTATTTGTTTAAAGACGAGGTTTATTTTTAAAATATTGAGTCAGCGAATCTTTACAAAGTTTATTGAAATTGCAGTATAACTGAATGTGTTTTAGTGTTTGGATCAAGCTTTCCGGGTTCTAATGAAGCTAAAATAAATATTAGCACGTTTATGTAAATTGGATGAAGATGTAAATAATATTACCTACACCATCGAACCGATTCTTCGGTTCGGCGAAAAAAATGCAAATGGTTTTGTCGCACCAATACGGAAGAGCGGTAGAGATAGAGATAGGACTACGATACGCTACATAGCGTTAGCGATTGTATCTTCGGTTTCGGCCAGGCCGTTAGTAGACTGTCTTAGGGATAAATGATTAAACTGTTTTCACCTAATTTGAAGTTGTGACACTTGAAAAAAAATCGAATCTAAACGTAAAAGTTTACAAATTTTTAATGTAACAAGATTTAGTTTAAGTTGTTTTTTTTTTTAATAAATTTAAAATGGGAATTAGGCATACTATGTTCGCAAAAATATTTTTGAAAAATAATTAAACAATGAATGGATGTTCCGTTTCATACATGTTTTTTTTTTGAAGTGACAATATATTTGTCACCAGTTCACCACACTAACTGATAAAGGCGTTCTTTGCTATTCGAAAACTGATAGCAAAATTGCATCTTATCCGTAAGAGTGCAAAGTAATTTCATACAAACTTGATGTCAAAAGCTGGGTGTTGGAATTTGGAATTCACGTATAAATGATGATTTTGAATTATAAATGTTAAATAAATTGAAGCAGTTTATTTATTTTGATGTTTTCCATGGTGTGGTGAAAAAATTTGTGTTTCACTCGGTGGCAAAGTTTGTTTAACCTTCGTGCCTTGATACACTCGCAACGCTCAACAACAACAACAACTTTGCCCCCTTGTAAAACAAATAACAATTTCTCTCTTATTTGATGGAATCTATTTAAAAGTCACTAATAATCAGAGATCGGATTTTTGTGCGTCATCTCATACTAAAAGTCATTAAAATGACGTAAGTCACTAAGAATGTCGCAAATCCGTCCGATCTCTGCTAATAATACAATAGGTGTACAAAATGTTCAAGTGTCACCGAACTTATCCCAGTTGAAGAATACCCTAAATTGTCAGTGAAAAAAAAAGTACCGTCAACATACCTACCAGCTTTTGCTTTTTACCTAGCGTTTTCCGGCCTAGCGCCAGGGTCCGCTTTCCTGCACAGTCTTCTCCACTTCGCCCGGTCTTCGACATACTCCCCTAAAGCCCACTTGCACTAACCACTTAACTCAGCCTTGGTGGGCTGTCAACTGTCAAATTCCATATAAAATGGTGGCTTAACCTTCGGGATAACCCTCCATTTTTGTTGGTGCAAGTGGCCTTAATTTACCTACCAGCGTGTATAAAAGATAGGAACTTGCATTCCAGTTATACCACAACCCGGCAGCAACCTTCCTCTTCAACGGGACGCTGATCGTGCAGACTTTCTTCCTTGTCTCCGGGTTCCTGCTGGCCTACAACCTGTTGCTGATGGAGGAGACACGGACTATCGGCTGGGACATGCTGCCGAAGGGAGTGCTAATCAGGTGGCTTAGGTGAGGACATGCAATCAAGCCACCATTAGGCCATTTCGTGACACTTCATTCCTTTCTGTTAGTGTTGTTATGTGTGATTGATTAGTCCTGACTGTGCTCACGAATAAATTATATTCTAATTTATTATATTTTGTTTCAGATTAACTCCTGTCAACGCTGTGATCCTAGCGTTCATTGCCACGTGGCAGAGGCACTTGGGAAGTGGACCCTTATGGAAGGTAAATATTAATAAACTTACTAGAACTGTTGTTATAACTGGAGTCATTTGAATCGCAGAGAAATATTAATATTTCCTACAGACAACTATTGTCACTAACGTGAATCATCCTGAACTCCACATATGTGCAAATTTTGCAAGTTTTTCTAGCGTGAGTCAATATTTTATTGAAAAAAAAGCCAGTGGCCTATTACACATACCTACATAAATACATAAAATCACGCCTGTATCCCATAAAGAGGTAGGCAGAACACATGAAACTACTAAAGCTTCAGTGCCACTCTTGGCAAATAAGGGGTTGAAAGAAAACGAAACTGTGACATTGCAGTGACAGGTTGCCAGCCTCTCGCCTACGCCACAATTTAAGCCATATCCCATAGTCGCCTTCTACGACACCCACGGGAAGAAAGGGGGTGGTGAAATTCTTAACCCGTCACCACACCACACAGGCCACACAGGCCACACAGGCCTATTACACGATAGTGACATTTGTCGCCCGACAGTAACGCTTCGTTGTTCATTGCCTGTTCAACAAGGAAATATTGACGCTGAGTAACAATGTTACTTATCAACGCAGAAATAGGCACAGAATTGTCAGTGACAAGAATCTATGTCATTGTGGTAAAATAGCCCTTTCTATTTTTAGTTTCTTGCATAACAGCCAAATAAATGTTCTCCGTTTATTATTTCAGTGCAAAATAGGTAATATTTTTTATTTTTTCCAGGCATTGGTGCACAAGGAGGCATCTCAGTGCCGACGCGACTGGTTCTACAACTTGTTGTATGTCAACAACTACGTCGACAACTCAGACTGCATGCCGCACACATGGTAAGACATATCCATAAGACTATTGAGTTTCCTTCAACTCATTAGGGGCATGAAATAAGTGCCTACAGCCGTCACTTGTCGTTGCGATAAATTCGCGTGCGGCGACGACTAAGGTACAATGTTCCGACTGTTTTCGTATCTTTATCTGAAACTGCGATGCGACGAATCAAGTCCATGTTCATAAATTCTTACAGTAGATATTAAGACCTTGTCTGAGTCATATATCCCGCGTTACGCTTTGCAACTGCATAAATTCGCAGGGTGCATAATCTCGCACCTTCATCGGAGACGGATTCAAAAAGTTCCATGCAATTTTCGCGTAAAAAACGGAGATCCTAAGGTACTAATATCGCATCATTGGGTATCGTTCTTGGGTGTTATTCTCTGGGCTAAGTTCTCTTTGGTTTTCAGATATCCTTGGCATCTCCCACACAATTTATATAATAACTATTATGAATTCTACAGGTACTTAGGCGCGGACATGCAGCTGAGCGTTCTCGGACTGGTAATATTCTGCCTCATCACCAGCTCCAACTTTCGTAAGATGGCTGTCGCCGCCGTGTTCTTGGTCGGCCTACTCACGCCGGCGATCCACGTCGTCGTTCAGAATCTTAGTCCTATCCTGCTTGTGTCGCCTGAGTAAGTGAAATAAAGTATAATTGAATGAAGATACACTGTGGGAAGAGAAACAGTGGCAGTACTGAATTGGCAGAATTCTTGGAAGCACTGCCATTGAGCAGGTCGCCCTTTGCCCTCAAATACCTACTTGAGTCAGACCCGGGCCTACCGCACCAAGACTTTGCAAGGTTTCGAAGCTCCAATGATCGCCTACTTTAAACGCTGATAAAAAATCACAACACACAAAATGTAATGCGTTTGTACGCGACAGCCGATGCATGGTGGTTGGTGGGTATGCTCCATCGTGTGAGGTTGGAAACAAACGTGGCATGGCAATATAATATCCAATGATTACACAAAAGCAACTTAAACCTTTGAGTAGCAATATCACTTAAGCTCATTTCTTGAAATCCATCCTCTTTCTAAAGAACAAATGTTATATTTACAGAGTGGCCCGTAACATCTTCGTGACCGACATCACCTTCAACAGCCTGTACAAACGCGGACACACAAATTTAGTCAACTACGCCATTGGCCTTGCATCTGCCATGATAGTCTACCGGCTACAGCAAAACAAGTTCGACGTCACTAAGTATAAGGTAAGTACCTCCCAGAGACTCAAGACAACTTATATGAGGTTGGACCAGTTTGGACACACTAGTTTATTTACTATGCCATCGGTCTGATATCATCACGTCATCCATACAACAGTTGGTCTATCCAAAGTTGCTATTACTTTACAACTAGACGCTTTGTATCCATCACTATTTCATATTATGCAACTATGACAGAAGAATTACGTTTCTATTCAATCGGAACCATATCTAAATCGGCTAGTCTATTTACTGCAGAAGCATTCTTCCACATCACCATAACATTTAACACATATCACAATAACATTTTTTCTTCTCTTCTTCTTTGTCTTATCTTCATAGCCGAGGGATGTGACGACTCTGAGCACTCTTCACCAGTGCAGTGCAGTATGGACACTATGGACAGTCTCCGACGCCACTCGATCCTAGGCCCGGTGCATGTTGGACTGCAATGTGGTCTTTGTCAGAATAGCATTTTATGATTTCAGAAATACATCCTCTTATACTACGGAACATTCCCATTCGGCGTATGCCTGATCTCCAGTGGCAGTTTCCTGTACATCGACGGCATAGAGATTCCGATAGCGGTCCGGGCGGTGTACGCGAGCGCGTTGAGACTTCTATATGGACTCGCTTTTGCTGTGCTTTTTAGCGGCGCGGTCTTCAAGTTTGAAAGTAAGTTGAAGAATAACTAACGAATAACATCATCAAATGCTTCTTCTTCAGTAGTTCCATCAGCTGAAGAAATAAGAGGACGATCATTCCTTCTTTTGAAAAATAAGTTTAAAAAAATCTTAGCTAAGCGCATGGCCTTGAACAGTTTTAAATGCATATGGGCAAGGTGCAGTAATTTGAACACGCCGTTTCGAAGAGGAAGGGCCTCCGATGCTAAGATTCTTAAGATTATTTCTAAAAGCAAAATAAAATTTATCTGTTGTGCTAAGATATATTGTGTCTATGATATCAATATTGTTGCCTACTTCCCTTATTGGTCTGACTATAGTTAACTAAAATATCTGGAGAAACTTATAGTTGAGAAACGTTGTCTTGGGGCTATAATGGCTACATGATGACTTCAAACCTAAGACAGTTCCGTTACTACTACTTATGCATGAATTCCCAAAAGGGATAAGCAGAACACATAAATCTGCCCAATTTTCAGTCTTAGCAACTAGGAGGGAGGAGGGTTTACAAAACATTTGAAGAGTAAGTAAGTAAGTAAACACTTTATTGTACAGGAAAAGAATACAGCACATAATATTTAAAATAAAAAGTTGAAGAATCTATATCGTTGCAATACCTGAGACTGACTGTTTGCCAAAATTCTTATTCGTTTGTTTTTGCATTTCAGATCTGTACCGCGGTGTGCTGGAATGGCGAGTCTGGGGCCCGTTTGGACGGCTGTCCTACGCTGCATTTCTGGTGCACCTGAGCATCATTAGAACCGTGACGGGAGCATATGCCGTGGTAGCGTACAACTCCTTCAATCAGATGGTGAGTTACTACATTATTACTTATTTCCATCGTCATCATCATTATTTAAGAGCTTTGCTCTTGTCGGTGGAGCAATTGCCAGTCCCGTCTTTCCTGGGCCAGTTTCTTGATTATTATTATGATTATGCTTGGACGGTGCATTATCATTCACTTAGTTTATAATTATATGAAATTATAGGCATTCCATTGCTTCTCATCTTTTCAATTTTGCTTTCCAGAATGTCGAAGAAAAAGTTGACAATACTTATCTTTTACAAACTTTTATGTTGCCGTTCTTTGAGTTAAATCTTGGAAATTAAATTTCACACAAATTTCTTGACCGATTTTAGTAGATAGATACCTTATTTTGTGCGTGTTAAGAAAAGCACAGTCAGTAGCTTCTATCAAAAATTAAAATTGTAGCAAAAATGAATTTGTCAATAGTAGTTTTAGTGATACCCCTGAAGTACATATACTTGTATTCCTAGATATATATTTCCACCTTTCTGTACCTAAAACTGTGCGTAATAAATAATTTCATTTCAATATTTCTTGGAAGTTTCTGAAGAAACGCACCGCTGCGGATTTGTTAGCCCCCAAAGATTTTAGAAATTGTTTTCATTTCAGGTGATGATGTTTCTAGGCGTATTGTTCCTGTCATACATAATCTCAGTTCCGCTGTGGATGCTGATCGAAGCCCCCTTCTGCGAGCTGGTGAAGGTCGTCTTCTACCCGAAGAAGAAGGAAAGTAAACCTGCCGAGTTGACGATAAAGTGCGGGGAGAAAAAGGAAATCACTTGTATTAAGTTATAATAGAAAGGAATAAAATCGTTTTTTATGAGCCTAATGGGAATGTATTTATGTAAAGTAAATGCAATAGGTACAGTTAACAGCACTGCTGTGAATACAAAGTGTCAAAAATCGTCTAGAACTTTATTGCTTGTACATTAATGTGTGTATACATATTTTTGACACTTTATCTATCTGTATTGACAGCTGCGCTGTTGAATGTACTTATTTATAGAGTCAAAATGCTTGATTTGATGATATTGCATATATAGTTGTCTCAGCACACACATATACTTAGGGCATACTGATAGTCTCTGGAACTGGCCACTTATAAAAGAGAAAGTAAAAAAACAATAATAGAATTTGAAAAAAGAACTCTCTGGTAGTAAGTATGTAGCTTTTTTATTTGTGAGATTGTCATTTGTTTTTTCATCGTGACGTTGGTTTTCAATTTGTGTGTCGCCGTCGCAATGAACTTAACCCGTGAAAATTATCGAAGCATGATTTTTTACGATTTTCGATGTGGCTTAAGTCAGCAAGAGCTGACTAACGCAAGGAAGATGATGAAAGCCTGGTAGCATTATGTGAACGATGCTGCATCATTAACTTACAATGGGCTTTATTATACATACTTAAAGTTCATTGTAGTCTAGAGATGATGTTATAGTTAACAAAAGAACATACAACGCTGTGTAGTGATATTAAAACAAAAGATAAGACAAAATAAGTTTACTATTAAGGTAATTTTTAACTTTAATTATAATTTGATTGACTTATCTCTTTTTTTTCTACTTTAAGTAGACAAATCGTTGTAAGGATTTAAATTATTTTATTAAATGTTATGCATTATTTTTACAAAGCAAATTCTTATTTTCCAAAGCCGTAACCCCTCTCTGGTCAAGCCATGAAATCAGATTAATATTTGATGTGACGAAGCGATGCGGTGATCTTCTTATAAACGGTTTTCCTCATATCTGTAGAAACATTTTTCTATGCATTCCTATTTGCTGATGATAGAATTACTTCTCCTTGTCATTTCCGTCTTATTCTTCTGTTCTATGGGCGTGGCATAGACTCAGAATTTCACTAACTTGCTGAATGGATCATCATCCAGCAAAAAAAGCCAAGACGAAGGTCGTTGTCAGTTGCCCGAAGTACGTCAGGGCCTACTTAGAACAATACGAACAGGGCCCAATTTTTGCATGTCGACCATTCGATTTGATGAATTTCGTTCAATAATATCTCCACTACTACTAGCAATACGTCGTTTTCCATAGACTTTCGAATGGCGAATTCGTGCGTTCGAAATTCAAAAATCGGCTCCCAGAAAGGTACAGTCCACCAATTAAACCCTCGGCCACTGTAGAACCATGTCACAGTGACGTTATAAACCAGATTTTAAGAAATCTCTTACCGCTTGTCATTTTGACATGGTTGAGTGGCCTAGGGTTCCAATTGGTTGACTGTAGATAAACTTGCTTGAGAGCCATACAGGCATACATACATAATCCCGATGATTGTAGTTTCTCAATCTTGCTGCCCCGCTTAGTTACCCAAGCCACTAGTTATTACTTTATTAGCCATCGAGCCCTTGGTGGTGCTCCAAGAAACTGTTAAGCTGATTGTGGATTTGGTAGTTTTAGTTCAATATAATGATAGGTATGAAAAAGTTGTGCTGTTGCTATGCCACTATAGTAGGAACGGTCAGCCAAGAAAGTGGTTTACCACTTTTCGACTCTATTTTAAACAAATAAGGTTGACAAATGGTAAACTACTTTTTTGGCTGACTATTCCGCCGGTTACCGGTATCTCTCCAATGTCAATCCGGAGTTGAACTTGTGATCATTAGTTTAAAGAAATGCCCAAAAATTGCTAGGATTATTGGATCTAGGAAGTATTATTTATTAACATGAACTTACAAGTTGAAAAACGCTGGTACGCAGCAGAGACGTGTGGCTGGCTACACTGTGGCGTATCACCGATAAATGCAGTAAGTAAGCACAGTAAGATAAATGAGCGAATAGATAAATGAGCCTCTCCACTCCAGTAACACTCGGTACACCCCTAAAATAAGCGTTTTGTCATTAAGGTTTGTCAAGGTTCTAATGGGTCGGCAACGCGCATTCGACACGCCTTCAGGCGTCCATAGGTTACGGTGACCGCTTTCTATCAGGACTGTATGCTTGTTTGCCACCGACGTGGTATATATAAAAAAGGAGGAGAAGTAAGAATTCTCCACATATATGGACAGGGAATCAGCATTCTGATAGAAAAAGCTTTACGTGCGCATTAAAACAACAAAAATTGTTCGTCACTAAAAGCATCTCAGGCAAGACATTACTCAGCCACGACGCCATATAGCGCTTTGGGACTAACTCGTAAGATGAAGTAAATAAATGACGAACTTGATCTTAGAAAACTTACCGTTACAAGAGTCGCATCATCGGTGTGACCCACGTCTACTTGTACCTTTGTAGAAAATGCACTAACTTTCCAGTTTAAAGACGGTTCCCATCGTTATCACGATGAGAAGGATCCCAAACACGATCTTGACTAGCGGTGAGTAGAAGAAGAGCGGGCGTATCATGCTTCCAATTTTATCACTTATCTATGTGGATAAAGTATCCATCACGCTTTGGCAAGTATGTCAGTGTGAGAGTGACATATATCTTATCCACGTGGACAAGTGATAAAATTGGAGGCATAATACACCGACAGGACAGGGACAAGTGGTGTACTAGAAAAGAGGCCTATCACCAATCACCAGTGGGTGATAATGGGCTGATGTGATGATGATGCTACTTAATCATAATTCAATAATCTTAATCTTTGTCATAATTTTTTCAATATCTGATATTCAATACAATCTATACAATTCATAGCGCCTACGAAAGGCTTATGAGAAGAGCGCGAATCGTCACGAATACGCCGGAGGTGAGTCAAAGGCGTTCTGCTACAAACAGATATTATTATCCATACTAATATTATAAATGGGAAAGTTTTGTGTGTCTGTTTGTCCGTCTTTCACGGCAAGACAGAGCGACGAATTGACGTGATTTTCTAAGTGGAGATAGTTAAAGGGATGGAGAGTAACACAGGCTACATTGTTGTCTCTTTCTAAAGCGAGCGAAGCCGCGGGCAAAAGCTAGTGTTAATATATTTGAGTTTTTGTCCGCGATGAATAGATGGTATTGGTCGCTTTCGTAAAAACTAGTGCCTACGCTAAATCTTGGGATTAGTTGTCAAAGCGTACCCCGGGCTCCCAGGAGTGGCAAATGCCGGGATGGCGCAAGGAGGATGATGATAAATGGTATTGGTAATTATCTTATTATCGAATTATGACATTGTTAAGCTTGCCTCGAAAACAGGATGGCCGAACTGTAGGGATATTTTTTATTATTGGCTTAAATTTTGATTGTTATTACTTTTATCCTTATTACAATGCCAAAGCCTATTTTAGTTACAAGCTAGTTATTAAGTTTTTTGTAATGTTACTGTTTGAGTTGCAGGCGTCCATAGGTTACGGTGACCGCTTTACATCAGGCGGGCCGTATGCTTGTTTACCACCGACGTAGTATAAAAAAAAATGTTAATATTATTCGTAGTTCCTATGATATGTAAATGGAATTGTCCTTTAATTGTAGAATTGACCTTCCCCTGCAAACAACTGCGGCCAAAAAAAAATCAGGAACACAACTAATAGTCGTATGCAGAAAAGCGTTTAAGCCCAATTCCGATTCGCACTTGACTGTTGTTTCTGCGAAATTCGCAATAAATTCAGGTTTATGATTACCACCATAAAAGCCTATAAGATAGTTAATCTTAATTCACAAAAACGTGTCCAAAAGCAACCCATCCTAAGTAGGTATCGTGCACTCAGTTTATTGACATTTGTTAAGCTTTATTGCAAAGGAATATAGCTTACACATGGTCATCTTCACAATATTTTAAGTATGTGTAGTTTTAGACTACATCATGACGTGCAACAATTCTCATTGCTTGCAAGCTCACAGTCACTTCCCGGTGAACTAAAGAAGTCTTGATAATAAATATAAGTACATCTCGCTCACACTTACGGTACAAAAACGGCATATTTTATTAGAGACAGCTGACTTAAACCCACACTGTGGGCTTCGTAGCTGGGAGGCTATTGCACAACACCCTGCATTTTTTGAAGCACTGAGATTTGCCACAGTTGTTCCTTGGGTGGTCCTAAGTAGACAAAGACCGGGAGGCATCGGGAGCCCCCCTTAATTTAGGAGGGAGGAGGGGGGGGAAGGCTGGCGCCGCTACGCTTCCTTTGAAACCATATTTCTCTAAAACTATACAAAATAGGGCATGCGATATATCATTTTCGGATAAATTAAGGACGAGGAATTCATTTTTGGAACAAAAAATGTACTTTAGAACAAAAATACAAAATAAAATGGGAAAAGTTTAAAACGAGATGCATCACAATGCATTTATGAACAAAGGTCAAATTCTGTTGGTTGCCTTGAGTCCTCATCTCGCGCGTGGTTCGCAGTTACAACACCACCTGTCGATAATTACAATATCATCAATTCATCATACAATGTTTAGACACAGGCAATTTTCTCAACTTTTTTACTGCAGTTTTTCTGTACTTGTAACACCTGTTGCCGATGGCAAGACCAATTAATAGTTTTTTTTAACATTATGGTTTTCGCAAATTTTTTTGGTCACGTGTTTGATGGAACTACTTTGGAAGCATAACAGTATTGTAGTTTTTTTAAGATTTTTTTTAGGATGACGATTTAATCCTTTTGTGTCGTATTTTTTTTATTTTGTTACACAAAATGAATTGTCTTGTGTATATTGAACTTTATATGTAGTGGCAAAATTAAGCAATTCAAAATAAATCGGTGAAGAGTAAGTAAAATTTTGCACTATGCTATCTAAGATTACATCCTTAACCCAAATAAAATACCTACAAATAAATTCACAGACCAAAAACTTTACACAAGAACTTCATAAGCAGAACACTACCGACTCAGTTAAAGCCTAATCAGAAATATATGACTACACGCCATCTTGCGGAATTTCATTAGAACTATTTTCTTTATACTATACTGAACTGTCACCGCATACATCATAATAACAGCGCCCTCCTGACAACAGTCATATATTTCTGGCCGGGGGGGCCGATTTTTGAGTCTCACTGTCACTAAAATACCGGTTTAAAACGGTGAATTGCCTATTATTTTCAGTGACAATTTTCTAAATTCGAACGCCGTGAGACTCAAAAATCGGACCCCAGGCTTTAATTGTAAGAAAGAAATGGGGATGATTACATGAAATTAATTACATGAAATATGTGGACAGAAATTGCAAAGTCCAAAGGCCGATTTTCGCATAGGGTCAAAAGTGTCAAAACCCATGAAGCGTCCAAGAGAAGTTGTGTGAAAATTAAAACAGAACTGGAAAACAAATCCTACTTATCATTTTTATTAAATACTAGCTTTCGCCCGCGGCTTCTCTCGCGTTAGAAAGAGACAACATGTAGCCTATGTCACTTACCAACCCTTCATTTATCTCCACTTAAAAATCACGTCAATTCGTCGCTCCGTTTTGCCGTGAAAGACGGCCAAACAAACAGACACACACATTTTCCCATTTATAATATTAAATAGTAAGTAATTAATAGTAATTATTAATAGTAATAGATTTATATTTTAAGCCATTGCCGTCTTATCGGGGTAGCATAGAGATCTCTAAATACTTGAACCCGTATTGTTTATGGGCATGCATCCAAGGGCATTTGTGGCCGCAACTATTTTGTCTCTCGCTTGCTCTCGTGTGCGCACTTTCATACTAGCCCATAGACTGATGGTGTGTGAGAAAAAATAGTTGCGGCGACTAAGTTAACCATGGGCGCATACCCTATATTCGAATTCAGCCACTGGACTCTGACCTTTTTTTCTACGGCGTTTTTCCAGTTTATAAAACAAAATAAATTTGCAAATAGACCATACATGTCATACTCGTACCTATGACGTCATATTATCGTGACCACGCCCTTCACCCGACCGTGATCTGCTTCGTAATATTTTAATCGTTCTTTTGTAGTAAACTCTAAGGTTAATTCGTGTTACGTGTGTCTAATTGTTTATTGGGCGGGTTATTTTAGTGACCATTTATAAGCAGTTTTAATAAAGTTGCTTTACTTCCGTTTGTGGTTATTTGTGAAAAAATCTGCATAGAATCATATTTAAGGGGTTTGCCTAGATCGAGGCATCACAGTTGTCGTGTCTTCCTTTGGTAGAACACTCCTATTCAAAAATGAAATTGGTACGGTTTTTATTTTTCAAGAGTAATATTTGAAGTTTTGCTGTCATTTAAGGATTTGCAATCGTGTCGCTTAACTTCAAACCTGGGTAAATTCATTCTGCTATAAGGTTGATTACCTTTCAGATCAATATTATATTTTTTTATATATTCAACCTTAAAGCAAAATGGATTTACCCAAGTTTGAAGTTAAGACACAATTCGACAGAATTTTTGTAAGATTTTTGTGGTTCTTCAAATTGTATTTACAGTTTATGATTTTTTTGATTTCTTAAAAAAATCATTACTATCTAAAATGATGGGGTGTCAAACAAACTCAAAATCTTACCGACTTCAATAAGACGAAGCTTTGGGCCTTGGTTTTATTAGAACTAGGACTCAATCCCACCTTTCCGTAACAGTCACCTTACCGACCCATAATTACCGTAAAATATATTTTATAAAACTAAGAATGCACCTATACTGTATGCCAACTTCAGTCTTTTGTCTGCTTCCAGTTCATCCTTGCCGCACTCATCGCCGTCAGCTCCGCGGCTCGCCTGGAGCATCTGGAACAGCAACGAGGACTTAAAGAACTTGCTTCTGCTCATTCTGGTCATCACCAGTTTGATCAGCAGAGCGTTGATGGCGATGAATCCAACAACTTCTCTTCTCAGGTATCTGACAGTGTTGATGCTGAAGACTCCGCTGCTCAAGGTCTGAAGGCTGGATTTGCTGGTGTTCGTGTCACCTCTCAGCGGTCTAATGGTATTGATGCAGAAAATTCAGCATTAACTCAAAGATTGAGAGCTGGCGCCGCTGGTGCCCGTAGTCTCGCTTCTCTGAGAGCAAATGAATTTGAGACTGAAGATTCTGATGAAGGATCAACCCTCCAAGGATTGAAGACTGGAGAAGCTGGAGCCCGAGGCTTTACCCAACAATCGAATGTTCTTAAAGCTGGAGATTCTGCTGGATTCGGATCTACTCGTCGAGGATTGAAGGCTGGCGCTGGTGGTGCCCCTGCTCGCTCCAACGAGTACCTTCCTCCTGGTCATGGTCCTTCTGGCAGCAATGCTCACGGACAAGGTGAGCTTTAAATAATCTTGTTGCTTATGTTCTTATTTTATATATATAATAGATCAAATTCAAATTCTCCACTCAGAATATTTGAAAGTAATCATGTCGTGTGCATACAAAACCTTACTACTAGAATTGTGTTCAAACAAAATGTTTCTAGTATTTTAGTGAAAAACCAATAAACTCATTGCTTTTAAAGTATTACATTTGTAGGTCAGCAGTTCTCGAAAAGTTTGTACAAAAATTAAGGAAAAAAAATGTTTTTTTTTTATTCCTTTTTTGTTAAGTACCAATATTTATTTCATGAATTGAGATTTTAGTAAGTTTTATTTGGTCATTAAGGTTCTCTAGTATCTAAATTTTCTTAATTATAACAATTATCCTGTATATATCTTACGAAAGTCGACTTATATCACAAAATGTTGGTAACAAAATAGGATCAATTAAAATTTGCTGACGTGGCTATGTACAAACTTTTTGAGAACTGCTGAGGTCAGAAATTAACCTACATTTTCTTTTTAGATGCTCTCGAAGCCTCCAGCAACCAGTTCGCTTCCCAGTCTCAATTCAGCCAGAACAAGTTCAGAACCCAAGGTTCCGGCATCTTCAGACCCCAGGGTTCCACTGATGGAAACGACTTCGGATCCCAAGGTTCCACGGCTCAAGGCTCCAGATTCGGATCTCGTAGCAGCAACAGCTATGGCGCCCAGAGAGGATCTCGTGGTCAGAACGAATACCTTCCTCCCAGGACCTCTCATGACAACATCCCACAGCAAGCCTTCGACCCGGAGACCGGTTACATCTACTAAATGTTTAATAGCTTGACTACCTTCACAGTTTCTAGAGTCTATTATATATATTTGTAAGTGCAGTATACTTATTAGTCATACATTGTAAAATGGTTTAAAGACAATAAAGTATTAAAAAGAACCCAAGATTTTTTTTCTTGAACAAGATTTATCATAAAATTATCAGATTTGGAAAAACAACCTGTAAAGTAGTAAATTATAATATACAGTAGGGTAAACATATATATAATAAACATTGCTGCGACTTTATGAAAAAAATTACAGCCAACCCACCAGACACCGATAAATATAATAAGACTCGTAGCAGTTTCACTAGAAAGATTTCAACGTTACTCGCTTCTTTCAGCACTAACCTTTTTAGTACGCTTTACTCAAAAGTGACTAACTGGCCACCGAGACAAGATTCGATGCCTGACGTGGCTAACAAATATTGACATAACTGCAGGAAACACAATAATAAAATACCTATGCTTATTTTTCAAACTATATTTTTCCCTTGATTCCTCTAGAAATTATGTTATCGATTTTAAGTTAATGTATCGACGCCTAAGCCAGACGGTGCAGAAAAGTTGCATAACATTTTGGAAATCATTTTCATAAGGACAGATCCGCAGCCGTATAGTATGAATTTTTTGAAACGAACGTTTCTAAACAAAGGTATTGTTCCTTTTGTGTTGAGCGGGAGCTTCTGTATTTGCACGCGCTAAGACAACAAGAAGCAACTGTATCCTGATAATTGTAAGGTTCAAATCTGTACAGCAGCAAATTTGAGATAGATTATTTTGGAAATGTGAAGCGATAGACCACACCGCTATAGGTGCGAAAATACAGCGTTTCTAATACTTTGATACTTGGTGGTGGTGCTGTAAGTAATGAAACACGTATATTATCACTGTTATTTTTTATTAATGATTTTGTTAACAATCAACAATTGTATATAGCAATATATAAATAGTAATTACATAAATATTAGGTACAAGTCTTGATAAATAAAATAACATAAATAACTAAACAAACCGTAAACCGTATTTATAACAAAACATAACAATGGCGGTCAGATTGAAAAACCTTATCAGTGTTTATTGTCACTTTGCGATGACACCTTAAGGTGCCAGGTGCTTATCAACCTTTTAATCTGGCAGTTTCGCTGTTTAAACGTGTTATTTTTATTATACAGACTGACATATTACCGATGATTATTATAACTATATGTACTATACTTACACCTTCAAGTATCAAAGTATTAGAAGCGCTGTATTTTCGCACCTATAGCGGTGTGGTCTATCGCTTCACATTTCCAAAATAATCTATCTCAAATTTGCTGCTGTACAGATTTGAACCTTACAATTATCAGGATACAGTTGCTTCTTGTTGTCTTAGCGCGTGCAAATACAGAAGCTCCCGCTCAACACAAAAGGAACAATACCTTTGTTTAGAAACGTTCGTTTCAAAAAATTCATACTATACCAAACGGGGTAAGTTCTTTCAAGTCTTACTTATTAAGTAATGTTTTTAGACATCATACCGAAACAACGGAAACCAAATAATAATTACTTTATTGTCCTTTTGTCTCGGTAAAGTGTGGAGACATCGAGTTGAAATAAAACTATACACTCATGTCTGTACAGTATCAAAGACATATTATGTAACTCCGTATAAACAGTTACAGTCTTAGAAAAAAACGTACCTCAGTACCATACAGAAAAAAGTATGGTGGCCTAGATGGCGTTACACCTTTGGGGGACGCTCGGCTAGATGGCGCTAATATTAATATTAGACATTTTAACACATATCAAGGCTCCCATGAGCTGTGACGAATGCCGGGATAACGCAAGGAGGATGATGATGAAGCTAATAATATGGGCCAAATTGTTAAAACTGAGGTTCACAAGTTCTAAACCTGTGTCAAGAGATGGCAGTCTATCTTTCTTCTTAGTCTATGCACTGTGATTACACATTTTACTTCGACAGTAACTCTCTATAATACTCGATCGTCTTTGGTATCATTTAACGCTAAAAATGTGACAGTTTTACGAAGGATAGCAAACGGTGCATCGGTGACGTTTAAATAACAAATATCTGGGCGACCGAGCTTCGCTCGGTTCTATTTTAATATATCACGTCTTTAGATAAAAAAAAACTCTTATAAATACAAAAACAAAAAAAAAGACAAAAAACAAAAACTTAATTTCTGGCCGGGATTCGAAATCCTGATACCTACGATCTATCTGCGTACATTAGACCGACCTTGTACAACTGAGCTAAGCGGAATCGATGCGCGCGCGGCGAAATTAACGACCATATTTTACGTTTGCTAACGCGAAAGAAAAACTCATGAATACTCGAAAATTCGCGTTTTCCGGGATCTAAAGCTACGCTAGATCGATTTTTCACCCCCGAAAACTCCCACATAACAAATTTCAGCGAAATCGTTAGAGCGGTTTCCGAGATCGTCGGTATAAATAAATAAATAAATAAATATACAAGAATTGCTCGTTTAAAAGTATAAGATTTCATCTGCAGTATTTCTGCGACATGGTTGTCGTTCGTGACGATAAAAACATTATAAGTATAACCAAAAGAATCATTCAATGAAACATTATAATGTGGCGTGGCTTGACTAATGTACCTGATATTCAACTAAGATTTTTTCTATGTGTACTTAGTTCTGATTTTAATTCTTGTTAAATTTATTTTGTCATATTTTTAGCTGTACCTTAAATATTGTATTTGCATGCAAGTCTAAGTATGTGTTTTTATGCAAATAAATGAATGAATATGAATAAGTACTGATTTGCCTAAAGGTTCCTATCTAACGACAGTTTCATCTGAATTCTTGTTTGTATCCAGTTGCTTCAAAGCACCTATTTTACTAGAATCATAAGGTCCCTTTTCCAATTGAAAGACACTCATGTTATGTATAGGCGGTACCAGCTACAAATCATAAATTATCTCCTAATTTATTTGGTAATAAAATAGGTGTAGATCTTTAGCTGAGTTTTTTATTGTTATCTAAGTCACGAATTCATTATTAATGCGTTTTAGGTTACTTAATTTTAAAACAACTAGGGTGCATTGGGGTAGTTTCGAAAGCCGTCTAATTTCGAGTCACAAAAAATCACTATTATTTCCATCATATCAAAATTCCCCTTTCGAAATTACCCGATCATTTTTGTGATTCGAAATTATCCCAATGCACCCTACCTACTTTTAAGAGGAACAAAGAGCTACTATGTCAAAATTTGTAGAACTTAAATTTTAAAGGTTTTATTTGTGTAAAAAATTGTGTACCCCTAATGCACCATTTTGCACCAGTGAGTCAGCCAGGATGACACTGGTTTGCAGAAAATTAACGAAACCATTTGGAGTCACTGTCACTCTTCCATATTTTATCATCATATCATCATCATCGTGGGTGTCGTAGAAGGCGACTGTGGGATATGGGTTAAATTGTGGCGTAGGCGAGAGGCTGGCAACCTGTCACTGCAATGTCACAGTTTCGTTTTCTTTCAACCCCTTATTTGCCAAGAGTGGTACTGAAGCTTCGGTAGTTTCATGTGTTCTGCCTACCCCTTTATGGGATACAGGCGTGATTGTATGTATGTTGTATGTATGTATCATCATCATCATTATCGTATCAGCCCTTTTATCACCCACTGCTGAGCATAACAGGCATCGCTTCTAGTACCCCACTTCTCCCGGTCCTAAGCTGGTCTCATCCAGTTGTGACCCGCAATTTTTCGGATATCGTCGACCCAACGAGCCAAGGCACTTCTTACATTTGTTAGCGGCCACCATTCCGTTAACATTTCAGCTGACCTGCCATCACTCTGTTTCGCAACATGTCCTGCCCAACTCCATGTTTCATACTTGCTGCTTAACTGCTAACCTTTCTCCGCAAACGTTTTTAGCCCCCGACGCAAAAACGACGGGGTGTTATAAGTTTGACGTGTCTGCCTGTCTGTCTGTCTATCTGTGTGTGTGTGTCTGTCTGTCTGTGGCATCGTAGCTCCCGAACGGATGAACCGATTTCGATTTAGTTTTTTTTTGTCTGAAAGCTGAGTTAGTCGGAAGTGTTCTTAGTTATGTTTCATGAAAATCGGTCCACTATGTAGCGGTCGGGAGTTTTTTCAAAATTTTAATTTTGTGGTTAGCTTATGACATAGGTCTTTCTCATATTTCTCCATGTTTCTCTGTCTAGAGCTTTATCATAAAAGTATGTATTTAGATACGAAAGACGTCAATATAAGAAAATAGGTATATTTTGTTAAGATGAAAGCTTTTTCTCCATGCTATGAAATGTTGTCATTACGTTCATAACAAAAGTAATCAAGTAAGTAAGTATCACATTTCAGGCGGAGTAACTTAACTACTATAATTTTATACAACATTTAACATTTGACGACCGATCTGGCCTAGCGTGTCACTGACCCTGCCTGCTAAGCCGCGGTCCCGGGTTCGAATCCCGGTAAGGGCATTTATTTGTGTGATGAGCACAGATATTTGTTCCCGAGTCATGCATGTTTTCTATGTATATAAGTATTTGTATATTATGTATATCGTTGTCTGAGTAACAACACAAGCCTTCTTGGGCTTACCGTGGGACTCAGTCAATCTGTGTAATAATGTCCTATAATATTTATTTATAGTTTATTTATTTATTTATTGATTTAAGGCTTATTTTTAAATGGGCTTACTCTAGGCCACAGACTAACCAAAGGCAAAGACGTGGCCTACGATGGCGTGAGCTCGCCCAGAAGATGCCTGTTCACTCTTGATTTAAAGGTTGCCAGGTTATGCCGGTATTTTTAAATTATCATTCCTATATACCTCTACGTCTGCATTACGAAATAACTTTTCTGTGATTAAAGAAGCTGTATCACCTAAACCGTTAGAAAGATTGGAAAAGACTAAAATGCGATCTTAAACTTCATTAAATGTTGTCGGATTGCGAATATAATGTAGTAGTAAGGAACCACATTTATTTAGTTAAAACAAGAATACATGTACAAAAATTACACTTCCAACCTTAAAATAAAACAGTACTTACACTACTCCCATGCGAAAATTCATCCGCAACGCAGGCTTCGTCATGTGGCCACAAATCCAAAACAACAACATGCTTCGTCAAACAAACCAATGATGATATCCGCAACAGGCTTCGTCACACATAAAATAATAACTTTAAGCTAAATGAAACCGTCCCGAATCGTACCCGGTTCAAATGTCCCCATCACACCGGCAGCGTTACCACGCTGAATAGCCAATGAGATCTGTTGGACCAGGTACGATCCGGACCGAGGGTCACATCCCTTGTCCCTTAGCCGCCGGCCCAAATCCCTTATGAACTCCTTCGCCTCCAGAGCCCAAGGTCCCGCAGTTTCGACTGCGACTGGCACAAAATCGTACATTGGTTCCAGGGCAGAGTATTTGGCATGCTTCATTTTGGCCGCATACTCCGCGGCTGACCCTGCAGACCTAACCGTAAGGTTCAAGTGGGACGGCGCAAACGTGCTGACGCACGTCGCGTCCCATAAGAGACACCGACCCTTCTGCCATGGAACCAATGTCAGACCGTCAGGCCTCTTTCCATCCGTGCGGCACAACCCTGGAGGTTCCAAAACGCAAGGAACGTTGGCCGACACTAAAGCCCGGCGGATTGCATCATTGATAGCATGATGCCTCGAGAAACGTCCCGCGCACTTCAAGCAGCTGAGACCATGGTGACCGTCTTCCTCAACCATGACCCCGCAAACGCACCGATGCGCCTCGCACACCTTACACCCCAATCGCAAGGCCACCGCGATCCTTAAGGAGTCATTGTCCAAAAGCGTGCCCAGTGACGGGGAAGGTAATGCGTGCAGCCACGCCCCTGACTCAACCCTAGAAGCGGCTTTAAGGCGGGCCAAGTTGGATCCCACCGCTCCCTCTAGGATGTTTGCAACAGTCAGTAGTAAGGTGCAGTGGGACAATTTCAAAGTCATCTAATTGCGAAAGTCACAGTATAAGAATCACCATTATTTCCATCATATCAAGATTCCCCTTTAGCAATTACCCGAGCATTTCTTTGCTTCGAAATTACCCCACTGCACCTTACGTGTTAGTTAAACAGTATTGACATGTTCATTATGTTAGAATCAAATCACCGAAATACTTTACAATACTTTATTTTCTTCGAATATCTTTACAATGAGCATTATTAGAACACAATGTTTGACTATGGAATTAATTACAAGACTTAGACATTGACTAACGCCAATGACTTAGTAGATGTAGCCAGTCGCCGGGTCGAAGGGTTGCTGAGGGATGTTATCATGGGAGGTCTTAGGCGCAAGGTATTGGCGGAGGTTCTGTTGGCTAGCGCCTTGGGCTCCAAAGGATCCTTGAGATCCGAAGCCGCTGGAGCCTTGGGATCCAAAGCCTTGGGAGCCGAAGCTGGAGCCCTGAGCGCCGAAGCCATTGGAGCTCTGAGATCCATGGGCGCCAAAACCGTTGGAGCTCTGAGATCCGTGAGCGCCGAAGCCCTTGGAACCCTGAGACCCATGGGCGCCGAAACCGTTTGAGCTCTGAGATCCATGGGCGCCAAATCCGTTGGAGCTTTGAGATCCATGGGCGCTGAAGCCGTTAGAGCCTTGAGATCCGAAGCTGCTGGATGCCTGAGCGCCGAACTTGTTGTTCTGGCCGAACTGAGACTGGGAATCGAACTGGTGGCTGGAGGCTCCGAAGGAATCTGGAAGGAAAGTTTAGAATTATGAGCCTAAATAAATAAAAAGTCAGGACTCTGGAGAACAAATGTCTATTGAGACACATTATTATTGACTAGCTAGAAAACTAAAGTGTGACAAGGAAAAAGTCTTGAAATTTTACAACTAGGGAACAGATCAAATTATTTTATTTATATATATATATATATATATATATATATATTTCTTGTTTTTCAAGTAGTCACACTACTTGAAAACTATATATAAATTATACTACTATATTATATAAATTATAAACTGAAATAGATATCATACACGAAAGAAAAAACGACAAGGCCCACTGGCGGCCGAGCCGGGAATCGAACCCGGACCCGGAACTGAAGACCCGGGTTCGATTCCCAGCTCGGCCACCAGTGGACCTTGTCGTTTTTTCTTTCTTGTATGATATCTGTTTCAGTTTATTATTTATTTTACATTTATTTTCAATAGCCCGTTTATGTGTCCCACTAAGTGATTTCCACAGTTCCCGAGTATGCACAATGAAAATTAGAAAATTTGATTTTAGCTAATGTGAATGGGGTTGGCACCAACTGTCAAACGGCCTCTGTATCTAGTTTCTATGAGAACTGGCTTAAAGAACCTAGTATTTGATACGGTTCTGTTTACTAAGTTGGTACCATCAGAAGAAAAGTTCGGCCCATTTCACTGTGACAAATTACTGGGTACGTAGCCGAATGGCACAAACGCTCACGAAACGAAACGCTCGTAGATATCTATCTCTATCGCTCTTGCGTATTAGCGCGACGGAGCCAGACTACCTTTCGCGGCGTTTCGTTTTCGTTTCGCGTCGCAGAAATGCATTTTGAAATAAATCAAAATGCAACTTTTTTTAAAGGATATATAAAATGGAATGTAAACATTTTGAAATAAATCAAAATGCAACTTTTTTTAAAGGATATATAAAATGGAATGTAAACATTCTGAAATAAATGTTTGTTTGATAGATTGATTGTTAAAAACTTACTAAATTTTGTGTTAAATCTCACCTTGGCCTTGAGCACCGTGGCTGCCAGACGGACCGTGATCAGGAGGAAGGTACTGGTTAGAGCGGGCAGCATCGAACGAGGAAAAGCCACGGACGCCAGTCGCGCCAGCCCTCACTCCCTGAGGAGCTGATCCGAAGCCAGCAGAGTCACCAGCATCAAGACTGTTGGAGCCTCCAAAACCCTGTTGACCAAAGCTCTGTCCAGACTGGAAAGGAGGAAGGTACTCCTTCAGTCCCCGCTGCTGTTCAAGATGCTCCAAGCGGGCAGCGGAGCTGACGGCGATGAGGGCGGCAAGGATGAACTGGAAACAGAGAACACTCATACATTCTTACATATGTTAGGCTCACTTTTAGGGGCATCCACGAGAATGTCACTTACGATATGCAATTGGGGATATCTTACACAAATCAACTTAGCCCCAAACTACGCAAAGCTTGTACTATGGATGCTAAGCGACGACATAAATACATACTTAAACAGAAAACATCCATGACTCAGAAACAAATATCTGTGCTCATCACACAAATAAATGCCCTTGCCAGGATTCGAACCCAGGACTGCGGCTTAGCAGACACGGTCACTACCTACTAATTCTTCTTATAAGATACTAAGAAAGCAAAATTGTCTCTGACAACCTTTCATGACTTGATCAACATATTGGCAGTATTTTAAATATTTTCCATATAACGCAAAAGCATGTCGTAAGCGACACTCTCGTGGCATGCCACTTTACCAGGTGTGGTGGTCACCTGCTGACTGTTAGCGACGGGTGGGATTGACTCCTGGATCTAAAAAAGAAACCAAGGTCTTTTGGTAAGTTTTACCCTGCCCTGTCTTAACCTACTGAATGCCAGCGTTTTTATGGTGGTTTAGTGATTGATATCAATTTATTGTGTTTAAGGGCCACTTGCGCCAACAAAAATGGACCCACCATTTTATATGGAATTTGACAGATGACAGGCCACTAACCCATAGTTAAGTGGTTGGTGCAAGTGTTCTTTTTGAATATTATCGGTAATTGTCTATACTTAATTATGTTTTTTTTGCACATTTTTACTTAGAATCTGTTGATAAAGACGCCAGTTGTATTAAAAGAAACGAGTACTTAGTATTTTTTGTTTAAACAGTAATGTTCAAAGTGGAAACTTACACGAGAATTTTCTCATGAGTCTTTTTTTTTCAATTTAGAGAATTTTCAAAAACTTTATTTTAACGCTGGTTTTCAGAAGGTTTTTAAAAAGTATACTATTTATTCGATTTTGATATTTGTCCTGACACTTTACATAAGTATTTAGTATAAAATAGAAACAATGTGACCAATTCTATTTTAATCTTTTCAAACTATAATCTAGCCAGAAAGAATAAGTAAATGGAGCAACAAAACATTAATCAACTCCAAAAATTAAAACTCAGACAATATCATATACCAAAACTAAAACACAAAACTAAACTCGAAATAATAAAAATCAAATTTACCAGCTTCATTTTTGAATAGGAGTGAACGACCAAAGGAAGGCACGGCTTGAACTGTGATGCTCAGACCTCACTGACCCATTATATACCGCATCTGATCCTAATCCTTCTCGTGACGTCACTTTATAGAAGATAAACGACCATATTCGAGCATGCGCCGAGTAATTAGTTGCTATGGTTTTTTTTAATACGTGATGGAACGGCCTTGTCAATCTCAGATAAGGAGCAACGAACATTTTCAAGGATGATGATAATTAATTGTAAATCGATTTCGTGGAAAGCTCGGTCTAGTATTGTCTAGGTTCTAGGTTGAATCTGAATGTATTGTTTTATTGTCTTTATTGAATACATCGTAATGGTTCTAACTGCGAAACGAGTATGTAGGTCAAACTAAACTTACTTTGTAGGTCAATCAAACTAGTGGTAAAGAAATTGTTTTGAAGTAGGTTTTGTTCATTTCCAGCAATCAGGATACTGTCTGCCAGCCTAGCCAAAAGAGCGATCCAGAGGAGCTAGATTTTATGTAATACATTCATTTTTTTTTATATACTACGTCGGTGGCAAACAAGCATACGGCCCGCCTGATGTAAAGCGGTCACCGTAACCTATGGACGCCTGCAACTCAAACAGTGTCACATGCGCGTTGCCACCCCCTTAGAATAAAAACTATCGAAATCGGTTAACATTATAAATAATTATCCCTGAAAAACCAACATACTACTTATACAGGTCAAATATCAAATATTTATTTCGCTTTGAAATGTGGTACAGGAGATGTTCACATATATTGTAGTCACACACATTCCACCAGAAACTGGCATGCAAAATTATTATACAACTTAAATAAGAAAAAGCATGCAATGGTCGCGCAAATTAGTTAGCGAATTCACCGAGAAATGGCGCTATACACACACAATAATTAGTATCTATACTTCTAGTCGAGTCTTTAGAGTTATATGAAAAACATGAAATTAGGTACTTTAGCTTTTGAATGTTTTTACGGATACGGAACCCTAGGTGGGCGATTTTTTAATTTCAATCGCCTCTCTCACGAGCCCGTGTGTGTCTTAAAAAATGTACAAAACGCGAGAACTTAAAGTGTTTTAGGGCTTACTCTTGGCCACAGACTAGCCAAAGGCAAAGACGGGGCCTACGATAGCCTGTTCACTCTTGATTTGAAGGTTGCCGGGTCTGAAAACTCTTCCAATTTCAGTGCAATTAAAGGGTTGAAAGAAAACAAAATTGTGATATTGCAGTAACAGGGTAGCCAGGCCATCATCCACACCTCAATCGAACCCATATACCACAGTTGACTTCTACGACATCCACAGGTAGAAAGGGGGTGGTGCAATTATCCGACACAATATACCTAATATCAAATTGACGTGACACGCAGGCGGGAGCTGCTGCGGGTGCCCCCATGCCGGCTAACTAAGTCAAGGAAGTCCTCACAGTGCTCGGGACAAGGTTATACAATGCATTGAGTGATGATGTAAAACAGTTGCCTACTGATAATATGTTTGTCAACAAACTCAAAAATATCTTAATACAACTAGCTTGTTACAAGATTGATGATTTTTTCTCTGACTACAAGTCATTGGACCAATCACACTGAAGAAAACTTGTAATTAATTACTATAAAGGTCTAAACAAAACATAGGTAAATATGTACAATTAAATTATTTATGTGATATTAATAATAATAGGTAAACTAAACAATAGACATGTATGTATATAACCACAACCTGTAAATATATCATTTATGAATAAAGCATTCATTCATTCATTCAATTTAATCCGACATAATAATATTCCTACGGAGTGGCAACAATAACTAAAAAAAATTAAGTTAAATCAATATCATCATTCCCTTGCCATTTTCCCATTACTTGGGGTCGGCGCAGCAGATCACCTTTCACTCTCATATTAATATTGTTCACACATTCCATCCATCTTGTCTTAGGCCTTCCACTACCATTGTATCCATCCACCTTCATATTTACCACTCGTTTTATTTTATAACATTGTTTTCATCCCTCCGCATTACATGCCCATACCATGCTAATCTACTTCCTCTCACCTTCTCTGTCACTGGCGCTACTCTCAGGCTTCCTCTTAATATACTCATTCCGAATCCTATCAAGTCTTGTCACACCAAAAAGTTAAAACAATATCTGGAAATGTAAGTCAAGTGACTTTGCAATTTTAATGAATGTGAGAATGTTATATGTACCTATATGTACTTGTAAAGCGGTAAGTATCTATGTAGTTATGATATAACAAACAAACCTAAACCACGATATAGGTACTAGTCATAACTAGTTTTCCTGATGACCCTTACAAAAAGTGCAATTAAAATAGTTTTTACAATACTTAAACTCATAGATACAATAAAAAAAATAGATCGAGACTGTTAGAATTACAAACAAAATGTATGTAAAAACCAAAGCTACTTGTAACTATGGACTCAAAAAAGGGGTCGTGACCTAGTAGAATATTAGAAATAGGTACATATATTATTGAAATGACTTAATGTCCTACATTGCTATTAGAAAAAATGGCATACTTATTATTGAATTAAACACAATGATATAACACTTTAAGTTCTCGCGCTTTGTACACATATTTAAAGTCACACACAGGTCGAACGCGATTAATTAACATTATTTTTACCTTTTTTCCCAACGTTTCGGCCAGGTTGCACTGGCCGTGGTCGCGGAAGACTGACGTCCCAGCAAAGTGTGTGTTAATATCGGGTAGTTTTGTGTTATTTACATCTCCGGTGACACTTTGCTGGGACGTCAGTCTTCCGCGACCACGGCCAGCGCAACCTGGCCGAAACGTTGGGAAAAAAGGTAAAAATAATGTTAATTAATCGCGTTTCGTAATTAATTCGACCAGTAATAAGTGCAACGTTTTAGGATTTTTCTATTACGGTCAAAATATGTTTGCCCATTATCCCAAGGACCCCTCCCATATGACACGTCAAACTTATAACACCCAGTCGTTTTTGCGTCGCCTTAAACATGGATTTGACGTTCTCACTGACGATATCAACTTAGTGCGTTTTCACATTGTCCTATCCGATATCGGATGTAGGACCATCTTATACATTGAAGCCGCCTTTTTTGCTTTTGAAATCCTTCCGACATCCGATATCGAATCGGATAGTGTGAAAACGTACATACGCTATAGTAGTAGTAGTAGTAGTAATACACTTTATTGTACAAAAATAAGAACACACATAGTAAAGAAAAAAGAACACACACATCATTTGTACAAAAGCGAACTTATCCCATTAAGGGATTTCTTCCAGTTAACCTTAGAGCAGTTAAAGGAGAATTGGAGACGGTAGACGTTTCTAAGCTAAACCCACAAACTACTAAGAAGATACTACGGCTAAACCTATAGGTACCTAACCTACAAACTATAGCAATATAGACGTTAAATCATATAAATAAATACGGTATACATAATTATAATACAGTTTTATGACTACCCTACATACATACACAACCTACCTAACCGTTAACATATTTTAGATTAAGATTATTTTTTTCTTTTTGGTGGCCGCTATACATACGCCTAGCAACCATATACCTATCAAGAAGTATAAATAATACTTACCGACTTACCAATGTATACGAATTTTTAACCGGAAACATTTGACCGGTCCGAACATGGTTTCATCTTATGTCGTTAGAAAGGAAGGAGTGTGTCGTAAAAATAAAATTTGTAGGAGTTAGGACATAGCGGATGATATCCCGCTTTGTGTGGTAGGGCACCAGCATAGCGGACATCATCTCGCTTGAATCTAGAGCAGAGCCCAACTGGAGAAGTACCTCCGCCTTACAGAAGACCACAGCCAAATAGCACTAGACCCTACTCATAGTGTTGTGTTCCTGCCGGTGAATAAGGCTGCCAGAGCTCAACGAGGGTGCGGTGTGCTGCTGGTGACGGGAGGACCTACGGAACTAATATGTTCCGTCTATTGTCCTTTGAGTCGTCGGCTACCCGAACCCTCCTTAGAGCTTGTACACTCCAGCAAAGGGTTGGCAACGCGCACGTGATACCCCTGGAGTTGCAAGCGTCCATATGTGACGGTGACCGCTTTCCATCAGGCGGACCGTATGCTTGTTTGCCACAGACGTAGATAAAAAACCGGCCAAGAGCGTGTCGGGCCACGCTCAGTGTAGGGTTCCGTAGTTTTTCGTATTTTTGTCAAAAACTACTGAACCTATCAAGTTCAAAACAATTTTCCTAGAAAGTCTTTACAAAGTTCTACTTTGGTGATTTTTTTCATATTTTTTAAACATATGGTTCAAAAGTTAGAGGGGGGGGGACGCACTTTTTTTTCCTTTAAGAGCGATTATTTCCGAAACTATTAATATTATCAAAAAATGATCTTAGTAAACCCTTATTCATTTTGAAATACCTATCCAACAATATATCACACGTTGGGGTTGGAATGAAAAAAAATATCAGCCCCCACTTTGCATGTAGGGGGGGTACCCTAATGAAACATTTTTTCCCATTTTTTATTTTTGCACTTTGATGGCGTGATTGATATACATATTGGTACCAAATTTCAGCTTTCTAGTGCTTACGGTTACTGAGATAATCCGCGGACGGACGGACGGACGGACAGACAGACATGGCGAAACTATAAGGGTTCCTAGTTGACTACGGAACCCTAAAAAAGATTGGAATTTTTTGATGTGGGCGATCGGCTTGCAACCTGTCACTTCAATATCACAATTTGGTTTTCAGCCAACATAATCGCTAAGGGCCACTTGTACCACCCGCTTAACTCAAAGTTAGAGGGCTGTCAACTGTCAAATTCCATATAAAATGGTCCATTTTCGGTGGTGCAAGTGACCCTAAGTGCGTTTTCACTTTATCCTATCCGATATCGAATGTCGGACCGATACCCCATACATTACAGGAACCATCTTGGATTTTTTATATTGAAATCCTTCCGACATGTTGCTAGGCAGGCAGGCGGGACATGTTGCTAGGCAGAGTGATGGCAGGTGGACCAAAATGTTAACGGAATGGTGGCCGCTAACAAATGTAAGACGCGCCTGGCATCCGTTGGCTCGTTGGGTCGACGACATCCGAAAAACTGCGGGTCACAACTGGATGAGATTAGCCCAGGACCGGGAGAAGTGGCGTACTGGAAGAGAGGCCTATGCTCAATTGCTCAGCAGTGGGCGATAAAGGGCTGATATGATGATGATGATGATGATGATGATGGTAATGTGAAAACGGTCTAAGAGTGGCTGATTGAGCACTTTCATGTCGTCACTACTTTGAAAAAGTCTCGTATCTCACGCTTCTCCTCAAAGTTAAAACGCAGTAAGTCTATTGGGACCGTGCGCGACGACAACGCCACGTGACAGGTGACCATTATGGACAATATTGTAACCGCTGTAAAGCGAGAAGTAAGTAAACATTGTGAAAAAATTAATGAAATCGTGTGTTATTTTACTACATTACACAATTTTGGACGATGGTGGTTACAACCTTATCACCAATAACATAAAAATTGTTGTTTTCAGTGAGAAATTAACAAACTGGTGAATAAAACGGGGTTTCGTGCCATCGCTCACGAAATCATTTTCCAACATAAGACGATGAATAAAGACAAGAAATTGGTGCTAGCTGGGCATTTTCTACAGATTGAAGACATTATTCCACCATTTGTACCTATGTGCAATAAAGTATAAATAAATCATTGGCTTTTGAAATTGTTGATCAGTTCACTGCTATGCTGTCATTTTCATAGGCTAACGATAGGTATTATAAATATCATTTACAGGGTACAGGGTTTATTGTAAAATAAAAGCAAACTAATAGCTATAATAACTTTTAATTATAATATACATTACAAAAACTTGTTTCATTTACTTGAAAATATTGGAATTTACCAGATATCACATCAAATATGTAATCATCAATGCGATGAAATAAGTTCTCAGGAATTTTATTTAAAATGTGATAAGCCTTCAGTGGATGGACTGCTTCTGCTTCTATTGTTCTCGTGCTCCTTCGTCCCATTGAAACCTCGATATTTACGCATTTTCGTCAATCCGTTTCGATTTGTACACAGGACCACACACATGAGGAAACAAATAAAATGATTTTCGAACATAACTGGGATTGGCTTCCACGTCGGATTTTCTACCTCCAATAAATTTTGCACTATAAATTCACCGTAAATTCAATTCAATACTTGTATCAAATGATTACGCACTTTAAGTAAAACTGGACGACACTTTTCTTCTTACGGCAACTATTCACTTAAACGGTGGTTTCATTTCCACCACGGTCTTGGAAATAGCTAGAATTTAGTCGCTATTTTTTTCTTGGAGTTATTACAATTCGCCATAACAAATTTTACTAGGCCCATATTAAATTTATCTCAAGAACGACATGAAAATGTTTACTGCAAATACAGCAATATGGATTTGACAGCGCAAGTCAGCGAGTAAGATGTCAATTTTGGCCGTAGTGAGCGCTGTGATCGTTTTAGCTACCCCCTCCACCCGCTTTGCACCCTGCCAATATGCATTCCATACATACTTACTAAAATTTTCTTTTCATTGACAGACGAAGATACAAGTTTTTTTAAAAGTTGTGACGATGTGTCCTCATGTGTGTATACCGGGAATACGGGACTCCAAGTATGGATTTATATGTAAGCAAGTACACATACATACAATCACGCCTGTATCCCATAAAGGGGTAGGCAGAGCACATAAAACTACTTAAGTTTCGATGCCACTTGTGTCAAATAAGGGATTAAAATAAAGCGAAATTGTGCACTGCCTGCACGTCACCATTTAACCCATATCCCACAGTCGACTTCTACGACACCCTAGGGAAGTATAGGGGTGGCGAAATTCTTAACTCGTCACTACACGTGCACAATAAGATAGTCCGATCATTGATAATTACAGAACCCGATATAATGATACCTAGGTTTACGGTTGATGGCAATGGATCGAAACTAGATCAATTTATCAGAGTCAAAAAGTTCGGCAGCCAATTAATCACAATTTTAGTTTCATACAACATTAGTGATGTTTTTTTTTTCACTATTTTATTAACTAGTATTAGCATATTTTTAGGATTAAGTTAGTAATAAAAACTGCACGAGGCCATGAGCTTAGCCAGGAACAAAGTCTAGAGGGACCTGCCGCCGGCCTATTTAAAAAAAAAAAATTAAAAAACTTTTATTGTTACACATTACACAGTAATAAATTAAATGGTTTCTCTGGCGGATCCCAAACTAGGCTGAGCCTGTATATTAGCCGAAATGGCAGTCGTTAACATTAGACGCCGATCAAAACTCAGTCTGTCTCTGTCGAACCAATACGAAGAGCGATAGAGATAGCTAAGCTACGAAAACGATATTATCGCGAGCGTTTGTGCAGTTGGCGTACCGGGCCTGTAGACATATTAAGTGGTCGATAACTTACGCTTCATGTTGAATTACATACGTCACACAGATCTATCTATCGTTCTCCAGTTTTAGAGCGACGCAGACAGTTTGGCTTCGTTCGCCAAAAAAATGTCTCGGACATGTGGCAACAGAATTCTAATTCAAATACAAAAATTCTCAAAATTGCAAACTTTCATTAGGAAATGTCATGCAATTATAATACATAGTATAAGGCTAAGCACGCAAAGTACTCCGCGTTGGAGTCGGCTTACGACTTTGTGCCGGTGGCGATTGAGACGGCGGGGCCTTGGGGCTCAGAGGCTCGCTCCTTTTTCAAAGAGTTAGGGCGTCGTTTGCGGGAGAGGGGCTGCGATCCTCGTTCTGGGTCGTATCTGGTCCAACAGGTCTCCATTGCCGTCCAGCGGGGTAATGCAGCGGGAATAATGGGGACTTTTGAGCCGGGTACGATCCAGGGAGGAATATTTTAGTTAGTGTAGGACCTTCCTTATTTATTTTGTTTAGATTTAATTTATGTTACATTTTATATCATTGACACCAATAATATTATGTATTTGACTCAATAAATGCTTTAAATACATAGTTACTTATAGGTAAGTACTTTATTTACTTCGACAAGTTTTCGACATGCATTTTCTTATGTGTACATAAGCTGCTGCAGAGAAAAGTAGACCCCTTTACATATTGGGTTGGCACAAAAGTAATGACACACTCTACAAAACTCTATACATTTCCTTTCTTAAGTTAATTGTTTTCGATAATATTCTAGTATGTTGTAGAACATTTTAGGTACTTCTAACGTGAGGGTATATAAAGCCGCCCTCGTGATTGGTTTAGTTAGATTGAAATAAAATGGACGAGCGACAAGTTCGAACACTTTACTTATACGAGTACTTGTTAGGCCACAGTGCGCGGGCTGCGGCTGACAATATCAACACTGCATTGGGCGCTGGAAGTACAAGCCATGCCACGGTGTCCAGATGGTTTGACCGTTTTAATCAGGAGACAGGAGCCTTGAAAGTCAGTCACGCTCAGGGCGACCATGCATTCGCACCATCAGACTTTCATTTGTTTAGAGCCCTGAAACGACATTTGAGGGGTAAACAATTCAGTGATTGCCATGATGTACTTACAGGTGGAGTTGAACAACTTTTTCGAGGCACAGACATCAGAGTTCTGGGCAAAAGCCGGATCGTTGGCAAGAAGTCATAGATGCTAATGGTGATTACATCATCGACTAAGCTTTTTGTATTGTAATAATAATAAAAATATAAAACGTAAACCAAGTGTCTCGTTACTTTTGTGCCAACCCAATACATATTTGTACCTTTACCTGAAAGTTAATATCCTAACATATTTGTAATTCATTGGAACATTACGTCATAGAAATCAAAACTATGTATGACCACCGACAAAATTTCGTATATTTAAATTCATATAAAATACATGGCTGCACGGAACGCATGTAATGACGGTCTCTGCACATAAATTCAAATTAAATAGAATGACTAAATAATACAACCAGTAAACCATAAAAATACAAAATATAGATAGTTGGTATAGGTCGTGCAATTAATATGCAGATTGGTCACAAAAATTAAAACCATAAAAATTTGTTCTGCATTTAATACTTAACAAAAATATCGCCTTTGTGTTTTGCGTTTTTGTCTTGTATAGTGAGCTGCAAAAGTGCATGGCGAAAATATCAATAAATTCATTCATAATTTCTCCGCGCTATTTCGTAACTCATGGTACTTATTGTGTAAATTTTAGATACCTACCTACCCACATCTGCCATTTAGTTTATATTAGGTGTAAACTAACTCAAGTATGAGTCAAAATATTACATACTAGCTTTTGCCCGCGGCTTCGCTCGCGTTAGAAATAGACAAAAAGTAGCCTATGTCACTCTCCATCCCTTCAACTATCTTCACTTAAAAAATCAATCGTCGCTCCGTTTTGCCGTGAAAGACGGACAAACAAACAGACACACACACACACACTTTAAAACCTACTAATCTTGACCTAACTGGCTGTTTAGTTTGCGTCCAAAGTCCTTCTCTGATCTTCTGATCGACGGTACCACAATATTTCACCCTAGCCCTACTTATTATATGTATAAGTAAGTAAAAAAGTTTCTGCTACGGAAACTAGAAAGTGGGTAAAACCAACAAAATCTAAGGCTAACTGGAAGAGATACCTTAAAGGGAAAAGATCGCCTTTGTACCTCTGTTCCTGTAAACTGTATATAAATATGTTTTACCCAAGAAGGTAGTTACTACCTACTACTAACCATAGAAACTTATTGAGACAAAAACCAACACAAAGTTTTGTACAAACACTCAATTTCCAATTATTTTGGTTTTATCTTAATTATACCATAAACAGATGACGTGGTCATATTACTAATTTATTGGTGATATCACCAAAAGCGGAATAGTACCCTATCAAATCCTATTTAACAAAAGTACACCCCTTATTTGCAGCGTTACCCAAACTGTGCGTCGAACCCCATAGATTGGTCGTAAGGGAATATTTAGAGAGTCCTAAAAAAATTAAAGCTAGACGAAATCTCTGCAATGCCCATATGTCTGTGAAAACATGTTTGTTGAAGCTTATTTTGGAAAATATAAAAAAAAAAGCTTGAATCCTTGATCAATGAGTGTAAGTGATGTTACTTATAAATAACAAACTCAACGACTTTATCGTGAGACATATTTAAATATTGAGTAATAAACGAGTAATATTACATATTTAAACTCAATAGTGAGCACAAATAAGTCACCATAAACAGTTTCACAATTTTCTACTAGAAGCAGGGTCTCTTACGGTGCGTATTGTTAAAAAAAATATCTATACCTACATATAAATAAATGTAAATAAATATTGGGAACACCTTACATAGATCAACTTAGCCCCAAACTAAGCAAAGCTTGTAATATGGGTGGTAAGCGACAATATACATACTTAAATAGATAAATACATACTTATATACATAGAAAACATCCATGACTCAGGCACAAATATCTGTGCTCATCACACAAACAAATGCCCTTACCGGGATTCGAACCCAGGACCGCAGCTTAGCAGGCAGGGTCACTACCGACTGAGACAGACCAGTCGTCATATATGTTTAACATCGTGTGAAAGTCATAGGGTTACGATGATAGAATTGGTAGTTATAGTATTTCAATGTCTCAGCCACACGAATACCTCATATGTACAGTCATATGACTGCTTATAAAACCAAAAAACTTTTCATAAAATAATTTAATTTGTTCCTTAGTTAAGGATCACATAAACTTGGAAATAAAATTGTGTAAAACACTATTCACGATTATAACACATAATAACTTTGAAATCGAGACTTAATCACGTATTAGTTTGAAATATAAGGATACGCGATTAAGTCCCTATTTAAAAATTATTAAAAATCTATAGATTCGGTAATTCTACCAACTTTGGGAACCTCTGCCTCGATGACGTAACTGGTTTCCGGGTCAGTATGGTGTCGATCGAAATCAATTAACGATTTTTTAATCGATTCGGTTAACGATTCGTTCACGACGCTAGACGGATGTTTCGTGTACATATGTGTATATATACGAGTAGTTCAGTGAGTATCGATTAAGTTGTTAGTGGGTGTGGATTGGAGGCTTGGTTGGACAAAAAATCGGCCAAGATCATGTCCTTCCTGAACGGAGGCTAATACTCAGAACAATGTACACTTGTACAAATGTACAGTACTGTAGTAAAAGCAAAAATATTTACATTTCAATTTAAAAATGTCAAAAGAGCCTCTACGTGTTGGTTTCCGTTCCACGCATGCCTTCCAAAGATTCACTGCTTGGCGTGTTTCTACTTCTATTTATTCTTATGAACGTCGAACCTACAAGCATGTCAAGTGTCCTGCTTTCTGCCACTCTCTACCATACCTTCATACTAATACCCAATGGTTTCCGTGATGGCAAAGACAATTTATTCAATTTATTCTCTACCGCTCAATTTTAAGACAAATAAGCAAGTATTGGGGTTACCCTCATCCGGCAGAATAATTTAGGTCAGAAACACACTTCGCATAACATGTTCCGCAGAAACACTTTCGGTCGAATGGTAATTTCGCAGAAAACTTATTTGTCATTATTACTACCACGCATACGACACATTTGGCAGAATATTGTTTTACAGAACATTACTTTGGTCGACTTTGATTTAGTATAATTTTATGTAGCATAATAATCTTATAGCATACTATTACAATATCACAATTATGACACGCTATCGAAAAGGAAATACAGCATTAAAGGCCCCGTTAGGTACGACGACGAGAGAAGCGAGGAGGAGTGTTAGGTACCTATCTTATCTTGCATCCCCAAAAGATCCGACTCGCTGTCAAAAAGCAAATTGCAACTTTATGCCGCCTAAATATTATGCACAAAATTAAATATTACCTGCGAAAGTACTATTCCACTAGAAGACTATTATGCTCATCAACCTTATGCCAACGTACGATTCGGTATTATAAATCTGCGAAATGATTTATGCCAAAGCATATTCTGCGTAACCTATTTCTGCCAAACGTGACGTGCGGAAAAAGTTTCTGCAAGACAATTAATAGTGAACCCAAATATTGTAATCAAGAAATTATCATCGTAGGTTTAAATCACATTAACCTTGCATTTTGTAAACTTATGCGTAGGCATTAAATTAATACACTTATTACAGTCAATATGGTAGTTTATACAAAATAATGTAAGTGGGAGCGTGATATGCGTGCGCGCATCACATAAGGAATACTCACGCAAGGCTGAATTCAACAGCTAATACAATTATTGTTCCAAAATTAAACATACAGAATTCAAAACGTTCATTAAACACCTACTTACCGGTAAGCTAATAGACGGTCAACCAAGTCTTGGCGCTAAAAAAAGGCACAATTTTTTTATGGGAGTTACTTCGCCCCTGCATTTTCAATCAATTTTTAAGTGTTATTGGCTCGTCGATAATTCCGCCAAATTCAAGGTTAAGTCCGTTTTCACATTATCCGATCCGATATCGGATGTCGGAAGGATTTCAATGGAAAAAAACCAAGATGGCGCCTGATATGTATGGAATATCGATCCTACATCCGACATCGGATCGGATAATGTGAAAACGCACTTAGGAAGGCACTCGTTTCATGAAGACCACTGGCTTTTAAAATTTGCCGCCATTTTTACTGCCAAGATTTTTTTAGCTATGTGTACGACTTGCACTTCCTTCACTTTGTAGGCTATTTGGTGTTAAATATTAGCCACAGGTCCCACCAAAAGCTAGTTAAGTAAGCCATGAACTATCGGTGACAGATACGAATAAAAGATGTCGCTGCCGTGTAAATATTTTTGTTCGTTTCTGTCTATCCCTATAGAAAATAACTAATAACCAAGGGCCGGTTGCATAAAACCGTCTGTCACCGTTAAAGCGTTCGTTAAATTTTATTCTATGGGAAGTTCCATAGACATCTGCTGCGTGACGATGATGTGTCTGTCAAAAGTCATTAATGTTATTCTCTAAGCCCTTTGTCATTTTCTTCATGTGTACAATTATATACCTATATTACTTATATGTTGTAGGTCACATAATGTTTACCGTACTATTCGGTTACTTGCCAAACAACAACATAATAGTTAACGCGTATAATTTTATACGTAAACTCAGTATATCAATGTATGTCTCGGTGAGAATTGCTGTGGAGGTAATTGCATGTTTACCATATACTTAAGTTAGTTTTTATACAAAATTGTGTACATTTATGTCTGTTTGTTCTCCTAATAAATAAAATAAAATATATGTGGTTGATGCAGCAACAGCATTTTAGGGCATTTCTCAGGAGGCGCGTTTTTACGTGTCCGGGGCAAAAAACGTCAGAACGGACCGGTCTAAAAATCTGAATTAATTCAGGCATAATAATTAGCCTCTGTTCTACTTGGTACACTATAAAATTATTTATTTATTATCTGTATAATATAAGTAATAAAATATTAAACGCGAAAAATGACCTTCGGTGGGCGTGTCCCGCACCCAGAATTTGCAAAACAAAAAATCATAACTCAAGATGGAGTTGTTGATCGCAGTTGATATAGATATTCACGTATAAGGTGTTAGTTAACCTATCATATTTTCTATATAAAAATAATATGTTAGCTAAACTCATCGAGTAAAGACAAATTTACGATGTGTCCCGGGCTAGTGACTGATTTCGGTGTAATTTGTTAAACATGACAGTACTCTTACAAATTAATAGATCAGGGACGTAGTAGCACAAATATAGTTAGTTTTAGCTATGTTTTAACCATTCAGTGTAGAGGCGATGAAGTACCGTTTTATAAAGGGGACTTTTTGAAGGTTTCTCAGTCGTTCGCTGGGTTTGGTCCCATGTTTTTTAAGATTCGGTGGATCAATTTACTCCCACAGTTTAGGTCAATTTGTCGTTATGTAAGGATTGTAAGGTACTAATAAATCCTTGAAAGTATGTTATTACGTCATTATGACATCTCCTTTGTATCATGCATGCTATTGCAGTTATCTCCAAAAAAGCTATAAAATTTGATATCAGTGGAGTTGATTTCCGTGGTTTCGGTGGATTTTTTGACCACCGATATCAAAAAAAGTGACCACCGACTTCGATTGCCACGTTGTAAACTGATTAAATGTCCATTATTTTCTAATATTTTATACTTAAATAGTAGGATATACCTTGTAAAAACATAGAACTATGTTTCTAAGCAAATTAAGCCACTCTATGGGTACAAAATTCTCTACTGGATAATGACTAACATATTACCATGTTAAATTTAGTAAAATTGCGCGATTATGAGCCTTTTTACATGACCTGTCATCGAATTAAAATGAAAAATATCAATAAATTGAATAATAAGTTACATATTAAGTTGAAATGTGGAATAATGTGTAAAAAATTGAATTCGGTGGGGCAAATTGATTACAGTGCCCATACATAATTTCGGTGATTTTAAAATGTCAGATTTCTTACAAACTATAAGGTTCTAATGGAGGCCTTCACCACCAATATTTTTTATATTTAGGCTAGATTTTAGTAAATTGACTGACATATCAATAAAGTAGTAAATAAAAATCAGCACCGAAATCAGGCACCGAACGTCATCCCTGAGAACCGCCCTTTAGGAGAAATCGCTGATAGGTTCGACTGCCCGATCTTGCACTACTGGACCAAGCAGATTAAAAGTGTAGCGGTATACGAAAAATAGGAATAATATTATAAATTAGTACACATAAGTTTACATATATTGTAAATACTAACACTAGATTAAGATTCGGCATGTTTATTAACTTTCTATGGATACCCTGTTTGTCCGAAATAAAAGATTATTTGTATTTTGTATTTAATGCAACTGGCCCTAAGTAATGTGACATTGCTATTAAGCGTAATATTAGCAAACTAAGAAACACTGTCCTAAGAACGAATGCAAAATTCTACCATGTTCATTTTGCAAGGCCCAAGGGCATGGTGTACTTGTACCCATCTCTCATCAAGTCATCATTGATCATATCATTCTGTCCTTTATTACATTAAGTCGTAAGTACCTTAAAATGTACATAAAACTCAGTTATTTTTGCATGAACTTTGTCCATAATTAGCTATCTGTGAACATCTTTATGGCAGTTACCTTCAACCTTGTTTTCTAATAGATCTAGGTCGTACATTGACAGGGTTCTTTTATGCTACATTGGTGGCAAACAAACAGATAGCTTGCACTAAGTAAGCACTCACCGTAGCGTACAGACTTTGCCAATTTGCGTACAGATAAATAAATAAATAATAATCGATGGAATCAGGCGTTACTTTGCGGAAATCCATGTTAATCCATGTGTGGTATTCAATTCGCGGATTAGCAAAGGAACGTTCTAGTTTATGATTTAATAAATAATAATAAATAAATAAATAAATATTATAGGACATACTTACACAGATTGACTGAGTCCCACGGTAAGCTCATGATGGCTTGTGTTGCAGGTACTCAGACAACGATATTTATAATTATAATATGCAAATCCATACTAATATTATAAATGGGAAAGTGTGTGTGTCTGTTTGTTTGTCCGTCTGTCACGGAAAAACGGAGCGACGATATGACGTGATTTTTAAAAAGGAGACAGTTGAAGGGATAGAGAGTGACATAGTTTACTTTTTATCTCTTTCTAACCTCCCTACTTCCCTAGAATGGGGGGTGGAAGTTTGCATGGAGCATTCCACAATTTTCGAATTTAACGCGAGCGAAGCCGCGGGCAAAAGCTAGTACTTATATACATAGAAAACATCCATGACTCAAGAACAAATATCTGTGCTCATCACACAAAATAAATGCCATAACCGGGATGTGAAACCGGGACCGCCATTTTTGCCAATACTCGTTTAACTCACCCTTGTTGAGCTCCTTGGCAAGTTTCTCACCTCCCTAAAATATCTTCGGGCCTCAATTTCATAAAAGTAGATTTGAAAACTTAAGTAGGAGAAAAACAATAAGTAGGTCGTATCAATTCTCTATTATCATATAACAATAAATTGGCGTCCTATTTAAACGTGTATGTCAAATTTTAGCTTATGTGACTAATTTGTGAACCTACCTTGGCCGTGAGCCACTTCCATATTGAAGGGGGTCAAGTTTAGCTTCCGAGATTTGACCCACAAACATGCTAACAGGGCAACTAAAAGTTATAGAATGTTCTTTCAAAGAGAGTAACTATATGCAAGACAACGCCATCTTCTGGCAATGACTTAAACTATTAAAGGTTGAATGGGTAAATCCTTGAGAAGAACTGAACAGCCATGTGAGAGCTTAGCTCTTTGAGAGCTTTTGTTGTTGAGTAACGGTCAAACCGGCAGATGGCGCTGGTTGGGTTATCTATAAACATTTTTAGAACTTCTTTTGCATCATTATGTAATATGTGTAATTATTTTACGTGTTTAATTATCTATCTTTGATTTCTATGACACTAGAAATACGTAAAATCAAGGAACATATAATACGTGACAGACAAATCTCATCTCGAAAAAAAAATCAAATTTGTAGGAATTATCAGTGTAGTTATGATAGTATTTAATAGGTGGCGCTAAAAAATGGAGGTACGATTCTTAGTATGAAGATTGTAAATCCTATATAAATAAAATAATCCCTGATAAAACGATTGTCGAATTTATCTACCCAATAATCCCTTATCTGTGGGCCGATTTTTGAATCTCACGGCGTTTGAATTCAGAAAATTGTCACCGAAATTGCCTACTATTTTCAGTGACAATTTTCTGAATTCGAACGCCGTGAGATTCAAAAATCGGCCCCCTGGACGGCGTTTTCTGAGTGTATATTTCTTTAGGAACTTTCATTAACGTTTCCAGATATTTTTGAAAATAATGTAAATATTTTTTTAGTTACTTCAAAATTTGTTATCTTAGGAGTTGTGTAAGGGGTCTCTCTTTGTAGACACAATAATGTTATTCTCTACCATCTCTACCAGAGCTGGGTGCAAAACGGTTATTTTTAATTTTCAAAGATTTTTTTAGTTTGCCCTCATTACGACACCTATTTGACTTCCTAATGAGGAGGCTCACTGACATTTTATCCCGCCAGGCGGCGCCTGTGCAATTGCCTAGGCATGTCACTGTCATTCATATGTGAGAGAGAGAGAAAAAACATATCATTTTCTCGCTCTCGCGTATGAAACTCTTTATCTGTACAATGGACTAATAGGGTAGCGCCATCTGTCATAAGCATGAGTGTGCCTCCTCATTATTATCAAATCAGTTTATCCATAGTTTTGAACTATTAAAAGACATTGACTTACGATATGATAGCGAATAATGACTGTGTTAAGTCTTGAGATGTTTTAAAACGCATTTAGTATTCCTGCGTTCACTTAAATTTAATTTTCTGGTTTTTCTACATATTTAACCAGTTAAAGAACCTATTCACAGCGTGATCACATTCCTTACATACTATCAAAGAGTCAGGGTCTCAGCATCTTCAGTTAGAAGCGATTGCCGACGCAAAAAAAACGAGGTGATGAGTAATAAGTGCAAGTGACTATGTACGGTATAATGTGATTCTGTAATGTAAATAGCACTTGATTCATGCATACCTACCTCTATATTCAATGATGCGACTTTTTTTCTTTGGGACAGATAAATTTGTACCATTCTCAAAGGATATACATTTCTATCTTAATCATTTAGATGGTTTGTATTTATGATCGTTTCTAGAAACTTCCCACTGAGCGTATCTCCAGAAACTTTTCGCACATCTAAATTATTATGGGCGTGGAATGATCGGAGGAGCATGTGACACCCCTTGAGTTGCGGGCGTCCATAGGTTACGGTGACCGCTTTCCATCAGGCGGGCCGTATACCTGTTTGCCACCGACGTGGTATAAAAAAACAGCACGAACTTCAAACCTTACCTAAAAGAGCATAGGTACCTATTTTCAAACTCAAATGGAATTGGGCAGGACATGTGCATGCCAGGCAGAGTGATGGTAGGTGGATCAAAATGTTGACAGAATGGTGGCCGCTTCCCGATGTAAGAAGCGCCTGGCAAAGTTGTCTTGTTGATGGACGACATTCGAAAAACTGCGGGGCACCTCTGGATGAGACTAGCCCAGGACCGTGGCGTACGCGAAGAGAAGCCTATGCTTATTACTGGGCGATTATCGGCTGAAATTCTTAAGAGCAGCACTGAAACTTCAGCAATTTCATGACTTTTTAGGGTTCCGTAGTCAACTAGGAACCCTTATAGTTTCGCCATGTCTGTCTGTCCGTCCGTCCGTCCGTCCGTCCGTCCGCGGATAATCTCAGTAACTGTTAGCACTAGAAAGCTGAAATTTGGTACCAATATGTATATCAATCACGCCGACAAAGTGCAAAAATAAAAAATGGAAAAAAATGTTTTATTAGGGTACCCCCCCTACATGTAAAGTGGGGGCTGATATTTTTTTTCACTCCAACCCCAACGTGTGATATATCGTTGGATAGGTATTTAAAAATGAATAAGGGTTTACTAAGATCGTTTTTTGATAATATTAATATTTTCTGAAATAATCGCTCCTAAAGGAAAAAAAAGGGCGTCCCCCCCCTCTAACTTTTGAACCATAAGGTTAAAAAATATGAAAAAAATCACAAAAGTAGAACTTTATAAAGACTTTCTAGGAAAATTGTTTTGAACTTGATAAGTTCAGAAGTTTTTGAGAAAAATACGGAAAACTACGGAACCCTACACTGAGCGTGGCCCGACACGCTCTTGGCCGGTTTTTTAACTATAAAACTCCCTTGAGACTCAAACATATTTAAAAATATTTTAAGCGGGTTACTCACGTGTTAAGTCGATGTAGCGTTCAACATGTTTCGATCCATTTTCGCGCTCTCGATATGTAAAGGCGGAGTCGCTACTCTTGAGAAAGATCCTCGAAAATTGATCGAAACATGTCGAACGCTACATCGACTTAACACGTGAGTAACCCGCTTAAAATATTTTTAAATATATATGTAATTTCATGACTGTGTTCAGTCCACCCTTTTTGTGATTCCAATATGTATGTATTGTGATTGTTTTTACACCTAATTATCTAATCGGCGTCACTGATGACTGACCTCGGTCGCAGTGGGTATCATCTTGTCTTTATTAGGCGATCTTGAGGCGCATCTGTTCTCGCAACAGTTCTATTTTAGTATAAATTGGGTTAATTTAAAATGCTTAGTTTTTACTCTCTTCGGACGTGCATTTCAAATTAGATGTAGATTTTAAACCTCAACTAGGTACATTTTTAAAGTATGTGTTAAGAATATGAATTAACCCTTCAACCGCCGAAGTCTAATTTATACCTAAGCCAAACAGTATCCAGCTGACTTCGTTGAAGTTAGAGAGAAAGAGAGAGACTGACTATAGCATGTTTAAATATGGATCAGGTAGAGTCAGTAATAATGGCCTCAGATCGATTTTTTATGACATCTGCGATATCATAAAAATTATAGAGACGGATAATAAGCTAATCGATGTAACAGTATCCTCGTGTAAAAATTCAGCTCATAAATCTTCGGAGTTTTTTCGTCGACACGAACAATAATTCAAAACCCTTCTTAGGGATGGAAAAAATTAGAATCATGCACCAAAACATTGGAGGATTATTAAATAAACTTGATTTAATTCAATTGACATTACAAGAATTTGATGATAATAATGAAGACATTGATGTTCTGTGCTTTAGCGAGACTTTTGTTAAACTCGGCTGTGAAGGCAATATTAAAATGAATAATTTAAAACTAGCATCATCTTATTGTAGAGTGAAAGGTAGAGGTGGAACAGCTATTCTCGTCAGGAAAACCTTAGAGGTTAAACCAATCACACTTCTGTCAGAATTATCTTCATGCCATTTTTTCGAATGCTGTGGAGTTGAAATTTTGGGACTAGACTTAATTGTTATAGTTATTTACAGAATACCTGAACAAACTAAAGCCCATGTAGGAATGTTCATACATAAACTTGATAAATTGCTTTTCCAATTAACTACTAAATTTAGGAAAAAGAAAATAATTATATGCGGCGACTGGAATATCGACATTTTGAAAGACACTTCTTTCTCAAAGGATCTCAAGGATACTTTATTGACTCGCGGCTTTAACCTTCACATTCAGTCACCAACAAGGCTTAATGCTTGTTTAGACCAGATAGCTTCTAATATAAAACAAGTTGAAGCTTTTACTCGAAGTCTTTGTCTGTCAGATCATGATACTGCTCAAATCATCGCATTTAATGTAAAGAAAAGTAACTCTTTTATATCGTGGTATGAATACAAAAGAGATTATTGCACAGATAACGTTTATAAATTTAAACAATGCTTGGCTGCTCTATCATATTCTGATGTACTAAACGCAAGTGACTTACAAGACTCCTTTAGATTGTTTTACGATTTAATATGCCTCTTTTTTAATCTTTGCTTCCCGGTGATAAAAGTAAAAGTGAGCAGCCGTAGGAAAAATATAAACTGGCTAACTCAAGGATTAAAAAAATCCTGCCAAACAAAACGCAAGCTTTATATTATGTGTAGAAAGGACAAAAATAAGAGTTGTAAGAGAAGGTTCAGAGAGTATAGTAGAATTCTGAGGAAATGTATCGATAAATCTCAGAAATTGCATAACAATCAGTATATACAGTCAAACAAAAACAAGTGTAAAGCCACCTGGAACTTAATTAATAGTTGTAAATCTAGTGATCACAGTAATAACATTCGTATATTGACTCATAATAATGTAACATACTGTAAACCTCAGGACATATGTAATATATTCAATGACTTTTTTATCGATATTGTTAATAATAATCAAAATACATTTTATAATTCACAAACAAATTTTTGCAAAAACAACTCTCAAGTACAATCTATATTTTTGAGACCCGTTGATGAAAATGAAGTTTTTAAGTTAATAATGTCACTAAAAAGTAGTAAATCTTGTGGCTATGACGATATATCAACGATTTTACTTAAAAATAATGCTTCATTCCTATGTCGTCCTATGGCACACTTGATAAATCTATCGTTTATACAAGGTGTTTTTCCTGAACAGCTTAAATTTTCTATTGTCAAGCCGCTTTTTAAAAAAGGAGACCGGAAGGACCCCAATAATTATAGACCCATTACTTTAGTCCCAGTTTTATCAAAAGTTTTTGAGAAGGCCATGTTCGTAAGACTAATCGATTATTTAAGTTTGCATAACATCCTATTGGCTGAACAATTTGGCTTTCGAAAGTCGCGCTCCACTGAACTAGCTTGCTTTGACTTTGTTAAAGATGTAACAGAAGCTGTCAATGAAAAATTACCAGTGACATCAATATTCCTCGACTTAAGCAAGGCTTTTGACTGTGTTAACCACTCGAAGCTCATTTCCAAACTTAGTCACTATGGTATTAGGGGTAATGCCCTTGACTGGATGAGAAGTTACTTAGTTAATCGGACTCAATGTACTGAAATCTCAAGAACAGTTACTGTGGAGAATAAACTTATAATGGAGAAGTTCAGGTCTCAGGGTCGTGTTAATGGCTCAGGTGTACCTCAAGGGAGTAATCTAGGTCCCTTATTGTTTTTGCTTTATATCAACGACCTGCCGCAAGCAACATCGCAAAAGTGTATATTATTCGCAGACGACACAACATTAATAATAAAAGGAACTGACAAAAGCATGTATGAATCGAACATAAATCAAGCACTGACCGATGTTAACACATGGATAGAAAATAATGACCTCAAAATTAATTTAAATAAGACTGCATTCTTACAATTCCATTCATATAACTCAAATCCAGTACACATAAATGTTAACGTTCACAATACATCTGTTGAAGAAACTCAAACGTCTAGATTTTTAGGTTTAGTTATCGACAAACATTTAAATTGGAAAGACCATGTTGACCAAGTTTGCTCCAAATTATCGAGGTTTGTTTTCGCATTAAGAAGACTAAAGGATTCAGTTTCTGTTAGGGCGGCGTTAACTGCTTACCATGGATATGTGGCATCCACCCTTAATTACGGACTCTTGCTTTGGGGAAATTCCGTTGACGTTCAGAGGGTATTTATTATCCAGAAAAGATGTTTACGAGAAATAGGCGGTGTTCGATTTGATGACAGTTGCAGACCTTTATTCCTTAAATTCAGAATTCTTCCCTTAGCTTGTATGTACATCCTAAAGGCATGCCTATTTACCAAAAGCCATCCAGAATATTTTAAAAAGCGAGAAGAAATGTTTGCAAGAGAGCTACGTGCCCAGTACACAAATATGATATACCAGCCAGCTTGTAAATCTGATATTTATAGGAAAAATGCTTATAATATGTGTATAGTGTTGTTTAATAACCTTCCGCTTGAATTAAGAATGTTGAATGGAAATGAATTTAAGAAAGCACTGACTAAATGGCTACAAGACCACTGCTTTTATAGTATTAAGGATTATTTAAATTTCAAATTGTAATATATAATTTATTTATTTTTTAACTATTTGATTTTATTTCTAATTTGTAATGTGCAATAATTCATGTGTAAGTTAATATTTTATTTTATTTATAATGACTATGAAATTGTTTTATATATTAGGATCTAGGCTATTAATGATATGCATGTACCTGATGTACCGTTACGGAATGTAATATACAATGTAAACACTTTGCATGTTGGCTATATGTCGACTGAATACTGATTCTGTATCTATTTTTTAAGACCTATATTGTGACGTATTCTAGCAAATAAACACTTCTATTCTATTCTATTCTATTCTAAAAAAATAATTTAAAAGATTTACATAGGTATGTACTATCAGCTGTGCAATTCCTGTTAAGTTTGTACATTTGGATCACGTCTCCGATTTTGATAAAAATTGGTAGGCTGATAGAGTCCATGATGCTGAGCAAGATCCACTAGGTTTCCCAAAATGTCCTATGTAGTTTGTATGAAAACTTACTTTTTTGTTACCAGATTTCTATACATGTTCGGTAACAAAAAAGGAAAGTTTCATACAATCAACCTAGGACATTTTGGGAAACCTAGTGGATCTTGCTCAGCATCATGGACTCTATCAGCCTACCAATTTTTATTTAAATCGGAGACGTGATCCAAATGTACAAAGTAAACGGGAATTGCTGAGCTGCAAAAGCGTATGGCGAATTTATCAAACAAATTCTTTCATCATTTCTCCATGCACTTTTGCAGCTGACAGTACAAAGTATGGGATATCATGGCAGGGCGACTTCAAAAATGTAAAATTTCTGCCTCATCTCTTTGTTAAAAATATACCATGATTATTGAAGTTTACAGAAAAAGTACCAGTTACAAAATCGATTTCAGTTAGTTTATTTTTTCGTCTAATGTGCGATAAAAATGAAACAAATTTTATGTTTTTTTTTTATAAATCTCAGGTTTGACCTTCGTTTATTATGTTCGATATTTACAATGTCTTACAATAAAAACTTTTTTTGTCATTTTCTTAAATATATTACTGTCCATTTGAGTATATGTATTAACTTACAACTATTTTCACAATAGTAGAAAATTAATTTTGATACAGAACTGTCGAAAGATTGAGATCATATTAGTTAGAAGAAATAGATAATGGTAACAGTAATTATTCCTATATTATAAAAAAATCACATCAATAGTTCACAGCTTTGTCCATTATTTATAATAATTATCTCTAATGATGATAAGAAAATAAATGAAAATATAAATATAAATAAAACTGTCAATATGGATAACGAAATCTATACAAAAGATGTAAAAAAGCTAACTATTGATAAAAAGACAGTGGGATATACATCAACATTATTCGATAATCATGCAAATTTTATACAGTGACACAAGAACACTGACAAATCAAAAATCATTATAATTTTGTAGAATAGAAGTAAAAGAAAATTCAAATGGAAAAGTTACAAATATGTCTAGCTGCCAGCTATAATGAAGCATTTCCAATTCCAAATGAACTAAGAAATTACTGACAAAGATAAAAATAGATTAAAAATGATTGTAACTCCACCTATTTGGTCTTTCTCGCTCAGAAAGTAATTATTTTACATCTACCCTCCATAATTATAAGACAATTATTGTAGCAATTTAATATCCACTGGAAAATCTTACGCCATCGGCATAATATCCACCAATGTCCATTTTCGTCAGTTTCAACTCATCAGTATCATGTCAATTTGAGCTCCTAATATTGGTATCCGGTCCTAGAGTTGAAGTTGCCAGATCCATTAGGTCCAGCCTTGGGGGCCAAGTATTGGCGAGAAGCAGCACCGCCGAAGTTGGAAGAACCACCGAAGCTGGAACCACCGAAGTTGGAGGAACCACCGAAGCTCTTAGGTTGCTGGAAGGTGCGGCTGGGGGCGCCATATTGGTTGGATGGTTGCTGGTATTGGTTGCCGGAGTAACCGGATCCGGAGCCAGCGCCCTCACCATGGTATGAGCCTGAAAGAGATAAGATTTGAAGTTTAGATACAGTATTTTTAAAGCTGCTAAAGTAAGGACTACTTACAGATGCAACTAGAGTTAGGGATAGATGATACACCATAGAGGGTTGGGGATCTTAGAACAAAAAGAGAGGGGTATTAATTTTAAGGAGTAACAATTTCAAGTCTCACTTGAGATGTATTTTTCGGTTTTCTTTTATAAATAAGTCCAGTCATTTACATCAAAAGATCAATTTCGTTTCAAAGGTAATCGTTTCCTAATTGACGTTTCTGATTAACATGATTAGAACGAAATTCCCTGTCAAGACTTATCGAGGGTCTTCAGTACATATTCAAAAAAGGAGTGAACAGGTTTTAAAAGGTCGCAAAGCGCAGGCAGCACCTTTGGAGCTGCAACCGTCAACCAATTGGAACCCTGGGCCACTCTGTCAAAATGACAAGTATTAAGAGATTTGTTACAATTTGATTTATAGCGTCACTATGACATAGTTCTACATGGCCTAGGGTTCCAATCGGTATTTAGTCTACAATGTCTGTACCCAGCCATAGGCTTATTTGCCGCTAACATAGTAAAAATGGTTTTGTTTTTGTTGACCGTACATTAGTTTGCAATGATTTGCGACCATTTCGTAAAGTTGTTATAGTAAGGATCTCGCGTGACAGTCCCACGGTAGAGGTGTGGGAAACCAGAACAAAGGTTCTTCAATGTGGGTTCTGGATCTGATTTCACTGAATTTTAATATTTTACTTGGGTTAGAATAGTATAGTTTTTTCTATATATCAGTTTTTTTATTGTTGGTTAAAGATTAAACAAGCAATCGACACATACGTAATTATGTTAATGTACAATTTTAACAGAACAGAAAATGTTCAGAACATTTTCTGACATCCATTTCGAACGTATTGTTTTTAACAAACTAACTTCTGTTCACGACGTTGCCTGATGCATCATGATCACGGAGCTCGACAAAAACTAAAGAGGTAATCTCGGTCTTTATCCCGCTCAATATAAGTCAAACCCCTTGATTACCAAAAGCACCCATCAGGCAAGGAACCCTAAAAGCAATGCAGTCTCGAAAGCAATGACCTCAACAATTGCCGTGGTTCCGTTACCATCATCATCAAGTGTTCGACCTTGAGCTTTCCGAGATGAATGTGGGGCCATGACATTAGCGTTTTGGTACTTATATTTACTTTGGCAGTTTTTTTTATTTCACACGGGAAATAAATTGTTAACTCGTGAAAATCGACGTGATAAAATACGGTACTTATTTCCCTTTAGAATAGAATGTTGTTCTTGATAAGGAATATTGAATTAGAAGCAATTTTGTTTTGTTAGTAAATAGAATAGGTATTGTAAGAATTGTGTACGAATGAATGGTATAATTTTCTCTCTTGATTCAAGTAGTTAAACATTAGGGTTTGTTTAGTAAATTGTGTATAATAAGTTATACGTATGTTCTACCATGACATTGGTTATTAACGAAATTGTAGAAAGAAATTGATGATCTCTTAAAAAATATCAACATCAGACCAGAAAAAACTTATGAAACCTACAATCTATTTCGTGATTCAGGAGTTAGTGTCATAGTACATATACAAGTTGTGCTGTAGGCCTAGCACATGATGGCCGCGGGAGTATGTCGCCGCGAGATAGATGCCACGTCTTCTTCTAACTGTATTAATGACATAAGGACGGGTAGTCTATCTCGCGGCGAGATACTCCCGCGGCCATCATGTGCTAGGCCTACAGTACGACCTAGTCTAGTATGCCATATTACCGCAAGATGTTGACTGTGTTTATCGCTCCGCTCTTACAGACGCTATTTTCGTGGCCACAAGAACTAGCACAAAACAATAACGAAGAAGCTCATGCCCCAACTATTATTTATTACCAAATGTAATGTAATGTTGTAACCCAAAGGTCGTGTTCTATTAGGCACATTAGTAAATCATTAATGCAACTTTGCTCACGGCTACCAAAGAATATGATGAATGTCTATTGTTTTTCATAAACGCTTGTCATTAATATTTAGTTCTATAATTTATAAGCATAGGTAATAATAGTATCGGCCGTTATATGATTGGCCGTTGGCGGTCATCAATATTTGTAGTTACAAGATGTATGATTTATTTGAGTAAGTATGTTAAAATTCGAACAAACTATTTTCGGTAAACTAAAACTAAAGCACCCGATGTAGGGAACAAATCAAATTATTTTATTAAATATTTTTTTGATTTGTTTTTTAAGTAGTAACACTACTATATATAAATTATAAACTGAATAGATACCATATACACTATAGAAAAAGCGATCAAGCCCACTGGTGGCGAAGCCGGGAATCGAACCCTTGTCTTCAGCTATGGCGGCTGACGTGCTAAAACGTTACACCACCTCGACTGGCTTCGCTATCAGTGGGCTTGATCGCTTTGTCTTTAGTGTATGGTATCTATTTCAGTTTAAGAACAAAGCTATGAACTTTACTAGTTATGGAATTATTTACTTTAACAATCAGACTTGCATTATTGACCAAGTATAGCAAAATCCTTAGGCTTCCATTGAAATCAAATTACTTATACCCATATATGCAGACAAGATGCATGTAAAGGAATTTGCATTGTGTGTGCAAAAGGTTGCAAAATAGACCAATTTGTCAAATTGTTTTATAATAGTGCAATCAGTTCTATTTATGGTGATAATTGTTGTACATAGGCTATTTTACTTAAAACACTTCTATTGAATAAGTAGATTTAACGCGACATTGCTGCACCAAAATTGATGGAAAAAGTATGATGTTTGATTATTAACTAAATAATATTTTTAAGACTATGGCCGATAGTCCACTATTATAAGTTATCATAGAAATATACTACCATATGCCATCCTTTTTCTTCACATTGGAGAAAAAGGAAGGTATACACACCTATCTATGATCTTATTTCTATGATAAACATATGATAGTGGACTTTCGGCCTATAACAGAATTGGCCCGCCATTGTGTTAAGAAACAAAGATGACTACCGGCGATTTGGCCTTTTCACTAGTTAATAATGTTTCTCAACGTCTTATTTTAAATGTTAGCTTCCTTAAACGTTTCGTTACGACATGAGGGCGGGGTGATAAAAGTTCGATGGTTATTCTCAATCGAAATCGATTACCAATACAATTTATTGGGCAGGGCCTGTAGCCAACACTACAACCGCTCCCTATCGTATCGTAGCTTTTCTTTCTGTCGCTCTTCGTATTGTTGCGACAGACACTATTTAGGGAAGAGGAATCAAGTGTTTCTGATCCTCCTTCCAACATGCAAGTGCCTTGGTCAAGGCTGCCGGAGAGCGCCGTGGCCAAAACATCCAGATTCCAGTGCGCTCTCATGAACGGAAATGAGGGCGAAACACCGGAGTGGGTTTAGTAGGTAGCTAAGGCCGTTCCCCCCTTCTCGCTAGGAGAAGGGAAAGCAACGGCGAGTCCAAAGGGGGTAAACTACATATCGTTTGCCACGGGTCGCCATCGATCGAACTCTTGCCCCGGTGATAGTTCAATTGAAATGTCTTTTTCGTCTTGCGCTTTATGGTCTTGAACTAATGTAAACATGAGATGAAGGACAGGATACGTAGCCGAATGGCACAAACGCTCACGAAACGAAACGCTCGTAGATATCTATCTCTATCGCTCTAGCGTATTGGCGCGACAGAGCCAGACTACCTTTCGCTTTCGTTTTCGTTTCGCGTCGCAGAAATGCCATCGGCTACGGCACCAAGTTAGATAATGCACCATATTAGTAGTGAAAGCCATCAACATTAACACTTCGATAATAAATCTAGCGTAAAATCACGCATAAAATCATTAGTACGGATAATACACAAATTCAACATTCATCATAAAAGGAAGAAATTAAGCTAAGTAAAATAGGGAAAATAAATAAATAAAATTCCAAAATAGCAAAATACATTGCTGCGTAGTAAACAAATTGTAAATAATTTATAATCTATGTACATAAATATGTAAGAATATAATTATTTTTAACATGTCACTTACAATGAGATAATTATATAATAGTTACCAGTCTCATAAAATATTGTGAATAGTTTGAAAATTTTACATACACGGGTATTTCGACAATATGGAATGTAACTTTAATTCCAAAACCAATATCGGCAGTGCAAAATCTAACCTACAATATCTTCCATAGCAATCAAATGAATTATCCAATCGCCATCTCACTTGCAAATGCAACATAATTATTGCTTTACGAATCAATTACCATAACCCACAGCACTGTGCCCCTACCATGAGTTATTTAATATTCGATAGCGTAACCGAAACTGATAATGTACCTATGTAATAAACTGAAATAGGAATTTCCTCCCGCGAACGCTCCGGCTATGGAATGAGCTCCCTGCCGAGGTATTCCCGATGAACTACAGTATGGGGTTCTTCAAGGAGTGTACAAGTTTCTAATGAATCGGCAACGCGCATGTGACACACCTTGAGTTGCAGGCTAGCTGTATTACCTCTTTGTGGTATAAAAAAAAGATATCGCACATGAGCCGGGGATCGAACCCGGGTCTTCTGACTACTAGACTCCACCCGTCGTGTTGCCCGCCCATCAAAAATGTCAGATAAGGCTACCTTGTGTTAAGTATATTAAATGGTGCTGTCTATGTCGACAAGGTTGCCCGTGGGCGCATGTACCCTAAGTGCGTTTTCACATTATCCGATCTGATATCGGATGTCGGAAGGATTTCATTTCAAAAGAAAAAATCAACGATGGCGTCGTCCAACATCCGATATCGGATCGGATAATGTGAAAACGCACTAAGGGATGCATGCAATGTGTGCATGCTGGTACTTTTAAAGTCACCGTCAATAGAACTTGTGAACAATGTAAACAAACCTTGTAGTCAAAATGTCTTTAATTTCCATTCTAACTCATCAGATACTGGCTAAATCCATGTTTTATTTAATCAATTCATATCACATTATGATCCGCAACCTTTAAAATAATAAAATTGTGCTAGAATATTGATATTTTATAGAATGGTTTGTTTACATTGTTGACAATTTCTGTTGACGGCGATTTTACAGGATTGCGGTATAGCGAGAGAGATGGTTCTGCCATCTATCCAATTAGGGAACAAACCAAACTTATAACACCCCGTCGTTTTTGCGTCGGGGGTTAGAAAATATGTATTCTAAAACGTCAAAATCTCATGGTAAGGGTTCTGATGTATAATTTGCTTACCAATGACTTAGGGCACCTTAGAGTTTACAAATTACAGCTACATCAAGGCATTTCCAATCTTATCACAAAGAGTTTAAAGTCTGTAAAATGAATGGAACTTGGTTTGGAACGCTTACTCTGATGATAGGTACGGCCCTAAATAGTCCTAGAAAGCTTACATGTGTGTGTTTCCAAAACGGCTTAACCACCATACTAAACGCTTTTAGTTACGTCTTTTTAAATTGCTTACATATGCGTGAGTTTTAAAACAAAAGGGCTTAAGCGCCATAGTCAATGCTAGGACATAGCGCTCCTTGAAAAACATAGTGACACTATCCAAAAACAATAGGTTTTTAGTTAACAACGCCATCTAGGTCGCGCGTTCATAACGAACGCAATGCAAAGACACCCATCAATTTAGCTTGCTTAGGGGCGACAGGGGGCGCTAATGTCACTATGGCGAATAGTGGGAATAGACGCGTGGGGGACGGGAACAATGTCATGTTTGCATTAATGACCTGGACGCCGATCAAAATGTAGTGAACTCTAAGACGAAAGTTGTCATTTTGTGTTTAGTGACGGTGTTCCGCGAGATTGAATGGTAAGTATAACAATTTTCTTATGGAACATTGTATCAATCCTTAAAGTGTCACTTTGAACTTGTAATAACTATTCAATATTGAGTTTCATTTTAAAGTAACAGTGTCATTTTTGTTATAATGACACTAGTACTTTAACAATTCTAAACGTTTTGAGATAGGTATAGTGACACTGTGCACGTAATGACGGTTTGGCTTTAAACTATTAGGCTTAATGCAGGCTAAAAATAAAGTTGTACTGTACTTTTACTTAAAATGACGTTATGGTCTTAACTCGCTAAAAAGAATTTGCATGAATGAATCGTCATTATCTGTTTAGTGTCATTTTTGATTGTATGAATTACCATAATTACGCTTGCAAAGAAATGGAATACTGCTGTTATGAGTTTAAAGCCACTTTAACTGGTAATGGTAGCTTTAAACGCGTTGACTGATTATTGTCACTTTAAGTTTTATGTCATGCTTTGCGGTAATTAAAATTACAAAACAGTTAATGATTAATTATCTTCTAGACATATTACGTTTAATACCATTGTTCCATTTAAGTTTAGCACATAAACCTACACAATTTTGATAAAATCCTATGAAAAAGACATTTTAATCTATTTTTTTGTAAAATACCTACAAACAGCGCTAATAAAAATGAAGGTTATTTTTTGTATAATCATTTTTTACGAAGTAATTGCTATTTTTGTGATCTACAAGACACAATTATTAATTTAAGATACAATATAAAAACTATGATTGCTAGTGGATAAATTTCTTGTGCATTAATATAATTAAATTATTAGCCATAAATAAGTATATTTGTTTGTTACAGTAAAAAATGGCTCAACGATATTCAAGGCTCAAAAATTCAAAGCAATCATCAATAGTATAAACACACCAGCATCTAGATCACCTATTTGTTACATCGCCACGAGCATGCACATTTCAAGCGGCCGACTAAACTTCGCATAAGTTAGGGTATAGTATACCACGTCGTCAAAAAAAAATCGCACCTCGCGCAAAATCGTTTCAAGCAAAAATATCTCTAATCTTATTGACTGTAATCTTTGATAGATTACAGTCAATAAGATTAGAGATATTTGTATCATTTCAAAGTACAATTAAAGCCCTTTAAGAGAAAATGTGTACAACTTTCTTAAAAACAATAATCGCCAATCTGCCGTGGTTTAAAAAAAAAGGTATTGATGCGATTTTAATGGGACTCTAGGTGTGCTACCCCAGACGGTTTTAAAAGGAGCTGTAAAGGTGTCATGTGGATCTTTTGCACTCCAAAGGTCACCGAGGACGAACGCCTGCAGAAAAAAAAAGCCTTGAAGGCAATAGGGGTTTAACACCAGAAAAAGCAGCTCAAGTGGTGGTACTGCTTCTAAACGGACTACGGCAGTAGCAAGTTGCTGAACGCCTAAGCATAATCCGTTTCCGGGTGCGACGAGTCTTGTTGGGGTTTCTGGAGACCAGTAGCTACATCTGTCAGGAGGCCTGGATCTGAGAGAAGACGCTGCACCACCGCTAGAGACGACCGGTACATTGTATCGGCCTCTTTGCGGAACCGCTTTCTTATCGCTCCTGAGCTGCAGATACTGCTTAAAACGGCTCGAAGAACTGTAGTGTCTCCATGATCAGAAGAAGATTGATGGAGAAGAACATGTTACCCCGAAGAGCTGACAGGGGCTACCAATTGAAGCCAGAGCCAATACCCCAATCAAATTGCCATAAGGCTTAAGGATTGGACGTTGCAGCAATAGAGGAATGTTCTGTTCCCCAACGAGACGAAGGAGATCATTTATACCAACTATAGACGCAAAAGGGTGTACAGGAGTCAAGGAGAGCAGTTTACACCAGTCTTCACCGAAGAAACAGTCAGTTACGTGCATGCTCTGGGGCGGCATTTCCATCGACGCCAAAACGGAACTCGTCTGTGTTTCCCGCACTGGCTGTGGTCGGTTTGAGGGGTCCTTAACTGCAGGCAGTTACATTATGGAGATCTTAGAAGAACGTATGGTCTCGTACGCTGAGTTTTTTGGACCTGATTTCCAATTCATGCACGTCTACGCCCGTTGCCTAATGCCTTGATAGTGCGGGACTCCCTGCATGAGGTCGGAATGCACCGTAATGGAGTGGCAGCAACGAGCCCCGACCTGAACCCCATCGAACATCTCTGGGATGAGTTAAAACGGCTTGTTTGGTCACGGGATCCTGCTCCAGCCACCCTCAACCAGCTGGAAGCCGTAGTTATTGAGGAATGGGAAAATATTCCTCAAAAACTGATCGTAACACTGATCAGCCCCTCTAGCATAACTTGTCTTGTCGCGCGCGAGTCCATACTTGAAGTCGTGCTTGATGTATGGACTCGCGCGCGACAAGGCAAGTTGTGCTAAAAGGTCTGGTCCATAACTGATCGCATGGAAGCTACACGAAGGGCCAGAGGGAGGAACACTGGGTTTTAAGGTTATTATTGCGTTTGATTTTTTTTTTAATTTTAACCTGAATGCACTTTGGTTACTTTTTCCTGACAATTTAAATTTTTTGTATAAAATGTCATGAATTTTATGGATATTAAAATAAATGTTGTATTACTAACGCAAATGTCAAGACTGAAAGTGATTTTTGTTTCTAATATTTTTTTAGTTATATTTTATTGTTTCAGAGGGCAAGCCAGGAGAGTTTACACTAGTTTTTAAGGGCAGTAATGCTAAAACGATATAGGGTTGAGACCGAATGTCATTTAATTCAATAAATTTTAATGTATATTACATAAAAGGTGGTTTGATTGCTAATTATTCATTGAAATAAAAGGTACATTTCATAAAAAAAATGGCTATAGTGTCATTTTTCCACAAAGTAAAACGAAGATATAAAATTGTCATGTGTCCCTAAACAAAAATAAATGGAAAAGTGTCACTACCATTTTGTTTAAGCTTAATTATCTTAGAAACAAAATAAAAAAAATACAATTTACTATTATATCTATCAGGTTTAGTCACAAAACTAACAAGAACTGCCAAAAAAATTACAAGTTTGTTGTAAAAATGGCAATTTTTGACAATTCAAAAATTTCAAAACTTTAAACCATTGTACCCAAAAAAGACGTTTTTCATTTAATGACACTGTGTTTTTCAAGGAGCGATAGGTCGTTTGTGATTTGTTATGTTGGCTTGAAATTAGCCTAAGATAGTGTGTATAGTCAACCAATTTCAGTCCTAGGCCACTGTAGAACCTTTGCACAGTAAATGTCTATGTGATTTTTATGGCAGGTAGAACACGGTTTCAATAAGACAGGGTTCTATGGCCTAAGATTCAAATTGTGTGACCGTACCTTTGGCCTGAATTGCACTAATAAATAACGGAATTACTGTGGGATGGGGCAGATGAGTGTCGTCATGTGTTTTTAGGTCAGTGTAATGTTCTAATGTTCCTATTACCTTCTTCATTAAGTCTCTTAAGAGACTACTGCCGCAGGCTTTAGGCATTAGGCATTATTTAATGGTCCTGGCTTCGAATCCCGGTAGGGGATGAGTAAACAAAGCAAAAGTTTTTTTTTCTTATACTACGTCGGTGTAAAACAAGCATACGGTCCGCTTGATGGAAAGCGGTCACCGTAGCCTATGAACGCCTGCAACTCAAGGAGTGTCACATGCGCGTTGCCAACCCATTAGAAGCTTGTGCACTCCAGATAATCGCTCCTGTGTAAATACTTAAAAGAGAGAGCGCACTTTTTACACTGAAGTAGAGATGGGCCGAATATGGACTTTGCCGAATACGAATATTCGGCCGAACATTCGGTTCAAATCTTACCGAACCGAACATTCGGCCGAATATTCGGTGCGCTATATTTTTAAAGCTGATGTAGAGTTGAAAACTTTTAAATGAATGGTAATGAAAATATAACGTTACTTAGTGTTACTACGGCGCCTACTGTTCTTATCAATAGATGGATATTTACATTTTTTTTTTGACCTATATTTTTGTTATAAAGTACGAAATGTTATTGATATTTCTAAGCATATATTTAGCTCTATATTTGTAGTTCCTTGGAATGCTAAAACAGGATGGCATTATCCGATGAATTACGAAATAACTTACGTTATTTAACACATTGTTTATTCGGTAAATATTCGGCAATGTAACCGAACTATTCGGCCGAATACGAACATTGACAAAGTTGCCGAATATGCCGAATACCGAATATTTACCGAATATTCGGCCCATCTCTACACTGAAGTATCCAATCCATATTCATTTTGACGAATTTTAAACTTCGAATTGGGCTGTTCGTTTAAAACAGGGTATGTAACAAATGCACAAACGCTTACTATAACTATTATCGTAGCTAGCTATCTCTATCTCTCTTCCGTATTCGCGCGACAGAGCCAGACTGCGTTTCGATAGCGTCTAGTGTCAACGGTTGTCATTTCGCCTAGGCAAACAGTTGTGTTTAGGTTTCATCACATGAATGAGAAACTGTACAGAGGTGTATAATTATATGCATTACATTCGCGACAAACATAATATATTTCCACGGCTTTATGGTGGGAAGGTAAGTTTTACTGTATTTTCAATGTTGATTTTATCGAATTTAATTATTAGGTACTGTTTTTTACTTGAACTTTGAACTCAGTTAGACATTTTGGTTGCATTGCTTGTCTTTGTCTATGCTGTCAATCATTTTAATTACACCAACTGGTTAAAGCTTTCCTAATTGTTCAAAAACGCATGAAAATGTTGCATTATATCAATGCTCATATAACCCGGCAACCTTCAAATCAAGAGTGAACAGGCATCTTCTGGGCGAGCTCACTCCATCGTAGGCCACGTCTTTGCCTTTGGCTAGTCTGTGGCCAAGAGTACGCCCATTTATAATAATAAAAAAAAATCTGGAAAGAAAATGCTTCACACAGGGATCAGTTTAATTTAACCTGAAATTCCGCTCTTCAAATCAGTAGCTACGCTCGCACTTCAATTTTGCTCAGAGTTACAAGAGCGATTAAACAATATCTCCTTCGAAAAATAAAAAAACTATCCCATGGATACAGTATGATACAATATAAGTACTTATAACAAAGAATGAATTAAAAAAAAAAATATTGGGGACACCTTACACAGATCAACTTAGCCCCAAACTAAGCAAAGCTTGTACTATGGGTGCTAAGCGACGATATACATACCTAAATAGATAAATACATACTTATATACATAGAAAACATCCATGACTCAGGAACAAATATCAGTGCTCATCACACAAATAAATGCCCTTACCGGGATTCGAACCCAGGACCGCGGCTTAGCAGGGTCACTACCGACTGAGCCAGACCGGTCGTCAAAACTAAAACTCTCAATTATGAATGAACAATAAGTAACCGATAGGATCGTCTAAGACTGCAAAGATAAGCGTCTGATACAATTGTCTGTCACAACTTGCAACCTGACTGCATCTTAGTCATCATTTCATCAAGCTATAGAAAGGGTCTGTTCTCACACGCCTTCGCAATGCCAAGCATTACTACTGACCCGCACAGAAGATAACTCATTTGATTGCAGCGGCCTAGCAAGTGACAATCGTTGACGATACGTGGCGAAATGCAATCTGGCTCTGTCGTGACGTGACAGTGTGTGCGTAACGGAATGCACAAACACTCACGAAACGCTCACGATAATATCTCTATCTCTGCTCTGGCGTATGGGCGCGACAGAGCCAGACTACATTTCTGCGGCGTTTCGGTGGCGTTTCGCGACCTGAAGAGTGATATAGAGATAGGAGGCGTAAGCAATTGTGACGTTGATGTTTTTAAGTTACTCTGGGTGGAAAAATTCCTCAAGGCGTCTCAGATACTGCTGAAAAGACAAAGTCCTAAAATACCGCCTGCGTGCGTATTAGCCGCATGTTATTTCTCCGACACGAAATGAAAACGAAACGCCGCGAAAGGCAGTCTGGCTCGATCCCGCCAATATGCACGAGCGATAGTGATAGATATCTACAACCGTTTCGTTTCGTGAGCGTTTGTGCCTTTCGGCTACGTATCCTGTTCGCACTCAGAGTATAAATGTGAAGAGCGATAGAGAGAGTTGTACAATAATTATGCTTACGAGTAAGCGATTGTGATGTTGGCTAGATACCAAGAGCACTATTTATAGATGTGTAATATAACTCATTTTGATTGGTGGGAACGTTATTTTAGAGTAAATGCGAAGGTTGGCCAAATTGTTAATGTCATTTAGTTTTACGCTCCATAAATTTAATTTGAATTATGTTTAAAACGACGTATTGAATGTCATACATTGTCTAGTTTAAGTAAATAGTATTGTTAGTTAGTTTGTTATCCCTCTTTAGTTAGTTTTTATTTCATTTAACACTTTATTATAAAATTATAAATTATTAATTTATTATAAATTGTAGTATTGTTATTGACTGTTAGTCAACAATTTCTTAACAAAGAAGATAATTTTAATTGGATTCATTTGATTTGATTTGACGCTTCATTACATTAAATATTATTGAACGATACTTCTAAATTTTGAGAGATATTTCACGGGAGGTCTTCAGACTTTATTATGGCATGCTGATTGGTCATTATACATTATTACTTCCATTTACAAAAAATACGTTGTGGCCGCAACTTCATTATTTTTGACTATGATTAGCATTGCATCTTCTTGCAGGAAATTAGTACCATTATCATTTGAGTTTTTGTTAGATATAACTTATCATAAAACAGTAGTGTTTACAAAAAAGTAATAAAGTCTAACAATATTTTGAAATGAAATAACTAACACATTACTTTATCTTTTAAAATGAACTATTGAACTCTAGTTGTAAAATAACGCAATAAATTATAATCACGCGATGCACAAGGGTTAATGAATCTAAGCTCATCCATAGATTAATCTTACACCTTTACCTGTTAATAAATCTAGATCTAAAATCTAGACAAGCACGTCAATGCGAACACAGAATGCAATCAGAATGATATTTGATTCATTTTATTTAGAACCAAATCGTGCGTCTCACACGCGTTAATAATACGACCAAATATGAAGCGAAGTTGGCAACTGTTAATAGTTTATATAGATGGAGCTATCAAAGCTTGTCCCTATCTCGTATATTGTTCTATGAAATCTAGCAAAAAGGGCTGGAATCCAGGACAAAAAACTCCGAAAAAAGAACAAAAATTTGACAGCAATTTAGAGATTAACAGTAAGCTATTATGAAACCATTTGGAAAAACTTTTTGACCGACATTCACGATGAATGATATCAGATATCATTTTGCAGGTATAATTGTAAGTTCGAATTGCCCTGAGACATAATCAAATCGCATGATGTTTTGCAGTCATATGCGACATGAACGTGTGTTATGACTAATGATGTGTAGGTTATCTAGATTAAAATAAATAGAGTAGTTATGTTTCAATTGCCTTGAAACTGTTGCAATAAATGTAGATTATTTCTTTTCATGTTTCTTTCTTTAATGAGGTGTAGTTTTATGTTTCTGCAATTTTGTGTGACTTTCATGGCCTTGCCATTCACGTTTGAAACTAAATTTGGATCAGCAACGCGCATGTGACACCCCTTGAGTTACAGATGTCCATAGGTACGGTGCTTGTTTTCCACCCGCGTAGTATTTAAAAAAAGATTGAAATTGACTAGGTATTTTGACTGTCAAATTTAGCACAATATTCAACGATAGTTCTACAATTAAGACTGCGGTTTGATCACAATAGAATGGCATGGAAAATAAATTCACTTACCATCGTCAGAGATGCCAGCAGCCTCATCACGGGCGTTCTGCTCCAGGGACTTCAGGATCTCCTCCGGAATGGGGGGAGGGGTGGGGAGGTGGGCACCCTGGGGGCGGTATCCGTTCTCATCAGCGGTGTACGTGATGCTGTAGTCCTGGCCATCATCACCCTTGTACCCGAAGCTGCCTTGGGACTGGACTCCATTAGTAGCTACTCCTTGGGCATCAGCGCGGATGCCGTTTGAGGTCTCAAAGTCGTAAGAGAAACCTTCAGCGGTGACCTCGCTGTTGGACCTTAGGATTTGGGCGCCGGCGTCTTGGGGACGAGAGCTTTGCTGGTTGTAGGATTGCTGGAAGCCGCCAGCGTTGTAGATGTTGCCTCCGTGTTGGGTTTGACCGAATCCTCCATGGCTGGCACCACCTTGGCCAAAACCTCCAGCGCCTCCCTGGCCAAAACCTCCATGGCCAGCACCTCCCTGGCCAAAACCTCCCTGGCCAAATCCAGCCGAGCCCCTCTGGCCGAAGCCTCCAGCGTGGCCACTAGCGCCAGCGGCGGCGTGACCGAAGCCCCCAGCGCCTCCCTGGCCAAACCCTGAGCCTCCTCGACCAGGAGGCAGGTAGGTGTTGTCCAGACGCCCAGCGGCGCACACTCCGAGGACGGCGGCGATTACGAACTGAAATTAAGAAATTTGCAATACAATTTTGTATAAGTACTTAATATGATGCAGTTTTTAGGATGAGAGTAAATGGATCGTCTTTTTCTTGTTTTGCCCCGGTCCTGAGGGTCGCGATCACAAAAGGGGTTGAAGGATGATTTATATTCCAAAATTGAGGATAAGGGCCCATTTAGACGGTTCGAGAACTCGCATACGTGTTTTATTTACATTGCGGTATTTGATGACTGTGCAAAATTGTATGTAACCTCAACAGCCCGCAATGTAAATAAAATCGCATGCGAGTTCGCACGCCGTCTAAATCAGGCCTAAAGCACCCATAGTACGAGATTTGCTTAGTTTTTTCAATAAAGAATAAAATTTGCTAATCAAATATTGATGTAAAATTTGCAGATATTTAATAAGTAATGTTACAAAATTTCGAGCCTAAAAGAACTATCGGCAGTAATGATGACGACCTAACAAGAAAGTAATAATAAAAGAAATGTCAATGCAATCTTTTACAGTACAAATGTTTTCTCAAGTCATTACTTTAGATAGTTATCGGCAAACTACGACTAGTATTTTATAAACTTTATGACGAAGACATAAGATTTATCGTTGGTCAGTTACGAATGTCACTTTTAGTACAATGAGTTGCTAAACAACACTTTGTAGTAATCGTGGAACTATAAAGTTCAAATTATTATTAGTCTTAGAAATGTTAACAAATTGAGAACGGTGTGTTAAAAAGGTGAGTTATATTTATTGAACTGTTTCATAAAGTTTATTACGTTATAGTCGTAAGTACTAATCAATAAATTTGTTAAGTCTATATTATTATGCCTGTCACTGACATAAAGGGCAGCCAAGACCTATTTTATGCAAAATTATGACTATTATTAAGAGAAATGTTGAATGGCAAAAAACGAGACTGCATTTCATTACAACTGCAGATCTAAATTGCAGCCGGAGTGCGGTTTTTGTGTAAGGGATGAAAATTGGTCTAGTTTTGTTACACTTGAAACACTTTAGTTTTCGACCGACAACCCTTCCGCCCGACAAAGATATGATATGACATGTTGCGCAGATTTATTCAAAACAATCGGAAAATTACTTGAAAATTACCGGAAAATTTCATGGAAAACAGAAGAAATTTTCGTTTCAGAAATTTCAGAATGTAGTTCTATTTTTAATTTTTGCCGTGCCATATATGAACTCCTGATTGCGTTAAATTTAATCTTTAAAACCATTATATATTTATATATATAATAATCTAGTTTTTGCTTTCCAAACTCACCAATTTCATTTTGAAAATGTGATTTAGATATGCGCGGAACGGAGCCGAACGTTTGACTGTGACGAGTGAAGACGATTGCAGGATTATATACTCCGGCGCAGATCGCTTCTCGGTTCCGAAGGCTAGACTCTTCCTTGTAAATGTGTAACATTTTTAAACCAGTTTTGCAATTGGTACCTTTTATGGATGGGTTTTGTTATATTTTTTAATTAGACAGTATTGTTGGTAATGAGAAATTTTGGATTAGATGGCGAAATTGTGCATTGTGCGGAAGGACGATCTGCCTAGATCTGCAAATGAGAGTTAAGTTAAAACTTTATTTTGTCGAGCTTTGACTTATTAATTGTGGCGTAGGCGAGAGGCTGGCAACCTGTCACTGCAATGTCACAGTTTCGTTTTCTTTCAACCCCTTATTTGCCAAGAGTGGCACTGAATCTTTAGTAGTTTCATGTGCTCTGCCTACCCCTTTATGGGATACAGGCGTGGTTGTATGTATGTATGTGTGTTGACTTATAGAGTATTTATGACACATTTCAGTATATTTAACATTAAATAAGATGCCTTAATAGTTTATAGTAGAAAAGTCTATGAAAAGATCTACAATACGATATTAATTATCGAAAACATAAGGGTTGCTTTGATTTTGATCACTTTAGTTTGTAAAGTAATTTAAATTCTTGGCAGGAGGTCAAAATTTCAAGTTAACTTGTTTTAACTTTCAGTCTTTATTATAATGCTTTCCTACTTACTGATTAAGTCCTGGATTCCGGATATTTTCTTTTTTTAGATCGCAATTTCAACCGATTTTTGCGATTTTTTTTTTTGCGTCTGTTTATTGATTCAACAGTTTTTTTTTTCGTTCCGTAATACATATACACGATGTAACATAAAAATAAAATGTTATATAACGTCAAGCAAATTTCGCCAAAAAAAAATATTGTGTAATTTTATTTAGTTTTTTTGGATGTAAATGGACATCAAAAGTAAATGTTATTCGTAAAATTGATTCCTAAAATAATGTTTTAAATAAAAAAAAATGTTTTTTTTTTCAATGCGTTAAGACTAGTTATTTTTTGACATCTATCAACGAGGATAGTCAGATTACGTCCGATAACGGCATCATCGCCATCTAACTATATAGCGTTTTGTTCTGAGAAATAATAAGTAATAGTTATCTTGTTATATTGGTGAACAATAAAGAATATTTGTATTGTATTGTATTGTTATTTTTTTTAATGCTTATAACTCTGAAAGTAGGTGAAATCCAGATAAGACTATATAACATTTTACTCTTCTAATATGATGAGGAATATACTGTTAAAGTTATTCGGTTTCTTTATGTTGCACCGTGTACATATTCAATTGAGCTTTTATAGTAGCATTATCTTCATACCGTATATTCCGGCTTATATGTAATCTGAAATATATCAACATCACCCCCTAATTTTAAACGTGTGGTGGATTTTTTTTATACTACGTCGGTGGCAAACGAGCGTACGGCCCGCCTGATGGAAAGCGGTCACCGTAACCTATGGACGCCTGCAACTCAAAGAGTGTCACATGCGCGTTGCCACCCCATTAGAAACTTGTACATTCCCTTTTGCTGTGTTAAGTACACAGCAAAAAGGAGAGCACAAGTTCCAATTCTGTAAACACCTATTTTCAATCGACATAACTGAACTTCCATGGTTGTTTCACACGAGAGTATCAGCACAAAATGTCAATGGCAAAAATGCGATCGCAACGTCATAAGGTCGTCACATCTTTGCTTAGGATCCGTTCGCGGCGGTCTCACATGAAAAGGGATACTGTTCATTTATGGGTAAAAAGGTATAATGTCGAAACAATAACAGCGAGACTATATTTTTAAAGTTAACGGAAAAATTGAAAAATTCACACAAATCCCTGTCGAGTCCTGCCGGAGGTGTGAATTTATATGTTTTCTTTAATTTAAAAATATGTTGTAAGTATGTATTTATCTATTTAAGTATGTATACCGTCGCTTAGCACCCATAGTACAAGCTTTGCTTAGTTTGGGGCTAAGTTGATCTGTGTATGGTGTCCCCAATATATTTATTTATTTATTTATAAAGATGAATTTGGTTTATAAATATGTCTTTAATAATCCATACTAAGTAATATTATAAATGGGAAAATGTGCATGTCTGTTTGTCCGTTTTTCACTGCAAAACGGCGTGAGGATTTGACGGGATTTTTTAAGTGTAGATAGTTAAAGAGATAAACAGTGACATAGGCTACTTTTTGTCCCTTTCTAACCTCCCACTTCCCTAAAATGGGGGGGGGGGGGGGGGGGGTGGAAATTTGTATAGAGCACTCTGCAATTATAGAAAATCACAGTCTAAGCAGAATTTAAAAATTGTTGCATATATATGTATTTAGAAAAATTAAAATAAATTAAATTATAAAATAGATAATAATAAAAATTATAAAATAGATTTTAAAAAATCTAAGTCTAAAGAGGACACATTTCAAACAAGCAAACTAGGAAGCAAAGAACGCCTGCTCCTCCCCAGTTGTCGACTGACTAAGTCCTCCAAGACTATACAGGTACAAGGTCCCAAGATTTTTAACAAACTACCCAAAGATATTAAATCTTTAAACCAATTCACACGTACTTTAAAAAAATGGCTTCTCATCCAGGCTTTTTATGATATGAACGAATTTCACATTATTTAAATTACCAAATTGACATTCAGAAACATTGTATTAATTTCATTTTAATATTAATATTCCTAGCCTTTATTTAATAATGTATTAACATATTTTGTCATTTTTAACTATAATTACTACCAATTAATACTAATATATTAATTGTAATACACCGTGTTATAATCATGTACTTAAATAAATTTTGACGTGTAATATGTAACAATATTATAAATAAATGAGTATGAATATGAGTACGAGGACCCCTGAGGCATAGTTCCCAAGATGCTGGCAGCATTTCCTCTCGGAATCGCAATGCTTATACGTTGAGCGAGGAAGCTGCCAGCTCTTTTGTCCCCCGTAGTATCAGTCAACCGCTTCGCCAAGTCCTTTTATAAAATCTGGGCGCTCGGGCCCCACATAACGAATCAGAGCAAGCAAAACGACCTACTTAAAAGCCTTGCAGTGCATTTTGTGCACAACTGTATCGTATCAATATCAAAACTCAAACCTCTAACAGACATTATTATTTACGACCATGAAAATGGTAGCATTAAAATGACTAATAGTCTGACACAATTCAGGACCCGTCACGCGAGTGATGAGTATTTCGCCACAGCATAAGTAGCAATTTTTACACGACCACTGCATTTAGTTGCTATTAACAAATTGGATACACGACGTCAGAATTGCCGCTAATTTTAATTTGTAATCGATATGAAGATCCAGTCCATAATTTACTTTATAATGTACAGTATTTGGACACTATTGTGTGTTTAATGGTAAATGGTCACATTTTGAGATGTTCATGGTGAAATTATGATAAAACTAGCTTTTGCCCGCGGCTTCGCTCGCGTTAGAAAGAGAAAGAGACAAAAAGTAGCCTATGTCACTCTCCATCCCTTCAACTATCTCCACTTAAAAAAATCACGACAATTCGTCGCTCCGTTTTGCCGTGAAGGACGGACAAACAAACAGACACACACACTTTCCCATTTATAATACTAGTATGGATAGGTATGGTAAGATTCTGCTAACTATAACCCAATGCTTCAAGTGCTGCAAGTATGGTCCATAATTTCATTACTTCAGTATTAAATTAAAATTATATTATTTTCTCAGTTTAAGTTATGAAACTATGTTGCGTCAGAACTGACAGATTAATAGTTTTGTACCCGAGTTGGAATAAAATACATCGTTTTTTTAACTATGTACATTGGTGTCGCTTAGCACCCATAGTACAAGTTTTGCTTAGTTTGGGGCTAAGTTGATCTGTGTAAGGTGTCCCCAATATATATTTATATACATACATACAACATACATACAATCACGCCTGTATCCCATGAAGGGGTAGGCAGAGCCCTTGAAACCACTCAAATTTCAGTGCCACTCTTGGCAAATAAGGGGTTGAAAGAAAACGAAACTGTGACACTAAAGTGACAGGTTGCCAGCCTCTCGCCTACGCCACAATTTAACCCATGTCCCTCAGTCGCCTTCTACGACACCCACGGGAAGAAAGGGGGTGGTGAAATTCTATAATAATATATTTATATTTATATTCATTGCTGGTGTCCCACTATATATCCTGTCATCGGCATTTTCCCACTATTTAGGGTAGAATTTTGTTTTAATGATCTCACTAGGGAACAAATCAAATCATTTTATTAAATATTTTTTATTTGAGACGTTATCTGGGTAAAGGGACCTCATTGTCGATGGCGCTTACGTCCCGCGGTGTCGTAATTGTATACGAACATCGCTCATAACGCCGTAAGCGCCATCGACAATAAGGCCCCTTTACCCAGACAACGTCACATTTGTTTCTTAAATAGTCATAATACTAATATACAAAGTTACAAACCACCAGAGGGCTAGGACTATTTATAAACGAATTATAATTTTAAAACATCGAAGAAGTTTGTATTAAGTACAACTGGAAGAACGACAGACTTAGATTTTCTTTCCAGCAGATTTTTTTTTATGAAATAGGCAGCAAACGAGCAGACGAGCCGCCTGATGGTAAGCAGTCATCGCCGCCCATGGACATAAGCAACATCAGGGGAGCCACTTATGCGTTGCCGACCTTTGAGAACTCTAAATACCTGCTTCTTGAAGAACCCCATGTCATAGCGCAAGGGAAACACCTCAGAAGGAAGCTCATTCCACAACTTGCACGTTCTGGACAAAAACGAGCGGGAGGCCCGTTTGTTCTTAGTTTGCCACGTGTCGAGAAAGTGAGGATGAACTTTGTTTCTTTGGCGGTTGGTTTCTGTCACTCTGGTTACTTTTCTATTTCATCTGAAGAACATGATCAATCATGACCAACTAGATCAAGATTTCAATCAAACAAGCATAAACGAGCATTTCCGGGAGCCCAAAGTTCCCTTTCCTCTTCGTGACGGCGCACTTAGGGCACTTAGTCATAATGATGCTTTTGATACTACTGCTGTCATAAAATACTGATATTTATTACTGTTTAATGTGTAACTTAATGATATAGTTAATGAAGAATTTGATTAGGTTTGCTGATATGTGTATGTCTCGAATTACTTATAATTAAGTAATAAGAAATTGAAGAACTACTGATTTTGGCCTAACGGTTAGTGACCCTGCCTGCTGCGCCGCGGTCCCGGGTTCCAATCCCGGTAAGGGCATTTATTTGTGTGATGAGCACAGATATTTGTTCCTGAGTCATGGATGTTTTCTATGTGTATATCGTTGTCTGAGTACTCACAACACAAGCCTTCTTGAGCTTACTGTGGGCCTCAGTCAATATGTGTAAGAATGTCCTGCCTGTAATATTTTTTTTTAAATAATAGGTGCCTATAAATTTAAATAGATATCATACACGAAAGAAAAAACGACAAGGCCCACTGGTGGCCGAGCCGGGAATCGAACCCGGGTCTTCAGCTTACGCGGCTAACGTCTTCACCACTAGACCACCCGCCCGCCGTGGTACCCGACGAAATTTCTCTAGTGTAACATGTTATCTCTGATAAGGCTAGGCGCCTTTGACCAACTCTAAGGGCGAGCAATTAGTGCTTGCACCTCCTATACGAATCCTTTTGCAGGATTACGATATAGCGAGAGAGATGGTGCTGCCATCTATACAACTAGGGAACAAATCAAATTATTTTATTGAATATTTTTTGATTTGTTCTTTTTTTTTAAGTAGTCACACTACTATATATAAATTATAAATTTAAATAGATATCATACACGAAAGATTTGATTTGTTCCCTAATTGTAATAGGTGCCTACTTTTTCATTTTAGCGGAACTGTACTATAGTATCTGTTAATTCTTGTTTATTTGCGTATAAAATAAACAACTGTATATCAATACCAACTATTACGACCAATGGATTATAAAAACTTACAAACAATAAAGCTTACTCATCAAATTCTATGAAGCTTTACAGGAAGTAACAAAACGGAAAAGCCATATTTATGTACCTGCGTATAAAGAACAAGTACCACGAGGCTTCATTGTAGTAGAATCAATACAATTAATAAAGCCTTTAATATTTATTATGAGCAAAGACATATATAACTCCGTATAGACAGATAAAGTTAAGAAAAAAACGTACCTCAGTACCATACAGAAACAGGTACGGTGGCCTAGATGGCGTTACACCTTTGGGGTACGCTCAGCTAGATGGCGCTAATATTAATATTTGACATTTTAAAACATATCAAGATAAGAATATGGGCCAAATTGTCAAAACTGAGGTTCAGAAGCTTTAAGCCTGTGTCAAGAGATGGCAGTCTATGCACTGTGATTACACATTTTACTTCGACAGTAACTCTCTATAATACTCGATCCTCTTTGATTATAAGTTAATTAGAAACATTTTATCTCGGACAATAGAAACCATCATCATCCTTGCGTTATCCCGGCATTTTCCGCGGTTCGTGGGAGCCTGGGGTCCGCTGTGACAACTAATCCCAAGATTTGGCATAGGCACTAGTTTTACGAAAGCGACTGCCATCTGACCTTTCAACCCAAAGGGTAACTAGGCCTTATTGGAATTAGTCCGGTTTCCTCACGATGTTTTCCTTCACCGAAACGCGACTGGCAAATATCAAATGACATTTCGCACATAAGTTCCGAAAAACTCATTGGTACGAGCCGGGGTTCGAACACTTCGAACCCGCGACCTCTGGATTGTAAGTCGCACGCTCTTACCGCAAGGCCACCAGCGCTTCGCGCAATAGAAACCAAAAATAAAAATTGTATGAGCTTTGAAGTTTTAGGGAATTACATAAATTAACTAGGTACTGTACTTAGCTACTTATTTATTTAAAAAAATGTAGTAATTGTGCATACTTTAAATATCCCATAATGATTTACCTCATATATGTTAAATTGTTACATATAATAGGCTAGTTTCCTATAATTAAAATAAAATATTTTATGCAGTGCACGAAAGCACCACGTAATTAGAAGAATAATATGGACAGTAGTTGTTTTTAAACATAATTTCTATTTAATAAGTCAAAGAGAAATATATAAAGTAAATGAATTGACCGTGACGTCACTCCTCAGTATTTCATAGTAATTCCATATTAGCAAATCGTTTTGACAGTTCATAAAAAGAAGCTGATTTGACTAGTAGGAAACTAGCCTATTATTATCAACAAATGGTGTTGCGACCTTTTTTAACTCCCGGCGCAAAAACGACGGGGTGCTATAAGTTTGACGTGTCTGCCTGTCTGTTTGTCTGACTGTGTGTGTGTGTGTCTGTCTGTGGCATCGTAGCTCCCAAACAGAACCGATTTAGATTTTTTTATTTTATTTGAATGCTGAATCAGTCGGGAGTCTCGGGAGTGTTCATAGCCATGTTTGATGGAATTCAGTCCAGTATGTCGGGTTTTTTTTATTAATGTTTGCCAGTACGTTTTGTTTAGACGTTAGTTTTTTATCTTATACTTTTAAACGAGCCATTCTTGTAATTTTATTCCGATCGCCACTCGACTATCTGAAGGTTGTCTGTAAGAGCCCGCTGTTTTAGCGATAAGACCGCCTGTTGTTACCTACCATGTTGTATCTGTTCTGAATTATGTTTCTTTTTTCTCCTGTAGTGTGCAATAAAGTATTTTATTATTATTATATTTATTTATTTATTTATACCGACGATCTCGGAAACCGCTCTAACGATTTCGCTGAAATTTGTTATGTGGGGGTTTTCGGGGGTGAAAAATCGATCTAGCGTAGCCTTAGATCCCGGAAAACGCGAATTTTGGAGTTTTCATGAGTTTTTCTTTCGCGTTAGTAAACGTAAAATATGGTCGTTAATTTCGCCGCGCGCGCATCGATTCCGCTTAGCTCAGTCGTACGAGGTCGGTCTAATGTACGCAGATAGATCGTAGGTGTCAGGGTTTCGAATCCCGGCCAGAAATTAAGTTTTTGTTTTTTTTCTTTTTTTTTCTTTTAGTATTTATAAGAGTTTTTTTTATCTAAAGACGTGATATATTAAAATAAAATAGAACCGAGCGAAGCTCGGTCGCCCAGATATTAAGGAATTATATTATGTTTACCTTTACTGTAACGTGAGGACGTGACAAGGGAATATATTGGTCAGCTCCTCTATTTGCCGCTCCTAAGTCCGTCTAGTCACGCTTTCCTCATTGAAAACACATAAACTTGAATTTGTAGGCCTTATTCTGTTAATATAAGGTGCATAAATGTAGCCAGAAAGCTATTGTAAAGTAAATGTCAGTTGCGAGTCACCGGTAGTGATGTACCCACGGGACTATTTTATTTTACCTGGTATTTAAGATTCAATTTATGTTTATTAATCGATCTATTACTTACTTTTATTGTTAGAAATAACAATAACATTAAGTAAACAAATTATGGTTAGATTCTATCTGGTATTTTTCACCACACTAAGTGGTAAAGGCTCTCTAGATTCTTCAAAATTGATGAATTTATCCACAAGAGCGCAAAGTAATTTCGTCCAAACTTTAACTTCATGTCATAAGTTAGCTGTCAGAATTAAACTTTAAACGATGATTCTGAATCATAAATTATTAATAAATTGATAGTTTTTTTTTATGTTTTACAGTCAATATTTCCCTCGTGTTGGTGTGGTGCAAAAAAATTTGTTTCACTCGATGGCATTGTTTTTTACCTACGTGCCTTGATTCCCTCGCTACGCTCATGATTCCGAATCCTGAACCACTCACTACGCTTGCGGTTGGATTCTTTCACTTACTCAGGTATCAATATTATCACGTGCGGTTTGCCCCCCTTTAAAACAATTAAATATTACTATTATGTACGTTAAAAAGATTTTAATACACAACACTAGTCACAGTGAAGGGTTATCTCATCTCGACAGATCTACATGAATTACATAGAATCGGTTTGTTGACTCAATTTGCTCTTACATATACACTACAGACAATATTCTAAACAATAAATATACAACCATAATAGTAAGCAATAGAGCGCAAATGTTGTATACTTAGAAGAATATCCTACGATAAGACCGAAATGATGTAAAAGGTATGTTACCTTTAAATAAATAAAAAAAGGCAATCGTTGAAACCAGACGCCTATCGAAACGCAGTCTGGCTCTGTCGCGCCAATACGGAAGTGAGATAAAGGTAGCCACGATAACGATATTATATTATCGTAAGCGTTTGTGCATTTGGTTACGTACCCTGACTTTCGATAGGTTTTGATCACGTTCACGAGTCGCTGCCAAATATGTTGGGCATGAAATACATTGTGAGACAACGCCTTGTTAACGTATCCGATTATGATAAACTAGCTTTTGCCCGTGGCTTTGCTAGAAGCTAGCTAGTGCAACAATTTTGATATTTTATGCAATGGTTTGTTTACAATTTATATTGACGGCGATTTTACCAATATTTACAAGCGCATCAAAATATTAGATTATTAAAATTTGTGCTCTAGCTTATCTTTACCTCATCTCAAATGCAGGTCTGTCACTAACCCAAGGTTAGTACTACGTGTCTTCACATAAAGGGATTACACCAACGCAAACGAAAATATACCTTATACCATGTTAATTATAAATAAATTAGCGTAATACAACATCTAGAATAATCTAGATCATCGACAATCTAACGTGAACCGATTAATTCTAAAACTTCTCATTTTTGATCTTCATCTATTAGTAATTGAGTTTAAAATTGCTTGTTCGTGAAGGATGATCTGTAAGTTATTTTTATAGTGTAATTAAAACTGTATATTAATTTGTCTTCACTTATCTTAGGTTAGGAGTAACGAGATAATTAATTTACAAACGACTTTGAACGTGTACTGAAATTGACATGCGTAATGAAGTTCGAAATTACATTTAAGTGTTCAAAAAGATCTGGACACTATCGGCGTTGGCAAAGTAAAACTAACTAACTACACTACGCATACACGCCTGTATTTCCACATGGGGTAGGCAGAGCACATGAAACTGTAAGTTTCAGTGCCACTCTTGGCAATGAAGGGGTTGAATGAAAACGTATTTGTGATACAGTGACAGGTTGCCAGCTCATCGCCCTCACCACAATGGAACCCATATTGTCAGTCGACTTCTACGACATCCACGGGAGGAAATGGGGTGGTGAAATTTTAACCGTCATTTTTAACTAATAAAGTGATTGTTCAGAAAGGTATAAATATAATTATTTTAGTAGTTAAGATTTTTTTTGTAACAGGTGCGATACCGGGCGGGTTGCTAGTATTATTTTATTTTATTTTATTCTATTTCTTAATTATATTATAGGCACAGCCGACCCGGCACACATATACTAAAACCAAACAGTTTAAACTTAATTACTGTATTTATTTCGGAAGGCGTATAATTACGTACATTTGGATTACGGTGGCCTGACCTATGGAAATAATTATTTTGCATTTTGATATCGTAATGTACCTAATATTCAGGCTATGTCATCTTTTTGACGTCATTTAATTGGTCATGAACCGTCATTTGTGTGGAATTACGCAGCAAACTGTAATTATGCAAATAGGTAGTTGTATTAATTTGTGTCTTTCATGTAGAAATTTGATTTTTTTTTTGTTACAGCTGATTTAATTAAGCCATCCAACGTGGCAATGCGGCAAGTTTGATGGGCACCTTTGCACCCGGTACAGCTCGCGGAGGTCTTTTTGATTTGTATATTTTATTTGTTTAAGATTGTACATACAAGTAACTTTTTATTTACCTATTGAATAAATTTATTTGGAATCCAAAAATCTTTTAAATATTTAGTTGAGTAAACGTCATTGTCAACTGGGATGAACAGGGACCCCATGAAATAAATAGAGAGTTTTTAATAACTGCATACCTACCCAAATTTTGAATTGATGATTCGGTCAAACTGTGTTTTTTGAAAAAAAAATTAAATGCAAATAAAAATAAATGCGGTTTGATACCTTAAGGTAAGGTGTTTTGCGCACACTAGCCGAGCGTTCCCTCCCCCCACCTGACGCAACCCCCCTTTTACCCTAAAATATGTCCCAAAATTCAGTTTTTATTTTATTTTTGTGGAAAGTATACATTTTAGAAAAAAATTGTGAATGAAAGAAATAATTCTCATGAAATTCGTAATAAGAAAGGTCATATAATATTTTTGATATCATGCACTATTTTCATGTTATATATATAACCGGCAAAGTCCTGAGTGACTGACTGACTTAAATCAAGGCACAGCCCAAACCGCTGGTGCTAGAGAATCCAAATTTAGCACGTAGGCTTATAAGGTCTACGAACCCGCTAAAGAAGGATTTTTCAAAATTCATCCCCTAAGGGGGTGAAATGGGTGTCCAAAATTCGTATGAGGATCTACCTTTATTTTGAGAATATGAGCTTGAAACTTCGTATAAAGACTATAAAGGTAATATTAAAATGGAAAGAAACTATTTTGAGCGTTTTTGGATTTTTATCCTTTAAGAGAGTTAAAATGAGGCTGGCTGAAGTTTGTATGGGGAATAAGTTTTATTTCAAGCTACAGGCTTGAAACTTGGTAAAAAGGTACTTCAGAAAGGCAAAAACTAGTAGCTTGATAAACTTTGACAAAATTCAGAAATTAAACCACTAATAAACATTTTACTATTTCATTAAATACTGAGTTATATCGAACTTCATCAAGCTAATGTACGAATATGGTAAATGCTACAAAAAAATGCATATAAATATAACCTTTTTTGTTTAAAATTTAATAAGAATTAATTCTTTCATAGACACTTTTTTCCTAACTCTTATACTTTTCTCAAAAATGATGAAAAACCGTAAACCGGGACCTATTTCCTGCTAAAAGGGGATGTTGCGTCAGGGGGACGGTAGGGGACGCTAGTGTGCGCAAAGCACCTTACCCTAAGGTACCATACTACATTAAAGATTAGTTGGATTTAATTTTTTTTAATTTCCCATACATTCGAACACAACTTGACCGAATCATGAAGACACAATTTTCACATGCCCTGTGGCAGAGCATATTAAGGATCTCCAATGTAAATACTTTTATAACATCTACTGTAATACACCATATGTTCTTGTGAATAAACATTCATTCATTCAAGATATTGTTAGGTGTTGTACTATACATTACGACACAAGTACGGAAAAGAAAAAGTTGGAAACGAGTGGCAATAAATTCCCAATTTTCCGGGTTGTCTGTAGGTAGGTAAATATAACTTATATTCTATAAAGTCAAGTATTTGGTAAATCTTAGTCACGCCCCACGGCCATGCTCGATATGTAGTCGGAAAAGGTATGCAACCGTTTAACATATCGATAAGCCTTTTTGAGAAATAACCAATAATAAATTATATAGGGTTACAGCCGGTGTAGCTTTTAATTTTTTATATTATTGACCAGAGGCAGAGGAAAACTGAAAACAAGATGAAGTGACATCGTTCAACTACATGGCTGAATGCAGTGTCCGAAGACGATGTCTAGGATAGGGTTATGTGGAAGCAAATGACCCGGAAAGCTGACCCCACCACCATGTGGGATTCATAGCTTGGAAGCGAGAGATAGATTATTTTTATTGACACTATCAGTAATGTAGAATTTAGTTGGGGCGATTATCTTGATACCACAAAAAACATCAATGGGACAGGCATCAGGGTTTATGTAACCATTGTACATAAAAGAGCCAAAAATGTTTGGCAATTGCTGGCAAAAACTTTTCAACTTCAATCAGAACCTGTCATAGAATACCTATTTTCTTCATTGTGTTTCCACTATTGACAAACTTGTATGTAAATTCTACGACTTGTACGTAAGGTACTATCCCCCGTTGGACTGCATAAAAAATAGCCATTTCGTCAAAAGCCCGATTCCACATTTGCGCGGTCGCTCAGTAATCACAGCTTTTTGGTAGCACTTGACCTCAACCAAACTGCCTTTCCAAAACGTCGTATATCTCTATGGTTTAGTACAAACATACACCCTTTTTTACAAGTTTATTTATAATTCTTGTTCTTTTTACCATCAATTTCGCCTAATTGGGTAACTAGACTATTTGAACTTTGATTGAACTAGATTTGCCGGATTTCCTTGGTCGCATCCTTGCACAGCGGGTCAATTACGATTGACTATTACTAATTACTTTTAAATGAAAAATAACTAATGTTAATCATTGTGAAGAGGTTATAAGGAAATTAAAACCTTGTACGAGATATTAGCTCCAGGCTAGGCCACCAACGCGCATCGTATTTTGTAAGCTTTTATTTTGAGTGGCACTGACTCTTGAGCAGTTTCGTGTGCTCAGCCTATCCTTTTTGGGAATACTGGCTTGAGTTTATTTGTGCTTTAATATACGTCAAATATTAGGTAGGGTATTAAAATATCGTTAATTTTGGCACTGGAGTACTTTGTACTTACTACAAGTTACAGTGCATATTTTACATTTATTTTAGGTATTACAATATTTTAAAACCTTTGGTTTCACATATGTAATCAACTAAACAACTTGTGGTCGTAAAACGTCTGCTCGCGAAGCCATTTTCTTCAGCTTTAAATTTAAACCTATTAGACGTTTTTGACGTTTTGTATATCAAAGCCCAAAGCAAGGTCTTTAGCGTAAATGCTATGGAAATGATCCGAAAAATAACGGAAAAAAATCGGATGACGGGTATCGGTATATCCGATATGTAAATAGGCTACTTGACCCTTTTTTAAAGTCGGTCTTATATGATTAAGTACTGGTCGATTAACCGAAATAGAATATTCCCATATTATAACTTAATAATTTTTAGGAAAAAAAACCGCCGCTTTCGGGGTTCTTGTGAAAGGTACTTGCGAATGTTGCATCACGTAGAAAATGTGTAGATATTTTTTTAAACTGTTTTTAATACAGACGAATTGAGAACCACCTTTCCTTGAGATTTGGGGCGGCGGTTAAAAACAGCAAAAATATTTTTTAAATAATACTTTTACGTAATCAGGCGAAAACAACACAGTCATTTTAATCTATAGATTATCTGTGCATCAGGTCATTCTATTCGAAAACAACATTTTCTGACTTTTTAAGTTCAATATGTCTGTGATTGTTTTGACTTGCAGTAAGGTTTGAATTCGATGACTTCACTACATCGCTGACAGCGATTTCGATGGCCAAAATAAAAAAAATACACACTTTTTAATCGAAAATACGTACCCAGAATTATTTTATGTCAAATACTACAGAAGACAATCATTTATTGTGGCCAATTCGATATTATGTGTCTAGTAGCCTGTTACCATATAAATAGTTCTACATTTACTACGGATTTTAATTTCGAAAATTTGGATCGCATTCGGATCGAAGTATTTAGTGAGAAACCGCCGTCATGCGTCAGCAGGCGTAGCACACTAGTGGCATAAACTTTATCGCATTTGCGTCCCTATCGCACTTACAAATAGTGCGAAAAGGACGGACTAACGTTATATAGTTTATCACGCGACCGTACTTGCCTGTCAGGCCGATATCGATAGTAGTAGAACTAAAAAGATAAAGGTATAGGCTTTAGGAATTCTGTTATATCGGCAGTTTCGACACGCTTGAGCAGTTTGAGCCGGAGGCTCACCCACTCCGTGTTAATTTTAATGTTTCATCATTCATTCTCACGGGGGATCTTTTTGACGCAGCTTACAACAGAAAGAGCATTCTGCATGATCGTGCTGTACGCTACAAATATTGAGTTCAGGCCCCGTAGCCGAATGGCATTTCTCCGACGCCAAACGAAAGCGATACGCCGCTGGCTCTGTCGCGCCAATACGCAAGCGCGATAGAGATAGATATCTACTGCCCGTGTGGTGACGGGTTAAGAATTTCACCACCCCCTTTCTTCCCGTGGGTGTCGTAGAAGTCGACTGTGGGATACGGGTTAAATTGTGGCGTAGGCGAGAGGCTGGCAACCTGTCACTGCAATGTCACAATTTTCGTTTTCTTTCAACCCCTTTTTGCCAAGAGTGGCACTGAAACTTGAGTAGTTCATGTGCTCTGCCTACCCCTTGATGGGATACAGGCGTGATTGTATGTGTTGTATGTGTATCTACTAGCGCTTCGTTTCGTGAGCGTTTCGTGAGCGTTTGTGCCATTCGGCTAGCCACCCTGGGCAATAAATAGTCAGACTTGTCTACTTGTTATTTTGTTTAGGTACTCTTTGAGTCTTTCTTTGTTTCCTGACCGGCAAATTATTTATTTATTTAAATTTTATTGCACAACCGAAGAAACATGTACAAATGGCGGACTTAATGCCAAAAGGCATTCTCTACCAGTCAATCATTGGGTTAAACAGAGACATATATGTTGGTGCAGGAGAAATTATAGCTAACAGAGACAAATATAATCGTGACATCAAACATAAATTTACAAAACTAATTGTAAATAGATACATGCATTTTAATTCAACAATGCGCATGATGATGTACGTTACGTTACACCTTGCATGTTCTTTAAACAGTTTTTTTTTTGTTTTGTACCTTTGTCCTTCTCTGGATCTAAATGGCCTTCTCTGATTTTCACGTACAAAAGGTTTGACTTTATTTTTTTCACAACTTCGAGGACCTGTGAACTTGATTAGATATACCGTTATATATTCACGCTCCACGTGTTTCCAAAATAAAGGGTCTTGTCAGACAGACACACAGACAACTAAATGGTGAGGATTTTTTTAATACAAAAGGTGTTACAGTGCCAAATAACTGAGACATTGATAGTTACCGCCAATAAAACGGAAGTAAGGTACAGCGGGTCAAATCTCGACTGGAGGCAATTGTAACTAAGTAATCCATTTTTTCCATTATTACACTATGATGTTGAGTTCTAATACATATATCCACTGAACACGCCTACCATATATAACCGGTGGACATTCAATTTACAGTATGGGGTTCTTCAAAAAAGGAGTGTACAAGTGTCTAATGGGTCAGCAACGCGCACGTGACACCCCTTGAGTTGCAGGCGTCCATAGGTTACGGTGACCGCTTTCCATCAGGAGGGCCGTATACCTGTTTGCCACCGACGTGGTATAAAAAAATTTATTTAATAATGCAAACATTGTAAAACATGAAAAAAATGGAAAATGGACCAGTTATATTTGCCCCACATGATTCACAGCGTCAAAAATAAGGGTCCCCCCACATCTAGCGTCTCGCGAGCGTCGCGTCGGGCTAACTGTATGGAAAAAGACGCCGCGTCGACGCGACGTCGACGCGGCGTCAGGCTTTGCCCATACAGTTGGCCCGACGCGACGCTCGCGAGACGCTAGATGTGGGGGGACCCTAAATAGTATTTATTGAGCTTAGTGCACTATCTTCTTTCGCTATAATCTACGCGCATCGTGCACGGAATGCGTGCCTACATTAAAATTAAAACACTAGTGCATACCTGCCAGGTCACCTTGTAAATTAGACGCAATATCGCCAGTTCATATTCGGTTAGTAATTGCGAATCATTTTACTAAATATTCCACCATTAAGGGTCATATGAACTTGCCGCCAAGAATCTGCTCCCATATAAAGAAGACTATTTTTAACTCCACCCCTTGAGTTACAGGCGTCCATTGGTTACGGTGACCGCTTTCCATCAGGCGGACGTGGTATAAAAAAAACAACCGACGCAAAAACGACGGGGTGTTATAAGTTGGACGTGTCTGTCTGTCTGTGTGTGTGTCTGTCTGAGGCATCGTAGCTCCCGAACGGACAAACCGATTTAGATTTAGTTTTTTTGTTTGAAAGTCGGGAGTATTCTTAGCCAAGTTTCATGAAAATCGGTCCACTATATCAGGGGTTTTTTCTAAAATTTAATTTTCTGTGTATAATTTTGAACACCGAAAAATATAACTAGAAAGAGATCAAGGTTACGAAAGTTTAAGTTTCAGTACATAATTATAAATAAATTAATAAATAAATATTATAGGACATTCCTACACAGATTGACTGAGCCCCACGGTAAACTCAAGAAGGCTTGTGTTACTCAGACAACGATATATAATATATAAATACTTATATACATAGAAAACATCCATGACTCGGGAACAAATATCTGTGCTCATCACACAAATAAATGCACTTACTGGGATTCGAACCCGGGACCGCGGCTTAGCAGGCAGGGTAACTACGCGCTACGCCAGGCCAGACCGGTCGGTGTTTTATTCCCGCCCTAGTTCGCAAAGTGGTACATTCTTATTGGGTCGAAATTTCAAAGGGCCATATGTAAGGTACAGCGGGGCAAATCTCGACTGGGGGGCAATTGTAACAGATCCATTTTTTCCATTATTACACTATGATGTTGAGTTCTACATGTATCCACTGAATACGCCTACCATATATAACCGGTGGATACTCTATTTAATAATGCAAACATTGTAAAACATGGAAAAAATGGATCAGTTACATTTGCCCCCAGTTGAGTTTGCTCCGCTGTATCTTAGGTACTTACAAGCGTTGTACGATGGAATTCGTAAATCTTTTCGATTTAAAACACTTCCTTCGACCTGTTTAAAACTTCCTCTTTTCCGCACTTGTATCGTAATGTACTATTTTTGACCGACTTCAAAAAAGGAGGAGGTTCTCAATTCGACTGAATGTTTATAAGCATGTCATCTTAACTTTAATTGAAAGGGAATTTTAGGCAGCGGGTGCATGTGACTCTTAAACGCAACATTATGCAGTTCGTATTTGATTAGGAATCGCTTATCATTTTAGGGAATGTACCGTCGTTAATTGAGAAGTTTACTGCTCCCCTATATGCTTATCCGAACAACCTTTATTCGGACCTTTGGATTCCAATTAGTATTTTGACCAATACCTAGACCTCACGATAAATTATGTCACAGGTCAGCATTTTAAAATTAAAGTACCTATTAGCATATTAGGCACATGTACTATCAGCTGCAAAAGTGCAAGGCGAATTTATTAATGAATTCGTTCATAATTTCTCCATGCACTTGCAGCTGATAGTATGTCTCTCTCTCTCTCTCTTTCTGTGTCCCTGTAGGCCTAGCTCATGATGGCCGCGAGAGTATGTCGCCGCGAGATAGGCTACCCGTCCTTATGTCATTAATACAGTTAGAAGAAGACGTGTCATCTATCGCGACATACTCGTACTCTCGCGGCCATCATGTGATAAGCCTACTGGTCCCAGCTCGCTAGTTGGGGTCGGGCCTCCTCATGGCTCGGCGCCAGGACACTCTGTCCCGGGTTGTCGTGGTTGGTGACAGTTGCTTGAGATCTCTCGGGACATCCGGGAAGCGCTCCCACGGCGAGGATCGGTCGGCTTAAAGCCTGACCACGCGACGGATCCTGATCCAGGAGGGCCGCGGACGCAGTAGTAGATCCCCGGGACCCCGCACATAAAGCGGTGAGAGGACACCATGGAGTTTAGTGGGTAGGTCTCTAGGACCACCTCGGACATTGGACCACCACGTGGCGGGCGGTCTTCCTCATCCTCTGGATGCACTGAGAGAAATTTGCATTGTGAATTTAACAAGTTCGACTTGTTGCGGTTTATCCGTTTGAATCAGCCAAACGTATGTTTAAAACAATATGTGTCAGGTTGTTTTTATAAAATCGACTTGTTGATTCAAATATATTGCCGATTTAAATGACAAGTAACTTGTTGTTTCAACCAAAGAGCACGTAGGCGCTATTTTAACCAAAAAACTTGTTGAACGAACATGAAAACTGGTTGTATTTTCTCTCAGTGTGGATTGGGGATATCGAGCACCTTGCGGACGGTGTGAGAGTGTGGGTGTCTTCTCGTTCGCATGACGTGGCCAAACCATCGCAATCTGCCCTCCTTCGGCTTGTCGGTAATAGAAGCGATCTTAAATGTGCCCCGAATGTAGTCGTATTAGTCGTTCCGGACCTTATCCAGCCGCGTGACACCACCGGCCCACCTCAACATTTTCATTTCATTTACATGCAATTGACGACCGGTCTGGCGCAGTTGGTAGTGGCCCTGCCTGCTAAGCCGCAGTCCTGGGTTCGAATCCCGGTAGGGGCATTCATTTGTGTGATGAACATAGATATTTGTTCCTGAGTCTTGAATGTTTTCTATGTATGTTAGTATGTATCTATTATACATATGTATAAGTAAGTATGTCGTCGCCTAGCACCCATAGCTTTACTTAGTTTGCTAGGTTGATCTGTGTAAAGTGTCCCCCAATATTTATTTATTTATTTATTTAAAAAAAATCGGTTTTCGTGCACTTTTGCAGCTCACTGTATGTACCTACTGAAAAACGTCGTACAATGAACGTGCGAAGAGGAAATTCGTAAGTCGTAATGTTTTAAAAGACTTTCTTCGAACTTTTTAATCTTTGCCACAGAATATATAATAGTACAAGTATCTTTATAAAGTACTTACCTACCTACTTCTAATTTAATAATTTGAGCTCCGGAAGCTCTAATCATAAAACAAGATCATTATTCATAATTCAATACGGGAAATAACCTATAATTTGATAGACGGCTATATACTTTGCCTACGCTTGAAGCCCTTTCATTGACATTACACCCAAAGATCAATCACGATTCCTCCTTTTTTGGAAGACAACCAAAATATCAATTTCCTTAAAACCCAATTGCAGTACGCACCTCACGCAAGAATGCATTCTGCGCCCATCTACGGCAGGTCAAAGGCCAAGAATAGATCTAGAATGTTCTTACGACATCATTTTTCTGGCCTTGGGCCTTGGTATTGCCGTCATGTCATTGCATGCTGTACGTAGTCAAAGGCACAAACGCTTACGATATTATTATCGTAGCTAGTTATCTCTATCGTTACGTATTGAGGCATTTTCAGAAATTGGGACCCAAAATTATTGACAGTTGTTAACAAAAATTAACTCGATGTCAGTTTTGTGACGATAATTAAGAATAAAATTTGTCTAAAAACCAACTTTTTTTCATGTTCTAAATGTAGATTATTGCTTATAGTTTATGTAATTAACACAAAAGAAATATTTTTATTGAAGTTTCATTCTTAATTGTCGTCACAAAACTGACATCGAGTTAATTTTTGTTAACTTCGGCTTCAGCTTCAACTTCAGCTTCAGCTCTCAACTTCAGGACTCCATAACTCAAAAAATCTTTATTAGTTAAGATTAGTAGTTAAGAAAAAACATGTTATTTGTAATTATTTATAGAAATAAACAGTTTAAATTTTACATTTTTTTTACTCATTTTGAGTCCCAATTTTTGAAAATGCCCATTGGCGCGACAGAGCCAGACTGCGTTTCGATTGGCATCTATCGTCAACGATTGTCATTTCAGCTAGGCCGGTTGTTACCTTTGCTGTTGAAGATTAGGATCTATTATGTAGTTCGATTCTGAGTCATCGATTATGATTGATGCGAACTTTAAGATATTAGTGAATAGGCCACTTGACCCTTTTTAAAGTCTGGCTTATATGATTAAGTTACTGTCCAATCAACCGAAATAAAATATTACCATAATATTATTTTATTATGACTTAAAAACAGCCACAGTTTCGTTTTCTTTTAACCCCTTATTTGCCAAGAGTGGCCGTGGAGCTTAAGTAGTTTCATGTGCTCTGCCTACCCCTTTATGGGATACAGGCGTGATTGAATGTACGTTAGAAACAGCAAAAAAATATTTTAAGTATACTTTTACGTAACCAGGCGAAAACAACACAGTCATGTTAATCTATAGATTATCTATTATGCATCAGATCATTATATTCGAAAACAACATTTTCTGACTTCTTAAGTGTGAAGGCATAAAGTTTAATATGTCAGTGATTGTTTTGGCATGCAGTAAGGTTGGAATTCGATGACGTCACTACATCGCTGACAGCGTTTACGGTGGCCAAAATAAATAAAATATTACACACATTTTTAATCGAAAATACGTAGTCATCATACACTTTCAATACCCAAAAATCTACAAATATTGTTTTTTTTTTATGCCAAATACTACAGACGGCAATCTTTTTTTTTTTTTTTAGTTTTAGTTAATTTATTGTGCCAAATTCGATATGAGTCTAGTGGCCTATTCTACAGTGGCTCGTATTTGTTAGTGTTAGAAGTATTAGAATTTTTTAGAACTTTCTGCGGTGAATAGGTGCTGTAGCCGAATGGCATTTCTGCGACGCGAATCGAAAACGAAACGCCGCGAAAGGTAGTCTGGCTCTGTCGCGCCAATACGCAAGAGCGATAGAGACAGATATCTAGGAGCGTTTCGTTTCGTGAGCGTTTGTGACATTCGGCTACGCACCCTGTACAGATACTATAGATTATGTTCGTGTGAAGAGGAAATTCGTAAAATCGTATCGATTTGAAACACTGTTCGGTCGTGTTTTAAATAATCTATACTCGTTTCGAACTTCCTCTTTTCCGCAATGGTATCGTAATCTACAATTTTGTGTAGAAACCTTCGCCATAAAAATCTTTAAAAAAATACTTTTCTGGTTAAAGAAATGTCACTTTAACACTGACAAATCTTGTGAATATTTAATTCATAATTTGAGCTTTAATAATAAAGTATTTTGACATATCCGATTCATATCGTATCTAGAGCTAATATTTGAAATAACTTGACTTCGAATCGGGTCGTTACTATCGTAAGCTCTTGGGCGATAAAGTATACTGTCAGTTTTGATGTTAAAAAAATATGTGCATTGTTTGTATTAATTTGAGTGGTATGAATAACAATAGATGATTAGCATTTAGAAACAAGTTATTGTGTGCACTAAAAATGCATAATGAGCCGGAATATCCTTGTGTTCCTGTCAATTTAACAAAGCAAGTTGTGATGGAGCAAAGATTCTATTTTTTGTAATTATAAATGGGCTTACTCTTGACCACAGACTAGCCAAAGGCAAAGACGTGGCCTACGATGGAGTGAGCTCGCCCAGAAGATGCCTGTTCACTCTTGATTTGAAGGTTGCCGGATATTTGGCTTTATCACTACGCTTCTTTTAGGTTATAATTTTACTAACCTCAAAAGTATTTTAGTAACTACATAATTATGTAATAAACTTCTTTTTAACCGACTTCAAAACCAGGAGGAGGTTCTTTTTTAGGGTTCCGTAGTCAACTAGGAACCCTTATAGTTTCGCCATGTCTGTCTGTCCGTCCGTCCGTCCGTCCGTCCGCGGATAATGTCAGTGACCGTAAGCACTAGAAAGCTGAAATTTGGTACCAATATGTATATCAATCACGCCGACAAAGTGCAAAAATAAAAAGTGGAAAAAAATGTTTTATTAGAGTACCCCCCCTACACGTAAAGTGGGGAGTGGTTTTTTTTTTTTCATTGCAATCCTAACGTGTGATATATTGTTGGATAGGTATTTAAAAATGAATAAGGGTTTACTAAAATCGTTTATTGATAATATTCATATTTTCGGAAATAATCGCTCCTAAAGGAAAAAAAGTGTGTCTCCCCCCCCAACCCTCTAACTTTTGAACCATATGTTTAAAAAATATGAAAAAAAATCGCAAAAGTAGAACTTTATAAAGACTTTCTAGGAAAATTGTTTTGAACTTGATAGGTTCAGTAGTTTTTGAGAAAAATACGGAAAACTACGGAACCCTACACTGAGCGTGGCCCGACACGCTCTTGGCCGGTTTTTTTTTTTGTATGTATGTTATCTGATATCTCCGAGAATCGTGAACCGAGTTTCAATTTTTTTTTTTAATCGAACGGGTATAACTTCGGTGTTATTACCCGTTCGATTAAAAAAAAAATCTCATCTCAAAAAATTCATCTCGGGATGGTCCCATCGGTGGTCGGATGGTCGGGTCGGGTCTTCGGCCAGCCTGCATATGGTTGGGTGGGGCAAACAGGCAATAGCAAGACGAGGAACACGGCTGGCCCCGACTCCAAAAATAATTGATTTGGTTATAATTTGGATGTTTAGATTATTGCAATCCGATAAGAATTCTAAATTCAAAGGTTTTTTTTTTTTTGCTTTTTAGTTTCTCCGTGTTTTGTAATGCGCTTATTTTTGAAGGCGGTTTTTTTTACGGAATAAAGTTCTGTAAGAACTGAGTGTACGCCTGGAGCGGAGCGTTCGGCGGGGCGTGCAGCGTGGCGGGCGAGCGTGCGTGCACCCTATACAGCGTCGACTCAGGACACGTGTATGGGCTTCAATGTTTGACATGCACGCCGCACACCCGCTCAATATGAGCGTGCACGGCGGCCTAAGAGAGAAATGTAACCTTCATTACTAATCACCAAACCGATCAAAACCTTTAAGTAAAACAAATAATAAAATAATTTCTTAATAAACATTAGTAACAGTCTGATTTCAATTCAGCTATCGCGGGAGGCCATCTCGACTAATTCTGAACTGCAATTTGCTTCAATTCACGATTTGATTGATGACCCGTATATTTGGATTATTCTGCATTTGTGGAGTTGTAGCAAAGATTTTCAAAGTAAGGATAAGGCAAACCATATAATTTCCACTGAATTGCTCGTTTGATTTGCCTTAATCTCCACCAACAATACAATAGGTAGCCCCGGCTTTTCTTAATCGCGTCATATTGTCAGATTATTTAAGTAACGTGTTACTTATTACTTGGTTTTGATTTTTGATTGTTGTGTTTATTTCCACTTATTTATTTAGGTGCTTTGGAGTCATACTGTTAACATATATGAAAATGAAAATGAAAATGAAATATTTATTTTTCAAGTAGGCATATTACAATGCGCATATGAACGTCAAATAAAGCTACGCCGGCTCTAACCCTACGCCTCAGCCTCGAGAAGATTTCAGTCCCCCCTCAGTTGGGAGGGGGGTATCCACTATGGGACCGGCAAGAAACTCGGCGGGCAACTTCTTTTCAAAACATTACATCTTATAACTAACATGCATTAAATAACAAGATACAATTTAACATGCAAAAGTATTCATCAAAGAATATGAACAGACTAGGTACTCTATGGCAATTAATTTCCATAAATTATATTATTGCTTAATAATACGTCGTTCTTCTTCAGAGAAAACATATCAAATTGTCACAGAAGAAAAAGATAATATGAATCTCAATATCATTAAATATGTAATTTACCTACACAACATAAAATATAAAATATTTGATGTGCTTTCTTATCTGAACTGTGTCCTCTATACATAATACAATTATTTTAATTGCTATTCGTTTTTTGTAGTTTCTGGTTCGGGCCATGCATGTTTGTCTGTCAAATAGTCCTTGACTCTGTAATAAGCCTTTAACATCAATGATTTTTTTAAGTAGTTCTTAAGAGCTGGGAGGGGTAATCTCAAAGCAGTGTCAGGTAACTTATTATAAAAATGAATGCATTGCCCAACAAATGACTTCTGTACTTTACGGACACGAAACTTCTTTATGGCAAGCTTATTTTTGTTTCTAGTGTTATAATTATGGATATCAGAATTCTTAGTGAAACAGTCTAAATTCTTAACAACATAAATTATACTATCATAGTAGGTGATTATTGGGAGTTTCAAATCAAAGATTTGAAAACTCCCAATATCACTTCATATTTAGGACTCGTACTCAGGTTTATTGGTGATTTAAAACTCTCAATAGGTTTTCAGATGATTTAAAACTCCTAATCGGCTTTCTCATGATTTGAAACTCTCAATAGGTTTTCTGATGATTTAAAACGCTCATGACGAATATATAGACAAAAGTTTATAAAACTCCGTTAATGATAAAACACCTTTCAAGTTAGTTGCACGTGCCTATTGACAAAATGAAGTTCGTAAAACAGTCTCAGAAATTGCAGTTGGATGCTGTTTGTTCTTTGTCCAATAAACGTTATTTTCGACATGGCTCGCTTTTACCCGACACCATTCGCTGTATAATATGTGGCCCATCGAACTGTGGAAAAACAAATTTAATTGTCGGTTTGCTGCTACATGAACATGGTCTACGCTTTCAAAATGTTTATGTATATTCTAAAACCTTATTTCAACCAATGTATCAATTTCTAGAGCAAGTTTTAAAGCTAGTTCCTTCAGTATCATTTCAAAAATATAACGCAAATGATGAAATCTTAAGTCCTCATACAGCAAACATGAATTCCATTATAATATTTGATGATGTTGCGTGTGAAAATCAAAATATTATATTTTTTTAAATATTAATTATTTTATTTTAAATATAAAATTTTATATTTAATTATAGTAAAATACCTAAACAATTAATAAGAGATAATGCTAACTTAATTATTCTTTTTAAACAGGATGATATTAATTTAAAGCATGTTTATGATGAACATGTAGGAAGTGATATGTCATGGTCTCAATTTCGTGAAATGTGTGCACAAGTATGGAAGATCCCGTTTGATTACTTAGTCATAAATAAAGATTGTAATAGAAATTCAGGCTGTTATAGAAAAGGATTTGATACATTTATAATTCTAGATTGACTTGATATATAAAGCATAGTATTACATTAAACACTTATTGCTTAAAATGAAACCATCTAGTTCAGACATGGAACATAAAATTAATGAAGAAAAATTATTTAAACAAAAAGTACTCAAATCTGCTGAAGCAGTAAGAAAAAAGTTAAACGCATTCGTGATGTTAAATCAAACGATAATATGATGTTGGAAGCAATGTTAAAACCAATCACAGACCCACTTGGTGAAATGGTAAAAAAAACATAGTAGTAATGATAACAATCTAATCATTAGTGACTCAGATTTTGATAACGATAGGTTTAAATGGAACAAGCCAGTAAAAACATTGAAATATAGTCCTTCAGAAGATGGGATGAAAGAAAGTTTGGATAATAAAACTTTGTTGAGAAAGTCATTTGAATCTGAACCAAATTATAGTGAAAATGAATTAAATGATAGTGATTCTTCATCTCAAGAAAGTGTGAACCAAAGTGATTCTGATACAACAAATAATATTTCATTTAGAACGTCAGACTCGTTTCCTTCTCCTCGCGATGATCCCGCTTGGCAGAAAAAAATTTTATCATGAACATTCCATTTGGTGTACGAAATGAGCGTGGAAAGCTAATGCTTGGATCTTACCCAATTTCTGTTAATGATGATAAACTCGTGATAGGTGGAGAAAGTTATTTTTTAACACAAGGCTTACATGATTTGTTGTTTAAGAAAGTACCTGACTTAAAACTAGTAACTGAAGATGATAAACGATTATATAAAACATTGTTAATGAAAACGAATGCACATAGACGCGACTTTGATCCAAAGAAACCCATAAAAAGCAACAAGGGTATGAAATATTTAAACCTTATAAAACCTCTTTTCAAATTATCCAAACAGCGCACAGTAAGTGAAGAATATATATCCGGTAAAGGTTTACCATCAATGAAAAAAGTAAAAAGAGATATTTCATATGTATATTGGGATGATCCAAACGAATTAGTTGACAGATTAAAACTGCTTATAGCATCGCGTGACGCTGGAAATACAGGGTTAGATAACGAGATAATATCCATAATTGAAGAATTACGTGAAGCAGGCTTAATAAATAATATATAAATGTATATACTCTTACCTTTCCCATCAGTTGAAGTTTGACTTTCAAGCAAAAATGAATATAGACAAATTCGGTCACCATGTTCATAAACGTTTGCGTACTGATGAAATCTCTGAGCTCAAGTACAAGGCTTTGCTTCGAACAGAAGCAGGAAATTTTGATCTAAAAACTATAAGATTAAAAGGGGTTGTTAAACCATTATCTTCCGATGATGCAGTTAACAAGCAGTACGTTGATGAACACATTCAAAACATGTACGAAAAGAAGTATATAGACTCTTTGTTTAACACAATAAATAATCAAATTCACCAACTCGTAACTCAGTTAAAACTGAACTTTTATACGAAGAAGGAGATAGACGATATTTTAAAAAAATATAATAATAATAAAACAACAAATAGTGAACGAGATCCACAGGTCAGCGCGAAGAAATTTTAAGCGACGATCGGTTGTACTACAAGGAATTGATGATTTATGGCAAGCCGATTTGATAGATTTACAAAAGCTTCATACTGTTAACAGAGGATATAAATATATTTTAACCGTTATTGACACATTTTCAAAGTATGCATGGTGTACACCTATTAAGTCTAAAACTAAAACAGAAGTCAAAGATGCATTTGAACTAATAATAAAAACATCTAAACGAAGACCTAAAAACTTACCAACTGACCTAGGAAAAGAATTCTACAATCAAGAATTCGATTTCTACTTAAAATTATTAAAAGTTAATCATTACTCAACTTATTCAATTAAGAAGGCATCTATTGTTGAAAGGCTGATAAAGACACTTAAGTCTAAGCTCTACAAACATTTTGCATTAGTTGGTAACTATAAATGGGTTGGTAAGCCATTAGACGATGTAGTAAAATCATATAATCAGACTGTGCATCGCACAACAAAAATAAAACCAATTGATGTAAATTTTGATAATGAAATGCAAGTATTAAAAAATATTAAAAAATCACTATCCAATTTGTCTTATAAATCGAACAAATTCAATATAGGAGATTGTGTACGCATTAGCAAGTATAAAAATGCCTTTCACAAAGGTTACACACCTAATTGGTCAACAGAACTTTTCACTATTACTCACGTGAATCGCACTCAACCTGTTACGTATCACATTCAAGACCAGCATAAAAACACTATACTCGGTACATTTTACGAGGAAGAACTTCTGAAAACCAACCATCCAAACGTTTACCTTGTAGAAAAGGTTATTAAAAGAAAGGGTAGAAAGTTGTATGTTAAATGGTTGGGCCTTAATAATAGCGAAAACAGTTGGATTGATAAAAGTGCGGTTGTTTAAAGATATTTATATAATTTCCTTTTAATGATAGTGTTATTATCTCACGAGATATGAAAGGGAAAGGACTGTTAAACAGCGCTATTAATAATTTACCCTTTGAATTACACTTACCTGGTTATAACTATTGTGGTCCGGGAACAAAATTGCGCAAAAGGTTGCAGAGAGGCGATAAAGGAATTAATGCGCTAGATAATGCGTGTATGAAACACGACATAGCATATGATAGTTATTCGGATTTAGCTGATAGACATCGTGCTGATTTAGAACTATACGAAATGGCGAAACAAAGAAGAAAATCGAAAGATGCAGGGAGAGGAGAAAAAATTGCTTCGTGGTTAGTTAGCAAAGTGATGAAATCTAAAATAAAGGCAGGTGCGGGTATAAAACCATTTAAACGTTTTGTGACCAAGATACGCAGTGAATTAAAAAAGAAACCAAAAACAAAAGGTAGTAATATAATTGAGCGGGCACTTATTGCTGCGACGAAAATTTTTAAAACCAATTCCAAGGTACGGGTACCTCGTCTTATACCAATTCCAAAAACTGGAGGCTTCTTACCGCTGATACCTATTTTTGCTGGTCTGTCTGCGCTAGGGTCATTAGCAGGAGGAGCTGCCGGAATTGCTAAAGCTGTAGGTGATTACAAAGCCGCCAGAAAAAATTTAGCGGAATCGGAGCGACATAACAAGATGATGGAATCTATTGCATTAGGAAAAGGCTTACACATTAAACCATATAAAAATGGCAAAGGATTATGTTTGAAACTTTCAAAAAACTAACTGAGAGGTTACCCAGGCGCGCTCTTTCAAATATTGACATTTTAAAACACTCATCTGATATTCCATATTTTCGAGGAGTTTATATGAGAGACAGTTTACCAAAGACTCCTAAAAAAGTAGAATGTGGAATTGTTAATTTAGACAGTTTTAAAAACAATGGTACACACTGGGTAGCCTACGTAAAAGATAACAATTATTGTGAATATTTTAATAGTTATGGTGACCTTTCACCTCCGCTAGAATTAAAGAGGTATTTAAAAAATATGATATTTACTATAATTATGACACATATCAAAAGTTTAACACTGTCAATTGTGGACACTTATGCCTAAAGTATTTAAAACAATATTGGTATAACCGTTTAAATATCATCGCACAATAATCAGTTTATCATTCTCACAATGTCTTTCACTTTGTCTATAACTGGAACATCTTCCACTCTGTTAACAAACTATTCACCAGCTTTTCACCTGGATGGTGAATATGAGTGTGGGCTATTGTATATGTCAACTTTTAATTCTATACCCAACATAGACGACAGAAATAATAAGTTCTATTATGGTAAAAACAAAGTAATTAAAATTCCTGAAGGATCATATGAACTTCAAGATATTGACGATTACCTTAAAGAACATATTGAAGGATGCTCTTTTGCACTAACATGCAATAATAATACCTTAAAAACATCTATTTTATGCTCTGAAAATATTCATTTCGACAAAGAAGGCTCCATCGGTAATATACTTGGCTTCGGTTCAGAATCTATTCAAGCTAATATATTAACTGAATCCCCTTATCCTGCCTCCATTCTCTCAACAACCATAGTCCGCATCGAATGTGACATAGTGAGCGGTTCATTCGTTAACGGAAAACCTAGTCATATAATTCACGAGTTTGTACCAAACGTGCCACCTGGTTATCGGATTATAGAAACACCAAAAAACGTTATTTATTTCCCTGTAACCCAAAATAGCTTAAACACAATAACGATAAGAATTTTAGACGTTAACAATAATCTAATTAATTTACGGGGTGAAGAAATTCAGTTATATTTACATTTAAGAAAAAAATGATAGACTTCAATAAAACTTCAGTCTCTCTTAAAAACATTACCAGTACTCATCCTGCAATCACGAAAAGAAGACCTAAAGTAAAACTCACAAAACAAAATAAGCAATTCCTCCAAAGCTTACGCCTATTAAAATGAGTATATTAAACTTAACAGAACCTTTTGTCTTTGATAATTCTATCGAGAGCTTTGAATATCATTCATATAAACCGTACGTCACAAGTTTCAATTTCAACGATGAAATACGTATACCTATAAACCAACAAGATCTTTACGTACTACCATCAGCAAGTTCTTTATACATAGAAGGTACTATAACCGCATTCAATAGAGAAACAAAAGCCGAGGTAAAAAGTGTTCTTCTTACAAACAACCCCATACTTCATCTATTTCAAGATATTCGATATGAATTAAATGGAATCGAAATTGACAAAATTAAAAACGCAGGAGTTACAACAACTATGAAATCTCTTGTATCTATGAATGGACTGGAAGCATCCATGTCTAAGTTATGGGGATTTGATGTCAATGGTATAAAAAACACGGAAGGTACATTTTCTGTGTCTGTACCTTTAAACAAGATTCTCGGGTTTGCTGAGGATTACAGCAAAATCATAATTAATTGCAAGCATGAACTTATTCTTTTAAGATCCAATACTAATTTGAATAGTGTTAAATTAAATGCGAATGAATATATAGACAATATTACTATATCTAAAATAGTATGGCGCATGCCTCATGTTAAAGTGTCTGATCGTGAAAGATTAAATTTACTCAAATGTTTAGAAAGAGATCGTGCCGTTCAGATAGCATTTAGGACTTGGGATTTGTATGAATATCCGCTCGTGCCTGAGACGTCAAAACATTCTTGGTCTATCAAAACTTCATCGCAAATTGAAAAGCCGCGTTATATTATAATTGGATTGAAAACGGGACGATAAAATGAAGCTAATAAAGACATATCACACTTTGATCACTGTAATTTGAGAGATGTTAAAGTTTTCTTGAATTCAGTTTACTTTCCGTACGAAAGTTTTGATGTTAGTTTTTCGGGTGAAAAGTTTGCTATATTATACGAACAGTATGCGAAATTTCAACAGTCTTATTATAATCGTCTACAAGCGCCGTTGCTTAGCCCTAAAGATTTTAAAGATAAAGCTCCTTTATTTGTTATCAACTGTTCTCGTAAAACGAAACCTTAAAAACCGGTTCAGTAGATGTGAGAGTTGAATTGGATTGTGAATCTGATATACCAAAGAACACTGCAGCTTACTGTCTGATTTTAAATGATAGTGTATTTGAATATAAGCCTTTAAGTAATATTACGAAAAAAGTATCGTAATGCAGCATATATTTGTAGACCTTCAAGGGTTTAAAACAAAAGAAAACGAATTTATTATCAAAGAATTTGCATACAGCACGCTAGAATACACTCAAGTTTTCTTAATAAAACCCCCTTTTCGATTTTCTAAATTGACGGAAAGTGAAGAGAGGCAGACAAAATGGATTGAAAAACATTTAGGTATTTTGTGGCACGAAGGTTATGTTGATTATAGAGAATTTAGAAGACTTATTTATAATCATATTAAAGATAAGATAATATTCGTTAAAGGTATGGAAAAAATTAAATGGATTAAAGAATTATATTCAAACTGTACTGTTATAGATTTAAGTGAAAAGGGTGCACCGAATTTACAAGAACTGTATAAAAAATATTGTATTAATGATTGTATTTTTAATTGTGTGTACCATAAAAAAACTTGTGCATTAAAAAATGTAATATGTATGAAAAAATGGTATTTAGAAAATCACGTTCCTCTTTGAATAAATGAATGTGCTAAATAAAACGCATTTTATTAACCTGTAAATTATACTCCTGAAAACAATGTTTAAATCAACTCATGATACGATATTGTACTCGTGATACAGGTATACGATCATAACATAAGTATCCTGAGTTGATTTAAACATTGTACATAAATATGGTGGGTTTAAAAAAGAAAAACTTTTTTTTTTTTTAAGTTTATTTAATAATAATATACATACTGGCATAGCTAACTTAAAAAGTAAAGTAGGTGTTTACAAATTAGTTCAAAGTTTCCTTTAAAATATCACTATATAACTATATTTAGAAAAATGAAGCATGTCCCCACGCAAGTGTGTGAATATTGTCTTTTAATATTACTCGTTTATCATCATTCGAAGATAGTGCTACTTTCATTGTTTTTAATATTTACACAAGCTCTTCGATGTTTTATTAACTTTGGTAATTCTATAAATCTAGACGCTCTAAGAGGATTATATTTGTTTATGTTTATCTCGAGATATAAGTTTCGTAGAAAGCTCCAGCCACTGTCCCGTTCTTGAAATTCATCAATTTTCGTGCTCAATGTGTTCAAAATGGTTGAAAATATTTCTTTAAATTCGTAACTCTGATGTAAAATGATATTTTGCGTAGCGAATGATTTAATTTCACATGCTTCATTTTTCGGCAAACCAAATTCAGCAAACAGTTCAAAGTTAACCTTTATAGATCCAAAAGCAAGCCTTCTCGCTTCGAGAATATGTTTAATATGTCTACGAAGAGCGCACAGAAACTTTACCGGTGAGTCATGGAGGCTACTCTCTGGTCCACGCACTCTGTATGATGCTATTCTACTACGGAAAGCGCTGCTTATTTTTTCAATATCAGGAGTTAATTGAACAGAGTTATTATTTTTATGCAAGTTAGTGCGCAAGTGAGCAGAAAAGGCTTTACTTGGAATACTTATGTCACACACTGAACAAAATATGGAGCTATTATGAGGCATTTTGCCTATTGACATAGGAATAGACTAAATTAGACGTAAAAAAGATTAAAGATTATTGGCTTTTTTTATCTGGGAAAAAGGTTCCTTCATCTGTAAAGTCGTCCTTACAACGCTTTAGAATCTTATTTATTCCATCTACTATATCCGAAACGGAATCCACACGATATTTAAAATTAACCAGCGCTTTCTCCCAACGGGCTTCAGATGGAACGTTTTGAATATCTACTACGTTATACAGTTTAAGATCAATAAAAAGATCACCGGTTAACGAAGCTGTGCGACGCACGTAGCCGCCTGGGACGCGACGTATCAGCACGGACGACAGAGAGTTGGCAGCGGATGCTCGACGCTGGGCTTCAACATGTCCTTCGTCACCCCAGTTTGAAAACCAGCCTGGCTTACAATCAGGTGTCTCTTTCTTCGACTTGGTTGTCGTACTGGAATATTAAAAACTTATTTATATTATCGAATACAACAAAATATAATTAGTTAATTAGGTAAGTACTTAACATTTAAGAATTTAAATACTATGGTTTAAAATGTTTAGATTCAAAGGCTAATTACAATTAGTTAAGTAAATATATGTATTACATATAAAATAACTGAATTGAATTAATTACCTTTTAGTTTTGTCTTCTTCATCAAGGTCAGTGTCACTGTCCTGCAACGTATCAGTTATTAACACGGACGATGCGTGCTTTTTCACAGTTTTCTTTGGTTTGATCTTCTTGCTGTAATATTAAAAACTTTATATTACTTCCAGTTCTCATAAATAAAGAGAAATAAATAAAAAGTTCGCATTTGTAGACAAGTTTTCAAACACAGTTTTAATTAATTACCTTTTACTAGCACATTCTTCGACGACGTTTCTGTCCAGCGACCAGCCCGCGTCACGTTTCGGGATCTGAGAAGCGTTTTTCCTTTTGGTTGTTTTCTTCTGAGTCCTACAATACATAGTGATTATCCATCAGATCATTAATAATAACAAAAATTAATAATAAGTCAATAAAATCTTAAATTTAATTAAAATACATACTTTAATGATCCAGATTCATCCTCAGAGTCGAGGTCTTTCTTAGACTGGATTACATGGTACTCAAAGTCAGACCTGAAAATAAAAAATAAGATTCTGTTATGTTCAGTCGAACGAGATTTCACAGTTGTACTTGTACCTCTCTCCAGCGAGGGTTATAAATTTTAAGTTAAAGTTAATACCAATACGCACTTAACTCGCATAAAACTGCTACTTAGAAGGATACTTATCGGTAAATTTAATCGAGAACAAACATCACTCAACACCATATTCAGAATAGTTTATAGCTAAATAAAATATTACAAACTTACGAACATTGTTTCAAGGTGAATTTCTCCGTGTACGTAAAACTCGCACTGTAACACTTGCACTTGTTAGAAAATAGTACAGGAAATGAATAAGCCAGGGGTTTTATTATTAAAACGAAACTGACGTAAAGTCATGAGTTAACAACCTAAAAGCAAATTATAACTAACATAAACTACAACATTTGCAAAAATACAGTAAGAAACCAATATAATACAAAGGTTGATCATCACTGTAATATAATATTCAACTCAGCTAATTATTGAAAAACAAAAGTGTAATATTTCTTTTGTCGGAAACAAGATCCGCATAAAGGTTCCGGCACTAATCAAACGAATGTCGCCGCGTTAAGACCGCGTTCAATGTGCAAGCTATAATAGCTAATAGCTATACTATATTTTGTTACTACGAAGTTATAAATAGAGCATTTAACAAATTAAAATTACAACAGTTCGAGATTTCAAGCCGGGTGCATTATCAGTTTCAAAATCAGAATGGTATGTATTTTACTTTTATTATATTCTGGTATCTTTGAGTACTTTTATTTGGTGTTGAAATATATTTAACTTGATATTTTTTTACAGGGCTCGCAACCTATTAACCACGCTGCTGAAATGACTGAAACCACACCATTTTTTTCGCAAGTTTGTGAAAAACCGAATGATCCGCTCAATTATTCTCAAGACATGGATGCGTACCTGAAATACCAGGATTTGCTCCTGAATCCATCTTTAGAAATTCCATTATCAGGTACACCAGCAAAAAGTCAGAAGAAAATCGCTAAGAAAGGAAAGAGGAAAATAAAAGAAATGGGTTTAAATTCCCATGTCATCAGAAAGGTTACAAAAGGAAAGCGTCTGATTAAAATCAGTATATCCGATTTGGAGCAATCAAATATCGAATCTAATGGGGTTACAGTACAATATGTTGTTCAAGATGACTATGATGAGTTATTAAATGCAACTGAAGGTCTGGTAGAAAAAATTGTAAAAAAGTTGAGTGAAGTGAGTAATTATTAGAAAATTTTATGTTATAAAATGTACTTTACTTTTTAGTTAGTCGTCGTGCTTGTAATATATCTCATTACTTAAATAAAATGGTTTCATGATAAATTAATTGTTTTATTTTTAACATACTAAAACATAGAGAATAAATACGATATTATTTTTAGAGTTTTACCACTCACAATATAGTTGAAATATGTATACTGAGATCTATTATATATCAAAACCATTTATAATTCATGTAAATCGTGATCATTTTATAAGATAAACATAGCGAGTGAGCAACCAGGTAAACTGACTCAAATTACAACTAAATGAGTGATTGCAATTTCGCATACTGTTCAATGTATGTCATGATTTTAATATAATCAAAATTTGAACCTTATATCTTTATGAAAAGTTCTGCTTTGCAAAGTGCAGTATATGACATACGCTAGCCTTTAATTTATACTGAACTCTTTGTTATGGGTGTCAAAGAAGATCATATTTTATATACGTTATTTTAAACCATATATTACAAAATTCGTAGTAGATATGACGTGGGAGTACGTAATCCGAAACAGCCAATAGCATAACTGGGTCTACATCACACTTATAAAGTTTTTACAATGTTTCATATAAATAAAAATGGTGATGTGTAGTATGTCGGGTTGTGACGACCGACAACCTCAACACGTAAACCATTCCTTGGCTTGGCCAACCGAGGCATGTAGTGTTGAATTCGAGACTTGGGGATCTCTGTATTTACGCGGTCGATAGATATGGAATCCCATACCCGGAGGGGGTCAAACTCAATCGATGCATGTAAAACGCGACTACACCAGAGTTCACACTTTGGGGTCCATTCGTGTTCTGCGACGCTGACGAGCTGATCAGACACGTTGTGTGTAAACGCCACTGTCAATCGAGCAAACGCTTGAGAGAGACCACATCTGAGATTGGCCACCTCGGAGAGTGTGTTGCGTTAAGCTTTTGCTATTTAATATCATACCTAACTTAACTTTACGGCTTACATTTTCGAAATGGACCATTTAACAACGAACACCATACTTCATCTGTTTCAATCAAATGAACGAATCCGAAATGTTAAGTTAAAAATCTGATTGCGCTTTTACAGTTCACAAGTTCTAATTCTAAATATGCAATCGTAAACCTTGTGTGCTTTTTAAACCATCAGAAAACCTATTGAGAGTTTCAAATCATGAGAAAGCCGATTAGGAGTTTTAAATCATCTGAAAACCTATTGAGAGTTTCAAATCATGAGAAAGCCGATTAGGAGTTTTAAATCATCTGAAAACCTATTGGGAGTTTTAAATCACCAATAAACCTGAGTACGAGTCCTAAATATGAAGTGATATTGGGAGTTTTCAAATCTTTGATTTGAAACTCCCAATAATCACCTACTTATCATAAATGTATTGGGAAGCTACAGTTAAGATATTAATTTCTTTGAAGAGTTCTCTTACTGATTCACGTGTTCCTAAGTTGTAAATAGAACGAATGGCTCTCTTTTGTAATACAAAGATAGTCTGTATGTCAGCTGCTTTGCCCCAAACCAGAATACCGTATGACATTACACTGTGAAAATAACTATGATACACTAGGCGAGCTGTCTCAACATTAGTCAGTTGCCTGATTCTCCTAACGGCGTATGCGGCTGAACTTAATTTGCTTGCTAGTTTCCTTATATGAGGACTCCATTGTAGATTTTTGTCCAATGTTAAGCCAAGGAACAGTGTTGTATCTACCATCTCTAAGCATTCATCATTCAAAAGTATTTTTGTATCGATTGGTTTAACATTCGGCAGAGAGAATCGAATACATTTGGTTTTCTTAGAATTAAGAAGTAAATTGTTGACAGTAAACCACTGCAGTACATCAGCTAACGTGCTATTAATTACATTGTAATCCGTAGATTTTCGGTCAACATTAAAAAGCAGTGATGTATCATCAGCAAAAAGTACTATTTCACAAAAGTTTTTTACTATACATGGCAAATCATTTATATAAACCAAAAACAGGAATGGACCTAAAATTGAGCCTTGTGGCACTCCTAATTGGACAACAGTCCCGCTAGAGCGAGTTTTGTTAACAACTACTGTTTGTGTTTTATTGCTAAGGTAAGAAGACATAAAGTTTAGGGCATTTATAGACAAACCATAGTGTTCTAATTTCAAAATGAGCGTTCCATGATCCACACAATCAAAGGCTTTTGAAAGATCACAAAATATGCCAATTGCATCACAAGAATTTTCCCAAATATTATATATATGTTTAATGAGTACCGAAGCAGCATCGGTCGTGGAACGGCCCCTTGTGAAACCGAACTGTTTGCTTGTAAGTAATCTATGTCTGTTGAAGTGTCCCAGTAGATCATTTAACATTAGCTTCTCAAAGACTTTACTTAGAACAGGAAGTATTGATATGGGACGGAAATTGGTTATATCACTCGAATCACCCGATTTAAAAAGCGGTATGACTTTGCTACATTTCATAAGATCTGGAAAGGTGCCTTGTGAAATTGAAATATTATATATTACGGCCAAGTAAGGTGCTATTATATCTATGACATGACTAATTAATTTAACTGATGTTCCCCATAAGTCTTCCGTTTTCTTTAAATTGAGTGACTTGAATGTTTTAACAATATTTACAGAGTCTACTTGACTAAATTCAAATGAATTATTACATTTCTTAACATTAGCACAAAGTAATGAATGGGCTTGAGCCGCAGAAGAATGTAAACATTTTGTGGTGTTAACGGCTATGTTTGAGAAATAATCTTCGAATGCCGAGGCAACATCGCTGTTCGACATTATTTGTTGATTATCTGATACAATGTTGACTTGACAATCGCGTGATTTACATTTACCAGCTTCTTTATTTATAATACTCCAAGTTGTTTTCACTTTGTTGTCCGACACTTTCAATTTAGAACTAATAAAGTTTTTCTTGGCAGTTAAACACACTTTCTTGAAGATTCTTGAGTAGTTTCTTACATAGTCCAGGAATTCTGAATTCTTGTTCAGCTCTCTCTCATCATAAAGTTCATAAAGTCTTTTTCTACTTTTGTGAATACCTACAGTAGCCCATTCACTAAACTTTGTTTTAACTTTTGACCCACTAATAGATTTCACTTTGAAATTGTTATTAAATTGATTAAGAATTACATTGAAAACTTCTTGATACAAATGATTACAGTCATAATGCGAAAATGGTATTATAGACAAACTATGTTGAATTTCATTTTTGAATGATTCCAAGCGAGATCCAGTAATGGGTCTATATGTTATTGTTTGTGGAGTATCATGAATAACGTTTAAGAAAGCTGCCCTTTGGCCGCTGTGATCGGAATGAAAACAGTTAAATAATTTCTTATCTATACATTCACAGTTACAAAAAATATTATCTAGGCATGTTGCACTAGTCACACCTACCCGGGTAGGTTCAAGAAATAAATTATTATTATGAGCCTATTGTGTCCCACTGCTGGGCAAAGGCCTCCCCCCTCTTTTTCCATTCCTCTCGGTTTTGTGCGACAACTGACCAGTCTCTCAAAAAGGAGTCTAAGTTATCCCGCCATCGCCGACGAGGTCTGCCGGATCCTCGATTTGACTCGAGAGGCTCCCACTGCGTGGTATTCTTGGCCCATAAGTCATCCGGCATGCGACAGACGTGGCCAGCCCAGTCCCACTTTAACTTGGCCGCTTTCCGAGCCACATCAATTATCTGAGTTTTTGAGCGCAGCGTAGTGTTTCGGATTCGGTCCCTTAGTCTCACACCTAGTATGCTGCGCTCCATAGCTCTCTGGCAAACCCCGAGTTTGGACTTCTGAGCTTCCGTCAAAGACCAAGTCTGAGCACCGTAAGTGAGGACTGGAAGTATGCACATGTCCATGAGCCTACGTTTGAGTGACAGAGGTAGGCCTCCCTTCATGAGGTGCTTCATTGACCAATAGCTCTTCCAGGCGTTCTCAGTTCGTCTCTGAATCTCTTTTTCTTGTCGCGCCTGGAAAGAGACTATTTGGCCCAAATAAAGGTATTCATGGACATATGCAATATTCTCTCCGTTTACCTCAATCTTACGTTTTGTACTATTAGACATGACTTTGGTCTTTGACATATTCATCTTCAGTCCAACCTCAAGGCTTGCATTGCTGAGGTCTTCCAGCATATGATGTAACTCGGATGCCGTTGAGGAAAACAGGACTATGTCGTCGGCGAAACGAAGGTTGGTTAACCTTTTTTCACCGACGACAAGCCCCTTACCTTCCCAAAGCGGCGCAAGCTTCCGGAAGACATGTTCTAATGTGCTGGTAAAAAGTTTAGGCGATAGCGGATCTCCTTGTTTTACTCCTCTTTGTACTTCAAAGGACGGGCCAGAAGATTGTAATTTTATGGCGGCTGTGCTATGATTATAAATGGTTCTTAAAAGTTGGATGTAGTTAGGGGATAGTTCTTGATGATGTAGAGCTGTGAAAATGGCATGGTGCGATATGCTGTCGAACGCTTTTGAATAATCCACGAATGCTAAATAGAGGGGGAGGTCATGTTCATAGCATTTCTCGATAACTTGGTTTAACGTGTGCAGATGGTCGGTAGTAGATAAGCCGGGGCGGAATCCTGCTTGTTCGGGTGGTTGGTGTAGATCTAAATGTCCCGAAATGCGGTTTTCTACTATTTTTATAAATATTTTATAAAGGTGGGAGACAAGGCTAATGGGGCGATAATTACCTATATCAGCCTTGTCACCTTTTTTATGTAACAGAATTATGTTTGAGTGGCAGAAATTTTTAGGAAATAATTGGGTTTCTATGATTTTGTTGAACAATTTACAAATGTGTGGAACTAAGGAAGACTCTCCGACTCGCAATGCTTCAGTTGTGACGCCATCTTCACCTGCACTTCTACTGTACTTCATTTTTTGAAGTGCCTGATGCACATCGTGTTCTGTTATTGGTGGAATGGCGTTGAAACTATTGTCTCCGGTTGGTAAATCTCTAGTTCGGAGGGGATCAGAGTAAAGAGCCTTATAATATTCTGTAGCAATATTTAAAATTTTGTTTCTGTCTCCCTGCTTTTCTCCTCTGCTATTTCTCAAACTAGTTATCCAGCTTTGCCCCTTTGATGCACCTTTTTTTGCGGCCTTGAGGGAAGTGTTTTTAATTAAGGCTATTTCTACCAGTTTCGTATTATGGTGTCTGATATCTGCGCGGATGCTACGTTTTACCAATTTATCTTTTTCTCTATATTCTGGGCTATTAGTGTCTAGGTGGAAAGACTGTCTTTCCTCTATAAGTTTTAATGTTTTTTCCGTTAGATTTTTATGTTTGTTTTTGGTTGCTTTGATTTTGTTGCTGGCATTTCTTATACTGTTAATAATGTGGTTATACTGATTATCTATGTTCTCTTTTTTTAGGTTGTCCAATGCTTGAAAGTAGTTATCTAATTCTAAATTAAATATGTGTTTGTGCGTTATGAGTGTGTCTTTATCGTGTTTCTGTATTTTAGTTTTCAAAATCAGTTGCTTACGGTAAATCGATTTGGTAAAGCTTAACTTGGCCCGGACTGGTCGATGATCGGAGCTAAATTGTATATTGTTAATTGTTTGAACGTTCTTGATAATTTGGTTGTTGTTTGTAATTATATAATCTATTTCGTTTCTAGTGCGGGAATTCGGCGAGAGCCAGGTCCACCTTCGCTGAGGTTTTTTGAAAAAATAACTATTGGAAATTTGCATGTTTCTTCCGAAGGCAAACTGAATGAGACGGGAACCCCTTTCATTCCGGTCTCCGAGACCATGAGATCCGACTGTTTTAGTGTCATCCAGTGGTTGCCTTTTCCCTATCTTGGCGTTGAAATCACCAATAATCAGGTTGTACGTAGCACGGTGGTCATCGCTAGCTCTATTTAATAGATCATAGAAGTCTTCAACTTCTTCGTCTGGGTGGGACGTTGTTGGTGCATAAACTTGTATTAAGGTTAAAGTCTGGTGTGCTGTGATTTGGAATTTCAAAACTGCTATTCTGTCGGAATATGAGATAAATTCTATGATATTGTCTTTCCATTTCTTTTGGACTAAAAACCCGACTCCACTTCGACCACCTGAATTTCCGCAGTGGAAAAATATGGTGTTTTCTCGTTCTACAGTATCTTCGCCTTCTCTGCGAACTTCGGACAGGCCAACTATATCCCAGTTAATATGTTGAAGAGAATTTTCCAGCTCTAGCAATCTTTCTTCTGTGCGCAATGTTCTGGTATTGTAGGTAAAGATGTTCAATTTTTTATCAGAATCCTTATTATCTTTGGCCGAAGTCGTTTGACGGAGAGGAGGTCGTAACGCCCGGAGATTCTTCGCACCCCGAGTTCTGGACAACTTCCGCCTACCGTCATCGGCGGAGTTATCCGAACCGCCGGGCCCTAGGGGCCATTTCTTTATTTGTTTATCCATTTCAAGAGGGGGGGTTTGGACGATGAACCTACCGCGCTTGTCCAATGCGTGTTGGTAGGTGAGTAGTAAGCCTTCTGACTAGGCTCGTGGGTGCCGCCGTTGATGGACTATTAGCCATTCTTCCGCCGCCACCCTGAGTCAATATCCTACTCTGATATTGACTGTCTGGCTAGGCCAAAATATGCCCTAGCCAGCGTTTCACACAAAATGTGTGCGACAGTTTAACGTCATATCGAGGACGACTACCCGGGTAGGTTCAAGAAATAAATTAAATAAATTAAATGATTTAAACAAACAGAGCATTTTAACAGTACTAGATGACTCGAGCAAGTTAACATTAAAATCTCCACATACAATAACATGTTTTTGGCCCTTGCACACTAACTTCAGAACATTTTCCATTGTAGATTCAAATATGCTGAAGTCAGCTGATGGTGGTCTATAAACACATACAATAATATATCTGTCTAATTCAGCACATGAAATTTCTATAGTTCTTTCTATGGAATATTTTACAACATCTTTGCGCTCTTTACACTTTATACAATTTTTAACAATAATAAGGGAGCCACCATGAACAGCAGATTTTCTGGCAAAAAAACTAGCTAATTTAAAATTAACATAATCAAATATCAACTGTTCTTGTTTCAACCAATGTTCAGTAATACACATAACTTCAACATTATTACTATCTAAAAATAATCCTACTTCTAATTCTTTGCTGGACAAACCCTGAATATTCTGGTGAACAACGTTCATATTCAGGTGTTTTTCCGCTGTCTTACAATCTAGTTTAAATGAGGCATGGGGTCCTTGGCTTTGTCAGCTGACTGAGACTTATATATAACACTATTACATCTATTTGGCTCAATATTGAAGGCCAATAACTCCACTAAATATACAAAAAATTTCTTTGGCAAAAATACCTTCCGTGGAGCTAGCATGAAGCGCTCAATGAATTTATTTAAGTCAAAGAAATGGTACTTTTTATTAACAGCTATGGCATGGTACATTAAAGAATTGTAGTAAGCTATCTTACAATTATAGTCATACTAGCTTTTACCCGCGGCTTCGCCCGCGTAATAAAAGTATTCATTAAGATTTTCATTTGGATCCGTAGGGACCGTAGGTTTCTCTGTAGGTATATTTATCTGCGATTATTTCGATTGCACGTAATACTTTTGCTTGCAATGATTGTAGAAATATTACACATCGACCACAGCGTAGGTAATTCTATATACGCTGGGGAAACCTTTATAAACATCCCACATAGCCCGTATTTCGACACTATGATCGGTGGGTAAAAAGTACTTTTTTCTATTATCCCTTACAATTTTTTACATTTTGCTTATACTTATCGCAAACGTAATCTTCAAGCAAGCAAACAACGATCGTCTTAGAGCACATTGATTGTAAGAGACCGCCGACCAATTATCCGTATCCCTCTAACGATACCCATATCCGTATCCCTAACGCTATCGCTATCGCTATCGCTATCGCTAACGCTATCGCTAACGCTATCGCTAACGCTATCGCTAACGCTATCGCTAACGCTATCGCTGTCGCTATCCCTATAGCTATCCCTATCGCTATCCCTATCGCTTTCCCTATCGCTATCCCTATCCCTATTCCTATCCCTATCCCTATCCCTATGCCTTATCAAGATGTTTAATGATATAACACTTTAAGTTCTCGCGCTTTGTACACATATTTAAAGTCACATACAGGTCGAACGTGATTAATTAACATTATTTTTACCTTTTTTCCCAACGTTTCGATTTAAAGTCACATACAGGTCGAACGCGATTAATTAACATTATTTTTACCTTTTTTCCCAACGTTTCGGCCACGTTGCACTGGCCGTGGTTGCGGAAGACTGACGTCCCAGCAAAATATCACCGGAGATGTAAACAACACAAAACTACCCGATATTAATTTATATAAATGTTCGGGGTAGACAAATAAATATAATCTACCCGCTTTTAGTTAATGTTTATTTCCCACCATGTTTATTTTAAAGGTAAAAATAATGTTAATTAATCGCGTTCGACCTGTATGTGACTTTAAATATATGTTTAATGATTTCTTATCAAGTGCTAAAATATAAAGTTTCATGGTTTTATCTTTTAAAATTAAGAAATACCATACAAACTTTCAACCTCTTTTTCAACCCCTTCATCCCTTTTTTTCGAAATAAAAAGTAGCCTATGTTCTGTCTCAGGGTCTAAAGATTGTCTGTTCCAAATTTCATCAAAATCGGTTGCGTGGTTTAAGCGGGAAAGCGTAACAGACAGACAGACAGACAGACAGACAGATAGACAGACAGACAGACAGAGTTACTTTCGCATTTATAATATTAGTATGGATAATACATTTTCTGCATAAGGTAGTGCACATAATATAATTTTCCCCACACCAGATTTTTCAATAACATTTAGAGTGGACATCAATTTATCTATGCTAAGCTTATCTACATTAAGACTATTTCCTAATAAAATTACTAATGTAGTACTGCTATCATAACATCCCTTTGAAATAAGGTCACATAAATGAGACAAAGTAATGTTTTGATAACAGTAATTTGTCACTTGTTGCTCTAACTGGTAGCTTAATAATGGGCCCATTCCTAACCCAATCTGATCTGAAAAAACAACAGTCTTACTGACTGCTCTAGGGGCTGTTTAACTACTGCCGCATGCCTAGTTGTGTCGTGGGCCACATCGGCTTGAATAATCTTTGCTGGTGGCATTTGGCCACAATTACAATGTTTTCCATTTAATAATGCCTTACACCGCTCCTCCAAATCTCTATTTTCTAGCAGCAATTTATTAAAAGCCTGTATGTGCTCCTCAACTTGTTTTTTAGTGGTCTCATACATGGTGGATACTGCCAAAAGCTCATCTTTCAGCCTGTTAATGTCGGCATTTAATTTCAGAAAATTTGATTCCTTGACTTCCAGGTCTGAATGACAGTCTTGAACCCTGTTTTTCATAACTGTTAATGTGTGTTTTAATTTACTATATTTTTTAATACATGCCTGGCCTTTGATCAGCTTTTGGGTTCTCCTAATATACCTATTAATCTTAATATACTTTTTTAACTTATTACTACTATTAAAGAATACTATGTGTTTGGAGTCCCTACTCAATTGTGTTTCACCGCTTACCAACTCTTGGTACACATTCTGTAACTGCGAAGCATCATAGTGCTCCCGCTCTTTCCTAAACAGATTAAGTTCCTCATTTGCCGCACCCAGTTCTTCTTCTAACTGTGTGATGCGGGCCAAGGCCACTTCATGTGTCGAAGCGCACTGGTTGAAGGTGTCTATTGTGCCTTGCAAACGGTCCACTTCTCCGCGGGCATCAGTCAGCTGCACATCATTGTCCGCCAGCTCCCTTCTCAATTCTGAGTTTTTGTTAATTACCTTCTGGAGCTCCACTTCGCTTTCCTCCCTTTCCTCCAACAACTGCTTCGACAAGGCCCTCGACTCGTGTAGGTCCTGTGCTGTTGTTTTTAGCTGCATCTCTAGTTGTCGTGCCGTTGCCTTGCGAGTTTCGGTCGCAATTTCGGTGTCCATTGTCACTCGTCTGGCTTTCTGAAAGATGTAATAAAAAAGGATGAGTACTTATCTCAATAGAGATTGAAAGATTTGACAAGATGACGACAGAGATGAGAGCTGTAGGAATGAATAAAGTGTGCAGTGTGTCAGTAGTCGGCAGTGTCTGTGGCGAATGTGTCTTGTCTCGTCTTGTGCTTCCACTAGTTCGTCAAGCAAAGGGAAACTGCACGGTGCCAATGTTGTTTGTTTGACGTTGCTCACGGCCGCAGCAATGAGCTTTGTTTGGGTGTAGAAATAAATGATAAATAAAACGGAATACTCTCCCCGTTTCAAACGCAGATTCCAACGGCTGCGATCACTCGTTGACAGTTGGGTAGTCCTGCCTCAAAGTCCAATAAATACTCGGTGTAACGTTGCCAATTTCACCAAAACTGTATCACTGATAATACTTTACTACTTAAATTAACTAACAATGAGTAGAAGTCCTATTTAAAGCTAAAAATAGAATTAAATTTCAATATTTGAAATCAGCTGGTCACAGAGTCAACTTGACAGCTCGGCGACCGTTCGGAAACCTCCATATATGTAAAGTTTAGTAAATATAAAATAGCTAGCATTTAGCTAGGATTTGTGCTGTGATATTATTGACACCGCACGCTGTTCTATCACCATTTATTAGTGCCCGAATCCGAATGCCATGTCCTTACTAAATAATATTTAACTCAATGATTTGTAGCGTTTGCCTGAAGGCCGCCACTTTCATGGCAATCGGTGCAGCCATTTATTTAATGGCCGAGTAATGTCTTCATATTTTATAAGTTTTTGCGTTTCATCCTGTCAATGTTATTGCATGTCCGAAAATGTTATTGAAGCATTTTACTACAAAACATGTTCTTTTATTTCATTCAAATACTACAATAGTAATACATTACATCAGAGGCCGGGAAAATGAGGATTTCCGGCCAAGTGGATATATACGGCCGAGCGAGCGTGCGAGCGAGGCCGGATAGGGATACGAGGCCGGGAATCCGTTTTCACGCCGAGGCATGTATAGTGCTTTTCTCAAACATACAATGAAATAAAAAAAAAATGCTCTAAAGGACAATATTTTATAAAAAAAAGTTACTTTCCAGGCCTAGGCCTGAAAAATAATACGAAATCCCTTTACAGTCCTCTCGAGTTGTTGCGCCCAAAAAGCGATACATCCCAGCCCATTTTAAGGAACGTAAAGACAATATTTCATTGCATGTTTGAGAAAAACACATTACACAGGCAATCTTAAATTAAAAAACAATACCACTAATCACATTTGTCATCCGCAACGCAGGCTTCGTCAGGTGGCCACAAATGCAATCAGCACCATGCTTCGTCACAACAAAACCAATGATGATATCCGTAACAGGCTTCGTCATATGTATATAATAATTTATGTCATATGTATTAATAATTTTGCTTATGTGGTGACGGGTTAAGAATTTCACCACCCCCTTTCTTCCCGTGGGTGTCGTAGAAGGCGACTATGGGATATGGGTCAAATTGTGGCGTAGGCGAGAGGCTGGCAACCTGTCACTGCAATGCCACAGTTTCGTTTTCTTTCAACCCCTTATTTGCCAAGAGTGGCACTGAAGCTTTAGTAGTTTCATGTGTTCTGCCTACCCCTTTATGGGATACAGGCGTGATTGTATGTATGATTGTATGTATTAATAATTTTGAAGCATTAATGTATTGGGAGGAGTTAAGGATAAACTTGTAGCAAATGAAATGAGTTATGAAACAACCGTAACGCAAATGTAGGTACAGTACCACACCCATACTCTTTTGACCCTGTCATCACTTAATCAAAGGTGAAAGGGTCAAATGTGGCCATTAGATGAGATAAAACAAAAGAGCCCCGCTGAGACTGTCTGCTGTCTGTCTACTTCAACTACGAAACTGGTTGCGAATGAATGAGATGCTTCTATTCGCTATATGGTCGATTTTTCCATAATTAAATTGTATGGTCATGAAATAAAACTATGGAAACGGATTAAATCACGTATAATGAATTTAAAATACATCCCGACGTTTCGAACTCTTTACAGCGTTCGTGGTCAACGGGTGTCACCCGTAACATGTAAACTATCGTTTCATTAGTAACTATCGCGGTAACCGAAGACAATATTAAATTGTATGGTGTCAAATTAGTTTCAATGGCGGCTGCCATCGCTAGCATTAACGTTGGACCGTCGGACATGCCCAACTTAGCCATACTATATACTTTTTTTTTCTACTGTTACATTTTTTTCTAAATGGGAAAGTTTGTTTGTTTGTCCGTCTTTCACGGCAAAACGGACCCTCGAATTGACGCATTTTTTTAAGTGGAGATAGTTGAAGGGATGGATAGTAACATAGGCTACTTTTTGTCTCTTCCTGACCCCCCACTTCCCTAAAATAAAGATTGGAAGTTTGTATGGAGCATTCCACAATTTTCGAATTTAACGCGAGCGAAGTCGCGAGCAAAAGCTAGTTTTATTATAAATGGGCTTACTCTTGCCCACAGACTAGCCAAAGGCAAAGACGTGGCCTACGATGGAGTGAGCTCGCCCAGAAGATGCCTGTTTACCCTAGATTTGAAGGTTTCTCGGAAATATAGCCGCCAGCAAGGAATTCCACTCCTTGGCAGTGTGCATAAGAAAAGAAGAAGCAGAGCGCTTCGTGCGGCCTCCAGTGGCGAAATTTTGAAACGTAATAAATACAAGAGCCTTGGCAAAGAGTACCATTTTGTACATGTTGTTGTTGAAACTCTAGATCCATGGGGTCCCAGCGCGAACATGTTTTTTTTTTCATAGAAATCGCGAAGCGTTTGGCCGACTGGTAACCGAAGAGCTGGCAACTTCCTCGCCTAACTTACAACGAGGAAATGTCGCCAGCGTCCTTGGTACAAAGCCTCAAGGGCCTATTTTAGGTATAAGCTAGGTTTAGTTTTAGTTGCTTTGTGATGTGGAGCGTAAATGATAACTACTTCGTATGGAGTATACGTTTAATGTGTCTTAAATAACAAGTACATGCCAATATATACTAAGCTATGCACATGTGTGGGTAAGGTGTGGTACACACACTACACCTTCCCCCTCAGAGAAAAAAAATATTGTTCTATACTATGAGGAATATTTTTTTTCTAAATTAAAAAAAAAGAATTACACAAAGTAAAAAGTAAGGAAGACTATCTAATGTAAGCAAAAGCTCTTAGTGAAAGTATGTATTATACAAAATTAAATCTCTTTTTTTTTATACAAGTATTAGGTAGGTACAGTAAAAACACTTTAAAGTTGAAAGAAAGAATATTTGCTGAATAATAAATTCAATTTAAAGAGTTACTCATACATTTTTCAATAAATGAAAATTACAAGTTATACAAAATTTGTCTAAAATAAACACATATTTCCATTATACGCTAGGCACCATACAATAGTTATTACCATGGGTGGGTACCCATGTATTTTTATAAAGGTTATACAACTTATAGGTTATACAGTTACTTTTATGACGGCGTTGATGACGAAACGTGTGTTAAACAATATACCTATTTATATAAAACTAAGCAGAAAAGACTACGAATAACATCATAGACTTTAAAAAAACATTAAAACCATCACTAAGTAGGTATATATTTCATTTCCACAGACAAATAAGTATCCGTCGATACATTTTAAATCCAAATTCAACGTACGTTAAGAGTATATAATTCCAACCCTGGGTACCTGGGAACAATCATATTTCTTATTTCATAATTTACTGACTTGCAAGTATTATTTTTAATTGATAGACGTCTTCATTTTGTTTATTATAATAATAACATTGTATATAGTTGTGCATCTAAAGCGTGCTTCTCTTTTTTATGGCAAGGGTACACAACGCATTTACTTACCTGGCCGGCCGACCTTACTATATATTTATTTATTTATTTGCTCAGGATACAAGGATATTTATTTTTAAGCGCGCACACATACAATATATTAACTCACACAGGCAGTTCTTTTAACACGTCCTTACATAATAACCTTCCATGTGTCCAAGGAGTCTTCACGATTGATGCTCGATCAAATCATGATCAGATCTCCAAGGATTCCCTGCCTGCCTTGTACCCTGGCGTACCCTTGCTATACCATATCGCTCATGACCCCTCTCGGGCTGCCGATGATACGATAGGCATATTTATAAGTATATCGATTCAGTAACACTCATTAAAAAAAAACATTCAATTACCAACCACAATTAAACCAACACCATAAAACTTCAACAAATAAGAATTTCAACAACCCTTGGTTGATCAGACCAGTCGCTCTTTGAAAAACTTACCTGCTTCAATTTACTCGACTTCCAAAATCTCGCACACATACCTAATTTCAAAAAACAAACCATTCTTTTCTATTCCACCCTCTACATTAATAAAACCTCTAGCCATAACTCCGTCGCAAAATAAAACAAAACTTGAACACTCCTATACCTAAATAACAAAAACATTTCATATACCAACAAATTCCATATCCATTTTACACCAATTTAAAAATAATCCAACTTTTTATCTCTTATTAGATCTCAAATATATTTATTTTCCACACATTGTTAAATCCGTAAAACATATTATAGTCAATTCCGAGAAAAAAAATCTGAAAATTCAAGTACATTATTATTTCTTGACAATCTAGTTCTAAATACTAATTTTCAGTTTAATATGGTCAAAAGTCGGTAAGATTATAATTATATGCAATTGCCAAAGTTAAATACGATAAATTTGAAGTAATCTAAATGATTGCACAATACTATTAATAATGCATTATGTTGAAATTGAAATTCGAGACGTAATAACAGAAGCTACATACCGATCCCTTATATGTGAACACGTGTCGCGGATGACGCGGCCCACCTGTACCTTATGACGAATGTTGTATCCAAGTGCAGAAATAATCTTGTTAAGTTTACAATTTAAATTACAGAATGCAAAGTTGATATTAAATGATACAATTAATTATTACTATTGAGGTAAAAAATGAATTAACATGTGCCATGCTTTTAACCATATTATACGTAACTACTATTTCGTCATCAAGCAGCATATTAAGTCTTAAAAATAACAATTCTCAAAATAATTTTCCACATTTTTATCACCTATTACGAATTAATATTAGTACTTATTATTTCACATTACAGAAGTAGCAAAAAACACAGTAAAAATAAAAACAAAACAAGGAATACTCGTATGTACGAAAAAGCCGCAATGTCATGAAATATTGGAAAGAATCGAAAACACTGAATTATCAACTGCTGCTCCTTACTGCCGGAATGATCCCCCGTGAACCAAACACACGTAGATGACGCAGGCCTCATAGTATCAAGGACACAACACCTTTCAGTTCTTTGAAGTACTTACTACATATATTATTGTCATCACTTTGAGAATTCATTTAGAATTATCCATTTTTAATAAGTTGTATACATGTCACTTACAACTGTCCACCAATTATAATGTCTTTATTCACCGCTGAATGTCAGTACTTAGGTACGCACTTTATTTCCCATGTACTTTTATATTTTATGTAAGGAACTGCAAATGTCTATTTACATTGTTTGACGGAGCACATTTATTTTTAAAGTTCCGCGTTTTCACCATAACTTCATCGATCACTTTTTAATCAAAATTTATCGTCCTGTCGATTGAATCACTTTCACCGCTCGAAAATGTCAAAGTATTGCACAAAAAGTATTACTTATTTACTAGACTGGCTGGCGCAGCGCGCCGCCAGTGCGGCGCAAGGCCGCACTGGCAGGATCGCCATGTGATGTGGAGCGTAAATGATAACTACTTCGTATGGAGTATACGTTTAATGTGTCTTAAATAACAAGTACATGCCAATATATACTAAGCTATGCACATGTGTGGGTAAGGTGTGGTACACACACTACAGCTTATATAATTATGTATGTTCATAAATTATTAAATAAACAAAAAAGGTCTCAAGCTTTCAGTGTCTGGAAGTCTTTTTGACGACTGGTCTGGCCTAGCGCGTAGTGACCCTGCCTGCTACGCCGCGGTCCCGGGTTCGAATCCCGGTGAGGGCATTTATTTGTGTGATGAGCATAGATATTTGTTCCTGACTCATAGATGTTTTCTATGTATATAAGTATTTGTATATTATATATATCGTTGTCTGAGTACCTCAACACAAGCCATCTTGAGCTTACCGTGGGCCTCAGTCAATCTGTTTTTTTTTTTTTTAATACAACGTCGGTGGCAAACAAGTATACGGTCCGCCTGATGTAAAGCGGTCACCGTAACCTATGGACGCCTGCAACTCAAAAAGTGTCACATGCATCTGTGTAAGAATGTCCTATAATTAGACTTATATTGACCGGGATATAGACCGTGATTACCTTTTTGATTTTTGTCGAGCTCCCGATATTTCGACGCAGTTGCATGCATCATGATCACGGAAAACTGACGAAGGCGGGTGGATGTTATCAAAAAGGTAATCACGGTCTATATCCCGGTCAATATAAGTCTAATGAAAATAACCGTGAATCATTCAAAACTCTTATGTCCTATAATATTTATTTATTTATTTATTCTGCATAAAAGTCTCCCACAATCAGACACTTGTGTCAGCAACTTATCATGCCAATTTATAATCTGAATCAATCTCTCTTCGATTACATCAGGATTTATGCACAGGCACTTAAGGCGATTTGTACTTTTAGTAACCTTGATCGTTGAACTTTCATTTGGTAAAGCATGAAAAGTACCTAATGTACCAGCTAAAATATTTTTCATTAGAGCATTAATTAATTATATTCAGACAATTTTTCTAACAAACTGTACCTAAACTATACAAGGCATTTTTTACGGTCCGTGAATTCTATAGTAAGTTTAATTTAAAATGATGAAATGTGTGTTTTTTTCTTTTGATATTTTGTTTTAATTTCTTGTGTGTGTGTGTGTGTTTTTTATATGTTTATGGTTAGTATTTATCATTATTTTTGACTAAGTTGTTTAAGATTATTTACATTCCTTATTTATTGTATTATTATTTTTATATTTTTGACAGTGTTGTTTATGACATTAAAGGTTTTGAATTGAATTGAATTGAATATAATTTAGGATGTCTCAATTGTCAATATCGATATACATATTACCACAACACAAGCCTTCTTGAGCTTACCGTGGGGCTCAGTCAATCTGTGTTAGAATGTCCTATAATATTTATTTATTTATTATAAGCAGGCAGAAAAAACTACGCACTGCCAGACCCCCTCCCCTGAACTCGGGTGCGTATCGATCAATATAACTTTTTTTGATATATTTTTAGTCGTTATAACGATCATTTGATATAATTATTGAATCATATAAGAACAAATAATATACTAACAAATTGTATAATTCTTATTTAATATAATGATCATTTTTTCGAATAACATTTATTATAACATACTTGGAGTATAATGCTCATTTCCGATAATAAATAAATTGTATAACACAAAGAATAAAAAAAATGTACAATAAATTAGATCCATCATTTACCAGAAAAGTAGATTAGGTTAGAACCCCTACACACAACGCGCTGCTACCAGAAAAACAGGTTAGGTTAGAACTGTAACCCTTAAACATATGTACTTACTGCAATCATTAAAGTAGGTTAGGTTAGGTTAGAACTGTGATCCCTTCAAAAAAGAATAAAATTAATTCATGAAATGTTTTATACTCTTTGCTAGTTATTTTATATTATACTAGTCGTATATCAATAGATATACGTGACGGTTATTATAAATAAGTGTTATACGAAATAATGATTATACAAAATAAAAGTAGATATTTTGTGGTTATACCAAATGTTAATTATGTCAAATGAGTGATTATATCCTTTAAATATATACCAAATATATAATCAAATGTGACTATACCAAAAAAAGTTATACCAATCATTACACACCCCCTGAACTCTGATCATGTCTGCGATCGCTGTGGCAGAAGATGCCGCTCTGGTATAGGTCTCTTTAGCCACCGAAGACGTTGCTATCAACCTCCCCACAACACATGATTTACTGGACGCTGCTACAATGATGTGCAATAGATGACGTGGCCAATGATGATGATTATGATACATGTAAGCTACGTCATTAAACGAATAATAAGAGTTACCTTTCCTAGGTTCAGAGATTTTCAGTAAGTAGGTAGGGGTAGGTAGGATACAAGGGGGCAAAGTTGTATTTTAACGCCGAGTGTGGAATTGAAAAACGAGCAAGTGAAAGGATTCTATAGTTGAACCACGAGCGAAGCGAATGGTTCGAGAATAGAATCCTGAACTTGCGAGAACTTGCACACTAGAAGTAAAATACATTTGCGCCCGAGTGTAACACAAAACTTTTCCCCTCACTATAGCGAGGAAACTACAACGCAAAAAATGCGTTTATCACTGCTTCCAGTAGTTCCACAGGTGGTAAATCATCTTTATTACTAGGTTCACCTACTTTTATCAATTTTAAAGCAGTTAATTTGACTTTATTCAAGGTCAAATTACTTTACCCACCAGTGGATAAAATGCGTTTTTACCCGCTGGTATTAAAGGACAAAACACGTGTTTCCGAGCTAGAGAGGGGAAAAATATAATAAATAATAAATAGGGGTAATAGCCCATTGAATATCTAAACCGAAAACTTTGTAACAACAAAAGTAGTCGCCTTAAACCATAACTCTTCATTGGTATACTAACCACGCCCACAATAATAAGCTCTTTACTCTGACGTCGCAGACTAAACGCCCTAACTCCCAAGCAATACCTAACCATTATGACCTTTTAGTGCACCTGGGTGCCTAGACAAGATGCAAATATATCTCGCTATGTAGTGTATAGACCATCTCTCTCTATCGCTCATCCGTATTTATGCGACATAGCCAGCATTTCGTTTGAAATGGAGCGTGAACGATTGATTTTTGAACGGAAGCGCTGGTGGCCTAGCGGTAAGAGCGTGCGACTTTCGATCCGGAGGTTGCGGGTTCGAACCCGGCTCGTACCAATGAGTTTTTCTGAACTTATGTGCGAAATGTCATTTGATATTTGCTAGTCGCTTTTCGGTGAAGGAAAACATCGTGAGGAAACCGGACTAATTCTAATAAAGTTACCCTTCGGGTTAGATGGCAGTCGCTTTCGTAAAACTAGTGCCTACGCCAAATCTTGGGATTAGTTGTCAAAGCGGACCCCACGCTCCCATAAGGCAAATGCCGGGATAACGCAAGGAGGATGATGATGATGGAGCGTGAACGATTGCACTCTTAGGGTCTCCCCAAAAATGTGGATGCTGAATCGATTTTTCGCCGATCAAAAATCGTTCGTTAGTATGAACATGCGGTTGCGTTCAGCGACGACGACGCGTAAGCGTCTTCATACTAAGGCTAGGTACGCGGTACGCACTACGATGCGTAGGAATGTATGGATCCGGAGCCGCAAACACTGTACGCACTAGGCGGCCTGTCGCAATTGCACGCGGCTAGCCGCCTAGTGCGTACAAAGCATATTCCTAAGAATACTAAGGAGCGATTCTTACAGCCCAGCCACGACATTGGTCTAAGCGCGGCAGCGGTGAGCGGCAGCCATACATTGGAGTGAGACACAGCGATGGGACTTTTCATTCGCACGTATGGCTGCCGCTCACCGCTGCCGCGCTTAGGGTTCGTTCTCAAAAAAGTGGCACCGTCAGGGTAAAGTGAATGAAAAAAAATTAAAATGGTTTTTTGTACCTTTTTGGATTTAAATATGTTTTTGAGTGCATCAATGATACGGAATTTGCAGGAGGGAACGAAATAGTCGTAAAAACGTAGAACTTATAGCGAGTTGAAATTTTAGACATACAGGAGAAAGTGAATAGACAGGGTAGCAGGGAAAACGTGGCAGGATAAAGAGAGTTTGAATAAAAAAACAAGTTTACCACTAATAATTCAACGTATATCGACTATTATGATTTCGTTAGGATTCAATTTTTTTCTTTAAGTAGAAACAAAAGCAAAAAAAAGTATTTTTTTAAACAATATCCATTATTTTTTATTAAAAACAGTTGAAGTACAGTAAGTGATATCTGATTATTATTTTCAGTCACGATGCCTGCAGTGTTTGACTGGTAGAGAATGCCTTAAGGCATTATGTACACCATTTTGTACTTTTTTATGTGCAATAAAGAATAAATAAATAAGTACCTACAATCACAGTCTTGTAAAACAACAAAGCACATATCATGATTCACAATGTGAGTTATACTTGTGCATGTAATGCATGCAATGGCTGCCCCAGTGGAAGAGTTGGTTCGTCTCCTTGATGTCTCCTTGGTAACAGATGTCGAGATAATGAGGTCAGTATTTAAAATGAGGGCCACTCTAGGGCCGGACGGTGTGCCTTGGCTCTTTAAACATCTTGGAAGTAGATTACGTGGCCACATTGACGACTGCCTCCGAGAGAGTATAAATTCTCGTTGGAAGGTGGGCAGACTGTGCCTTTCGAAAAAAGGGTAGTCCAGCTGACTGTCCCTTAGGATACCGTCCCATTGCCCTCCTAGATGAAACTGGCACGATGTTGAGCGCATCATCGTAAGTCTCATCTACTGCTGTGCACGCATTTTGAAAGACACGTGCCCAAACATCAGAGATCGGGTTCTGGGAGGAGCGATAGACGCAATTGATGCGCTGCATAAATACAGCGGTCTGGTAGCAGAGAAAAGGCAGGGAGCTATCTCAGTATCTCTTGACATTGCCAATTACTTCGGCTTTCTTCCTTATGTGGTAATAAAATAGGCGCATTGCTTCCACGATGCGCCTTTCTATTTGAAGATCATCATTCACCATAGGGCATTACCTTGCAGATAGAGTACTGCTCAATGAATCAGGAGGAAGATGCCTAGAAAGGCGAATGGAGTGTGGTGTTCCTACCGGCTGCGCCATATAAACGTATAGGGACAGGTCAATGAGACTACGTGCTCAAATCAAGACTGACTTCTTTATTCTTCTTCTTACCCACATCCATATTCATAATAATCATAACCTACCCACAGTTTTCCACAGGGGTCGGTACTGGGCGCCTGCTCTGGAGCATTGGCTTTGACTTGGCTATCAGAGTAGTCCAACTTCTCCGCATGATCACCATTTGTTATGCCGATGACACAATAGTAGCCGTGAGGGGAAGAAAGTACCAGGATAATAAGGAGAGCCACAGTGGTAACTGAGCTCACAGTTAGGCGCATTAATTTGTTTGGGCTTGCGGTGTTACTTGTCACGACCGATAACGTGGTTTTCGAAGGAAAGGTTGGCTTCTGCCCGAAGAAAGTGATTGCTGCCGACCTAGCCAAAATGATAATTGTTGACGCTATACGCCGATCGAAATGCAATCTGGTTCTGTAATGCCTATATGCAAGAGCGATAGGGATGTTGCCTTGCCTATTGGCGGTGAGGCGGTCCCTCTTACGCCCCAAATTAAGTACTTGGGCTTAAATTCAAACCAAAATTGGTACTCCGAGGAACATTTTATCAAATTGGTTCCTAGCCTCGTCGGGACTGCTTCGGCGCTGAGCAGACTATAGCCCAATATCGAAGGACCCAATGCCCCATATCGGCGCTAATATGCGAACGTCATCCGCAGCGTGTATACAAAATTTCAGCTCAGTCGGTTGAATATTTCTGCTTCAAATTGGGTTGCAAGATTTGACCTCAACATACATACAAACATACATACATACATTGCAAGTTAGTAAAAACCATGTCAAAATAGCTTTTTTTTACTTGTGTTTCTTTATCCTGTCAACAGTCACTTTACCCTGCAGAGTGATGGCAGGATAAAGTTACACAGGGTGTAGTGAAAATCCGATTAACTAGATATTATCTCCGAAACTGTTGATAATACAACTGTCATAATTTTAATATACATAGTTATACTTCAATTCAACATTAAAATGTTATTGGTAAGAAAACTGCCGTATTAATATTTTAAAATAATCATGCCAGAATAAAGTGGACATACCTGTTACAAACTCCGAACGTCACACTTTGAAAACTTCTAACCACAAGACCGCAGCACCTCACACACAAACCTTTACACCGGCGGCTAGAACCATACTGGCTACGTGTTTTACGTATATTAGGGCCTCAATAAGACTTTCTGTGTGTGAGTGAGGTGCAATACCGCGGACACACAGGATATGGAGAAAATATCGCTGGACAAACTTTGAAGCTGAAAATTAGTGTTCAAAAGTAATCGAAACATCCCGTGCAACGTATATTTAAGAATATAGTAGTCTATTCTCTACAAAAAACGATATTTCGTTATCATAAAACTGCAATTTAATAATCTATAGAGCGAAAACTTGAGCAGTGTCGCGTTGTGACAAGGCAGGGTACAGTAGAAAACGGTCTTCTTTATTTTTTTTTACAAAAGTATTATATTTATAGAAAAAATATGTGTTGGCCTCGATGTGTCACGTTAATGCCTACTTATGAAAATTTTAATTATATGTGAAAATTATATATTTCGCATACTTTCTATTCAAAAACGTGAAGGCAGGGTACGATGCCACTATTTTGAGAATTACCCTCAGACAAATGTCGTGGCGAATGCTTCCCCGAATCCCCGTCGATAGGTTTGGAGAAACCCTTCGCTACGGCAACGTGCAACGGTGCCTACTTGCAGCAGTGTGAATCGCTCGGACAACAACAGCGAAAGTCGGCAACCCCGGCTGTCAAACGATAAGCAGCTGATTTTGCTAGGTCCCTTTAAAATAATTATTTTTTAAGGATATTTTGTGTAATAATTACTATTTTAAGTGTAAACTAAGTAGATTTAACATTAAGTTTTGTATAAATATAATAAGTGAAGTGTTTTAGTGACGTTTACCAGTGTCTTTGATGTCTCAGGTTTGTAGCCGTTATAGGTTATAAATTTGAATTATCTGTTCGCCTTTGTACACTTTCTAGGTCGTATTGTCACTAGTTATTGTTAATTGTGTTTTTCAATTCAGTGTTAACGTGTGTACAAGGCTAGAACAAGTGTAGACATAGTTAAGCGTCATTATTTCATGTAAGTACCTACCTGCAACCGCTGAGCTTGAGTAAGCAATTTCTTGCTTTGTTTTAGTGTTTAGTACATTAAAAACCCATCTACAATGCAAACACGCAGAGCAGCTGCAGCAGCCGCAGCAGCGGCTCTCCAGCAGGAGCCTGAAAAGTGTGATAAGCTCCAACTTACCTTGCTGGAATTAAAACAATCCAAGGAATTTAGTGCTCAATTGCTCAGTGAAAGAGAAGACAGTGAGAAAGAGCTTTTATTAGTAATTGATAGGAACGATAAGTTGAAAAAGGAACTGTGTACATTAGAGAGTGATTACAATAATGTAAATTCAGAGCGGGCCCGGCTTCAGGAGACGGTTGACAGGTTTATGGAGTGCAACGCTGCATATGAACAGGCCCTGAAAGACATCGACTCATTGGAGAGAGCACTGCACGACGCCCACGAACAAATCTACGAGCTACGGGAGGCCCAAAACCAAGCAGCTGCGGCACACACTCAGACCTTGTTCGAGGAACTGGTCCGGCCTGACTCCCAGTTGGTTACCGCAGCAATTGAAATCCCTTTGGTCACTACAGATTTAGCCAATGATACCACCACACCAAGGTTAGTAAATTGCAGCGGAAACAAACTAAAGAAATATATTAAATTGAATAAAGTCATTAGAAAAAAAGAAAAACTGTCAAAAATAAATAAATTGTTTTTCAAAAAATTAAAATATTGTAAAGTTAATATAGGCTTAGTGGATAAGTTGGATTTGTATTCTGCTCAGTTAGAAAATAGTAAATTACAGTATGAAACTGACACACAGGCGTTAAAATCAAAAATTCAGACTTTGGAGGATTCAATAAAATCTTTGGAAGGCATAAATGAAAGTTCAAAAAAAGTTATTAATGAATATTCTTTGGCTATGGATGACTTAATATCCCAGATAAAGCATAATTCAGACCGCTTTGAGTCGTTGACCAATGCCCAGTCATGTGCATGTAAGCAGGTGACCGGGGATTTGTCAACCAGCACACTCTACCCAAGCCTGTATGACAGTTTACAACAACAGCATATAAGTGGTAGTAGCTCTTTCGACACTTCTCTAAAATGTATACCTAAGCCTAATGTTATTATGTACTGTGATGAAATTGGAAGCGATATGAGCTCATTTCTAAACTTTTACTTAAAGGGACTTAGTACAATCAACCATTGTTTGCCTCATAGTAGTTTTGAAAATATTTTAAAACAAATTTTAAATGACAGTGATATTCATTCTCAGACGACACTGCTTATCTTTATGGGAAATAGGGGCAATGTGAACAAAAATAATTTGGTCAAATACTTTGAACAGTTAAACTCAATGGCAGTGCATAAAATTATTTTTTTCACATTCCCCTACTGTTCCCAAATGTCAGAGGCAGAAAATAACACTAGACATAAGTTAAATATAGCTTTATATAATCTTTGTACATATAGTAGTAAGGTTAGCATAATTGACACTAACAAATTTGTTAGTAAATACCATATGCCTATGGTATTTTTGACTAAAGGTAATTGTTACCTTTCAAATTATTACAAAAGACAAATAGCATTATCGCTATCCTATTTACTTGACATTTCTGCCAAAAATTTGGCAGACAATTCTGCTCCTATTGAGCAGCAAAGTATGAACTTGGAATTGGTTCCAGTCATAACCAATGATTTAAACTAGCTTTTAAGACAAAAGATTCTGTCTCTGGCAATCTAGACTTAAGTAAATATAAGGAAAAAAACTGTAAGCAAGGGAAGTATATCCACCTGGTGCATCAAAATATTCAATGTATTAGAGGTAAAGATTTACAAATTGAACTTTTTATGAAGGATTTTTATATAGATATTTTATGTATTACTGAACACTGGTTAAAAAATAATGAATTAATGCCTCAATTTATTAATCACCAGGTAGGAAGTTCGTTCACCAGGCATAGTTCCATACATGGTGGGTCGTTAATTATAATAAATAATCAGTTAAAATTTAAGGAACGCAAGGATATTGTGTCCATGTCTGTTGAACGGACTATAGAACTAAGTGCAGTAGAATTGGAGCAATTTATTGTTGTGTGCGTGTATAGGCCGCCATTAAGTAATTTTGAATTATTTGAAAGCATAATGGAATCTGTGCTACTGAAAATATCGCCTTCCAGCAAGAAATTACTTATTTGCGGCGACTTTAATGTAAATATTTTAGAAAATTCGACATTAAGTTGTAGGCTGTTGAATTTTTTCAAATCATGTAATCTGAACCACATTTTTATGGAGCCTACTAGAGTGACTGCTACTAGTGCAACCTGTATAGATAATATTTTCACAGATATTTTTCCTATTACAAAAAATGTAATCAGTAATTTAGAGTCCGACCATTTAGGTCAATTAATGGTATTTGAAGCTGCTAGGAAAAATACCTGGAAAAAACAGATAACTTTTGTACCAGTAACCTCGGACCGCGTGGAAAGAATGAAACAGAGTTTAGTTCAGGCGCTACCCGTTCTGTCTCCAAACATGAGTCCTAATGATATGTATAATTCATTCTTTCACACATATATGGAAAATTATAATACGATATTTACAACAAAAACGGTCACGGTTAGTGATGCATCAGTTTTTAGTGAGTGGGCAACTGCAGAGTTACATCAACGAAGACGTGCATTGTATGCACGTCTTCGTTCCTACAAGTATGAGGAACGGCGGTTTAATACGAGTGATGAATTTAAAGAACATGTCAAACAATTTTCGAAACAGTTTAAATTAGATTGTCATACCGCTAAACGTAATTATTTAAGCAAGAAAATTAAAAGTAGTTCCGATATAATTAAAGCAACGTGGAAAGTAATTAACGTGGAGACTGGTCGGTCAAAAAAGAACAAATGAACTGAAATTAAAAATTGATGGCAAAATTGTAGATTCCAATTTAGAAGTAGCAACAGAATTTGAAAAGTTCTTCACTGATATACCAGTTTCCACAACTAGGCACTTAAATTCATCACCCGCATCTGCCGTTACATTGTTAGAAGATAATGTCACAGAATGTAGTAGAGACCTTGTATTTGAACATGTTAGTACCTCAGATATAATTAAGGCATTTCAATCAATTAATATTAAAAAAACTTGTGACCTCTGGGGAGTCTCTGTCCATGGTGTTAAATCTTTAATAGAAATTGTAGCGCCTGACTTGGTAGTTATCTTTAATAACAGTGTTGATTGTGGTGAGTTTCCTGATCTTATGAAACACAGTAAAGTCATTCCATTATTTAAATCTGGTAGCACATCCGACCCCACTAATTTTAGACCGATATCAGTGTTACCGACATTCAGCAAAATTTTTGAAAAGTTAGTGTTATTTCAGCTATTGCAACATTTTAACATCAATAATCTAATGCACAATAAACAATTTGGTTTTACACGGGGTCGCTCAACAACCGACGCTGGTGTTGAGCTAATCAAACAGATTTTCGATGCCTGGGAGGAGTCACAGGATGCCTTGGGTATCTTCTGTGATTTATCTAAGGCTTTCGATTGCGTCTGTCATGAAACACTGATCAGGAAATTGCACTACTATGGAGTGCGAGGATCGGCACTGAATTTAGTCAAATCTTACTTACACGATAGAATACAAAGGGTCGACGTGAATGGACAGCGCTCACCGGGGTCACTAGTCTCTATGGGTGTACCGCAGGGATCAATATTGGGGCCTTTCCTGTTCCTTATCTACATTAATGACCTGCCATATCTTGTAAAGACCCACCATGATATAGTATTGTTTGCAGATGATACTTCCCTTATTTTCAAAGTCAAACGTCAGCAACAAACTTGTGAAAATGTAAACAATGCTATTTCCGAAGTAGTTAATTGGTTTAGTGTTAATAACTTATTGTTAAATGAGAAAAAGACTAAATGTATTAAGTTTGTAACGAGTAATGCTAAAAATGAACAAGCAAGTGTCGTTGTGAAGGATGAGGAATTGGAACTGGTAGATAGTACAGTTTTTCTTGGCATAACTTTAGATTCTAAACTTCAGTGGGGTCCCCATATTGCTACCCTCTCGAATAGACTGAGCTCTGCAGCATTTGCAGTGAGCAAGATCCGTCAGTTAACAGACGTGGAAACAGCTCGATTAGTTTATTTTAGTTACTTTCACAGCATTATGTCATATGGTATTTTACTATGGGGCAGTGCTTCAGAGATAAATACCATATTTGTTCTGCAGAAGAGGGCTATTCGAGCAATATACAAAATGAACCATAGAGACTCACTTAGAGATAAGTTTAAGGACATTAATATAATGACAGTGCATTGTCAATATATTTATGAGAATATTATGTATGTACATAAAAACATTTGTAAATTTAAGAAAAACTGTGATGTACATAATATAAACACTAGAAATAAGCATAAGCTTGCAGTGCCCTTCACTCGGCTCCATAAAATTAAAAAATCATTCATGGGTAATTGTGTAAGATTTTATAACAAACTTCCTAATGCCATCACTGAACTGTCTTTTAATCGATTTAAACATTATGTTTGTAAAGCGTATACTGATCTCTAAAGCCTACTACAGCACACAAGACTACATGAATGATGAAACACCGTGGGATACAAGTATTGTTGAAAACCATTAATTATATAGCTTATTAATGATGATAATTGTTGATAATTCAATGTATTTTTATACAATTTTTTTGACATTTAGAATTTATTCTAGAAGTTTTTATACTAGTATTTTTTTATACAATTTAGATTGATATCATTTTATTAAATCAATGTAGTTTTAAAACAATATTGTTTATTGCACCAATAAATTGCTCTGATATTTAGAATAAGATGAATATTGTACACTGTTGACAATTTAAAAGTGCTTATTGTAAGCCTATTTGAATAAAGAATATTTTGATTGATTGATTGATTGATTGAAAGAAAGAACAGCAAAGGAATACTGAAAGAGACACAGAGTGTGTGTCTCTCTTTCACTCTTCCTTTCAATATTAGTTTGCGTTCGTAACGTAAACGACAGAATGTTGGCTACGCACTATAATCGTGACCTGTTGACCTATTGGATGAGCACTTGCTAACTTGCGAAATTTAGACCAGATCAGGATAGATTAACCGGTATTTGATGGTGCGCGTGATCATTTTTGACAGGATAAGATGGGCCTATGCGAATATTACACTTGTTAAGTTTTGTATTGGCAAACTTGAGATGGTTAACTCTGGTTAATTGTCAAGATGGCAGACATTAAAAGAGATTAAACTGTCAAAAGTTCGAGAAACTTGCCGGACGCACCCAGCATTTAAAGGGATAGTTCGGACTACAGTAGTAATTTAGACAAGAGGTAAATATTACACCCCCTTAAGTAACCGGTAACATTATTATTTACGTTACTGTCGACGACGGGTCTGGCGCAGTCGGTAGTGACCCTGCCTGCTACGCCGCGGTCCTGGGTTCGAATCCCGGTAAGGGCATTTATTTGTGTGATGAACACAGATATTTGTTCCTGAGTCATGGATGTTTTCTATGTATATTAAGTATTTATATATTGTATATATCGTTGTCTGAGTATCCACAACACAAGCCTTCTTGAGCTTACCGTGGGCCTCAGTCAATCTGTGTAAGAATGTCCTATATATTATTTATTTATTTATTTATTTATAGGTAAGGTATTCAAACGGTGGAACTTTTATTATGGAAGCACCGTTTTATTATGGAAAAAATGTCTACCCAATTATAAAACGTTAAGATCATAAAGCCAAAGTTTATGGCACACATTTTATGACCTTCAACCCGTAAATAATTGCTTGTAACTAAATAGATAGATACCCGCCAGTTGAATAGGCTACTAGACTCATATCGAATTTGGCACAATAAATGATTGTCTTCTGTAGTATTTGACATAAAAAACGAATATTTTATAGATTTTTGGGTATTGAAAGCGTATTTTCGATTAAAAATGTCTGTTTTTTTTGGCCACCGACGTTGTCAGCGATGTAGTGACGTCATCGAATTCGAACTTACTTCATGTCAAAACAATCACTGACATAATGAATTTAATGCCTCATACTTAAAAGTCAGAAAATGTTGTTTTCGAGTAGAATGACCTGCTGCACAGATAATCTATAGATTTTATAAATGCCATTTATTGCAATACATAAAACATAAAGTACACATGAACACACAAGAAGTTACTTAATAATAAATCTTATTCTAAAGACGGACACACGAAATCTTAAAATTAACTAACTTACTAAGATTTACAACTAAACATAAAACCACACAAAACAAACTAATAAAACTAAAAACTATATATAAAAAACTTCTCCCAATTCATCTCCCTCCGGGAAACCCCCCAATATGCTGGCTACATTCCCCCTCTGAATCGCCAAACTTATTCTCTGGGCAAAAAAGAGCCCGCCCTAGGGTCGCCTGAGACGCCCACTAGCCGAACTGACACCTCTTTTACGAATTTTTTCGTGTCAGTCGACCAAGGACCCAGCGTTTCCACTGCAAGCGCCGCAAACTCGTATTCGTTCATTAAGAACGAATACTTGCGTCGCTTGAGTGTCTATGCCTGGTCTGCGGCAGACCCAGGCTTCCGTGTAGACCCTTCAATGTGGGACGGGGCCAGCGTATCAACGCAGGTCGCGTCCCACGCTAAAGGGCGACCAAGGCTCCATGGCACCAGAGTGCAGCCATCAGGCCTCTTGCCGTCCCCTGCAGAGAGACCCGATGGCTCCAAAGTCGATAGATTAAAACATGACTGTGTTGTTTTTGCCTGATTACGTAAAAGTATACTTTAAAAATATTTTTTGCTGTTTTAAGTCATAATAAAATATGGTAATATTTTATTTCGGTTAATTGGACAGTACGACAGACAGATATAAGACAGACTTTAAAAAGGGGTCAAGTAGCCTATACTGGGTATGAGTATCTATAGTTCTTACAAAATAAAGACAATTCACATTAAAACAGAAATTAACAAAAACTGCCTACGGCATAAAAATGAACATTACATAAAAAGCAGATGAGTTGTAACGCACTTTTTGTGTGTCTGTCCGTTTTTGTGGTCGTAATGGGGTCAGAGGGGGCCATTTATTGGTCCGGTTCCGGCTCGTGTCAAGTTCAGTGCCTAACCAACATGCTTAACATATGCGCTCCATGGCTAATGCCACACTAATTCTGCATGTAAGCACACCTCGGACACTGGCGATCAAACATATATGAAAGAGGCGCGTTCCTTCACAGAGTCTAAGCTCGTGTTAGGAGAACGCGTACTGTGATTGTGTGAGTGAAATATGACAGGTCGACTGTTGGCGTTTTTGACAGGCGGTAACTGTGAGGTAACCGGGTGGGCGGCACTTTCAGCGGGGAGCGGGAGTGGCCATACTGTACGATAGTACTCTTTATTATACTGTGATGTAAGGCAAGAGTATACGCTCATATTGGGCGTGCACCGGAGCGGGGCGTGCGGCGTGCATGTCAAACAATTGAAGCTCGTACAAGTGTCCTAAGTCGACGCTGCGTAGGGTGGAAGCACGCTCGCCCGCCACGCCGAACGCTCCGCTCCCAGCCTCCACTCAGGCCTTACTCTCTTACATTGCTATTGAATTCCGTTAACTTTAAGGGAAGATTCTTTAGATCAAATTACAATTGATTTCTCTAAGAAACAAGCGTCTTAACTTTTACGATCATCGAGTTATTACTGAACACGTGTGTGACAGCCTTTACTTCCTAATGCTATTTGTTTTGACACGTCAATCACTTGACTCTAACTTGAATGTAATTGTTAAGGGTCTCTCACACTAATAATTTCATTTATTATGTATGAAAATGATAAAAAAAAATTTTTGCGAATTTCACTAAAGGATGGTTCCTGATAATGAACCTAACGATGTATCGAATTTAACGGAAAACAAAAAAAAAACACTGTGTATAATGTAGTTTACAGTCTATTTACATGTACAATATTGTATGTACATTCAGTATCAAACGCTTCAACGCAACTATACGCTCCATTCAATATAGGTATGAGCCTAAATTGGACGAAGCTGTTCTATAGTTTCAAGTGTTTCTACACCACTCTTAGCTATTCAGGGGGTGAAAGAAAGGTAACAACATTGTGAAGATGGTTCTGTTGATTAATATGGAAAAATAATATAAAGACATGTCTACGTTACACTGCCTCATAGATTGACACGTTGGCTAAACATCTTGAGCCGATTCCAAGGACAAAAGAGCCAAGGGTACCAATCATCGGCAATTGAGTGTTTTTGCTCTAATTTATTTTGTAGTGCAAATTACATTTTATGTAATATTTGGTCATTTATAAAAATAGCTCATTTGTAAGGCTTGTACTTATGTTGTTTATAACTTATAGGCCTTATAGCCCAAGGTTGCCACATTACTAAAAAAATAAAATTTTAAAAATCATTATGTAACCTTATCATGAGTTTGACACTGATATGTTCACTAATGTCTGCGCCTTCGTAACTTATTTTTCTAATACCTACTCTATACCAGTATAAATGAGAGTGATATTAGTGTCATACTTGTGGTAAGGTCACTAGGACGTATTATAAAAATACAAGTCCGGTGAAACAATTCATATCTAAAACTGTAGAACTATAATTTAAACTAATTTTATAATTCTAAAATGTTAAGCTTTCGACAGCTTTAAAAACGCCATCTATCGAATATTTCACACACTACACCAAACATCCGTTACCATAGTTACAGTGCTTTGACTGCGCGAGCGCTTCCCAAGGTCTAAAAATTGTAACGAGATTACAATAGATGGAGCTGCCTGCGAGAGCTTTTGATGAACTTCGTGATTGCATACGAAGCTATTCCAATAGTATACGGAGTGGTACATTAATGAATCGATTGCTTATGTAATCCAATATGTGATTTTATATTGGATATATGGATTGGAGTTGTTGCAAATCACGCAAAAACGTGCACAATTCATTTAATATGAACACAATGGAAACAAACTAGTTCTTAATCTCAATCCTATCCGAAACACAAACACAAATCTATCTAAAAATCTGAATTGTAAAATGCCTTTATTTCGTTCTTGAACGTTAAACGGGCAGGTAAATATGTTTATCGCAGGTCTTGTGACACTGGTTTAGCTAAAATTTCGACTCACTTGCTCTTGCGCAGTCACACAGGGATCTACGGCAGAGTTCAACAAGTCAATGACTCAGCTCGCTCTTATGCATCTCACTTATCTCAACACAAAAGCCCGATCTTTTCGTTAAGCAAATACTTGTCAAGTCTATTGATCGTAAGAGGTTTTTAACACCGACTGAGATTGGTAATATCATTGCCTGTAAAGAGATCTGTAATTAAGATTTAGTTTTTTGGGATATTATAATGTAATGTGATAGAAATCTTGATTAAAAACATGGATTACGAAATGAGATCTAGGAACAATTTCATACCTATTTAAATGTTTAACTAATAGAAATAGACCGATGACTTAACTGCTTACTAATATGGTACTCCTTGAATAATACTTAATTATTATCTATTTAAGAAGTGTTATAATAAACGTTGATCTTAATAATTTGACAAGTTAAAATTCAGGAATAACTCTTAGAGTTTTAAGATATTGTTTACGATGGAAAATAAAAATGTAACGAAAAATGTTTTGACCCACCCCAATTTTCGAGAAAAAGACATTATAATATTCAAAATAACATTTTATTTCGTAATAGCCGTGTTGATACAATCTTTAAATAGTCAACAAGTCGTTTATTTATAATGGTATCCAGTTTGGGGATCAAATCTTTGGGGTTGCTTCGGGCCACTGAAATCTTCACCGATTGGTGATGAAGTAGATTGATATCCAGAAGTTTCAGGGCCAGAGGTCACTCCAAAACGCCCTGCATTTGGACTGAATCCATCTTGTTTTAAGTCACCATTAGGTCTTACTGAGTATACAGGTTTTAGAGTCCGGTCAAAACCAGGAGCGGTGGTACTTTGAATCGGTCTTCCGGAGCCATCAACTAATACAGGACTTGTCCTATCTCCAAAGCTATAGTTTGGTCTATAAGTTGTACTAGGTACTTGACCAGATTTGTTTGAACCAGGTCTAATGTAGGTTTCTCCAGTAGGTGATGTTTCGTAATATGGACCAGTAGGTCGGTTCTGATATTGTCCTGGTCGTTATTTTATGGAGTCTGGTCCTGATGGTGGCAACGGTGTTGTGTTGCTGATAACATTATCGACCGTTCCTCTATTAGGAGCGTTAGTGTTATAGAATAGTTTATCACCGGGCCTTTGAGATCCCTGGTTGGAAGGTTCATTGTACACCTGACTAGTTACTTCCTGATCTTGGTATTGAGGTGGTACAGTAGACTGTGGTCTTCCAAAAGGTTGCTGAGAAGTGCCATATGAGACAGGTCTCCTCGTTGTGGAGAATCCTTGATTTGGATTTATTTCAGGGCTATAACTGTCTCCTTCCTGACCAGTTGCTCCTTGGTCTTCATATTGAGACGCTACAGTGGACTGTGGTCTTCCAAAAGGTCGCTGAGAAGTTCCGTATACAGGTCTCCTGGTTGTCGAGAATACTTGATTTTGATTTAATTCAGGGTTGTAACTCTCACCTTCCTGCCCAGTTACGCCTTGCTGATATTGCGGAGTCACTGTGGTTTGTGGCCTTCCAAAAGGTCGTCGAGTTTCGAATGATATGGGTCTCTTAGTTGTAGAGAACCCTATAACCTGATTCTCTTCGAGGTTTTTCTGGCCATACCTGTCACTGTCCTGGTTATAACCAGGGTATTTCTGAGGAACCATTGGGCGTCTTGATTTACCATGTTGAACGTTACCGTATTGGTCGATATAGTCATCAGTAGGTTCGTCATCACCATAAACGTTTTTAGTTAAGAAAGGTCGCACAGTTGTCTGTACTCCCTTTTGGTTAGTTCTTGATGGAAACTTGGTGGCCTCTTCTGAGCCGAACTTGCGTTGCGGTGGAGTATATTCGTAACCAGTGTCTTCGTTTGATGGTGAGGCGTTCTCTTTATTGTTAGAAATTCCTGCCTCTTGGTTTGCAGTCGGTCGCTTAGGCTTACCGGAAATTTTATGTTCTGACTCAGAAGTTGCCGGTTTAATTTTACTGTTCTGGCTGACTGACTTAGGGACACCATCAGAATCATATTTTTCATTTTCGCTAATTTCGTCGTCATCGTACGTATTGATTTCATCGTCACTATCAAGCGGTACCGTTTGACCGGTAATTTTGGACTGATTTTTCACTTTCTGTTCAAATTTGTTTTTCCTGGATGGGATGCGAGTGTGTGATTTATCTTCAAAGTCAGGATTATTATCCTGGTTATCTTTGTTATAAATATCTTCATCTGTCTCAGTCACAGCAGGTTTCTTGATACCATCAACTCGCACAGTTGGTCGTTTTTTACCAGATTGATTTTTCCTGTTAATTTTCTTGGATTCCGGGAGATACTTGTTCAGGCCGTGGAAATCAGTTCTGTTATTAGGGTCATCTCTGTAGTTTACCAAATCTGAATCAAAGTCGAACTCATCAGAATCTTGTAGATCATCGTTGTCCCCAGTTTCACCAAACTCTTCATCTGATGCTTTATCTTCATATTCACCACTTGATATCGGATGACCGGAATTATCTTTATTCGAGTGAACGTCGAGTTTCATTGTTGTATGTTTTCCTTTTAATCTGTTTGACCTATTTTCTTCGACGGTCAGATTTTTAATAGGTTTCGGTCTTTTAGCACTGGGATGCCTATTACCTTCCTTATTATTTTGATTGTCCATGTCAACATATTCTAAATCGGATTCATTTATATCGGTTTTGTCTAAGTTTTCTGTACTTCCTGCGATTGAACTTGGCCGACTACCTTTGGGTCTAAATACCTTTCTGTTCTGTCCATCACTACCATCTTCAATACTTTCCGGAATATCTGCTCCATTAATTAAAGATACAGTCCTGTTCTTTGCCTTAAACTGTTTTAATGGACCTTCATATTTCATGTATCCGTATTTTTCTTCATTGTAAGAACCTGCAAAAAAATATGTATTAATAAACTTTAATACTTATAAAGCGTAACACTCTTAATAACTTATAGTATTAAAATATGAGGATGCCATCACAACTAACGAATTTATCCAATACAATGCAGGTCTATGGCACTGTTACACTTTGTCACCTCACATCTAACCTAGACGTACTATTCAACTTAATAATTATAATTAAGATCTAGTTCATTTAATTAGATTACTTTCTTTCGCCATTCCAACTTAATAAGTTAATACTGTTGTATTGGATAATTGATAATACATACTAGTCACAAAGGCTGGAGCGTACGGTTTACCTGTGACTGAATTTAGTTACATGAATAAATGGAATGAAATTAAAAAATATTGTCAGACTTACCATCATCATCGATTCCGGCTTCCTTATCCAAGTTTGCTTGATCGATAACTCGTTGGATTGCTTCTGGAATTGGTGGCGGGGTCGGCAAATGATCACCACGAGGTCGGAAACCATTCTCATCAGCCGTATAAACGACGGTATACACTTTTCCGTCATCGCCAGTGTAGCTGAAGCCTCCTTGCGCTCTAGTGCCATTACCTACTTCACCAATCTCATCAGCATGAATACCATTGGATGTATCATAACTGTAGAAGTAACCTTCGGGAGTAAGTACATTTTCATAAGATAAAATCTCCGCGTTTCTATCACTCTCGGCCTGAGGGCGTTCAGGTCTCTGTCCAATAATAGGTCCAAAACCAGGTGTAGAAGCAAAATTGTCGGCTGGGTAAGTTCCAACAGTTGTACTCGGAAATCTTTGATTGGAGAAGCTTGGAGCAGTTCCATAGATGGAACCTGATTCGGTTGGAGGCTGTTGGGTACTACCATAAGTACCACTGCCAGGTAATCCTTGTTGTGGAAAAGCTACCTCTGTTCCAGGCGTAGGAATGTTAGTACCGAACTGGGGTTGAGAGCCGGGAATAAAACGTTGAGGTGCTGATGTCGAAGATGGGAACTGTTGATTGTAGACCGGCCGGCTCGGTATCCCTTGCTGATTGGTTCCTGGAGAAGGCGCTAATGTTTGCTGATATTGCGGGGCAGCGGTGGACCCAGGATAAGAAGGCTGGTTGGATAGACCAGGGGTAGAGAAACGTTGGTCTTGGTATTGAGGAGAAGCGGTTGAAGTCGAGAAGTTCTGATTTCCATATTGATTCTGTTGAGGAGATCCAAATATTTGTTGAGAACCAGGAGTCGAAAAACGTTGACTGTCTTGGTACTGAGGGGCAACGGTTGATAATGGGTAGTTCTGATTGCCCATAGGTTGACCTTGGTTAGGAGATCCAGACTGTTGTTGAGAAACTAATTGTCCTTGATATTGGTCAGGGGTTGTGAATCGTTGTCCATTTTGGTAGTCTGGAGCAGCAGTTGATGGGAAATTCTGACCACCAGTAAATTGCTGGCCAGATTGATATTGTGGTATTGTGGATGATGGTATATTTTGACTTTCTGGATACTTATACTGATTTTCCTCCGAAGGCACCGAAGATCCATAGCCTTCTTGGACATATCCGGGGGTGGAGTATCCTGGTGTAATAAAACGTTGGCCGTCTTGGAGTTGAGGAGCAACGGTAGACGAAGGTATACTTTGGTTATCATGCACACGAGAGCCAAAAGGTTGCTGGCCAGGTATTAGTCCTCCTTGAATTTGACCGGGAGTCGTAAAATGTTGTCCGTCTTGATAGTTCGGGGCTGCAGTTGAAGGGTAGTTTTCACTTCCTGGATATTGGTTCTGTTGAATCGATCCAGGCGTAGGTGCTGCAGTAGACTGACTTCCAATGTATTGACTCTGGACAGGAATTCGGGATCCAAATACTTGCTGGTTTAGTCCAGGAGTTATTATTCCTTGCCCAGTTTGGAATTTTGGTGCCGTAGTTGATGATGGAAACTCCTGATATCTTGTAAATTTGTTTTGCTGGTTTGCTCCAGGGGTTGTCAACCTTTGACCACCTTGGTACTGAGGAGCAGCAGTTGATGATGGATAGTTTTGATTTCCTAAAAATTGGTTCTGCTGAGGAGTAGTGAATCTCTCACCAATTTGATATTGAGGGGCCGCTGTAGATGAAGGAATCTGGCTTCTTACAAAATGTTCCTGGCCTTGATGAGATCCAGGTCCAAATCTTTCATTTTGATATTTAGGTGCTACAGTCGAAGGTATATTCTGGTTGCCTACAAATTGGTTCTGTTGATTGAAGTCTGGCAGATTCACTGGGACTTGTCCGTTTTGATATTTAGTTCCAAAAGGCAGATCAGATAGATAACCAGAGCCATCTTGGTTGGAACTCACTTGGCCAGGAAATTGCTTATTGCTCACTGGTGGCAAATATTCCAGGCCATTGAAATTATTTGGGAACGGTGGTCGTGCCGTAGTTCCGTAAGGAGCTACAGTAGACTGACTCTGTCCCGGCCGATATTGTTGTTGTCCTCGTCCTGGTCCCCTAATTGGCTGTCCTGATACACCTGGTTGAATATATGAGCCATTTACGAAAGTATTAGGCTGATCTAAGCCTTCGTAGCCAGCGGGGAAAGTAGTGGTCTGAGTTATAGCATAAGACGTAGTAGTCTTAGGGACAGGATAAGAATTTTGGACGTAGGTAAATCCAGGTTTCTGACTATCTAGTGGCCCCTTTGGGGCTGGTCGTCCATCGATGCCAAGTTCTATTTCAGGTTTTCCAGTTTGCGGTATTCCTGTAGGTGTTTGCTTGGGAAACTCGAGAGGTACATCGATGTCTCCTGGAGTACCCCCTGAGTATTTGGACCTTGGTGGTGGAAGGTAACTCCTGTTCAGCTTCTCTGAAGAAGCCAGACCGGAGGCCAGGCAGATAATCTGGAAATTAAGATAATATATTAAATGTACTGCTTAAGGATATAATAAAAGGTGATTGGACAAACAGTTAACATCTTAAACACTATTTTAGCAGATAGATAACTCGGTAAGTAAATAGATTTGTGAAAACTACAAACCACTATTTTATCAGTTGTTTTCATGTATAAAATCAAAGTCTTGGGATTCATTGCAAAGCGGATTTCAGATTCACATCAGCCGTGATATACAACATATTTTACACATAATATATCTTGATTTCTAAATGTGTTCACTAATGATCTTAAATTCTACTTTAATGAGAAATATCTTATTGAAATACTTTAAAATATTCGCAATAAAAAGAGAAAACATGCGTTAATCCCCATAATCGCATCCTACTCGTAACAAAGCTTCTAATCCGAACAACACACAAACTTTATTGTTCACAATCCATTGTCACATGAAATCGTTACACTTTCGTTTATTAACCCTAATATCACTGTACACTTCACGACACGAAAAGGATAAAGCCACAAAGTGATGTGTAAAAAAAATATTGCTTCCTAAACTGTCAATGGGTTTGAAATTATAGTTTTTTTTTTAAATACTGATCTGATGTCGGAAAGTATCTTAAACACAAATTTTCAATTCGAAATGTTGAGTTTCAAAGTTTAATTTTCGTTTTTCCCTGTGTAATCTTCTTGAATCTTCAAACATCTTTGAATATATTTCGGAACATTCACATTTGTAGTTTTGAATTTTATTTACTTATAACACTGTAACACTCTTGTAGTTGTCTTGGATGTCTTGGTCTACGTTTATGTTCCCGCACCCTTGTCAAGAAATAAGAAAATTAGATATGAAACATATGACAAAAACGAACCAGAAAGATCTTCATCTCGGATGTGTCTGCGACAGGATGCAGATGAGATGTGTGCTGTCTCCCATCAAAAAATGTTATTTATACCATCCTTAAAATTAACATCTAATGACTATTTGGGTGTACGTGCGGACGTGACAGACGGACACACCGTGACAGTACCCTAATTGTAGCTGTCAAACATGAGCAAGTTATTAAGAGTGTTTATTTTTTGGGTTTCGTCACGTTATTGTTGAGGTGGTCATGATATATCTTCTTCAATCCCAAATTGGCTCAAATCTATCAACAAGCCTTACACGATTTTAACCTTTACGTATCTTAAAATTACAAGCATAATTGCTTGTAAAATAGAAGTCGCTTAAGTTGTTACAGTTTTAATTGAAAGATAAACATTATTTGCCTTGACATTTCCGTGGCCTGAAGTGTACGGTGACAAATATCAAATTAACCCCGATATGTGACATAATGTAGGAAAGTGGTGCAAAGTTTCTAAAGAATGGTTTTGGTTGCTAGGCGACTTCTAGGAACCAGCCTAATACATTTGATACAACTAGGTCATACACATTTTATTTATCGGTTCTTTCTTGTAGATATCGCAAAGGTACAAGAGAAACCGAAGCCAATTTTTGCGCTAGTTTTACACATTTGCTGTTTTGCACATTGCTGGTTTTACACATTTTCAATAGAAATAGGTACTGAAGAAATTTATTTTTTCCTTTAAAGGTTTTTGAGCATTTTCAATTGAGAATTAAAATACTCAAGTAGGAAAACCATCTTTTCCTTTTAATCTAAGTAGAGATAATGCCTGACACTTCAGTGTTTTGGTAGGCCCTTAGTTCCTTATAATAAAGATATAAAGCCCAATCCTGGTCATTTCTGAGTACGTAGTCAAATGCATAAACACTCAAGATCGTTTGCCTAACTACCTATCTCTATCGCTCTTCTGTATTGGCACGAAAGAGCCAGAACCGCGTTTCGATCGGCGTCTAGCGTCAACAGTTGTCATTTAGCTAGGCCGGCTGGTCATCTCCAAAGACAATGGCATTGAATTGGGCAGAACAATCGTCAGAGGTCGGCTCGCTCACGACGGATATAATCAATATGTCTCTTGTAATTGTGGGCCGTGAACTGTGAACTTGTAAAGGGTTAATACTATTTGGGGAAATCATGATAAGTTTCTAATATTCCCTGAAAAGTAAACATATAAGTTCTTTTCGATATGAGTAAAAGCGAAATTAGGTTTGTACAAAAACTAGTATATGGGCATTTTCAGAATTTGGGACCCCCCAATTAGCGAAAGTTGTTAACAAAAATTAACTCACTGTCAGTTTTGTGATTCAATAAAATAGTACATTACATCAGAGGCCGGGAAAATGAGGATTTCCGGCCAAGTGGGTATATACGGCCGAGCGAGCGTGCGAGCGAGGCCGGATAGGGATACGAGGCCGGGAATCCGTTTTCACGCCGAGGCATGTATAGTGCTTTTCTCAAACATACAATGAAATAAAAAAAATGCTCTAAAGGACAATATTTTATAAAAAAAAGTTACTTTGCAGGCCTAGGCCTAAAAAATAATATGAAATCCCTTTACAGTCCTCTCGAGTTGTTGCGCCCAAAAAGCGATACTTCCCAGCCCATTTTAAGGAACGTAAAGACAATATTTCATTGCATGTTTGAGAAAATATTGTTTTTGTGTTAATTACATAAACTTTAAGCGATAATCTACATTCAGAATGTGAAAAAAGATTTTTTTTATAGATTTTATGCCTAATTATCGTCACAAAACTGACAGCGAGTTAATTTTTGTTAACAACTTACGCTAATGGGGGGACCCAAATTGCACACATGTACAAACTACAAATATTTTATAGATATATTGTATAAGTTTCTGTGTAATTTTGTCGTATAATATATTATGGTATATGTACAAATACTGGTAGACTGAGCTTAAAAATAAAAAAAACTCAAATATTTGAGTGTTTCTACCCAGCTAGCAAATTCCATTGAAATCGTTATAAATTCCCGAGAAACCTCAAATATACATAAATATACAAGACTGTGATGCGAAGCCACCCAATGCCACATCATGTTAAGTCGAGCAATAACTTAATACAGCTGAGGTAAGGGTAGTTTCTGACGGATTATTTCAACTTCATGCAAATTGTAGGTTACATAATTGTTTAGATTTTTTTAGCAAAAGCCGAATAAAACCACAGAAGCTAGGAGATATTTATTAGCAACATCTTCTTGGGATAGAGAATTTCTTACCCGCTAAGAAGAATCAAAACGACACTTTTCTAGGACGTTTTGATGCCAATATAAAATACGAATAATAAACGTGACGTGAAAAAAATACGTACAAAAATATTCTCATAATTTACGTGAAAAGCAATGACTACTTAAACTATGAACCAATTTATTACTACCTTTTTTTCGTTTATATTTTCTTCCCCAATAATGACCCGGATTCAATGTTTGTCCGCGCGGTAAATATGTTATTTTTCTCAATTGTAACAAAAATTGGCAAAACATCATGGAATATATATATATATATTTTTAATTTATTTAGAACACACAGTCGTAATATACATCATACATAGGTATGTAGTACATAATGTACCTACAGAAACTGAAAGTAATACAAATAGACCTGGGTGGCTAGCCGAATGGCACAAACGCTCACGAAACGCTCACGAAACGAAGCGCTAGTAGATATCTATCTCTATCGCGCTTGCGTATTGGCGCGACAGAGCCAGCGGCGTATCGCTTTCGTTTGGCGTCGGAGAAATGCCATTCGGCTACGGGGCCTGGAGGTTCATAAAATACATACGAAGTTAACCTAAACAGTAGGTAGTTATAAAACAGTAGGTAGGTAGGAATAATATTCTTATTAGAAAAAAATATATCGTCAACACATACATATAAAATATACTCACATTTGTATTGTTTAAAGGAGGCAGGTTCAAGTTTCAGTGCCATTCTTTGCAAAGGTTCAAAAAACAAACAAAATCGTGACTTTACAGGTACAGGTTGTGAGCATCTCGCCTACACCACTATTGCACCTATATATAAAGTGTCATGATTTTGTAAATAATGTTTAATGAAATTACCTAAAATATAGTACTTTACTGACAGATTTCGAGGTAAATGGTAATTATCGTATGACAACATTATGAAAAACGTGTTTGACGTGGAAGGGGAAAACGGAATCTAGAAGTAATGGTTGTGCCGGACGGCACTTTGGATCGAGACGGGCTGATGGACAGACGTAAATGGCACTAGTTGAGGCTGTTGATGAACCTGCCAGTAGGAGCTATAATATCTCAGAAGTGTCTGGAGATCTTCACGCTCATAACCGTCGGTCTATAAAAACAAAGTGTTTCAATTCTTGTATGATTTGTGATTACCTACATCTTGGTTTAGATTTTAACGTTCAAAGTGGTTCAATGGGATGTTTAGTATAGTTTAGTGGCATATATAGTCTTATAATAATGAAAACGTGTAACAAAAAGTATAATTCAAAAATATATTCTAAATCTATGGGTACCTATTGATATTTTTACACGTACCTACCCGTTTTTAACTAACCGTTTTTGACTGAGTGACGGTTATTTTTAGTGTTATTTTATTTGTTTCGATTGTTTGTAATAATGTTTTACCTAGAATACCAACTCGTATTTTAAAATATTTGAGGGTAGCTAACTAACAGTGGACTTTTTTAGTAATGATAGCATTTTAATCATAACCGTTACTGTCCCCTCGTCTAGTTCTAATTTCCATCCATTTTTTTTTTTTTAATACGTGCCTAGTATATTTGCTGTGCCAAACATCCCAACCATTGCGATAATCCCCATGCAATTAAAATCAACAACAACTCGTTTAATGTTTCGGGAATACATGGGTGGTGGTGATCGATTGTTATTAGGGATTTACACACAAAAAAATGTACACTGAAAAGTTTTGGTCGGCATGGTATATAACCGTCACCGTCACGTACCAAAGACAGAAGTGTCTTTTGTGTGACGCAGTGGCGTCTTATATGTGACACGGAGGTGTCTTCTGGTTGACGCGGTGGCGTCTTTATATGTGACACGGAGGTGTTTTTTGTGTGACGCAGTGGTGTCTTATATGTGACACGGAGGTGTCTTTTGTGTGACGCGGTGGCGTCTTATATGTGACACGGAGGTGTCTTTTGTGTGACGCGGTGGCGTCTTATATGTTACACGGAGGTGTCTTTTGTGTGACGCGGTGGCGTCTTATATGTGAGACGGAGGTGTCTTTTGAGTGACGCAGTGGCGTCTTATATGTGACACGGAGGTGTCTTTTATGTGACGCAGTGGCGTATTGTATGTGACACAGAGGTGTCCTTTGTGTGACGCAGAGGCGTCTTGTATGTGATACGGTGATGTCTTTTGTATGACGCAATGACCGTTTTATGTGTGACATTTTGTCTTTTACGTGAGGTAAACACGTCTTTAAGAATCAATATGTCATTATTTCATTAACAAGGCAAGAAGTATAATTTCCTGACTTTTCGTGGATACACGTGTGAAGTTAATGTTTTTTTTGATAGTTTTGTGAAAGTACAACGTGTTTTTAGGGTTCCGTAGTCAACTAGGAACCCTTATAGTTTCGCCATGTCTGTCTGTCCGTCCGTCCGTCCGTCCGTCCGTCCGTCCGTCCGTCCGCGGATAATCTCAGAAACCGTTAGCACTAGAAAGCTGAAATTTGGTACCAATATGTATATCAATCACGCCGACAAAGTGCAAAAATAAAAAATGGAAAAAAATGTTTTATTAGGGTACCCCCCCTACATGTAAAGTGGGGGCTGATATTTTTTTTCATTCCAACCCCAACGTGTTATATATTGTTGGATAGGTATTTAAAAATGAATAAGGGTTTTCTAAGATCGTTTTTTGATAATATTAATATTTTCGGAAATAATCGCTCCTAAAGGAAAAAAAAGTGCGTCCCCCCCCCCTCTAACTTTTGAACCATATGTTTAAAAAATATGAAAAAAATCACAAAAGTAGAACTTTATAAATACTTTCTAGGAAAATTATTTTGAACTTGATAGGTTCAGTAGTTTTTGAGAAAAATACTGAAAACTACGGAACCCTACACTGAGCGTGGCCCGACACGCTCTTGGCCGGTTTTTATTGATTTCCGTTAACTTTAAGGGAAGATTCTTTAGGTAAAGTAGAATCAAGTTTTCTAAGAAACTAGTGTCGTAACTCTGTTATCGAGTTATTCAAAGAAATAATTTATTGACTTAATAAGTGTTGTACGGCCTAAAGGTACTTCTTAGGATTAATTTGTTATGACGTAACGTCAGTTGCTTGACACTAACTTGAATGGTACCTATTCCTAAGGGTCTCTCACACTGGTTAATTAATTTTATTATGAAATTACGAAAATCATAAAAAGAAATCTTTTTCTCCAATTTCACAAAAGTGACATGCCGAGTCGGATACTTAAACAAAAACTTAACCTCCCGAATGTCATGATTGTTTAGTATAAATAAATGTGTTCAATGTTTATGTGAAAAATCTGTAATACTTGATTAATTGATGCCTCATAATTATATTCAAGTCTTTCAGTTTATTCTAGAACTGGTGATTTTAGTTGTGTGGGGCGTGCGCCAGGCGACTGCACGCTGTCGGATGGCCGAATGTCATGATTTTGTAAATAATGTTTAATGAAATTACCTAAAATATAGTACTTTACTGACAGATTTCGAGGTAAATGGTAATTATCGTATGACAACATTATGAAAAACGTGTTTGACGTGGAAGGGGAAAACGGAATCTAGAAGTAATGGTTGTGCCGGACGGCACTTTGGATCGAGACGGGCTGATGGACAGACGTAAATGGCACTAGTTGAGGCTGTTGATGAACCTGCCAGTAGGAGCTATAATAAAAGTATCCTATAATAATATCGAAATATCTTATAATTAAATAGTAACCCATAACAATCTGAAGATTCTGCAGTCCCCATTACGAATTTTCTGTTTCCTTGTATTTGCAACTTGTACATGTGTAGAACACAGTCCCCCAAACACAGTATCCCAAAGTCGCTGTTTTTCGTCAATAAACTATAATATGAACTGTTTAATAAAAGTTTTGAATGATTCGTTATTTTCATTAGAGGCCGGGGCCATATAGGACCGGGATATAGATTGTGATTACCTTTTTGATTTTTGACGCGAAGGAGGGTAGATCGCGCGCTGTCTACACAACTTTGATAGCCTTCTTCAGTTTTCCGTGATAATGATCTGTGTCAAAATATCGGGAGCTCAACAAAAATCAAAAAGGTAATCGTAAAACTTCTCTTTAGAAACAGCTTCGCCTTAACAAATTTATGAATGAACAAACGACATTTATAAGCTTTCGAGACATCGCGAGCGTCATTCACACGCCAACAGCGACGCTCATTGTTCCGATATGGGAAATCTATTCATTAGTCACATATCGCAGTGGCTAAATGATATAATTCTGTTGACACACATACGACGGATTTGCATATGATTAGTAGCTTAAGACGCTACGGGAGCGAAAATGCTAAAATGGAAAGGAGTCCCCCTTTCAATTTGGGAATTTCAGTTAAATATACTAGTGTTTTAACTAGATTTATCGAAAAAAATGTCCATTAAGAACAACTCAGTTAGAATATATTGCGAAAGAATCTTTAAAATCGAGGTTCCGCTCTCGACTTTTTCCTCCTTCAAAACTTATTTATTCAAAATTTTATTACAACGAAATTTGAGAATTCTAATAACAATGAAATAATCTGTGTCGGACCGATTAGATTTTTTGGCTAATTGTTACTGATCTCTCACACCTTTTTCTGAGCCATATTGAAAAAGGCCGTTTCTAGAATTTTTTTATTGGCTTTAGCGTCTTTTGAAATAAACATAGCACAAAATCAAAAGGGTCCGACACAGATAAAAATAATAATAATCTGTGTTGAAAAAATCATTACTCTATCTTCAAAAACCAGAGAGGAAATAGTCGAGAGCGTTTGTATGGAGAAAATTGACCTATATCGTATCGTCTTAAGTTGTACCTATTACCGGGATTTTGAAATTCTGAAGCAACCAACGTTTACTTTATATATAGACGAAACTAAACTTGGAGTCTGTCTGTGTACCATAAAAATTTAATTTCTCAAAATGAGGTAATTTTTTCAGGTCATACTAATAACTTTTTATGGAGTAAAGAGGAACTGCGAAGTTCAGTGCATCCAAAGTTTACGTTTGTAAAGTAATTTGTCAAAATGCGTCGAAGAAAAGCTTCGATCAGAAGTTTTGTAATGTTTGAGATACGTTACTCAGCGTAAACGTTACATAAAAAGCATTCATTGTATGAAGAGGTGCACCAAAAATTACAATGATACCAAACTTGTAGTAAACTCAGAAGTATCGGCAGAACCATTAGCTTCGAGCTCCGGTAGTTTAGCGGTCGGCTTCTTGACTCTATGGGGGGGCATCACAGGCACATTATAACTTCTAGGGTCTCCAAATATACCACCGAGTGGGATTTATAGCTAAATTATCCTTATAACTCTACGCCCACACCGTTACAATGTTACTGGATGGATATTCATTACATTAAATTTACGATACTGACGGAAAGATAATTTCGACATGTGAAATTAGGTACAAAAGCCAACTATTTCACCAACTCTTCACTCTGCTCTGGCACTAGGAAGTAATACAATACAGTCATATTTTCATAAATGTTTGACATTTAGGAAAGCGAGGCGGTGATTTCATAGTTTGCACTTAACATGCTAATTCTATAAACGCCTATAGGTAAACGTAATATTAGATAGGGTAGTTGCACCATTAGATGACCGACACCCAGAAGATGACCGATGGGTATAAAAATGTAAATAATTAATTCACGAATTATATTACGCACCCTGGAGTATTTTTCTTATACGCAGCAACTCATCACCGAAGCTAAAATTTGAATTCCCGGACAATTCAGCCATGCACACGTCCGTGAGCGGTCGTCGAGTTTACGCTTCACGCTAAAATCGCATTTTGTATTGATTTCTTATTAAGAAAAGGCCTTCAAAATTTAAGCTTGTTATTTCGTAAAAAATCAAATATTCCATTTATTGACCCGGATTACTTCCGTACATATCCTTGATTAATGTCTCTAACTCTCTATTGTTTACATTACTAAGAAATAAGGTTTTTTACTTATTTTATGAGATATTTGCTGGTCAAGTTATGGTTCCAATATTGTACGTTCGTGCCAAAAGATGAACGACGGTCAACTTTTGGACAAAGGCTCGTATTTTTAAAAATGTTATTATAAATTCTAATAAAATAGATAGATTTACTATTTTGTCATTAAATTGATTGTTTGTTGGTCGTTGATTTTTTAACCAAAAGATGAACGGAGCTTTTTTTATCTAATAAGGATTTATTTAAGTTTAAATTTGTATGAAAAAGCGATTGTTCAACTAAAGAATCTGTACCCAAAACGTGAACTAGGAAAATTTACTGGTTCATCTTTTAGGTTGCGTTAAGTTTTCAAGTGAGGGGCCGATTTTTCAATGTCGACTATTCGATTTCGTGAATTTCGTTCAATAATATCACCACTACTAGCGATTTAAATTCTACTAATAGGATCAAAAACGAGTAGTCTTTACCAGTAGATTTAATGGCGAATTCATGCGTTCGAGATTAAAAAATCGGTCCCCAGTAGGCCTAGCACATGATGGCCGCGGGAGTATGTCGCCGCGAGATAGATGACACGTCTTTGTCTAATTGTATTAATGACATAAGGACAGGTAGTCTATCTCGCGGCGACATACTCCCGCGGCCATCATGTGCTAGGCCTGCAGGTTCGAAATTTTACATTTTGTAATTGAGTCCAAAACCGATTTGCGTTTCTAGTCAGGATATGAATATATTATATACTGTTTTCAAAATAATATTAATTTTAATTATTAAAATTTAAATAAAATAAAATCAATTTTAATTATTAAAATTGATTTTATTTTGAAAATAGGATACATATTCATATCCTGACTAGGTACCCCTAATAGACCCCCGGTAATGCCATTTTGCGGTTTTGGGTTCCTGGGGGTTTATTTTAATACCACATCTTAGATAAAATAGATGAGCATAATCTGGTGCAATATCTGTAGTTACATAACCCAGATATGAACTATGAGGTGCACATAATACCAATCCCAGAACTCCTAGACTCCGCAGTAAGCGTTTAAAAACTTGCGGAAACCATAGTTAGGAGCTTATTCGTTGATTTAAAGATACTATGAAATTAATAATTCCATTACTTAGGTACTCTACAATGTTAATGTTAGGGTGGCCTTGTTTTCAACAACATCATAATTAATAATGGTATTTTACGTGTTCGTGCCAGTGTCTACTTTCTATAATTTATATGATCGTTTCCATATAGCTTCTGTCAGCAATCGTCTCAAAACTAGCGGTTTGTATCGATCCCATATAAATTGTCAGGAAAGAAACAATAAAATAAAAAGCAAAAATATTTTATTTTACTTAGCCATCATCACCTGTCGTGCTAGCTTGAGTTGCGTTGTTAGCGCGTCTTAAGCAAATGCAACTCATATGAACTTATAGCTATTACTTCTAGCAAACCTGTAATTAAATAACGCTTGTCTTCATAAAAGCATAAGATAAGATTGAAACTGAAAAAAAATCCTATTGGAGCGAGTTTCACACACACACACACACACACACTCTCTTTCTAGGATTGTATAGTAAATGTGCACTTGTGCAGTGTCTATTTAATGTGTAGTAAATGATCTGTGGTGGTGGCATCCGTGTGAAGCTCGTGACTGATCCCGCTGCGGTCCACTTGTGAAATGCTAGCATTTAGTGTACACCAAGTGCTCTGCTATTAGTACCTAGGTACATGTGTTTAGTAGAGATGGGCGGCGGGAAAATACCCGGGGTAGATATCGGGTATTTACCGGGTATTTACCCAATCTACCCGATATTTACCTTTTCTACCCTAATGGGTGGGTATAAATAAATATTGTAATAAACTGGGTCATAAATTGAATTTAATCGTGAAAAAATGTTTTCTTGGTATTGTATAATATATTTATATTTTATTAATATAGTTCTATAAACATATATCGAAGTATTTGTATTGAATAAGGAATTTGTTAAATATCATTGACATGCTTGTGTGTTAGTTACCTCCTCCTCCTAAACGGCTGAACCGATGGGGATGAAATTTTGTGTGCTTATTATAGTTCCTCTCAAGTAACAATTTCTGGTCCTATAGTGGTCGAGGACACCAAATTAAATCACACTACATGGTCCTATAAATAGTCTATATTGGTACTGTAGAGCCGATTTGGTGCAATTATGCAGCCATTTAGTGATATAATAGGCCTATAGCAGTATCATCCGTGACGTTTAAGGTCTATAATGGTGATGTAATGATGACTATTGTGCTAATTTGTTGACATAGAGGACACAGTAACGCTATTATAGTATCAATTTATGCTATACATAGTAGCATTTGAGATTCCGTTATACAGGTTATTTTGTTCTATAATAGCAGTTGCCGTCCCTTTTAACGCGAAATTTCTAAAATAATTTAATGTGTGTAATATTTAACAAAAACTGTTCTAAACGAGGAACTTAACGAAAAGTGGCGTGTGAACTTGTGAAGTTTAGTGTCAAATACATAATTTGGATTTCGTATTATACTTCTATCATTAGAATCATCATCATCATCATCATCATCATTACTGCAAAAAGGTATGCGATGGAAATTTTACCGTTAAAAGAATATTAGTTTAATGGAGTATTTTAAATGCGCCCTCGATTTATACATGTTTTGAATAAAATAAATAAATATAATTTAATACAATAAAATTATTGGCACCATAGTTTCTACTATGGATCCAAGAAGTAAAACATACGCTTATGTAGTTCGACTATATCACTTATCATACGCATTCACTGCCATAAGCCCGCCATCGTGGATTCAATTAGGGTTGCATGAGAATTTAACTATGATCCAGTTTAACTTATAAGTTCTTTATATAGAAAACAATACTTGTTTTCAATGTTTTACTATAGAAAGATCTTCTAAACAGTTTTTTTTTATAAAACATATAGTAAACTCAGCTATAACGCTATTGTGTTTTAAAAGAGATACCGAAACCATTATTCAACAGGTCTGTGATATTTAAAGAGTCATTGTGGCGTATACGGCGATGAGATATAAAAGGCATTAGAAAACGACTATAACCTTTTCAAAGCTATATAAACGTATCCTGAAAACTTCATTATACAGCAAAATAGCTCTATAATGGTATTCATATCACTACTATACAGTGTTAAATACTATAGCAGTGTTTTCCAAAGCCACTATATCCCAAAATAGTGGTATAGTTAGGTTTTAAATCTGTTAAAACACAACTACTAAAAATACTATAAGCGGCTTGTTGGTAACCTTAATAGCGCAAATTGATAGCATAACAGTGATTCCTAACACTATTATACAATAATATTGTTCTTATTTGATCCTGTTATAGACCAGGCCTATAGCGGCTCTATAAAATGGTGATATAAACGTTTACATCACTTCCTAATAACACCTTTTAGCTGTATAACACAACAACTATAGCGGCTTGTCGGGAACCTTAATAGCGCAAATTGATTGCATAACAGTTTATTTTATTTATTTTATAACAGTGATTTCTAACACCATTATACAGTAATATTGTTCTATAATAGTCATATTTGATCCTGTTATAGACCAGCACGGGTAGCATGGTCGCGCGATAGACGATAAAATATCAGGCCGTCCCTATCGCACTATTAGTAAGTGCGATAGGGACGGCCAGATGTTTTATCATTTATCGCGCGACCATAATTGCCTGCCTGGCCTATAGCGGCTCTATAAAATGGTGATATAAACGTTTACATCACTTCCTAATAACACCTTTTAGCGGTACAAGCTTATAGAGCTAAAAGGTGTTACTGGAGGCTTTTATACGACAGGCGGTCACGCCGAAAACCTTTATACGACATCTATAGTAGCTTTTAGCGTCGAAAACCAAAATTATAGCACTAAAATGTTACTTGCTGTTTGTTTGGTAAAGCCTACTATCTAGCCGAAGTCCAGTATCTAGCCGAAGTCACATAGAAGGCATTATTACAGTCCGAATTCAAAGCAAGTGTTAATTAAAATCACACATGGACGTGGCGCTTGTTTAGCTAAGTACAAACTAAAGTATAAGTATCCCATAAATAAAAATAAAAAAAAGTAACTGACCGGTCAAGTGACTTATTGCACCCTTTCAATACGGATGCACTTACCTGGCGTTTTGCAAAGCTGTGACCTCATTGGCTAATGAATTTGAATTTGTCTGTCCACCGTGTTTTAAGTTAAGTAAGTTATTTGAATACTTAGTGGGCCTAAAACATCTGGGAAATACAACTTTTTAATTGAATGTGGTAAATTACACATGATATATGGAATATTTGGAACCTCTGTTAACATTTTAATATTAGTTAGTCAAATATGTATATTTATTTTAGTAGAAAAATATATTTCAGTCATGTAAATTAAGAATAATTTTTAATTTCATATATTATTTTTTATACCCGCTCATTTGGGTAGATACGGGTAAATACCGGGTAGATTGGGTAGATATGGGTATTTTCCCGGTATTTACCCGTCAGCGCCCATCTCTAGTGTTTAGAGATAAACCATTTTTCCCCTCACTAGCTCGGAAACACGTGTTTTGTCCTTTAATACCAGCGGGTAAAAACGCATTTTATCCACTAGTGGGTAAAGTAATTTGACCTTGAATAAAGTCAAATTAACTGCTTTAAAATTGATAAAAGTAGGTGAATCTACTAATAAAGATGATTTACCACCTGTGAAACTACTGGAAGCAGTGATAAACGCATTTTTTGCGTTGTAGTTTCCTCGCTATAGTGAGGGGAAAAGTTTTGTGTTACACTCGGGTGCAAATGTATTTTACTTCTCGTGTGTTAAAAAACTCGCAAGTTCAGGATTCTATTCTCGAACCACTCGCTTCGCTCGTGGTTCAACTATAGAATCCTTTCACTTGCTCGTTTTTCAATTCCACACTCGGCGTTAAAATACAACTTTGCCCCCTTGTATAACAAATAACTATTGTTGTTCATGTTTAGATATTTGTGAACATCTTGGGTACTATGATATGTCTACCTAATGGCGAGTGCAGAACTGTTCAGCCTAAGCTGTAACCATTAGTTAGAATATTGAGAATATTGGGTATTTCTAAAGATTTCTCTTTGTTTCCATTTAGGAAAGTCTTCATTGTTACAAAGATGGGTTTCAAGATATAGCTCGTATTACGACTTTATAACTTGGGTTGTAAATGTCAGACCGTTATTTAATACAATAAATTGTGCTGAATCTGATATATTACATCCTAGCAATATACCTAACTAGCTTTTGCCCGCGGCTTCGCTCGCGTTAGAAAGAGACAAAAAGTAGCCTATGTCACTTTCCATCCCTTCAACTACATATCTCCACTTAAGAAATCACGTCAATTCGTCGCTCCGTTTTGCCGTGAAAGACGGACAAACAAACAGACACACACACTTTCCCATTTATAATATTCGTATGGATGATATTGATGATGAAAGGTTGTACAGTATGGCCACTCCCGCTCCCCGCTGAAAGTGCCGCCCACCCCCTCTCGGTCGGTTACCTCACAGTTTACCGCCTGTCAAAAATGCGAACAATCGACCTGTCATATCCCACTTATACAGAGTGGGGCCTGTAACAAAGGCGAAGAATTGAACTCTAGGCTATTCTCCTTATACTGATCAACATTTGTTCGGCGACTTTTAAGAATAACTTGTATTTTGATTTTTATCACCCTTGAAAGTTTTTTCTAAGAGGTAATGTATTGCGAATTCTGTTAAGTCTAAAGTGTGACAGACAACGTCAATGACAACAATAATGGCGTACATTGAAGCTAATATTTATTTTGTATGAAAAATTAAAAAATTAAAGACTTCATAATTTTTAAAAGTCACTGAACAAATGTTGATCAGTGTAAGGAGAATAGCCTACAGTTCAATTCTTCGCCTTTGTTACAGGCCCCACTCTGTATAAGCATAATACGCGTTCGCCTAAAACGCGAACTTGGACTGTGTGCTAGGAACGCGCCTTTTTAGGGTTCCGTAGTTAACTAGGAACCCTTAATTATAGTTTCGCCATGTCCGTCCGTCCGTCCGTCCGTCCGTCGGTCCGTCCGTGGATAATCTCAGTGACCGGTAGCTCTAGAAAGCTGAAATTTGGTACCAATATGTATATCAATCACGCCGACAAAGTGGTAAATTAAAAAGTGGAAAATTTTTTTTATTAGGGTACCCCCCCTACATGTAAAGTGGGGACTGTTTTTTTTTCATTCCAACCCCAACGTGTGATATATTTATTGTTGGATAGGTATTTAAAAATGAATAAGGGTTTACTAAAATCGTTTCATGATAATATTAATATTTTCGGAAACAATCGCTGATAAAGGAAAAAAAGTGTGCCCCCCCCCCTCTAACTTTTGAACCGTATGTTTAAAAAATATGAAAAAAATCACAAAAGGTAGAACGTTATAAAGACTTTCTAGGAAATTTGTTTTAAACTTGATAGGTTCAGTAGTATTTGAGAAAAATGCGGAAAAATACGGAACCCTACACTGAGCGTGGCCCGACACGCTCTTGGCCGGTTTTCATATATTTGATCGCCAGTGTCCGAGATATGGTATAAGCATAATATATAAGCGAGTAAAACTATTGAAGTCACCTTATCCGATTCGTGTCGCATCCAGAGCTAATATTTGATGCACCTATTTTAAAGTTTGGATTGGCCTACCTTACGATTCTAAAATAACAAGCTGTTACCCATACTTGATGTGTCTGGTTCTATTTTAGTACTTAGCATTTAAGCAGCATTAAAATTGTCCTTCAACAATGCGTTGAAATCTTAATACTTACAAGCTCGAATGGAGTGAGAGACCGCAATACGCACGAGTTTTATAAATATCCAGCTTTTTCACGTGGCTTCGCTCGACAGAAAGAGACAAAAAGTAGCCTATGTCACTTTCCATCCCTTCAACTATCTCCATTTAAAAAATCACGTTAATTCGTCGCTCCGTTTTGCCGTGAAAGACGGACAAACAAACGGACACACTTTCCCATTTATAATATAATTCTCATAGTATGGATTTGTGAACTGTGTGCCTTTCGGCATTAAGTCCGCTATTGGTACATTGTTAAGTATTATATATATACAATAAAGTTTTAAGAAGGAAATAAATAAATTTAAAACATCCACTCTAAATTGTCATAGTCATAAATAATTTTTATTCGTTAAACAGTCAACATAATTGGTCTAATAGTTGTATCCATCTCTCGCGTTGAAGCTTGGTCGTCTTTGGTTGGTCCTCTGGGACTGTACTGGGGGGAGGTAAGCCTTGGTGGCTCCAGCAAAGCCTCGGGAACCAGATCTGAAGGCAGCGTTGGTGACAACCGTGTCTTCGTCGTTACCATCGTTGGCAACGTTGTTACCATTGAAGCTGTTACCATTGAAGTTGTTGTTGTCGAAGCTGTTAGCGCTGTTGTAGTTGTTGCTATTGTCGAAGTTGTTGCCACTGTTGTAGTTACCATTGTATTGGTTGTTGTCGTCGCCGTATTTGCCTTCGTTGTAGGAGCCTGAAATTGAAGACAAGATTTATTTATTACTATTTTGACAATAGTTGTATAAAATATATCTATTGCATTTACAGGTCTAAGTATCATTATTGCCACTAGGTAACAAGCTCTAGACATAAATAAAAACCGGTAAAATATCGATGGAATCAGGCGTTACTTTGCGGAAATCCATGTTAATCAAAAACTAAAACATTCCTTTGCTAAACTACGAATTTCTATTCGCAAAAAGCGGATTAGGAAAGGAATGTTCTAGTTTTTGATTGGTAAAACATCTTGAAAAGTTTTTCAGAAGTTAGGAAAGAGTCAACACAGTCAGATAATAAATGATCAACAGATGTATCATATTTAACAATTATTAATTTAAAAACATCATATTTAGCTGGTCCATTGACCTGAACCTTGGCATAACTTTGTCTTAGCAGTAAATAAAGATAATATTACTTAAAGAGAGAAAAGAGAATAGTCTCCATCTTACCATCATCATAGATGCCAGCAGCCTCATCACGGGCGTTCTGCTCCAGAGCCTTCAGGATCTCTTCCGGCACAGGGGGAGGGGTGGGGAGGTGGTCACCAACTGGCACGAATCCGTTCTGGTCTGCTGTGTACCTGTGGACACATCTTGGTTTAGAAATTTCTATAATTTTCTTTAAAAAAATACAGAGATTTTAGAAATCATAAATAGTAAAAGAGAAGATGATCACTAACTGTTTAAACTTGCTGCCCAGATTATAGTGCTTTCAATATAAATGTACAATATTTTAGAGTTCACAACGTGCAGGAAACTTGTGTCACTCTTGAAGTTACCTACAGATACCCATAATGTCAGATTGTATGTTTATCAAAGTGGTAAAAATAAAACACCTAAATACACCTAATCCTGTCAGATATTGGCCAAGAGTATTAGCGATTGATTATTTTAGTACATTATTTTACTTTAAAAAGAAGTTTGAAAACACATTTTTTACCTGATAGTGTACACCTGTCCATCATCACCAGTGTAAGAGTAACCGCCCTGAGCCTCAACTCCATTAGTAGCGACACCGCTCTCCTCAGCAGAAATGCCGTTCTCAGTTTCATAAGCATAGGAGTAAGTCTCTCCATCATTCTGAGAGTCCTGGCGGAGAATAGCAGCGTTCCTTTCGAAAGAGGCTTGAGGTCTTTCTGGACGGTCGAAGCCGTTTCCGTTGAAGGCGTTTCCGTTTTGGTTATAGTCGTTTCCGTTCTGGTTGTAGTCGTTTCCATTCTGGTTGTAAGCGTTTCCATTCTGGTTATAGTCGTTTCCAATCTGGTTGAAGTTGTTATCATTCTGGCTGAAACCGTTTCCATTCTGGTTGATCACGTTTTCGTTGTTGAAACCGTTTCCATGGAAACCGTTGCCCTGTCCGTTGCTGCGGCTATCAGGGGCTTGGAGGAAGTTGGACCCAGAAGAGGATTGAGCGTTGGGGGGGAGGTAGGTCCTGTCTAGCTTGGCGCAGCTAGCGCAGGCCACGACGGAGAGGATGATGAACTGGAAAAGGATAGAAAAAGTATTAAGTTTTTTCTAGAACTTTTTTAAGGAGCCCTAAGAATTGTTTCGTAAATTTATGATTATTTTTAACTGAAGATAAGGAGGATAAAGAAGAAGTAAGAGGCCTTTAGACATTTGGGTCACCACAGTAAGTTTTTAACATATAGAAACTTTCTATAGTGTTCTAAATGAGCAAATGTTGATATGTTACCGCACTTTTGACTTCTGTAGATGAGTGTTTATAACAGTTATGTAGTTGATATATTTTTTATAAAACACAGCCCTCAAAATATTGACAGACGTGTGATAACAGTGATGACTACTATTATCAAATATTTACACAAACAAAATTTTTTTTGTAAATAAGCACCTCACTTTAAAAAACACTTGTCTTGTCAGTAAACCGATCAAGTTATCAATGTAACTTGTTCTAATAAAAAACTACGCACCAATTTCATGTTTTTTGTAGCTGTTCTCAGTTGAGATCCGAATGATGTTGTGATAGCAATTAAAACATTGTACTATATTTATACCCGATCGATCTACTTAGAAATTGAAGATGTGGTCGAGGTTCGTTGTTGCTTAATCATGTAATACGCAAAGATGGACGCTTAATTGTTGTGGACGTGTTTATGCAAGAGGCTTTTAAACATTTTGTTGAGGAATCAACATTGATTCGAATTGGGGCGTTTTTATTCAAATGGGGTAAACATATTGTCTAGTATTTTACCTCTAACGCAGGCGTCGTCTAATACCATCATTTGGTGTATATTGAGCAAAAATCTTCGTTTGAAATAATTATTTAGCTTGAACAGCAGTTTAATCATTTTAAAATTAGTAATAAAAGTAGCTGTAAACAATAATATAAGTAGATGAATTTACAGTCAAGGACCATACTATGTATATTCAACATGAAGGCTGTTTAAAGTGTTTAGACTACAAAAATGTTTATTAAATATTTACCCATCTATTATTAATAAAAGTCCCTAAAGCCTATAAAATTATTGAAAACTATAAGCAGCCGTTTATTGTAAACCATGGCATACAAAGTTGTTCGTATAAGTATAGGTACAAGGGATCACATGGTAGGGTATGGCAAAAGGGTAAAGAAAGAGTTCAGATACAATTCTGGTATCCAATCCCGAGGCATCCAATTCTCTCATTTCTATAGAAATCATCACGTGATCACCGAGGCTCTGAAGTGTGAAAATATATTATCGGCCTGCTATATCCCGACCCATTCCACTATAAAAAAAAAAAATATTTAAGTATTTTGGACCACAAAATCCATACAAGGTTAATTAAATAACGCCTAAATACTATGTAAGATGCCTTAGTAACTAATTACAACATAAAAGTTATATTTCAAAATTAGGTAGGGAGAGGTGCAGGTTCGACCAGTGTTGCATATAGCGACTATCAAGCCTGCCCGCTATCGCACTCAGGATCTCAGTACTATATTAGAAGCAAAGTTCATAGTTTTATTGTTAAGTTATATTTTTTCTGTAAATTTGTTATTTATTTTTTAATTAAATTTTAAATTTAATTTTGACGATTCGAAAGAGGTTGTAAAATCGGTATTATGTATGAGCACACCTCGGACACTGGCGATCAAATATGAAAGAGGCGCGTTCCTAGCACACATTCTAAGCTCGTGTAGGTGAACGCGTACCATGCTTGTATGAGTGAGATATGGTCGACTGTTCGCGTTTTTGACAGGCGGTAACTGTGAGGTAACCGAGAGGGGGTGGGTGGCATTTTCAGCGGGGAGCGGGAGTGGCCATACTGTACGATAGTACTCTTTATTATACTGTGGTATGAGTCACCTTTTTGTAGTACATATTTTAAAAGTTAGTCAATAAATAACATAACTCTCTCGCATAACACCATCATTTGGCACACCCACGAACACTTCAATAAGCACGATCATCGATGCTTCCACACACCGGCCTTGCACTGAACCTTTTGACCGACCTTACACAGATGGTCTAATTTATGGCCAATTTGGACTAATACTTTAGATATAGTTTATTGTGACCATGCAAATGTGGACTAATTTACATCGTGGGCTAATTGGGCTGGTCTAGATACACGGTGTACTTTGAGGAATTGAGGTAACCGAATAATTTTAACAGCTTTGGTATTCGTAATCACATTTCAAGACTAAAATGTAATATATACTTTTCTGAATAAGTATTGCCTAAGTTTCAGAGTTATTGCCATTTAAAAAAATAAACTAAATATTATTACTAAAAAAATGATTTTTCGGTGGCGATATGAGAAATTATGAGAAATCTGTCTAACCTTCTTGATACATGTCAATAAGAGTGACGAGTAACCAATTGGATAAAATAACACTAAAAATGGTAAAAAAAAATTATCGCGTTCAACCCGTGGGAAAAATGGATAAAATAAGTTAAAAGAAAAAAGTTAGAATTCATTTACGAATATTTTTTAAGTGAAAATTACAGTTTCTGAGTGATTTCTTTTCACTTGGCTCGTAAAACATTTTTTTCTCCTTTTGATCTCATTAAACGCATAGTTAAAATATTTCGGGGTTCATCATATGACACCGTGTAAAGGTAACTGTGACCTTTTATATTTTATTGAGATTTGATGGACTGGTCCAGATTTAGATAGGTAGATAATTGTACCCATAAGTTTTATTGATGTTTGTAAATTGAGTTGTGAATATGATTTGTTTTTTTATTTATTTAATGATTGCAAACAAAGTGGGTGGCCTAGTTACGATGTCCATTAGCATAAGCAATATAAAATAACGTTTCCTGAAACAAAGACGTAATTTTTGATATTGACATCCCATATCCGATACATGCGTAGATTTAATATTTAGAATTTGAATCGGACCATGAAAGACAGATTGGTTTCGATTTCTATGACCCTTCAAATACCTAGTTCATGTGTTACGTGAATATTATATATTACAAATTAATAAATAACAGTCGTGAACAATTTATAAACAATTAAATAGGTATTCTAATGTCTAATCTGTAATCTGGAAAGTTGTAAGAGAAATCTTTTATGACAATGTTTTTATAGAATATTTACAACTATTTCCGTGGTCCCACACTAGGCGAGGCCTGTGTCATGGTGACCGTTCTACAGGAATTTCTACATAATATATTTAGGGGTATCCTATCCTTTAGACAATTATTACATTACAAAAGAAAAAGAAGCAAAAATATTAAAATAAAAACATGCAAAGTTCATACTAAACTAAAGACTTTAATATAGAATAATTCTCGGCAATTTTCAGGATAAGGGTACAACTTTGCATTAGCTGGGTCTCCCCAAACCGCTCGTTAGTATGAACATGCGTAGGTACGCGTGCGTTCAGCGACAACGACGCGTAAAGGCGTTTTCACATTATTCGATCCGATATCGGATGTCGGACCGATATTACAGGCGCATTTTGGATTTTTTCCATTGAAATAATTCCGACCTCCGATATCGGATCGGATAATGTGAAAACGGAATTAGCATCTTCATAGCATTCTAGCGAACGATTGTTGGTCGGCTAGAGCTAAACCTGCGTCGATATGTTTGAGGAAACCCTAACGGCATAGCCTTGCGTTTTCTAAATTTCCAATACATTTAAAGTTGTAAAAAAATCTACGCACAAAAATGTAATCTATTCAACATTCGATCAAAATTCCTTACTTCCAAGTACCTACTTCAATTTCGCGCGGTCCATAACTACCCACTAAACGACCTAAGAACTTATTACTCGTTCTCGATAATAATCTTTATAAATATATCTTTATGACATAGAATGGTAAAATGATAACCAGAGTAAGGACATATAGGATCTGATAGTCAAAATGCGCAGCACACTTGACCTACACCATTGTTTATTTTAGCTTAAATCGTTACATTAGTAACGTCAGATGAGTTGAACGCCTTGATAAACCAGAGGGCCTAAAATTATACTGGGTCTAAACCCTGAGGTCCCAATTTTTTTTTCCAAATTACCGTCTATATACCCCATGTATGTTAGCCGATTTTTTGTTGTTTTAAAATTAAGAATTTTTCGAATTTTTACCTTTGAGAATTTCGACTTGAACAATTTTAAATCTTAATTATTTTTTTTTTGCTTGATTTTTTTCCTGCATAATACCTACAACTATTGCTAGGTCCAACTAGGCATAATCTCTAATCCGAATGAGAACATTTCAAACGGATACTTGCAAGGGAATGTTGTCATTAAAGTATCCAGATATTTTCTGAAATATTCAACGACCGGTCTGGCGCAGTCGGTAGTGACCCTGCCTGCTGCGCCGCGGTCCCGGGTTCGAATCCCGGTAAGGGCATTTATTTGTGTGACGAGCACAGATATTTGTTCCTGAGTCATGGACGTTTTCTATGTATATAAGTATTTATATATTATATATATCGTTGTCTGAGTACCCACAACACAAGCCTTCTTGAGCTTACCGTGGGCCTCAGTCAATCTGTGTAAGAATGTCCTATAATATTTATTTATTTATTTATTTATTCAGAATGTTAAGCTCTCCAATTTGCACATTTCTAGCTAACACTATAAATAATGCTTATACTGCATCGCTCGACTCTGCTGTCTGCCGGAATAAATCCAAAAGCTACATTACATTGGTCATCAAAAGCCCGATTATCGCAAATTGTGCGAGCATAATCGTAATTTGTATCAATTGTTACGCGATGTCTATTCTAATAATACCCCAAGAGCTATCCGGTCTTGCTACTACTGGGAAAATAACTTAATTCTATAACAGTACTTTTTATGTCACCAAAAATTAAGTTTGATAATTTGGTATAGTTTTTTTAGTTAAGCCACCAAAATTTGTGACAAGAAACGTATAATATAATAAAAAAAAGATTATTTTAATTCACTAAAAATCACCTGTGTGGTGACGGGTTAAGAATTTCACCACCCCCTTTCTTCCCGTGGGTGTCGTAGAAGTCGACTGTGGGATATGGGTTAAATTGTGGCGTAGGCGAGAGGCTGGCAACCTGTCACTGCAATGTCACAATTTGGATTTCTTTCAACCCCTTTTTGCCAAGAGTGGCACTGAATGAAACTTAGTAGTTCATGTGCTCTGCCTCCCCCTTTATGGGATACAGGCGTGATTATATGTATGTGTATGTATGTATGTACTAAAAATCAGGCGAAAATGGTATCAGGACTTTTGTTTTAAATTCGACTACTTTAATTTATGACCTTTATAACACATTAAGAAACCACCTATTTTTGTGAATGATACTTCGTAGTAGCAAAAAGCGGAGTAATTAAATTAGTTATGACACAAGCAATAAAAGGACAAGTGAAGTTATGGTTGTTTTGTATCTACATTATGTGTTGAAACACTATTTCTACTGAAACCACCCTAAAAACAAAACGGAAGTTCAATATTTTACTAACTCGGAATAACATTCAGGGCAAAAATTATATCAGCAAAAAAATTGGAACAGACTTTTCGTTAAGATCAAAATAAAGAAGAATAAAAAATAATCCACCTTTAAATGCACGCCAAGAAGCGCTAAAACCTGTACTGAAAGAAGTATTTTCATATTTTTCATTTACCTACAAACTCTACTATTGACGATGTCATTTTCTGCATTATTTCAAAAGTTAGTTATTCATTCGTATTTTCATTACATCGCGGTATAATAATATATTTCGCCATCTTTACTATCGCTTAAATAGCTCAGTTATAGTAGCGTAAGACGATGGGCGCGCTCCTGACCTGGCCCCGTAGCCGAATGGCATTTCTCCGACGCCAAACGAAAGCGATACGCCGCTGGCTCTGTCACGCCAATACGCAAGCGCGATAGAGATAGATAGGGTAAACGCAGCTATTAACGCCCCCCTTAAGGAAATTTTACAATAGGGTCTAATTATTAAGTATACACGTTGTTCAAACATTTTATTTTCCTATTATATGTGATACTATGATAATTAAAAAAGGTAAATATTGTGTTACTTGTACTCAAATTAAACATTATGATATTAAAAATCTATTTTTAAATTACCGAGTCGATTGCTACCATTAGCGACCCATAAAAATGCATATGAAGCTATCAACGATTTTTAAGCAGCTATTACCGATTGTGTTATAAGTATGAGTAATTACCTGAACGCCCAGCGAGTACACAGTACAGCAACACCTAGTATAGTGGCATAGTCCACAGGTAACGGGTAATTTATTAAGGCACGTATTTAACCGGGCGACTAAATAACCATAGAAATGGGTATCAAAAATAATAGTTTGGCGACTAAAATGGGGCCTCAAATTATTTCAATATGAGGTAGCATTTTAATGTCATTACGGCTACGGTTTATTCAGACGCGAGTACCAACTATTTATTTGGCAACTGGATTATTATATTGGAAACAATTTAAGAGATACAGTTTAATCGGAAAACGGCTATCTATTAATATAAAATATACAGTTCTTTTAAAATATTTATATAGCAAATTAACATAAAAAGTACATTTAAAATTTATACATCGGCACTCATCACCTGAGCTGTCATTTTAATAAAAAAAAAGAATTCTTATAAAATATAATGGTCGACAAAATATTATACTTTATGGGTAAGAAATTAGGTGTTTGGGAGTGCTGGCAACTTCGATTCTATACAATGAATTTAACTTTTCATGATGTTTACTCTATCGAATCTAAGGCCGGTCTTACGCAGTCTTAACATCACTCTGAAAGATTCATTTTTTTGGCAGGAAAACCTTACTCAGAATATGCCTTTTCATAAATTGTTCTGCAGATTTTATAATATCGAATCTTATGCTGGCATAATGTTAATGAGCAAAATAATCTTCTAAATTAAGAGTATTTCCGTAGATTCTTGTTTGCATAATATTTAGGCAGTAAAAAGTTGTCCATCTTCTTCCTATTTCTGTTTTGATAATGAGTCTTGTGTGTTGGGGATGCAAGATACCTAACACTCCTCCTCGCTTCGCTCGTCGTCGTACCTAACGGTGCCTCTGGGCACAGTATAACAAAGAGTACTATCGTACAGTATGGCCACTCCCGCTCCCCGCTGAAAGTGCCGCCCACCCCCTCTCGGTTACCTCACAGTTACCGCCTGTCAAAAACGCGAACAGTCAACCTGTCATATGTCACTCATAAAAGCATAGTACGCGTTCACCTACACGAGCTTTAACTGTGTGCTAGGAACACGCCTCTTTCATATATATTTGGTTGCCAGTGTCCGAGGTGTGCTCTGGGACTGTATTTCATTTCCTTTTTGCTATTGTTGTTTTGTTCATACAAAGTACCTAAGAATTAGGCCATAGCTTTGGTAGGACTTATATTCTACTAAAAAAATAATCTAACCCTAACCCACTTTTCTGCTAGCAGAAAATAATTCTGCTCTTGTACCTACCTCCAATATTATACTATACGATTATCACGGTATTTTTTTTCAATAGCATGTCGGTGGTAAACAAGCATACGAACTCAAGGGGTATCATATGCGCGTTACCGACCCATTAGAAGGTTATACACTCCTTTTTACTGTGTACTTATTATAAAATGATATGGTACGCGTTCCCTTATAGAGATATTTAAATACTACTCGTGGTTTACGGGTCGCAAATACGATGTTTGAATAGAATAGAATAAACATATATTCGTGAACACAGGCAAGACAAAATACACATAATAACAACAAGATAGAAAGGAATGAAGTGCCACGAAATGGCCTCACCTCAGCGAGTTGCTGGTGACTTCCAGCGCTGATCTTCCAATGAGACCATCGGTACGTAGCAACCATCAACCCGTTTTCATAAAAAAACGATTTTATATGTGTTTTAAAAAAAAAAACATACTTCCCATTATTTTTTTTAGTTGCCTCCGCAATTTAAATACTACTTCAAACGATGAGCTAAGTATAATTATTTAGGTGCTAACATCTATATGACTACAAATATTAAAAATCTTACGCTTTACAATACTAGGTGCCAATTATTATTTTAGTCGCCAAAGTATTGTTTAATGTTCTTCGGCAATATTTTTGTCGCTTGAAATTTGCTGCCGTTTTTTTAATAATAATGATGCTTAATATTTGAGGCTCATATATTTTTTTTGTCGCCACAATATTAAAACACAGCCAAATTATATTATTGTATGCCCGACCTAACTTCCCGTTTAATATTTTAGTTGCCCGGTTAATTATATGCCATTTATTAAAAACATGTTCAGCATTGTCATCGAAGATTCATTTCTATTGTTCCTTGTACCTATTCCTACCTACTTTTGTACCTATTCATATAACATTTTTCACGTCTATCATGCCCACTAAGAAATAAAACAAAATGAAATCACAAATCAAAACAATTATATATTGTGTTATTTTAAACAAAACAGTATTTTTCAAGCTTAGAAACAACGTAACTACTTATTTAGGAACGATCGGTCATACCTTCTCATGGTTTGTAATAGCGATTTCTATGAGTCGTTGAAAGAATATGTAAGCACTAACGTAAAATGTATGACCGACCCATATTAAACAACATTATTATTGTTATTTTATTATTGTTGTGGCTACTAAACACTTTGTTATTACGTGATATTCAAAATTTTTGACATAAAATCAGTTTTTATGGGTAAAACTCCTTCACAAACAATGTCTTACACAATATCCGTTTTCCAAAAATATTGTTATTTTAGTAAACTTTACAACGTCAAAAGAAGAAAACTAAGTACAAATGTGTATGTCGTTAATAGCTTTTTGAAAAAAACTATTATTTGGGTCTCAAATAATCTATAAACATACTTATGTTTCTAAAGAATAATATTGTAAAAGAAAGAAAAAACTTAACATGACGTTATAGTCATTACCGACCTATGGGTCGTTGATAGCTGCTACTACTAAAACTGATGAAGCTATCACCGCCCAAATTTAATTTCATGTTTTATGTATGTTAATGGATGTTTTTTAACAAATCGTGATAATCAATCTATAATTTATAAATGACTGAATATAATTAACAACAAAAGTAAATGTAGAATAGTCAATTGTTAACACAAACGTCTTAGCCAGATAAGTCAAATCCTTACTTGAAAGTGCAAGCGCCAGTATGGAATGTCCTTCTTCTTCGGTACCCACGACTTGATTGACGTATTATTATGATTTCTCGAACTACCACTCAAACTAATGTAACACTACCCTGTACTCAAGAAATAAACGCTTTTAGAAAATAACCTACCTACCCTCACGTTACTAGTGGCAACGGATAAATGCCGAATTACTTATTAGATCGGTAATACCTTCCGATTTTCGATGGAGCGTTAATAGCTGCGTTTACCCTATCTACTAGCGCTTCGTTTCGTGAGCGTTTCGTGAGCGATTGTGCCATTCGGCTAGCCACCCTGGCCCCGTAGCCGAATGGCATTTCTCCGACGCCAAACGAAAGCGATACGCCGCTGGCTCTGTCGCGCCAATACGCAAGCGCGATAGAGATAGATATCTACTAGCGCTTCGTTTCGTGAGCGTTTCGTGAGCGATTGTGCCATTCGGCTAGCCACCCTGATGTCGTGGGTTCGATCCTCGGCAGTGGAAATCTTTTTTTCTTGTTATTATTTTTTTATCTTTTATACCCTTTTCAACCCTCTCTTTTTAAATATTGATTTTTTAGTATTAGATTTACAACCCATTTCATTGAAATTTTGTTAGACACATGTAATGCAATAAGTTTAAAAATTGTCTTTCAGTATTAGTATTGATTGAAGGTAACCTAAGGTTCAACATCGTTCCTACTAACCGCAATACTCTGTCTTAGCTAACCATCGCTAGACGTTATGCCCTTGTAATTTCCTGCATTATTTCAAAAGTGACTCATGTGTTCAACCGCATTTTCATTACATCATGGTATAATAATATATTTCGTCGCCACTACTATCGCTTAAATAGCTCAGGTTGTACTAGCGTAACGTAAAATGACGGACGGTCCTGATGTCGTGGGTTCGATCCCCGGCAGTCGAAATGAACTTTTTTGGTTTTTATTTTTATTTTATTTTTCTTTTACCGCCTTTTTACCCCCTTTATTTAAAATATTGGTTTTTTTTTGTTGTATATAACATTTTATTTAATGCTGTGAGTAATTTAGGTACAGTCAAGATATTTAATTTCCTAGCCATTTTAAAATGTTATTAGACACATTGCAATAAGGTCGAAAACTGTATTTCAGTATTAGTATTGATTGAAGGTAACCTAAGGTTCAACATCGTTCCTCCCCGCAACCGCAATACTCTGTCTTAGCTAACCATCGCTAGACGTTATGCCCTTGTAATAAGGATTACAAATGTACAGTGACAGTTGTCCGGTATGACTCATAGATTTATATATTATTAAGCTAGATTGAGTTGTTAGGCCAAAAAGTGTGTCCACATGAGAGGGTAAAGTTGGGACTGGTGTCCCTCTCGCACTTATTGCCACTGTCAAAATTATTTGAATGACGTCATCACTGTCATTATTTGGGGATACCAGTCAATATTCAAAGTTACTACCAAATCTATTTACTAATACCGAATTAAAGGTTTTTTTTAATTGCGCAAATCTTTGGTTTTATGGCTTCATAATAATGACTTACCAATTCGTTACAAGGTATTAATATCCTTGCCTCGATATAATACAAAAATAATTTAAGAAGTTTATAAACTTAGTTAGCATACAGGTAAAAATACTACTACTATAGTAATCTCTATAACACTGGTCACACGTGCGAGAGGGACACCAGCCCCAACTTTGACCCTCTCATGTGGACACACTTTTACTAGTCTGATAAGAACGCCTTTCTGCACCGGTGATAAAGTTCAATTTAGTATGGTAAAAAAAGAGTGAGCTCAGTCCCTATTGAAAGTCCATGGTATGACTCAATGAAAAATTGGCTAAATAGTAATCAGAAAACAAGCAAAAAGGGTAGAATATATTTCTATAAATTATTTCTTTGAGTTACATTAACAAAATGAATGTATTATACATTATAATACTCGTTGTAATTGTATAGATTTAAATAAATAATTTTATTAGTTCAAATTAATGACCGTCAAGGAACAAAAACTATTGAGTCGCTATTAGACCGTTTTCACATTATCCGATCCGATAACGGATGTCGGAAGGATATCAATAGAAGAATCAAAGATTCCGCCTGTAATGTATGGGATATCGGTCCGACATCCGATATCGGATCGGATAATGTGAAAACGCACTTAGGTCTACATTTTACACTTTTTAAAACCAAGATTAATTAGAGTCAGTTGTATGGTCGGTATGTAGTGTAAATAAAAATTCGAAAAGTCGTAGGTCCTTTCTATACTTTTTGCTATATATTTTATATTTCAATAGGCAGGCTTTTGTACCCATATTACAGTACTTTCAATATGTGCTATCCTATAATTAAATTTGAACACTCGCGTAGACACTTCTAATATTATTTGAATGGCATTACCAACATTAAATCTCATTTTGAAAATAAATTTAAAAAAATATCCCACTATCAGATCAGAGCCACTGGTATTTTAAAACAAATACCTATAATAAATAAATCCGATTAACCTTTGGGTTGTCTGCTGTCGAATTTAATTATTTTCATAGAAAATATTTTAATTTGTATCCTTCCAGCTCGAGATTCTTGGAAGCCCTGTAAATTTTTCTTTGTGACAACAAGATATGACATTTATTTCAGGAAATTTACACATACATACATTACATACATTTATTGTAATAAACGGAGTACAAGTGACCAAGATAAAGATGATACAGTAGGGTATTTTTAAAGTTTATGTAATGAAGAAGTAAAATTGCGGCCTTTTTTAGGTATTTCTATTTATGGAATAAATTGGAAATATCTAATACATACATACTTATTATATATTGGTAGCGGCTCCATTCGTTCAATATTCGTTCGCAATTTATTTTGACATATAAGTCATTTGAGCATATTATGACAAAAGGTATTTTGATAAAGAGTTTTTAGTGTGTCGCAGTTCCATTTGCAATTTTGATACCTAGGTCTTTATACACTAAGTTGGTTATGGCATGAACGATTTTTAAGCAGATAAGAAGTTAACGTTATTAGCATCAACAAGAATGTTATAAATGCAATTTAGACCCAGATTTTCAAAACATTTTTGTTATGAATTGTGCGTCCTTGTATTTAATGTCATTGCAGTAGCTTGTCAACTTATAATATAAATAAAACATTAAAAAATGAATTAAAAAAGCTGTAATATCTACGTATGCGACGACTGAGATTTGAACTCGTGACCTGTGGCTTGTAAGTCTAACGATAATCGCCGGGGCTATACCTGGCCGTGACATATGGGTCGAAATTAGACTTTGCATAGCTTTCGCGTGTTTGTAATAAGCGTTGCTTCAACGATTCTGAAGAATGGAAGAATACATTTCACAAGATGACGGAGATCTGTCAAATGGTAGAAGAGAAAAACGTGAGATAGATGTATGTACTGACAAGTATATACTCTTTTCGACGACTGTCAAATCGCATGCCTAAAATAAATATGTAATTTTTTTAATTACTTTGGACTTTATTATCGGTGGAAAACGTCTGTTTTTAATCTACCTAAAATATTACTTATGTAGAAACAGGCATGTAATGAGGAGGAACACTCAAAGGATATGACAGATGGCGCCACCCTATTAGTCCGTGAGACGTGAGAGCGAGAAGCTGATAATTGTTTTTCTCTCTCTCGCATATGAATGACAGTGACATGCCTAGACTCTTGCATAGGCGCCGCCTGGCGGGGTAAAATGTCAGTGTGCCTCCTCATTTACGTTAATTGGTAATAGAAGAACAGAATAAAAAGCATGCGACACGGCTCATCACCTACTCTCGGCCCAGCTCCACTGGCGTGGTGGTTTGCCATATGGATTCCTAAATGTAAGACACTAAGGTCCAAACCAAACCACGCAAAAAATGTAAATATATTATTAAATTAAAGTATTAAATAAAGGTCAAACTTATTGGGTGGATTATCATGCTGTTAATATTGTTAAATAGGGACAATAAAAGTCAACCTCGTACTATTATCTGTTTCGAATTTGCCCGGTCAAATATTTAGATTTTTTTATTTCCATATAAATATGTTGGTGGTTTTTATATGTTAAATATCTGAAAAATTATGTGCTATTCATTTCTGCTTAAAAATATCTGTTATTATATCAGCTCTAGAGCACGTTAGACAAAATTCAAAAATTCTATATCAATAAAAATAGTCTTATTTCCCGTCATATGTTTAGGTGGCTTCGGGTTGTAAACCTTAAAACTGATTTTTTTCTACATGTTTCCACCATTAAATTACTGTTAGGTATTTTGCTGAAAGAAAACGCTTATTTTCTGGGCGTAGTTTTTTTTAATATCTTCCATTCCAAACTATTGGTGGATTCGAAAATATAGGTTTTTTAAATTGCGATTAAGCGCTGTATATGAAATAAAACTACTGTTATAGAATTATTTTCAAAAATATCGTACCGGTCTTAGGCTATAACTTGACGAGGCCGAGTCAGTTTTTAACCCCCGACGCAAAAACGACGGGGTGTTATAAGTTTGACGTGTCTGTCTGTCTGGTTGTCTTTGTGTCTGTCTGTGTGTGTGTCTGTCTGTGGCATCGTAACTCCCGAACGGATGAATCGATTTGGATTTAGTTTTTTTTTTTTCTGAAAGCTGAGTAAGTCGGGGGTGTTCTTAGCCGTGTTTCATGAAAATCGGTCTATGTCGCGGTTGGGGGTTTTTTCAAAATTTTAATTAAAAGTAGGTAAGACAAACCCACTACCCACCTGCCACCCCATTTTCTAGATGTATACCCACTAGTTTCTAGGGGAATAAAAATAGTATCAACGATAAAACCTTACTCCTCTTGGATTAAATTTTAGGAAATAATCTGATTCATACTTCACCAGCGTTTTAAATGTCTTGTTAGACCGAGTCAGAGCTTCTGCCCCTTCACGTGAGCACCGGTCACCTGTCAGAAAATTAGGCACCTGACGCTCCATTCTGACTAGAATACTCATCTTTAACTAGAATATAAAATCCAGATATCAAGAGTAGTTTAAACCTTATTGGCTCCTACGAGTAACAATCAATCGCCGACGATCGCACAAGCGATGAGAATAGCACGGCGCGTGCGCCTACTGACAGCCACTTCACTTAGATAATGAATTTGATAAGGTAAAGGTTTAGCCTATCTTCCTGATAAAACTGACTGACAGATAATACTCTGTTGTCTTTAGTTCCCTGGGGGGTTACCATGACGTGCTAAAGCCGTTCAGTTTAGGTTGAGAGAGAGGGACGGAGTTATGTAACTGATATAGCTGTGTCCCTTTCTCTCAACCTAAACTGAACGTCTTTAGTACGTCATGGTAACCCCCCTGTTGTCTGTCTTTAAAGATTAGAGTAAGGGTAGCACTGACGAAGCTTTTATTGCCAAGATTTAGGGTTAATTTTTGAGGCACTTGATGAATGGATAATAAATGTCAGTGAGTAAATCAAACATCAATTTAAGTAAATGTTGCAGATTAAATAAAAAAAAAAAAGTACATAGATTACTTCGATGAGATGTAGATTTTCAAAGAAACTCACTTAATTTTAGGTAATTTCTGAAAAAAATTGAATTCGTCTTGGCCTCGTTTACTCTTTTTCAAAACCTTATAATAAAAACCGACCAAGAGCGTGTCGGGCCACGCTCAGTGTAGGGTTCCGTAGTTTTCCTTATTTTTCTCAAAAACTACTGAACCTATCAAGTTCAAAACAATTTTCCTAGAAAGTCTTTATAAAGTTCTACTTTTGTAATTTTTTTCATATTTTTTAAACCTATGGTTCAAAAGTTAGAGGGGGGGGACGCACTTTTTTTTCCTTTAGGAGCGATTATTTCCGAAAATATAAATATTATCAAAAAACGATCTTAGTAAACCCTTATTCATTTTTAAATACCTATCCAACAATATATCACACGTTGGGGTTGGAATTAAAAAAAATATCAGCCCCACTTTACATGTAGGGGGTACCCTAATAAAACATTTTTTTCCATTTTTTATTTTTGCACTTTGTTGGCGTGATTGATATACATATTGGTACCAAATTTCAGCTTTTTAGTGCTAACGGTTACTGAGATTATCCGCGGACGGACGGACGGACGGACGGACAGACAGACATGGCGAAACTATAAGGGTTCCTAGTTGACTACGGAACCCTAAAAATGTAGTCTGAGAAGAGTTTTCTTTAAATTAGTAGCGCGACAGAGCTAGCCTGCGTTTTGATCGATACGTAGCTTCAACGATTGTCACTTTGTCTAGGCTGGCAGATCACTTCCAACCATCTCGAGTAATTAGCTTCTTTAGTGGCTGACTGTACTACAGTCACCGGCATAAATAAGTGATGATTTCTGTACCTTGTCGCTTTAAATCGTTTGACAACTTCGTATGTCAATTGTCAACTCAAACAAGACGTTAATGTGACAAAGTATAGAAATCATCACATATTACAGCCGGTGACTGTACATTGGTATTATTAGAATTGATAGAGATATGACCAAATACTATGTAAACTCTACGAGTTATACGTGCAGCTTGGTGCAAAAGCTGGCAACACGCGATACTAGCGCCTCTAGCGGCATGAGTTGATCAGAATAGTTTAGTTCATACAGTTTAAAATTAAATAAGTCACACACTCTTATTTCTTTATTTTATTCCGTCTAAAAATATTAAAGTAGATCAAGTAATCGCATTTTGTGTTGTTTTACGTACTACGCCTATACTGACAAACTACTTTGAACAACTCGTACCGCTAGATGGCGCTGCTAAAATCGTTGCCGCTTCATTGCATGGGAAACGTCACAAGCTGCACGTATTGTTAATATAGTATTTGATATGACCCTGATCAGTGATTAATGACTAGTTATACTGAATGCAAATCTCACTTTACTTGTCAGTAAGGATAAAGGAGATTTAAGGGGTTGTCTATTGTTTGCCCGACAGTCATTTAACATAATATTCATATGCCCGAATCTAACTTGCCTGAATTTCATTTGCCCGAATGATTTGTTTACCATAATAATTGTATGACATACTGGTTGTTTATCCGAACATTACCTTCCATAATCATACAATGCCATACTATTTGTTAGCCATATTATTAAGTGCAATAATATGGTTTAATATAATATTCGAACGCCATAAGCAATTATTGCCATATTAATTGTTGCCCATATTATTACCTAACCTACTTTCTGATAGCAGTTTCATTTTCCATGGGGTCACAGTTCTAACCTAACCTAACCTACTTTTCAAGCAGTTTCATTTTCCAGGGGGTCACAGTTCTAACCTAACCTAACCTACTTTCTGATAGCAGTTTCATTTTCCAGGGGGTTACAGTTCTAACCTAACCTAACCTACTTTGCAAGCAGATTATTTTTCCAGGGGGTCACAGTTCTAACCTAACCTAACCTACTTTCTGATAGCAGTTTCATTTTCCAGGGGGTCACAGTTCTAACCTAACCTAACCTAATTTCATAGCAGTTTTATTCTCTAGTACTTCTAGTAGTGTCGTCTCTGTGATAATTACGCATTTCGATGATTCTGCCAAATCACATTATGGAAATTGACTTTTCTGGTCGCTAATTTGGATGACAAATGATGGTATGGAATGTGGTAATTACTGATTTCGATGATTCTGACAAATGACATTATGGAAACTGACTTTATGGGAAACAAAGTTTCTAGCACTTGATTAATATAGTAAACAATGATTATGGCATAAGATGTTATGAGAAACAATATTATGATTGTTGAATAGGGTGGCAAATAAAATTATGGCAAATGAAATTCTGGCAAATGGGGGTATCCCGATTTAAGGAGGTATCAGGTTGACAGAGTGTATTAAATTACCTTCATGACTCGATATTCGATTCCTCGCCGGATTATTTTCCTTAGAATGAAGGTTTGTGTTTGACCTTAGGTAAGTTCAAGTTAATAAGCCAAATAAAGAAAGAAAGAAAATAAAATATTTTATCTGCAAACACATCAACATAAACGATACCAACTAACATTAAAATAAAGAACAGACTATGTGTGTCAGCAAAAAGGCTCAAGCTCAGCATTGTGATTTAGCACGGGAGCTGCAGCGCTAGTGATGTGCAAGTTGCGGAAACATTCCAAAAAAATCTTAAATATCTTGAAAAATTCACGAAACTTTCACGAAAAATAAAGGGAATTTAAATTTATAAAATGGAAAGTTTCCATCCGTTCAATTGTCCATACAAAGTATGGAAAGTTTCCGAAGTTTTCCTATGCGAAAATTTCAGAATTTTGGAAACTTTCCGTCGGCACATCAGTATGCAGCGCTGATTTTCAACTTGCTCCTTGTTGGTGACAACTGACCATACATATAAGTTTTGAAATTAATGAAAACATAAAAAGCTAACAAGCGCTGCTGAGCATTTCTTTTTTTTTTGCCACTTTTATGAAGTGTGATATTTTTGAAAAAAATATGCTATTTCTACTCAGAATTACTAGCATTTTCAATCCTAGTAGTTAAAAAAATTGTCCCATACGATTTTTTTCTTATTTTGTTACCATTTTCCGTACATGTTGTACATTATGGGGTAACAAAAGAGGAAAGTAAAAAAAATGTATGGAAATTCTGGGACACTTTTTGTCTCCCAGTGAGATTGAAAGTACTCGTGATTCTGAGTACAATTGACCTAAAATTCCCTAAAACAATAAAAAAAAAATTATTGGCAAAAAAAAGAAATGCTCTGCTGCTGGCCTAGCGGTAAGAGCGTGCGACTTTCGATCCGGAGGTCGCGGGTTCGAACCCTGGCTCGTACCAATGAGTTTTTCGGTACTTATGTGCGAAATGTCGTTTGATATTTGCCAGTCGCTTTTCGGTGAAAGAAAACATCGTGAGGAAACCGGACTAATTCCAATAAGGCCTAGTTACCCTTCGGGTTGGAAGGTCAGATGGCAGTCGCTTTCGTAAAACTAGTGCCTACGCCAAATCTTGGGATTAGTTATCAAAGCGGACCCCAGGCTCCCATGAGTCGTGACGAATGCTGGAATAGCGCAAGGAGGATGATAACAACATAAAAAGCTCTTAAAGACTTCTTCTTCTTCTTAGTCGTATACTCTTGTCAGAGTAGTCGTGGTCATTGGGGTCGTTGTGCTGCCTTTTTAATGGTTTCCCGCCATATTGCTCTATTTGCAGCGTTCCGCGCGCAGAGATTTAAGGGTGACCCGGTGAGAGCCCTCACTTGGTCTGTCCATTGCATTGAGGGGCGCAGTCTGGGTCTTGTACCGCCCACTCTTCCCTGAACAACAAGTCTCTCTATGGCGGAGTCTTCCCTACGTGTAACGTGACCGAAATAGCTAAGGGTGCGAGAGTGAACGACATCTGACAGTCTTTGTTTGACTTTGAGCTCCTGAAGAATAGACACATTAGACTCTTAAAGACTACAAAATACCTAACTGCCGCTGCCACTCCACGAGTAGGTTTATCGTTTATCGTTTAATCTCTAAAAGGTACTCAATGATATGAGTTAGTTTTGAGACTAAGCTCCATACAAATTTAACCCATGGGTCAACTTTCTTTATTTATTGATTTATTTATTTATTTTTATTTATTTATTTATTTATTTATTTATTTATTTATTTATTTATTTGTTTATTTGTTTATTTATTTATTTATTTATTTATTTATTTATTTATTTATTTATTTATTTATTTATGTATTTATTTATTTATTTATTTATTTATTTATTTATTTATTTATTTATGTATTTATTTATTTATTTAATCTTTATTGTACACAAAGAAAGACAAACTTATAGTACAAAAGGCGGACTTAATGCCAGACAGCATTCTCTACCAGTCAACCTTTAGGCAAAACAGAGATATTGTGGGCGGTGATATTACTAAAACTTTACATAGTTACCTACATAAGAACTTTGTAATATGTAGCTTAGTTTTAAAATCAACAGAGATGTGACTTAGGCAATAGAGTTCCTCACCCCTGTCTAAAATAGTACATTACGATACAAGTGCGTAAAAAAGGAAGTTCGAAACGAGTGGCGATAAATTAAAACACGACCGAAGGGAGTGTTTTAAATCAAATACAAAATACAAATACAAATAATTTATTAATAAAAACATAATTGTACAGTGATTGTTCTTAAAGGCTAAGAATACACGAGTTACAATACAGATGGTGTTTTTTTACGCACTAGTGCGAGAAGTGGTTCATTATATGCCAGGTCGAAACTTCGGTGGCTCATCTGTACTGAAAAACGTCGTACGATATACGTGCGAAAAGGAAACTTCCTTTTTTACGCACTTGTATCGTAATGTAACCTTTTAACACTTATAATTATTTTTATCTTAGTTCATTCTTAGCAATTACACAGTATCTACTGTATAATTATTATTGGTATGATAAAAACAAATCATTTCAAACAAGTAGGGCAGATAACTTACTGGGGGTTACCATTACGTGCTAAAGCCGTTCAGTTTAGGTTGAGAGAGAGGGACGGAGCTATGTAACTGCTATAGCTGTGTCCCTTTCTCTCAACCTAAACTGAACGTCTTTAGTACGTCATGGTAACCCCCCTGTTTCGTAGTTTTCTTATTAATGAGCCCGTCCGGAAAAGTAATGACTAGGCACCAGTAGCATTTACCAATAGACCACCTGGATGAGTTCAATAGCCTTGCAACCGAATTGATATGGACGTATTTATAGGTACTAACGTCTACGATTGACTTACTTTCTATACCTAACTCCAAACCTTCAAGAAAAGAGCGTGGACCCATCTTAAAGTCCGGCAACGTACCTCCAACCCTTCTAGTGTTTCGAGTGTACATGGGCGACAGTGGTCGCTTACCATCAGGACCAGGAGACATGTCTGCTCGTTTGTGTCCTATCGTACGAGTACTCTTATAAGTGAGATCCATTGAAACTCCTGGGGGGTTACCATGACGTGCTAAAGCCGTTCAGTTTAGGTTGAGAGAGAGGGACGGAGCTATGTGACTGCTATAGCTGTGTCCCTTTCTCTCAACCTAAACTGAACGTCCCCCCCATGGTAACCCCCCTGATTTATTCAAAAAGCTGTGTTTCCTAAACGTCCCGATTATGATTATAATACGATCATCACCCTCCTTGATCAGCCTGGGGTCCGCTGTGATAACTACTCCCAAGATTTGGCGTAGGCACTAGCGAAAGCGACTGCCATCTAACCTTCCAACCCAAAGGGTAACTCGGTTTTATTGGAATTAGTCCGGTTTCCTCACGATGTTTTCGTTCACCGAAAAGCGACTGGCAAATATCAAAGAACATTTCGCACATAAGTTCTGAAAAAGTCATTGATACGAGCCGGGGTTCGAACCCGCGACCTCCGGATTGATAGTCGCACGCTCTTACCGCTAAGCCACCAGCGCTTGTTGTTGTGATTATGATACAAATGATTGAAAAGAGGAACGTGACATACAAATTCAGCAATTTCAGCATACAACTTACGGCTCGATCCGAATCACAATATACATCTAATATAAACTCTAAATACGATATGGACCGGATATGTCACTGTAAAAATTATTTTATTATTTACTAAAACAGTTAAGCGGTCCTTCTCTTAAATGCTCAATTCTTGGAATTTTCGCTTTCGCTTGCATTTTTAGTTCGGTTTGATTTATTCTCTACCCGAAGACCTTTAGTGGAGGCAAGGAAAAAAAACAAGACTTTCATACCTAATGTGAGTAGGCCTATTATTTACAAATTACAAACACATAATAAAACACGCCACTTGAAACAAAAACATAACTGAATTATCCTTTTTTACAAAACGCTACGCTGTTTCATAACAGTCTCATTAACTATATCATAATCATATATAAACTGAGTAATTTGTTCAGCAATATGATTACCGACATTAAGCCCTCTTCACACCATCTCAATTATCTTTAACTGACCATTAGATGTTACATTATCTGCCTTATTGCGTGTGGATAGGGTGTAACGATTGGTCGCAAAAATAAGTGAGGTTATGGTCAGAGTTTATGGAAAGAAGTATGGTATCTTTTACAGTGTCAATGGTTCTTGCTAGCGTTGCTTAAACCTCGTCCTTTATTCATACATACATACAATCACGCCTGTATCCCATGAAGGGGTAGGCAGAGCACATGAAACTACTCAAGTTTCAGTGCCACTCTTGGCAAAACGGGTTGAGAGAAAACGAAACTGTGACATTGCAGTGACAGGTTGCCAGCCTCTCGCCTACGCCACAATTTAACCCATATCCCACAGTCGCCTTCTACGACACCCACGGGAAGAAAGGGGGTGATGAAATTCTTAACCCGTCACCACACGGGCATTATTCAGTATCTCTAAAAACGGTATTGAGTAGCGATGAAAAAGGCCGGAAAATTCCCGTTTTTTTTTTTTCATCACATTTGGTTTTTTTTTCAGAAATTTATAGAAAAAAACCGCGAAACTTTCCGCTCTTATTTTTCAAAAAAAAAACTATTGAATATGAAAGAAATTTGTCATTGTTTGGACGGACACATACCAGAGATAGAAATCGATTATTGCCAGAGCGACTTTTTAAGTTAATCTTTATTCGGGCGAATTTTGCACCTACAAACGGGCTACACCGAGGATATGGAAGCAGAAATGACTGAAGTACATACGGTCAAATAAATTATGTAGACCACAGGATTTACCATTTTTTTTGGCTCTCCTCAAAGGCTATCCTGCCACACGAGTTTCTACTTTTTTGTGAATTTCCCTACCACTTTTCTTCCACTTTAGTCTAAAAGCAGTTGAAGCTAAAAAATTGCCCCTACCCCTACATAGTAAACCTTTTATATGAACACCGGGTTTTCATATTATTGGCTAAGCCACCTGTACAGGGCCTATAGCCAAGAGTATAATCGTTAAAGCTCCGTAACGACTTATATGCAGTTACGCAACTGTCTAAGAAAGAATTCTTACAGAGACTTGGTTAACTAAGTACGACTGATTTTACTCATACATATATCAACGACTAAATACGGGACAGATAAAGCCTATACAAAAAAGCGTACCCCTAAAATGTATGGGCCTTTTAGGCTTAAACCTAAATGGTGCCTGGAAGTGGCCAAAATCATAATTTTCACGAAATAATTTTGCGTGTTTTTTTTTTATAAGTTAAAATGACATGCTCCTTTATTTTAATATCATGATAATAATATTACGTCAATACACATTCTAGCAGTCGCTTTCGTAAAAACTAGTGCCTACGCCAAATCTTGGGATTAGTTGCCAAAGCGGACCCCAGGCTCCCATGAGCCGTGGCAAATGCCGGGATAACGCAAGGAGGATGATGACACATTCTGAAAAAAAATACATTTATAGGCATCATCAGTGTAGTTATGATCTTATGATATTATTCGAACTTCGCACTGCTCGTAAGCTTGTTCTAGCTGTCCCACATCATCGTTCTAATGCCATGTCCAATTCTTTCACAGTGCAAGCCGTACGCCTCTGGAATGATTTGCCTCTTGACATACGACAGGCCGAAACTAAATTTACATTCAAGCGCAAGCTGCGAAAACATTTTGAGAAGTATTAAGACTAAGTATATTTAGAGCAGGTATATATATATATATATATTTAAATGTATATGTATGTATATATGTTATATTTATGTAAATCTATAATATGTAATTTATATGTATTTATTATTAATATATGTATTTATTATAGTTATTAGTGTCTTAAATAGGTAAATATATTTACATAAGTCCCTATTTTTTTTTTCTATAACGTAGTCCAATAAAATCAAGTCTTTAGTGTTCTTTACATATCCCGCACCTTTTTTTGGTCTTGTCTGTTTGGCCTAAAGGTTGACTGGTAGAGAATGCCATGTAGCATTAAGTTCGCCTTTTGTAACTGTATATTTTTACTGTGCAATAAAGTTTAAATAATAATAATAATAATAATATATAACAATAACAACTACCGGAAATATATCCTGAAGGACGGTACGGTCGACATTTGTCGGGCATGCCGCCGTCCCGGAGAGTCACTCAGGCATATTATTTCCGGTTGTTCTCATCTTGCTAACGGCGAGTACTTGCACAGACATAATCTCGTAGCCAGGATTATTCACCAGCAACTTGCTCTTCAATACGGCCTTGTGGACCGCGAAGTACCGTACTACAAGTACTTACCTGCGCCAGTTCTCGAAAATGGTCGTGCCACGCTCTATTGGGATCGATCTATTATCACTGACAGGACTATTGTAGCCAATAAGCCTGACATTGTGATAATAGATCAACTGCAACGCCGGGCAGTGCTCGTTGACATCACCATCCCCCATGATGAGAATCTCGTGAAAGCCGAGAAGGACAAGTCCAGTAAGTACCTAGACTTGGCTCACGAGATAACCGCCATGTGGGATGTTGATTCAACGATCATTGTCCCTATAGTCGTTTCAGCGAACGGTCTCATAGCGAAGAGTCTCGACCAACATCTTAAGAGGCTCTCGCTAGGTGGCTGGATCAAGGGCCAGATGCAGAAGGCGGTGATCTTGGACACGGCGCGTATAGTCCGACGGTTCCTCTCTCTGCAGCCCTAACCACCGGCAGCTTGGGCCCTGCCCCGCTGCTGGCGGCACCCTAGGTTAGGTTTTTTATAATGTGTTTATATATTTTGTATTGTTTTGTGTGGTTTGTATTTTATGTGGTTTTGTATTTTACTTTTATAATCATATTATAAAATAGCCTAATCTAAGAGAAAAGATAAATAAAGGAAATAATAATATTATTTAATTGGTGGCGCCACGTGGCGCTAAAAAAATGAGGTACCTGCGATTCTTAGTATGAAGACTGTAAATCCTATATAAATGATCCTTGCCTATATGAAATGAAATGGAATCTTTATTAGTTTGAATATGGTAACAATGTAGGTCTTATGGCTAAGTTTCCATGCATATTCAACCTGCAGGCGTGCAAATTTTTAACATTTTAATACTTATAAATGGAATTTTATTTATTGATATATAACATAATAAAACATTAGGGACATAAAATTATCTTACAATAAAACTAACTATTAAATCTAAAATTAAACTTAAAATAAATCGGTCTTATAAATTGAAATAGATATCATAACCGAAAGAAAAAAACGACAAGACCCACTGGTGGCCTTGCCGCTTTTTCTTTTGTGTATGATATCTATTTAGATTTATTATTTATATATAGTAGTGTGACTACTTGAGAAAAGAACAAATATTCAATAAAATAATTGGATTAATTCCCTAGTTGTTTTTTAATACTTATTAAATAATTTATATCATACACATTTAATAAAAATAAATTTATTATTATTTTTTATTTAAAGGTTGCGTAGCATATCGCCGACATACACTACTTTTTAGGGTTCCGTAGCCAAAATGGCAAAAACGGAACCCTTATAGTTTCGTCATGTCCGTCTGTCCGTCTGTCCGTCTGTCCGTCTGTCCGTCTGTCACAGCCGATTTACTCGGAAACTATAAGTACTACAGTGATGAAATTTGATGGGAATATGTGTTGTATGAACCGCTACAAAATTATGACACTAAATAGTAAAAAAAAAAAAAAAGAATTGGGGGTGGGGCCCCCATACATGTAACTGAGGGATGAAATTTTTTTTTTCGATGTACATACCCGTGTGGGGTATCAATGGAAAGGTCTTTTAAAATGATATAAAGTTTTCTAAAAAACATTTTTCTTAAAGTGAACGGTTTTTGAGATATCAGCTCTCAAAGTCGTAAAAAGTATGTCCCCCCCCCTCTATTTTTATAACTACGGGGTATAAAATTCTAAAAAAAATAGAGGTGATGCATGCTAATTAACTCTTTCAACGATTTTTGGTTTGATCAAAGTATCTCTTATAGTTTTTGAGATAGGTTGATTTAACTGTAATTTTGGCAGGTGTATAAATTGACATAATAAGTTTATTATATTTGCTGCTACGGAACCCTTTGTGCGCGAGCCCGACTCGCACTTGGCCGGTTTTTTAACTCTGATAGCCCGAAGCACACTTACATCTCCCGTGTGAATCTGTGGTGAGTTGGACACTAATTACACAGTTTTTGTAGACTACCATTATTTTTGACTATCGGTTAAAATGTCAGGGCAGCTAATACGGTGGTGTATTACCAAATTGACAGCTATGAAGTCTGACATGTTTTGTAAACCAGGATGTCTCAATTACTTAGGTTTAAATTTTTTTGACCTTAATAATAGTTTCCTGGTTAAATAGGGTTTTTCGACACATTAACATGGTTTAGTAATTATCATGGTTATTTGTAATTTTTTTATTCCTTTAGTTTTTAGGGCATTTTAGAACAACAATAACAGCGCAAAAAAAAAATTTTTTTTGATATGTATCTATGAACTTAAATATTTGATGTGCTTTTGATTATTCTTGTCTTCAATAGCAATAGACGACCGGTCTGGCCTAGCGCGTAGTGACCCTGCCTGCTACGCCGCGGTCCCGGGTTCGAATCCCGGTAAGGGCATTTATTTGTGTGATGAGCACAGATATTTGTTCCTGAGTCATGGATGTTTTCTATGTATATAAGTATTTATATATTATGTATATCGTTGTCTGAGTACCCACAACACAAGCCTTCTTGAGCTTACCGTGGGCCTCAGTCAATCTGTGTAAGAATGTCCTATAATATTTATTGATTTATTTATTTAATGATATACTAATTTCATTATACTGAACACACTGCGCTAGATTAAGTAAGAAAATATTTAAAAGTGCATATGTATTTTTATTTTTTTATACAATGGTATGAATTCAAGGTAAAACAAAGGAGGTTTAAATAAAAAAATGTTTTCGCTTTCGAAAATTGCATAATTTAATTCCCTTCTATCACATAGTGACAAAACATTAAACTTACTATGTACAACATAAAACTACGTACAGAGTAACTTTTTTTGTTTATTTTCTAATGCCGTACTAGTATTCATATGAGCTATCATCCTTTGGCTATTTAGTATTTGTATCCTTCTTCAGGGCTGAAGCTAGGTTTCTGCTGGGGTCCTTTGAAAGATTCCTGGGGTCTTTGAGGCTGACCCTGACCTCTGGGAGACTGGGAACCGGGGAAACCTTGAGGTCCTTGCGCCGCTGGGCGGTTAGCTCCAGGGAACTGCCCTTGGGCACCAGGGAAACCAGTCTGGCTTGGAGCACCAGGGAATCCAGGCTGACCTTGAGAGCTTGAGCCAGGGAAAGCAGATTGAGGTCTTGAGCTAGGACCCTGAGGCCGGGATTGGCTGCCGGCGTTGAAACCGTTTTGAGGTCGGTTGTATTCATATCCGTCTTGTTGAGTGTTGCCCTGACCTCTCGGGCTTTGCGGACCCTGAGGACCTCTCTGAGCTGGGGAACCTTGGGAAGGCTGGTTAGATGGACGGTTCTGGCCAAAGGTAGATGGTCCGCGGCTAGGCTGCGATCCAGATCCAATTTGGTTCTGGTTGTACTGGGTAGAGCCCTGACCTTGGCCTCGGGGACCTTGGGGACCTTGGGGACCTTGGGGACCTTGGGAACCTTGGGGACCTTGGGGACCTTGGGAACCTTGGGGACCTCGGGGACCTTGGTTGAATGATTGAGGAGCTGATCCTTGGTTACCAGGCTGACGCTGCTGAGGCTCGGGAGCCAGGTATTGTCTTTGGTTGGAAGCTGGGCCGGACGGCTGGTTTTGTCCAGGGAAGGGTCTATCTTGACCTGAGGGCTGGTTCTGGAAAGGTCTGGCCTGGTTCTGAGGGCCGGAAGGCTTGAAGGGTCCAGATGGGATAGCGTTGGCATTTCCATTAGGCTGACGTCCCTGATTCTGGGGCCTAGAGTAGTCATAACCAGCCTGACCGCCGTTTTGACCCTGAGCACGTTGACCAGAGAATCCTTGGTTACCATTGAACTGGGTTTGAGGTGCTTGGCCAAAACCTTGGGTGGGACGGTTGAAACCGGTCTGTCCAGCTAGTCCAGCACTTCCTTGGGTCGAGCCCTGGTTGAAACCGGTCTGAGAACCAAAATGTCCAGAAGGTCCCGCGGAAGCCGAAGGTCCGAAGCCGTTGGAGCTGGACTGCTGGGCTTGGTTGAAGGTGGGAGCGTTGTAAACGGGGGCGTTGTCTTCTTCGGGGTTGTAGGCACCTGTGAAGTTACAAAAATTCATTAGTAATTTATAAACACCTGATCTTAAATTAGGATGAAGACGGAATCCTATTTTGGTTATGAATTATGTAAAGTATCTACCTACTACTATGTGTACCTATTCGACACATAGACAGGCAGACAGACAAGGAATGTATTTTTCAGTTGTCACTCAAATAAGCATGTGTATCATTATCAGAGTCATTTTTCAGTTGTCACTCAAATAAGCATGTGTATCATTATCAGAGTCATTTTTCAGTTGTCACTCAAATAAGCATGTGTATCATTATCAGAGTCATTATTTTAACCCCCGACGCAAAAACGACGGGGTGTTATAAGTTTGACGTGTCTGTCTGTATCATCGTAGCTCCCGAACGGATGAACCGATTTAGATTTAGTTTTTTTTCGTCTGAAAGCTGAGTTAGTCGAGAGTGTTCTTAGCCATGTTTCATGAAAATCGGTCTATGTCGCGGTCGGGGGTCTTTTTAAAATTTTAATTTTGTGGTTATATGGTATTGCCTAAAGAAGAGAGTGAGATTTTTCATTTGATACAAAAATATGTAGTATCGTTTGCAAACGTTTCTACATGATAAAAAATAAGTTGAGTGGCCTTTGTCTAAAATTTTATTTGACCCTATTATTTGTGTAATCGCAGATGCTACTCTAAAACATGATTATGCGCATTCTCAATGCCTTCTCTTTGTAATCAAATGAACACAGACAGACTAAGAACAATAAAGTCAATCAAATTTAGCAAGTAGAGACAACTCTTACAACACCCAAGTATGAATTTACTTTTTGTTTCATTTATTAAAATCACAAGGTTTTTTAAACTCTTGCAACACTTTACAGGGTTAATATAGGTCGTACAAACAATTTTTAATATGGATTGAACCTCAACTACGGATCACGCGAAAAAATGGCTTTTCATACTTTTTATCAACTTTGATCTCAGGGAGAGTTTTTTTTTATAAAATTGCCGAATAGGATATTTATAAATATAAAATTAAAAATTATAAATATTATAGGACATTCTTACACAGATTGACTGAGTCCCACGGTAAGCTCAAGAAGGCTTGTGTTGCAGGTACTCAGACAACAATATATATAATATATAAATACTTATATACATAGAAAACATCCATGACTCAGGAACAAATATCTGTGCTCATCACACAAATAAATGCCCTTACCGGGATTCGAACTCGGGACCGCGGCGTAGCAGGCAGGGTCACTACCGACTGCGCCAGACCGGTCGTCAAAATTATAGTAACCTTTTAAATTAATACAGTTAACCAATAACTTTAGGCATCCTGTATATTTATTTTTTCAAGCAACATGGCTTGTTAATCTCTAATAGCTTGATTTGTACCTAGTTTGATCAATAAATGATTTGGATTTAGATTTAATTTATATAAATATTTCATTCAACCAAAACTGAAATTTTTAACACACCCATGCCATTATAGGAATACACTCATTAGAAATAATAGTTCCAGTATATGACAACAGATGGCAAATTGCTATGTTACCGATGTTGCAAATACGTTTTGTAATGAGACTCGTGACGGACGGAATCTTCGCATTTTACTGTTACAAGGGAAGAAATCGTGAGGCTAATATCATTTTAATGTACTAATAAACATTGAGAATTAGACGCGGCTGACATTAAAATTATTGAAAAAAATACATTCGTAAATAGTTGTTCGGATTTTAGGGCGATAATACACGAATAAAACTAGTTGGTGTCGAATTTATGATAACACACTTGAAAACCCAACCATTAAATTAAAATTTTGATTTCGATTCGATTTTCATGAAACATGGCTAAGAACACTCCCGACTAACTCAGCTTTCAAACAAAAAAAACTAAGTCTAAATCGGTTCATTCGTTCGGGAGCTACGATGCCACAGACAGACACATACGAAGACAGATAGACAGACACGTCAAACTTATAACACCCCGTCGTTTTTGCGTCGGGAGTTAAACATACGTTCGTAAATAGCTCTTCGGATTTTAGGGCGATAATACAAGAATTAGACTAGTTGGTGTCCAATATATGATTACACACTTGAAAACCGAAGGTTTTTTTGAAATCTCACGGCCTGGAAATGTATTAAAAAGTAGCCAAAATTATTCAATCTCAAAAATAAAAAATCTATCTAATCTAATCTAATCTATTTAATCTTAAAAAGTTCATCGTATGTTTACAAGTAAAAGCTTACAGCCTTAGTGCGTTTTCACATTATCCGATTCGATATCGGATGCCGGACCGATATCCCATACATTATAGGCGCCATCTTAGATTTTTTCTATTGAAATCCTTCCGACATCCGATATCGGATCGGATAATGTGAAAACGGACTAACACAAACTTATTAAGCCCTATGACTCATAAACAAATAAAAACTGTGTTCATCACACTAATAAAAATGCCCTTTCCTAGATTCCAACCTAAGACTATCGATTTCATAATAAAAAGAGTGAATACCGATTAAGCCAGATCGATCGTCAAACTACATTACTACCTCATCTTCCTTGCGTTATCGCGGCATTTGCCGCTTCTTTTGGGAACCTTGTCCCAAATCCCAAGATTCGGCGTAGGCACAAGTTTTACGAAAGCGACTGCCGTCCAACCCAAAGGGTAACTAGGCCTTATTGGAATTAGTCCAGTTCCTTCACGATGTTTTCCTTCACCGAAAAGTGACTGGCAAATACATATCTAATAATATTTCGCACATAAATTCTGAAAAACTCATTGGTACGAGCCGGGGTTCGAACCCGCGATCTCTGGATTGAAAGTCGCACGCTGTCCCCTCTAGGCCACCAGCGCTTCACTACATTAACTACCTACTAATTTATAATTGCAACTACCCATAACCTTAAACATCAAGCAAAGGGTTAAAATCTTTAACCCTTTGCACGTAAAAAAGAAGGTTATTTATATTTACTCCTTTCAATGCTCTTCCTTGATTGATGTTTTAATTAGAAACAATTTAATGTGCACGTTCATAATTAAATCTACACGAATTTTTATAACCATCGGAATTCATTTTTTACGATTGGAATTTATATGAATCACGCATTTGTATGTAAATAATTATGTCAGTTATTTTACTGTTTATCAGGTGACTAGCGTGTAATGGATAAAATTTAATTTAATATTTATACACGAAATTCATGTTTAAGTAGTATCTAAACATTTTCTACCAGTGCTTTACGAGCATATTGGATAATATGATCTAAATATTTTCAGCCAGGAATCATCTTTTTTTAATGATCATTGTAAGTCTGCTATAAATATATTTTCCCCTCACTAGCTCGGAAACACGTGTTTTGTCCTTTAATACCAGCGGGTAAAAACGCATTTTATCCACTAGTGGGTAAAGTAATTTGACCTTGAATAAAGTTAAATTAACTGCTTTCAAATTGATAAAAGTAGGTGAATCTAGTAATAAAGATGATTTACCACTTGTGGAACTACTACTGGAAGCAGTGATAAACGCATTTATTGCGTTGTAGTTTCCTCGCTATAGTGAGGGGAAAAGTTTTGTGTTACACTCGGGTGCAAATGTATTTTACTTCTCGTGTGTTAAAATACTCGCAAGTTCAGGATTCTATTCTCGAACCACTCGCTTCGCTCGTGGTTCAACTATAGAATCCTTTCACTTGCTCGTTTTTAATTCCACACTCGGCGTTAAAACACAACTTTGCCCCCTTGTATAACAAATAACTATAAAATTTACCTTTTATTTTAGTTTTGTGGACTTACCCCCTTATTCATAAACGTGCTCTAATCAAGCCGAAGCCGATGAAGTTCGTCTGTCCTTTTCTATCACACCAACACGTAGGAAAGGGACAAACGAACTTTATCGGCTTGATAACTTTAAAGTACGTTTATGAATAAGGGGGTAAGTCTAGTTCTCATACTACCTACCCTTAAAGATCTCAAAAACAATAGCTCGTACTAATTATCCAACAACAAAGAATAAGCTCATTCGCAATTATTAGGTACTTATGTAAACAAAAACAGTAAGTAATACATATTTTTAAATTAAAGAAAAAATGGAAAAATTCACACCCCCTACAGAACTCGGACCGCAATCCAATAGGTTCGCAGGTTCGAGTCCTGCCGGAGGTGTGTTTTAAATTTTTATAAATATGCAGTAAAAAATAAGAACAGTAAATCTTACCTTCTTGAGTTCCAGCAGCAGCAGCCCTCGCGTTCTCCTCAATGGACCTCAGGATCTCATCAGGGATCGGGGGAGGCGTCGGCAGGTGGTCACCCTGGGGCAGGTAGCCGTTCTCGTCAGCCGTGTACGTGATCTTGTAGAACTGCCCATCATCACCAGTGTACGAGAAACCACCCTGAGCCTGGACACCATTGGTTGCTACTCCGGACTCCTCAGCAGAAATACCGTTCGAGGTCTCGAAGTTGTAGGAGAAGGTTTCACCATCATTCTCGTTATCGTATCTGAGGATTTCAGCGGTCCTGTCAGCGGCCGCTTGAGGACGCTCAGGCTGCTGGGGTCCGTTAAATCCAAGCTGGGAAGAAGGAGGTTGCACGCCAGAGCCAGTAGGCTGGAAACCCTGAGGTCCAGCTTGTCCAGAAGGACGGCCGAATGAACCAGCGTTGCTGCCAAATCCAGATCCTGAAGGTTGATTGGATTCAGGTCCGAATCCTGATCCAGAGGGCTGGTTGGAGCCACGTCCGAATCCTGATGATCCAGCATTGCCAAATCCAGAAGAACCAGATGGCTGGTTAGATCCAGGACGCCCAAATCCAGATGAGGCTCCACCAAAGTTACCGGCCTGGCTAGGTCCACCCTGAGACCCTTGGAATCCTGGAGCCTGCTGTCCAAAGCTCTGACCAGGGGCACTTAAGGACCCTGGGCTGCCCCCAGCTGTAGCAGCACCAGGTGGTGGTAAATACGTCCTATCCAACTTCGCAGCATAGCCGCAGGCTATAAGGAATAGCACTATAACCTGAAATAGGAAAAAACAAAAGATTTTCGTGAAAAGTCTGAGAGGTCAAGATTAACCCCTTTATCAATAAAAAAGTCTGAACTGATTAGTCAAAATTTTTTTGTCCCTTTCTCAAATATACATAAGTCAACATGACAGAAAGGGACAAAACAATTTTTGACCAATCAGTTCAGTACCTTTTTTATGAGTAAGTCCGTTTTCACATTATCCGATCCGATATCTGATGTCGGAAGGATTTCTATGGAAAAAATCCAAGATGGCGCCTGTAATGTACGGGATATCGGATCGGATAATGTGAACACGTACTAAGGGGGTTAGTCATTTTGTGAGTAGGTCAAGATTGTAACTACATAAATAAATAATAGTCCAAAATTGTAGACTAATTAAAGAAATTAAGGTTTATTTCTTTATATTATTACTTAAACTGTTAAATTACCAGCTTCATGTCTAAGCTGAGTGGACGGATGGGTTCGAATGTGCTCGTCTGTCTGTTCTCGTCGTATTTATATGAAGTAAAGTCGTTCACTGCAAGTTACTCAAAGCTTTACTCACGGTCCTAACCTTTGACTGCCGAAGATTCCTTGTTAAGAGGACGACCAGCTTCGCAGAAATAGTAAGTTAATTATTGCGATTAATATTTTATGCGAGCATTAAGTTTTATTAACTGAGAATATTTATGTAATTTATAATTAATGTGGGCATTAAAGACAATTTTAAGCATTAAAGTTCAGTATTTTTTATTTAATGTAATTTAGGATTGAAACTCATAATCGCTATATTAATTCAACTTTTAATATCTCAAGAGTCTAAAAAAATATCTAAGCATAGTTTTGAAGTTTTTACTCTTATGTTAAAATTATTAGAGAATATACAGGTCACACTATGCATACACCAATTTTCACAGGTCAGCGGGGTAACGCTGCTAGCGTGATGGGGACCTTTGGACCCGGCATGGCACAGAACGGGTTCTTTTAGGTTATAAGTATGTATAGTTTTTTTTTCTTTTTCAAATGTAATGATTGTATGTGAACTTGTACGTCTACATAAATAAATTTATAATTTTCACATGTTAACGGCCGAATGTATTAACGCTCTGTATCTTCATTTGTAACATTCTATGTATCATAAATACTTGTGAATAAATAAAATGTAATCTGATCTAGCATTATTATTTTTTACAATAATCTAACCACAAAATGAAAATTTTGAAAAAACCCCGACCGCGACATAGTGGACCGATTTTTATGAAACATGGCTAAGAACACTCCCGACTAACTCAGCTTTCAGACAAAAAAAAACTAAATGTAAATCGGTTCATCCGTTCGGGAGCTACCATGCCACAGACAGACAAACAGAAAGACAGACAGACACGTTAAACTTATAACACCCCGTCGTTTTTGCGTCTGGGGTTAAAAAAGACACTTGCTAAAAAAATACACATCGTTCGTCCCCTTAACAGTTGCATGTGTGCGTCGTTTCAAAACCTCCTGATCGATATTACTCCGATAGACTAATTATTTGCACGTACACAAGTGTGTGTGTCTGTGTGTGTCCATATTAGTCCGATAGACTAATTATTTGCAAGTCCACATATTTTTTGTGTGAGTGAGTGAGTGTGTGTGTGTACAAGCTTTCTGCGTATAACCGGGGTCTACATTCTGAGACATCTAGTTTAAATAGGCTAATTTACTTACCTTCTAGTCCGGTTGTGGACAAAGTGCGGCCCGCGGGCCATGTGCGTCCCGCGAAAGGATTGTATCTGGCCCGCCATCAGTCCTTCAAATAGTGTGGAATATAGCTAGCACTGTATTGTCCCGGAGCTGTAAGTTCCTCTTTTTGACACATGACACCGTCCACAAAACGTAAACTCGCGAGACCTAAAGAAATTTTAAATAATATCCTGTAATAATATTTACAAAAATCAAGTACTTAAAAACAATATGTCGCTTACTTTAAACATAATCTATCACATATTATATTTTTGCGTATCTTAGTTCTTAGTGGGTATTTTACGATATTCGTTTATCACGCAGCATTTACTTATTATGTCATTTATAATTCATTTTTATTTTTAAACTAGTGCTGTGACAGAGTCTGCAATTTCGATTCAAATGACATTTCAGTAAGTTGATAGAAATCGTATATTTTATAATATACTATACTTTTAAATACAAGTAAAATAATACAATAAAATTAAATAAGATGAAGAACAGGTTTATTAATAATACTAATGAACAAACCAACCCCTATGTACAAGGAGGAGCTTAAACAAAATAGTCATGATCAGACCATTTTGTTTAAGCTCCTCCTTGTACATAGGGCCTAATCGATTCAACCAATTCGTAAATAATCGCTAGATTTGGCAAACGATATGTCTTAGCCACATTGCAAAATAGTTCAAAACAAATGCTTCATAAAGAGGAACTTACAGCTCCGGGATAATAGTAATAATTCATTTTTGATGTAAATCTGGCCCGCCTCTAAAATTCCTTCATATTTTGGCCCCCGATGAAAAAAGTTTGCTCACCACTATTCTAGTAAAATCAACTTATTTTTAAGAACTCTTTTGATGGTCTTAAAGTTATTCTTTGTGGTCTCGATATAAACATTTTATCTGTAAGTATCAATTTTATATATTGATTTGTGCATTTAATTATATTACAGGATCATCTTCAACCTAAAGAATAGACCCCCGGATCTTAAGCAAAATTACGCAGGGGTCATACATTATAAAAATTAAAAGCACAGGGCAATATAACGTGCGTTAGGCAAAAACTTTGACGACCCGACAAGAGCAAGGTTGCAATTATGTACAAACAGCATCGCATTATACTAAACTAGCTTTGGCCCGCGGCTTCGCTCGCGTTAATTGGAAAATTGCGGAATGCTCTATACAAACTTGCACCTCTCATTTTAGGGAAGTGGTGAGTTAGAAATAAAAAGTAGCCTATGTCACTCTTCATCTATCTTAAATAAAAAATTTCGAAATGCTCCATACAAACTTACAGTTCCCATTTTAGGGAAGTGGGGAGTTAGAAAGAGACAAAAAGTAGCCTATGTCACTCTCCATTTCTTCAACTATCTCCATTTGAAAAATCACGTCAATCCGTCGCTCCGTTTTGCCATGAAAGACGGACAAACAAACAGACACACACACTTTCCCATTCATAATACTTTATTATATTTTCTTAATACATATATTAGGTTTAAAATAGTTATTAAATAGTACGTGCATTGAGAGCATGTTGTGCAAAAATGCGAACAGTTTAAAATCGGGGTTTAAGTGTACGGTGAGGTCAAATCTCTGGTTAACCCGACGTGCAACGACTGTTATGAGGTTATAATTGAATAATTTGTTTTTGACGTGATATCATAACATGTGTACTACACAGGTGTATTTATTTAATTTACATTTTTAAGATAACAAAGGTACATAGAGTTTGTTCGTCGTGAGGAAACCGGACTAATTTCAATAAGGCCTAGTTACCCCTCGGGTTGGAAGGTCAGTGCCTATGCCAAATCTTGGGATTAGTTGTCAAAGCGAACCCCAGGCTCCCATGAACCGCGGCGAATGCCGGGATAACGCAAGGAGGGTGATGACTGATGATACATAGAGTTTGAGCCTGTGTGGTGACGGGTTAAGAATTTCACCACCCCCTTTCTTCCCGTGGGTGTCGTAGAAGGCGACTATGGGATATGGGTTAAATTGTGGCGTAGGCGAGAGGCTGGCAACCTGTCACTGCAATGTCACAGTTTCGTTTTCTTTCAACCCCTTATTTGCCAAGAGTGGCACTGAAGCTTTAGCAGTTTCATGTGTTCTGCCTACCCCTTTATGGGATACAGGCGTGATTGTATGTACGCATATACAAGAGTTTGTTCGAAAAAATAAGAGTCGTGGAATGTATTGGACCCCATACATAATTATGTAATGTAAATATTATTACATCTAACCATCTAAAACTATAATAGGTTAATAGTTCGCCTTTGTTATAATCATCTTCGATCAGCAGGGCAATTGCGAAACTGACAGCGGCGGTCAAATCTCGGCCCGCTCCGTTTTTTCCTGACTTCAATTCAAAATAGCAAAGACATATATATATATATATATATATATATATATATATATATATATATATAACTCCGTATAGACAGATAGTCTAAGAAAGAAACGTGCCTCAGTACCATCAAAGAGGATCGAGTATTATAGAGAGTTACTGTCGAAGTAAAATGTGTAATCATAGTGCATAGACTGCCATCTCTTGACACAGGCTTAAAACTTTTTTTTTTGTTAAACATAGGTCTTTTGAACCTTAGTTTTGACAATTTGGCCCATATTCTTAGCTTGATATGTTTTAAAATGTCAAATATTAATATTAGCGCCATCTAGCTGAGCGTATCCCAAAGGTATAATGCCATCTAGGTCACCGTACCTTTTTCTATTATTAAGCCCCCACTTTACATGTACGGGGGGTACCCTAATAAAACATTTTTTATTTTTGCACTTTGTTGGCGTGATTGATACACATATTGGTACCAAATTTTAGCTTTCTAGTGCTAACGGTTACTGAGATTATCCGCGGACGGACGGACGGACGGACAGACAGACATGGCGAAACTATAAGAGTTCCTAGTTGACTACGGAACCCTAAAAATGTACACATATATATGAACTCGACTGTAATTTAGTAATTTATTTGAAAACATATTTCAATGACATTACAGATAAATCCAATAATATATTTAAGTTGATTGGAATTGATTACTGAGTTACTTCATTTGTTTGTCGGTAGTTTAATTTGAATTACCTTAATGAATAAATTAAACATAACTCGTAATAATTGTATCAAAGTTCTATGTATCGTATACGCACAAGAGGGTATCTTGCAAGCGCCTGTTGACCGCAGAGAACAAACAAGTCCAGCTAACAACATTTGCCGTTGACCGCACTTTTCGTTTAAACGCAGCGCTGTACTTAGTATACGGCCCAATTCATGAAAACTTTAAGATAGATACGATACAGGTCAATTCTCCATACAAAACGCTCTCGACTATTTCCTCCCGGGTGTTTGAAGATAGAGCAATGATTTTTTCAACGCAGATTATTGTTATTTTTATCTGTGTCGGACCGTTTTGATTTTTTCGCAATTTTTATTTTAAAAGACGCTAGTGCCAACCAAAAATTTCTAAAAACAGCCTTTTCCAATATGGCTCAAAAGAAGGTGTGATACTCAAGATCGGTAACAATTAGCCAAAAAATCTAAACGGTCTGACACAGATTATTTCATTGTTATTCAGATTCTCAAATCTCGTTCCGTTTAAATAAGTTTTGAAGGAGGAAACAGTCGAGAGCGGGACCTCGATTTTAAAGATTTTTTCGCAATATCTTTTAACCGAGTTGTTCTTAATGGACATTTTTTTTCGATAAATCTAGTTAATAATAACACTAGTATATTTAACTGAAATTCCCAAATTGAAAGGGAGACTCCTTTCCATTTTAACATTTTCGCTCCCGTAGCATCTTAATATCCGTCAAATATTAGCTCTCTAGATATGGGTTGGCTGTTATGTTGTCAGAAATAAATTTCTTCGTAAAAATCGTTATTATTATTGAAAAGGATACTTACAAAAGATTGGTTATCGTATCAAAAACGTATTTTTAAACACTGAGATATCCGATTCATATCATATCTAGAGCTAATAACTTGCTTATATCTTATACATACACATCACATACATACAATCACGCTATTATGTAATAATGAACTTGTCTTTTCATAAGATTGTAAGACGTGAAATACTATTATTTTTTATATATTCAACCTTAAAGTAGAAAAGTTTTTTTTAGACCCAGGTTTGTGCTTAAGCGACACAATTAGAGTTTTACGTCACTACATAATAATTTATTGTAGTGACGTGAATAAAAAATAATCAAGCCTATAGCAGAATGGATTTACCCAGTTTTGAAGTTAAGCGACACAATTAGAAACAAACCACCTAAAATGATCGCGTTCGACCCGTGTGTGACTTTAAAAATGTGTATACAAAACGCGATGATTTAAAGTTTAAGCACCTAAAATTGTTCACAACTATCATATTAATATTGTCTTCGGTTACCGCGATAGTTACTCATGAAATAAAACTATGGAAACGGATTAATTATTATTCGCGCGAAGCGTCTGGTTGAGGTAACTGGTGACCGAAGAGCTGGCGACTTCCTCGCTCAACGTATCAGCATTGCGATACAGCGGGGAAATATCGCCAGTATCCTTGGTACAATGCCTCAAGGGCCTATTTTAGACATTAGCTAGCTTTTAAGTTTAGTCTTAGTTTCTTATATAATTATGTAAATATGTTCATGTAAATAAAGAGATTATTATTATTAAATCATTTATTTCAGGCAACTTTAGTCCATAGATACACATATTCACAAAAGAAAAGAAAGAAAGAAAAGAAAATTACAATGAAAACTTAGGTACTTATATCAAATTAAATTAAATTAAAATCAAGGATATACATTTAAAACAATTTCACTGTGCACTGATACATCAAATAATTCGATAACTCAATAATTCTTATAAAAAATAAAAATGTATAACAACCAATAATAATATATATTCAATAATTTATAAAACATTAAAATTTGCAAGCATGCGCAGTCAAATTCTATTCAAATGTCCGAAGCTTAAGAACTAAAGTACAGAACATAAATTAAGGAAGTGGGGGAACATGGAGACTATTCCAGTGCCTTGCTATAGGACAATCCAGCCTATTAGCCACCAGACTCAGAATGCTGTTGGGGCTCACACGAACGCGGCTCATAAGGGAAGCAGTCCGTTTGCGGATAATGGCCTGGAAGCCATCTATTCGTGTATCCGCAAACATACCTGAAGCGCTGCAGAACTTCGAAAGACCCAACAACATCCTGAGTACATTATTGTACTGAACGCGCAAGGCGTTGATTGCCCTCTGAGTATAGTTGACCCACAGGCTGCACGTGTTAAATCGCGTATAATGAATTTAAAATACATCCCGACGTTTCGAACTCTTTACAGCGTTCGTGGTCAACGGGTGACTGAGGAAAAATTAAAATGTGCAAAAGCTACCCACTTACAAGAAATCATATCATATTATTATAATTTATAATCACATATATGTTTTGCCCACAAGAGCTTATTCAATCTGGAACCAATCAATTTTTGGTGTTTTAGAGTCGCCAAAGCATATATAATAACTTTGGAGCTGCCGACATCTAAGCTAAGGTGACAGTTAACATCAGATGGGTTGTATATTTATTACTGCCATAGTAATTTGTCTTTATTATAAATATGTGCTGATAATGATATCATAAAATATAATAAAATCACGAAAATGTTGCCTCTGTCACTTCAATCAGGTAAGCTCCTTCGAAAAACGTATATTTTGAAGATTTCCTAGGTCTTGCGGGTGTCGTTGTGTTTCTTCGGGATCCTTGTTTAGTACAGGATCCCTGCTCCCTCTTTACATTCGAAGGCCCTGCCACAGCAATACATAAAAGTTCTACATAATTAATTATATTTATTGACCTTTGCTGTACCTGTAAAAAATGTGCTGTAAAAAATAATACCCCGATTTGAACTAGACCCTATTAAATCTTCTTAATTACAAGTATCTTTCAACTCTCAATTAGTCAGTCCATATATCATCTTAATATATTCATTGCTGCATTTATCTATGACATTATTTATTACTATTTGCGAATCTTCAGTAGTCTTTAATTACTAGTGGTAATTTATTTAATTACATGATCATGAATGAATCGTATACAGATAGATCTATATAGATAGATAGATTTTTTTATTTTTCTTTGAAAATAACATGGTAGGTACTTATTTAACAATTAAAGATGTCTCAAAGTAACATGAATTCACAAAAAGATCGTCAGATTGTAAAACATAATCAAAATTCATTAATATTTGTAAAATAACTACTTAACTAAACACACAACAATCAAAGAAAATCAAAATACAGCAATAATCAACTAAAAATGTAAAAGAAAAAGTCAAATACAGTAAAATAATAGTAATAAAATAATGAATACCAACAAGTGGGCTTTTTTTAAAGGAACGTAATCTTATATATGTAGGTTAACTTAACCTTGCCCTAAATTTAAGTAAAAAAATTTACTTTATAAACTTTCTAACAAAAAATTTATTTCCAGCAATGTACAGCACATACACTTGTCGAGTGAGGGGCAATTACAACTCATAAGTATGAGCGATGTGAGTAATGACAATTAAGAAGTGCACGGTTGCACGCATCACATTGAATGTTGGGATTTCGAAAAAATATTTTTTCAGTTAATTACAGTCATTTATTGTACGAGTAAATACAAATTATTTTATCCCGTCACATGACTTATCAAAATACATGCAGCTTATATAAAAGTTAATTTAAATAACTATAATTTGCTGATATGCGCAAACGATTGCTAAATTACTGATGTTATTATTGGTTTTAAAACTTTTAAATGTTTTAATAAATGTCCGGGTGGTGGTAATACCTACAGCTAGAAATTAAAGTAGTAAACCTAATTTTTAGGTCAATGTTAGATATTATTTATTGAATTACGTACATAGAACAACATATAAAAACACAATAAAAACACTTAGGCCGTTTTCACATTATCCGATCCTATATCGGATGTAGGACCGATATCCCATACATTTAGGCTGCCATCTTTGATTTTTACCTTTGAATCCGCCTCCGATACCGGATTGGATAATGTAAAAACGCACTTACACTGACAACTTACAAATAAAAAAAATTACCGAAGTCCTCGCTGTTAGGTAAGGTGCCCAGAAGGCTTGCCGCATTGCTCCGCTGGGTAGCAATGCTGATCCGCTGAGCGAATTGGCCAGCCCTCTGGTCACCAGATGGCTCTATGAGGCTCTACGCGCGCGAGCGAGCGACTATCTTTTTTAGGGTTCCGTAGTCAACTAGGAACCCTTATAGTTTCGCCATGTCTGTCTGTCCGTCCGTCCGTCCGTCCGCGGATAATCTCAGTAACCGTTAGCACTAGAAAGCTAAAATTTGGTACCAATATGTATATCAATCACGCCAACAAAGTGCAAAAATAAAAAATGGAAAAAAATGTTTTATTAGGGTACCCCCCCTACATGTAAAGTGGGGGCTGATATTTTTTTTTCATTCCAACCCGAACGTATGATATATTGTTGGATAGATATTTAAAAATGAATAAGGGCTTACTAAGATCGTTTTTTGATAATATTAATATTTTCGGAAATAATCGCTCCTAAATGGAAAAAAAGTGCGTCCCCCCCTCTAACTTTTGAACCATATGTTTAAAAAATATGAAAAAATCACAAAAGTAGAACTTTACAAAGACTTTCTAGGAAAATTGTTTTGAACTTGATAGGTTTAGTAGTTTTTGAGAAAGATACGGAAAACTACGGAACCCTACACTGAGCGTGGCCCAACACGCTCTTGGCCGTTTTTTTTTTATCTTCTGTTCATTTCTATCGTCGATAGCTCATAGCTTCCTCGCTTTTGGGCCAGTGCCTATAGGTGCGACACAGCCATAGGCAGTTACGTATCGGTCACCACAGAGAGCAACCGATTGGCATCTTGGCTATACCTGTCAGAATTTAGTAAAACCATAAGTTTGACATTTTCCACCGCCACATTAGGAAAGCATACCTAAAGCAAAGTATGTCGATAAATAATAACATCTCACGACTCACAGTCCCTCAAGGTACGATCTTCGGTACCATGGATATAGTGTACATCTAGATTTGTCATGGAAACGACTTTCAGTATACCTACTGAAAGATATTTCTGAAATTGCGCTTAATCAAGCCCCGTAGGAATAAGTCCCGTGTGCAATTAATAAAATAAATAAATATTATAGGACATTCTTACACAGTTTGACTGAGTCCCAACGGTAAGCTAAAGAAGGCTTGTGTTGTGGGTACTCGGACAACGATATATATAATATATAAATATTTATATAAACAACCATGACTCAGGAACAAATATCTGTGTTCATCACACAAATAAATGCCCTTACCGGGATTCGAACCCAGGACCGCGGCTTAGCAGGCAGGGTCACTACCAACTACGCCAGACCCGTCGCCTTTTTGAATTTTAAATATATGTAAAAATCCTTAAAATGTATATTTTAAATTTGGGTCCATATTGGCTCATATAAAATTATTTGTTATAAAATTATTGTTTATACCGATTTGTGCTCCGAATGATCATTTCTCATAATTTTACTTATCATAATTTTGTTTCATTATTATCAATAGTACTACTATCACTGTTCATAGTAATCATTTAGTCGAAAATTTTTAATCATAAATTCTATACAAATATTTAATAACATTCATAATTTTGTGTTTAAGAAAATCATTCATCATAAAATTATTTAAAAAGTTTTGGGGAAGTTCTATGAAAAACTTGTGCCATTTATAGAAGCGCGCTTGAAGCTTTTACAGTGACATATACAATTTACATTAAAAATTCGTTTCTGGTTCGCTCACGGTCAACCTAACACGCTCCTCCTCGCTACGCTCGTCGTCGCACCTAACTGGACTGTCACATGTGATATCTGTTCTGTTAACAATAATATAACGATAAATTATATTACTCGCAATCGTTATGATCAATAAGTATATAAACATAAACATTAGTATAAAACGTATCTATGATGAATGACATTATGAACATAAGTCATTCGAAGTTACGATAGTTATTAACATAAAATTGTTATAAATAATGATCGTTATAATGTAAAATTGTATGAGAAACATTTTCGGACTACCAATAATCTATATAACAATTTTATATGAACTTTGGCGCACCCTTTAAATTTATATCTTAACCCCCTTATTCATAAACGTACACTAAAGTTAGCAAGCCGATAAAGTTCGTTTGTCCCTTTCTATCACACCAATACGTCGGAAAGGGACAAACGAACTTTATCGGCTTGATAACTTTAGTGTACGTTTATAAGGGGGTAAATGTTTTATATTTTAAATGTAATAATTGTTATTTAATTTTTAATGTTAAAATGTATAAAATATTTTTTTTATCCAAAATAAATGAATTTTATTTTTATTTTTTTAAAGTTCACATCAGGGTGGCTAGCCGAATGGCACAATCGCTCACGAAACGCTCACGAAACGAAGCGCTAGTAGATATCTATCTCTATCGCGCTTGCGTATTGGCGCGACAGAGCCAGCGGCGTATCGCTTTCGTTTGGCGTCGGAGAAATGCCATTCGGCTACGGGGCCAGTGTTTAGAAAGGTGATAGAAACTTTGAATAGGATTATCGGAAAACCGCTTTCATTATTTGTCTTTTTGATGCTGCCCGATTCAAACTATAAGACAATGTTAAGTAAATACGATATGGATCTGATAGGTCAACGTCAAAATGTTATTAACTATATTATATATGTTGTTAACTTAACTATAAAGCTCCCGTGAGACTCAGACATATTTAAAAATATTATAAGCGGGTCACTCGCGTATTATGTCGAGCGTTATATCGACTTAATACATGGGTAAGCCGCTTAAAATATTTTTTCTACTCCCGTACTGTTATTCGTGAGTTACAAGGTCGTGCATAGAACTTTAAAACTTACATAAAAGATGTCAGGACAAGTCTATCTAGTCTATACCCTGAAAACATTTAGTAGCAGTAGCACGATATAGCTGTTACAGTTCAGTAAATACATTGCTACCAACTTAACAAACCAATTCGCAGAGTCGAGACTCCTTCGTTTTCTGCTGCGTTCATTGGCGACGCGTCGAATCGCATTCAAATGTATGAGAACTCGATTCAACTCGGCTCGATTCGTCTTAGTGGCCAGGCTTCAAAGAACCATACAGACAGTTTTATTTTCATATTTGCACTCAAACTGCATATTCAAAATTGTAGGCGGTCCACTAGATAACTAAAGATGACTGAAAGTAGGTATTTGTTGATTTATAATTTTCTTTCAAAATAAGTGCTTGGTCGTAGAAAAAGTATTGTATGCAACGGTGTTTAACTGAGTCAAAAAATGCTCGTGGCGTCTTTATTAACAATTTTCGGCTTCGCCTCAAATTGTTACCCACGCCACTCACCTTTTTTGACCTCTTTTAACCACCAGTTGCATAAAATACTATTTAAATACGTCAAAAGAAAAAGAGGACCATTGAATGTTAGAAGCAAAAAGTTATAAAGCCGAAAACTGACAGACCGTGGTCACAATATAAGGACGACTCAGTAAGTAGTTAATCACGAACGCGCCGCGCGCGACATGGCAGCACCACGCAGCGCGGCGCGTACTGACGCGACCGGCATCCTCTAGTTCCTCATGTACTCTCTGCACCTCGCTGCGTGCGAGCGCTAGTCAAGGACAAACGCGCGCAAAATTTGTTAGGAGAATTATTGCTAGTTTTATACTGTGCCGTTGCCGTCAGGTGGTCTGATAGTCAGAGAGCCCCTTAAGTTACAGACCGCGAGGCGCATGTCAGATCTATGGACACAATACTATATCCATGTTAGGTCGGTTTTATAGAGCCATTGCTTTAAAAGCAGGCATTAGGGTAATCGTCTCACGTAATCACAGTTATAAACGATGGATCTTCGGAATTTGATGATTTGTTTACACCTTAGATTAAAAGGTTTATGCCGATATTATGCATTTGGAATTGAGTTGGCGTGACGAATAAACATATGTGCATACCTACTACACCGTGTTTTTAGGGTTCCGTAGTCAACTAGGAACCCTTATAGTTTCGCCATGTCTGTCTGTCCGTCCGTCCGTCCGTCCGTCCGTCCGTCCGCGGATAATCTCAGTAACCGTTAGCACTAGAAAGCTGAAATTTGGTACCAATATGTATATCAATCACGCCAACAAAGTGCAAAAATAAAAAATGAAAAAATGTGTTTTATTAGGGTACCCCCCCTACATGTAAAGTGGGGGCTGATATTTTTTAACATTCCAACCCCAACGTGTGATATATTGTTGGATAGGTTTTTAAAAATTAATAAGGGTTTACTAAGATCGTTTTTTGATAATATTAATATTCTCGGAAATAATCGCTCCTAAAGGAAAAAAAAGTGCGTCCCCCCCCTCTAACTTTTGAACCATATGTTTAAAAAATATGAAAAAAATCAAAAAAGTAGAACTTTATAAAGACTTTCTAGGAAAATTATTTTGAACTTGATAGGTTCAGTAGTTTTTGAGAAAAATACGGAAAACTACGGAACCCTACACTGAGCGTGGCCCGACACGCTCTTGGCCGGTTTTTTTTGTTTTCCGTTAAATTTGACACGTAGCTAGTTCATTATCAGGAACCACCCTGTATATCAGTTGTAGTTAAATTCACAAAGAAATGTTTTTCATCATTTTCATACATAATTAATGAATTTATTAGTGTGAGAAACCCTTAAGAATATAACATTCAAGTTAGTGTCAAATGATTGACGGCACATGTCAATACAAATAACACTAGGAATTGGTAAAGGCTGTCACACACGTGTTCAGTAATTATCTTTATTTTTTTAATAACTCAATAACCGTAAGAGTTAAGACACTAGTTTCTTAGAGAAATTAATTGTATTTGATCTAAAGAATCTTCCCTTAAAGTTAACGAAATTCAATAAAAACAAGTGCCCGTGTTGTGACGGGTTAAGAATTTCACCACCCCCTTTCCTCCCGTGGGTGTCGTAGAAGTCGACTGTGGGATTTGGGTGAAACTGTGGCGTAGGCGAGAGACTGGCAACCTGTCACTGCAATGTCACAATTTTCGTTTTCTTTCAACCCCTTAATTGCCAAGAGTGGCACTGAGACTTTAGTAGTTTCATGTGCTCTGCCTACCCCTTTATGGGATACAGGCGTGATTGTATGTATGTATGTAATAAAAACAGGTTGTATACAGCAGTGGCGGATGGTGAAAATTTCTGCTAGGTAACACTGAGCCAAAAGAAACCATACCTTGACATTAGGTATTTTACTAAAAGTAATCAAGTTTAGGCAAGCCTGTGGGAATCGGGTTGTATGGATCAGTCGCTACTACTATACAGTCAACCAACTGGAACCCTAAGCCACTACAACCATGTCAAAATGACAAGCAGTAAGAGATTTCTTACAATCTGATTTATAACGTCACTATGACATAGTTCTACAGTGGCCTAGGGTTCCAATTAGTTGACTGTACGTACATGCAAAGATTGACGTTTAAAATGACATTGTCAAAATCGTTGCCAACTTATCTTGGCCTGACTTTAAACTCACGCTTTTATTTACAAAACGGGTAGTCAGAGCACATGAAAGAGCTTAAGTTTCAATGCTACTCTTAGGGCCACTTGCACCAACGAAGATATTATACCAATACTGATACCCGAGAAAGCGAAAGATTTCAATGAAGGACCATATAATACGGGACAGACAAAGCCCAAGCCCAAAGCGTACCCCTGAAATGTATGGGCCTTTTAGGCTTAAAACTAGATGGCGCTGTTTCGCAGCCTGAAAGTGGCCAAAATCATATTTTCCCGTAATATTTTTGCGTATTATTTTTTGTAACAATAAATGACATACTTCTTTATTTTAATAATATAATGATATCACTGCAATACACATTTTGAAAAAAAAATTAAGGCATCATCAGTGTAGTTATGATAGTATTTAATAGGTGGCGCTAAAAAATCGAGGTACGATTCTTAGTATGGAAACTGTAAATCCTAAATAAATTATCCTTGATTACAATACTACACATTTTAGTTTTACAAAAATTATCTATGTATACATATTCTCGTTGATTAATTAAAGGGTTATCATGATCGGCATATAATGATGTCGAGGTTAAGTTGTTTAACAAGCTATCACGATTGATTATCAAAAACTGTTCCCTTTTATGAGTTCCCCTTAAACAGATGACATTACGAAATCTTGACCGTCTAGGGCTTTAATATTTGGGACAGTGAACCTTCTTAGTCTAAAGTTGTTTTTTTAGTAACATTTGTCATCTTCAGTGTCCAATTTCCATACAAAATTGTTAAAATATTTAAGCGTTTTACATCAAAAATGTTACAATTATGAAAAATGTGGCGCCCTCGATCAATGTCTTCAATAACTATTTAGGTAGGTACCTACCCAAAAATTCTTGGCACAAAAGAGTACGAGTACAAATTAAAACGATGTGGCCACTTTTTTATTTATATTTTTTGTCATAGATAAAAACAAAACCCCAAACAGTTATTTGAAATAGTACATTACTTGTTTATTTTATTAAATAGTACATTATCAATTTAAAACACTCCCTTCGGTCGTGTTTTAATTTATCGCGACTCGTTTCGAACTTCCTTTTTTACGCACTTGTATTGTACGACGTTTTTCAGTACAGATGTGCCTCCGAAGTTTCGACCTGGCATATAATGAACCACTTCTCGAACTAGTGCGTAAAAAAACGACCATCTGTACTGAAAATAATATTAACTTATTGTTACTTAGATTATTTATTACAAATTAACAACCTGCATTGAAACAAGTCATTTGGCTGAGGTCATCGTAATGGTTGTATCACAAGCGGTGATGAATGATGAATGTGAAGACATTTGTCATGATGGGTGGTCGTGTCGGTTACACCTAACTGTTCGGTCTGTTTGTAAACAACTCTTATTAGGGTTCAGTTAGTTTTTTAAAATTAAATGGCTTCCGTGATCATGATGCATGCAACTGCGTCGAAATATCGGGAGCTCGACAAAAATCAAAAAGGTACCTAATCATGGTCTATATCCCAGTCAACTTAGATTAATAATTAATATAACCCAGTACAACGACTTTGTAAAAATCCCAACTTCGAGCGAAATCATTTTTCTCTGGCAACATTTTTTATATGCATGTGTGCGTGGGGTGAGCGTAAAACAGGAGCGTTCCACGCACACATCGATCGGGTTTTGGCTTCATTGTTGGCCGATGAATTGTATGGAAACTACTATTCTATATGTAATATTTCTATGCCGGTCAATATAAGTCTAATAAATGGCTTCAGTCCATTATTGGGACTATTTCGCAGGTGTCAAGGTGATATGAGCTAATATCTATGTCTATGTCTATGTCTATTAATTAGTGATTTTGGTACAGTAAGTACGACAGTGTACGGTGAGTTAGCACTTGTAAATTGATCTAGATTTTACAAGAGCACGTGGACTACCGGCCGTTGACGACAAAAAAGTGTCTAAACGCGCTTCGAGATTAATTCTTCACCAGCTTCTCACTACAACATTAGTTTACTGCACAATAAGCTATCGATATTACACTTTAAACAACATTAATGAGCAAAAGAAATAGTTATTTGTTATACAAGGGGGCAAAGTTGTATTTTAACGCCGAGTGTGGAATTGAAAAACGAGCAAGTGAAAGGATTCTATAGTTGAACCACGAGCGAAGCGAGTGGTTCGAGAATAGAATCCTGAACTTGCGAGTTTTTTAACACACGAGAAGTAAAATACATTTGCACCCGAGTGTAACACAAAACTTTTCCCCTCACTATAGCGAGGAAACTACAACGCAAAAAATAAGCGCGTTACAAAACACGGAGAAACTAAAAAGCCAAAAATAATAAACCTTTCAATTCAGATTTCTTATCGTATTGCAATAAGCTAAACATCCAAATTATAAACAATTCAATTATTTTTGTAGTCGGTACCAGACCTGTTCGTCGCCTTGCTATTGCCTGTTTGACCCACCCAACCATACACAGGCTGGTACCGACTCCAAAAATAATTGAATTGTTTATAATTTGGATGTTTAGCTTATTGCAATACGATAAGAAATCTGAATTGAAAGGTTTATTATTTTTGGCTTTTTAGTTTCTCCGTGTTTTGTAACGCGCTTATTTTTGAAGGCGGTTTTATTTTTTGTTAAAAAGTTTATTTATTTGTTGATTTTTAGTGGTTCCTAGTGATATTATATGTATCAGTCCGAATACATGTACAGTAGTGAAAGAATTATCCTTTAACTCCTAACCATTGAGGAGTTGACCTTCCATCATCAGCTCAGTTGATTTTTAGTGGTTCCTAGTGATATTATATGTATCAGTCCGAATACATGTACAGTAGTGAAATAATTATCCTTAAACTCCTAACCATTGAGGAGTTGACCTTCCATCATCAGCTCAGCCACATAAAATTATTACCATCAGACGTAAATACTGGTGTACCTTTGAAAAATATACTAAAAACATTACATGTGCCTATAACATTTGAAGAGTTTCCTCGATTTCTCCAGGATCCCATCATCAGACCCTGACTTGGTGCCAATGGGACCATCTCGGGGTTATACCGGTTCGATCAAAAAAAAAATTTTGAAAATCGGTCCACGATTCTCGGAGATATCGAGTAACATACATACAAAAAAATAATAAAAAAAAAAACATTCAGTCGAATTGAGAACCTCCTCCTTTTTTGAAGTCGGTTAAAAAAATGCGTTTATCACTGCTTCCAGTAGTTCCACAGGTGGTAAATCATCTTAATTACTAGATTCACCTACTTTTATCAATTTTGAAGCAGTTAATTTGACTTTATTCAAGGTCAAATTACTTTACCCACTAGTGGATAAAATGCGTTTTTACCCGCTGGTATTAAAGGACAAAACGCGTGTTTCCGAGCTAGTGAGGGGAAAAAGAAATTATTCACGACAAGAGACGGCTAAGATGGCATGACCATTGACAGACAGTCCATGTGTCACAGCCGTTCTAAAGTAAAATCCATAATCCTACGGACCAAATTGACAAGTAATTGTGAACGAATGTTGCCACAGTTTGGCCAGTGTCGTTCTTATCGATATTAAAATTATTATTACATCGTAGATTTAAGGTGCACCCAGACGGGACAATGAAATTCGCAATTTGATCGGCTAATCAATATACCAACTTTTTCTGTGATTTCGACAGATCAAAAGGTCTGTAGACCGCTAATTAGAAATATTTTTTTTAGTTCGAAGCAGCAATAATATTATTCGAAAATTATATAGATATTTATGATATACTTGCCATAGCGTGACAGATAATTTATTATCGTCGGACATGGTATTTTATTTTTTACCTACAGGCTCGGAAACCTTTTTATGTTTTAAAACTAGTGGGTAAAAATGCATGGTATCCATCCACTACCTCGAAGATACATAGAACAAACCAAAATGTGTACCTCTTATTTGAAACTCATATACTTATTCTTGATTTAAACTTGTCTGTTGTATGTACTTTATAAATAAAATAATAAATAAATAAAATTCGTTTATTTCAGATCCATCATTGATCCATAAGATGTTAGTACAAAAAATAAAAATAAAAATTTAAGAGCTATGTTAGTTAGTTTCTACATTAAACACTAAGCTAATAACTAAAACTAAGACCTACAGCAAGTACCTAAAGAACTATTAGGCAGATGTGTCGATTCAAAAAGCTTTATTTAGCTCTCCCAATCGACACCTCCACCCAATACTTGGTAATCGGGCAGTCGAGGCGCTCGGCCAACACCCTGAGAAGACTATTGCTGCTGCCGCGCACCCGTCTCAGCATGGAGGCGATTCTTTTCCGCCTAACGGCAAAAAAGTCATCAACTCGCGCCTCTGCGAACATACCGGACGCACTGCAATGCCTCGGCAGCCGCAACAATATCCTCAAGATGTTGTTGTATTGAACGCGCAATGCGTTATATGCTCTTTGTGTAAACCTCACCCACAAGCTGCACGTGTAGAAAGTCTGACAGTAAGCTCTAAAGAGCGTCAATTTAACTGAGTTGTTACACCGTGCAAACCTGCGGGCGAGCATGTTGCCTCTCACTGCCGCCGCCCTTCTCTCCCTTTCCAGGTCCAGATCATCATTTAGCTCATTTGTAAGCATATGCCCTAGATACTTAAAACGATCCACAACTTTTAGGGGTACGCCGCACAGCATGATCTCTGGCTGCGTAGACGGATTATACTTACGAGCCTTAAAAATTAAAAGTTCACTTTTGGCCGTGTTATATTTAAGACCATGCTGTTCTGCGTATTCCTCACAAATACTGATGAGCTGTCTCACTGCATCAACAGAAGGCCCCAGCAACGCCATGTCGTCCGCGTAACTTATATTATTGAAACTCACATCACCTATATGGCAACCGACATGTGTGCTGCTAAGTGCCTCGATCAACTCGTTTACATACAGGTTAAAAAGGAGAGGCGATGTTAGCCCCCCCTGTCTTACCCCACATTGTAGTCTGTACTCATCAGACTCCTCTCCAGCCCATCTCACTAGGTTGACCTGGCTGTTGTACCAATATTTATAACTTGTCGATATATTGTTATCGACATATACCCTTCCCTATTTTAATTTTGCTGTTCCTGGTATCATTTTACCTGTCAGTCATTTGTCAATTTAGTCCGTAGGATTATGAATTTTACTTTAATACGAAATTACATACCATCCTCTGAAATATGTAATCAAATGATTGAAGGTAAGTATAATATTGTGTGTGCCACTTTCTGTTAAAAGTTATTTTATTTTCATTATTTAAATATCACTACTTTTAGTTTTGTAAGGTAAGTTTTTTTTCGAATGGGTATATTTAACAATCAACATGGGTATATTTAACAACATTAGATCTTCTTCTCAGACACGAGATCAGATATTTAGATTAGAAAGATCTTGAGGTTTTTATAAATGATCACTCAATAACGACTTTCATTTCGTGTAGTGAAGAGCCATTGGATCATTTATTTGTCTCAGATACAACTTTTTGTATTTTTATGAACCTACGGAACCCTCCTATATAACACGCACTTGTTAGGTTTTTATGTTATTAATATGAGTAATAATATGACCTCTGAATTGTCTGTCTAGATTTAGGTTCGTTTATTTTATATCTGTAAGTGTTAAGAGTGATAAATGGAATCTTGAAATTTTGCACTTTGATGCTTTGAAATGGCTTTTATAGCCGTGGGTGAAACAATACGTTTTTCAGTTAATACGTAGCGCCTGTCTGAAGTATTCACACCCGTCTTGAACAGCCGGCCTGGCCCCGTAGCCAAATGGCATTTCTGCATGCGATGCGAAACGCCACAGAAATGCAATCTCTCTATCGCTCTTGCGTATTGGCGCAACAAAGCCAGACTATATTTCTGCGGCGTTTCGCTTTGCAGAAATGCCATTCGGCGCATTTCTCGAAGCTACAAGTTACAATTTACAAGTGGTTGTCAATGTCTGATATGACAAGTTGGAAAGAGACTTCCGCTTGTAACTTGTAACTTTGGGTTTTGAAAAATGGGCTCTGGGGCCCATTTCTCGAAGCTATGAGTTACAATATAGAGGTACAAGTGGTTGTCAATGTCCTCTGGGGCCCATTTCTCGAAGCTACAAGTTACAATTTACAAGTGGTTGTCAATGTCTAATATGACAAGTTGGAAAGACACTTCCGCTTGTAACTTGTAACTTTCAGTTTTGAAAAATGGTGAAACGCAGTCTGGCTCTGTCTCGCCACTACAGAAGAGCGATAGAGAGAGCTAGCTACAATACACTTACTAAACGTAAGCGGTTGTGATGTTGGCTAGGTACCCTGAACAGTGAACAGAGTCAAAACGTTTCATATTGATATCATGGCCACTGTTTTTAATTTCAAGTGATATTTACCTAGAGTTGTCTTGATTTTTTTTACTTAACTTTTTGTTTTAAAGCCTATTTGAAATAAAGCGGTTGCTGGCCGTTAGCTTGACCAACTTTTTTTCCATTTTGAAATTGACATGTAAAACATATGTGCAATTTTTTAGCCATTTTCTGATTCAAGCTCAAGAATATACATCGATCAGTTTCTCCAACAGGTAAGCAGTATATTGATTTAAACTTGGATAGCGGTCACCGTAACCTATGGACGCCTGCAACTCAAGGAGTTTCACATACGCGTTACCAACCCATTAGAAACTTGCAAAGCAACCAACAATTTTCTTCCTAAATATTGTAACTTGCAACTCCATTAAATACTTCTCAATGAAGCATAGATAATATTAATGGCGAAGTTATTTTTATCACCACTATTTGTATGTATATTGTTTGTGTGCCATTGACCTTATGTGGCAGGTTTCCAGTTATGTCATCAATACTGTTACTTTTCGTGGTCATATTTACATTGTTAGGTATATTCTAGTTATGTATGTAGTTTCGCATTGCTTTGTAACAAAAGTCAAAATTTTCGTTGGTAAAGCCGGGGTTTTTGGAATTTGTTTTGTATGGACTTCTACAGATACTAGAGAATTTTAGGGAACCCGTTGGGAATCTAGTTGTATCGACGCTCCGCCACTGATACATACATACATATATATATATAATCACGCCTGTATCCCATAAAGGAGTAGGCATAGCACATGAACTACTAAGTTTCAGTACCACTCTTGGCAAAAAGGGGTTGAAAGAAATCCAAATTGTGACATTGCAGTGACAGGTTGCCAGCCTATCGCCTCCGCTACAATTTAACCCATATCCCACAGCCCTATAAGTCAACTTCTACGACACCCACGGGAAGAAAGTCAATGTTATCTGTAATACACCACCTCCCTTCCTTCCGTGGGTGTCGTAGAAGTCGATTATGGGATATGGGGTCAGTTGTGATGTGAGCGATGGGCTATCAGTCTTGAGTTTATGTATGTTGTTATTTCTAATATAGTTTTGGTATTGTTAACAACAAAATTCAACAACCATTCTTTGAGTGTCTAAGCGATGATAGGTAATGATGGAAAGAATACGCTTCTGGAAGATCTCAGTAACTCAGTTGGTAAGAGCGATTGGACCGTTTTTCCATTGGTTGCAATCTTGATGAAGATCCTTCTGTCATAGTTTTTTTTTTTATTCAAATTTGTAGTTTACCATTAATTGTATATTTGTTAGTTGCTATAATAATTATTGTGTTGGATCTAAGTATACCATTTACTACTTTTTTTTGACGACTGGTCTGGCTCAGTCGGTAGTGACCATGCCTGCTAAGCCACAGTCCTGGGTTCGAATCCCGATAAGGGCATTTATTTGTATGATGAGCACAGATATTTGTTCCAGAGTCATGGATGTTTTCTATGTATATAAGTATGTATTTATCTATTTAAGTATGTATATCGTCGCTTAGCACTCATAGTACAAGCTTTGCTTAGTTTGGGGCTAAGGTGATATGTGTAAGGTGTCCCCAATATTTATTTATTTATTTTATTTTATTTTATTTATAACAGGATTTTTCAGACTAATAAAAGTAAGGAATAAAACCATTTGAATTATTATTTACAGAAATAATTTATTAGAGAGCATATTTCAGGTTCATAATATACAGCAGAAGCGCGGATGGCTATCACTATATTATATCTACGATATAACTTAATCTCATTTACATTACTGACATTCGACCTCCATCCTATTGTATCACAATTAATACTCCAGTTTTAGTTTCAACGCCGTTGAGTTAATATTCTCCTTACTTTATCATTTGAATTAAAAATCCGAACGGCATGAAACTGGAGCGTATAGTTCTATGGCACTTATTCTAACTTAATAATGGTATCCCGTATCGTCAAAGCTAGGTGGCGCTCTAGGTCCTCCGAAAACTTCTCCCTTACCAGCGACAGACGAAGTCTGAGCTGGTTTGAAGGAGGAACTCTGGAAAGACGAAGCGATCGAGCTATCTTGACTAGGCTTGCCGAAGCTTGGCTGCTGACCGAACGCTCCGTTACAGCATGGGCTTCCCTGACTGAAAGGCTTGGGAGTCTCAGCAGCAATGCTTCCTTGAGATGGTCTGCGCTGGAATTGGTTGCTATGCTGTTCAGTTTGACTTTGCGCGTTGAACTGCTGGGCTGGTTTAGCATCGAACTCATCAGTGGATTCCTGAGTTTGAGCGCTAAATTGATCACCTTGGGTAGCTTGACCAAATTGAGGCTTTGAACCGAAAGAGGATTGTTGGGACTGAGAGTGAGATGATGCACCAAATTGGGGACGAGATCCGAAAGTGTTTTGCTGGGTTTTAGCACTCTGACTGAATTGGGTAGGTTGAGGAGCAAATGACTCAGATGTAGCCTGTTGGGAAGCAGTGGTAGACTGTCCGAATTGAGGTCGGGATCCAGATTGGCTGCCTTGGGAAGTCTTGGCGCTTTGACTGAACTTAGTAGGTTGAGGAGCGAAAGATTCAGATGCCTGTTGAGACGAAGTCACAGACTGTCCAAACTGAGGCCGGGATCCAAATTGGCGAGAGCCTTGAGCACTTTGACTGAACTGAGTAGGTTGAGGCGCAAATGGCTTAGATGATGCTTGAGCTGAAGCGGTGGCCTGTCCAAATTGAGGTCGAGATCCAAATTGATTACCTTGTTGAGTCTTAGCGCTTTGGGTGAACTGAGTAGATTGGGGAGCGAAAGTTTGAGCGGTAGCTTGAGCTGAATTGGTAGACTGTCCAAACTGACGCTGCGAAGTAGCTTGAGCTGAATCAGACTGTCCAATTTGAGGTTGAGAATCAGTCGGTTTCTGAGCGCTTGGTATTTTAGTTCCAAACTGTCCGAAGCCATTTTCTGGAGGCGGCAGCATCTCCGCTGGTTTGGTATATTCGTAAACTTCTCCATTGTACTGAAGGTTCGTTACAGGTGCTTCTGGTTTGGTGTCGTCATCGAGCTTGATTTCTTTCACTTCTTGCAGTGGCTGCTGGCTCAAAGGCTTAGCTGATTCAAAGTTTTGTTTTTCAAATTGGCTTGACAGATCTCCGCTGGACTGCGATCGAGATGTGGATTGGGCACTGAAAGAAGGCTTGCTGGGTTGAGGTGAAGAAGGACGGCTCGATTGGAAGGTTGAGTGTTGGAACTGTTGTCTCGAGTGGCTCGAATGCTGACCGTTGGAACTAGGAGCAGACGTGGGAGCGGGGAACGGGGAAGCTGATGCTTGAGTGATTCCATTAGTAGCTGATGAAATAGAGTTACTCTGGAACTGGCTGTCCGATGGTGTTGATTGAGTGGGGAAGGAAGGACGTCTAAATGGAGCTTGTCCTTGACGCTGGCCGTTTTGAGAGGAGATAGCTGTTGAGGGATAGTTCTCTTCTTCTTCTTGGGGAGTTTGGGAAGATGATGGGCGTTGGGTCACTCTATCAAACTGATTAGCCGGCGCGTTTGAAAACCTTGAGGGAGACTGGGGCGCATTAAAAGTTCTAGTAGGCTGATTGTAGTAATAAGAATCATCTTGACCGGTAGCCTGTTGAGCGAATTGAGGTCTTGGAGTACTGGGGGAGAATTGGCTATCAGAGGTTTGGGAGAATTGGTTTTGAGAAAATTGAGGGCGTTTACCACCAAAAGCAGACTGTTGTGAGAACTGTTCCTGCTGACGGGGTGCTTGGGTGGAGAATCCTGATTGAGTATTCCTGTTGCCGCTTACTGGACGGTTGTTAGAGTTTTGAGGTTTAGACTGAGGGAAAGATGGTATGGTCGGTTGAGCAGGGGCCTGGGAAGTCTCAAAATGTGAGTTTTGTGACGCAAAGTGCGACTGTCCATTATGACTAGGCTGGTTATGGAAACCTAATGAGTTGGTAGACGGCGCTGAAGATTGAGCTGACTGAGCATCTTGAGGGTTTGTTTCAAATGGCGTAGTCAGTTCCGTATCAGGAACAGAAGTTGCATGTTGAGAGTTGAAAGTGGGTGAAGCATGGGCCGAAAACTGTTTACGTCCGTCTTGAGAGCCAGTATTTGCCGCAGATCCGAACTGTTGCCTATTCATAGGAGATCGGTTTCCATTTTGGTTGACCTGATTTCCATTGGTGCTCTGTTTGAAGCTGTTGAATTGGTTGGAAGTGGGTCTTGAGGCGAAAGATTGAGAGGTGGGTCGGTTCTGTTGCGATTGGGATTGTACATTTCCAGAACCCTCAGTTGATTCGTGTTGGAAGGTCGAGGATGAATCAGCATCTGAAGTATCCCTGTTACTCTGTTGCCTTTGGTTTTGCGTCTGTTGGAACGGAGGCAAATACTCGTTCCTCGAACCAAATCTGTTAGCATTGTTTTGACTTGCGAACTGGTTCACTGTGTTGTCATTGTCACCGTGTCTGTTGGGGTTGAAAGGCTGATGTTTCTGATTAATGAACGAGCCGCTTGCATCGACGTCGGTGTTCCCAGCACCGGCTGATGGGCCGCCATTCTGCCTCCCATTAGCGCTGTCACTTTCCGCGTAATCGCCGCCCGCATTGTACTTCTGAGCATCGTACATGCCTGTAAATAAAAAATGAAAGTTGTTAGCCATTTGTCAAGCGTTGACGATATATCAGTCGGCAAATACATTTATCACGCGACAATGGTATAATGCTGAGCTGTCCCGTTACGGATTTTGTCAGTGATTTTTAAAGCGATAATGAATTGAGTGGTTACTTATTTGTAGAGGATTTTTATCATTGTGTAGAAAAGTGAAAATTGAATTAGCAAAAGATTGCTATTGAATAATTAATAGTTGCCTACTAGGAGCACATTGTGTTATACTAGTACTAAATAGTTTTAGAACAGTGACTGTTCAACCTATAGAGGTAGGATGTAGTATTAGGCATAATTAATGATTCTTTTGTTTTAGTATAAAAGAAACCAATAACATTATGACAGTATATGTACTTTGTTTTTTTTTGCTTTTTTATCCACAGTACACATAAATATATGTATAAGTAACCATTTACTGTAAAATGTTTGAGTAAGTAATATTTTATGACGACGATTTGGATACTATCATTCCTTTCTACTATTACGGAACCCTGAATAAGTTAATTACTAATAGCCTTTTAAGAAATAATGGCCAAATGGTTAACGTGGTCGTGAAACAAATGCAACACGCCTAAAAAAGGATTGAGACAACAGTTAACCTTGATTCACTTAATGGTATGAGAATAAAGAAAATACGATCGGGTAGCAGTCATTATGATTTAGTTTCCTGTCTTTTTAAATTTTGTAGGATTTTACAGGTAAGTTTTTGGAGAAAATTATGCTGTAAAATTATGCATTATTTCCTATGAATTAAATACTAATAATGATCGTAAATTAATAGAGGTACGTGCGGTACAGTCTATTTTACTTTTTTATGTGTATACAACGTGTTTCCGGTATCCCTCAAAACCTCAAACACCCCAACTGATTTTTATTTTATTAAACTCATCTAGAGTATACATCTTTTAATCTAATGGTTACTTTCTTTTAAATTAAATTTTTAATTTTCTGTACAGCTCTACTTGACTTCTAGCTCTACACTCAATAAAATAATTGCTAACTATAACTACCATCATAAATCATAAGACTATTTATTTGTGTACGTTACTGCAACGACATAAGGTTTACCAATAGACAGCTAAGATGTCACTGTAAAACACTTTAAAGCTTTGTCACAGTAAACTTCAAATTGGACAGGTAATCGCAGTAAGCAAATTTAAACCCAATATTCAAAATAACAAGGTTGTAATTAGGTACGAATTCAATTTGTTATGACTTATGATAAACATTAAGATTAAACTGACAAACAACGTCATACTCGTAGCGGAAAAAATAATCGTCCACGTAACCAGCCAGTATTAATACCCCTAAATACTGAAAAAGGTAAACAACCTCTAGCAATGCGATATACACAATGTTACATTACGAGTACAATAGAATAGGCACATAAAAATAACTAATAATACTAATTTAAATAAAAATATTACCCCCATCAAGATATAGCTCAATCGATTCTACTCTCGATTCTGAACAAACTGTTTTCAGGTTTTTAGTGTTAAGTGAAACACGGTGTATTCCTGTCTGCTTCAAATGTGATCTTGCGCAAAGCTTTCATTTCAATATTAAATATACTTACCTACATTAAATCTACGCTTGAGGATCTCTTCCGGAATTGGTGGTGGGGTGGGCAGGTGGTCACCATGTGGTTTGTAGCCACCTTCGACCCATCATTATCAGTATAGGAGAACCCTGGGCTGAGGAATCTAGTCACTGTTCTAACTTACCATCATCAACTACACCGTTGGCTTCATCTCTCGCGTTCTGCTCGAGAGACTTGAGGATCTCCTCAGGAATGGGTGGTGGGGTGGGCAAATGGTCACCACGAGGTTGGTAACCGCCCTCGTCGGCCGTGTACGTCACCGTGTAGACTTTCCCGTCGTCTCCGGTGTAGGAGTAACCGCCTTGGGCTTGGACACCGTTGGTTGCTGTTCGAAATTTAAAAAATATTACTGGACTGAACTTTGTAATAATGAATATTTTCGTCATGCTATGTTAATGATTGATGGGCCCTATGAAAGATCATTTCTATATGAGGCTGTTACAAAATGTTTGTACAGAGTAATTTAAGTAGGTAGATATATCAAATTCACATTTATTTTATTTTACATACATACACATACATATAATCACGCCTGTATCCCATAAAGGGGTAGGCAGAACACATGAACTACTAAGTTTCAGTGCCACTCTTGGCAAAAAGGGGTTGAAAGAAATCCAAATTATGACATTGCAGTGACAGGTTGCCAGCCTCTCGCCTACGCCACAATTTAACCCATATCCCACAGTCGACTTCTACGACACCCACGGGAAGAAAGGGGGTGGTGAAATTCTTAACCCGTCACCACACGGGGAATATTATTTTATTTTAGTCTCTCTATTTATTACAAAATTTAGGAGTTTATATTTTTAATGAGAGAAATGTGGATATTTTTTAACAGAAACTGTTTTTCCAACATTTGTAAAATTGGGGTCTAACCTGTTCCAGTCTCTTCAGCAGATATTCCATTATCAGTTTCGAAGGCGTAGTTAAAGCTCTCAACACCAACTTCGCTGTCAAACCTCAAAGTGTTGGCAGCGCGTTCCTGAGCAGCCTGCGGACGCTCTGGCCTTGAATCTTCAAACTGAGGTTCTCCAGAAAGTTCTACACCTTCAGATTCCCTTGCTTCAAAATCGGTTTCTTGTCTTTGAGGGGCGAATGCGGAGTTGGGACCGAAGCCTTGAGGGAATCTGAAGCCGGCCTGGGCACCTCTGAAGGCAGCCTCGCCTACTTTAGAGGCGGTGGATCCGTAGGAGTCGCGGGAAGCGCCAAGTCCGGATTCTTCGGAGCCTGAGGCACCTCTGGTTCCTAAAATTTGAATAAGTGGTAAATGGGATGGAAGACTTTCCAACTTTATTTTTGTAACTTGGGAATTTCCAGTAGGTAAGTAGATTTTAATTTACAAAGTTGCTGGTTTATTTGAAGAAAATATCATGCCAGTTATCCAAAACAGAGGTCATTAATAGTAGGGATTTAAAGAATCAACCTACCAGGGTCAACTCCCATAATCTTGAAGTCATTTTCAAGGGCAGCATCCACGACCACACCTTGGAAATAATTGGTATAGCTTCCTTTAAGTGCTGAGTCCTGTCTGAAAGAGTTAGGAGTCTGCAGAGACGCTTCACTCACTGCATCCAGCAATCCTGACTAAAATAACAGTTGTTGCAAAGGTTTCACAGTTTCTAGCAAACATACCTGCAAGGCCAGCATCCACTACCACTCCTTGGAAGTCATTAGTATAGCTTCATTTAGGAGCTGCATTCTGGCTGAAGGCGTTAGGAGTCTCCAGTGATGCTTCACTACATCCAGCAATCCTGACTAAATTAACAGTTGTTGCAAAGGTTTCAGTTTTAAGCAAACGTACCTGCAAGGGCAGCGTCAACTACCACTCCTTGGAAGTCATTGGTATAGCTTCCTTTAGGAGCTGCATTCTGGCTGAAGGCGTTAGGGGTCTGCAGAGACGCTTCACTGCCACCAGCGGTCCTGGCTGATGCAGGAGGGAGGTACGTGCGGTCGAGCTTGGCTGCACTGCAGACTGCAGCCAACGTGGCTATTATTAACTGGAGAAAAAGGTATTTTTATAGTAAACAGAAAAAGAGAAAACTAGTATTTAGTCTGTTTGAGCTGGTTCTGTCCGGAGCTTTTAGTAACGATTGTGGAAGTCATTTTAGAAATAGAATCCTTATGACATAAAATTATGGTATTTGCTAAATTAACAGGCTATCTAGAGAGCACGATATTGACGTATTTAATGCAAATACCCAGGCTATACGGCGTAATTTAACTCTTAAATTCTTTATGTGAGCTTGCCTTTTAATTTTTGTTTTTTGTTTTCTTTTCTATTTCGTATGCTTGATGATTTTTCTTCTTTTTAATCTACCCGGTTTTTTCTTTTGTTTCGCATCTGTATTAACATTAGATTTATGTACTTGTCTAGTCTAAGCATATTTGTATACCTACTTGTAATACCTAATACCTAGTGAAGTTAATTTCTATAAGATTTCTATCGGTGAGAACCTGTAATTGGCCTCTTGTTTCTATTGTTTCTGTTAACATGTTTCATGTGCTGTTGGTTTTCCAATAAATAAATAATAAATAATAATAAATAATAATAAATGTAATCTGTCATAGTCGGCAGGGGGTTAGATAGACTATAAATGCAAGTTTGTCCAAAAATGCTCGATAAGTTGTATACTACACCCGTTGTTTGTAATATGTAATTTTAAGAAAAAAATATTTTATCGTTTAAAGCATGCTTAATAAAAAAAAATTGAATAATGATCTAAAACTCAATATTGGAAAGACATGAGTCGATATTTCGCTATTTAAATAACAATGAAGTGTTATGTAAGTAGTTTTGAAATTATTATTTATTTTCTTTTACACTATTTATTTTTCGAATAAAAACTATAATTATTGTTAAAATTTATTCAAACACTGCAAATATTTTAGGAAAATTTTAATTTTAAATTTCTAATTAGACTCCAGTACAAATAAAATGTCTTGAAGTTTAATTATTTTGTAAACTACAATAATTTGGAATTTGTGCGATACCAATTTTTTTTTCTTAAACGTCTATTTATTATTTTACGAATATTAATTAAAATCACTGATCCCAAAAACGCAATCGTTCACATTTCGAAACCGTTAGCCACAAAGATCCGGATGTTCCACTTAAAAGCCCGCTGGCACAAATCCCTGGATGCCATTGCTCAACGAAAAAAAACACTTGTCAAATGATTGATCACCGTTTCCGTAATGTATTACCAAATTCATTTTGTCCCGAACCAGCTCCGATGAGCGAATCCCTGATACTGATGCCTCCAAACCCACCACATTTGGTTTATATACATCTTCAAAAGTCGTCTAAAAAAACGTGCTCACGAATTCTAACAACTTTATCTTTGCTGCCACTTCTTCGGACATCCTCAAGCGCGCGTCGCCATCTTACTTTTTCACGACGCGGTATGTTCGAAATTTAAATCGGTTGATGTTTTAATGTGAATGGATAAGTTTGTAAAGATGCACGCGTCAGATCCCAAGTTCAAGTAGCTCGTACTAGAATTTAATTGGGAATGTTTATATGTTTACAATGTTGTCATTATTCAGATCGTCGTGATCCATAAAAAGGGCAGAATAATATGTTCTTTTTACTGGTAGAATCGGAATTTGTTGAATAGAGTAATCAACACTTCCGAGGTACGAAAATTTTGAGGTGTCGTGAGGTTATGGTCACGTATTTCATAAAATTCCAATCTAGTTTATTTGTGTTCATTCAGTCGTTAATTGTAAGGCAGGTGAGTAACTTTATTCAATATTTTGTCTAAGGAAATATTAAAAACTATAAAATTTGATTAGTTCTTTCGGTTCCTGATAAATTAAGCATAAAAATACGTACCATGGCAATTGAATTGAATTCAACGTCTACAGTGGGCTTAATGTATGTATATATGATCTACAATTTTGTGATAAAGTTTTCTAAATTTTGTCCAAAATGTCCAAATTAGAAAAAACTGTTGTTCCAAGACTTCCAAGGTTCATTTATCATAAATATCATAATAGTAAATATGAGTAATTAACATTACTCGACCTGAATCCTAAATTGGTGACATTATAGCCCAAACTAGGATCTGATTGTGCTAATTATAGCTATCAAGCCATCTACAGTTTACAATAGCTTGCGAAACATGCAGGCAAACAAAACGCGATTACTGGTAGAAGAGCAGGCCCCGTAGCCGAATGGCATTTCTCCGACGCCAAACGAAAGCGATACGCCGCTGGCTCTGTCGCGCCAATACGCAAGCGCGATAGAGATAGATATCTACTAGCGCTTCGTTTCGTGAGCGTTTCGTGAGCGATTGTGCCATTCGGCTAGCCACCCAGGCCCCGTAGCCGAATGGTATTTCTCCGACGCCAACCGAAAGCGATACGCCGCTGGCTCTGTCGCGCCAATACGCAAGCGCGATAGAGATAGATATCTACTAGCGCTTCGTTTCGTGAGCGTTTCGTGAGCGATTGTGCCATTCGGCTAGCCACCCAGGCCCCGTAGCCGAATGGTATTTCTCCGACGCCAACCGAAAGCGATACGCCGCTGGCTCTGTCGCGCCAATACGCAAGCGCGATAGAGATAGATATCTACTAGCGCTTCGTTTCGTGAGCGTTTCGTGAGCGATTGTGCCATTCGGCTAGCCACCCAGGCCCCGTAGCCGAATGGTATTTCTCCGACGCCAACCGAAAGCGATACGCCGCTGGCTCTGTCGCGCCAATACGCAAGCGCGATAGAGATAGATATCTACTAGCGCTTCGTTTCGTGAGCGTTTCGTGAACGATTGTGCCATTCGGCTAGCCACCCTGTTTACAATAGCTTGCGAAACATGCAGGCAAACAAAACGCGATTACTGGTAGAAGAGCAGGCGTGAATAATTATCTTAATTTTTAACCCCCGACGCAAAAACGACGGAGCGTGTCTGTCTGGTGTATGTGTGTGTCTGTCTGTCTGTCTGTCTGTGTGTGTGTCTGTCTGTGGCATCGTAACTCCCGAACGGATGAACCGATTTGGATTTAGTTTTTTTGTCTGAAAGCTGACAGTGCATGCAATGTATAAGACAAATATAAAATTGAAACACGAGGCTTTTATTTTAATATTTTCTGATTTTTAACCCCCGACGCAAAAACGACGACGGGGTGTTATAAGTTTGACGTGTATGTCTGCTGTGTGTGTGTCTGTCTGTTTGTTTGTCTGTCTGTCTGTATGTGTGTCTGTCTGTGGCATTGTAGCTCCCGAACAGATGAACCGATTTGGATTTAGTTTTTTTGTCTGAAAGCTAAGTAAGGCGGGAGTGTTCTTAGCCATGTTTTATGAAAATCGGTCAATTATGTCGCGGTCGGGGGTTTTTTCAAAATTTTAATTTTTAAACAGTGCTGCGGGGTGGAAAATTATGTATTATATAAAATCTTTCCTCGTAAATTGGTGGCACAGCAGTCCAAACAAGGATGCTATTTATAGCTATTGTGCTAATTATAGCTATCAAGCTATCTGAAGCGTACAATAGCTTGCGACACGGAGAGAGACGATTCTTATGATAAGCCGTAACTGGTGTGCGTGTCTTCATTTCTTTTAAATATTTTTTTTATACTACGTCGGTGGCAAACAAGCAAACGGTCAGCCTGATGGAAAGCGGTCACCGTCACCTATGGACGCCTGCAACTCAAGGAGTGTCACGTGCGCGTTGCCAACCCATCAGAAAATAGGTATTCAATTTTTTTTTTCTCCTTATATTTTTTTTTATATTTTCTACGAGTCAGCTGCAGTAGTTTGAGAAAATCTATTTTAACCCCCGACGCAAAAACGACGGGGTAATAAGTTTGACGTGTCTGTCTGTCTGTATGTGTGTCAGTCTGTGGCATCGTAGCTCCCGAACAGATGTACCGATTTAGAATTCGTTTTTTTTGTCTGAAAGCTGAGTTAGTCGGGAGTGTTCTTAGTCATGTTTCATGAAAATCGGTCTTAGTAGACCTAGATGTCGCGGTCGGGGGTTTTTTCAAAATTTTAATTTTGTGGTTAGGTTATTATTTGAATGAATACATTAGGTTGTTATCCATCATCATTTAACATGTAGATATCCGTCATCGGGATAAAATGATCAAATCTGGAGAAAATTTGTCGTCATTTTAGGCCCTCCTCACATCTAGCGTCTTGCAAGCGTAGCGTCAGGCAAACTGTATGGCAATTTGACAAAGCCTGACACTGCGTCGGCACGACGTCGACTCGGCGTCTTTTTCCATACAGTTGGCCCGACGCTACGCGCTCGCGTCGCGTGACGCTATATGTGAGAGGGTCCTTAATTGTTTCGATATCTTGTTTGGTAAAGTTTAATTTTGTATTGAAACTTTAGAATAGAATAGAATATTTTTAGCAGCAGAGCAAATATGGTTACTCATATTATGTATATTTAAAAGAGCGTGCGAATTTCGATCCGGAGGTCGCGGGTTCGAACACTTCGAACCCCGGCTCGTACCAATGAGTTTTTCGAAACTTATGTGCGAAATGTCATTTGATATTTTGCCAGTCGCTTTTCGATGAAGGAAAACATCGTGAGGAAACAGGACTAATTCCAATAAGGCCTAATTACCCTTCGGGTTTGAAGGTCAGATGGCAGTTGCTTTCGTAAAACTGGTGCCTACGCCAGATCTTGGAGTTAGTTGTCAGAGCGGACCCCAGGCTCCCATGAGCCATGGCAAATGCCGGGATAACGCAAGGAGGATGATGATGATGATGTATACTTAAAATTATGTAGGTGCAGTGTTCCTATACTTATAAGTAGGTACCTATTTAAATCGTATAACATCATCTAACAAACGTATAATTATGCAATCACCAACTAAACAAGCGATTAGACATTGGGCGTTGTCTTGCTCACAATCATATGGTTTTCTTCCGACTTTCAGAAACACCTCTAATTACATCGTGCTGACAGCTTTGTGTTTTGTATCCTACGCCATTTTGGTCGGTACCTCTACCATGTGTTTTTGAAGCCAGACTTTCAAACCGCCGCTGCGGGTTCAAATCCTGACTTGCACCAATAAGTTTTTCATCCTTCGTGTATCTTGTACAAAAAATAATTTCGTATTAAGAACGCACGCGCTCCTAAGCCGGCGCCATCGTCGCCCTCATACTTATAATGTCGAAGCCCGACGCACGCGGTCCTAAGCCGGGCGGGCGCCTTCGGCGCCCTCATAAATACTTATAATGTCGAAGCCCGACGCACGCGGTCCTAAGCCGGGCGCCATACTTAAAATGTCGAAGCCCGACGCACGCGGTCCTAAGCCGGGCGCCATACTTAAAATGTCGAAGCCCGACGCACGCGGTCCTAAGCCGGGCGCCATACTTAAAATGTCGAAGCCCGACGCACGCGGTCCTAAGCCGGGCGCCATACTTAAAATGTCGAAGCCCGACGCACGCGGTCCTAAGCCGGGCGCCATACTTAAAATGTCGAAGCCCGACGCACGCGGTCCTAAGCCGGGCGCCTTTGACGCCCTCATAATTAAAGTGTCGGGAGAAGCCCGACGAAGGCGGTCCTAATCCGAGCGCCTACGGTGCCCTCATACTTAAAATGTCGGGCGAAGCTAAACATCATCAGGAAACCTGTATACCTTTGCAAAGAAATTCAAAGATGTATAACCTTAAGTGCCTAATCCGCATTGGGCTTGCGTTTACGACATTTTGCGACTTTAGGGCATTATGCGTCTGACGCTAAGAGACGGCCAGTGCCCAGCAGTAAAACCTATAAATATAGTAACAAATTTTTCAATTAAAGGAAAAATTTTAAAATCACACCTCCGGCAGATGTACGGGTAGATGTTTGCTATACGCCACCCTAAGGCGATTGAGAATTGTGGGAAGGCATGGATAAATTCGCACACATCCAGCAGGCCTCCTCCGTGGCGCAGTAGGGAGCGGGATGGCACCAGCAAGCCTTTAATTTAAAAATTAGTAATTATGCTCGCAGACGTTTCTGCATGATAAAAAATAAATCTATAATATAGTATCAATTATTGTATTATTATAATACGTTAGTTTATTAGCTTCAACGTCACGGAATATGACTCATTGTATGGAGCAAGTGAACAGCACCCCAAAAAGGTTAATACTCGCTAGCCAAAAGTTTACATACATTTCCCGTAAACGTTAAATGCTGTCGAGTACATACAAACACACTCACACCTGCAGGCCTAGCACATGATGGCCGCGAGAGTATGTCGCCGCGAGATAGACTACCTGTCCTTATGTCATTAATACAATTAGACAAAGACGTGTCATCTATCTCGCGGCGACATACTCCCGCGGCCATCATGTGCTAGGCCTACTGTATTCCCATAAGATGATGAAACTGCTCAATTTTCAGTGCCACTCTCATTAATTAGGGGTTGAAAGAAAATGCAATTTTGCATTGACAGGTTGCCAGCCTCTCACCTACGCCAATTGAACCCATATCCCACAGTCGACTTCTACGACACCCACGAGAAGAAACAGAGTGGTGAAATGATTAACCCGTCACCTATCGAGCAACTTATTCTAAGAGCGTTTTCAGATTATCCGATCCGATATCGGATGTAGGCCCGATTTACATCCTGCCTACATCCGGCATCGAAAATGCTTTAAAATGTGAAAAGCTCATGGTAGGCGGTTCATGGTGTCATATGGAAGTCGAAAACAATGAAAGTGATGTGATAATTGTAACTTGTTATTTGTAAACAACTTCAATAATGTTGCCTTGGTGCGTTCCCACATACAAATACCTAAAAGTAAGTCTATATCTATATATAAGTAACTTATAATTATGTATGTAATATGCATGGAAATGTTTTTTTTTTAAATCTATGTATTTAAGGGCCGGTTGCATCAAACCGTCTGTCACCGTTAAAGCGTTCGTTAAATTTTATTGTATGGGAAGTTCCATAGACCTCTGCTGCGGGGCGATGATGTGTCTGTCAAATTTTGGTTTATGCAACTGGCCCTTAGTGTATGTTTTTGTTGCATTGAATAACCACAAATTTTAAACTTCTGAAAATAAACCCCGGAAATAGTGGACCGACTTCCATCAAACATAGCTAAGAACACTCCCGACTAACTCAGGTTCCACACAAATAAAAAACGAAATCTAAATAGGTTCATCCCTTCGGGAGTTACAATGCCATAGACAGACAGGCAGACACGTAAAACTTATAACACCCCGTCGTTTTTGCGTCAAGGGTTAAAAATAGGCGTTTGTACCTCGTGGACCCATTTGAAATGTCCAGAAGCGAATTATTTCCGTAAAGGCACTTTTTAGGGTTCCGTAGTAAACTTATAGTTACGCTATGTCTGTCTATCCGTCCGTCCGTCCGTCCGCGGATAATCTCAGTGACCGTTAGCACTAGAAAGCTGAAATTTGGTACCAATATGTATATCAATCACGTCGACAAAATGGTAAAATAATAAAAAGAGGAAAAAAATGTTTTGTTAGGGTACTCCGGGACCCATTTTTTCATTCCAACCCCAACGTATGATACATTGTTGAATAGGTATTTAAAAATGAATAGGGGTTTACTAAAATCATTTTTTTATAATATTAATATTTTCGGAAATAATCGCTCCTAAAGGAAAAAAGTGTCCGCCCTCTTAACTTTTGAACCATGTGTTTAAAAAATATGAAAAAATTCACAAAAGTAGAACTTTATAAAGACTTTCTTGGAAAATTGTTTTGAACTAGATAGGTTCAGTAGTTTTTGAGGAAAATACGGAAAACTACGGAACCCTACACGGAGCGTGGCCCGACACGCCCTTGGCCGGTTTTAAATAATACATTGCTTGTCATATTTTTTTGCAAATAAGCGAACTCTTAAACACTTTAATGATTTAATTATATGTTTATAAATACCCTAAATACTCATTTCCTTAACATCATATTAACATTAAACTAGATACCTATGTAATTCGACCAAAATCATGCACATAATAATATAAGTATCGAATCACGTATAACACCATAAACAGTATGATTATACCATTTACTGACTAATCATATCAATTAAATAAATCGTGATAGCATTCCTTTATTAAAAAGGCCGTAAGCGACAAAGATTTTGTATTAGAATGAGCCCTTTTATACAATAAATATTGAGATTAATTTAAAATGATTATGATAATCTAAATCCAGCGTCGTGACATGTTTCAGGGAGTTTGTGGTCAACAATTTTGATGATACACATGTTATGGATATTTTAACATAATTTAGATGGCGTATCGCGAGCGTGCGTAATATATGGCGTCTAATATTTGGAGGCCTAGCCAAGGTGACAAACGTAGCGGTGATAGGCTAGCTTAGCTTTTACAAAGGAGCAAAGTTTTTGATTAACCGTTCGCGTTAAGACGCTACAGGAGCGAAAATGCTAAAATGGAAAGGAGCCCCCCTTTCAATTTTGGAATTTTAGTTAAATATACTAGTGTTATTAACTAGATTTATCGAAAAAAAATTGCCCATTAAGAACAACTCAGTTAAAAGATATAGCGAAAAAATCTTAAAAATCGAGGTTCCACTCTCGACTGTTTCCTCCTTCAAAACTTAATCAATCGGAATGAAATTTGAGAATCTGAACAACAATGAAGTAATCTGTGTCGGACCGTTTAGTTTTTTCGGCTAATTGTTACCAATCTTGAGTATCACACCTTTTTTGCGCCATAATGAAAAAGGCCGTTTTTGGAAATTTTTGATGGGCAATCTTTCTTTAAAAATAAGAATATTAAAAAAAAACCAAAACGATCCGAAACAGATAAAAATAATAATAATATGTGTGGAAGTTTAAGTAGGTAATCATGGGTAACGATAGATGACGGTTTATATGAAGTGGCTGTGTTCAAACAGGGTGCGTAGCCGAATGGCACAAACGCTCACGAAACGAAACGCTCGTAGATATCTTTCTCTATTGCTCTTGCGTATTGGCGCGACTAGCCAGACTACCTTTCACGGCGTTTCGTCTTCGTTTCGCGTCGCAGAAATGCCATTCGGCTACGGGATCTGATCAGTCGGTGACCGAATGACAATCGTCGACGCCAGACGCCGACAGAAATGCAGTCTGGCTCTGTCTCGCCAATACGAATGAGCGATAGAGATAGATATTACGAAACAGATATTATCGTGAGCGTTTGTACATTTGACGTGCCCGGAGCATTGGAGCAGTTCTGTAGGGCCATCCGTATATGCCTTTTCGTCACTTGTATATATGTATATGATACTAGTTTACTTGCATATACAACACTCGACGTATATATGATGAAATGTATCCAAATGCAAGGTTGAAGGCCCACATATACTACTGGAGGTGTAAACTTTCGAATAATTTTATGGTGTATAATCCATAAGATTGTAAAAAGTGTAATTTGACTTAATAAAATTACAATATTGCTTTAGGAGTTCATTTATTGCTTAATTTTAAGATCGACACTACTCTTTATGGGAAATTAGTAATACATATGAAATAAAACTATGGAAACGGATTAAATCGCGTATAATTAATTTAAAATTCATCCCGACGTTTCCAACACTTTACAGCGTTTGTGGTTTGTGGTCAACCGTGTGTCACCCGTGACACAACACAACGGACTTCTATTGACCGTGATATACACCGGTCAATAGAAGTCTAATGAAACTAACCGAGAATCGTTTAAAAATCTTACTCTCGCAAATAGTTTTAATCTACTACATATTTAATTTGAACAAACATTTTCTACCGTTTCCAATCGGGACGCAAAACCAAATAATTATGCCCACTATGTTGTTACCTACACTATACTGTCTTCAATATTTTTCGTGTCGCTGCATACAAAATACAATTGAAATTAATTCATTAAATATGCATATAACTAATGCAACGTTTAATGAGAAATGTCGCCTGAAGCAAAATCTTATCATACATCATATCAGAAGCAATTTAATTAAAGTTAATCATAATTATAGCAACACTTTACTGATTATTGTAGGAGCTTATCCCCCGTTTAATAAGGTTTATATTGAATTGTCAATGTGTGGACAATGGTACTCATGGTACGCCGGCTGGTCCAATTACTTCGAATAATTAAACGATTGATGACAAAAAACAGGCCAAGCGTGAGTCGGATCGCGCAGAGCGCGTTCTGTATATTTAAGTACTGATACTACTTAGCTTCTTAGCTATTAACCCTTTAACGGGCAAGACTCAAAAAAATCGTGAGTTCAACCTTATCGCCATCCTGTAGTCCTAAAAATTCTAAGGTAAATAGGTATTTCGACGATTCATTTCAAACACTTCATATTACTGACTGTCATATCCGATCCATGGCGTATCCTTATCTAATACTTCATATACATTAAAGTTGGAATCGGGATAGTAATATTACAATGTCTTTAAACAGGGAACCCAAAAAAATTAATCGCTGTCAAGAGAAGCTGTTGAAACAAACCTGTTGATGTCATTGAACTTGACTTGAATTATAAACTAATGCAAGTATTTAGGCGCCATTGATTGTAAATTCTTTAATCAATAATAACTGTAGTAATGTAATATATGAATATTTAAAAAAAAACCGCCGCTTTTGTGGTTCTGGTAAAAGGTACTTCCGAATGTTGGATTATGTAGAAATGTGTAGGTATTTTTAACCGTCTGTAGCGGCGTTTAATTGGTGAGGCTACTTACATTTGTCCAGAGGCGCTTGTGGGGCCACGTGGAAACACTTTGGGAAAATCCTCACACTAAAACGATTGTCACATATAAACGGAAGCTTAGGTCACTGGTCGGAATATCACTTAAAATGTCAATTTTCACGTTTGTGTCGCGCCGGTGCACCGATAACTATTTTTAATTCGTAATAACGGGAGCGCAGATCATGGCGCTCGCACGATCGAAGAGAGAGTTTTTTTTTATCCACCAGGTGGCGTGGCAGGCGCACCGAAAAGTCGCTTTGGGACTTCTGTAATTGCCAGCTCCAAAAAACTGTGCTACATATACATGGAAAAAAGTATTCTTTCTAAATTGTGTTGCCTTGTATGTATGAAAATGAAATAACTATTTAACTATATCAAGAAAAGAAATTAAAACTAAAAATCTCTGTTCCTCGACGGAACATGCCGCTCACCTTAAAAGACACGGAGTGACTTTTAAAGAAATAAAAAGAGAAAAAACTATACGAAAGTATACCAAAATATTTTATGAAACTTATATTTAACTTAACATTAAGAGTCGTAACGATTGTATAAGTTTATTCTAAAGGTAAGGGACAGACCTTCACAACAGGTCGTTTGAACAACGTGTTCCCGCTTTTCAATGTTACGACGCGAATAACTTGATCGCTGCCCGGATGGACAGCATGAACGCGCGCGAGTTTCCACTGCAGCGGCGGCAGGTGGTCGTCGCATACCACAACAACAGTACCTTCACGAACGGCGGGACCGCGGTCTTGAAGCCACTTTGTACTTTGTTGCAGTTGATGGAGATATTCACGACTCCATCGACGCCAGAAATGCTGGACAGCTTGCTGTATCCAGCGCCAACGTGTAAGACGATTAGGGTTCTCGTCTATCAGAGAAACGTCCGGTAGGGCCGTTAAGGGCTCACCGATTAAGAAATGGGCCGGCGTAAGAGGTAAAGGATCCGCGGAGTCCGAACTTAGAACGCAGAGCGGACGACTGTTTAATACAGCTTCGATTTGACACGTCAAAGTGTGCATACAATCATATGTTTGCGTTTGTGTACCTATTACGCGATGTAAATGAGCTTTGAAACTCTTAACAGCCGCTTCAAATAATCCACCGAAATGACTAGCATAAGGTGGTTGAAAATGCCAAGTTAATCCTTGTTTTAAAGTTTGTTGATTAAGGGCACTCATGACCGAATCATTACGTAAAAAAGTATATAACTCTTGAAGGTAATTATTACAACCAACAAAGTTACGTCCGCAATCGGTATATATATCCGTACAATATCCTCGACGGGACGTGAAACGTCGCAACGCAGCTAAAAAACCTTCCGTGGAAAGTTCGGAAACTAACTCAAGATGTACAGCTTTAACGCTCATACATACGAAAACTGCAACGTAACATTTTATTATTTTTGCATTACGAACCTTATTAGCGCGTACGTAGAATGGCCCACAAAAGTCACAAGACGTTTTACTAAACACACGTGCGGGGCGTAGCCGAACCGAGGGTAACATTCCTATGCGCGGTTGGCAGCGAGTCGGTCGAGCGCGGAAGCATTTGATACAACGATGTACGCGGAGGCGAACAATATCACGACCAGAGATAATCCAGTATCGCTGTAAGAGCGAGTTTTGCACGCACTGCGAACCGGCATGTAGTTCCTTTATATGCGCATCGTCAATGATAAGATTTGTAAGAGGATGTCTTTTAGGTAAAATCAATTGATGTTTTGATTCAAAAGGTAAAAGTGATTTGTGAATACGTCCGCCGACGCGTAACAAACCATCCCTATCTATAATGGGCGTGAGACGCCGCAAACGAATTGACGGAAGTTTATTTGACGAAATCCTTTTAATGTCGTCTTCGAACACTTTTTGTTGTGTAATCAATATTAGTCGATTTAATGCAAAATTGTACTCTGGTACGGTGACGTACTTTGGGAATGTTTGTTTATGTTTCCTGCATTTATTGTAGAAACGAAATATGACTGCCGTGACGCGAACTAATTTACCTAGCGACGAAAATCGCGTTATAAGAGTGTCGTCGTCCGGGGAAGGAGGCAATGTGGACACACATGCATAACTAAGACTTGCCGAGTCATGTGTATTGCGTTTTTCCTCGTTCGTGTTTACCACCGGTTTTGGTATAGGCCAGGAGTCGCGACTTTGTTGGAGCCATGTAGGACCATGGAACCACAAGTCATTTTGTACGAGCGCGGCGGGGAGCAGACCGCGAGACGCCGGGTCAGCGCTGTTATCAGCTGACGGGACGTGACGCCAACAGCGCGCCGGGACACGGGACAAAATCTCACTAGTGCGGTTCGAGACAAACGTTTTCCATTCGTGCGGGGGTGACTGAAGCCACGCGAGCACGACGGAACTGTCAGACCATGCGTACACTTGATCGGGGTGAATGTGACCACCGTAAAGATGCATAACTCTTTCAATTAATTTTGATAGGATTACACAACCCATCAATTCCATTCTAGGTATAGTAAGGCATACCCGAAGAGGTGCAACGCGACTTTTAGCCATGACTAAATAGGTTTGAACTCGCCCGGTGTTGTCCGTCAGACGTATATAAACACATGCTGCGTATGCAATTTTGCTTGCGTCGGCAAATCCGTGAATTTCGATTGAATCGAAGTCGTCAGTATTGAAAATATGACGAGGAAAAGAAATTTGCGATAGGAGCGGTAGCTCGTTAATAAAACTCGTCCATGAGTTAATAATATCGATAGGGGGTTCTGAGTCCCAGGAAATTTTGGCTAACCATAGCAATTGAATTAAATGTTTGGCAAACAATGTCACCGGAGATAATAACCCGAGGGGGTCGTAAATTTTTGCAATTTCGGAAAGAATCGCCCGCTTTGTACAGGCCTGCGAAGAACTTTGAACTTTGAAACTAAATGCGTCAGATCTTGGATTCCATTGAAGTCCAAGGACCTTGACCCCTTTGTCATTTTCCATTTCGGCAAAATGAACATTTTCGCGCCGCTCACCATGAAACTCTGTCGGTCGCGTGGCAGCGAGAATGGCTGGCGAGTTACTTTGCCACTTTCGCAATTCGAACCCGGCCGTGGCACAAATACCTATCAGCTCCTGCTGCAGATTGAGGGCTTCGGCTAAGGTATCTGCGCCGGTCACCACATCGTCGACGAACACGTCATTTAGGAGGACTGGCGAGGCGAGCGGGAAACGCTCGGCTTCGTCATGCGCGAGCTGTTTAATTGTGCGCAAGGCGAGATAAGGGGAACTACTGATACCAAAAGTAACGGTACGCAGCCTATAATCGCGCAGAGGTTCCTCTGGCGACTTGCGCCACAGGATGCGCTGAAAGTCCCTATCACTCTCACGTACAAGAATATTCCGATACATTTGTTTAATATCAGAACAAAATGCAACTTTATGTACTCGAAATTTTAGAAGTACATCTACTATGTCTAAGTGTAACTTAGGCCCTTTTAGCAACGCATCGTTGAGCGCGTAGCCACTCGTTGTGCGACAACCAGCATCATAGACAACACGAGTTCGGGTAGTGTCGGAAATCTTCGACACCGAGTGGTGCGGGATGTAATAACTCGCGCCAGCGGGGTTATCGTCCGCGAGCTCCATGTGGTTAAGATCCACATACTCCTGGAGGCACGCGTGATACTCCGCCTTCAGCTGGGGGTTTCGTTCTAGACGGTATTCCAGTTTGTGGAAACGTGCTAGAGCAATTTGCCGAGACTCGCCGAGGGGCGGTGCATCGGGCTTGAATGGCAGAGCAACTATGTATCGCCCTGTCTCATCGCGCGTATGCGTCCTTTGGAAAAAGGATTCGCATAGCTTTTCTTCGGGAGTGTAACTCCGCATCTCTGGAACTGACTCCAGCTCCCAAAACTTCTCGAGATTGTCGTTGTCGAACGACGTAAAACAAGTATGGCGTGGAGTCGAAATATTAGAAGTAAAGTTGACTTTACCCCCTAGTAAATAACCAAATACACTATTGATTGCTGTGGGTGTGCCAGGTTTACCCCTGACTATACCCTCGCGAATGACATCCATGAAAATGTCCTCGCCAAGTATCATGTCAACCGGCTGAGGTTTATGAAATTCAGGGTCGGCTAGAGCGAGCCCTTGCAAATGAGGCCATTCCCCGTACGGTGCTAGTGGTACACTAGGCATTTGACGGGTTAATTTTGACAAAATAGTAGCCTCCAAAGGAATACTTGGACTTTGTTTGCCCTTGGGCGAAATTGAGCACACGAAGGTACCCCTAGGGTTGAGCGGTAAATCACCGACACCTACCAACGGCTCGCTGACATTTCGTCGCGGTAAATTTAATCGTTGCATACACGATTCAGTAATAAGAGCTGCTTGTGAGCCCCCGTCTAACATACAACGAATTGTAGCAATTTTATTACCTTCGTAATAAAGGTCAACCAACGCAGTTGACAGTAACACCGTATGAGGCTCAATACCTAAACCTAGATTATTTTGATTCACGCCGTGAACAGCTGATGGGCTCGGGACAGCGCCCGCGCCGGGCTGCGACTGCTCCGTTAGAGCGAGCGAGACGGCAACTAGTTCCGCGGCTTCATTGTTCGCCGGGAAGGGTCGCGTACGCGTAAGGTCCGAATCTAAATGAATTAAGGTGTGGTGCTTCTTATTGCACTTACGACACTTAAAACTTGATTTACAATTACGTAAGTCATGTCCGGAACATAAACAATTATAACAAATGTTATTTGTTTGAACAAATGTGAATCTATCTTTAGTAGACAAATTTAAAAACTCCAAACATTTGTGAAGGGCATGCGAGCCTTTGCACTTCACGCAAGATCGAACCTTATTCGTATCGACATACGGTCGAGTTTGGTCTGACGTATTCGTAATTAAAACCCGTTTAGGTGTAATTTGATTTGAAATTAAATTATTTTTATTTGTTGTACTTAAGGAATTATTTTTTGTGGACTGTATATGGGAAACTGTAATCATCTGTTCCGCCGTAAGTTCGCGCTCTAAGAATGTTATTAAGGTTTGGACTTTAGGTATTTCACTTGGGTTGGTTAAAGAACGTTCATATTCTTTTCGCGTATTAACGGGAATTTTACGTAATAATAAATTTAACAGAACGAAGTCCCATTCTTTAACCGGAAACTCCAAAACTTCAAGTGCTTTAATATTTTCGTGGTAAACATTAAGCAAATTTCGCATAGCAACAACTGATGAGCGCGCGGAACAAGAATCGATATCGAATAATTTATCTAGATGTTGTGACGCAATAATGCGTTTGTTGTCATAACGGGATTTTAGAACATCGATCGCAATTGAATAATTACTTTCCGTTATGGGAATTGATTTAATTAAATTAAATGGTTCGTTTTTAACCGAAAGTAGTAAATACCTAAACTTTTCCGCGTCAGTGTAGGCATTGTTGTTGTGGACCAACGATTGAAATAAGTCGAAAAAGGCGGGCCAGCCCGTAGGTTCACCGTGAAATTCAGGAAGCGACAATTTAGGCAAGTTTCGACGGTCGTTCATAAACGTGTCGTGTTGGCTAGGCACAGGAATGCGGCTCGCTCGCCGCTTTTCTACATCTACCTCCTTTAGGTTATTTAAATGCGTAACTATCGCGTAATATAAATCGTTGAAATCATTTCGAATCTTAATGTTGGCTTCTTTGTTGAAGCTATTAGACTTAATTAATGCCTTTTCGATCTTAGTTTGAATTTTGGTAAACTTTCGCTGGTGCGCTGTTAAATCGGAAGTTCTTGAACGAAATTGTTCTATATTCGTTGCTGCGAACTGTAATGTTCGTTTTAATTCGTCGAGAATTAGATCTCGCTCGAATAAATCTTGTGTCATACACGATGTGTCGGTTTCGACACCGTCTGTAGGATTCGGTACCATTTTGCCGTGAGCAAAGATGGCGGAAATTACAATGAAAAATTGAACTACAAACGTATGTAATTGGAATGATGGGTACGTAATACCGCAAAATACACGGGCAACACAACGTGAGAAAGAAAAATCCGGATCGAACGGATCAAAAAACTATATGTAGCGGCGTTTAATTGGTGAGGCTACTTACATTTGTCCAGAGGCGCTTGTGGGGCCACGTGGAAACACTTTGGGAAAATCCTCACACTAAAACGATTGTCACATATAAACGGAAGCTTAGGTCACTGGTCGGAATATCACTTAAAATGTCAATTTTCACGTTTGTGTCGCGCCGGTGCACCGATAACTATTTTTAATTCGTAATAACGGGAGCGCAGATCATGGCGCTCGCACGATCGAAGAGAGAGTTTTTTTTTTATCCACCAGGTGGCGTGGCAGGCGCACCGAAAAGTCGCTTTGGGACTTCTGTAATTGCCAGCTCCAAAAAACTGTGCTACATATACATGGAAAAAAGTATTCTTTCTAAATTGTGTTGCCTTGTATGTATGAAAATGAAATAACTATTTAACTATATCAAGAAAAGAAATTAAAACTAAAAATCTCTGTTCCTCGACGGAACACCGTCGCCTCATATCTCTCAAGAAGGACGGTTATCAAGTCATCTGTATGTTTTTTATTTTATTTTTTTTAATGTTTGTTCCTCGATATCTCCGTCGTTACTAGACCGATTTTGAAAAATTTTTTTTTGATTGAATGTATATGCATACAGATTGGTCCCATTTTTCTCAGAACCCAGTTCTGATGATGGGATCCTGGAGAAATCGAGGGAACTCCTCAAATCTGAAAGGCATACATATGTTAATTTTTGTGTTTTTAAAGGAACAGCATGCATTCAGGTACGGAACAGTGACATTTGGTGCAGTGGAACTGCTGATGATGGCCAGAACGGAACTCTTCAAATCTGAACGGCACGCTTAAAGTGACTTTGCTATTTTTATAAGAACAGCGTGCACTTTCGTCCAGAACTGTGACATTTGGTGCAGTGGAATTGCTGATGATGGTCAGAACTGAACTCCTCAAATCGGAACGGCACGCTTATAGTGACTTCGGTATTTTTATAAGAACAGCATGCACTTACGTCCAGAACAGTGACATTTGGTGCAGTGGAACTACTGATGATGGCCAGAACCAAACTCCTCAAATCTGAACGGCACGCTTATAGTGACTTTGCCATTTTTATAAGAACAGCATGCGCTTACGTCTAGAACAGTGACATTTAGGACAGTGGAACTGCTGATGATGGTCAGAACCGAACTCCCCAAATCTGAACGGCACGCTTATAGTGACTTCGGTATTTTTCTAAGAACAGCATGCACTTACGTCCAGAACAGTGACATTTGGTGCAGTGGAACTGCTGATGATAGTCAGAACCGAACTCCTCAAATCATTTAAGTAGGGCTCCCGGTCGCGTCCGTGTTTCGTGTACCCGTTGCCGGGTATCCGTTCCCGTGTTACACGAATCCGGATTTCTGGCCCGTTTGGAACGGGTAATTAGGGACCGTGTAATTAAAGTCCGGGTACCCGTGTAGTCCGTGTGTCCGGATCGACGGACTCTAAAAACCCGCGGGTCCGATCCGTTCTCGACGTATAGTGATGCTTGATGATCGTTCGCGTTTTCGGTTCAAGCGAATATTAAAATCAGTTTAAAGAACCAAAAATGATAAAACCTTAATAACTAAAATGAAAAAGGGACAGCGGAGCAATTGTGACTGGGGGACAAATTTTAACTACTCGATTTTTTCCATGTTTTACATTTTAGGCATTATTATATAGAGCACGAGTTTTCAGTGGCCTAAATTAGTATGATGTCAGAAAGCATGAGATTTGGTATGCACATAGCTTTGACGTTCATATGAATAAATAGAAGTAGAAACACGCCGAGGAGTCAATCTCTTCCCCCACTATTATCTCCCATTTTTAGCGTTTTTAAATTTTCACGAAAACTACTAAAGGTTTTTGTAAGTAAATATTACGAGTAGGTACTTACCAGAAATATGTCTAGGAGAAGTACCATGAAATTCTCTACAATACTTCCATTTAAAGTATAATACTAACATTCGATAGTGCTACCCCTACTCATCCCACTAGTAGTTAAAAACAAATATTATGCGGGGGACTTAAGCATAATTTGAAAATGATGAGTTAAAAGCTTACCTACCCACCTTAAAAGACACCTACTTTAAAAGACAGTATTGTAGAAAATTTTATGGAGAATATACTTTTCCTAAATATCGTGATTATAGCTTTCACGGTTTTCATAACAATATAAAAAACCTGAAAATAGTGATATAAAATTGAGGGAAAAGAGGGGAAACATTGACACCTCGGCGTCTGCGTACTTTTATTTTTTTCTGTTGTGTTTGTAAGTTACCTATATACATGTCAAGTCTCATGCTTTTTGTCACACCCTATCCGACTAGCGCAAGTTAAGAACCAGGACTATGGATACATATTCACTTCAAGGTGGTTCCCTCCAAAATAACAAAAAAAATATACCATTCTTAACTAGGTATTTGTAAAACAGCGCGGCTACATCTAGAACTTTTCAAACAAAAGGTTTGTCCTTGTCAAAGGGAAGCCGGGTGTGAGGTTTGAGTGTCATTATTATTAGTAAAAATCACCACGGGTATTGTGCCGCCCACAAGTCATTATTACCTTTGTCTTCTCATGCGACGTTAATTCTACTAACTTCTTAGATAAAAATTAATAACTCGATAGTTCAAATACATTTCATTTAGTATACGCGATATAATCCGTTTCCATAGTTATGTATTTTATCTATTTAAGTATGTATATCGTCGCGCAGCACCCAGAGTACAAGCTTCGCTTAGTTTGGGGCTAAGTCGATCTGTGTAATGTCCCCAATATTTATTTATTTATTTTAAAACTATGAGACATAGATATAACTATAATAAATTGCATGAGTAACTGTCGCGGTAACCGAAGATAATATTTTCAAGTATATTTGTCAGCATCTGTACATATAGTAAGTACCTATAGGTGGTATGGTCCTTATAGGTAGTTAGTAAGTCCCCATGAACATCATAAAACAATCAACTAATATAACTAATATAGTATTTTTCACACAAACCAATACCCTTATATTAGTTAACCTATAGACAAATAAAGTCCATTAAACTTGCAATTGCCTTAAGCAACTTTATCGAAAAAAACCAGTAGACTAGTGTGCCTGGCGAAAGTATGGACCTATAAGAATACGTTTGTAATATTTGTATAGCCTATAACGTAACGGGAATAAGTGCAAAAAATATAATTAACACGTTATTGACTCAAATAAAATGAGTATGTATAAAACCAATTCGTATTCGTTCGCTATATTAACATAAATTTTAAAATTCACCTATTTTTTTAAATACAAACCGGCACGGCAATAAGTCGATCGGTCCGCCGGCCGCCTCGTGTGTTCAATACCCGAACGGTGCCGAAGTCCGTGCGTCCGGCCGTCCGGCCCCGAACGCCGATTCGGCACTACACGCGCGAACGGCACTACACGGGAACGGACTTCGGCGGGTTCGGGTAGTTCGGACGCTTAGCACCGCCGGGGCTAAGGGGCCGGACGCACGGATCGGCGGGTAGTAACGAATATCCAGAGCCCTACATTTATTGCTTTCACCAGAACCCGAAAGGCGACGGTTTTTTTTTCTTAAAAATTATTTAAAATTGCTTTTAATTTAAATCTCTGATTATTTGATGGAAACACAAATGAATATACGTATACCGTTAAGGTTTGAGGAGTTTCCTCAATTCCTCATGAATCCGATATCCGATTATAAGAAATCGAGCTTGACAAAATTTGAAAACTCAATATGTAAGCATAACGAAGAGAACAAATCTCCTAACAAATAAATGTGACTGTTCTGAACTTAAAAGCATGCTGTTATACATTCAAAATTTTTTTTTTCAAAATCGGTCCAGTAACGACGGAGATATCGTGGAACAAACATAAAAAAAAAATAAAAAAAGGCATACAGACGAATTGAGAACCACCTTGCTTGAGATTTGGGGCGGCGGGTAATAAAAGTAGATAGGTACCTACGTAGGTAACTACTCGTAAATTGAGGAACGTTTAAGAACGTTCTAACTTTCAAGTTTAGTTTGGATATGCATAGTTATTAGGTATGTGTCCTCAAACTGCGTCCAAATGTATGAATCCTGTGAATTTATTTCACTTTATCTCATGTCATTCCGGATCTACATAGATCCTGGAGCTAAACAGGGTACAGTCAACCAATTGGAACCCTAGGCCACTGTAGAACTATGTCACAGTGACGTTATAAATCAGATTGTAAGGAATCTCTTACTGCTTGTCATTTTGACATGGTTGTAGAGTGGCCTAGGGTTCCAATTGGTTGAATTTACGTAGCCGAATGGCACAAACGCTCACGAAATGCTCATGAAACGAAACGCTCGTAGATATTTATCTCAATCGCTCTTGCTTATTGGCGCGACAGAGCCAGACTACCTTTCGCGGCGTTTCGTTTTCGCGTCGCAGAAATGCCATTCGACTACGGCACTTGGGGATTTGGCCAGATTTGGTTGGTTGACCGTCTATTGATCTTGCTGTGAGACTTGATGGATCTATAAATAAAATAAAATAAATATTATTATAGGACATTCTTACACAGATTGACTGAGGCCCACAGTAAGCTCAAGAAGGCTTGTGTTGTGGGTACTCAGACAACGATATATACAATATATAAATACTTATATACATAGAAAACATCCATCTCAGGAACAAATATCTGTGTTCATCACACAAATAAATGCCCATACCGGGATTCGAACCCGGGACCGCGGCTCAGCAGGTAGGGTCACTACCGACTGAGCCAGACCGGTCGTCAAACCTCTACCTCTAAGGAATATCTTGTAATATTTATTTATTTACATGAACTTATAATTTGAGTCAACTGTCTGTTGCACAACGAACCCACATAAAATCAACCTAATAAAGTCTTAGTCATAAGTGGGTAGATATAGCACGAACAATCACAATTCACAGCAAAAGATCTTGAAACGATACAATCACAATAGTCCATAGACTGTAGTAATTAAAGAAATAATAGCAATTATTAACCAAAATATGCAAAGTACCTCAAATCATCCCATTTCAACCGATATTGCACTCGAAACGTCGTGACCATTATGGCGTATAAGGTTATACCAATCACAACTTTAAACAACAACTGTCCAACTAGATACATTCATAAAATCACTCATAGATAAAAGACAATAAGGTTTTAAAGAAAGTGACTTTGAGTTTGGTAACTGTAAATGTTAGTTCATGATCGATCAGTTTTTGAAGCCATTTTTCATATTAACAGTAATTAGAAATGACAGGCCATCGAAACAGAAGGTGTACGTAATGTGTGAACGAACCAGTAAATATGGGCTGTGTGGTGGAACCTTTAGGTTGGTAAGAGGGGTTTTTGTTGGTTGGTGATGATATCAAGTGGCTGGGAAATGAGAAACTGGACGTTTTGTGAAGTGACTAATGCTGTGGTTAAAATATTTTGTTTTACTATATCTTCTTTGTCAGTTCGTATTGTGACTGAGCTGTAAATTCACAGTTTTGACACATTTGTTTTGAAGTTATGTTGCGATGTGGCTAAGACGTATCGTTTGCCAAATCTAGCGATTATTTACGAATTGGTTGAATCGATTAGGCCTATGTACAAGGAGGCGCTTAAACAAATATACAATTTCTTAATATCAACTTACTGAAATGTCATTTGAATCGAAATGACAGACTCTGCCACAGCACTAGTTTAAAAATAAAAATGTATGATAGATTACATAATAAGTAAATCCTGCATGATAAATTGATATCGTAAAATACTACGAAGATCCGCAAAAATGTAACATGTATCAGATTATGTTTAAAGTGCCACAGAGGCTTTAATCGCTACTGATGCCTTCGCCTATTTTTTTTTTTAATATTGTACCTACTTAACCCGAAAATTTTATTTCTTAATATTTTTACTTGCAACATGTAAGTATTTTACGCTTTTAATATTCCTGAAAATACCATTCGGAAGCTAACGATTAATATAAATATAATTATAGGACATTCTTACAGAGATTGACTGAGGCCCACGGTAAGCTCAAGAAGACTTGTGTTGTGGGTACTCAGACAACGATATATTATATACCTAATATACAAAATACTTATATACATAGAAAACATCCATGACTCAGGAACAAATATCTGTGCTCATCACACAAATAAATGCCGTTATCGGGATTCGAACCCGGGACCGCGGCTTAGCAGGCAGGGTCACTACCGACTGCGTCAGACCGGTCGTCGGACGATATGTACCTATGATAGTAGGTATCCAGCATATTGTAAGAAAAGCAAAGGTCATTCTGGTCATTTCATAAACTGACGTATTATCCACATTGTCTGCAGCAACAGAATTAAAGTAAAGCTAGGGTCATGCCACATCGTAGATTTCATCTATCCTGATATCCCTGATAGCGAATTAGCAACGCGACATCGACATTATTGACCTGCTAGAGTGGTAGGTTATCAGGCGATAGATAGATGTCTACTGTTGATTGCTACAGGCTTGCCTAATTTTCAGACCTTGCCTAGATTTTATATTACTTCACGATCGGTCTGGCCTGACTGCTAAGCCGCGGTCCGGGGTTCAAATCCCGGTAAGGCCATGTATTTGTGTGATGAGCACAGATATTTTGTTGCTGAGTCATGGATGTTTCCTGTGTAGGTATTTGTATGTTATATCGTTGTCAGAGTAGCTACAACACAAGCCTTCTTTCAAAATAAATCAAAAGAGATCCCAGTAGGCCTAGCACATGATGGCCGCGAGAGTATGTCGCCGCGAGATAGATGACACGTCTTCTTCTAACTGTACTAATGACATAAGGACTACCCGGTCCATCTCGCGGCGACATACTCTCGCGGCAATCATGTGCTAACCCTGCAGGCTGTCTTGTCAAAAGGCTGTCGTTTTCGTAAGAGAACTTGGAGAACTCATGAGAAGATCATGATGAGTCCGTGCAAGTCCATAAGCTGAAGCGATAGCGATCGAACAGTATGTCTTGACCCCTTTCTGTCATTTCATTAATAACTCATTAATCATAGAATGACCATAGCCATCATCATTGTTTGCGCTTGAAAAATTACTTATTTTATTAACCTTTATTTCTTGTGTCATAAATGTATTGGAAATAATTAATATCAAGCTGTGTTCATGATTTTTGTTGTATTGTACAATTATGATTGTGTATGCATTTGTTTATTTTTTTATTGAACATTGAATAGTATTTTGTTTTGTCTATAGATTCTCTTTTCCGGAAACTTTTTTTTTTTTTTTCAATTTAGACCTTAAAAATAAAACACAAAATATGTCTTGTCCTCCGACCAAAAAGCGTATTTTGTTATACAGTGTGGAGAGATAAGTCGAATCCTGGAGGGAAAGTATACCTCATTTAAAAGAATACATTCCTTTATTTAACAAAAAAAGCAAAACATCATACAAAGATTTTTTTAAACTCGCTTGCCTCGCCTGGGACTCGAACTAAAATAAAAAATTGCGCGAAATTCGATTTTTTTATGGGAATTAAACCTTCGCCCCTACATTTTCAATCAATATTTAGCTCGTCGATGATTCCGCCAAAGTCAAGGTTAGGAAGACGCGATTTATCAAGATAATAGGCTACTTGACCCTTTTTTAAAGTCTGTCTTATATGATTAAGCACTGTCCAATTAACCGAAATAAAATATTACCATATTTTATTATAACTTAAAAACAGCAAAAAATATTTTTAAAAGTATACTTTTAGGCTTTTAGGTAATCAAGCGAAAACAACATAGTTATGTTAATCTATAGATTATCTGTGCACAGGTCATTCTATTCGAAAACAACATTTTCTTATTTTTTAGGTATGAAGGCATAAAGTTCAATATGTCAGTGATTGTTTTGACATGCAGTAAGGTTCGAATTCGATGACGTCACTACATCGCTGACAGCGATTTCGGTGGCCAAAAAAAATTATACACATTATTAATCGAAAATACGTAGTCAAAATACACTTTTTGTACCCAAAATCTATGAATATTGTTTTTTTATGTCAAATACAAATACAATCATTTACTGTGCCAAATTCGATATGAGTCTAGTAGCCTATTGGGCGGTGAGCCCCACATTTTTCAAATTTGCTGCCTTTTTGTGCCAAGATTTGGTTGACCTGACCGTCTATAGATTGCATGTAATCGGATATTTGTATATTTTATAATAATTAATTCAATGTCTCGTTGAACAAAATGACATTATGACAGGTCCGTTGTAACTGTTAATATTAGATTGTGTCACATTGATAATAAAATAATTTGCCATTTATTCAATAGTTCAATAAACTCTACTTTTTTACAGGTGTTTCGGACAGTTTGTGGGTCAATTGACAGCTGTCATATGTCAGTGTTTACATTTTTTTTTTACTTAGATGACAAGCGCCTACGCATCCCGTAAGCAATTTAATTATACTCTGGCACATCGAACTTGCCAGTAAAAACTTCGGTTAAACTTGGGTTGGGTGACTATAACTTGGATGAAATGTTTCTGTTTTAAAGGTACTCGCTCAATGTACATAGATAGGTAATACAAGAATTTGTATAAACCGCCGCAAGCATCGATAAATCGCGGGTCAGGGTTCACTGACATCGCCTTGGCTACACTTCCGCGCATACACCTTAGCTTAGCACCTTACGGGGTCCATTCTTGAGCGCTCGATAAAACTCAAAACTCAAAACATTTATTTAGCCAAAAAAAATAGAAATAGAACTATTTTTTTTATCATAGCAACACTTACTTTTCTGATACAAAAGTGTCAAAATAGTTGCCACATGCAAAACGGTTTGCGTAGACGGTGGCGCCCCTATTATTTTCTACTCCTTTTTGCCAGGATGTCTCTTAGCTTAAATATGTGACTTGCAAATCAACTCGCATTTACATTACTCGTATAAAAACTGGCCTATTAAGTCGGCTCGCCCTTACATATTCTAAAAAGGTGAATTTTATGTTCTTGAATATAAACCACGATCTCCTTATGCTAGGTAGGGACCTATGTGAACTTGGTGCCCGACCTTGACGATTTTTTTTTCTGATAGAGGTTCGTTTGTAGTTGATTGTAGTTCAAAAGATTTCATTTGTAGTTGAACCCAAAAAAAGTTACGGGGGTAAGAAAAATCGCAGCACCCCACTTTTGAAATCTTATTTTTTTTATTGTTGATTGTTGTTAATTATCTTTTGTAGTTGATTGTAGTTCTCGTTTTTTCATTTGTAGTGGCCATTAAACTCGGAAAAATCCAAAATGAAATACGATTAATAACCTTCAGATCCCGTTGATGTCTTTTATATGGAATGCATAGGTAGGGCATAGGTTAGGTTTCACTGACATTGCCTTAGCTGACAATTTCGCGACTCTCGCGCATACTCACTGATGACCATATTTTTTTACCGGACCAAATACCGGAAAAACGGCTCAACGGGTCAACAATCACTTGCAGATACGTTAGATACTGACATCAAATACACGATGCTCCAGAAGTACCACAACTAAAAAGTTCAGATTTGAAACTGTGATTTCTTTCGGTCGATAACCAAACCAGAATATACCCCTTCGCGCCCGCACACGACTCAAATAAACCACATATATCGTAAACAGATCAATAAGCGGTCGTGATCCATTACTATAACGAATTGATCGATATAATTCATGTAATTCACAGATATGATCGCCATTGATCGCTACCGGCCTTGCGCGGAGGTCGGGGTGCCATCTTCAAGTCAATTGTACTTGAATTTGAATCGGAAATAATAAAAAAAAATGGGAAAAGAACCGCAGCTAAAAACCACTGGACCATGGTTTCTTCCTTTCGTGATACAGTGATAGGTTTCCAGACATCACATTGGAACCTACGTATATCCCACGAAGAAATCCACGAAATAAAAGGGGATGGTGAAATTTTTATCAACGTGTATGTTAACATGGGTGTTAGATTTAATAACCCCTCTGGAGTCGCAGGCGTTCATAAATAAATAAATAAATAAATAAATAAATATTATAGGACATTCTTACACAGATTGGCTGAGGCCCACGGTAAGCTCAAGAAGGCTTATGTTGTGGGTACTCAGACAACGATATATATATATATATAATATAAATACTTATATACATAGAAAACATCCATGACTCAGGAACAAATATCTGTGCTCATCACATAAATAAATGCCCTTACCGGGATTTGAACCCGGGACCGCGGCGCAGCAGGCAGGGTCACTACCGACTGCGCCAGACCGGTCGTCAATACCGGTCGTTCATAGGCTACGGTAACTGTTTTCCAACAGTCTTGTTATAAGAATCATTTTAGGTATACTTAAATTTCAATCGTAATAAACGTATAGATATAAGTCTACTTCGGGGCACTATGTACGAATGCTTAAGAGACAACTCGTGGTTATCTGGGCCATTTTTTTTAACCCCCGACGTAAAAACGAAGGGGTGTTATAAGTTTGACGTGTCTGTCTGTCTGTCTGTCTGATTGTCTGTGTGTGTGTGTCTGTCTGTGGCATCGTAGCTCCCGAACGGATGAACCGATTTCGATTTAGTTTTTTTTATTTGAAAGCTGTGTTAGTCGGGAGTGTTCTTAGCCATATTTCATGAAAATCGGTTCACTAGGTCGCGGTCGGGGGTTTTTTCAAAATTTTAATTTTGTGGTTAGGTTATTTTCAAAGTTGTCCAGCCCACTTTTTTTGGATTTGGAAAATTTTATGTGCACTCAGAATCGTGAACTCTTTCCATCCTAATAGGAGAAAAAAAGTGTCCCAAGGTTTTTTTCCCATTCCGTTACCATTTTTTCATACATATTGTATGGCGGTAACGGAATGGAAGGTTTGAAAAATGTATGGAAATCTTGGGCCATTTTTCTTCTCCTATCAGGATCGCAAGACCTCACGATTCACGACCTGGGGGCCGATTTTTGAATCTCACTGTCACTAAAATACCGGTTGAAAACAGTGAATTGCCTATTATTTTCAGTGACAATTTTCTGAATTCGAACGCCGTGAAATTTAAAAATCGGCCCCCTGAGTATGAATCGCATAAAAAATACCCATGTTACAAAAAAATGGGGTGGACAACTTTGAAAAAAATAGCCCATCTACTCCTTGCTTCTTGCCGATTATGGAATTCTAAAAACGATACTTTATTTGGCTTCTAATTTAAAGTATTATTTATTTACGTAATATAAGCTTTTTGTAACTCGCGGCTGTCATAATATCATTTTAATACGGATGATCACGCCGCGTTAAGTTGCGCGTTTTTTCGATTAAATTGAGTTAATGAGTGCCAATTAATATATACCGGATACTGAGTTTTAGAGATCATCAACACTTTGTGTGTATCATTAGAATAATATACAGAGTGGGGCCTGTAACAAAGGCGAAGAATTGAACTGTAGGCTATTCTCCTTATACTGATCAACATTTGTTCAGTGACTTTTAAAAATTATGAAGTCTTTAATTTTTTTATTTTTCATACAAAATAAATATTAGCTTCAATGTACGCCATTATTGTTGTCATTGACGTTGTCTGTCACACTTTAGACTTAACAGAATTCGCAATACATTACCTCTTAGAAAAAACTTTCAAGGGTGATAAAAATCAAAATACAAGTTATTTTTAAAAGTCGCCGAACAAATGTTGATCAGTATAAGGAGAATAGCCTAGAGTTCAATTATTCGCCTTTGTTACAGGCCCCACTCTGTATATATGCCTGTACTCCCAAAAGAGGTATGCAAAGCATATAAAACTGTTCAAGTTCCAATGTAAATTTTAGCAAGGTTGTCTTTCGCGACCACGGCTTATGCAACGTTAGATAAAAGGTAAAAAAAAATATAGCGTTCGAACCGTGTGTGTCTAAAAAAAATAGAGGTTAAAAGTAATCGAAATTGTGATATTACAGTGACAAATTGATAGCCCATCGCCCACAACACACTTGAATCTATATCCCACAGTCGACTTCTGCGACACCCACGGGAGGAAAGGCGGTGCAGAAATTCATAACTCGTCATCGCACGGAACAAGGGATGACGGTGGCGGACAGAGGACTAGGGACGGGGGGAGGTAACACATAATATCTTTTTCCCCCTCACTAGCTCGGAAATACGTGTTTTGTCCTTTAATACCAGCGGGTAAAAACGCATTTTATCCACTAGTGGGTAAAGTAATTTGACCTTGAATAAAGTCAAATTAACTGCTTTAAAATTGATAAAGAAGGTGAATCTAGTAATAAAGATGATTTACCTCCTGTGGAAGTACTGAAAGCAGTGATAAACGCATTTTTTAAATTGCGTTGTAGTTTCCTCGCTACAGTGAGGGGAAAAGTTTTGTGTTACACTCGGGTGCAAATGTATTTTACTTATCGTGTGTTAAAAAACTCGCAAGTTCAGGATTCTATTCTCGAACCACTCGCTTCGCTCGTGGTTCAACTATAGAATCCTTTCATTTGCTCGTTTTTCAATTCCACACTCGGCGTTAAAATACAACTTTGCCCCCTTGTATAACAAATAACTCCACTGATAACTGACTTGACTATTTACGTGCAGCTTGTTTACCTACATTTTGATTATTTAACAATTTGGAGCTAAAAAGTATATGACTTACAATAGTTTCAAAGATTTGCCTTGCCTTGTTAGTATTATGTTAGTGTGCGTCAAAACGTAGAAGCTAAATTTGACCCACTTCCCGGTTTCCGATTGAGCTGAAATTTTGCACACATATGTAAATCACGTGACAATGCAATATTATGGTAGCAGTAGATAACTGTTGAAAAAAAGGTACAGTCGACGATAAAAGCTTGTGCCAAAAATGTTTTTTTTTTGCAAAAATTTATTTGGATTTTCTCTATGACGTTTACTCTAACAAGTAACTATAGAAACTTATAGCCACAGAACCAAGTGCTTATACGCTGACAGCATAACAGTGATGTCATATCGACATCTTAATTGGCAGCACCCAAACATCCGGATTCTGATATCACTTCGTTAGAGTACGGTGTAAAAAAGCTTTTTTATAACACGCTCTTAATCTTTATCACACGTAAGTGTGACTTATGGGTGCGCAGCAAAAAGTTGAGGAGTAATGAAGATATATCTAATCCTTGATTTGGTTAAAGATATTTAGTTTGACCATATGTTCATTGGAAATTTATTCAATAAAATAATAACATAAAATTATAAAAGACTATAAGATAAGTAATAGAAATATATACAATAAAGAAAATACATTAACTAAACTAAACTATGTACTAACTTAAAATCACTACATAGTATAAAACAAAGTCACTTTTTTTGTCCCTATGTCCCTATGTCCCTTTGTATGCTTAAATCTTTGAAACTACGCAACGGATTTTGATGCGGTTTTTTTTAATAGATAGAGTGATTCAAGAGGAAGGTTTATATGTATAATAACATCCATAAAATAGTGGAGAAGTACTGTTATTTTTGAGGTTTCTAATGTGATGTCGTAAATAATTACATGCGGGTAGATTATATTTATTTGTCTACCCCGAACATTTATATAAATTAATATCGGGTAGTTTTGTGTTGTTTACATCTCCGGTGACATTTTGCTGGGACGTCAGTCTTCCGCGACCACGGCCAGTGCAACCTGGCCGAAACGTTGGGAAAAAAGGTAAAAATAATGTTAATTAATCGCATTCGACCTGTATGTGACTTTAAATATGTGTACAAAGTGCGAAAACTTAGTGTTATCTTGATAAGGGATAGGGATAGCGATAGGGATAGCGATATCACTACATAGTATAAAACAAAGTCGCTTTCTCTGTCCCTATGTCCCTTTGTATGCTTAAATATTTGAAACTACGCAACGGATTTTGATGCGGTTTTTTTTTAATAGATAGAGTGATTCAAGAGGAAGGTTTATATGTATAATAACATCCATTAAATAGTGGAGAAGTACTGTTATTTTTGAGGTTTCTAATGTGATGTCGTAAATAATTACATGCGGGTAGATTATATTTATTTGTCTACCCCGAACATTTATATAAATTAATATCGGGTAGTTTTGTGTTGTTTACATCTCCGGTGACATTTTGCTGGGACGTCAGTCTTCCGCGACCACGGCCAGTGCAACCTGGCCGAAACGTTGGGAAAAAAGGTAGAAATAATGTTAATTAATCGCTTTCGACCTGTATGTGACTTTAAATATGTGTACAAAGCGCGAGAACTTAGTGTTATCTTGATAAGGGATAGGGATAGCGATAGGGATAGCGATAGCCATAGCGTTAGCGATAGCGATAGGGATTAGGGATAGAGATAGGGATACGGATACGGATACGGAAACGGATACGGATACGGATAATATGTGTATCGTTAGAGGGATACGGATAATCGGTCGGCGGTCTCTTACAATCAAAGTGCTCTAAGACGATCGTTGTTTGCTTGCTTGAAGATTACGTTTGCGATAAGTATAAGCAAAATGTAAAAAAATTATAAGGGATAATAGAAAAAAGTACTTTTTACTAGGGCTCTGGATACACGTGATTCACGCCGAACCGTAGCTACGTGATCTTAACACCGGCGGTACTAAGATCACGAATTTCACGAACACGGCAAGGTACGTACCTCGTACGCACGTACGTACGTACTTGCCTTAGCGCCCGGATTCACGTGACACGCCGCGGGCCGTGACACGCCGCCGCCCGAACTAAGTTCGTGTGCAGAGCTTCGGGTGGCGGTTCCGTTGGGTACTTATCGTACGTTTTGTAGATTCAACTCGCCCGGGAGAAAACCAAATCATGACTATTATTGAATTATCACTTAATACCTATACTTAATACTGGACGAAATTTTTTTTACATATTAATTAAACTTATATTTATGTTTTGCTTCGATTTTTATACAATACATATAACTAGCGGCCCTCCCCGGCTACGCACGGGGATTATGATAAAAATTGTTATAATAAGTTATCCGTAAAAGATAGACATATGCCATCGCGGACTTTTTTGTAGACCTATAAGAGAGACACAATTTTCCAATACATTATTTTGATATAGCTCAAACGGTTTCGGCAGCGTTTTCGATTAAAGCTCTCAGCCAGCGGGATTTTGTCCAACTCGATTAGAAAATATCGTCATATTTCAACCAATTCAAACTGTAGTGTAGTCGTGACGTAGCTTATTTATCATTGTAAAGGCTTGACCTAAATGAACCATAATTAATATTATATTAAAACAATACTTAAAGGTCAGCCTAAATGTCACGCACGTAGGCATCAACTATATAAGCCTAACCATCTTCAAATAAAGGTTCATTACGTTCATTACTGCACTGGAAGCAAGAGTATTATTTTATCACACCTACCGCCGACCATTATATGGCGATCCTGCCAGTCGGGCTGCTCGAGCACTAGCCACTTGCTCGAGGCAGCCCACCCCGCCCGCTCATCCCGGACTACAACCGCGCCAGCTCAGCCTCTACGCCCAACGCTCTGAAACAGTATCACCCAGCTACTACGTCGCCCCAGCCGACCATGCGTGCCAAGTCACCCCAGCCACGCTAAGCTTCGCCGCTCCAGCAGCCAGCTCCACTGGCCCATGAAGAAGATCAAGTGCCAATCGGTAGCAATGTGCCAGTTCACCGCAGCATCGTCTACCCGCTACTCTTCGTCGCAACGCCATGGCTCCGCACGACAGCTCCGCACCGCAGCACCATGTCGCGCACCGCAGCACAACACACCGCACCCGCCCCAGCCCAGCGCGCAATCAGCTAAAGCATGGTATAATATAAAACCTATTATTATTTAGCCACTATTAACATTAGTGTTTTTTTTTCTTAATATGTTTCTAATCTATTTTTTTTAATACCTTAAAGTTCTAAGTAAGTGTCATTTAAGTATATCTAGCTTTTCAGTTACATTTTTTAAAGAAAACTTATTTAATTTTAAAACTCTTTGTGTAATGTCAATGAGATGTGTAACATCGGATAAGTCGTTCAATAATTACTATAAATATTACGGAAAATCTTTTTTAAGATAAAATATAGTATTGTTCAGAATTGTTTTAAATTGGAATTTATGTTTTGTTATTTTGTTTAATTGGATGGCACTATATTACTAAACTAAAACATATAGGATTTTAAAGAACGCTTAGCTTGATCAACTTTGAGTTCCTGAAATCTTGTACACTTAAAGATATTTTTGTATTAGGTATTTGTTTGGGAAAGGTAATTATGAAGAAAAATAACTAAAAACAGTTATGTCTATCGCATCTTCAGTAGCACATATGGCATAGCCAGGGTACGCCAGGATACAAGCAGGTACGATATCCTTGACGGCTGACCATGATTTCGATCGAGAATCAATCGTGGAGACCCTTGGACACACGAAATAGTGTGATTCGTTTAAAGCAATGCCTGAATTTATGAAATACATATACTAGAGTATATTGTAATCGCCAGTGTGAGCGATATTTTTTTTCTTGTATCCTGAGCAAATAAATATGAATTAAGCTGAGTAACAGCCACAAATGAATATGCGTTGTGTACCCTTTTCGTTAGTCCACCACCATCACCAACCACCACCACCACACCTTCCATTCATTTCATTTCATTTGATTTCGACCATTATAAAACAAAACTTTAACAAATTATATACTTAAACTTTCCTCAAGAATTACTCTATTCATAAGTGAAAACCATATGAAAACCCGTTCAGTAGTTTTTGAGTTTATCACGAACACACAGACAGACGCGGCTGGGGAGTTTATTTTATAAGAGAAGATTAAGTGATTTATGGCGTTATTCTGTTTCCGATTTTATTGAAATTAAAACTAGCAAACTGTCCGATGCCTTACACTATATACATGTATGATAAATGTCAACCTGTGTTACGTTACGTCTTAATATTGTTTATTTTTTGACATGTGCCGTCAGAATCCTCAAATACTCGACACTAACTTAAAACTGTATGTGGTGACAGTTTAGTATAGTATGGAGTAACTATTGTCCTAGAGCTGTAAGAAGTGTAAGAACCTCTTTTTCACACATGACAGCGTCCACAAAACGTAAAATCCTGTAATAATGGTTAAAAAAATCAAGTACTTAAAATAGTATTTTATACAATCGCGATATAATACAAAGCTTTTCAGTCGAGTACCATGTTTAGGCCACGAAGCTTTGCTGAGTGGCCTTATAGTACGGTACGAGAGTGAAAAGCTTAATTATATCACTATTGTATACAATACTTTTTCTACGAGTCATCATCTTCATCATCAATGGACGGAAATATCATCATTCATGCAAGTTTAAATTAATGTTAATAGCGTCGTTCACCGTTGTATCAACATCGAATTACCTAGCAAGCTAGCAACCAATTGTTTGTAACAACCGTCTCTGATTGGCCGATAACGCGACAAATAAAAAAAAATGTATTTCAGATGCAGAAAAATTTGCCAGGTATCGCAAATTAGTATATAAATTGTATGATGTTCTATTTTTGAAATTATTACAGTTAACTTAAAGTCAACTATAATGAGATTACATATATTATTATAGTTGAGTCGGAACTGCCATAGAGTATCCAACACTGAAAAGTTAGCACTTATAGTTTAGTCTCTGGTGTCCTAATTGACAGATTACAGTCGACGAGTAGAAAAATAATATTTCGCTTACTTTAAACATAATCTAAAACATGTTACATTTTTGCGGATCTTCGTTAGTAAGTATTTTACGATATTAATTTATAACGCAAGATTCACTTATTAAACCATTTATCATTAATTTTTATTTTTAAACTAGTGCTGTGGCAGAGTGTAATTTCGATTTAAATGACGTTTCAGTAAGTTGATAGAAATCGTATATTTGTTTAAGCGCCTCCTTGTCCATAGGGCCTAATCGATTCAACCAATTCGAAATTAATCGTTAGATTTGGCAAAAGATACGTCTTAGCCACATCGAAACATACTTCAAAACAAATGTGTCAAAAATGTGAACTTACGGATCCGGGACAATAGCTCTGATGAAATTCAGCAAAACGACGCTTAGCCATATATTTCTGGTCAAGCATTATTATGTTATTCTTAAGGTTTTCACATTTATTCTTTCATTTATTATGTATGAAAATGAAAAAGATTTTTATAAATAGTACATTACATCAGAGGCCGGGAAAATGAGGATTTCCGGCCAAGTGGATATATACCCGGATAGGGATACGAGGCCGGGAATCCGTTTTCACGCCGAGGCATGTATAGTGCTTTTCTCAAACATACAATGAAATAAAAAAAATGCTCTAAAGGACAATATTTTATAAAAAAAGTTACTTTGCAGGCCTAGGCTTAAAAAATAATATGAAATCCCTTTACAGTCCTCTCGAGTTGTTGCGCCCAAAAAGCGATACTTCCCAGCCCATTTTAAGGAACGTAAAGACAATATTTCATTGCATGTTTGAGAAAAAGTGATTTACCTACCAAGTGGCTTTAATTAATTAATATTTAAGCTTGCTACTATGTAAGAATATAACGTAATCTTAAATGTAAACAAGACAAACAGCAGTGTAGGTGAACAAAAGAGCAAGTTTATGATGACTAATACTCCAGGCAAAAAAATATGCACACATGTGCGCGGGGCCACGGCTAAGACAAAAAAAATGACAGCTGCAGTTCTTATCAGTTTCGGTACATTAAATAATACTTTTAGATAGTATATTCCTTTAAAGCACTGTATTGTTTGACGAACGAGCTCAGCTATCTTACTATGGTGGTATTTTGTAAATAATAAGTGCAGTTCCACCACGTGGTATTATTACCACGGTCTTTCTAGAGGTCTTTATAGACAGTAAAATTTACGAGCAGCCTTTTGTACGTGAAGCTGAGTGAAGTGAGCGATGTGTTATTTTAACATTTTAGGATTTTTTTATTTAATCTGGATGGGGCAGTTTAGAATTTTAGTTTATTTCAATTAGTCACTTGTAAGATCCCAGTTGATCAACACTTGAAGGCCTTGACATTTTACTTTAGCGGTGAATTTAAAAGTTATTGTCGTTGTTGTTTTGTTAAGTTTTTGTATTGTTACTGTTAATGTTTAAAACTCTTAACAACGAAGAAAAGTTTGGTGTGGAGATATGCCACCAGAGTCGGAGATTCAACTTTATGTAGTCTCTGCAAGGATCGGACAAACAATGAGATTCCGTGTCGTCATGGTACTACAGGATCTATCGCGAGGCATTTGACGTCAGTTCATTTGAAATCTGCTGTTACTGTTACGACATCAAACGAGTAAGTAAATTTTTTAATAGGTGTAATCCATAATAAGTAAATGAAAGCAGCAAAGGTCTAAGTTTAAATACCATGAAAAAATAATTTTAAAGTTATTGCATGTAAATAGTATAACGAAGCTCACTTTATTAAGCAGCGCCTATTAAGCAATCAGTAATAAATGGATTAGTTATTATATTAATTATTATTTTTGGAACAATATATCAGTCATAAAACAGTGTTTACATCTTAATAAAACGATAATCCTGCGCCTTGAACACTCTTAAAGTAGACTTTTTTTTACTACCATCAATCTTATTACTATATAACGTAATTACTTAATTAAATAGTGGCTATAACAGTTAAGTAAGTTGGCGTAAAATGTATAACATTATTAACTAGGTATGTGTTAAAATTACGTTTCCGTGGATGTCATCCTATCGTCACATTCTTAATTTTTATACTAAATTGACAAATTTCTTACTCCTTGCATCAATAATTGAATGGTACCGTGGATACTTATCTACCTATTAAATCTTATTAATCAGAGGGTAACTAGAGAGTTTATGTCAACGAATATTGCAGACACATAATAAGCAGATTCAAGGGTATCACGGTGCACGGTTAAGCCCATCCCATATTACCACGTTAACGCATGGTATTTTTCAGCCACAACCACTCAACAGATAAGCTTAACAAAGGATAAGGTATAGTCATGGTATAGTGCCATTTTACTAAACATAAAAGTAATATTTTAGTGAAAGTATAATCATTTTTTGAATTTGTACTCGAAGCGTCGGTTGTAGCGTAGAGACAATGCTAACAGTGGTTATTCAATAATAAGTCGAATTTAGAATTATAACTGTTGAAAACCTTTGGATAGAGTAAAAAACTCAAATGACTTGAAGGAAACTTTATCTGAAACGGTTACCAAATCTAGCAGTTACCCTTTAGTAGTACCCTTACAAAAGGTTACCTACCCATATCGTTGGTATTTTAATAACCACTTCTAAATTAAGCCTATCGGAAACCCCGGATTGGTTTGGTTATATTTATTTATTACTTACATATTAATATTTGAAAAACCGCAGTATTGAATATAAATTTTAATTCAAAAGTAATTAAGATATAACCTCACGATACCTACATTTTTATTCATAACTTATAGAGACTGCATCCGATCTTATCTTCTCTCATGAAACGCCGCTGGCGGACCGAACGGGCGTGTCACGTGAATTCGTACGTACGTACGTACGGATCTACGAGCGTACGTACCCCAATTTCACGTGATTTATTTTCACGTGACGTACGAACCAGAAATCCGTTGCCGTGTATCACGGCAACGTACGTACGGCTACGTGTTCACGATACACGGTCACGACCGGGAGCCCTACTTTTTACCCACCGATCATATAGTGTCGAAATACGGGCTATGTGGGATGTTTATAAAGGTTTCCCCAGCGTATATAGAATTACCTACGCTGTGGTCGATGTGTAATATTTCTACAATCATTGCAAGCAAAAGTATTATGTGCAATCGAAATAACCGCAGATAAATATACCAGAGAAACCTAAGGATCCAAATGAAAATCTTAATGAAAGCTAGTTAACTTATAAATAAAAAATACTCCCTAAGTCGTCAATGTTCATTTGTCATGTCTTTAAAATATCTCTACACGTTTTTTTGAAAAAAAAAAGCTTACCATAAACAAACAATTTTAGTAGAATGATCATAATAGCTGTTGAATTTTGTCGTGAATCCTAGGATAAAGATCAACACTATATTACAAATAAATAAATAAGTATTAAATCTAGGACATTCTTACAACTGCACAGATTGGCTGAAGTGAGTCCCATGGTAAGCTGAAGGAGTTGGCTTGTGTTGTAAGTACTCACACAACGATATATTTATAATTATACTTAGAAAATATCTGTGACTCAGGAACAAATATGTGTGCTCATCACACAAATAGGTGCCCTTACAGGGATTCTAACCCAGGACCACGGCTTAGCCAGGGTCAACTACGCGCTAGGTCAACCGGTCGTCAGCAGGTACTGTAGATCTATATCGTTATTTGAGTTACCCACAACACAAGCCTTTTTGGACTTACCGTGGGACGAACGATTACCTACTCAATCAGTGAAAGATTGTCCCAATAATTTTTCAAACCTACGCTTTTAAAGAAATAAGTGCCCATTCCCTTTGTCTATGGTACTAATATGTATTCTGTGGCATATGCCAAAACTGCATCATTCAATTAAAATAATCCAAAGCAAGACAAATGACAGCGAAATGTCATCTATATGGACCATCGGCCTTGGAGCCTGGCGCCGTTTTTGCAAGAGATAGAAAATCACGTACTGGCTTAGAACACAATTAGCCCATTTTGAGAAACTATGACCTACCTCAATGGATTCTAGCTCAAATAATCATATTAGATGGTGAATTTCGAAAGGATCGACGTGTGTCTATAATTACATAGAAAAACAAAACTTTGACATTTCTGGCCACAATCTGTACAAATTTAGGTACATAAGTACTATCAGCTGCAAAAATGCATGGAGAAATTATAAATGAATTCATTGATAAATTCGCCATGCACTTTTGCTGCTGATAGTACATAGAGTATATTCGTAAAGAGACGAGTCGTGGAATGTATTGGACCCATACATTTGACAACTCTTCTCTTTCCGAACAGCCGAATGCAGAAACGCTCACGCATAGCTGGGCATTAACTCGTTAATCCGTTAATCGTTAATTAACGAAGTTAACATTTCGGTTAATGGATTAACTTTTAAGTTAACTTTAAAAAATGTTAACGGATTCGTTAACTTCCGTTAAATTTCATCGAGTCCGTTAATCGTTAATCCAGCACCCCAAGCGGCTCGCTGCGTCGCGAATACCACGTCCTGACTGCTACTGTAAAAGCCCGCCGTAGTACTCGTACGGCAAAACCTAGTATTTATCGGTAAAAGCAGATCCGTCGGTTATAAACAGTCTAAAAACCAATTGGCGACTTTGGATCACTTATTCGAGATCTTCTAAATCTTATTAGACGTGCTAGATCGATCACTAACCTGGGAATAGAGTGCAATCATCAGGCATGACAGACAAATCGCGCAACCGACGCATCGAGTCCGGCGGGCCTTAGATTACTCTACCAAGTTATCGTGGCCCACAACATCGAATTGTCGTCTCAAATCTCAATCTGAAGAACCGACGCACCACGATCGCGACCGCATGAATGACCCAATAATTACCAATCCGAAGTAAAACCTAGGATTTAGCCAACCAATGGCGGTAAAAGCCCGAAGAGACCGTAATTATTACATTTCGGTTTTTTACCGATTGGCGTCACAGGTTTTAATGGTTTTTGGTGGATACTAAGTAAATACAAATACATAATACCTACAGTGAAGTCCTATTTTTATGACGTGTTAACGAATTATCGATTAACTTTAACTTCCGTTAAATCTACCGACATGTATCGCTTTAACGATTAACGAAGTTAACTTTTTAAGTAACGGATTAACGATTAACGAAGTTAACTATTTGATTAACGGTGCCCAGCTATGCGCTCACGATATCTCTTTCGTAACTATCTATCTCTACCGCTCTTGCGTATTGGCGCGACAGAGCCAGACTACATTTCTGCGGCGTTTCGCGTCGCAGAAATGCCATTCGGCTACGAGGCCAGGGTGGCTAGCCGAATGGCACAATCGCTCACGAAACGCTCACAAAACGAAGCGCTAGTAGATATCTATCTCTATCGCGCTTGCGTATTGGCGCGACAGAGCCAGCGGCGTATCGCTTTCGTTTGGCGTCGGAGAAATGCCATTCGGGGCCAGACCCTATAAGTACCTATTTACAAAAGTTTGTTGCTTTTGGGGCGTCGCTTCATACACTGCTATTGATGGTAACTGTAGGTACTATAAAATTGCGTACCTATTTATAAATTACACTATAAAATTACCATCAAACTACCGCCATTACCTCAAATTATGTGTAAACGGATAAGCATTAAGATGGTGTGAGTAGTTTGAAGTAGATTTCAATTATCACTTGGGGTGGTAAGTACTCTAATAAATTAACTTATGCGCAATGTATTTCAATAATGGTTAGGCGTAGTGTACACGACTAGTATGCAAATATATTTTTGATAAATTCCATAGAGAGTCAAGCCGTTTTCATAGGACTTGCATGCATTGAATGTTAAGTAAACGTTACATCATATTTTCATAGAAGTTTGACTTTGAAATACAATTTGTCTTAGCTATTATATATTTACTCGTATTGCAGTGTGTGATATAAAAATCGTAGGCAACTTAACTATGTCTGGCTCTAAATAAAATATCGGTATTGTTTTTCTTTACATTTCTAGCACGGAGGAAATATCCATCTTTTTGTACTGACAAAGGGTTTAACAGTACCTACACTTATATTTAAATAATAGCAAAATACGCGAAATTCAAATTAAAATCAGCACCGCAGCCCAATCCTGAGCTTGAGCCTTTTTGCTGACACACATGGTCTGTTCTTTAGTTTATTGTTTGTTAACAACAATTGTTTATGATGATGTTTGCAAATAAAATAAAAAACTTTTCTTTCTAAATTTTTATGAGAAGTCAACGCCGCCTGCAAATGAAGCCTATTATTTTTTTTATTTCCCGATATTTCTACCTGATGTACCTATAGTATAATATCTTTCGTAACGTACCTAATAAGTAACATTCAATGATGATGATGATGATGATGATGAACATTCAATATGTACCTGCCCTAATGCGTGTAAGCGCCTACGCATCAACTGCAAGCAATTTTGCCATAATTTACCGCTAGGGGTATCAATCAGTAGGTATTCATTCTAGCACCAAGCATAAGCGAGTCGAACGAAAAATATAGAATTCTCCGCTTCTATTTCCTTGTCTTGAATATGTGTTATTTTTTTATACTTTTAGAAGAAATGGGCAGAGGTACAGTCTGGCAATCACAATTTGTCAATCAGTAGGAACAAGAAAATCTATATTTTTGCTTATTTTGGGTGCTACAACTTGAGACTAAGACGGTATACTTAGTCAGACTACAAGTGACCAAGCTATGTTGGCAGTGATTTTGATAGCACAAGTCAACTTTCTTTTAAATTATGACGTTTACTTAAATCTTGTATTTACAGACAGGCTCGGCTATCAAGATCGCTGTCAATTTAGCTTGGTCCGGTTTCTAAACTTTTTTAAATTTAAAAGTAATAGACAATTTCAGCATTTTTCGGGGTTATTTATTAAAAGATGTCATAAAGACATAGTGGTCATGGCCGTTCTTTTCGAAATTTTAAAATAAAGCCATTTTCAAATTTCGAACAGAATCGTTTTACTGTCTCTAAAGTCCACACTGCACTGGCAGCACCTACAACCCGCCTCAGCACCCAAAAGAAGCACACAACCTTATTGCTTTCCAAACCTTGCGTGTTTTCGATTTCGGCCCATGTCAAGGTCGCTGACCTTCGAGATTCGGTTCACATGACTATCTTTTGGAAATAAATTGACTACTAAGTAATTTAGGAAATGCTCGGCTAATAGTTCAATCGATCAAACGTAGGTATAGCCTCCTCTAAGTCCTCGTGTACAAATTTTTGCACGTATTTCAAAATTATTTTGAACTTTTATTGAGTAACAAAAGGCTCCACATTCAAAAACAGAACAAATGCTTCCAGGACCCAGGAGAAAAGATAGTGTCATTCACGATGTCGGGCAAATTGGACACTTTTAAGTTAGAATAATATGACAATACGAACCAAAACAGACGTCTTATTCAATGGCACGGTCTATGAGTGAGGTAGGTCTACTTTAGTGATGAGTGGTTGATTCCACTCCCCCTGTGAGCTGTTGTAAGATTATAAATATGAGTGTTAGTAATTTATTGCTTCGTCCATAGTCGTATCATTAAAGTTTCAGCTATAACTCTAGAGGGATGATGCAATGGAAACCTGCAATATGGACAACATGATATTTAGTTACAATTTTTAACCGAAAAGGTCAGTGCTAGCAACACCATGGTTCTGGTAATTATGCACATCTTCTCTGAAAAACTAGGTACGTTCTGTGTGGTTCTGTATTCCTCTGATTCATGAATTTTGCGATAGATCTAATAAGGCTCTGTAAAATCGGCCTTATAATTGCTCCATATTTAGGAGACATACATTTTCATTGAGTACAGTATGAAGTTCCATAAAAACGAATAGGTAGGCAATAATAGATCTTCAAAGGGCCAGCAGCATCAGAAAAACCATTTTAGTTGTAGGCGTCCTTAGGCTATATATATCATCATCATTTTCCCAATGACGAGCAATAGGTCTCTGATTCAATAACCCACTCGTCTCTGTTCCTTTATGGTGACGTGACAGCTTACCAACAGACGGGTCATACGCTTGTTTGCCACCGAGTATTAAATTAAAATTGCTGCAAATCATCTCTAAAATGTTTCAAAAACAATGTCCGCGCAACCAAATTAGTTTTACCGACCTTGCCGGCGGCCCAGAATTCTCTTTCAATCAATCGCCGATGAGCACGACCACGAAGCGATGGCGAAATTAATTATAACGTAACATTAGCTCAATAAACGTATGTAATTATTTCAATTAGGTGTCACAGGGCAAGGCCCAGTGGAATTTTTACAAAATCATTGGATTTGGACCAAAATTATTCTACCTACACGGCATTTATAAAGGGCCTCTGAAACTGAAGGTTAATGGACTGTAGTTTAGGATGCTTCTTATATATAAGTAATAAAATGGTGAAGCAAGGTTTAGTCAAATTTGTTTGAAAATATTTATTTTACAAAAGGCAGCAAATTTAACAAAAAATACATGTGAATGGTTGGTCTCCTATAGGAAATTCAAAGTACGCGCCTATTTCTACTGACAAAGTGGTTGTGCCAGAGTCTAAGAACACAAATTCAAAATTCTTGAAGCTAAAATAAAAAATTGCTGGCTGGTCTAGATTTCTGCTGAGCCCTTAAACGTAAAAGAAGAATACTAGAAGAAAAAACTTTAATGGCGTTCATAAAAGTTTTTGAACTTAAACGGCCAGTTTTTATAGGAATAAAAATTTTGTAAACATAATATAACGCAATATTTGAATGCGGTAACATACAAAATTTTTAATTTATTGGAAAATTAACATTAGCAATTAAAATTGCTATGATAAACTAATTTGCACAGATTTATTTCCACTGTCATTTGCGAATACGATAAGGTTTCCGAACGAAGCCAGCGCCATGACAACGTGAAAAACTATTTCACAATTTCACATTGACAACCGATTGCTATTGATCTAACAACGCTATTTTTTGTGATTGAATTGAAGGTAACAAATACCCGTTCCCACCCTTAGAAGTACAGAAAAAAATGGACAAAGCTTTAGAGATCCAGAAGGCGTGTCGGGATAACGTAAAAAATCTCCAAACATACCTCACAGACCTTAATAACTGGGAGGTTGAGATGAAACGTAAAGAGGCCGCATTGAACGGCGAATTTGAGCAGGTTTACAGTCATTTACGGTTATATTTCTCATGTAAATCACTAGCTAGTATAGTTAGCTATGTATATTAGTGTCTTTAGTCCAGGTTATAGTACTGTAACACGAAATGTATCTAGTTTTATCTCTGTCGCAGGGTTTGTGAAACGGTGGTGTATTTTTCTTTATACTGTTGATATTCTATATCTCTTCATTTCTAAGTGGTCCTCGACTGAAATTGTTAACGTATATAAACCTTTTTGAGGGCAGGACTTACCCCCAGTGAGGAGTAAAGTGAAGAAAGAGAAACCTATTGTTGAGACCAAAAAGAAGGTTGAAAAACGCATTCCGTCGTCTGACTACAAGGCTTGGGATAATTTTGATGTTGTAAGTGCTAGTGCTATTGTTTTGTGTTATTCAAATTTGTGTCCAATGTATTCATATGCCTACCATGCATTGGTTTCTTTGTTCTCTGAACAAAGAAATAACATTGTTGATAGTTATTTTAGTTATTTTTTTGGTGATCTTTACCATAGGCATTTTAACCTTTATTTGACTATTTTTAACCCCCAATCCAGAAACAATTGTGTGTTATATGTTTGACGTGTTTGTCTGCCTGTCTGTCTGTCTGTGTGTGACTCTGTCTGTGGTATCGTAGCTCCCGTACGGATGAATTAATTTAGATTTAGTTTTTTTGTTTGAAAGCTGAGTTAGTCGGGAGTGTTCTTAGCCATGTTTCATGAAAATCGGTCCAATGTGTAGCGGTCGGGGGTTTTTTCAAAATTTTAATTTTGTGGCATGGCTATATTACTTTATTGTAAATGTAATAAAGTTTCTTATCATTAAAATGGTCAAGTATAAATTTATGTTGCTAGGAATCCTTGTAGAAACAAAAAAATGCTTCAAGGTATACTACAACTATAATAGGGCCTTAACTTAAGTGAAACAAGGCCCAGTGCTTTTAATTCAGCCAAGGTTATCTTAAAACAAATGCAATAGTGTTGAAAATATGTCTCATTTTCAGGACAAGGCCTGTGAGGAAATAGACATGGAAGATGTGGGCCCAACGTCCCTAGACAGCAAAAAGAGCCAGCCGGCAAAAATGGACAAGATGCGGCAGGAGGCCCATCATGAGAAAGAGAGAGTAAGTATTGTGTAATTTACCATATAGAGAACACAAGTTAAAAATGCAAACATCAATTGCAATGAAAAAATCAGAAGTGATCGACTCTGGCCAACGTGGGACTCGAACCCACATCTTTGGATTGCCGGTCACCATGATGTAGTTGTGCATTACCAGCGACATCTACATTTCAAGGTTCTAGCCAACCCTGAGGACTTGCATCGGCGCAAAACTAACCTCCCGACCACACCACACATATGTTAGGCCTGGAGAGATGGCATTATTAACTCAATGTTTATATTTAGAACATATGGATTATTAACATATAGAGAACATGGTTCTGGGGTTGGTTGAGCATCTGACCATGACATAGTGCAGGGATGACAGAACAGAAGCAGGTACACCACCTTGCAACCTAAATGGTTGTGCACCATGTGGTTTCAGAGGAATTTCCTCCTGCAAAAGCTCCGGCTGTGGAATGATCTCTTTGACGAGGTATTCCTGATGAATTACAGTATAGGCTGGTTTTAGTGTCACGCGGAGCTGACCAATTTGTATGAAGTTGATGTTGTCGTCCGTGCAGACCCATCCGCGCCACTCTAAAACACTCCCTGACGTTAACACATATTAGTCCAGTGCGGATGACTCCGTGCGGTAGGTCCGTGTGACACTAAAACTAGCCTATACTGTAATTCGTTCTTCAAAAAAGGAAAGTGTACAAGTTTCTAATGTTGCTGCAATAATCAGCATTATTTCGGCCCAATTCCCTGCAGTTTACTGACGTGTCTGTCAGATTACTGTCCTAGAGGCGTCATCATCATCCTCCTTGCGTTATCCCGGCATTTGCCACGGCTCATGGGAGTCTGGGGTCCGTTTTGACAACTAATCCCAAGATTTGGCGTAGGCACTAGTTTTTACGAAAGCGACTGCCACCTGACCTTCCAACCCGAAGGGTAAACTAGATCATATTAAAATTAGTCCGTTTTCCTCACGATGTTTTCCTTCACCGAAAAGCGACTGGCAAATTTCAAATGACATTTCGTACATAAATTCCGTAAAACTCCGAGCCGAAACTGCGAGCCGGGGTTCGAGCCCGCGACCTCCAGAACGAATGTCGCACGTACTTACCGCTGGACTACCAGCGCTTAGAGGCATACCCACAGTAACAATATGTCCTTTTTTAACCGACTTCAAAAAAGGAGGAGGTTCTCAATTCGACTGAATGTTTTTTTTTTTTTTTTTTGTATGTATGTGCCAGCCTGCGTATGGTTGGGTGGGGCAAACAGGCAATAGCAAGGCGACGAACAGGTCTGGTACCGACTGCAAAAATAATTGATTTGTTTATAATTTGGATGTTTAGATTATTGCAATACTATAAGAAATCTGAATTCAAAGGTTTATTATTTTTTGCTTTTTAGTTTCTCCGTGTTTTGTAACGCGCTTATTTTTGAAGGCGAGTTTTATTTTTTGTTAAAAAGTTTATTTATTTCAGGGCAACAGTTTTGTAAAGATGGAGAAATGGGATGAGGCAATTGCATGCTACAACCGAGCCATAGAGCTTGTAAAGGATGATGCCATATACTACGCCAACCGAGGACTGTGCTATCTCAAGAAAGACAGGTAAATATATTATTAAAATAAATAAATATTGGGGACACCTTACACAGATCAAGTTAGCCTCAAACTAAGCAAAGCTTGTACCATGGGTGCTAAGCGACAATATACATAGAAAACATCCATGACTTAGGAATAAATATCTGTGCTCATCACACAAATAAATGTCCTTACCGGGATTAACATATAACATGAAATAATTCATTTCGAGACACCTAGGCACTTCCCGTGTAAATAAAAGAGACACCGCGGCGTTTGGCGATCTTTATAGTTACTCACCCAGCGGTGAACTATCAATATCACCAGTCTTTTTACACTAATAATATAACCCGGCAACCTTCAAATCAAGAGTGAACAGGCATCTTCTGGGCGAGCTCACTCCATCGTAGGCCACGTCTTTGCCTTTGGCTAGTCTGTGGTCAAGAGTAAGCCCATTTATAATAAAAAAAAAAAAAAAAATAAGTCAGGTCAGGGTAATATTCAATTTCATTGGCGTTTCTATAGTAAAAAAGTACATAAATAAGTAGGAACAATCCCGGCACACACCACAAATAAAAACAAAATGGTTTTATAGACCAGATCAAAATGTAATTTACTTTCTTATGTATTAGTTGCCTGCCTGCTACGCCGCGGTCACAGGTTCGAATCCTGGTAAGGACATTTATTTGTGTGATGGATGACACAGATATTTGTTCCTGAGTCATGGATGTTTTCTATGTATAATAAGTATTTGTATATTATATATATCGTTGTTTGAGTACCCACAACACAAGCCTTCTTGACCTTACTGTGTGACTCAGTCAATCTGTGTAAGAAATAATGTCCTATAATATAGTATGTATTATTATTATTATTATTTATTATTATTTGCTAATGCACAGGCAGCTTAAAGCTGATACGTGCACGTCAATGTCCTGATGCACTTGTGTTTTGTCCATTCAATAAATATTTGTCGAGTCTGTTTTTAAAAGAGTTCACTGTAGGTGCACTGATTACGGTTTCGGGCAAACTGTTCCACACTCTCACTACGCGGTTAGATAAGAAGTGACGTCTAGGGTTGCTACTACTCTGTGTCCGTGTCAACTTCAGGGAATGTCCTCTCAATCTGTCACACACACTCCGAGTGAAAATGTCACTTAATGAAGGTACATTATAGTGTCCTGTGAGTATTTTGTACGTTTCTATTAAGTCGCCGCGTTGTCTTCGTTGCTCCAAGGTTGTCAGACCCAATTCTTTTAACCTGTCTTCATAAGGTTGGTTGCGAAGAGATGGTACCAGTTTTGTTGCCCTTCTTTGGATTTTTTCAATCAGACTAATATCTTTTCGAAAATATGGATTCCAAATTTGGAACGCATATTCCAGCAATGGTCTTACGTACGTCTTGTAGATTCTAATAAAGAGCTTCTTGTCCATATAGCGAAAGGCTTTTCTAATCATGTATAACATAGAGTTGGCCTTTTTGGTAAGCTGTAATATGTGTTCTTCCCATTTTAAGTTATTAGTTATAATGACACCAAGATCTCGCTGAGAAGTAACTCTCTCCAAACTTTTAGAGTCAATACAATACGTATGCTCAGGGTTGTTTTTACCTATGTGGAGTACAGTGCACTTTTCCGCATTGAGAGTTATTAGCCAATCTTTAGTCCATTGTACAATACGGTCTAAGTCCTGCTGTATGATGTTGTGGCTGATAAGCGGGTTTCCCATGATCTTTGTATCATCAGCAAACAAAAACAAATCTGACTCTACAACTTGTCTGAGATCTGTCAAGAAAATCCCAAACAGCATTGGTCCAAGCACTGAACCTTGCGGAACCCCACTGTGGACGTCATGCGGGTCCGAGAGGTGCTCTCCAACTCGTACCCGAAACTTCCTGCCCGTCAAAAAGTCTTTTATCCAGTTGAGCAATTTTCCGCGAATTCCAAAGTGGTCCAACTTGACGAGCAGTCGGTTTATCGGGACGCGGTCGAATGCTTTTTCATAATCCAGGTATATAACATCCGTCGGTATCTTTTCATTCCAGCTGCTTGTCCACTTGTCAACACAACATAACAGGTTAGTTACTGTTGATCTCTTTGGCGTAAAACCATGTTGTTCGTCGACAATGATCTGCTCTCTTGCAATGAAGTTTCTCAATTCACATGTTATAATTTTTTCCATTGCTTTACAGGCTATACAAGTGAGGCTTATTGGTCGGTAATTTCCTGCCACCAGTTTGTCTCCTTTCTTATAAATAGGCGTTACGTTGGCATTTTTCCAATCAGGGGGCAATCTCTGTTCTCTAAGTGATAATGTCATTATATGGGATAATTGAGGTGCAAGGCACTTTATACATCTCTTTAACAAAACTGCAGGTATTTCATCAGGTCCCATTGATGAACTTTCGTCGAAACTCAAGATCGCTTTACTAACTAAATCCGGTGTGAACTCAACATTTTCAATAGAGTTGTTAACTCTGGCTACATTTACTTCATGCATTAGTCCATTCAGCGGTTCGCGAACATACGACTTCTCAAATTGTTTGGCAAATATATTTGCTACTTCATGACAGTTATTTATTACCTGCTGGGTAAGATCATCTCTAAGCGAAGGTGGGACGGCTACTTTAGATGAAAGTTGCTTTCTGACATAACTGTACAGTGACTTAGGTCCCCGGTCTAGAACTCCTTTTTCATAACTAATATTATATATAACATATATAACATACTCATCTCATTCACACGAAAAGAGCTTTCTATACTAGTCAGTCAGTTAAATTTTCATGGAAATTTGTTTAGTAACATTCAATATCACCCTTCCAGTCTCCACCAAGCCGAGGCCGACTGTACAACAGCCATCCGCCTCGATCCCACCTATGTGAAGGCCTACCAACGCCGCGCCACCGCTAGGGAGCGCCTAGGGTCTCTCCGGGCTGCCTCACAGGACCTTAACGAAGTCCTAAAGCTGGAACCTCACAACTCACAGGCGAGGAAGCAGAGAGATGACCTTAGGAACAGAATGGGAACTAAGGGGGTAAGTTGTGACACTAGGATGTATATACTGTACCACTATGTGAAGGCCTACCAACGCCGCGCCACCGCTAGAGAGCGCCTAGGGACGCTCCGGGCTGCTTCACAGGACCTTAACGAAGTCTTCAAGTTGGAACCACACAACTCACAGGCGAGGAAGCACAGAGATGACCTTAGGAACAGAATGGGAACTAAGGGGGTAAGTTGTGACACTAGGATGTATATACTGTACCACTATGTGAAGGCCTACCAACGCCGCGCCACCGCTAGAGAGCGCCTAGGGTCGCTCCGGGCTGCTTCACAGGAACTTAACGAAGTCTTGAAGTTGGAACCACACAACTCACAGGCGAGGAAGCAGAGAGATGACCTTAGGAACAGAATGGGAACTAAGGGGGTAAGTTGTGACACTAGGATGTATATACTGTACCACTATGTGAGGGTCTACCAACGCCGCGCCACCGCTAGAGAGCGCCTAGGGTCGCTCCGGGCTGCCTCACAGGACCTTAATGAAGTCTTGAAGTTGGAACGTCACAACTCACAGGCAAAGAAGCAGAGAGATGACCTTAGGAACAGAATGGGAACTAAGGGGGTAAGTTGTGACACTAGGATGTATATACTATAGACTATACCACTATGTGAAGGCCTACAAACGCCGCGCCACCGCAAGGGAGCGCCTAGGGTCCCTTCGGGCTGCTTCGCAGGACCTTAATGAAGTCTTGAAGTTGGAACCTCACAACTCACAGGCGAGGAAGCAGAGAGATGACCTTAGGAACAGAATGGGAACTAAGGGGGTAAGTTGTGACACTAGGATGTGTATTACGAAAGCGACTGCCATCTGACCTTTCAACCCGAAGGGTAACTAGACCTTATTGGAATTAGTCCGGTTTCCTCACGATGTTTTCCTTCACCGAAAAGCGACTGGCAAATATCAAATGACATTTCGCACATAAGTTCCGAAAAACTCATTGGTGCGAGCCGGGGTTCGAACCCGCGACCTCCGGAACGAAAGTCCCACGCACTCACCGCACGGCTACCAGCGCTTATGGTAAGTTTTTACACCATGCCACGTAAATTAATAATAAATATCAGAGTCGATTATAGTGAAGAGTGGCTTTGACTTTTTTTTTTTTTTTATACTACGTCGATGGCAAACAAGTATACGGCCCGCCTGATGTAAAGCGGTCACCGTAACCTATGGACGCCTGCAACTCAAACAGTGTCACATGCGCGTTGCCACCCCATTAGAAACTTGTACATTCCCTTTTGTGGGGTGGAAAAAGGAGTGTACAAGTTCCAAGGAGGGTTCGGGTTGCCGACGACTCAAAGGACAATAAACGGAACAAGTTAGTTCCGTAAGTCCTCCCGTCATCAGCACACCGCACCCTCGTTGAGCTCTGGCAGCCTTACTCACCGACAGGAACACAACACTATGAGTAGGGTCTAGTGCTATTTGGCTGCGGTCTTCTGTAAGGCGGAGGTACTACCCCAGTTGGGCTCTGCTCTAGATTCGAGCGAGACGATATCCGCTGTGCTGTGCCCTACCACACAAAGCGGAATATCATTCGCTATGCCCTACCTCCTACTATATTGACTTGACTAGACCTCTCCGGGATTCCTTGCGAGACCTAAGTCAGACCCTCATCTTGGAACCTCACAATTCACAGGTGTGAAAGAAGAAATTACCTTAGAAACAGAATGGGAAAGGAACTGAGGAGGTAAGTTACAAATTACGGCGCCGGGCTTTCTTTCTTCTTTTTTTTTTTCTTTCTTTTTTTCTTTTTCTTTCTTCTTGAATTAAGGGCGGGTACAAATGTACTGTTCAAATGCCCTAAGAAGGTCAAAATCAAACGCTGTGGGTGCAACAGCTGCAGTCGCGTCACTACGTGCACTTCAGCTCGTTCGTTGTGCGCGTGCCGCGGCCGCTGCAGGACACCATCGCGAGCGCAGACTTCTGGCCGAAAGGTGTGGTTTTTCGGCGGTTCCGGGGCAACCTGCCAAATCCCACACCGGGGCAAACGACGCAACGGAGCCACGCTGTGACGTCATCGCCCAAATCAATTGTTTAATTTTATTTTTAATTTTGTTTTCTTTATTTTCTGTGTTTTTTGTTATCTAAGTTTCGTGACGCATTGGTTTTACTGTAAGGTCATGTAAACATGTTTTTACTAATAAATAAATAAATAAAAATTACTTTTTAACCCCCGACGCAAAAATGACGGGGTGTTATAAAGTTTGACGTGTCTGTCTGTCTGTCTGTCTGTTTTTCTGTCTGTCTATGTTTGTGTCTGTCTGTGGCATCGTAGCTCCCGAACGGATGAACCGATATGGATTTAGTTTTTTTTTGTCTGAAAGCTGAGTTAGTCGGGAGTGTTCTTAGCCATGTTTCATGAAAATCGGTCTACTATGTCGCGGTCGGGGGTTTATTCAAAATTTTAATTTTGTGGTTAGGTTAGTTACCCAATAGGAATTAAACCAAATTTAGTGGCCCTTTATGTTGACTGGTAGAAACTCCTTGTGATATGAAACCTTTTGTTGTTGCGGCCAGGAGGCTGATGAAGACTTGTTTGAGGTGAGTTTCACCCGTTCCAGGTTTCAGATCAATATTGTCTGTGTGCGTAGCCGAATGCACAAATGCTCACGAAACGCTCACGATAATAATTATCTCTTTCGTAGCTATCTATCTCTATCGCTCTTGCGTATGGGCGCGACAGAGCCAGACTACGTTACGGTGGTGTTTCGCGTTGCAGAAATGCCATTCGGCTACGGGGCCTGGTGACTGCACTGTCGTCTTGCAATCTTGACTTGACTAGGTCGTCGGTGTACCCACGCTGCGTGTGACGTCACATGTCTCTCTTTAGGTAGCGTTCCCACTTAAGCGTCGCGTGTCTCGGGGCGCGCAACGGACGTCTCCGCCACGCCGCCTGAATGTAATTCAAAAAACGTCTCCTCAGTACATTTTGTATAGGAAGGACGTAAGACGCGCCCCCAGGTGGCGCGGACGTCCGTTCCGCACCTCAGGACATGCGTCTCTTAGATGTGGCCGGTCCCTAAAAAGTCTGAAAGAAACTATCTCTCCGCACTAATACGGAAAAGGGGTAGTTTAGAAAGCACATAATATCCATACTAATATTATAAATGGGAAAGTGTGTGTGTCTGTTTGTTTGTCCGTCTTTCACGGCAAAACGGAGCGACGAATTGACGTGATTTTTTAAATGGAGATAGTTGAAGAGATGGAGAGTGACATAGGCTACTTTTTGTCTCTTTCTAACTCCCCCACTTCCCTGAAATGAGGGGTGGAAATTTGTATGGACACAGATGTCATATATACCATAGATCAAGCAAACGTATCTACTTAGCGTGTCAAATGAACTCAGTGAAATCCACTGAGTTGTCCGTCTTTACTCGCAGCTTGCAGCTTTCGGGCGTCAATGTTGAAGTCAACCAAAACATAAAAAATGCCTCGTTACGTGATATTCAATTGCAACAACACAAAAATTATGAACAATCAAGAGCCTGAAACATATTTAAAATTACAGGCAAGAATCAACTTCAGTACAAAATTTGACAGGCTCGGCCCCTATACAAATATATGAATTTGTTTCTTCTATCTAAATTAAGTTCTGTGTGTATGGAGCATTCCGCAATTTGCGAATTTAAAGCGAGCGAAGCCGCGGGAAAAAGCTAGTAACACTATATTGTACTGTCCAGAACTAGTCGACCTGTTCACTCGAAATTTAAACACGCGCACAAGAGGACACAACATAAAACTTGTAACAACAAAGCACAAAACAAATATCGGTAAAAACTTCATTACAAACAGAATAGTGCAAGCTTGGAACAAATTACCCTCTGAAGTTGTGAACTCTACCAGTGTTAATCAATTTAAAAATAGACTAGACAAACTATCTAAGTAGTGAAATCGTGCAAAGTGAACTATGATTTAGACGTACCAGCATCAGCTGCCTGTCTAAAACGAAATAATAATAATTATCTCGACAACCTTTTAGCCACTCTCAAGTGTTGCTCTGTTGTCGCACCGTGCGTGCGGCCGTTTTGCAGGGCCCACTCAATGAGTTGGCGAGTCACCGCCTGCCTTTTACAATTGTGAGACTAATTGTCACGGCAGGTGTCCGATAGTCTCCTCCCATAGCCCTTTAACCAGTTCATCCAACTTTCAAAACAATAACCCATGACCTTAGCTCCCATCGCAGCACAAAAGTGCTGCACTGCAATAGTCTTTGCACCTGGCGGGGACCATCTCCGGTTGTATCATATTGTGCGCTCGGGGATGGTATCCGCCACGTGTATCCCTTGCCTTTAGATTAAAATGTCTAAAAGGGCCTCTGTGCTGTTGGCTTCGGCCCCACGCATGCCTCCCAAAGGTCCGGGACCCCATGGTCCCGAGATATGGAAAAGACAGACAAATAATAATAATATGGTGAAGTCACAGCTATCAGATGGTGGCGGCGGCGGGGGGGGAGTGAGAGCGACAGGGTGAGTACAGGAACAGAGGGGAGGCCGACAAGTCAAAATACAGGAAATAGTGCGAATTTCACGAAAGTTATTCTAGAAAACTATTAAAAAGTAAGTGCATGGTCGTAGAAAAAGTATTGTATGCAACGGTGTTTAACTGAGTCAAAAAATACTCGTGGCGTCTTTATTAACAATTTTCGGCTTCGCCTCCAATTGTTACTCACGCCACTCGTCTTTTTTGACCTCACTTAAACGCCAGTTGCATAATAGTACATTTCGATACAAGTGCGAAAAAGAGGAAGTTCGAAACGAGTGGCGATAAATTAAAACACGACCGAAGGGAGTGTTTTAAATCGACACGAGTTACGAATTTCCTTTTCGCACGTGTATCGAACGACGTTTTTCAGTACAGATAGACCTCCGAAGTTTCGACCTGACATATAATGAACCACTTCTCGCACTAGTGCGTAAAAAAAACACCATCTGTACTGAAAAATACTATTATACCACGCACGAAATAAAGCATCAGATAATTATAAGATAAACATGAACAGAAGTTATTTTGAATTCCAATTTCTATTTAATAAGTCAGGTAGAAATATATAAAGTAACTGAGTAGACCGTGACGTCACTCAATTCGATTTCATATAAATTCCATATTAGCAAGTTGTTCAAATTCGTTTTGACAGTTCTGAAAAGAAGCTGATTTAACTAGGAGGCAAGTGGCCTATACCATCATACATTAGGGCCTATTAACGTGTATAAATCGCAAAATAGTGATTTCATATTTTTAATTCACTTTTTTGATTGCAGCTCAAATCAAAATCGTCACCCAACTCAACCCCGACCAGTGAAACCAAGTCCTTCCCGAAGACCGGGCAACCAAAGATTGTAGAGCTCCAAGATGAACCGGTGAAGGAAGTCAAACCACCAAGCGAACTGGAACGGTGGAGAGACGGAGTTGGTGAAGGGATCACTGTTATTAAACCGGTGAAGAAACCGCCTCATCTCAGGTCCAAGGTAAGATCATACAGCTCCAAGACCAACGGGTGAGTCAAACCAACAAACTGGAATGGTGGAGGGTTGGAGTTGGTGAAGGGATCACTGTCATCAAACCTGTGAAGAAACTGCCTCATCTCCGGTCCAAGGTAAGATCATACAGCTCCAAGACCAACGGGTGAAGGAAGTCAAACCACCAAGCGAACTGGAATGGTGAAGAGATGGAGTCAGTGAGGGGATCACTGTCATCAAACCTGTGTTTGTCATCGACGTGGTATAATAAAAAATGTGGCTGTTAATTATTCTAAGAAGTATTTTCGTAATTATGTATATTTATTTGGTGCAGTCTAAAATGTGGCACTTCAACTCAGGAAGTGATAAAATATGTGTATATTTTGAAAGTACTCATCCATACACCTTTTTTCAGAGAGCCCTAAAATCCATCCCAATTCACGAGATTCCCCTCGGCAAATCGGAACCAGAGAAACCTCCGACCAGACTCCAAATAGTGGAACTAGAGGACACCCTGTCTCACGGAGACAACAACAACAACGACGACAAGGCTAAGGAGACGCAAATCGTAGACAACGCGGGAGATATGAAGCCTGATGTGAAGGTAAGAAATAATCAGTATCTTTCACTGTACATTTGTACTAGAATCCTTGAAATAGTGGAACTAGAAGACACCCTGTCTCACGGAGACAACAAACAACAACAAGGCTAAGGAGACGCAAGTCATAGACAACGCGGGGGATATGAAGGCTGAAGTCAAGGTAAGAAATAATCAGTATCTTTCACTGTACATTTGTACTAGAATCCTTCAAATGGTGGAACTAGAAGACACCCTGTCTCACGGAGACAACAACAACAAGGCTAAGGAGACGCAAGTCATAGACAACGCGGGGGAGATGAAGGCTGAAGTCAAGGTAAGAACATAATTAGTATATTTCACTGTACATTTGTACTAGAATCCTTCAAATGGTGGAACTAGAAGACACCCTGTCTCACGGAGACAACAACAACAATAACAACAAGGCTAAGGAGACGCAAGTCATAGACAACGCGGGGGATATGAAGACTGATGTGAAGGCGAGAAATATTGTATCAATATCTTTTTAACCCCTGACGCAAAAACGAATAAGTTTGAGGTGTCTGTCTGTCTGTCTGTGGCATCGTAGCTCCCGAACGGATGAACCGATTTAGATTTAGTTTTTTTTTGTTTGAAAGCTGATTTAGTCGGGAGTGTTCTTAGCCATGTTTCTTGAAAATCGGTCCACTAATTCGCGGTCGGGGTTTTTTTCAAAATTTTAATTTTGTTGTTAGGTTATACGGTACATTTTTCTTACCCATTCATAATAAAAAAAAGACTGAGATTTGGGATGATGATGACCTTTTTTATTTTACCTTACAGAAAGAAATAGTCAGTCCAGCATCAGAGAAGCTGCTAGCAGACCTGCCGCAGAAGGAAGTGCTGAAAGAAAACATGGTGCCTCCGACCAACAGTGTCCAGTTCATGCAAGAGTGGAAGATGCTGCGGGGCAATGATCAGGCCAAGTCCGATTATTTGAGTGTAAGTTCTACTTTAACTTTTTTATATGCCGGACAAAAAAAAATTTTACTTGCCTGGGGGCCGATTTTTGAGTCTCACGGCGTTCGAATTCAGAAAATTGTCACTGAAAATAATAGGCAATTCACCGTTTTCAACCGGTATTTTAGTGACAGTGAGACTCAAAAATCGGCCCCCTGATAGTAAACAATCAATCAATTCGTAATTTCATTAGAACTATTTTCTTTATACTATACTCAACTGTCACCGCTTACATCAGAATAACAGCGCCCTCTTCACAATAGTCATATATTTCTGGTCAGACTACATACCTATACGGAGAATAGATCATCTATCTTTAATTTCTTTTCACAGATTATAGACCCGTCCAAGATCCCCGCAATATTCGCGAACGCGCTCGAAAGCCCGGTCCTCTCGGAGTTCCTTCGTCTCCTGCACAGTGACGTCAGCAAGTTCGCTCACCACTCCGTGACGTCATACCTGCGCGGGCTGACTGGCGTGAAGAGATTCACCGCGCTAGCGATGTTCCTGTCTGACAAGGACAAACACAGTGAGTACCAACTTCTCAAGAGTAGGGTTTGTTCGTCTACTGCACAGTGACGTCAGCAAGTTCGCTCACCACTCCGTGACGTCATACCTGCGCGGGCTGACTGGCGTGAAGAGATTCTCCGCCCTAGCGATGTCCGACAAGGACAAACACAGTGACTACACGCTTCTCAGGAGTAGGGTTTGTTACTGCGCGGTGACGTCAGCAAGTTCGCTCACCACTCCGTGACGTCATACCTGCGCGGGCTGACTGGTGTTAAACGATTCTCCGCGCTAGCGATGTTCCTGTCTGACAAGGACAAACACAGTGAGTACACGCTTCTCAGGAGTAGGGTTTGTTTCTTCACAGTGACGTCAGCAAGTTCGCTCACCACTCCGTGACGTCATACCTGCGCGGGCTGACTGGCGTGAAGAGATTTTCCGCGCTAGCGATGTTCCTGTCTGACAAGGACAAACACAGTGAGTACACGCTTCTCAGGAGTAGGGTTTGTTACTGCACGGTGACGTCAGCAAGTTCGCTCACCACTCCGTGACGTCATACCTGCGCGGAGATTTTTATGTGGTTTCCACCCACAATTGCGAGCTCTTTTAATCCTAATACAAGAAAAAATGTGTCCCAAGGTTTTTTTTCACATTCCGTTACCACTTGTTCTTACATTTTGTATGGCGGAGACAGTGTTAAACATCCTGACAGGCAATTACATTATAGCCATTATAGGGGATGGTTATTTAGAAAATTAATTAGATTTTTTTTTGTTAAGGAAATGAAAACAAAAAATCATGAAAATTTTGTTCTAATTTCTAGTGCCGTTTTTTAGAGTTCCGTACCAAAAAGGTACAACAGGAACCCTTATGGTGCGACTCTGTCCGTCTGTCACATTCCTAAATATCTCGAGAACTACTAATGCTATCAACTTGAAATTTGGAATAGTTGTGAACATTGTAAACCTCTACAAATAGAAAGTATAATTTTTTTAAATATATTAATTTTAATTGTAGAAAATGGCCAAAATGAAAGGGGGGCAAACTGTAAATTTCAAGTTACTAGGTCAAGTGTGGTATCGTTGGAAAGAGCTCAAATTGAACGTAAATAAGCTATTTTTTATAATTTTTTTGTTGTGGAAAAAAAAATAATTTTGAAGGAAAATGTAAAAAAAAATACCGAATTATCTCCGAAGTTTACCAACGAAAAATTATGAAAGTTTTAGTAAACATTGGTTTTATGCTATATATTACAGGAAAAATATAATCGTGTTTGTATTTTGAATACTTTTTTTTTAATTCACAAAAAACTTTTCAGATTTTTACATTCAATTTACCCACCCTTGCGGATGTATATCAAATTAATACGAGATGTTACGTAAACCATCTTCTGTCCAATAAAGTAAAAACTGTTTAAATCGGTTAACATTATAAAGAATTATCGCTGAAAAACCAGGTCGCGCAAATTAGTTAGCAAATTGACCGGGAGATGGCGCTATACACTATAATACTCATTAGTGCCTATACTTTTGTCTTCTAGTCAAGTCATTAGAGTTATATGAAAATATGAGATTATTTTTACTAGGTATTTTGAAAGAAAGTTTGTACGGAACCCTCGGTGGGCGAGTCCGACTCGCACTTGGCCCGTTTTTTTAATATCTGTCCCAGACAATTTAATTTGTAATTAACACATTGAAGGTTATAATTGTCCCAGAGCTGTAAGAACCTCTCTTTGACACGTGACAGAGTACACTAAACGTAAACTCGCACAACCTAATGAAATTTTAAATAAAATCCTGTAATAATATTTAAATAAATTAAGTACTTAAAATCAATATTTCGCTTACTTTAAACATAATCTAACACATGTTACATTTTTGCGGATCTTCGTTAGTGAGTATTTTACGATATTAATTTATCACGCAGGATTTATTTATTATGTCATTTATCATTCATTTTTATTTTTAAACTAGTGCTGTGGCAGAGTCTGTCATTTCTATTCAAATGACATTTCAGTAAGTTGATAGAAATCGTATATTTGTTTAAGCGCCTCCTTGTACATACGGCCTAATCGATTCAACCAATTCGAAATTAATCGCTAGATTTGGCAAACGTTACGTCTTAGCCACATCGCAACATACTTCAAAACAAATGTGTCAAAAATGTGAACTTACAAATCCGGGACCATAATTCAGCAGCAAAGTTTTGACAACGGCGTTCCAGAGGTTAATTGTTTTGATGTTAATTAACGTCCCTTAAAATATCCGTGACTAATTTGGTAACACCCTATATTCGGTAAGGTTTTTTTTTCTTAACAATATTTAATTTTTATTTTCAGCGCTCAACAGCCTCCTCGAACACTGTAAAACTGTAGAAAACTGCTCAGAAAACGACATCGCAGATCTCAAGAACAAATTCGAACTTTAAGTCAATAGTCGTAAGGCCTTAGGTAGATTGTATTCAATTTAGACTTCCTCAATTTAGAAAATGACTATAAGACGCCGGGCCAGCGTATATGGTTTAAAAGCTTATATGCGCGTTTAATTCGTCTCTTACGCGCTTATACGCTCCTAACGTTCCCTACATTTGATCTATGCGCGCGTATAAGCTCGTAGAAATACGCTCGTATAAAAAAAATCTCTGATACCGCCCCTTAGTTCTGTTTTGTACACTAGTTCGGTAGTACATCTAATTGAACTAGCTGATATGCTACTACAATAGGCTACTTTCCTACTAGTCAAATAAAATGGAATTAATTATGATAAAAAACATAGGGCCGATTGCACCAAACCGTCCGTCACCGTTAAAGCATTCGTTAAATTTTATTGTATGGGAAGTTCCATAGACCTCTGCTGCGTGACGATGTCTGTCAAATGTGGTTGATGCAACTGGCCCTTAGTGACGTCACGGTCAACTCATTAACTTTTTCTAGCCGATTTATTAAATGAGCCATTTTTTTTTAAGTTGTCCACCCCACTTTTTTTTGGATTTGGAAATTTTTATGTGCTTTTCACTCAGATTCGCGAGCTCTTTCAATCTTAATAGGAAAAAAAAAGTGTCCCAAGGTTTTTTTCCTATTCCGTTACCATTTTTTCATACATTTTGTATGGCGGTAACGGAATGGAAGGTTCGAAAAAATGTATGGAAATCCTAGGACATTTTTTTTCTCCTATCAGGATCGAAAGAGCTCTCGATTCTGAGTATGTATCGCGTAAAAATTACCCATGTTACAAAAAAGTGGGGTGGACAACTTTGAAAAAAATGGCCCAAATAGAAATTACGTGTAGAAAAAAACGACTGCACATATTTTTTTCTTCTAATTATCTGGTGCTTTATTTCATGCACTGCTTAAATTTAAGTATAGGAAAGTACCCTGTTGTATCAGACTTCAGACGTAGAGATATCCAGGTGCTTAAAGAGATGTTTACATGTTCAAATATTTGTGAGCGCCTTTGCCTCTCCGATAATATTATATTCCAGCGTTTGTCCAATATTTCGCATTACTGTCCGTAGTGTATGTTTTTCATTGAATACCCCCACATCTTCTATCAAATCGAATTATTTTCATTGAAAATATTTTAATTTGTATTTTTAAGTAGTCTCACTACTATTATACTATAAACATTAAATAAATGTCATATACAAATAAAAAGTCACCAAGGCCTCCAAGTGTTCTGAGCTGGAATCGAACCAGCGTACTCCGTTAACCGGACGGATGCCTACAAAACCATTCGACCATCATGACATTGTGTCGTATAAGGTACAGCGGGGCAAACCTCGACTGGGGGGGGGGAGATGTAACTGGCCCATTTTTTCCATGTTTTGCAATGTTTGCATTATTAAATAGAGTAAGTATCCACCGATTATATATCGTAGGCGTGTTAAGTGGATACATGTAGAACTCAACATTATAGTGTAATAATGGAAAATGGATTAGTTACAATTGCCCCCCAGTCGAGATATGACCCGCTGTACCTTACTTGAAAATTTCGACCCTTGCTTTTGTGATCCGATGGCCGAGTGGATTTACAGGCATCCGTCCGGTTAACAAAGTACGCTGGTTCGATTCCAGCTCGGAATACTTGGAGGCCTTGGTCACCTTTACTTTGTATATGACATTTATTTAATGAATACCCACATATTTGGATTTGTCATTAATGTTAACAGTCATACCAATCTGAGTTGACAGCGATTTTGACAGACCCGCCATTGCAAATGTTACTGTCTATTTTTAAGACGTTTACTTAGTCTGACCAAAACGAGTAGAAATTAAAAAGTGGCACCATCGTAGTGTCGTCTCGTTTTCTCACACATATTGATTTGAAAGGGATGACACTACGATGTTGCCACTTCAATTTCTACCCTTTTTGGTGAGACTGTAAGCCGTGCATAGCCGGGATTATCAAAATTGCTGTCATTTTAGCTTGGTATGACTACTATGACTATGCAGTAAACGGCCATAAAGAATGCACATCTATTTTTCGTCTTTGTAGAGCGTTGTCTCTTTCTTGCTTTTGTGACGTCAATGAGGAGGCACACTGACATTTTATCCTGCCAGGCGGCGCCTGTGCAAGTGCCTAGGCATGTCACTGTCTTTCATATATGTGAGAGAGAAAAAAATATCTTCTCGCTCTCACGTATGAAATTCTTTATTAGAGATGCGCAAAACGCTTCACTGAGATGAAAAGATTGGTTCATATCTTTCGCTCGCGGTGATATATATCACTCATTTCGCTCAGTGAATCTGTCAGACTATTTTGAGCAAGACGGCGAATCGTGAGATACGATACCGCCACAGAACTTAATTTAGATAGAAGAAACAAATTCATATATTTGTATAGGGGCCGAGCGTGTTAAGTTTTGTACTGAAGTTGATTCTTGCCTGTAATTTTAAATATGTCTCAGGCTCTTGATTGTTCATAATTTTTGTGTTGTTGCAATTGAATATCACGTAACGAGGCATTTTTTATGTTTTGGTTGACTTCAACTTACAAAAATTGACGCCCGAAAGCTGCAAGCTGCGAGTAAAGACGGACAACTCAGTGGATTTCACTGAGTTCATATGACACGCTAAGTAGATACGTTTGCTTGATCTATGGTATATAAGACATCTGTGGATACCGCCATATTGCCAATCCGCGAATCCTTCCGAATCGCTCCGAAGCTGTCATTCGAAACATTTACATCATTTCGCTCTTGGTTCGGCCCGCTCATTCGAATCATGAGTGGGAAAGAGCGCGCAAGTAACTCTGAGATAGGTGAGTTACTGAGCTAAATGAGCGAATTGAATCGCTACTGAGTTGAAGAGTGAACGAGTTCAGTCAAAAGATATAGTTCTTTAAATCACTCATGCACTCGCGAACGACACATCTCTATTCTTTATCTGTGCAATGGACTGATAAGGTGGCGCCATCTGTCATAATCTTTGAGTGTGCCTCCTCATTGTTTCTTTCTAAAGACCGATGTGCATTCTTAATGGCCGTTTACTGTAAATATTTTGAAAGGATTGATTTCTTTTCGTTGAAGTCTTAATTATGACAGCTGTCATTTTCCTAGTTTTATTTCAATTGGTGCTTAAGTATTGTGTTTAGGTTGAATTATACGGAATGATTTTTTAATAAGTGTTTGATTTTCACTCCTCGAAATACCTTTTCGTGCATACGATGCCATAATAACAATTAATCATTTAACTCTATTAAAGTTCGACACAAGTTGCGAATTTCCTTTTCGCACGTGTATCATACGACGTCTTTCAGTACAGCCTCCGAAGTTTCGACCTGACAAGAAATGATCCACTTCTCGCACTAAGTCCACAGCACCAAGTCCTAATTACTCAAGCTACGGCCGGCGGAAATGGCTAGGAAATCATGACTATCAAAGTCCTAACAGTATTCTCTAACACCTAAAAATCAGCCTTGAGAATTTAAGGAAAATTAGTGTTTATAAAAAAAACTTATTGCAAAAAAGGACTGTCGGGTCGAACCGCCGAACTAGCTAATATGTAGACACTAGACAGTAAACGTCGATGCAAACTTTATAATTATCCCAAAGTTTCATCCTTGACAAAATGAATGTCTGGCGATTCCGGGCTCTTAGTCTATAAAGCATGTGCAATGTGGTGACATGGTCACTGACCACTTTTGTAAGCATAACCTCCATTGTCTAAAAAAACTGCAGATTCCATAGACAGCCTTTTACATGATAGTGACTTCTGTCATGTCTAGATAAATGTAGCTCTTGGTTTTCGTTTGATCACAAAGTGCAGGAATTCTAACGGCCTAGCAATGTTGCCTCAAAGCAAATACTTCGCAAAGACGTTTCTAGTACTAGCGTTATTCTCCATAACCTACACCATCACGAGCCTCTACGTGTTGTACTCTCAAAACCACACCGTACTACCCTCCTTCTTGTACGCAAAAGACTCCATACCAGAATACATTTCCTGCTCCCATCCAGAAAAAGGAAACTTCCTAGACTCGGTGGGCGAGGATCCAAAACCGCCGAATTCTATTTTCTTTCACGAAACGACTTGTGTGAACTTTTTACGAAACCGCGAAGCTTGCTCCGTCGAATCTGCTGCTAGAGCTCATCCAGACAAGAAAGTTTATGTTATATTCGCAAGTTCGCTTAAAGAGATCGACTGCAGAACTGGCGTTATAGCCGCGCTGTCTAACTTACCAAACGTAGAATTATATAGAATGAATTTAAAAACTTACAACCTGAACACGCCGTTACAGAATGTGTCTCTGCTCCGTTTGATGTGGCTTGGGAAGTGGAACAATAGGAAAACTAGGGAGTTGATTAAGACCTTGACCTTGCATAAGTTCGGGGGGATAGTTATAGATTTGGATGTGATGGTGGTGGGTAATTTAGACAAATTGGGAGACACTTGGGCGTCGGCAGACGGCGATGGCTTCGGGTCTTCGATCATTTCTGTGCAGCGCGGGCTGTCGGGGATGTATTATTCGAGGCATTTCTTTAGGTAAGTAATGTTTGTTTTATCTCGCCTAAGTAGTTTACCTTTTTGATGTTAAACCTCAAACGCACTTAGACGCGACGTCATCGAAATGTATAAAAATAATTTGATCTTTATCCCTATGTACTTAAAGCCTGACCAGAATGACTAGGCGCCATGTTGCGGAATTTCATTAGAACAATTTTCTTCATACTAACTGAACTGTTACCCCACATCAGAACAACAGCGCCCTCCTAACAATAATCATATATTTCTGGTCACGCCCTGTAGCCGAATGGCATTTCTCCGAATCGAAACGCCGCAGAAATGTAGTCTGGCTCTGTCACGCCAATACGCAAGAGCGATAGAGATAGATATCTAATCTTCGGGCGTTTCGTTTCGTGAGCGTTTGTGCCATTCGGCTACGCACCCTGCTATTTGTCTGGGAAAGGCATACTGACGATGCAGTTGACGTGTAATGTAAACCACTTCTATTAGGCTAACGAATTCTGTTCAATTGGCATTTTATAATACTTATCTACTCAGAGTTTTAAATGATTCACCGTAATTTTTGATGTCGCTCCCGATATTTCGACGCAGTTACATGAATCATGACCACGGAAAACTGTAATACCAGGCTGACCAAAATCAAAAAGGTAACTACGGTATATCCCAGTCAATATAAGTCTAATTGTATATACTTTAGGACGCTAAAGCAGCACATCGCTTTCGACCTGGGGCTGAGTCTGGATTCGCCGCTGAAAGACTCGCTACAGAAGCTGTGCAACACCACTAACGTTACTGAGATGACAAGGGAGAACTGCAAAGGTAAAAATAGTATTACCCCCTTATTCATAACTACTAAAGGTATTGCGCCGATAAAATTCGTTTGTCCTTTTCCGACGTATTGGTGTGAGAGAAAGAGACAAACGAACTTTTCCCCTCACTAGCTCGGAAACACGTGCATTTTATCCACGGATCCAATATCTGTGCTTATCACACAAATAAATCGAGGGTTTACTGGCGAAAATCGATAAATTGAGCAAACAGGGGGGTTACCATGACGTGCTAAAGCCGTTCAGTTTAGGTTGAGAGAGAGAGGGACGGAGCTATGTAACTGCTATAGCTGTGTCCCTTTCTCTCAACCTAAACTGAACGTCTTTAGTACGTCATGGTAACCCCTCTGGTTTTTGAAGTTCGAACTATGTGCAATTTCCACAATGTTCTTATTTGAAAGAAAAATTATTTTGATTTATCGGGTTTCACCAGTAAACTCTCCAAATGCCCTTACCGGGATTCGAACCCGGGACCGCGGCGTAGCAGACAGGGTCACTACGCGCTAGGCCAGACCCTTCGTCAAGTTTCCTTATTTTGAGTCTCCAGGCAGTTCTATTCTTCATTTCCCAAGTCAAGGCTTTTTAACCCTCGACACAAAAACGAAGGGGTGTTATAAGTTTGACGTGTCGGTCTGTCTGTGGCATCGTAGCTCCCGAACGGATGAACCGATTTAGATTTAGTTTTTTTTTTGTTTGAAAGCTGAATTAGTCGGGAGTGTTCTTAGCCATGTTTCATGAAAATCGGTCCACTATGTCGGGGTTTTTTTCAAAATTTTAATTTTGTGGTTAGGTTACTCAAGTAGATAACAAGTATACTAAAAAACCGGCCAAGAGCGTGTCGGGCCACGCTCAGTGTAGGGTTCCGTAGTTTTCCGTATTTTTCTCAAAAACTACTGAACCTATCAAGTTCAAAACAATTTTCCTAGAAAGTCTTTATAAAGTTCTACTTTTGTGATTTTTTTTTCATATTTTTTAAACATATGGTTCAAAAGTTAGAGGGGGGGGACGCACTTTTTTTTCCTTTAGGAGCGATTATTTCCGAAAATATTAATATTATCAAAAAACGATCTTAGTAAACCCTTATTCATTTTTAAATACCTATCCAACAATATATCACATGTTGGGGTTGGAATAAAAAAAAATATCAGCCCCCACTTTACATGTAGGGGGGGTACCCTAATAAAACATTTTTTCCATTTTTTATTTTTGCACTTTGTTGGCGTGATTGATATACATATTGGTACCAAATTTCAGCTTTCTAGTGCTAACGGTTACTGAGATTATCCGCGGACGGACGGACGGACGGACGGACAGACAGACATGGCGAAACTATAAGGGTTCCTAGTTGACTACGGAACCCTAAAAACGAGCATTTTTCCAGGTTTTCAAGTGTACAGCTCAGAATTCACAAGCTTAAAGTCCCCCAAAAGCCAGAAACGCAACGCCACTGCATCATATCTCGGATACTATCTCTGGGACGAGCCCAGCGCCAACCGGACCGATATCCTACCGAAACACTCATTCTACGCTAGACTGGCGGAGAAGTACTGCCCTAAGGTCTATAGCGAATTCATGGCTTATGATGAGAACGATAAGAATATACAATTGTAATACTACATTACGAAACAAGGGAGTTCAAAACGAGTGGCGATTTCAGTACAGATGGTGTTTTTTATTCACTAGTGCGAGAATTGGTTAATTTCTTGTCAGGTCGTAACTTCGGAGGGCCATCTGTAGCTACTGAAAACATCGTCCGATACACGTGTGAAAAGGAAATTGGAAGCGAGTGGCGATAAATTAAAACATGACCGAAGGGAGTCGAATTTTTCTCCGCACTTGTATCGTTATATTCGTAATGTACCACTATCTGGAAGGTTAGATGTTGCCGCAGTGTGGTATTGCCCAGAAAATAGGTTTTTGTGTGATTTACTCGTGGCAAATAAGAGAGGTCAATTCTATTTAACGCCCCATGGCCAACCCTTATTACAAAGCCGTAAGGTCGACAGTAAACGTCTTAAAACTATGAATTATTTCTGACGTTTTCAAGTAAAATGTACCTACCACATTGTCGCTTAAGCACAAAGACGCTCTAGCAAGTAATTCGTATAAATATACGAGCGAATTTCGTTCTTATGGAAAGCGACAATGTGGAATCTTTTACTTGTAAACGTCACTTATTCACTATTCAATAAATATCAACTATTTAACAATGTATAATCGTTTTATTTACATGAATACATAAGTTAGTACATCGTTTAGGTATTTTTTAAATAGGATAATAACATTTTATATAAAAACTGAGCGTAAGCTTTAAAAAACGACTAACATAATCATGATCACGTGATCAGTCATCGTTGCTCACGTGTCTACCGAAGTGGCTTTCACTGAAACAAAAATAACACTAAATCAATTTTGATCAAGCGGAAACGTCCGCTAACGATACTTAAGTTTTTATATTAAAGGAAAAAATAGGCGGAAAATAAAGAAATGGAAAGATTTGCGAAGTAGTAGTAGTAGTAGTAGTAATCACTTTATTGTGTACAACAGATTCATATACAGTTTAAGTAAGTCCGGCGGTGGCTTCTTTCCGTACCTCAATTGGTTAAGAGCGGCCGCCTAGACTGCGGCTGATGCGGGTTCGAGTCCCGCCGGAAGCGTAAATTTTTCCATTTTTTCCTTTAATATAAAAACTTTAAAAAAAAATTAAAAAAGGTAGCAGATGATGGTGATGAAACTGATGAAGGATGATGCTATGGCGACAGCAACTGCTGTAGTTACAGAGACCATTGTGTATCAACAAGAACTAAGATTTTCATTACAGCGTGAAAATTGTGAGCAAAATCTGTGTTATACCTCCTTTTACATCTATCCCATATATGGAACATAAGACAGTCTGATCCTGATCGAATTCTGGTGTGTAGTATGTGTGTGCTGGCTCGCTTGCGCCAGGGAGGCATTTGGGTTATAATCTCGGGTGGAATATAATTATTAAAATACATAAATATTGTAGAACACTCTTACACAGATTGACTGTCCCACAGTAAGCTTTTTACACATTATCCGATCCGATATCGAATGTCGGACCGATATCCCATACATTACAGGCGCCATTTTGGATTTTTTGCATTGAAATCCTTCCGATATCGGATCGGATAATGTGAAAACGGACTAAGGCTTGTATTGTTCCTTCTTTAAATATTTATGTATCACTCACAAAAGTGTGACGCAACGCCAGTAATGCCCGGCCGACGTCGAGAACATTTGTACCAAATATGGAACATTAATTACTCAGCCTGGTCCATATGCGGTCGAATTCTGGTGTGCGACGTAGAGCCAATAATGCCCGCTAGGTCGACGTCGAGAACATTTGTACCATATATGGAACATTAGATACTCAGTCTGGTCCATATGCGGTCGAACTCTAGAATGTGTCGCAGAGCTAGTAGCGCTCGCTGGCTCGCTTGCGCTAGGACGACGTCGAGAACATTTGTACCATATATGGAACATTAGATACTCACAGTCTGGTCCATATGCGGTCGAACTCTGTAGTGTGTCGTAGAGCTAACAGCGCCCTCTGGCTCGCCTGCGCTAGACCCGGGTCCGGACTCGAATCCCGGGTGTGGCACAGCCATTCTAGTATCTGAAACAATACATTAATATATTGGTATTTTAGAGAATTCGTCACCTTTATAACTTAGGCAACAATGTCAATGTCCATATACCGAAATTAAATACATAGATTGATGTACTGTCAGCTGTAAAAGTGCATGGCGAATTTATCAATGAATTCATTCATAATTTTTCCATGCACTTTTGCAGCTGATAGTACCTACTGACCTAACTCTCATATCACTCCCGACAGCTAAAGTCGCAGCGAGATGCAGTGTTTTCCAATAAAATCAAAGTTTAAAAATAAATGCTACTCACATTATGACAACACTGAATCGGGAACAGTGTTGCGCTATTTAGACTCCATACGATATCTCCCATCATTTCACGAACAAGAACCTGTTTAACATGTTTGCTCCAAGCGGGCCTCGTGCACAGTATAATAAAGAGCGCTATCGTACAGTATGGCCATACCGGATCACCCAATCGCCCACAAAGAGATGACGACAGACCGCCCCACAAGGATGGGGCGCGCCCCGACACAGCCCCCGAGCGCCCAGCGCGGAAGGGGCCACTCACACCCCAGCAAGAGTGTCGAATGAAGCGAATGAAGACTCACCACCACCAGTATGGCCACTCCCTGCTCTCCGCTCTTGGTTACCTCACAGTTACCGCCTGTACCACGCGACCAGTCGACCTGGTCGCAATCATACAAGCATGGTACGCGCCTCCACGAGCTTAGACTGTGTGTGTGCGTAGGAACGCGCTTCTTTCATTTGATAGCGATTGTCCGAGAGGTGTCGCTACCTGTTTAACATGTTCCTTCCACGCGGGCCTCTCGCACAGCGCGGCTACAGAAGCGGGCAGTAGCTCCGTCCTGCTCGCGCGGCTGCCCGTCTCGCTCACACACGCGTAGCCGCTGAAGGATGCCACGCTTAGAGCGAATACGTCGCAGAGGTACAGTTTTGAGGAGGGGTCTTCGGATCTAAAATTAGAAAAAGAAAAACTGAAGGTAGATTGACAAAGACACGGGCTCTAAAAAATACAGGTATATTGATAAGGACACAGCTGTATAATTATTTAATTATTTAGACTTTATTGCACGACATAAAATTGTACAAATGGCGGACTTAATGCATTAAAGCATTCTCGACCAGTCAACGATTGGATCAAACAGAAATTATGTATGTGAACAGCCATTATAAAGGCAGAGGCTGTCTCGCATAGGGTCCCAAAGAGCCGATAGGCCGATGAACACATAAACACTTACTGCAACAATAAAAGTGTTGATGCTGCAAAGAAATTATCCCTTCAACCCGACAACCCGAAACTAACCCACCATTTTATTTGGAATTTGACAGTTGACAGCCCACTAACCTTGAGTTAAACGGGTGGTGCAAGTGGCCCTTAACCATTTGATGTTTATATCTAGTCATTCGATTTTGAATTGTAATTCTTATTGTAGAGATGCATTTTTGTTTTAATTAGTTTTCGCGCTTCTAACCACAGGACACGAAACCAGTCCCTATTCGCGGTTCCAATGACTTCCACTAACGCTGGGGTGCGAGCTCCGCTTCGTAGGATGTGTGATAACTACAACAAACGCCTGGTCTCGGTTGACATTTTCAATAACACCAAAATACGATTTAAGCGTTTAGTAAGCTCATTATTATATAGTTCTAAGCCTCCAAAATATTCAATAATATTGTGTTAACTTCCTAATCTGTTTCTTAATCTTTTTCTGTTGGTAACAATCTATGTCGCTTTATAAGGTTAAGTTTAAGTCTTAGTATAAGTTTGTTAATTAGTTCCGATCACAATGCTGTCCCTAAAACTACTGCCGTACCTCCTAGTGGGAATTGTGTTAGGATGTAGGCTATAAGTAAGATTTTATAACTTGTCTGTAAATATTATTGGTCTGCATCTGTTTTTTTCCCCAATAAAGAAAATAAAATTAAAATAAAATAAAATTATGATGGCAAGTATTTTCCCGATACCGATTAAAGGGTTAAACACCATAAAATACATTTGTACCAAATATGGAACATTAGGCACTCATAGTCTGGCCTACATTCGGTCGAACTGTGGTGTGTACAATAGACAGATGCACAGTGCTCAATTACGGAACAAAGAATGTTTAGACGAGAAGAAAGCATCTAAAGCTGCGAGAACGTCTTACATCCGATATCTGATCGGATAATGTGAAAACGCACTAAAGATACTCATGGTATGGGATGTATTAGCAAGGATTATTTATATAGGATTTACATACTTCATACTAAGAATCGTACCACGATTTTATAGCGCCACCTATTAATACTATCATAAGTATCATAACGACATGTGGTGTTTATCTTCAAGTAATTGTTGAGCAGTTCCCGTCAACTTTGTACATAGCCGTGTCAGCAAATTTTAATTGATCCTATTTTGTTACCAACATTTAATAATATAAGTCGACTTTCGTAAGATATATACAGGATAATTGTTATAATTAAGAAAATAAAGATACTAGAGAACCTTAATGACGAAATAAAACTTACTAAAATCTCAATTCATCAAATAAATCTTGGTAACAAAATAGGAATAATAAAAACAAATTTAACTTTTTCCTTAATTTGTGTACAAACTTTTCGAGAACTGCTGTGTTACGCTTAGCGATCAAAATCAAAATGTTAAACATTATTGTTGGTAAACTAATAAATAAAAAGTAAATAAATACACTGATGATGCCTACAAATTATTATTAATTTTTTTTTTTCAAAATATGTATTGACGTGATATCATGATTTTAAAATAAAGAAATATGTTATTTGTTTTTATAAAAAATAAGAACATGTAAAAATATGATTTTGGCCACTTCTAGGCTGCGAAACAGCGCCATCTAGTTTTAAGCCTAAAAGGCCCATACATTTCAGGGGTACGCTTTTTTGTATGGGCTTTGTCAATCCAGTATTAAATCGTTCTTGGTATTAGGAACTAGACTTACTGTTTGAAAGCGACTTGAGTCCGCGCCATTAGTTGCAGTAGCCAGTCACGTGATTCCTCGTCCGGTCGCGTCGCTTGTAGTGCGGGAGACATGCACTGTAGCGAATATTCTTGTTCACTGCAAGATAAATACAATTTTAATATCTTAACACATTCAATACCAGACAAAAAAAAACGGTCAAGTGCGAGTCGGACTCGCTCACCGAGGGTTCCGTACAAACTTTCAATAGTTGAATCATCAAAATGTTATTCATAGAACTCTACAGATTTGACTAAATCTCTCAAGACTCAATTTCCCACATAACAAGTAATATTTTAATATACAATTTTACTGTTAGACAACGTCCAAATAAAATCAAGACTATTCGACTTCAATAGTTTACGACTTACGACATGTCGCAAGGACGCTCCTGAACCGACCTCATTATACTTCGGAGATAAGGGGGGGACGGTATTTTTTTTTACATTTTCCTTCAAAAAACATTTTTTTTCCACAACCAAAAAATTATAAAAAATAGTTTGGGTCAAACTGTACATATCAATGTACAGTTTGAGCTCTTTCTAACGATACCCCACTTGACCTAGTTACTTGAAATTTTCAGTTTGACCCCCTTTCATTTTGGCCATTTTCTATCATTTATATTATTATTTGGAGCCTGTCGTGTCCCACTGCTGGGCAAAGGCCTCCCCCCAATTTTTCCACTTCTCTCTATTCAAAGCCGTGTCTGGCCATTTCCTTCAAAAAGGAGTCCAGTTCGTTCCGCCATCGCTGTCGGGGTCTGCCAGATCCCCGATTCGAGTTTTCGGGCTCCCACTCCGTGGTGATTCTGCCCCACAACTCGTTCGGCATCCGGCAGACATGACCAGCCCAGTCCCATTTTAGCTTGGCCGCCTTCCGAGCTACATCGATAATTTTCGTCTTGGAGCGCAGCGTGGTGTTCCGGACTCGATCCACCAATTTGACACCTAATATGCTGCGCTCCATGGCACGTTGGCAAACCCCGAGCTTGGACTTCTGAGCTTTAGTCAAGGACCAAGTCTGTGCACCGTAGGTCAAAACTGGGAGTATGCATATGTCCATGAGCTTCCGTTTGAGTGTCATCGGAAGATACCTTCCATAAGATGTTTCATGGACCAATAGCTCCTCCAGGCGTTTTCAATCCGTCTTTCGACCTCTTTTTCCTGACGCGCCTGGAAGGAAACTAATTGGCCCAAATAAATGTACTCTTGGACATATGCAATTGGTTCTCCATTAATCTCTATGCCATGCGGTGCACTGTTAGTCATAAGCTTGGTCTTTGACATATTCATCTTTAGTCCAATCTCGAGGCTTGCGGTGCTTAGTTCTTCAAGCATTTGTTGCAGCTCGGAAGCTGTGGAGGAGAAAAGGACAATGTCGTCAGCGAACCTCAGATTAGTCAATCTGCGATCAACTTGTAGAGGTTCACAATGTTTATAACTAATACTATTCCAAATTTCATATCGATAGCATAAGTAGTTCTCGAGATATTTAACAATGTGACAGACGGACAGACAGACGGACAGAGTCGCACCATAAGGGTTCCTGTTGTACCTTTTTGGTACGGAACCCTAAAAACGGCGCACTACATATCATGATTTAAAAAAAAATAAAGAAATATGTCATTTGTTCTTTTAAAAAATAAAAACACGCAAAAATATTTGGGGAAAATATGATGTCGGCCACTTCCAGGTGGCGAACAGCGCCATCTAGTTTTAAGCCTAAAAGGCCCATACATTTTAGAGGTTTTTTTTTGTATGGGCTTTGTCAGTCCAGCAGGGTTAGCACATGATTGCCGCGGGAGTATGTCGCCGCGAGATAGACTACCCGTCCTTATGTCATTTATACAGTTAGAAGAAGACGTCATCTATCTCGCGCCGACATACTCTCGCGGCCATCATGTGCTAGGCCTACAGTATTAAATTGTTCTTGTTTTGTACATGTCTTAATAAAATTACCAAAATAACTTTAATTGTAAGTAATATACTCACGTGATCTGCCCCGCCTGCGCATCAATGATCTCATTAAGCCACACGAGCGAACATTCGCCGCGCGCCGCGAGCAGGCCGCGAATGTTCGCGGCGCGCCGTAACGCGCTCGCCGACACCTCCCACCAACTGGAGGGGGAGGTCATTCGCTCGAGGTACTTTGTGGAGAGAGCGCAACATGCGTTGGCGAATGATGGCCATGCCTGGGAAAAAATATTAGTAGCCTGTAATAGTTATTTTTGTTATACAAGGGGACAAAGTTGTATTTTAACGCAAAGTGTGGAATTGAAAAACGAGCAAGTGAAAGGATTCTATAGTTGAACCACGAGCAAAGCGAGTGGTTCGAGAATAGAATCCTGAACTTGCGAGTTTTTTAACACACGAGAAGTAAAACACATTTGCACCCGAGTGTAACACAAAACTTTTACCCTCACTATAGCGAGGAAACTACAACGCAAAAAATGCGTTCATCACTGCTTCCAGTATAGACCCAGAGCCCAGGCCCGCCAGACCTTCCTCAAATTCTCAAGGATGAAACTTTGGGACAATGTAGAGTTCATATCGGCGGTTAATGTGTGCATATTTTCTAGTTCGGCCCATCGGCCAATTTTTTGCTATCAAGTGATGAAGGTGAAAAAAAAAGTGCTTACTTTCCTTAAATTCTCAAGGCTGATTTTTATATATGTGTTAGAGCACGTTGTTAGAAATTGGTTATCATCAATGCCAGACCGTTTCCGCCGGCCATAACTTTTACCAGACGCGACAAAGTTGGCAAAAAACGACTCTAACTTACCTCATTTTCTCAAGCCTGATTTTGATATAAATGATACGCAGGGACCTGTAACTAGACCGTTTGTAAGCAGCCAGACCAATCGGATGGACCCAACCATCCGCCAGACCGACTTAAAGTTTCGATATGAGCATTAGTAGAATTGAAATATTCCGGGTCTATAAAAGCTAAAAACTTGAATTTTCTACATTAAGCTACGTGTATATTGTATACTTGACGTAATAAGCGACTTTCAAAAATTTTACTTCTAAGGAAATAAAAAAATGAAAGTTTATATGTGGTGCAAGATTAATTTTAAGCTATGAATTTTATTTACACTGCGTAAGTACATGTGTATTTTATTATAAATATAACTTTTACCAGACGCGACAAAGTTGGCAAAAAACGACTCTAACTTACCTCATTTTCTCAAGCCTGATTTTGGTATATGATACGCAGGGACCTGTAACCAGACCGTTTGTAAGCAGCCAGACCAATCGGATGGACCTAACCATCCGCCAGACCGACTTAAAGTTTCGATATGAGCATTAGTAGAATTGTTATATTCTGGGTCTATAAAAGCTAAAAACTTGAATTTTCTACATTAAGCTACGTGTATATTGTATACTTGACGTAATAAGCGACTTTCAAAAATTTTACTTCTAAAGAAATAAAAAATGAAAGTTTATATGTGGTGCAAGATTAATTTTAAGCTATGAATTTTATTTACACTGCGTAAGTACATGTGTATTTTATTATAAATATAACTTTTACCAGACGCGACAAAGTTGGCAAAAAACGACTCTAACTTACCTCATTTTCTCAAGCCTGATTTTGATATATGATACGCAGGGACCTGTAACTAGACCGTTTGTAAGCAGCCAGACCAATCGGATGGACCCAACCATCCGCCAGACCGACTTAAAGTTTCGATATGAGCATTAGTAGAATTGAAATATTCCGGGTCTATAAAAGCTAAAAACTTGAATTTTCTACATTAAGCTACGTGTATATTGTATACTTGACGTAATAAGCGACTTTCAAAAATTTTACTTCTAAGGAAATAAAAAAATGAAAGTTTATATGTGGTGCAAGATTAATTTTAAGCTATGAATTTTATTTACACTGCGTAAGTACATGTTTATTTTCTAATAAATATAACTTTTACCAGACGCGACAATGTTGGCAAAAAACGACTCTAACTTACCTCATTTTCTTAAGCCTGATTTTGATATATGATACGCAGGGACCTGTAACTAGACCATTTGTAAGCAGCCAGACCAATCGGATGGACCCAACCATCCGCCAGACCGACTTAAAGTTTCGATATGAGCATTAGTAGAATTGAAATATTCCGGGTCTATAAAAGCTAAAAACTTGAATTTTCTACATTTTTCACCTTCATCACTTGATAGCCAAAAATTGGCCGATGGGCCGAACTAGAAAATATGCACACATTAAACGCCGATGTGAACTCTACATTGTCCCAAAGTTTCATCCTTGAGAATTTGAGGAAGGTCTGGCGGGCCTGGGCTCTTGATCTAGTAGTTCCACAGGTGGTAAATCATCTTTATTACTAGGTTCACCTACTTTTATCAATTTTAAAGCAGTTAATTTGATTATATTCAAGGTGGATAAAATGCGTTTTTACTCGCTGGTATTAAAGGACAAAACACGTGTTTCTGAGCTAGTGAGGGGAATTTTTTTTAAAAGTGTTGTATCTTCTGGGCGAGCTCACTCCATCGAAGGGCACGTCTTTGCCTTTGGCTAGTCTGTAGCCAAGAGTAAGCCCATTTATAATTTTTAAAAAATTGTGAGATCAGAGGAATTGCCAAGAAGCCTAAAACCATACTAAAGCCGTTCAGTTTAGGTCGAGATAGAGGGACATAACTAAACCAGTTAAATATATAGCTCCGTCCCTCTCTCTCAACTTGGATAAATGGCAAAAATCATCGACTTTTTCCATTTATCCAAGTCGCTTTTTTGCGACTTATTTACTTGGTACTTCATGGTAATTAACTCCCCAAGGCACACAGAACATGGATAAATGGCAAAAATCCAAGGCTGAGCTTCCCGCATGGCTAGAGACTCGGAGCGTCAAAAAATTAGTGCTCGTAAGTGATGTGCAAGTTGCGGAAACTTTCCGAAAAAATCTTAAATTTCATGAAAAATTAACGAACTTTCATGAAAAATAAAGAAAATTTAAATTTATGAAATGGAAAGTTTCTATCCATACAATTGTCCATACAAAGTATGGAAAGTTTCCGAAGTTTTCCTATGTGAACATTTCAGAATTTTGGAAACTTTCCATCGGCACATCAGTAGTGCTCGTACACAGAAAAATAATACAACAATGGCTATCTTTGTTTGTCCTTATGAAGAATGTCCTAAAGCATTAAGTACACAATTTGTATTTTTTTTGTAACATGATGCAATAAACTGTAAATAAATTAATAATCCACAAAAATGACTGGACACCACAGATTAGTTGGGGCAGAGGTAGGCCAGAGAAAAGATGGCGGGATGACCTCGACGCATTTTGCGGCGACTGGCCGGAGCAGGCGGCAAATCGTGATGAGTGGCGGAAGAAAGGGGAGGCCTTTGCCCAGCAGTGGGACACAATTATAGGCTAGGAAAAAAAAAATGTTAACTCACCACATTATCATCCTCAATAACATTATAATAGTTCTCCACGAACTGTGACAGCAACGTCCGATTCGCGTCGTGTATCTTATCACACTCCAAACAGGATTTTATTCCATCCATCTGTCTCGCGAAAAGAGTATCTTTGTCATTATGTTTCTTCTTTTGTAGCGAATCCTGAAATATAATATATGTTAAGGTCAGCCTGTGTGGTGACGGGCTAAGAATTTCACCACCCCCTTTCTTCCCGTGGGTGTCGTAGAAGGCGACTATGGGATATGGGTTAAATTGTGGCGTAGGCGAGAGGCTGGCAACCTGTCACTGCAATGCCACAGTTTCGCTTTCTTTCAACCCCTTATTTTGCCAAGAGTGGCACTGAAGTTTTAGTAGTTTCATGTGCTCTGCCTACCCCTTTACGGGATACAGGCGTGATTGTATGTATGTATGTTAAGGTCAGCAGTTTTCGAAAATTTTGTACAAAAATTAAGGAAAAACTTAAATTTGTTTTTATTATTCCTATTTTGTTACCAAGATTTTTTTGATGAATTGAGAATTTAGTAAGTTTTATTTCGTCATCAAGAAAGAATGAAAAGAAAGAAAGAAAAAATATTTATTTGGTATAAAACATATAACAAGATACATAGATGCAAGTGAATCATTAGGTACTGTTATACCAAATAGGATGCCGCTCAGCGCAGACCGTGTCTAAGAGACACGGTACTGATTTCAGGGCACCCATAATCAAGGTTCTCTAGTATCTATATTTTCTTAATTATAACAATTATCCTGTATATATCTTACGAAAGTCGACTTATATTACTAAATGTTGATAACAAAATAGGATCAATTAAAATTTGCTGACGTGGCTATGTACAAAGCAAGGACGATTATAAAGGACCAGCAGAGTCCATACTAAATACCGTACCCCATTGGCAGCCGTAAATCTATGTCACTAGATGTCACTAAGAGTGTCATTTGAATGATTTGAATAAAAATGTCGTTTTTTTTTTTTAAATACGCACGCGGTAGTTCAACGGCATTACAAGTGATACAGTGAAAAGTATATAGATGACGCTAGGGGCCCGTGTCATGTTTCAGTCCCTGTTTACAACGCAAGCCATCGTTCTTATTTTGAATTATGACAATCATGCAAAAGAGTACCATACTGTCAAATTTTCTATCTCTTTCATTTTGAGCGTGACGTCAATGTTTAGTAATATTACTTTCAATATATTTAAAATTTAGATTTTAATGAGGCCATTTCGAACGGTGTTTATGATAGATATCATGTTGACAATCAATCTCCTGACCGTCTCGCTCATACCAATCCTATCCTATATTTGAACGTGTGCGACCGAAACAGTTGAGTATTATTGAAGATTTTTGAATGTCTAAAAGCTTTTTGGTAGTTGTCGAAAACCCGCTTTTTCCATAAAGTGTTGGCGCGACGTCAAGTGGGTGATAGGCGTACGAGCAAGTACGCGTTGGATGGTCGACTACTATGCGCAGCGGTTTTTACGCGTACTTACGGTGACACACAATCGAAAAAGGTCGTCGAGCCATAAGTACGCATACCTGCTCGTATCGTACGTTTATCACCCACTTCAGACTGCGTTTCGATCGGCGTTTAGCGACAATGATTATCAGCTCGGCTTCATGGCTTTACGAACCTTAGCTCGGACCATCGAATATGAAACTTATAAACTTCTTTATACACAAGGGTATAAAGAAGTTTATAACCAGGTGCTCCATGACACCATTGCACCAATCTGTCGCCAGCACCACTACACTTCAACGGCCAAGTCACACAACATCCATACTAATATTATAAATGGGAAAGTGTGTGTGTCTGTTTGTTTGTCCATCTTTCACGGCAAAACGGAGCGACGTATTGACGTGATTTTTTAAGTGGAGATAGTTGAAGGGATGGAGAGTGACATAGGCTACTTTTTGTCTCTTTTTATATCCCCCCACTTCCTTAGAATGGAGGATGGAAGTTTGTGGAGAGATTTTCGAATTTAACGCGAGCGAAGCCGCGGGCAAAGGCTAGTTAACTATAATAATAAAGAAATCGCAGTAAGGAACTTAATGTAGATTTCATTACTTTTTAGAGATAAACAAGCAGCTCCATCGAGACGGCTATTTTTTACAGAATGTTTTTGGTGGGATATACATAGGCATAGGTATATAACACTAACAAGGTATCTATTGTCTTAGTCCGTTTTCACATTATCCGATCCGATATCGGATGTCGGAAGGATTTAAATGGAAAAAATCCAAGATAGCGCCTGTAATGTATGGGGTATCAGTCCTACATCCGATATCGGATCGGATAATGTGAAAACGCATTTAGTCTCATTAATTATTACTTATGTCAGAGTTTCACTAATTATTTCCTTTTATTCATTTATTATCTCAGTTTAGGTTTATACGAGTACCAAACGAGTAGTATAGGAGTAGAAAATATATTACCAAAACAATACAAACTATCATTAAGTTATTATAAAAACGTAATCCAAAGTGCCACACCTGGCGGCCTAACTATCCGCATTGTGTCCAAGACGAAGCCTGACCGACGAAGCTAGCAAGTCTCTCTACATGTTAGCTGAAATACTGTCAAACCATTCACTGTGATTACTCAGATTATTATAAGCAAAATGATCTTCGAATGAACTTTCTGGACAATTGAGATGCATGGGCGCAGTCGAAACCAGCTCGCCCCTTCAGCCGTGTCCCGTTGAAAATCGGAAAGATTCTTTTCCTTAGCACATTTAATGTTTACAAATTGGATTCGCCTTCTGTCACCTAAACTGGTAAATTTATGTATGAGGTCATTGGTCATAAAATTATTAATTTATACAGTTATTAATTCTGTATCTCTAGTCGCATTGCTGCTGCGATTCTAAAATATTTAATATCCATATATTATGAATATTCAATAAATCATACAATGACATTTGTGATGTGACATGGATGTCACATCTGTTGGCACAATGATTGCGTTTTGTTGAACGTATTTGAGCTCAACATATAGGTTTATTATCACTAAGTATATTATATTAATGAACAACGAAACGGATGTGACATTTTCCTAGTCCACCAACGTCATCTAGTCATTTTATTTGGCAATAATTAGACAACATGCGAACAAACTTAGCCAGCGAAGCGATCACAACTACGTCGAGGCCGACCAAAAAATATAATTTGTAAAAATTGTGTTTTGAGCCAATATTTTGATATTAAAATAAAGTTTTTTGATAGTTATTCATAGTATAATATAAAAACAAGTAAAAATATGTGTGAAAATATGTTTTTTTCCACTCCCGGGTTACGAAACAACGCCATCTAGTTTTAAAGCAAAAACTAAGCTTTTTTCAGGGGTACGCTTTTTTGTATGGGCTATATCAGTCTAGTATTAAATGGTCCTTGGTACAAAGTATTCGAGAACTGCTCAGGTACAGCGGGTCAAATCCCGGATGGGCGCCACCTGTTACAGATCCATTTTTTTTTTCATGTTTTACAATGTTTGCATTATTAAATAGAGTGTCCACCGGTTATATATGGTAGGCGTGTTCAGTGAATACATGTAGAACTCAACATCATAGTGTAATAATGGAAAAAAGGATCAGTTACAATTGCCCCCTAGTCGAGATTTGTCCCGCTGTACCTTACCTGTATTTCAAATACGAAGGCCCGACAGTAGTTAAAACTTAACAAATGTGAGTGTGCACGGGAAAACGTCCCACTTTGTCGATTGCTACAAAGCCACTTTGTCAATTTATTCATATAAAGATGCAAGTAAATCTCGCCTTAATGGTAACCGACACAGTGGGACGTTTTACTAAACACACTCGCAAATATTTTCCTTTTGCTATCTAATTAGGAGCAAACTGCATGCAAAAAGCGAAAATACTTAAAGCAAAAGTGCTTATAAAAAATCACGCTTAAAAGGGATCTGGCCCTAGTGCCGTAGCCGGGCATTTCTGCGACGCGAAACGAAAACGAAACGCCGCGAAAGGTAGTCTGGCTCAGTCACGCCTATACGCAAGAGCGATAGAGATAGATATGTACAAGCGTTTCGTTTCGTGAGCGTATGTGCCATTCGGGTACGTGCCCTGTTGTGACTCGTGTCGATTTAAAAGGCTAGTTAACACCAAAAAAATGCATGTTTGCATAGTTTAAGAAGCATAATTTTGCATAAAACCAGCGTGACTCAGGGGACCGTAACCATGGCAATAACAGGCAAGAAAAAGTTGATCCACCCACTATAGGCTCATCAGCTTTTTTTTAAGAACTGTGAAAACGAGTTTGTACGACTTGCTAATATGGAATTTATATGAAATTGAATTGAGTGACGTCACGGTCAACTCAGTAACTTTATATATTTCTACCCGACTGATTAAATAGAAATTGGATTTAAAAATAACTTCTGTCCATTTTTTCTTAAAATTATCTGATGCTATATTTCGTGCAATGTATAATAGTACATTTCGATACAAGTGCGAAAAAGTAACTCGTGTCGATTTAAAACACTCCCTTCGGTCGTGTTTTAATCTATCGCCACTCGTTTCGAACTTCCTCTTCGCACGTGTATCGAACGACGTTTTTCAGTACAGATGAGCCTCCGAAGTTTCGACCTGTTATATAATGAACCACTTCTCGAACTAGTGCGTAAAAAAACGACCATCTCTACTGAAAAATATTTTATTTTTACTACAGTCAAGTTCCCTATTACCGTACCTGGTAGGCGGCGTGCAGGCAGCGCTCCAGGGGCGCGCGGAGCGTGTTAGGAGGAGTGTTGCGACATAAGATAGGGAGCAGCTCGAACAGTTCTAACACTTCCGATTCCTGGAAAAAAGATGGGTTAAGAAATATATCACTGTTTTACCGCTATTCGACGCTAGGTGTCGTGACAATCGAAAAGCGTAAGTGTCAATCAACACTAACTTATTTGTAAAACAAAAGCCAAGTTTACACCTGCAAGTTATTGCTGCAAGTTCTGAAACAGAGGTATATTCAAGAAAGAGATGCAGAGATATCCCATTCGCTCTTACCCATAGCTATGCGACTCAGCTTAAGAGTCTGTCAGTTTTAGAACTAACTCGTTTACGACATAAATATATCTTATATTGATTTAAACTAACACGATTTGCACTCATAATTTTAGAACTAAACGGGACTTAATTGCGTAAACACATACAATACAATACAAATCCACTTTATTGCACAACCTCAGAAATGTACATTACAATAAATTTTATTACAGAGGTAAACAACAGGCGGCCTTATCGCTAAAGAACGATCTCTTCTAGGCAACCTTTGGGTAGTGGAAAAATGGTATTCATAACTTTTTTTGTATTTATATTTGGCCATTACATTTACATTTATTTTGGTTCTAAAATTATAAGTATATCTTACCTCTATCTGCCCCTCTTCTACCTCCTTAAGGTACACTTCTACGACTCGTCTACCAGAAGCGCCCACGCTCCTCGCGGCCAGCCGCAGCGCGCCGGCTCGCCACGCGCGCCCCCTGGCGGACGCGCCGTGCAACCTGCGAACCATACAAACTGATGAGATGTTGATCATAGAGAAATAAGTAAGAATAGAATAGAATAGAATAGAATAGAATAACGTTTATTCGTGAACACAGGTAAGGGAGGAGTTGTAACTCCATACATCAGTAAACGCGAGTTATTGGTATAGGCATAGTTATAGCGACATCTAGCGACAGCCACGCGTCAAATAGCGTGAGTTATCAGCACTACTCGATACTAGGTGTCAATAGTGTCTCGTCTGCCAAAAATTTAATATTAGAACAGTTTACAACTTATATTACAAGGAGAAGGAATTGAAAACAGAATACTGATTTATACTTTTGTAATATAGCTGGTGAGCATTAGACTCTTCGTTCGTCGCGACATCTATTGACAAGTAGCAGTACTGTAAAAATTACCCGTGGTCCCGTGTGGTACAAAACCTGTGGAACCATGGGTAAAACATGCCTGTTTAAATACCTAACTTGTGTTTTGTGCTATAACAATTTTGTGCAAAGCCATTGTCTTCTTGTTTATTCGTCCATATTGGCCTAGGATCCCTATATAATAAATAAATATATATTGGGGACACCTTACATAGATCAACTTAGCCCCAAACTAAGCAAAGCTTGTACTATGGGTGCTAAGCGACGATATGCATACTTAAATAGATAAATACATACTTATATACATAGAAAACATCCATGACTTAGGAACAAATACCTGTGCTCATCACACAAATAAATGCTCTTAGCAGGATTCGAATCCAGGACCGCGGCTAAGCAGACAAGGTCACTACCGACAGAGCCAGACCGGTCGTCCATTTACGTCAAAGAGGATCGAGTATTACAGAGAGTTACTGTCAAAGTAAAATGTGTAATCACAGTGCATAGACTGCCATCTCTCGACACAAGCTTAAAACTTTTGAACCTCAGTTTTGACAATTTGGCCCCTATCGTTGGCTTGATATGTGTTAAAATGTCAAATATTTATATTAGCGCCATCTAGCTGAGCGTTCCTCAAAGGTGTAACGCCATCTAGGCCACCGTACCTTTTCTCTAGGGCTTTGAGGTACGTTTTTTTCTTAGACTTTATCCGTCTATACGGAGTTACATTACATATGTCTTTGATTTACGTTTATATACTCACCAAGACAGTTCCAATGGAGGCAATGGACGCGGGTACTCCGACGATAGAACTGAGAGGATCGCCAGGAGAACTGGTTCAGGGAAGTCGTACGAAGGATTTGTTGCCTGTATAAATAAATAATATAAATATTAAATACAGTCTGGCTTAGCCTCCTTAGCGGTAGACAAAAGGGGGGAAATACTTTTAAACAATACAGTATGTAAACTAACGAAAACCATTTACTGTAACCCGTAAATGTCCAGGTGATACTGAGAAACTTTTACTATGGGACCAACACCCAAAACGCGAAATAAAAATTTACTCTCCCATAGGAAATACTTACTATAAAATAAAACTACCTATGAAACTGTCAGAAGATATTTTCGTGATTTCGGGGTTGATCCCATAGTAAAAGTTTCTCAGTATCACCTGGACATTTACGGGTTACAGTAAATGGTTTTCGTTAGTTTACATACTGTATACGCGAAAAGTTATGTAGTTGCAATATTGACATGTAATTCTTTAGCACTATAATTGTACATAAAGACATTAGCTAACTAAGCGAAACTGATAATGGCGAAATTTATGATTATATACGTGAGGTAAAGCAAATTAAGAGCGAAACATATTTTAAGATAACATTTACATTTCCTTTAAATTTTTTATTCAAAATATTTATGTCTTTTAATGAAAAGACATAAATATTTTGAATAAAAGATTTAAAGGAAATGTAAATGTTATTTTCTTAATTAGAAAGGTTATTTGTATAATGATACAAACCATCTCGTCCTTTTAGCGACAAAGTTCCCCGTGTTTTTTTTCTTTTGTTATAAATGAGCTTAACTCTATTGGGCACAGACTAGCCAAACGCAAATACATGGCCTACGATGGAGTGAGCTCGCCCAGAAGATGCCTGTTCACTCTTGATTAGATTTAGGCACGTTTTTTTTATCTTCCGCGAAAAATGTTAAACAGATTACGTGTAGCGTACCTGTTTACGGAAGCAGTCGAGTAGCCCACGAACGACACTGTGCGGCGGCAGGTACTCAGCGGTAGTCGGTTCGGAACGATTCGCCACCTGTAACGAAAACAGGACACGACACTAAAGCCTCCGCCACACATAAATCTCTTTGATAGCGTAGCGGAATGAGCGCGCATTCCGCGCTCGTTAGTTCCCGCCGGCGTCCGCTGGGCCAAAGACCTATATAACTACGTATAGACAGATTAAGAAAAAAACGTACCTCAGTACCATACAGAAAAAGGTACGGTGGCCTAGATGGCATTACATTTTTAGGGTACGCTTAGCTAGATGGCGCTAATATTGATATTTGACATTTTAAAACATATCAAGCTTCAAGAATATGGACCAAATTGTCAAAATTGAGGTTCAAAAGTTTTAAGCTTGTGTCAAGAGACGGCAGTCTATGCACTGTGATTACACATTTTACTTCGACAGTAACTCTCTCCTCTTTGGCTGGGCGCAGCACCAGCGTCCGGCGCACCGCTATCATTGCGCTCCGCTAACGCTCTGCCTACGCTTTCAAAACGCGCATGTGTGGCCGATTTTCAAGGGTGGAAGCACATCTATCAGCATCGATCAGCATTTTGTGTATGAGAAATCGCTCGTTAATATGAACATACGTACGCATGCTTTCAGCTTTCCGATGCGTAAGCGTTTACATACTTATTTAATCGTATGGCATAAATAGGTTCACAGGTATACAGTATTTTATATCATAAAAAGTATGTCACAAATTGATGTCCAAGGTTCTCAGTAGGGATGTACCGACTATTGATTTGGCCGACTAGGCCGACTACCGACTAGTCGGCGCTTGGGTGGCCGATTAGTCGGCTAGTCGGCCAGAACATAATTTTCGAGTAATTTATCAAAATTTTTGAATTACATTGGTCGTTTGTTGGCGCTTTTCATTATTTTTAGGGTTCCGTACCTCAAAAGGAAAAAACGGAACCCTTATAGGATCACTTTGTTGTCCGTCTGTCCGTCCGTCCGTCCGTCTGTCAAGACCCTTTTTCTCAGGAACGCGTGGAGGTATGAAGCTGAAATTTATATCAATTACTCAGGTCTATTGTCCCTTGAAGCTGTGAAAAAATCAAACTTCTAAGCCAACGCAATCAAAAGATACAGCCGTTTATGCCGCAAATTTTCGACACTTGCAAGGGAATCAAAACCTACAGGGTGCTTCCCGTGAACTCAGAATCTTGAAATTTGGTACGAAGCAACGTCTTATAGCATAGATAAAGGAAAAATTACGAAAACCATAAATTTTTAGTTACATCACATAATATATTTTTTTTAAATAATTTTAACCTTACTACCCATTTCCTCATAAGGTTTGTACGGAACCCTCGGTGCGCGAGTCCGACTCGCACTTGGCCGGTTTTTTTAAAGATATTAAGAGTCAATGAGAATATTGATATACAATTTCCATTTTTAACAAACGGTTTGGCTTAAGTGGGTAGGAATCCTGCCTATAAAACCGATAGTCCTCGGTAGGAAATTTCTTTCTGTGGTTACCGCAGTTGTTCTTTTGACTAACAACATAACAAATAGGTTCATAAGACAACAATAACAGCTGTTAATTTATGTTTGTACTGTTTTTCTATCACTAATGAAGTGCCGACTAATCGGCCTTTTTTGCCGACTAGTCGCCGACTAATCGCCGACTACAAATGTGGCCGGATAGTCGGCTTTCCCGACTAGTCGGCGACTAGTCGGTACATCCCTACGAGAACCCATTGAGCTGCGTCAGGAGTAGTAGTTTTTGTAAATAGTCTGGCTTAACCTTACTAATACCTTCCACGTTTAGCTGACATATTCGGATGGAAGGGCCGATGTCTTTTGTCAGGGTGTGACTCTGAAAAGAGCCGATCGCTTTAGGTAACATCCTGATTGCATGTAAATATGTAGATACTTGAATTCCTTGTTTACATACTAATGAGCGATTTCTCATACATAATGTGACTTCACCCTAAAAAAATCACAATTTCTAAAATGTTTAATAAATAAATCAATATAGGCTACTTGCCTCCTAGTCAAATCAGCTTCTTTTCAAGAACTGTCAAAACGGATTTGAACGACTTGCTAATATGGAATTTATATGAAATCGAATTGAGTGACGTCACGGTCAACTCAGTTACTTTATATATTTCTAGGTACCTGACTTATTAAATAGAAATTGGATTTGAAAATAACTTCTGTCCTTGTTTTTCTTATAATTATCTGATGCTTTATTTTGTGCATGGTATAAAATATTTTATTTTAACTACAGTCAAGTTCCCTATTATAGGACGCTCTTACACAGATTGACTGAGTCCCACGGTAAGCTCAAGATGGCTTGTGTTGCAGATACTCAGACAACGATATATATAATATACAAATACTTATATACATAGAAAACATCCATGACTCGGGAACAAATATATGTGCCCATCACACAAATAAAAATTCGAACCCGGGACCGCGGCGTAGCAGGCAGGGTCACTACGCGCTGGGCCAGACCGGTCGTCAAAAAATTGGACTGTAAAAGGATTCACGCACATATTGCCATGTTATGTTTTTAACCCCCGACGCAAAAACGACGGGGTGTTATAAGTATGACGTGTCTGTCTGTCTGTCTATCTGTCTGTCTGTTTGTCTGTCTGTCTGTGTGTGTGTCTGTCTGTGGCATCGTAGCTCCCGAACGTATGAACCGATTTAGATTTAGTTTTTTTTGTCTGAAAGCTGAGTTAGTCGGGAGTGTTCTTAGCCATGTTTCATGAAAATCGGTCTACTATGTCGCAGTCGGTGGTTTTTTCAAAATTGTAATTTTGTGGTTAGGTTATTGTTCTATAGCTGGCTAACCTGGTAAACGCCGCTTCGGTACGCGCGCACCTCTCGCTCGATCAATTTGCTGGCCAACTGCACAACGCTCGGCAGGGCCGCTTGGTTGGTAAACTTGAACACCTCTGGCCAGATCTCACCTGCAAATATAACACTGTTAGTTAATAGGCTATTTGCCTCCTAGTCAAATCAGCATCTTTTTAAGAACTGTCAAAACGAATTTGAACGACTTGCTAATATGGAATTTATATGAAATCGAATTGAGTGACGTCACGGTCAACTCAGTTACTTTATATATTTCTATCTGACATATAAATAGAAACTGGATTTAAAAATAACTTCTGTCCATGTTTTTCTTATAATTATCTGATTCTTTATTTCGTGCATGGTATAAAATATTTAATTTTTACTATAGTCAAGTTCCCTATAGTATAAACAATTTGACATCAAGAAGGTAAAAACAAAAAACAAAAATAATTAAAGTGTTAAGATTACTTACATTATAACATGCAAACTTAGTTACTAAATCCATCATCAAGGACAATAGAACACCGGGAAATACAAATGAAATACAAGAATAAATAGGATATTTCTAGGTCGATAAGTAACATTTACTCAGGGTCTATATTTCCTAGCTGAACAGGCAATGAACAACGATGTGTCACTGCCTGGCGACCCCTTGTTCCTCGTAGATAACCAAGTTTGATAACTGGTTTTCAAAATCCTCTTTCATAACCCAGTTAGCTAGGAAGAATTATTTTTCCTCATACAAAACCAGTTATCTAACTTGGTTATCTACGAGGAACAAGGGCTGGCGACAATTATCACTGTTGTCATCTGGGCGATATTAAAAGAAAAACCGTCTTTTATCCTTTTTTTTTGAGCAGCTTGTTTTGAATTTGGTAAAATAATAGGGTCAAAGTGTATACTTACAAGGAATGTAATCCAAAACGTCTTCGGGATTCCTGGCCGCGTCGGCCGGGGTCTTACAATAAGAGGCTGGTAGTTTCACCGTCCTTCGGTATACCTGCAAACAACAATGTATGGTCAAAAATAGATTATAGTCAACAAAACACTTGAAGAGATCTTCGTACGTGTTCTATGCTTGCCTGGGCACAACCACCGTTGTGAGAGATATATTTGTTACTGGCCTTTGCCCGCAACTTCGCTCGCATTAGAAAGAGACAAGAAGTAACCTATGTCACTCTCCAACCCTTCAACTATTTCTACTAAAAAAATCACATCAATTCGTCGCTCCGTTTTGCCGTCAAGGACGAACAAATAAACAGACACACACACTTTCCCATTTATAATATTAGTATGGATTAGTATATTAGTAATTAGTATTAGTATATTAGAATGGATGGACATACAGGTCTACTGGCTTATTCAAAGCGTATTCAAGGCTATTATTTGACCGGGCCAAACCGGCAGCACTTATAACATTAGATTAGTTTTTATCTGCTAACCTCCTTAGTCATATAACCTAACCACAAAATTAAAATTTTGAAAAAACCCCCGACCGCGACATAGTGGACCGATTTTCATGAAACATGTCTAAGAACACTCCCGACTAACACAGCTTTCAGATAAAAAAAACTAAATCGAAATCGGTTCATCCGTTCGGGAGCTACGATGCCACAGACAGACACACACACAGACAGACAAACAGACAGACAGACAGACAGACAGACAGACAGACAGACAGACGGACAGACAGACAGACACGTCAAACTTATAACACCCCGTCGTTTTTGCGTCGGGGGTTAAAAAGGGACAAATCCATTTTTTTACCAATCATTTCATTAACTTTTTTATGAAAAATGGGGTGTCTTCGACGATAAGACGTCTTAATTTTCTTTAAAAATGTGGTACATCAGAAAAACTATTACATTATATACTTTTCATGCAGAGTTTTGCTGAATGTACATAACTCATCTTAAAACTTGTAGTCCTAAGGCATAGTATAATAAAGAGTAATATCGTACAGTATGGCCACTCTCGCTCCCCGCTGAAAGTGCCGCCCACTCCCTCTCGGTTACCTCACAGTTACCGCCTGTCAAAAAACGTGAACAGTCGACCTGTCATATTTCACTCATACAAGCATAGTACGTGTTCACCTACACGAACTTAGACTGTGTGCTAGGAACGCGCCTCTTTCATATATTTGATCGCCAGTGTCCGAGATGTGCCTAAGGCAATAATATCACAGGGCCAATCCCAGCTATCCCAACAGGGTAGCACTAGAGTATTTTTCTTCTGCTGTCTCCATAGACCAAATTTTGTAAAATAGTATAGTAAGTACCTCAGCCGACGTATCATGCTTCCAATTTTATCACTTTTCCACGTGGATAAGTCAACTGTCACTCTCACACTGACATACTTGCCAAAGCGTGACGGACGCTTTATCCACGTGGATAAATGATAAAATTTGAATCATAATACGCCGGCACGTATGTCTTTAAGCTTATAATCCTCAAGTTTATAGTTCGACAGGGCAAGACAGGCAGACCCGACAACAGTAGGCTGGTGGCTCTCAGCGACTAATCTCCATATTTCGCGCGCCGCCTCTGATATGAGTGCGTCATATTATTGTATAAAGATATAGAAAAACCTTTAAAAAAAGCTTCATATCCTGCATACAAAAGCCAAGCGAATAGTATTACTAGCTATACATACCTCAGATACATTGGATCTTGAAACTTGTAGTCAAATTTCAACATGTTTTTATTCAAGACCATAATGTAATAGGGCCAAACAGGCAGCACTTAAAACATTAGACTGGTATTTTTTTTCTGATTGGTCTCTTATGCTAATAGTTTACTGATACATACCTTAAGTTAATTTTGTCATGACGCTTGTAGTCCATAAGGCGAAAATGTGACAGGGCCAAACAGGCAGCACTTAAAACATTAGACTGGTCGTTTTTAGGGTTCCGTAGTCAACTAGGAACCCTTATAGTTTCGCCATGTCTGTCTGTCCGTCCGTCCGTCCGTCCGTCCGTCCGTCCGCGGATAATCTCAGTAACCGTATGCACTAGAAAGCTGAAATTTGGTACCAATATGTATTTCAATCACGCCGACAAAGTGCAAAAATAAAAAATGGAAAAAAATGTTTTATTAGGGTACGGGGGGTACCTGTAAAGGTACATGTAAAGTGGAGGCTGATATTTTTTTTCATTCCAACCCCAACGTGTGATATATTGTTGGATAGGTATTTAAAAATGAATAAGGGTTTACTAAGATCATTTTTTGATAATATTAATCGCTCCTAAAGGAAAAAAAAGTGCGTCCCCCCCCCTCTAACTTTTGAACCACATGTTTAAAAAATATGAAAAAAACACAAAAGTAGAACTTTATAAAGACTTTCTAGGAAAATTGTTTTGAACTTGATAGGTTCAGTAGTTTTTGAGAAAAATACGGAAAACTACGGAACCCTACACTGAGCGTGGCCCGACACGCTCTTGGCCGGTTTTTTATAAGAAACGAAAGCATATAAATAAGTAAGTACCTCAGGTATATCTTTAAGCTTGTAATCCTCAAGTTTATACTGTGACAGGGCGAGACAGGCAGCCCCTACAACAGTAGGCTGGTGGCTCTCAGCGACTAGTCTCCATAGTTCGCGCGCCGCCTCTGATATGAGAGCGTCATATTCTGGCGTGGACGCTCGGAGACCTGGGATTTCGGATAGGAGTTCGCATAGACTGAAACAAAATTAAACAGTCACAGATATAAGGTGTCTTTTAGAGATCCAGTCAATGCTCAAAGATTTTATTACATTGGACTTATATTGACCGGGATATAGACCGTGATTACCTTTTTGATTTTTGTCGAGCTCCCGATATTTCGACGCAGTTGCATTAGTCCATGGGCCAGTGAAGAATTCGGTATAATTTGGGGGTACTAAGTTTCCTTTTTACAGCAGTTAGGTAGGCTTATAGGGATGTTAAAAAACCATGATTGCCATCTCAAAATGGTAGCTAAACAAAATGGCCGCCAATCCAAAATGGCGGATATTGAGTTTTAGAAAATCGACCATAACTCCAGATGTATTGGTCCGATTTCATTTTTATTTTTTTTAAACGAAAGCTCTTTTTGTGTACTCAAATACTTGTCATATTCATTGTTTCGGTAAATTCAACCATTAGTTAGTAATTAACGAAAAATGTAAAAAAATATCTTTTTTTCTAAAACTTTTTGTCAAAAATCATGTTTCTACAAAATACCTTGCACATTCTAATAAATATTTAAATGTAGAAAAATAGTGCCATTAATCACCTTTAATTTGATCTATAAAAGATACAGATTTAATTTAGAAAAACCCATACAGGCTTAAATTTAATTCTGCCTTCGTTGAAATTCACCGTTGCGCATACAGTACTAAAAGCTTCAGGTAGATGTTGTAGAGTACGAATATGCCGTTTTTAGTTTATTTTAACAATTGTACAATTAGAATAATAGTTCTGGGCATGAGAGTATCCATGAATTTGTAGATATTCGATAGTACTAGGATAAAATTTGTTTAGATATCATATGTGCAACACACCTCGATGATGTAAATTAAGTATTTAAGTATACTATATATATGACTAACATTTTGTGTCGAAAGTATCAAGATAGAACTATTAACCTTTTGACCGTCACGGACGGCCACGGTGGTCACCGGAAATTCTTGTCAAGGACGCCAACGATACGGACGCCAAATGCAATGAAATTGGGACCCCGTAATGCCTAATTTCGCTCATATATTGGCGAATTCGCAATGCAGTTTTGTTGCGATTGTGTCTGGGAGACGGCATACTCCTTCATCATCTTGCGTTTAAGGGTTAAAATCGTATTCCGGATTGAAAATCGTTTTGCATTCAAGGACTCGATTTGAAAAAAAAACCTACGCACGAGCGGGTTAAAGCAGAGCACCCCCAGAAGTCGGGCAAACTTTGGAAATGTTCTTTAGTACAGCATTAATAGATTTTCCTTACCTATATTTTACTGATTACTAAACAACGAAGACGTGAAATACCGGATGGACAAACTTTGAGACATTTATCACCGCTTAAAGTAGAGCCAAATAATGCTAACATCTATTGTTGGTAATTACCGAAGGGAAAACGTTAGAAGACGTTAATAAGAAACGTTTTAATTACCTACTAACGTTAGTTGAATTTTCATAAAAGGTGTACCAAAATGCGAATATTTCTATGCAAACTGACATTGAATCAGAAGAAAATTTAGCAGCCGTATCGACGAATCTCAATTAGTAGAGAAGAACTCCGAGGTTTTGCAATCTGGACAAGTTTTTTAACAGGAAGGCATTTATAAAAGCCTCAATAGGGATGATGGATGTACAAATGTATGTCTCAATTATCTCCGATATGCGGATTGCGGGTAACATCGGCATCTTCAAAGAAGCACATGGTCCCCAACAGATGCTGGAGGAACTGTATGCCGTCGGTGAGTGTTGGGTTAAAATAGTTAAGTTAAACCAGTTAAACATATATGTACAAATTGAAAGTTATGGCAAGGACAGGCTTATCCCAAGCTACAATTTTCAGGACAAGTTATCCTGTACAACAAATAAAGCTTGGGTTAAGGAATGCCATAAACGACTAACGGAGGTAAGTCATAATAACAAAATTATCCTTCAATGGACCAAAGGACACAGAGGATCTCGAGGTTATGATGCGACCGACGAGCTGGCCAGGCAGGGGTCGACTGCCGATTCTTCCGATGCCCTTCAGCAAGGTATGCTCAATGGGAAACTACAAACAGCACACTGGCAAACCCAGATCAAATGCTGCGGTCAAACAAGCCAAGCCTAACATCAATGGAAAACTCACAAAGACGCTCCTTCACCTAGGGAAAGTCCGCCTGAGAATGGTAACCAATGTAAGAACAGGTGGTAGACTATTTAACAAATATATTTTCATAAAAAATGCTATGAACATTCCCCTGTGACGAGGGTGCGTGAAAACAGAGCAGACACTCTCACCTGGTGCTGCAGTTAGCAGTGTGGCTCCATACAGGAAAAAACATCTCGGATCCCCGAGAGACTTCTCCGAGGTTCTCTTACTCAACATTAAAAGTTTAATAGGATTTCTCGAGGAGATGAGCTAGTAGGACTAGCTAAATCCCCTACATCACGCAAAATAGGCACAAAACGTCGAGTTGTGTCGAACTATAACACAATACAGAGACTTGGATCGGCCTTGCTGCCGGCGGAGATCACACAGAGGACTTGGATGTCTTTTGTAGGCTGAAGGACGTATTAAGGGCCAGAATACCAGACACTGAAGACCAACATGTTTGATCAGCGTGTACTTCCCACCGTGACATAAGCTTGCGAGACGTTGGACACTAGCAATGTACGAAATGAAGAGGCTAAAAGTTGCATATAGAGCACAACACGTTCGGTATGTCTTTCTACGATGGAAATGAAACGAGATGATGTGGCGACGGATCAGAGTTATAGAGGTCGGATTGCTACTCTAAAATGGGCTTGGGCCGGGCCCAGGCACGTAAGTCGTGGAAGCCTAGCTCAAGAAAACCTGCTATAAAAGTTCGAAAAATTAGGAGAAAATTAATCTGTTACCTGTGATTGTCTTGAAGGTGATTATTAGTGATATTGGCTCTACAATCTACATTCGCGGTGATAAGTACTATATTTTTGTGCGTAAATTAAGGTTTATTCGGTAGGTACCTATATCAGGTCGTTTAGTAGTCGGATACTTCATAGATATGCCTCATTAATGCATTATAGTGCATATCTCAAGACTATTTGTCATTTGGGGTGTGTTCTTCACCTCGTGTATGCAAGGATTATTTTAACTAAATATAAGTTTTCTCGAACACGGATCAGAGTTTCTGTAGTGAAAAAGATATGACAAGTCGGGGCCCGGACACCAGACGTGGATCGCGATTATTTGAGCAAAATTAGGCGTTATAAAGGCTCGCATGGGTCCCAATTACATTGGCAAAACTGATGGTCATCGTTGGCGTCCTTAGGAATCATTTCCAGCGACAGCTATATCCGTCCATGGCGGTCAAAAGGTTAATGCGTTGAGATAGAATCTCATACTCACTGTGTCTAGTTTATTTATTTTGTATTATCTCGGTTGGTTGGCCCAGCATCAATAAGGAAATTTTATTCAAATAATTAAATATCTAAAACTGTAGTTTACCTATGACATACGAGTATTATATTATATTATTAAAGCTAATGGATGTCGGATACTATCATGTTCAGTTCTTCTCAATTGCAGAATTATACTAAACAGCGTATTAGCAATCTAAAACTTTGACCTGAAGCTTTTAGTACTGTATGCACAACGGTGAATTTCAACGAAGTCAGAATTAAATTTAAGCCTCCACGTGTTTTTTTTTTAAATTAAATCTGTATCTTTTATACATCAAATTAAAGGTGATTAATGGAACTATTTTTCTGCATTTAAATATTTATTAGAATATGCAAGATATTTTGTAGAAACATGATTTTTGACAAAAAGTCTAAGAAAAAAAGATATTTTTTTTATATTTTTCGTTAATTACTAACTAATGGTTGAATTTACCGAAACAATGAATATGACAAGTATTTGAGTACACAAAAAGAGCTTTCGTTTAAAAAAAATAAAAATGAAATCGGACCAATACTTCTGGAGTTATGGTCGATTTTCTAAAACTCAATATCCGCCATCTTGGATTGGCGGCCATTTTGTTTAGCTACCATTTTGAGATGGCAATCATGGTTTTTTAACATCCCTATAAGCCTACCTAACTGCTGTAAAAAGGAAACTTAGTACCCCCAAATTATACCGTTTGGCAAAATTGGACCAGCTGGCCCATGGACTACATGCATCATGATCACGGAAAATAACCGTGAATCATTCAAAACTTTTATTACATTGGTTCGAAATTCAAAATTTCGATGGAACGCCGAAGAGCGGGCGGGAGGGCTCTTCTGTCGTCACTTGTTTTCTCCCGAGATCCGCCATTTTTTATCTGCAGTTCATCGGTTTAAATACTTACGCGATCTGAACCTCTGGTCGTGTCTGAATATTTTATAATACTCGTTCGAAATTCAAAATTTCGAACACCGAAGGCGGTCCATCTAGATATAATATCGCAGTATATGCAGTCACTTGTTTTCACTTACGCGATTTGGACCTGCGGTCGTGTGTCCGGCCTCAGTTTGTGTTTGAGCGCCTGCCACGCGCTCGGTGGCGCCACGGCGGCGCCGCGCCACAGCGCCGCCAGCGCCGCCAGGGCTGCCGCTGCAGCCAGGGCGCTGGATTTGTCGGTGCAGCGGTTCAGGGTTGAGGATATCACGGAGACTAGTTCTAAGCCGTGGGATGATGCCCTGGAGAAACAATGCACATCTTCAATAATTTACAATTATGTCAATTACCTACACTTAATGATTAACACAAGGATTTGAACAACTTTAATACCTAGTTTAAAAAAAAACTAAACGTCTCATGGCGAGTTAGATGACCCGAAGCAAAGACATATATAGCTCCATCAAGACAGATAAAGTCTAAGAAAAAAACGTACCTCAGTACCATACAGAAAAAGGTACGGTGATCTAGATGCCGTTACACCTTTGGAGTACGCTCAGTCGCTCAGCTAGATGGCGCTAATATTAATATTTGACATTTTAACACATATCAAACCAGGAATATGGGCCAAATTGTCAAAACTGAAGTTCAAAAGTTTTAAGCCTGTGTTAAGAGATGGCAGTCTATGCACGGTGATTACACATTTTATTTCGACAGTAACTCTCTATAATACTCTATCCTCTTTGCCCGAAGTAAATAGCAGAGTCATTTTAAACTCTATTGAATAAAAATTAATGTAAATGTTACCTGATCTCACAGATCCTCTTGACGGCAACAGCCCTTGCCAGATCCACTTCCCATTTCAGATCATCAGGCCGGTTGGTGGTTTCCACTAGCAGTTCCTTCAGGTACGGGAAACAACGCGGCTGGAATGAACGAGGTATTACATAAAACGAAAATTAATAGACTATTTAGGTATTGAAAAAAGCGGTGAAAACATGTAGCTATATTATCTGAAATAAAAATTTCAAACTTCAATAAACCAACAAACCAATCTGTATGCGTGTGCGTTTTCGCGATAAACTCAAAAACTACTAAACGAGTTTTCATGCGGTTCTTTACTTATGAATAGAGTTATTCTTGAGGAGGGTTTTAGTGTCGTGATTTGTTGAGATTTTGTATAAATTGGTTGAAATACTTGAAATATGACGATATTTGCTAATCGAGTCGAACAAAATCCCGCCGACTAAGAGGTGTATTCGAAAACGCTGCCCAAACTGTTTAAGCTACATTAAAACAATTTATGGTGAAATTGTGTCTCCCTTATATATTATGTTTACAAAAAAGTTTTTTTTTTTTTCAGTACAGCTGGTGTCTTTTACGCTCTAGTGCGAGAGTGGTTCATTATATGTCGGGTAGAAGCTTCGAAGGGCCATCTGTACTGAAAAAAGTCGTACGATAGACGCGCGAAAAGAAAATTCGTAACTCGTGTCGATTTAAAACACGACCGAAGGGAGGAATCGCCACTCGTTTCGAACTTCCTTTTTTTCGCACTTGTATCGTAATGTACTATATTATGCTTTACTCCCCGTGCGAAACAGGGGCGGGTTCGCTAGTACAAAATATTATTTCATTTTTTTTTTAGTCGTATGGCATCAATTGGAATTTTTTTGTCGCTTTACAAGTTAATATCTAAGTTCTTCACCCAGTTGGCTGCGTATTTACTTAGTTTATGTAAGTCCAGAGGATCTCCTGGGTATTTTCTATATTATTTCATACCTGTGTTTCAGCCAAGCTTGCGTATAGCATGATGAGAAACGATGTTGGCACTCCCTTACTAGCCTTCAGCTTATTAAGTATGGACACTATAGTAGGCACGTTTTCCTGAAAAAGACATTAAATATATTAATCACATCTGAATTAATTACCTAGTAGAAATAAGTGCATGAAAGTTCTAATTAAATATTATATTCATAAATAGGTACTTACTGATATTATAAATGAGAAAGTGTGTGTGTGTGTGTGTGTGTGTGTGTGTGTGTGTGTGTGTGTGTGTGTGTGTCTGTTTGTTTGTCCGTCTTTCACGACACAACGATGCGAAGAATTGACGTTTTTATAAGTGGAGATAGATGAAGGGGTGGAGAGTGACAATGGCTACTTTTTATCTCTTTCTAACCCCCCAGTTCCCTAAAATGGGGGGGTAGAAGTTTCTATGGAGCATTCCGCAAATTTAAAATTTAAACCGAGCGAAGTCGCGGGCAAAAGCTACTGAAATATAATTCTTTTATTTATCTTATTACCTTCGTTTGCGCCATAAGCGGTAAAGCCTTCAAACACTCCAATTTAACCCTCGGCGACGTATCATTCGCTATTTTATACAACAGCACAGGCAAAAGTTGCACAGACACCTCTTTCCTACCACCCACCAGCCCAACGACAATCTTCAACGCCTTTAAAACTATATCATACCAATCTTGTCTATTCTCCAAAATCAAACCGAAGAAAAACGGCAACAGTTCCATTTTCAAATTTCCCACAGATTCGAAAGAATCGAGCCACGCGTTCATTTTTGCCGCGTCATCCCTCAGTCGCTCCCAAGTCTCGTGGATTTTAAAAAGAATAAACAGTTGACGATCTGTGTTTAACAAATGTTGGAACGTCTGGTTAGCCTTTAAATTTGTAAGGTATAGTCTGGAGTCTTGTTTAGCGTTCTGGTGTATTTCTAGAATTTTCGAGGCGGTTTTTAAGGCTGAGGCGGTGAGATGGGACGGTAGATGGAGCCATTGAAGGGATAAAGACACGAATGTGCTTAAGGATAGAGTTGAGACTTCATATTTGCTGATTATGTTGAGGCCTGAAAAATAAAACACAATTAGAAAAAAAAAACAAATGTTAGGTTTTAAATTGCAGGTAGAATCAGCTCAACACTTTCCCGAGGGTCAAAAACTTTCTTAAAAAAAATTTAGGGCTGTGCAAAGTGTACTTAATTCCTCTGAAAATAGATTGGAGGAAGCGTATAATATGTACTTAAGAGCGTATCTTCCTCCCATTGTTTCGGCTCCAGTCATTTAGAGGCAGTTTTCGCTACGCTGCATCTAAATGCTGGAACAATTTGCCGCCACCCGTAGTTAACTGTAAGTCCCTGGCGGTTTTCAAAAAACGTTGTAAGGCTTATTTACTGGACCTCCAGAAAGAAGTAACATACATTTTTGGTTGAGTCTGAGATATTTATCTTTAGAGCTCTTGATTCCAAAATATATCACTCTATGAGATCATCTGTCTATTTAAGGACTGTATCGATAAGTATAAGGACAAAACAAACCTCGTCTAAATGTTGACATGTGCATAATTTTATATTGTTCCGAGAGTATGATCTGAAGGTATTGGTAAGCACTATTTGATATAAGAAAGTCTAATTTTTATTTTATTTTAGAGACTTTATGGTACTTTCATTAAGGTCTAGCAAATAAATTTCGGACAACCCCTATCTGGCTTAATTTGAGAATATTTCAATGACTGTTTTCACGATTTCAACAAACAAAGGTTAATATGCTGCCAAAATATATTCTTTAAGAGTCCTCTTCATGGTTTTTCAATTGGGTACTTGCAGAATAAATGCGGTGAATTTATAGAATTAAAAAAAACGCTATTTTGAGCAACGTTCCGGATTGTCGTAAATTTTTGATGCAAGCAGGATGAGAGAACAGATAAAAAAATTAGCCATAGGCCAAAGTCTAATTGACATTCACGGTGTTTGAACGGTGCCTAAACCAAATCGATATAAACAGTGTATGATAGTTAAATTCGACATCAAAGTCGGAGTTAGAGGAAGCACCATGCCACATTCTCTAAATGGCCGCCATACACAGATCCTGAACTTTATTTCTTAACAATAACTATGGCTAGACTATGTCCAGATATTCTGCTTTGTGGATCATATGTCGTTGAGGTTCACACAGTACAATTTTTTTTCGCAATCGTATCGTTTTTTACGCACTTTGTGAATTTTCTAGTAGCATTTGTCCGGAATCGTAATTGTTACTCGGGAGGATTAAGTCAATACTGTCTAAACCACTTGCTTTACGTCGAGTTTCTAGGACAAAATGTGAACCTTATTATGTGCCTTATTAAGCCTATGTCTTGTTTTAAGAAAAAAATATAATAGCAAATAAATACGGCTACTCAAAGTTGTCCTCATACTTAACGATACAGTCTTTATCATGTTGGGAAAGAACTCACACAAGTTGCAAAGAGAGTGTAGATGTAGCGCAGAGCTGCGGGGCAAGTCTCGGGCTAGTAGAGTCACAGTCAGGCCGGCACATGCGCGTAGCCCTGGCGAATCTGTCGCGAAGCCACGCTCTATGGCTGTGTAGCATGCTCGGGGATCGCGGCTGTGTGAAAAAAGTGTAAAAATAATTTTAAACACAAATTTAGATAGATGTAAAGTGTATTAAAAGAAGTCTTTATCAGACAGCAATGTGTGTTCGAATATTACGATTTTGTTTTCTTTAAATCCCTTAATTGCTAATTGCTAACTTAAACTTGAGCAATTTCATGTGTTCTGCTTTTTACCTCTTTTAGGAATAGCTACACTACCTACAGGTGAGAGCTTGTTTATGTATGTAAATATGTATTATATGATGCATTCGGGTGGCGTTTGTAAAGCTTCGTATATCGAATAACTAAAATTCTAATATAGCAGAAAGTACAAAGATATTTTAATCACAGTGCATAGTTCGTTTCTGGCGTATACCTACATATGTATACTATAGATATAGAGCATATACGTATACAAGTCGAGTACCTAGTAAGTAATGAACATATCTTACCCATCAGCGACCAGCTCGTTGGCAACCCTAGCTAGTAATGGTAGAAGTGCCATCACATGGTTATTCCTCTGCAGATAGATGGCGTTGTCAGCGACGGCGGAGTACGCCGAAAACGCGCTATCCACTAGTTTCGGGTTGTTGAACTGAAAACAAATTGAAATCTTTAACCTTTAAATGCATGACCTTGACAAAGATTTATTCAAATTTGAATTTTGACAGGTTGTCAATAGAGTCAAAAACGCATGATGCATATACACATCACTATGCATTTAAGGGTTAAATGAATGTAATTTAAAGAAGGCTTAAAACAAATGAACATCTTTTGAAAACCAACCGACCGAGTAGTGAGATCTTGGACTCTCGGAAGACGTGGTCTCAGCGCAAAATATGAATAAGTTTAAAAATAAACTAGACAAGCACATCACATCTACAACTCGGCTAAGATTACTGTCCTAAATGATCACTATTAGATACAGGCTATATTCGTTTTTTAACTACCTGTCAGCTTAATAATAATAATAAATTGAGTTATTTAACTCATATTTCGGATAAAGCCACATTATTTTTTCAGGAAACACTACCCTTTTACCTTTTGCACTTAACAGAGACGAATGGAAAAAGAGGGGGAGGCCTTTGCCCAGCAGTGGGACACAGCAGGCTCCTAATAATAATAATAATAATCGTCTTTTTCAAAGCGACCAAAGGAAAGTATACCGAAGGTGGGAGGAAACCGACCCTCGTGTGTCCGACGTGCGGCTACCGGATGCTACTGCCATGTCTGATTTCTGGCGTAGCATCTGGTCGGTGCCCGTTGAGCACACGGAGGGCGAGTGGATGACCGTTGTCGAACGTGAGTGCGAGAACATCGAGCCTATGGGAGCTATCACCATCAGCCCCGACGACGTAAGTTGTGCTACCCGTACGGCCCAGAACTGGAAAAGTCCTGGACCGGACGGATTGCACAACTTCTGGCTAAAATGGTTTCGATGCTCGCACTCGCGTTTGGCAACGCAATTTCAACAAGCCCTCGATCTTGGTTCTCTCCCACCTTCCCTAACAACTGGTGTTACTTTCCTGCTCTATAAATCCGGTAGTACCACGGAAGCAAAAAACTACAGACCCATTACGTGCTTGCCTACACTTTACAAGCTCCTTACATCCATTTTGAGAGCAAAAATTAACGCGCATATTGTCGCTAACAACATTCTGGCTCCCGCTCAAAATGGATGTAGGGTTGGGTCCCGTGGTACTAAAGAGCTCCTCCTCATAGACATGACCATCTGCCAACAAGTTCGGCGGAACAGGGGAGCCATCTCGGCCGCTTGGATTGACTATAAGAAGGCCTATGATTCGGTGCCTCATTCATGGCTGAGAAGGGTATTGGAGCTGTATAAACTTGATGCAGCTTTAATATCCTTCCTGGCTGCATGTATGAGGCAGTGGACCACAGTCCTTCGTCAACCAGGAGGCAGGGATGACCCCACTGGCCCGCAGGACTTCATAAGGATTGAGCGAGGAATATTCCAGGGTGACAGTTTGAGTCCATTATGGTTCTGCCTAGCTCTGAATCCCCTCAGCACGCTGCTGAAGGATTCTGGGCTAGGTTGCCGGCTTCGGAGAGAGGGTGAAGTCATCTCTCACCTTCTGTACATGGACGATCTCAAACTATTTGCACCGAACACCCAAGACCTGATGGTGCTATTGAAAACCACAGAAGTTTTCAGTACCGCCATCAGAATGGAGTTTGGTGTCGATAAGTGTGCGGTTATGCATGTACAGCGGGGGGAGGTTGTAAATTCAGAAAATTTACAACTTTCTGAGACGATGTCGTTCAGATCTATCTCTGAATCAGAAACCTATAAGTACCTTGGTATGTCACAGTCGTTGGGTATTGAGGATGTTGGCATTAGACGGTCGGTGAAGGAGCGCTTTTTCAGTCGGCTCACAAAAGTCCTATACAGTCTTTTGTCAGGAGGCAACAAAGTGCGCGCCTTTAACGCCTGGGTAATGCCTCTACTCACATACTCCTTTGGCATACTACGGTGGACCCAGACTGAGCTGGACGCCCTGGATCGGAGGGTCCGTTCACTGCTTACCACACATCGTATGTTACACCCGCGCTCGTCTGTTATGAGATTGTACATCCCACGGAAGTGCGGAGGTCGAGGCTTCCTAAACGCCAAAGATCTCCACAACCGTGATGTGTACAATCTCAGGAATTACTTCCTTAACAACGAGTGTGGGATGCATCGTGATGTGGTGGCAGTTGACGGAAACCTCACGCCGCTCTCCTTGGCGAAAGAGAACTGGCGCCAACCTGTGGTACTAAGTACTGCGGACCGCAAGGCGGTATGGGAGAGCAAGCAGCTACACGGGCGGTTCTACAAGGCCCTCACGGGACCCGATGTAGACCTGCTCGCATCGGTGAACTGGTTACGATTCGGGGACCTCTTCGGAGAAACCGAGGGTTTTGCCTGTGCAATTATGGACGAAGTTATGATGACGAACAACTACCGGAAATATATCCTGAAGGACGGTACGGTCGACATTTGTCGGGCATGCCGCCGTCCCGGAGAGTCACTCAGGCATATCATTTCCGGTTGTTCTCATCTTGCTAACGGCGAGTACCTGCACAGACATAATCTCGTAGCCAGGATTATTCACCAGCAACTTGCTCTTCAATACGGCCTTGTGGACCGCGAAGTACCGTACTACAAGTACTTGCCTGCGCCAGTTCTTGAAAATGGTCGTGCCACGCTCTATTGGGATCGATCTATTATCACTGACAGGACTATTGTAGCCAATAAGCCTGACATTGTGATAATAGATCGACCGCAACGCCGGGCCGTGCTCGTTGACATCACCATCCCCCATGATGAGAGTCTCGTGAAAGCCGAGAAGGACAAGTCCAGTAAGTACCTAGACTTGGCTCACGAGATAACCGCCATGTGGGATGTTGATTCAACGATCATTGTTCCGATAGTCGTTTCAGCGAACGGTCTCATAGCGAAGAGTCTCGATCAACATCTTAAGAGACTCTCGCTAGGTGGCTGGATCAAGGGCCAGATGCAGAAGGCGGTGATCTTGGACACGGCGCGGATAGTCCGACGGTTCCTCTCTCTGCGGCCCTAACCACCGGCAGCTTGGGCCCTGCCCCGCTGCTGGCGGCACCCTAGGTTAGGTTTTTTATAATGTGTTTATATGTTTTTTATATTGTTTTGTATGTGTTTTTGTATTTTACTTTTATATTCATATTATAAAAAGCTTAACCTAAGAAGCAAAATAAATAAAGGAAAAAATAATAATAATAATAACTACCCTTTTATTACCTTGTTTTTAATACCGAAAACGCAAAGTCATACTTTTAGATTTATCAAACTTTGAATTCAACTAACTGATGCATTGATTCGTAAATAGAAGGAGCATCTGTTCACAAGTAATTTTGCCAATAGAATATAATAGAATACGGCTGGTTATTTGTATAATTATAATGTCTACCTGTTGACAACTTAAACAGGCTAACAGTAAGTCATTCTGCGCCTGTGAGTTTGGCAGACTTAGCAATAGCTGCCAGGGACGGAGGGAACATTGCCGTTGAGGGTTGCTCGTCAGCCAGAGGAAAACTGGACGGAGCAGTTCCAGGCTGTTTGATGATACCCTGCAAATAAGAACCAAATGATGGGATTTTTCTGTGTAACAAATGTAATTTTTGGCAAATAGTTTTATCTGTTTCTTTTTGAAATAACTGAGCTCTGTATAATTGTTATCTTACATTTTGTTTATTGCATTAATAATATTAAACTCCATTTAATACTATAGTTTCTTCTACTGTTTATATTAAAAAAATACAGATGTAAATAAGATTCATTCAGAAAAATATCATTTTCGTATTCAATACATGTAGAATTGGGTGAATCAACTTTTTCTTGCTTTTTGCAAGAATTACCCTTACTTATTATTAGGTCTACTTTTGTGATTTTTAACCTTACCATCGTGAATAAAGATCCTTATTTCACGTATACCAATTAGGGAAAAATTTAAAAACGATTCATTTTTAATTAAAACAATATGTGACCCAGTGGAAGAGACACTTTTTTCATACAAAAGTGAGGCTATGTCCACTGGGTCACTGCTCAAAACAAAGTTATAAAATAGGAAATCCTATAATTACATGTTGTATTGCGTAGCTAGTATATTTGTCTTTAATATAATAAGTATACATTAATTAGACTAAATCACAATTAAATTTTCTGACCACATGTAGTCGAAGTATGCGAAATTTTGCTGGCAAAGAAAAGTTGATTCACCCAATTACAAAATTATTTCACTGGCTAGGGCTTCATTTTCCCTTTATTTAAGAAAAAACTTACACATAATCGGGATGTGTACACAATGCATGCATCTGCGTCAGCACATCATCCTCCGCATCCTTATTCTTTTCCATCACACTGATGAACGGGTGCTGCGGGGAGCGCAGGCTGAACTGACAGCGGTATGGCTGGCCGGGAACCAGCCGGGACCGCAGGTCCAGGATTAGCAGGCCGGCCATTGTGGAGATTATTGCTGAGTAGTTGCTGAAATGGAATGTGTCTTAATGTCTGCCTCATGGCAAATTAAAAAAAAACTTTGCAAGTCATTCAATGCCTAAAAAAATATTATGGCTGTGTATGCACCTATACTTTAGCTACGGACTATCTCATTTCAAACATAGAGAGAACTAACTATACTAACTTTGATTTACTGTAGAACTCGAAAGAATGAGATTAGTTCTCTTTGTTCTTATTTACTGACAATTTTGATTTGTTAGACTTACATTCTGCTGGTAGGATGGATGGCAGGATGTCACAGACACATCCAAAACAATATGCAAAAAAAATTGTGAAAATAAAAGTGCTTACTGTGCGCTCGGCAGTAAGGTTACAACCGTCGACATCGTGTGTGCGATTTCCAAGACACCAAGCTCCACTAGAGCCAAGAGCCCCTGGCAAGCCGTCAGGCTGACCAAGCTCTGTTTCGACGAGCATTTCTCCCTCAAGAACTTCAGTTCCCCGTTCTCTAAAACGAACTTTTGACGCTCCGCAGGTTTATATTTTGATTTTATCGTGCTAATCAACTTGTCGATGGCGTTCACTATCAAGACACTGTTGTTAGTGTTCAGCTTGTATTCAATTTCATCCATGGTGAACTATTAATTCGTTTTACAAGAAATAATAGACTTGAAATGCAAAATTTGCCGAAATTATGAGTTTACCGGGGCAAACGTACAAACAGCTGTTGATGACATTGACAGCTTGTTTCAGACACTACGAATGGGAAACGAATGGAGGCAATCCATTGGTCGTTTAAACAAATGCTCAAACAGTGTTCAGAAACGTCACCCTAATGTCATGTACATTATTATCCTACAAAATTAAAAAGATACTAAAATCCTCGCTTCGTGAACTGGTTATTGGTATATATATTTTATTCGGCTATTACATCCGTTTGGGGTGTGTTGTGTATCTTGTTGTCTCACGAATATTTTGATAAAAAATTAACAAAATAAGGTATAATGGCTACACCGCCTCGAGAAACTATTCAGAAGCAAATTCAGCAAGACTGGGCCAACAGGGAATACATTGAAGTCATCACGGGAAGCATAAAAAAGATAACAGACTTCCTCAACTCCTTCGGTAAGTGAAAGCGACTAACCACTAAATTTGTTGTTATATAGAGGATTATATTATTTACACTTATTTATCTCCTTCCAGACATGTCTTGCAGATCACGCCTAGCTACGTTAAACGAGAAATTGACATCTTTGGAAAGGAAAATTGATTACCTGGAGGCTTGCGTAAGTTTTTCTGTCATATTTGATTATAACATAAGTTATCGCAGTTGTTTTTCAATATAAAATAAAAGAAACCCAAAGAGCCAATACTATTAAAGGACTTCCTAATAGTAAACAACACTGAAACCAAAATATTGTATACCTATGGTCAGCGCCGGCCCGTGGACTCGATCAGGGTAGAGCGAGTTTGAGTTTCGGCGCCCCTTGGTAAGGTTTCACTACGTAGGAAAATAAATTGCGAGCGTAGCGAGCGCGAATTGTTTTTCATAGTAATGCCGTAATTTGAAGATTAACGTAATACAGAATTTATGGATTTCATCATACAGATACAGAGTACGAAAGGGACAAATGGTTGAACCTTCGTAGTGGCACCCTAGTATAGTTACGTGTGGCTGAACGTGGATATCATGTAAATACATAAAATAACAAACAAAATGGAGCACTACAGTGGTTAAGTCAGAAAAACAGAATTAAAACCGAAATAAAAAAACAGAATCAGAAAAACAGATTCGGGTTTTTTCCTAACTAAAAGAGAACATATAATTTTTTTACTCGATTTATTAATACTTAACCCGCCAGCGGGAATCCGCGAACTTTCAAACTATTATGTTCTGCAGAGCTGCGGTCTTTGACATATTTTGGGGTATTTTGACTTCACAGGGCGCCTGTGTTCCCGAATTTTAGGCCTTATATTTCGCCATCACTATTATTTTTATAATACTAAGAGTTAATTAAAAGATTAACTGCGGACTCGATCGTCACCTTCGAGATGCCCATTTCGTTATTTTGCCAAGTGATCTTAGTGCTTTGACTGAAGTTCGCTCCACCATCTGCTGTGACTCACAAAATTGCGCCTCTCTGAAACATTGCGCCTTTGGCTTTATGCGCAACTCCGCTTTGGACTTGGATAGCAACGTAACTTTGTCGTTCGCCGCACAACAATGTGGTTCGTCAAGGGCAAGAATCCTCCTTTTACAGCGCCCTAGCAACAGCGCCCTTATGAATGTTGGTATATGTTGGCAATGTGGTGCAACTTTCCACTTAATCTGAATTACAAATCTAGATTTTCAATAGTGGATTCATTTCCGACTCCTCTCGCCCTTTCGTGATTTGTGCGCGCCCACGCAACGTATAATTTTTTTGTATAGATTTTTCCACATTCTCGATTTTGGCGCCCCCTTACCATGTAGCGCCTAGAGCGGCCGCTCCACTCGCTCTACCCTTAATCCGGCCCTGCCTATGGTGGAGCATTGATGGCATGAATTTCAAGAATTACCAAAGTGTTAATGAGGTTTCATCCTTTTTTGGGAGAACCCCTTTAAAAGACTTTTATGTGTTTTTTATTTGTATGAACACCCCGAAGAGGTCTTAAGTTACAGGAAAAATGCATAAAAACGTTTTTTTTTGAGTGATTCTAAAGTTTTAATTTATTCTAAGAGAGGTTCAGGATGTTGAAGAGTTTTTGTGTTAACAGATTCGCTATGGCAATCAGTTAACAATTCAATCAAACATACAGTCAACGGCATAATTTCTGTACCTTGTCATATTAACATGTTGTTTGAAATGTCATACTAAATTGTCAAACAATGAAAAGCGACAAGGTACAGAAATCATCACTTCTTTATGCCGGTGACTGTACCTGCATCAGGTAAAATAAATCTGATGCCGGTGTGAAAGTTTTATGAAGAATTGTGAGTTTTCAAGTTATCAATGTTCCACTGTATATTAATTTAGTCTCCTTCACTTTTCAATAATAAAAAAACTTAAAATCCCAAAAAATATTCATGTTCTAAACCATTGAAATTAAACAAATTTAAAAATGACATCATTTATTTGCAGGTCACAAAAGGGGAGACATTAACATAATAATTACATTTTACATTTAATACTAGTTTAACTTAACTTATAAATAGTTAATGTCAGTGTCACAGTGTAATCCTTTGTTATAAATATATGGAAACTCCAAAATATGGTTGTTGTCTCAAACATTTTCAAAATAAATAAAAAAACCTTTGTATTTAGTGACACACGTAATACTGATCTTTGCCATGTTATGTTAAGCATATTTGCATATTTTTGAACATGCCATCAATTTGACGTCACGCTGCTTATTGGATGATTCAAATAGTTTTATTGTAATAATTAATCATTATTCGATAATCAATTTTTATCATGTACTAATGACTTCAAAAGTAAGCTATTCATACGTGGAATAATTAATACCTACTTGATACGTGAAACGAAAAGGAAACAATTTGTTTTGTTTTAATAATTTATTGAAATATAGTAACAAACATAATTAATAAAATGAATGTAAAAAATAAACAAATAATTTAATTTACTTTTCACGTATTGAGTAAGTATTAATTGTTTCACGCATGAATATATTAGTTTTGAAGTCATGATTAAAATGATTGATGAATAATGATTAATTATTATATATAACTCTTGAATCATACTATATGCAGCGTGATGTCAAATTTATGTCATCGGCATGAAAGTTACGGGCCCTGATTATGTACATATATAATAAAAAAACATACAATTGTATAAATAATGAGTATGCAATGTTTACCTTAATTTTACTTAAACTATGAGTTATTTTATGACACTGTGACAAAAACATGATACATAAGAGCATTTTGAATTTACATTTAAGTTGCAATTATATAAATGATTACATGATACGTTTTTGTATAACACACAGTTCTTTAATTTCAAAATTCATTCCTTTATATAAAACAAACACTCCCCCACCAATTGAAAATCATTATTTATGAGGAAATCATTAAAAAAAGTGGTACAATAGAGGTTAAGCAATGATCAATTTGATTATTATACTATTTGGTAACTGTCCAATTTGGAGTCAGCAGGGTCTGCTTTAAAAAATTGGAATTATAATTCCCAGTTACATAAAAAATGTAAATATTTTTGTCTAGACTGTCTCACATGGGAATATTATAAAATTCTGTTACAATATTATAATTAAGGACACTCTTCATATACTATACCATACTATAAAGCAACCAATAAATTATGTTGAATTAAATAGTTGGGTACTACTAAGCAGTATTTTCATGAGTATTATACATTCTGCATATTTAGGCATGGTTAGCTATTACATATAATTTTGGTGTTATTCAATAATTATTGGTGAAGTTAAACTAATAATTTTAGTCAACTATACCAACGTATGCCGAGAACTGTACAGTCAACCAATTGGAACAGTCAGCCACTGTAGAACTATGTCACAGTGACGTTATAAATCAGATTGTAAGAAATCTCTTACTGCTTGTTATTTTGACATGGTTGTAGAGTGGCCTAGGGTTCCAATTGGTTGACTGTACATTATTTAATATATTATATATATTTGTTCATAAATTTTAAATGTGTTCTATCATAATGGCCACTCCCTGGCCCCCTCCACAGCTAGAGGCTGCTATACTCCTTTTCACATTATTCTGGCTGTAAAGAGAGAAATAATTATTATTAATACTTCCAAAAACCAAGTACATGATGATAATCCAACGATATGAAAAAAAAAATGAAATATTTATTTTTCATCACACCCGCACTTTAAATGTGCTATTGCACGCAGGCGGAGCGTGAGTTATAGAAAAATCGTTCTCCCAAGGAAATAATGAAATTTCTTGTACCGTACTTAACTTTTTCACATCTATTTACATATTTTTTACATTGCGAGTGTGATGAAAAACATTGTCTGTAACTCGGGGACTATGAATATTACTAACTCGAGTTTTTACTTAGAACTTACTCTCGTTAGTAATATTCAACTTCCTCCCCTTGTTGCACAATGTACTATTTCAAGTAGGCATATTACAATGCGCATATGAACGTCAAATAAAGCTACATGCATAATAAAGCTATATGCATTAATTACATCACACTAAATTTTGGTTTCTAGATATATTTTTTTTATACTACGTCGGTGGCAAACAAGCATACGGTCCGCCTGATGGAAAGCGGTCACCGTCACCTATGGACGCCAGCAACTCAAGTAGTGTCACGTGCGCTTTGCCACCCATTACACTCCTTTTTGCTGTGTTAAGTATGCAGCAAAAAAGAGTGTACAAGTTCTAAGGATAGTTTGGGTTGCCGACATGCCGACGACTCACGACAATAGACGGAACAAATTAGTTCCGTAGGTCCTTCCCTCACCAGCACACCGCACCCTCGTTGACCTCTGGCAGCCTTACTCACCGGCAGGAACACAACACTATGAGTAAGTGCTATTTGGCTGTGGTCCTATTAATAGGATATTACCAAAATAATTAGTCAGGACCAACAAAAAATTTTCACGCCATTTTCATCCAGTTATCTTTAAAGCATAAGCAGGTATCTCATAGGTAAGCGTGCTCCACCGTAGACCGCATCATCACTTACCATCAGGTGTGATCGTGGTCAAACGTCTACCTATTAATACTAAAAAAAAAAACTTATATGAGCATTCCTTTTTCTTTTACCAATAAAAAATTTTTGATTGTTTTAGGGAATTTTAGGTCAATTGTACTCAGAATCACGAGTACTTTCAATCCCACTAGGAGACAAAAAGTGTCCCAGAATTTCCATACATTTTTGTTACTTTCCTCTTTTGTGACCCCATACAACATGTACCTACGGAAAATGGTAACAAAATAAGAAAAAATCGTATGGGACAATTTTTTTTTAACTACTAGGATTGAAAAAGCTAGTAATTCTGAGTAGAAATAGCATTTTTTTTTAAGCACTTCATAAAAGTGGCAAAAAAAAAAGAAATGCTGATATCGTCGTGTTTGCGTCTTACCTAATTTGATGAGCCAGATGGACCGCCATTCGAGCGCCAGTCGCAGCAGGGGCGTGGCCCACAGCCAGGGCTCCGCCGTGTCGGTTCACCCTGTCTTCTATACGGAGCTCCCGGGCCGTCGCTAGCGTGGCTGTGGCGAAGGTTTCGTTGATCTGTGACGGATATAGGGATAACATTATCTTTGTTCTTCACGACTTATTAATAGGTTAAGGTCTAAACTCGACACAAGAGGAGAATTTAAGAAAAAGAAAGACAAACCGTTTTTCCTCTCACTAGCTCGGAAAAACGTGTTTTTTCCTTTAATACCAGCGGGTAAAAACGCATTTTATCTACTAGTGGGTAAAACAATTTGACCTTGAATAAAGTCAAATTAACTGCTTTAAAATTGATAAAAGTAGGTAAATCTAGTAATAAAGATGATTTACCACCTGTGGAACTACTGGAAGCAGTGATAAACGCATTTTTTGCGTTGTAGTTTCCTCGCTATAGTGTGGGGAAAAGTTTTGTGTTACACTCGGGTGCAAATGTATTTTACTTCTCGTGTGTTAAAAAATTCGCAAGTTTAGGATTCTATTCTCGAACCACTCGCTTCGCTCGTGGTTCAATTATAGATTCCTTTCACTTGCTCGTTTTTCAATTCCACACTCGGCGTTAAAATACAACTTTGACCCTTGTATAACAAATAACTATTAAGTACCGCGAACAACCCCCAACAGTTTTCTAACAGCTGATACTGTTCCTGTCACGTTCTTAGAGTCTGTTCATATACGCTTTCGTAGCTGACCACTCTGTTTAGCTGCAGGTTTTGTGTCGCAACTACCAGCTGAGCTGGCTTGACTCTGCTCGAGGCTTCGTGTTCCAACCTACCTCAAACATGTCCACATCGTCTGTAGTCATTTCCATAACCTCCAGCAGTTTTATAACTGCAGGGACTGCCCCTGTCGCGTCCTTAGGGTCTGTTCCCACGGCAGCCCAGCCAGCTATCCTGGCTAATGGCTGAAGGTTGTGCTGTTCCACCGCTTCTGAGTTTGCTAGTAGTACAGCTGCAGCGCCATCTGCTGGACTCTGAAATTAACAAATTTTAATTGAATCTGCTTATTTTTGGGCTAAAAGATAATACCTACATGAAGCAGGATGATTATTACCATTTTTCCAAATTTTCCAAACCTTTACTTTATATTACTTTTTTTTATACTATGGCAAACAAGCATACGGTCCGCCTGATGGAAAGCGGTCACCGTAACCTATGGACGCCTGCAACTCAAAGAGTGACACATGCGCGTTGCCACCCCATTAGATATTTGTACATGTACACTCCCTTTTGCTGTGTTAAGTATAAGTACCTACACAGCAAAAAGGAGTGTACAAGTTCCAACAAGGTTTCGGGTTGCCGACGACTCAAAGGACAATAGACGGAACAAATTAGTTCCGTAAGTCGTCCCGACGTCAGCACACTGCACCCTCGTTGAGCTCTGGCAGCCTTACTTACCGGCAGGAACACAACACTATGAGTTAGGGTCTAGTGCTATTTGGCTGCGGTCTTCTGTAAGGCGGAGGTACTTCCCCAGTTGGGCTCTGCTCTAGATTCGAGCAAGACGATATCCGCTGTGCTGTGCCCTACCACACAAAGCGGAATAACTATCATTCAAAATAAGTAACTTTTGAAACTTACCGAGGAATTCCCTTCAGTGATAAGCTTAAGTCCTTTCAAAGGTGGCAAAGAACTAAGGTGCTCAGGAGTAATGAAAGTCCTTGGCAATTCATCCTTAACCACCAATACCTCTCTTTTCTTCGTTTTGGCTTTTACGCTTACTACTTCATCGTTGAACACTTTGCTTTCATAACCTGTGAAATGAATAATATATAGTTTTTAACTTGATCTGAGAATGCGAAAATTCTTCACGACAGGGTCGCCCTGATAGTAGATACACCATTTTCCCCAGACGCTTTTTAACCCCCGACGCAAAAACGACGGGGTGTTATAAGTTTGACGAGTCTGTGTCTGTTCGTCTGTCTGTCTGTCTGTGTGTGTGTCTGTCTGTAGCTTCGTAGCTCCCGATCGGATAAACCGATTTGGATTTCGTTTTTTTTGTCTTGCTTAATTATCGTCACAAAACTGACAGTGAGTTAATTTTTGTTAACAACTTACGCTAGTCGGGGTGTCCCAAATTCTAAAAATGTCCCCATAAATAATCACCTGCCTTCCACTTCAAATGGCTCTGCAGCGCGAACTGATCCGCCTCCTCCCTCGACACCCCGCACTTTTCCCCCACATCCTCAGCCATCTGCTGCAGTGTCAGCCCAACATTAGAGTCCAAATACTGCTCCGTGATGTACTCTTCTAACTTGTATGAGGCTCCTAAAGTTGTACCGAAACGGACGTTCCGGACTAAGAGAGGGAGGGATGACATGTTCTCTGTTCCGCCTGTTAGGGATAGTGTAGCTGATCCTGTTAGGATATCCTGAAAATGTATTGTTGTCAATTTATCCTTAGAAAATCAATTTTGAACAAGGGGAAACGTCCGCTAATGATACTTTAAGTTTTTTATATCAAAGTCTAGTCGGCCGCTCTTAACCAATTGAGCTACGGAAGCCAACGCCGGTCTTCGCAAATCTTTCCATTCCTTTCCTTATCACACACGCCTTTGGGGTGGCGTATAGCGACATCTACCGACATACGATATGTAGCGGCACCGGAGTCTCAAGTCGCATTGATTTATCCTTGAAAAGTTGGAAAATTGGCATCATACTTACACGTTTTTTTATCCGATGGGAGACAAACGAGCAAACAGGCCGCCTGATGGGAAGCGATCATTGCCGCTCATGGACACAGGAAACACCAGAAGGGTTGGAGTGCACAACAAGCAAGGGTAAGGTCTGAGGGGACGCTCGCGGCCCAGCCACGACATTGGTCTAAGCGCGGCAGCGGTGAGCGGCAGCCATACGTGCGAATGAAAAGTCCCATCGCTGTGTCTCGCTCCAATGTATGGCCGCCGCTCACCGCTGTCGCGCTTAGACCAATGTCGTGGCTGAGCCGTCGGAGAGGAGCGTTCAGCGGGGCGGGCGAGCGTGCGTCCACCCTATGCAGCGTCGACTCAGGACACTTGTATGAGCTTCAATTGTTTGACAAGCACGCCGCACGCCCCGCTCCGCTTAACGCCCAATATAAGCGTGCACTCCGTCCTTACACTAATAATAAAAATCAGTGAGTATAAAGCCCTTTTTTAACCCCCGAAGCAAACACGACGGGGTGTTATAAGTTTGACGTGTCTGTCTGTCTGTTTATGTGTGTGTGTCTGTCTGTGAGATTTAGATTTAGTTTTTTTTGTTTGAAAGCTAAATTAGTCGGGAGTGTTCTTAGCCATGTTTCATGAAAATCGATCTACTATGTTGCGGTCGGGGGTTTTATCAAAATTTTAATTTTGTGGTTATTGTAATGGATCAGAATTTACCAAAGCGCTCGTAATAATGGCCTGAAGACCAGTGCCGCATGCTTTACTGACTCCCAGAGCTGGCTTATGCATTGGGACTCCTGAGTACAGGCCACAGTACCTCGCGGTCTTCCCGCCATCGCATTGGCTCAGCTGAAAAAATATGGAAAACACATTGTTTCATAGCCGAATTAGTCGGGAGTGTTCTTAGCCATTTTTTTTTTGACAAAGTGAAAACTTGACTGGCGATGCCAAATGATAGGCGTAAAGGTGCCCAATGTGCCCATAAGGCTTGCAGTATTGTCAATCGTGATAAACAGAACCGTTATAAAGATGCGAAAATAAACTTAAATACAGGAACTGGACAGGGGCGTATTTACCACCAAATTATAGACCTATTGCATTACGGCTAAAAAATGTTGTAAGTTGGTCAGGCATCGTTATTTTATCACTGATAAATTGTTGTCTAATCCATCCATCTACCAAAGTAAGGTGGCGTCAAGACTAGAGCGATTATCACAATGATCTGATGGATTCGCTCCATTATCTTAAAATAATTAAAATAAATGTTATCAATTTATCATAATAAAATATAAAACTTACAAAATTAACATTTCCAACGACAGTGTTGTCTATAGCATTGGGGTCGACATTGGCTGAATCAATCGCTGCCTTTGCCGCAGAGGCGAAAATTTTCCAAGCTGGCATCTCTCTAAAAGGCCCGCCATAACTACAAAATGGAGTTCTTTTCGCGCCAACTATGAATACACCTGTACATAATCAAATATTAAGTGACATAACACGGTTTTGATTTGCATTAATATACGTTAATTATATTCAGTCGGTGTTTTTCTATTAATTCCGTATATAAACATCATCCGCTCAATGACAACAGTTTCTCATACTGCCAAAAAATACTTCAACTCTAAATTTTTTTACGAAAAACTATTACTTCATTAAAATACTTAATGTTTATAAATATATCTTAACTTCATTCATTAGATATAACTGTAGTTTAACTGAAGTTATGTCATCCTAATCAATTATAAAACAATAATAATTAATATCAATCGAATACGATAACAGAACATACCTTTACTTCTCAGCGCCATTTTGAATTTAGAACAATCTTATTTGCAGCTACCAGCAGCGCTGCTGTCTTCGCCACACTTCAATATTGCTTACAATAACTTTAGTTCCAAATTTCGCCACCCGCAAATATAACTTTGTTTCTAGTTCGTAAACAATGTTATCTGGCTGGAAAACAACGGACGATCCGGGTGGGTAGCTACAGCGAAATGATTTCTTTTATCAGTACTCACTACTTACGCGATAATAGGCTCATGAATATGAAGTGTGTACCTACACTTTTTATTTGCTTTGAATTAAATTTGGGTTCAGTTACGACACATTAGACTTAGTTAATACCTACTTAATTAATAGTTCATTAACTAATGTTTTGCACAGATATGTAAGTTTACTATTATTAAAAATGTTCAATGTGTTCAACGGAGTAACTGACCTATACAAGAGTTTGTATCAGTGTGAATACACATGGTTATCAATTAATTGTTATAATATGGTACATCTTACGAGGTCATTTCTATTTACCTTGTCATGCGGCGTTCACATATTCGGTTTGCATCTCTTTCGCTATCTAAGAGAAATGACAGAGACGTCATCTTATAAGGATAACAAGATTAAAATAGGAAAGGATAAGGATAAAACAAAGAGAATGGTATGCTTGGCTAATTGTACTCACTCGTATTTTATTTAAATAAGTATTATTTGAACATATAATAATACAATTGTCTGTGTGGTGACGGGTTAAGAATTTCACCGCCCCCTTTCTTCCCGTGAGTGTAGTAGAAGGCGACTATGGGATATGGGAATTTTGACGCAGGCGAGAGGCTGGCAACCTGTTTAAAGAGTGGCACTGAAGCTTTAGTAGTTTCATGTGCTCCGCCTACCCCTTTAGGGGATACAGGCGTAATTGTGTGTATGTGTGTGTAAAATAATACAAATATGTATAAAAATGGTTTAATTTATTAACAAAATAATACATGTCTGAGAGACTTAAAAAATATTATTTTTGGTTTAGATTAAGTAATTGAAATATTGTTCTTTTGTAAAAGCCATACATAAGCGTATAATTATTTATTTAAATATTTTATTTCTTTGTTTTTTGTCTTAAACAGTCTCCAACAATAAAGCTATTCCCTGTCCACCTCCGATGCAAGCTGATCCGATGCCTCTTTTCAGTCCACGGCGCCTAAAACAGTTTATATTAACCATAAATATTCCGTTGTTTCGGTCTCATTTTTTTTCAATTACAGTATATTGACATTCAGATGATACTATATTGGCAGCCTGAGGCAGATTATTGAGATTATGGTATCCACTTTCGGGCATAGGGCCAAATCTATGTATTTTACCCACGAATTTACATCGACAGCATATTATAAATATAAATCCCTTACTTACTTAAGTACAGTCTGACCTGTCTGACCAAAAACAGTAGAAATAAAAAATTGGCAACATCGTTGTGTTCCCGTTTTCTCACACATATTCATTTGAAAGGGATGTCACTACAATGTTGCCACTTTTTAATTTCTACCTACTCTCTTTGGTCAGACTGTAACTGAGATGTGGCAACTAATATTCAACCAATCAAGTACCACGAAAATTCACATATTTTTACAGTAGTATATATTTGGGAAGTTTAAACCACTTTCATTTCGTTCGAGCGATTCTCGCTCAAACTCATTCCAGTGGTCTAAACTCCCAAATACATCCTAACCCTCAAATATCTGGGCAAGAATTGTATCATCATCGTTAGGAAGTTTAAACCACATCGATATCGTTTTGCTATAATAATCGCGTTTGCATGATCATGTTAACCATACCGTTGGGAAGTTTAAAATCACTTCATACCGTTCGAGCGTTTCGCGATCGAAATCGTTCCAGTGCTTACAAACTCATATATCCGGGCTCTCAAACATCGGGCTAAGATTTTTTCTATGTTACATACTATTCAAATTACTTGTCGTCTCTTGAAACAAAGGTGTTTTGAGAGCACTTTATTTGAATCTTCAGTGAATATCAGTTATAAGAACACGTTATAAAATGTATGTTTCTTGAAAAAGATGCAAAAGCTTAACGCAACTCACTCTCTGAGGTGGCCAGTCCCAGAGTGCGAGTCTCTTCCAAGCGAATGCTCGGTTGACTATGGCGTTTTCACACAACATGTCTGATCAACTCGTCAGCGTCACAGAACATGAATGGACCTCCAAGGTGCTCAACCCCGGCGTAAGGCCGCATTTTACGTGCATCATTTAAGTACAATCCTCTTCAGGCATGGAAATCCATATATATCGACCGCGTATATACAGAGTTTCCCTAAGTATCTGATTCAACATTGCACACAAGTCGGTTGGCCAATTCCGAAAAGTGTGAACGTTGGAGTCCCCGGTCGTCGAGACTCATCAACGTCGTCTATAAGGCGTTTATTTATACGAAGTAACATCAAAAACTTTGATAGTGCGATGTAGACCTATCGTTTATAATAAACGAAGTAAATACCACCTTTTGATTAACAATTGTGGACTTTGTAATTAAACAGTAAAAGTCTGAAACGGCAGAAAATACACTATAGTCTTATTTTGCTATGTCAAGGAGGAATGTAATCAGATCATATTTATTATCATTGATGTTTTACTGCAAGTGCGGCCTCTATTAGTGAGGGATGGTACTAACTAGCTACTTCGTTAATTAGATGCTTCTAAGGCATCGTGTTATCCAATATATTATTATGCTAGGTTGCGCTAATTTCCATAGATGTCGTTCACTATCGTTTCCATAGTAAGGAGCTTCCCTTCAATGGTTCGAACTAAAAAATCTCATGGGTTCATTTAGTTAAGCACTCAACAAAAGGAGCCTATTTGAGCAAAACAATTATTTCATAATGACTTCGAACTATGTATGTTTATTGGAACAAGAGTTTTAGACTGTTTGTATTAGGAGGATAAATACTTAATAGATGCACATAAATATATTGTAACGTTATTATATATTTGCTCTATTATTACTTTTAATAGCAATAGTCTAAAGTCTTATTTAAAAAATATGGATATTTTTATCTGATATAAACATTTTCATTCATTCATTTAAAGACGAAGAGAAAAAATAATAATAAGCACTTCACAGAAATGTTGGCCATTTTTGAGATTCGAACCCAGGACCATCCATTTTATAGGTACTGTTAAGTACTGCTACTTAGCCGATCATCAAGGTTCGTGTTGCGAAAATGCAACGTCATATCCATATGTTATTCTAATTAGGTATTCTGCATTGATTGCACTAATTGTTAAAATCAACATCTAACATTTCGTAATTTCGAAACGGATGTAAATTGTTATAGGATACTTGCGTTAGCATAGTATTGGCATAAATATAGGGTTGCCGCCGGCACGTATTTGGTGATTTATGATTATTGGTGATATGATAAAGTAACATTATCATAACCGGGATAAACACCTTAATCTCTTTATTCACTGTTTTGGATGTTTCATCAGCGCAAAACATACGTTTTAAAACCAAACCGTTTTTTCTTGTTAGGTGTTTAACTTATTCTAAGTACACTAAAATAATATGTTTGAATATTGGCTTTTAAACCAAATTGAGAATAATTACAAAAATAATTTAGTAGTATAAATTACTTTAGCAACATGTTATCTTGCCGCTATGGAGTGATTTCTTGAATAAGATTACCTACACCTAAGATACCACTATCACTTAAACACTTAATAAGTGTGCCTCGATTTTGCATTTTAAACACCGTAGTATATTAAGTTAGTCATACAAATGGCTTACATGCATTTATTACGAGTACTAGTAAAATGAGGACTGTGACACCCCTGATTCGTTTAGTAAAATCATCAATAAATTGCTATTAATAAACCATCATTCTAATTGTTTATTCCTTTGCTACTTTGCTCTTTACAGTGCACATTACGTACTCATACGTCTTATAAATAATAAGTTCGAACCACCGTCATTTCTACATATAACATGTAAGTAAGTGTTGTATTTTGTCTTTTTATAAATTATAATACTAGTTGCTCATGTGCAAGGTTTAAAATGATTTTTTTAATTTACTTTTAGGTCGGACTCCGAGTTTGAAACTATTGTACCCCTAAATAACAAGACTGGAGGTGCGAAAGCGAAAAAACCGGTGCAGAAAAGAAAGTCCGATGCTGCTAATAGGTAAAAAGATATGACACCTGCACGTACCTACTTACATATTGTATGCGTTGCATACGTAAATTGTTTTTGATTATTACGTTTTATTTTACCTACTTACATTATGAATTTAAATTTACAAATTGTTAAAATATTTTCAGGTCCGATTCAGAACGAGAGTGGGAAGAAATTGACGCGGGGACCAAGAAGGTGAAGAAGCCTCGCCAGGCGAAATCTCCTAGGTATGTTACACATTTAAAATATGCATCTATTCGATTATTATAACTGTGACACCCACCTATGTTGTAATCTGAAAAATATTTTTTGTTGCCTTGTTTTGCATTACTTATATTTTATTGTATTATTTACAGGACTACTAGTGGAGCGTCTAAGAAAAAGACTGCCAGCAACCCCTTCGACGTCTTCGAGCTATTTCCTGATGACGAGGCATTTGCGAAAAATTGCCCTACACCAGACCAGCTACGCTCGTCTATAACTCAACGCGTGGCTGATGGATTGACTCGGCGTGCTGCTGATCTTGAGGGGGAGTTTTTCTTGGAGCTGCGAGTATACAACACCGCCGATATACGCAGTGAGTTAGCGGAGCATAAGTGGAAAAAGGCCCTTCTGGCAGTTAAAGCGCAAATAAATAACGATACTCCTCAGTGGGAATATCTACAAAAACTCACAAAGCATTTAAGAACTCTTTTTGACGATGCTGAAGTTACATTTTTTCACAACAAAAAAGGTTAAAAATTCAGCATTGTCAAAAATAATTTTTAAGTGTATATTTTGAACTGTATTCGGATACCACACATATACATATAGGTACTTACTTTAGTTAGATAAATACTTATTTTACTGTTTTATACGCGAATTTAGTTAGGTGGAACTAAAATGCCTTTTTGCTCTGCCTGTTCAATCCAAGTTCTGAAAAATAAATGGGTTGGTCATTTGAGAAGTACTAAACACAAAAATAATTCTTTAGTGGCAGTAACTGATGGCGTAATTGAGATTTCGTCTGCCTTTCAGGGTCGTATATCATCTTATAGAGTTTTCGGATCTGAAGAGCTAGAATTTGCTATACCTGAACAGTTTTTAGATAATTTAACGTCGAAACTAGAAAATATTATAAAACAGTGTTTGATAAAGCACGTGTGTTTAAAAATCAATTTCGAGTATTTTGGAAACTTTCTTTTATTTAAGAACAACCGGCAGGAAACAAAGTCGTTTACGACAAAAAACTTCACAGTACATCAAAACTATACATTTTCTGAGTTATACCAAAAAGTTATAAACGACATAAAAAATAACATTGAAAATTTTGAGCAGCGCGATAGTGGATGGACTTTCTTATCTAATTTATATTTAGAGGTTAATGTTAACAAATACCAGCCTCTGAAAGGATCTTCTTACATAGATTTACCTAAGTCTATTAAAAACAAGAAAGCTTGTATTAACATACAGAATAAAGATGAATATTGTTTTCTGTGGAGTATTGTTGCTGCGCTTTATCCCTCAAAAAATCACAAAGAGCGTACGGCCTCATACCCCTACTTTAAAGACGTGTTGAATATTGATGGTCTCAGTTTTCCCATAACTTTCTCTGATATTGGTATGTTTGAGCATAAAAATGTGGGTTTAAGTATTAATGTGTATTCTTTAATGGATAATCGTACAGTGGCAGGACCTATTTATAGATCTCAATATAAAAGGAGTAAGAAAATTAATTTACTTTTAATAGAGAAAGGAAATAAATCGCACTACGTTTTAATAAATAATTTGTCTCGATTGGTTCGTTCCCAAATAACTAAACATCATGGTAAACTTTACTTTTGTGAAGATTGCCTCTTATTTTTTCCTTCCCTAGACAAGTTTGAAAGTCACTCCTGTAGTGGAATCGCCACTGTACTCCCGGAAAGAGGTACATATCTACAATTTAAACATTATGAACGTCACTATAATGTTCCTTTTGTAGTTTATTGTGACTTTGAAACAATTCTTAGGCCATTTCAATCATGTGAGCCTGAAAAGGAACCTCAGGGAAGTTTCACTGTAAATAAACAAATGCATATACCCGCAGCTTTTGCCTATAACATAGTCTGCTCTTATGATCAACGCTTAAATAGATTTATTCAATACAGAGGACCCGACTGTGTTTCTAAATTTTTAAAATATTTATACAGACATGTTGAAGATATTTATAAAATATTGCGTGAAGAAGTGCCTATGATTTTCACAGAAACAAATGCTTTAGCCCACAAAAATGCTCAGACATGCCACATTTGCCTGACTGCTTTATTTGGCGACAAAGTAAGAGATCACTGCCACTTAACTGGTGTTTATCGTGGGGCCGCTCATCAATACTGTAACTTACGTTATAGTGTTCCCAAATTTATTCCTGTTTTCTTTCATAACTTAGCAGGATATGATGCGCACTTGTTTATAAAGGAGTTATGCGAGGATGTAGGTTCAAAGGTGCAAATAATTGCGAAGAACAAGGAAAACTATATATCCTTCAGTAAGTTTTTAAAGATGCCTGACGATCAGTATGTGCGGATACGATTTGTAGATTCGTTTAAATTCCTAGATACAAGTTTAGAAAAATTAGCGAAGGGACTTGCTAAGGCAGACTTTTCTCACTTACGATTGTTTTTTCCTGATGAAATCAAATTTGACCTATTGACTAGAAAAGGTGTTTATCCTTATGACTATATAACATGTTGGGACACGTTTGCCGAGACTGAATTACCTTCGCAGGATTTATTTTATAACTCGTTAACTTCGGAGAACATAAGTGATGAGGATTATGTGCATGCGCAAACTGTATGGAATACATTTAATATAAAAAATCTTGGTCAATATACGGATCTTTACCTTCAGACCGACGTTTTACTTTTATCAGACATCTTTGAAAATTTTCGGCGAAATTGTATGGTTAGTTATCGACTAGATCCTGCGTTCTATTTAACCTCCCTAGTCTTTCATTCGATGCAATGTTACTAATGACTGGTATTAAATTAGAGCTAATATCAGACCTAGAAATCATTCGCTTTATTCAAAAAGGGATTCGAGGAGGGATTTGTATGTGTTCAACTAGACATTCCATTGCAAATAATCAGTATATGAAAACCTACGATAACAAATCACCTGATTCGTTTCTCATATACATAGATTGTAATAATTTGTACGGGTATGCAATGTCACAACCGCTGCCTGTGTCAGATTTTCGTTTTTTGGATGACTTTGAAATTTCACACCTAGATATTACATCGGTTTCAGACGACGCGGAATTTGGGTATATACTTGAGGTTGACTTGCTATATCCGCAATATTTACATCATGATCACAACGACTATCCTTTTTGCGCAGAAAAGTTTGTTCCTCCGGGAGGAAAAATACAAAATTAATTCCAAATTTGTTCGATAAATATGAGTACGTAATTCATTACGAGCATCTAAAAACATGCCTCAAAAACGGTTTGGTTATTAAGAAAATACATCGTGTACTCACTTTTAAACAAAATTCTTTTTTAAAGAAATACATAGACTTAAATACAGAGTTGCGGAAAAATGCGAAAACCCAATTTCAACAGGACCTATTTAAACTAATGAACAATTCGATATTCGGAAAAACTCTTGAGGATTGTGAACGACGCGTTGACGTAAAACTGGTCAACCAGTGGTATGACGAACGAAACAGCACTAAAAAGGTTACTTGTGGCGGTACTTTAATAGCAAGACCCAATTTTCATAGCGCCACAGTGCTCACTGACAACTTGGTAGCCATTCAAATGAAGCCAGAAAGAGTTGTATTGGATAAACCCATTTACATAGGATTCTCGGTATTAGAACTATCCAAAAACCATATGTACAAATTTCACTACTCGGTAATAAAACCCCACTATAGTGATCGCGTTCGCCTCTGTTATTCTGATACTGACAGTTTCATTTATGAAATTAAAACTAGAGACTTTTACCAAGACTTAAGAACACATTTCTTAGATTTCTTTGATACGAGTAATTACAGTCCTTTAAATGATTTCCAGATTCCTTTGCGTAATAAAAAGATTCCGGGACTATTCAAAGATGAGCTAGAAGGATCACTTATAACAGAGTTTGTAGGATTGCGGTCTAAGCTGTATTGTATAACTAGTACACACCCGAAAAAGGGCTTTGTAAAAAAAGCAAAAGGTACTAAGGCTGGTGCCATCAAAGATTTGACACTGGAAAATTACAAAGACGTACTTTTAAACGATAAAATCATTCGAAAAAAGAATATTTTGTTTAAAACTATCAAACATGACATCTTCACTCAAACGGTCAACAAAGTTGCTTTATGTAATAAAGATGATAAACGAATTATTTTATCAGACAAAGTTTCAACTATGGCATGGGGTAATAGTTCTTTTTTGTAGATCCGAAACAAATAATGGAAAAGTTGTAACTAAAAGTAAGTGCTGAATATTATATGTTGTAGCGAATTTCAATGTACTATTTCAATTGTATTTACCGTGAAAGTGTTTCAAACTGTTATTAAACTTAGTTAACACAGTTAATCATGAAAAAAATTACACTTTATTTTAGCAGGATGAGGGATATCCACTTATACTCTGCTAACTCACTGCATTGGAAAATAAATATATATATATATATATATAATAACGCACGTCTGTATTTTATGCTTTTATTTTGTATACTTATCTAATAAACGTATAAAAAATATGTGTTCAGTTTATTTCTTCTTATACACTCCCATACTTTCCATTTTTACAGGGTGTAACCAAAATACTGATCAACCGTTTAAGAATGTATTCAATATAGTACCTATTGTACAAATAATTATGTTATTTTTAAGTAGCTTTAACAATGTTTCCCAATGAAAATAATGTAAAAAGATGAATACATTCTTAAAAGGATGACAATTATTTTTGTTATAAGTTTCCTACTCAAAAGCCTGAGTGCTGTAGATTCATTTTTCGTTAAGGAAGTACAGAGCTATACCTATCTTATAGTAAATAATAGTTGCAAGTGCGCTCTGTGAGTAACTTTCACTCAGTGTTATAAATTATAATTAAATACATCAATTTCTTACTAATGATAATGAGTAAGTATACAAAGGTGTTAATTTTGCTCATCACATGTGACTCTCTTCTTTTGAGCTGTTTGATAAATCAATTAACGCCGACAAGTAACAAGAAGCTTATCTACCTAACCTGTATATATTGCATAGCTGAATAGAGTCTAATTTCTTGGCGCGTGCATGCCTACGCTGGCAAAAGCAGGTCAACAACATTATTGGAAAACTGCAATACTGACATTCTCTATATTGTTATAATGTTCGCATGTTCGCATTTATGAATTTGATACAATAAGAAGTGGTCGTTCAAGTAATAAGTTCAAGTAAGTAATTATTTTATTTTTATTATATACTTTTAGTAAATATTATGTGATAATTTAAATACATTATTATTATTTATTTATTTAAACTTTATTTTACAAAAGAAAAACTTAAAATTACAAGAGGTAGATTTAATGCTTAATAGTAAGGCTTTATTAAAGGTAATACTTATTGTGTTACAGTTTCAACATGTGCGAACATTGTGACCCCGAGGATCCTTTTACCCATGCTCAAGAGTGGAACACCCAGACATTTGAAGACGCATATCCAGAACTTGCCAACAAGCATGACGTGACCATTACAGCACCATCAATAGAAACACCCAACAAAAAGAAAATAAAAACTAAACAGCGTGCTCCAAAACGTAAATTAAAATCATCCACTACTTTTGTGAAATGTAGAAAATCCGTTGCTGAGGGACCCCGTCTGATACAAATAAAAATCATCGGCTTACGTAACGGGCAGGAAAGCCAGGCAGAGAGTGATGATGAAGAAAATATGATCTTTAGTGCTCAATATATAGCCAGCGAACCAGTGGACAATGTTGTGGATTCGGCATACAGTTTAATAAATCAAATCTCTAAATCAATGTTACAAGAAAATTTCTGAGTTTATTGTTAAGGTTAAAAATGTATGTGTGCGTAAAATAAAAAAATAAAAAATGGGTCTTTCATTACAGACTTTTATTTATTATCATTAAAACATAATACAGTGCTTATTTCTAAAATAGTAAACATCGTTATAAATCTTGTGCAGACACAATAGTATCAAAATACCACTTTTTAATACATATAACATTTTTTAAAGCACATTTTTTTTCATGATGCAGGCAGTTATATGCACTAGACTTATTACAATATTTTTCATGCAAATGTAGAAAATTAGGACAATCTTGTTCACCTAAATCTATTACAGCACAATTAGCACACAAATCTTTAACCCACTTAATTTTTTCCGCTCCTTTTACATAAATGTTCTTGTTATTTAAATGGTTCGCAATCATTCTTTTAAATTCTCTGTGATCGACAAATCCTTCCCTCCATAAAATCCCGTGGTTTTTTTCTAACCATATTACTCTTTTTCTTTCTTGCTGAGATAAATGAGAAAACGTGTAGGGTGGTTTTATTAAAAAGACTTGCGTGTATTCTTTAGTACTAAGTGCGAATTCCTTTATTATAAAATCGTTATTTAATGATTTAAATCCTTGAACATCCACGAATAAGCTTTTAGTGCTCATGATATTTTCCTTGTTATATTGCTAAGAGGTCTATACTCTATAATGCTATCATTCAAAATAAGACAATACGCAGATGTTTGATCGGGTATATCCTCACTGCACTCTATTTCAACTCTGATGTCAACAACACCCGATTTTAAAGTGTCACTTTGTCTTGAACAATCCACGAAAAACAATGGTGCTATTTCTTTGAAATCGTAAGGATTTAACAAGGGTGCCTGACTACGATTATAGTAGGACTGTTGGAATTTAGAATATTGCTCGTATAATATAGCATACTTCTCATCGGAAAAACTAACATTCAAATTTTCATAAGGATAATATATAGAATTCAAGAAAACTTTAACCTCTCTCAAGTTACAATGATCGAAATGTGTTATATCTTTGTCGGACGCATTTTTCCTACCAGTTTTCAAACCAACTATAACATACCGAGGTTTTTCGATTTGAGATGAAGTTTTAATAGCCCAAGAGTGCTTGGAAGTTTTTGGCAGCAGTGGATATTCGAAGAGGTCCCAGTTTCTGAACGCAATTTGTATTGCACGATCTTTTTCCACATATTTAAGAAGATTCAGTCTTTCCCGATCGGAAACCTTAATATGAGGCATACGCCATACCACTTTTGATAAAGTAACATTGTCTATATATTCATTTGGGTTCAATTTAACGCTATTCAAGTTAGTGTTAGAGCGTAAAAGTATAAGTTCATGTTTGCAATTAATAATAATTTTGTTGTAGTCTTCAGCAAAGCCCAAAATTTTGTTTAATGGTATAGAAGCAGAAAATAAACCTTGGGTAACTTTAGTACCTTTTATGTCCCACCCCCACGACTTTGCCATTCTCGCTTCATGTTCACTCATGGATAAAAGAGATTTCATTGTTGTTGTGATTCCTGCATTTTTATTTTGTCTATTTCAATTCCATTCAGTTCGTATCGAATGTCTTGAAAGAAATGGAGGACAGGGTTATTGGTAAACAGGACGCTCGACACGGGTTGTTTTGTTTCTCTGTTCATCACTGTAATAGTACCTTCTATGTATAATGTGCTAGCTGAAGGCAACACGTACATATCTTGCTGATTGATGGGTATGCGAATTTCATCGTTCAAATTAAAACTTGTAACGTAAGGTTTGTACGAGTGGTATTCATAACTTTCGATTGAGTTATCATAGCTAAAGGAGTTTGCTAAGTCCAGAATGCTCATTTTAGTAAACCGATTGATCTGAGAAACAAAATATTTTCACTAGTGAGCCTGCTTTTCGGTCTTCTTTTCTTGATAGCACCAAGGGTACTGCCTGATTTATCACGGTTCACTGCTGTTTTATTGAAATCAATCATTTTTTCCTCAGGTGTAAATATATTTGAATCTCTTCTCCGCGTAAATTTATCAATTGGTTGTTGGTATCTAGTAGTCTTATTTTAAGAGAACTTAAAGTATTTTGAGTGACGGGAAAATAAATAACGTTTTTAGGCGTCTCTATTATTCTATATCCTGGAGGCACATTAGGTACAAATTCATGAACTATATGGCTCGGTTTTCCGTTGATAAATGATCCACTAATGATATCACATTCGATTCGAACTATAGTCGTCGATAGAATGGACACTGGAAATGGAGATTCCATTAATATATTCGCAGGAACAGTTTCATTACCGAAACCTAGTAGTTTACCTATGGAGTTATCGCCACCAAAATGTATGCTCTTAGAGCAAATAATAGATGTTTTTAGAGTATTATTATTACACAAAAGTTTAAAAGAACAGCCTTGAACATGTGTTTTTAAATAATCGTTTAAATCCTGGAGTTCATAAGAGCCTTCTGGTATCTCCAATACTTCACCCTCACCGTAGTAAAATTTGCAATTTCGACTATCTATGTTAGGTATTGAATTAAACGTAGATAAATACAGTAGACCACATTCGTATTCACCGTCCAATTGAAGTTCAGGCGAATAATTTGTTGTAAGACTAGAGGAGGTTCCCGTTATGGATAAAGTGAAAGACATCGTGTAAATGACATTTTTTTTATTAGTGTTAACAATTTAAACGCCTCTGCCAAAATTGTTTTAAATATTTTAAGCATAAATGACCACAATTTACAGTATTAAATTGTTGGAACTGCCTATAATTATATGAAATATCAAATCTTTTCAAATATATTATCAACTCTAATGGCGGTTTAATATCGCCGAAGCTATTATAATATTCACAATATTTTTTATCCTTTGCATAGGCTACCCAGTGAGTTCCTTGGTTTTTTGATTCGTCTAAGTTAATTATCGCGCATTCTCTACGCTTAGGAAGTTTGGGTAAGCGGTCTCTCATAAATACTCCTCTAAAATAAGGTATACCCGTTGAATTGTTGATAATATCGACATTTGTGAGAGCTCGACTGGGTAACCTACCATTTAGTTTTTTGAGGTTTTTAAGCATAGTCCTTTGCCATTTCTGTACGGTTTTATATGTAATCCTTTGCCCAACGCTATGGATTCCATCATTTTGTTGTGACGTTCAGATTCCGCTAGTTTATTTCTTGCCGCTTTATAGTCTCCTACAGCTTTAGCTATTCCTGCCGCGCCGCCTGCCAGAGAACCCAGAGCCGATAATCCCGCGAATATAGGAATCAACGGTAATATGCCTCCAGTTTTTGGAATAGGTATTATACGAGGTATCCGCATACGACTTGTGTTAGGAAATATTTTCTTCGCAGCTGTATAAGCACTGCTTATGATATTTCCATTCTTTTTTTCTTTAATTCGCTACGTATTTTTGTAACTAAGTGCTTAAATGACTTAACACCTGCCCCTGTCTTAATTTTTGATTTCATAACTTTACTAACCAGCCATGACGCCAGTTTTTCTCCTTTCCCAGCGTTTTTTGCATTCATACGTCGCTTAGCCATTTTATAAAGTTCTAAATCAGCCTTATGTCGATCCTCTATACGTGAATATTTGTCGTAAGCAATATCGTGCTGCATACAAGCTGAATCTAACCCGTTGATACCTTTATCACCCCGTCTTAAGCGTTCTTGTAATTTAGTTCCAGGGCCGCAATAATTGTACCCAGGTATGTGTAGTTCAAATGGAAGATTATTAATGGCACTATTTAAAAGTCCTCTTCCTTTCATAGTCAGTTAACTAGTGATAAAGTAACATTCACATCAGTATTATAAATAGATTTACCTCTATACAACAGCACTGCGCTCAATCCAACTATTTTCGCTTGTACTAAGACCCAACCACTTAACGTATAGCTTGTTGCCTTTTCTTTTCATTATTTTCTCTATAAGATAAACATTAGGATACTTTGTTTTTTGCAGCTCTTGTTCATAAAAGGTGCCTAATATTGAATTTTTTCGTTGATCTTCTAAGTAATATGTAACGGGTATAGTATTCTTAACTTGTTTTATTGTAAATAATTCTGTAGACCAATTAGGCGTATAACCTTTATGAAAAGCGCCTTTGTACTTGCTTATACGTACGCAATCCCCTACACTGAATTTGTTGGCCCTTGTTTGTAGGTATGAGCGAGGTTTGTTTAGTATAGATTTTATTTCAGACTCTTTATGGAAATCAACATCTATCGGTCTACACCTTATTGTGCGATGAAATGTATGATTATATGAATTCACAATATCATGTAAAGGTTTTCCAAACCATTTGTAATTGCCAACAAAACTAAAATATTTATACAGTTTGCCTTTTAAAGTTTTTATAACCCTTTCTACAATTGATGCTTTTTTAACTGAATAGGTTGAATAATGGTTTATCTGCAAGGATTCCAAATAATTTTTAAATTCAGTATTGTAAAATTCTTTCCCCAAATCTGTCTGTAGATGTTTAGGTTTGCGTTTTGCAGTGTCAATTAGTTGCCTAAAAGCGTCTTTGGTCTCAAATTTGGTCTTAGATTTCATCGGAATTCCCCATATGTATTTTGAAAATGTATCAATGACAACCAAAACGTACTTATAACCCTTATTAATATTATGAAATTTTTGTAAATCCAGTAAATCTGCTTGCCACAAATCATCTATGCCCTTTAGTACAACTGAACGCCGCGCAAAATTTTTGCGAGCAGACCTATGAATTTCATTTACTATTTGGTTCTTTTCCATTACTGAGTCTGCTCAAAATACCCTCAGTTTCCTTTTTTGTATAAAAGTTCAAGTTCAACTGACGCTGCAAGCTATGAATTTGTGAATTTATAGTTTCAAGCAAAGAATCCAATTCACTTTTTTTGTAAGTGCCACTAAAGAGTTGATCAACATATTGTTTGTTTACACCATCAGTAGACAGCACAGGTGTATTAACACCTTTCAGTCGAGACGATTGTAAATCAAAATCGCCATTATCAGCGCGAATTAGTGCCCTTTCGCCAAATTCCGAAAATTCGAATACTCGTAAGCGTTTATGTACATGGTGTCCAAATTTATCAATGTTCATTTTGCTATGTATCATGCTTTATTAAAAGATTAAGATTGACTGCGGATCTAAAGTATCGTTAGGTCATTATATATCTTTCAATATATCTGATTCTTTCAATTCTTCAATTATAGATATTATTTCGTTATCTAACCCTGTATTACCAGCATCCCGGGATGCAATAAGTAGCTTTAATCTTTCAACTAACTCATTTGGATCATCCCAATAAACGTATGAAATATTATTGGTTACCTTTTTCATAGTTGGGAGCCCTTGTCCCTGGACATTACTCCCATTACTTTTTAAACGTTCTTTAGTATATTTAAACATAGGCCTTATGATTTGTAAATATTTTCTACCTTTGTTGCTTTTTATAGGTTTATTTGGATTAAAGTCACGCCTGTGTGCATTCGTTTATAATAGCAGTAACTTATAATTAAGTTTATCTTCTTCAGTTATAACTTCAAGTTCAGGCACTTTTGTAAATAATAATTCCTTCAAACCCGGGGTTAAATTGTAAGTTTTTCCGCTAATTACTATACTGTTATTATCAAGCGCTACCACATGCGATCCGAGCATAATTTTACCACGTTCTTTGTGTACGCCAAAAGGGATATTCTCCAAATTATACGAAATGTTACCATCACTATTATCATCTCCGGGAGAATCTATCGAATCAGAAGTCTTAAAAGAGAACTCATCAGCTGATTCCTCGCTATTAATACTGTCATCTAAAGAGGCGTTGCTTCCATCATAAACGTCTCTACTTTTAGAGATCGTAGAATTCACACCAACGGTGTGAGTAGTACTTTCCTTATCACTGGCCTCAGGGCTGAATTTCAATCGCTTAATTGAGTTTTTCCAGTCTGTATCATCAGTCTTAAATTCGTCGCTAAGGTAATTATTTTCATTATTAAAGTTACTTTTTTTATTACTTTTAACCATCTCATTGAGAGGTTCTGTTATTGGTTTTAAAACTGACTCTAATGTCATTTCATTGGCCGTTTTGATGTTACGAATTAACTTAACTTTTCTCTTTACAGCCTCAGCTGACTGAAGCAGCTTCTCTTTTAAATTCTTCTCTTCGTTCATTACGATGCAACCTCGTTGGAATTATATGAAGAAATGGCGGTGTAATGTAATTGCGGCATTCTAAATACATTCATCTAAAATAATAAATGTATCAAAACCCGATCTATAGCATCCTGAATTCTTCGCACAATCCTTATTTATTACTAAGTAGTTGTGCGGTTGGTTCCATACAGTGGCACACATATCTCTAAACTGGTTCCATCGCATATCAGTTCCAACGTGTTCATCATAAATATGTCGTAAATTAATTTCGTCTTGTTTAAACAAAATAATCAGATTTGCATTATCTCTTATTAACTGTTTAGGTATTTTGCTGTAGGTTTGATTCAAGTAAAAACTATTAATGTTTTTGTGTCGTCCCATCGCAAAGTAATCCCTTATATTATTTTGATTTTCACATGCAACGTCATCAAATATGAATACAGAGTCATTAGCTGCATCCTGAGGACTCACGACTTCATCATTTTCGCGATATTTGAAATAATTTACTGAGGGAACCAATGACAACACTTTTTCTAGATAGTTGTATAAAGGTTGATAAAGAGTTTTTGAATACACATACACATTTTGAAAACGAATTCCTTGTTCATGTAAAAGAAGACCTATCATTAGATTGGTCTTTCCACAATTAGATGGTCCACAAATGACGCAACGGATTGAATTCGGTAAAAGTTTTCCATGATAAGAATTCTGTTTTGAACAGTTTGAAGCTAGTATGTCAAACCGAAGGGTTTGAGGTTGCTTAACAAACTTCATAGTAAATACTCGTTAGTTAGCAACGTCTTGTTATAATGAAATGTTAATCCATAATGATGACTTACATTGTCAACTCGATTAATATGCCTGCTTTGGCCGCGAAACGCTCGAACGGTATGAAGTGATTTTAAACACAACTATTATCGCGAAAGGATATCGATGTGGTTTAAACTTCCTAACGATGATGATACAATTCTTGCCCAGATATTTGAGGGTTAGGATGTATTTGGGAGTTTAGACCACTGGAATGAGTTTGAGCGAGAATCGCTCGAACGAAATGAAAGTGGTTTAAACTTCCCAAATATATACTACTTTTTACAACGTGCGTTGTTCTTCTTTTCATTCCTCACCACGCCTTGGGAATTGTACATATCCAAAGGGACAAAACTCGAGTTATCTTTGATGCCTTAAAGTGCTAAATCAAAAAGTTATATTATTCTTCTGCTAAGACAATGGTCGAGCTTCCTCGAGCAACTATAGTAGAGCTTATGTTGCTATCAGACTCTGCTTTTTTTACCTCAGTTCATAAGCTAGATGAGCGGTGATTCTGGCGCCCGAGGCGCCGACCGGGTGGCCAAGAGCTACTGCGCCCCCGTTCACGTTCAGTTTGCTCTGGTCTATGCCCAGCTCCTTGACGCAAGCGAGGGTCTGTGCAGCGAACGCCTCGTTGATCTGTTGATACGATTACAATTATTTTCTAGTTCCTACTCTAAAGACATAAGATTCAGTAGTGAGATCCGGCGGAGTAGCCATACAAGGCGAAATATTTCTGATTTCCTAAAATTATGCGGGCCTTACTCAAGAGGTTCGAAAGACTACCTTGTTGGGCCGGTTGCGCTGTCACTATTCTTCCCTCTGTACGAATAAAAGGCATCAGCTGAGGAAACGTACATACATACATACATACAATCACGCCTGTTTCCCAGAGGGGTAGGCAGAGATCACGGATTTCCATTTACTACGATCCTGAGGAAACGTATCCTTGCTTAAGTCTATTACTCTTAAAATAAGAATAGCTTTTAAATTTGGAATGGTCGAAAATACTTATACGATAAGATTATGTGACTTCCACTGGCATCAGAGATGTACAAAATGGTTTTAAAAAAGCATTTAAATACAAAATGCAAAATACTTTTCAGATTTACTATTTCAAATGCAAAATACCAAATAGTTTTGAGTTTTGTATTTCAAGTGCTAAATGCAAAATAGGTATTTTCAAAATACTTTTTGAAAATAAAATACCTTTTGACCAAATCTCAGATATTTTTATTTATTTTCTGTATTAATAATCATGAGAAATAGAGTCACAATGCCGAACAAAAACGTCTAATAACATGGCACCTAATGAAAGTAATGAATGACATTTTGGTCATATTTATCAGTAGGCAATCAATAAATTATGTTATGTTATTTTATTTATTTAAATATTTAGGAAGGACATTGACAGCAGATTCTGAAGATTCAATTGAGATTAAAACTAGAATAGCTATGGCTAAAAAAGCTTATAATAATAAAAAACATCTTTTCACTGCCAAGATATCGCGTAAAATTAGAAAACGGCTCATCAAAACTTATATCTGGAGCATAGCTTTATACGGCTGCGAAACGTGGATTCTGACCAAAAAAGAGAATAAACGGCTAGCCGCATTCGAAATGTGGTGCTGGAGAAGAATGGAGAAAATCAGTTGGACAGAACGAAGAACTAATGAAGAGGTTCTGGAAATTGTGGGAGAAAAAAGAAGACTAATTAAAGAAATAGAAAACAGAAGAGGCAAAATGATTGGTCACTTGATACGACATGATACCTTCTTTAAAAATATCCTAGAAGGAAAGGTGAAAGGAAGAAGAGGGCGCGGAAGACCCAGGAGGAATTTTGTTGACCAGCTCAAGGAGAAGGCCGGTGTCATGTCGTATCAAGAACTATAGAGGAAAGCGGAGAATAGGGAAATATGGCGCATACTCCACCGACAAGAGCTACATTAGCTCTTAAATAAGAAGAAGAAGAGAAGAACAGAATTTATTGATCGCCTACTATTTTTAGGTATTATTATACCTATTATACCTACTCACTTAAATAATGTAAAAAAACTAGACTAACGAAAAGAGAGCCATGTCTCCATTTTGTTGATTGTGCATCTAGTTCTTATATTTCATACCTATATCACCTAAATGCTCTTTATTTATTATTTTCATTCTATAGCTTAGGATTTTTACAATAGGAATAATAACTCAACACTTAAAAGTAGGTAGGTAATTAAATCAAAATCAGTCATTAGCACTCAGCACCAGCAGTCCAGCAAACAATAAATCCGTTAAATCGTCGGCGTCAGTGGCGTCGGGCGTCGCTTTCCATAGATAATATTCGTTTTCGTTTGACATTGACAGTGTCAAATTGACACTAGTCAGTCAGGCGCGCATGGCTAGCACTAGCAGGCGCCTCTATCGGTCAAATTCGGCAATACAAGCGTCATTTGTTCACATTTTGTTTGACTGGTAATGTTGGCTAAATTTAATTTAATCATAAAGTATTTTGCATTTTGAAATGCATATTAAAAATGCATAAAAATACATCTCAAAAAGTATTTCAAGTAAAATACAAAATGTTTTTTACTAAAAGGTATTTAAATGCAAAATACAAAATAGGTATTTTGCATTTTGTATTTGCATTTTAAATAGAATTATTTCAAATAAATCGCATCTCTGACTGGCATATTGTACTGCAGTGCAGATCTGGTAACAATTTTATCGAGATAAGATCTCACTTATGTAATAATAGAGATATTTGCTAGCTCGCTATATGGAAGCGAAGCGTGGCCTGTGCTTGAGCGGCACAAGCAGGAGCTGCGCGTCACGGAGATGAACATGCTCCGTTGGATGTGTGGAGTTTCGCGGAGAGACCGCGTGAGAAACTCCCGCATTCGCGGCAGTCTTCATGTCCGTGACATAGCAGACAAGCTCCAAGAAAGCCGCCTACGATGGTACGGCCATGTCTTACGTAAACCGGCAAGTTACATAGGGAACAAATGTCTTCCTATACCACCTCCGCCTGGCCCCGGACGAAGGGGAGCACCCAAGAAATGTTGGCTTGATGTCGTTGGGGTTGATATGCGTGCTAATGGTCTCACTAAAAGGGATGCAGAAGACCGTGCGAAGTGGAGGAGAAAAAGCCGGAAAGCGAACCCCGGGCTCCGAAGCGCCCGAGCTGAGGATGCAACCGGGAAACCGTTAAGATGAGAGAGAGAGAGATATTTGCTCCAACTGAAACTTTCTATATAAATAATACCTATACCTACAATTTGATAAATGTCTAATTCGTTCTAACACTATCTAAGAGGTCTAAAATTGCATGGCGGCAGAAGCAAGACCTAAATCTCGTTCTTAGTCTTTCTTAAGCCACTCAGACTACTTGATGTCTATCTTTTACGCTTCAAGGCTGCCAGAAAAGAAAAGGTTATTTGTATTTAACTGTATTACCGTAATGTGATCAATATCCTTATAGAAAAACTTGTTAACATCCAACAGGCTTTGGATAGCGGGCACTGGAAAAAGCTAGCAGCTTCAAGCTGATCTTAACAATCCAGGAAAGAAAATGTATCTTACCTCAATGAGGTCAATATCCTTCAAGCTAAGCTTATTGACAGCCAGCAGGCTCTGGATAGCCGGCACGGGCCCAATGCCCATGACGCTAGGGTCCACGCCAACGAAGGACCAGCCGAGGAGACGGGCTATAGGCTTCAAGCTGTGCTTGGACACAGCTTCCTCGTTGGCTAAGATAATGGCACCGGCTCCATCGTTCACACCCTGTGGAAGTAAGTGAGAGGTTTCAAGGTTAACTTGTGCACATATGCGGTTTAGAAATTGCCATTTAAACTAAGTAAATTACTAATAATCTGGTTTCAGTCAGGAGAAATCTTAATTACCTCATATGGAAGCATCATCTGACCAAGGAGTTGCCAGCATTGACCACCGTTGTGAGCACAGCCACAGACAGCTTAGCTACTTTTAATGTGGTCTGCGATCGAAGACGCTCATCAACCTCAACAGCCACGAGCAACCAGCCGTGACAGTAGTGACGGCAGTCCTGCCAGCTGTCCATCTTAAATCTCCAGAAGAAAATGCTAGTCTACATGGCAACATTATCTTACCGAGAAGTTCCCAGCAGTGACCACTACCCCCTTGCGGAAGAGGACAGGCAACCTCGCCAGGTTTTCAGCCGTGGTCTGGGGCCGTGGGTGTTCATCGACAGACATAACTACATCCTGCTTAACCTTCACAGTCACAGGGAACAGAGAATGCTAGTCTACTGACATGACAACATCTCTTACCGAGGAGTTCCCAGCAGTGACCACTCCCCCCTTGCGGAAGAGGACAGGCAACCTCGCCAGATCTTCAGCCGTGGTCTGGGGCCGTGGGTGCTCATCGACATTCACCGTTACAGGGGAAAAGAATGCTAGTCTACTGACATGACAAAATCATCTTACCGAGGAGTACCCAGCAGTGACCATTCCCCCTTGCGGAAGAGGCCTGGTAACCTCGCCAGGTCTTCAGCCGTGGTTTGCGGCCGAGGATTGTCATATACTATTGCAAGACTTCGTCATACTCCGTTTCTTACCGAGGAGTTCCCAGCAGTGACCACTCCCCCCTTGCGGAAGAGGACAGGCAACCTCGCCAGGTCTTCAGCCGTGGTCTGGGGCCGAGGGTGCTCATCAACAGACACGACCACATCTTGCTTCTTGACCTTCACCGTCACAGGGGACATTTCTTCGTTGAACAGTCCGTTGTCGAAAGCTGTGAATAGAAAAAGCCACCTTAAATTTTGTTGCGCTTGTCAATTCATTAGCCGGGTCATCACAGAACAAGGCAATGTGCTCGCGCGACAAATGTGCAATGTAGACGTGCCTCAGCCGAGGCATGTCTACACTGGATGGTTGCCGCGCGAGCACTTTGCCTCACGTCACGACGTACCTTGCTCTGTGTGGACCCGGCTATTGATAAATCAAGCTAACAAAACATACAAAAACAACAACAAAACCTGAATCAAATAGTAGTAGTAGTAGTAGTAAACACTTTATTGTACAGAACAAATTACATGTACAGAGAATAATTATAACGGTTATCTATTGGGTTGGTAAGAAAGTAATGAGCGATCGATTGAATTCCACATAAAATTTTTGAGAGAGTTCTAGAATCTTCTATGGTCGAAAATATATAAAGGGCGAGTCGCACAGTTTCTCGTCAGTCATTCACTAGCTGTCGCCGAGCTAATATAAGGAAGAAAATGGACGAATTAAAAGTGCATGTAAGGCATTGCTTACTATATGAATTTCAGTCTGGCCATTCAGCCGCCGAAGCAGTGCGTAATATATGTCAGCGTGTTGCTCCTGAAGTTATTGTGTCTGAGGCCACGGCGAAACGATGTTTCCAGCGGTTTCGTAGTGGCGACTTTTCATTATCAGATCAACCTAAGTCTGGTCGACCGGTGAAGATTGATGTAGCCAAATTAAAAACCTTAATTGAAGGAGATCCGAGGCTAACGAGTCGTACTCTTGCTACCGAGTTAGGCTGCTCTCATGTCACCATAGAAACACATTTACACGAGTTGGGAAAAAACTACATATACAGTGTTTGGATACCGCACGAACTTGATAGAGATCAACTAAACCGCCGTGCTGATATCTGCATACAACTTCTGTCTTTTCGCCGCACATTCAACTGGTTGGACCATCTTATCACTGGAGATGGAAAATGGGTCTTATATATAAATCACACACGCAAACGTCAGTGGCTAGCTCCAAATGAAAAAGGAATAGAGGCACCAAAAACAGAGCCTCACCCGAAAAAAGTTATGCTGTCCGTTTGGTGGGATATTCATGGTATTATTTACTGGGAACTCCTACCAAGTGGAATGACTGTTACCGCATCAGTATACTGTAATCAGCTTGAAAATTTAAACCAAAAAATCTGTCAGAATCGTTAACAGCATGCTAAAGTCTTTTCTTACACGACAATGCTCGCCCACACATTGCAAAAGTGACTCGGCTAAAGCTATTGGAGCTAGGTTGGAAAGTGATACCTCATCCACCGTACTCTCCAGACTTGGCACCTACGGATTACGCATTGTTCAGATCGCTAAGCAATGCCTTGAATGAAAAAAAGTTCAATGATCAAGCCCATCTATGACAGTACATAGCTGAGTTTTTTTAATCTAAACCTAAGAACTTCTTCGCCGATGCTATTCATTCTTTACCAGAACGATGGAGACAAGTAGTAGATAACGAAGGCCGTTATATTTTTGATAAATGATTAAAATAATAAATTAAATAAAAATTACAATATTGGTTATGATTCGCTCATTACTTTCTTACCAACCCAATACAAAGGCGAGCTTATCCCTTTAAGGGATCTCTTCCAGCTAACCTAGTTCGTATTAATTCTGTTAGAATAATGGAGCAAATAAGATGTGGATCTCAAAGCCCAATCCCATTTCTTTTCTGAATCTATTCTATGGATTTAGATAGCGCCATGTGCAAAGAAGTCAACCGGAAAAAAGATTCTTGCTGTCCTTGTATTTTATCTCTCTTCTAGCCTTTTTTATGCTTTGGAAAAGCCAGTATTCTACTACAAAAACATAAGAAATAGATCCTCACCAGCCTTCCACCTCTGTTGCGACTGCAGCGCGAAGGCATCAACCTCACTTCGCTGCAACTTATACCGCTCAGCTAGATTCTCAGCGGTCTCCGGCATGGTGAAGTTACACTGCGTATCCAAAGAGCCCCTCTGGAGTGAGTCCTCGAAGTCTATGCTCTGTCCTAAGGCGGTGCCGAAGCGGACGTTACGAACTACGAAGGGGACGGATGACATGATCTCAGTTCCACCGGCGAGGGAAACTTGCGCGGCGCTTGTTAGGATGTCCTGAAATTAAAATGTGAAGTTAATAACAAAAACTAAACGTTGGGTGTAGTCGATTGCAACATGTGATGTCTATGTTGAAAGTGTTGATCAGTTCCAGAGTAATCCAGAGTTCATAGCAATTTCCTTCTTGCCCGACAGTCGTTACACTGCAGGTAGTATTTATAGGCCTGTTGAGCGCGTCTCTTTCATCCACCGAAACCGTTTAAAAGCATCCATCCATTCAAGCTTTATGTCCCGTTTTTAGTTTTCTGATCTTCCCATAAAATGTGCTATTGCTGTTTTTACATACGACGAAGGTGGGACGATGGAGTCAGAGAACAATACAATTTCTTGATTATTTTGATGTCAGAAAGGATAGAGAGAGATATAGATCTTATCATAACTGTGGATTTACCTGAGCACTGTTGACAATAGCCTGGAAGCCAGAGCCACAAAGCCTGTTGATGCCGAGCGCGGGCTTCTCTTGAGGGACTCCGGACTTTAGAGCAGCGTGACGAGGAGCCAAACCTCCGTCTGATGAACCACTTAGCTGAAACAATATTTCATATATAAGGTACTAAGTTAGCTACAGGGCGGTTAATTCTACAAATAGTTTTTTTTAATATTTTATACATAATTAACTCATCATCATCATTATCTCAGCCCTTTATCGCCCACTACTGAGCATAGGCCTCAACTTCTAGTGCGGCACTTGTCCCGGTTCAGGCCCCGTAGCCGAATGGCATTTCTACGACGCGAAACGAAACGCCCCGAAAGGTAGTCTAGCTCTGTCGCGCCAATACGCAAGAGCGATAGAGATAGATATCTACGAGGCGTTTGTGCATTCGGCTACGCACGCTGAGCTACTCTCATCCAGTTGTGACCCGCAATTTTCCGGATTAACTTGAGTAGTGTGTTTGTTCTTTGCCATTTTATGTTTGATGTCTGTAACATGTCCGTACATGTTATGTAATCGTCATGAATAAATGTCTTTTATCTTTATCTTCAGCAAAAGGGAATGTACAAGTTTCTAATGGGGTGGCAACGCGCATGTGACACTGTTTGAGTTGCCGGTGACGGCTTTACATCAGGCGGGCCGTATGCTTGTTTGCCACCGACGTAGTATTAAAAAAAAAAACTTTATCTTTTGTCTAATTTATGTGTCCACGTGTATATTTTATGGCACGCGTGTTCAGTGGATACATGTGACATTGTAGTTAATAATGTGAAACATGGCAAGAGTGATGGCCCACCTGTACCTTACGAGATGTCAAATATTGTTATTTGGTGCGTGGTGTGGTGGCATGTGGCAACAGCTGTTTTCTTAGCATTATTCCAGACCAGGACTACTTACCACATTAACTTGCCCGATGTTGACCGTGTCGACTAAGGCTGGAGCGACGCCGCTAGCTTTGAAAGCGTCTTTGGCGGCAGTCGCCAGCAGATCTGATGGCTGGACATCGCGCAGTTTGCCGCCAAAGCGGCCGAAGGGCGTGCGCTTCGCACCTACGATGTAGATTCCTGGAAAGTGGAAATATATTCGAAACTTTAAAAGAAGTCAATAGGTCAAACAAACATACGTTAGGATAACATGCGCGGATCCAGGGGGGGGGGTCATGGGGGTCATGACCACCCCCTGGAGCCTAAGTTGGCCATACAAATCTATTTCTGCGTTCGTTTCTACGTGGTCTGCCACGTGACCAGGGGGGAACCGGGCCTTTACCACGTGACCCCCCCCCCTTGGGCACGAAACTGGATCCGCGCTTGTAGGATAAGCTACGATACGAAGGTAATACGCTAAGATAGGTGTAAGTAATTGTTTTTTCTGCGTATCAGTATCACTATAAACCTTTGTTGCGTTATTAGGTAAGTACCTACCTGATTCTTATTCTCGCAGTGTCATGCACCCATATTATTTACAGGTAAATTATGAAAAAAAAGTTTGAGAAAAATCTTTCCAGTGAATTTGACAGCTAAACAACATACACGGTGCCGTATGTTTGTAAAGTCTCGTATTATACAGCGCCATCTACATTCACGTAGAAAAAAAATCTCATACTTACCTCACTCATACCCGTGAAAAAATGTAATGTAATAATACTTTATAATGATAAAGTGAATAAATAAGATTATGGATATAATTTTTACTTCAAATGCTATTAAGTAATAAAATTGATATCAGAACGGACATTGACCGCGATTGTAAATACAACGTACGTTTCAAAAGGTCAGGTGGCAACGCCGGCATCGTAATAGTACCTAAAGATTATCACAATCCTTTTACAACACGGTCTAAATTACAATGTACAACTATTTTCAGACTTGAAAATATTCTGTTTTCATATTTATAAGCTTTATTGTGGACTTTAGCATTGAAAGTTTCAGCGCTTGTATTCTACGAGAATAAGTTAGGTATAATCATAAAAACAATAATGACAACTGGAATCTAGAAAAGTATACTCTTTTAGCACTAAATCGTGACAGACAGAAACACAAAGTACCTACTTACAATCTCAAAATAGATAAAAATGATGTTAAACGAAGCTGTTTCTTTCACATTTATTTAATAGTATTGTTTACGTACCTCTGTTGATTGCTACGGCCATTTTACACAGCACACGTCTGTCTTCAAACCGGTCTGGACGGACTGTGATAAATATTTTAGGTACCTACTATATGGCGCTGGTACTTATTATCATTCGGTCGCAGTACTCGCAGTCAGTCATTGCAGAAACTTTATTTTCCTCTCACTAGCTCGGAAACACGTGTTTTGTCCTTTAATACCAGCGGGTAAAAACGCATTTTATCCACTAGTGGGTAAAGTAATTTGACCTTGAATAAAGACAAATTAACTGCTTTCCAATTGATAAAAGTAGGTGAATCTAGTAATAAAGATGATTTACCACCTGTGGAACTACTGGAAGCAGTGATAAACGCATTTTTTGCGTTGTAGTTTCCTCGCTATAGTGAGGGGAAAAGTTTTGTGTTACACTCGGGTGCAAATGTATTTTACTTCTCGTGTGTTAAAAAACTCGCAAGTTCAGGATTCTATTCTCGAACCACTCGCTTCGCTCGTGGTTCAACTATAGAATCCTTTCACTTGCTCGTTTTTCAATTCCACACTCGGCGTTAAAATACAACTTTGCCCCCTTGTATAACAAATAACTATTTCACGTACCTATTTCACGTACGTCCACATACCTATTTGTAATCACTTTATTGTACATCGAAATAGTACGTTACGATACAAGTGCGTAAAAAAGGAAGTTCGAAACGAGTGGCGATAAATTAAAACACGACCGAAGGGAGTGTTTTAAATCGACACGAGTTACGAATTTCCTTTTCGCACGTGTATCGTACGACGTTTTTCAGTACAGATGAGCCTCCGAAGTTTCGACCTGACATATAATGAACCACTTCTCGCACTAGTGCGTAAAAAAAACACCATCTGTACTGAAAAGGATAATACTTAATATATTTAAAGAGAGGACATTTCTTACCCGCTAGGAGGGAACTAGAACAACGGTCAAAGCTATACTTTTCTGTTCTGTTCTAGAAGACATTTTTTTCCTTTTTTGTTTAGTAGGTACTTAACAAATATTTCCAAAAATATTTGCAGATTTGATTGCCAATTAGGTATACGAGGGGTGATCCAAAAGTAATGATAATCAGTATGAAAGACACATAAAATGTTTAATAAAATAATTTATTTTTCTACGTAATCTCCTTCCAAGTCTACACACTTGGACCATCGTTTCTCCAGACTACGAATTCCTTTAAAAAAAAAATCTTTTTCTTGACCCTCCAAAAATGCCTCCACAGCGGCCATTACCTCGCCATCATTCAAAAATTTGTTGCCTCTAAGATCTTCCTTCAGCCGTGGAAAGAGATAAAAGTCGCTGGGGGCTAGGTCTGGCGAATATGGGGGTGTTCCAGCAATTCGAACCCTGAATCACGGATGGCAGCCATCGCAACACCGGCCTTGTGGGGCGGTGCGTTGTCCTGGTGAAACAGGATGCCAGCTCGAAGTTTACCCCGCCGCTTTTCTTTGATTGCCTCTCTCAATCTGCGTATTTGGTCAGCGTAGTAGGAGCCCGTAATAGTGGTTCCCTTTTCCAGGTATTCGATCATTATGACTCCCTCAGCATCCCAAAACACTGAAGCCATGACCTTACCAGCGGAGCTTGCTACCTTGAATTTCTTCGGTGTAGGGGACGACGCTCGCTTCCAGGTCATGGATTGCTGTTTGGTCTCAGGATCGAAATGATGGATCCAAGACTCGTCCATGGTTACAAACCGACGCAAAAATGTTTCGGGATCAGTTTGAAATTTTTCAAGATTAGACTTCGAAATCTCACAACGTATTTTCTTTTGTTCGGCCGTTAACATTCTAGGCACCCAACGAGCGGAGACTTTTTTCATATGTAATTCATCAGTTAAGATTCTTTGAATGCTGCCATACGAGATGCCTGTGAGCTCAACTAGATGCCTGATAGTCATCCTTCTATCTGTTAAAACGAGATCATTAATTTTTTTTACGTTTTCTCCAGTAAGGGCGACAGATGGACGGCCTTCGCGGTGTTCATCTTGAGTGGATGTTCTTCCCAAGTTAACCCTTAATTTGGCAGACATAGAGACATTAAAAATGTCGTATTTTTTTGTTGAATACTATTTTTGTGGGTCATAAGATGCCCCGAAAAAATAATGAAAAAAATCTTAATCTTTCAGTTTTTCAGGAAAATTATGTTCGGTGTGGCGAACACTGCCAGCTAATCAAGAATAAAAAGTGCCAAATAATTTGCTATATAATTTGTAAGAAACATACAAATTTATTCGTAGAAAATAAACATAAATGTATTGTTTACACTTTGTGTGCCCTTTGATTACCTTGTGACCCCGAAACTAGACCTCCTTTGTAATGTTGACACCGAATATCCTGGTACTCTTGGAGACGGTAAGGGGAATGTCCTGGAATCTAGTCGCTATGTTATTTCAAATGGGGTTTTAAATGCGGAAAATGTGCAAAACTTCTTACTGGGGTTCAACTCGACGAGATTATGTTTACTCCACTCGGATACCTGCTTAAGAGAAGCATCCATTTGAGACACAAGTTGCATTCTGCATTCCAAAACCTGCTCACGATAGGCATTTGCACGACCTGTGTGCTGGCTATCACCTGTGCTGTCATCCGCATAGCAATAGATATTGCTAGTTACTATCATATCATTGATATGAAGGATGAACAGGGTCGGTGATAGGATAGATCTTTGGGGTACACCTCTGTTAATGGGCTGGATTTCTAAGCATTGATCGTCGATGAAAACAGAAATGCTTCGCCCAGGTAGAAAGCTGGCGACCCACATGCAAAGCCCTTCTAGGACGTACGAGGGGAGCGTGGGAAATACGTCTTATGCTAAACTCTATCAAAAACCTTAGGCAGCGATATCTAGGCTAACTGCCAGAGCCTCTCCCTTGTTCTCAATGGCGGTGGCCCAACTATGACTCAAGTATACCAGAAGATCCCCAGCGCCACGACCATGGCGTAAGCCGTATTGCCGGTCACTATAAGCTGGTGCTCTTCAGGTACGCTAAGAGCTGGTTATTAACCACTTACTTTATCACCTTGGAGAGAAGAGAGGTTCTCTCATTTGGCCTCAATGGGCCGATAGTGTGCAGGGCTTGTGCGATTACCCTTCTTTGCGGTTGGATGGACTCAAGCAGTCTTTCAGGATGACGGGCATTTAATACCTGAGCAGTATGAATGCGAAAAAAGGCGCGTTGAAACCGGGGTTAGTTCCGGAGCGCACGTTTTCAGCACAATAGCTGGTATACCATCAGGCTCATTGGACTTATTGACACCGAGGGCAAAAAGTGCACGCCTAACTACACTTTTGAAGCGAACCTCGGGCATGGATGCCTCACAGCGCGGGTTCTGGTGTACGGAGGCCAAAGTATTTTTGAGGAAGTGGGAAGACATGAAGAAGAGGGGTCTGAATCCTCGCTGTAGGACCTTCCTGATGCAAAGGTGATCCATCGCGGTTCAACACGGTAACGCGGCAAGAGCACGGATAGGTACTTTTGCATCGGGATGTTCGTAATTAGGTTAGAGTTGGCTATTAATTTTATGTATGTAGATGTAAGATTAATGTAATTTACTTTTGTGCTCATTTGCGAATAAAATATTTTGATATAAAGTCCACCGATTAGTTGGCAATGTTCGTCATACCGAACATGCAAGCCTGGAACTCATACACTGCGTAGCTGGCGGTGTTCGCCACACCGAACATGCAACAAACCTACTATTTCACTGTGATGATGGCAGTGTTCGGTACCGCGAACATGACTTTTGAATTATTACTGTCACAAAATTAAGACTTACACTAAACTAGAAACTCTTTAGTACGATTCATTAAGCTTCCTACCGTTATTTGAAGCCTATTTTATTATATTTGAGAGAGCAATCCTGTTAACAGATGACGTAGCGGTTCACATATTAGCTGACAGTAGTCGCCATTATCCCCACCACCAGTTTTACCCTTCCAGTTTTATCCCCTTGTAACTAAACCTCCGCTCACCTTACTTTTTTACTTACTTACTTGACTAAACATACTTATAACTAACCCCCCTTTAAATATACCCCGTAAATTTGGCCTTGTGATCGTCTAGCGTGAATAAGTAGAACCCTTCGACGTGATCCGCAATAACCTAGATCCTTTAATGAGTATCAGCTGTATTTTTGACTAATTTTTAAAATTTTATTTATTTATATTTTAAAGAAGAATAAAGGTTATTGTAGCATAATAATATAGTGTTATAGAAGAGTATTTTATCAGATTTAGGCCTAGAAAGTTATATGTGAGAAAATTAATGACGTGATGAAGAAATTTTGGAATAAAAGTTAGTGAGTGAAACATACATGAAATAAATATTAAAAAATATTTTGGTAATCATCCGCTACGCCTTATTAGTGGTCCCGGCTTGGGCAAGGGCTTGCGATGCGGTATGGGACCCCTGACCCGACCAAACCACTTTATCGGGAACCTAAGCAAGTAAGCCTGAAGGGCTATCTATCTACGAACTAACACCCTGTTTTTTGTTTTTTTTTTCTTTTCCCTAGCTAAACCCCCCTTTTCCCCAATACTAAGAATAGACCATAACTTCTCGACCTTTCTAATGTATTAACGAAATGCCGAGTAGTCGCTAACCTTTATGAAAACAAGTAAGTCTACTAACTCCTCGAAGCTTTTGACTTTTCATCAGTGGACGGCGCTCGCATGCCACTGGACCCTATAACAAACTAATCCTTTTATTCCAAAGACAGTTTGTTTCCCTAGCCAATTTGATAGAATTTACCTTGAAAACCCAGTTAGCAACACTTAGCATCCCGTCGCTACACCAAAAGATCAGAAATTGCTACCACAATTATTAATCACACTCAGGTAAATTAAGTAATAAGAGATTTTATGAGTTCAAAGTTTTAGCAAGCAGTTTAAGATAGTATACACCACATTTAAAGTCCATTTAAACCACACAAATACACATTGACCAATTATATTTTAAGACCAATCGTAAAAGAACCCTACTTTCATAGAAATAGTGTGTGACGCTACCCTAATCCTATCGTTTTCCCTACTCTAGCATATCTGAAACACAGACCATCACTTACCATAGATCTAATGTTCAGAATATGCACAAGTGTATCCCTACCATAAGCTGTACAGTTCAGCCAGCGAAGCTGAGATAGGCAACCTATAGGCTTGTGTCGGTCAGATCCCCCCCTCTGCTTTTGCCCGCGGGCTAGGGTAGCAGAGAGTAGATCGCCCTATCCGTGTATATATCCAGTATTCTAAGACACACCAGTACCAGCCACACGGAAGACCCAGCTGCGATCAAACTTAACTTAGATATGGATCGATCACAACCGAAATCCCCAGCGACCAACGCCAGCATGAACCAGAGCACCGAGTAAATAAATATAAATATATATAGGACCCCAGCCTCAAATACTGCCGACTTCAGTGAGCAAGGATTACTCCTAATGTCTTTCGTCAATCGTGAAAGTCCTCACTTCCATCTAACAGTTGGACTCTTTGAGACCGGTGAGAAAATACGCTTTTGTAAGTAAATAAAAGCGCCCAAGCCCTCCACTTGGAACAAAAAGACCCCTAAACGCCTTATGTTTAACAGCCGCAAGGTATAAAGCGCTTAGCCGGACAACAGTCTGTCACAAACAATGATCTGGCTTATAACTTTCACTAAATAACCCCATGGAAAATTACTAAATTCAATTTTACTGACCAACTAAATAAACGAATGAAGTTTCCTTTACGTGCTATAATCTAAGCTTAGTTTTGCAAGAATTACTCCCTACAAAACCAAACACAGACTTATCTCCAAGCACCAGCCATACATCGACCCAGTCTTTGTATTGCTTGACGGCACTCATGAAACAAAGCACAGAAAACTTCACTATACACATCAATTTAAATGTAACACTACACTATAAATAGAACACTAAATTAACCCCACAACTGACAGTAAAGCAATTCCACCACAGGTCTAAATTCAACTGTACGACGATATTGTCCCCGCACAATCAAACAAAGACACAATTTCAAAGTTTACAATCACTTAGAATAATTTCCAAGTAAAAACAAACAGAGAAATAATAGCAGAACAACTTCACTCACCAGTATAACACACGAAAGCCAGAGACACTGTTAGTCTTGTGGATATTGTAAGAATGACGCGCGTCGGCTCGCTCCGACCCTTTTATAGTATCTAATAGAGACACAACAGAGACCGGGGACATAATGGAGACTGGAGACATACTGGAGACATAACGGGGACTTAACAGAGACATACTGGAGACTGGAGACATAATGGAGACATATTGGAGACACAATGGAGACATAACAGAGACACAATGGAGACATAACAGAGACATAATGGAGACATAGTGGAGACACACTGGAGACTGGCGACATACTGGAGACACAATGGAGACATAATGGAGACATATTGGAGACACAATGGAGACATAACAGAGACATTATGGAGACTGGAGACATAATGGAGACTGGAGACCTAATGGAGACATAACAGAGACATACTGGAGACATAACGGGGACTGGAGACATACTGGAGACACAATAGAGACATAATGGAGACATAACAGAGACATACTGGGGACTGGAGACATACCGGAGACACAACAGAGACATAATGGAGACTGGAGACCTACTGGGGACATAATGGAGACTGGTTTGTTTACTAAGCCGTACACCCTATACATTTAACGTCCATGTTCTCTCAGCAAATAATCGTTTACCTATCAGTAGTAACATCTGCATGCTTGCACGTGTTTTAGAGAGAGACAGAGCTATTGATATTGTTACCTATGTAGTCCAATAGTGGAGTGTTTCGTAAATATTTTTACGTAAATATTATTTTGTGAAAGATTGTTTAAATCAATTTAGTAAGTAACTTCGCAATGAAAGATCACATTTGTTCCTAATTGTTACATTGAATGATATATTCAGGAAGTATAATAATCAATATTAGTGATTATTACCTCTCTGACTTGTAATTAGAACCAAGACGCAATATCGGAACGTCATTCGTTTGTCAGATCAGATTGTCAATGTCAACAATCCATCCATGTGAATATAGTTTGTAAATAAGCTTTTTCCAATAAGTTGTGCATCAAATAATAGTGAATTTTATGAGTGATGACGTAACTAAACATGTGATAAAGCTTCGCAGATATTATTTGTTAAAATATTCAATGAAATCCCGAAGGAAATATGCACCAAAAAGTTGGTCAAGGAAAAGTTGATTCGCCGTAAGTTTTATATGTAACAACGAGTCCATTTCCTCGTCATAGATGCTTGTTCTGTTACAACTCGCCCCCAGATTGGATTTCTTTTACAAAATACAAAGTGGTTAGTAAAAAAATCCAATCTTATTTAGCAAAAGAAGCAATAAAATTGAATAAAAGAAAAATATCTCTAGATCAGTCGGAAATATCCCCCCCCATTTCTAATTGTGTGGTGTGTATTCCAATACTATGCGACTGCTAGCGACTCAGTTTTGAAATCAGCTCATCAGAGTCTCGACAATGAACCATGAGAACTCCTTTCCCAGAGTCCACGCACCGCCAGGGATATCAGGTTGTGAATCTGATAGGTCCTACTAACCCGTTCTTGCTAGCTCGTTCCCCGGTCGCGGCGAATATTCATTCCATCCACACTGTTGGACCGGAATAATTATCGTAATAATTTCAACGAGTTCACAATAACTTCCCACGCAATTACGAAGAAACCTTTAGAGCTCTCATTGTAAGTCCAGAGCCTTCAATCTCCATTGTCGGAACTCAAACCAATTTCTCTACCTAATCACTCCAGCCACAGGTTTTGGCGCATGTCTCATACTTGAATAAAATATACCGACTTAAGGGTTGTTTGGATGTGTTTTTTTTTTTTTATAAAACAAACCTTAAATGACATAAGCATACATGCACACACCTCATGCATGCATACACCTCAACTCGGTACCATATCATGATTAAATAAAGAAATGATTTGATGATACTAAACTTCACATCTTCGAACACATAGCAAGGAAACAAATATTGAAAAGAGCCTCGTTCTCACTAGACGATTTTGGCCCTTTTATTTATGTCGATTGTCAAATACATCCCATTCAAGATGAGGTGTGTGGATTCAGTGTGGGTCTTATTACCTTGTAGAGTGAGTAGCCACAAAAAACTACCCTTGAAATGGGTCGAATCCAAATGGATTTTAACCTAACCGATAAGCTTTTTATGGCTAATGTGTTTCCCTCAGCCCCCCCTTGTTTGTTCCCGCAAATTCCGACCAAACTAGTTTTGACCACTTTCCAGCGCTGTCTGTCTGTATCAATCCACTCATTCCATAAAAAAAAAAACATTCGAGACAACCTTCATATCTTACATCCGTCATATCCAGCCATTCAATCTATCAAACATTCATACATCTATAAGCATTCATCACCTCTAACTTATACACATACACTCGTTCATTCCTCCTCAATTACGCTTTCATTCGATTGCTTACAGAAAGCCAGCGCTTTTAAAAGTAATCAAAATAAATAATAAAAATGAAAATAAAATTCTATAATAACTTCAAAAATTCACGTATCCCATTTTACCCCACTCTACCCTGACTCGAAGGCAAAGAAAATTTCAATTTATTTATGATAGGTTTCATTTTATACATCTATATTTAATTTTATAAAATAATTACTAACCGCAAACAATTTGACAATGTGTGAAAATTGTTTGATGCACATACTAAAAATAAAATGTTCGTACGAAGAAAACGTTACATTTTATGTTCACATTTTAATTAGAGTCAATTACTGTAAGGACACTACCCTACTTTCAATTTTCCTGTCTTTGTTGTTTTTTTTTTTTTTTTTACAGTTCATAATGCAAAATTGATAGCATAAAATGCAAAAAATTATAAAAGTAAGTAAGCAAAAAAAAAAATAGTGGCCCTCCCTACTCTGATCTTTGTCTGATAAAATCGTTATGCTTAGAAACGAGGATTTGCACTGATGCCAACCAACATCGTACAGTATACCACCCTATATAATGTAAAACCGATAACGCATAAATAATAAATATCACTGCTAACTGTAATAACTAAAATGAAAAATAGCTTTTCCACCGATCTCGATTTTCCTAACGTCTACCCTAGGCAGACTAGCTACTATGATGTCCAGTTATTGTTATATTAAAATAATCTAACCATACAATGTATATCCAATACATTCTTCTTACAAAATAAAGATTTTTAAAAAAAATAGTTGTCCATATAATGAACCGACTTCTTTATCTAGATAATAATAAAAAAAAAATCCGTATTATAAATTTACATCCACCATACACCATTTTATAATCCTAGGAACGAAACTACTAAGTGACAGAGAAACTATACGATGTGCTAGCCAATAAAGCCCTTTATCACACAGATCACTATAGAAATAAAATTAATTTCAGACAAAATTTTGACTTCTACCTACCACCCCTATAATAATAACACTGCATCTCAATAAAATTTTGAAGAACTCATGACACGTTTAAAATAATGATAATGATGATAAGAAAGAAAAATAATAATTTTCCCTATAAGTATGCTACAATTAAAGAAAACTCTTTACTAAAAGGTTATTGACTTGTAACCAATGTACACATCAAATTTACATTACACATCATATAATGTTCATAATAAGCGCATAATACAATTTTGCAAAAAAAAAATAATTGCAATTTTGAAGTGGTTTTGATATTTTCAATTTTTCCTGCAAAAGATGATGTATCATCAATTTTGAAGTGGTTTTGATATATATATATATTTTTTTTTTGTAAAATATAATGTAACAACAAATTTGATGTGGTTTTGATAATATATATATTTTTTTGTTTACAAACTATCCGCAAAATTTTATTTTGGTTTTAACTACCTTATGATAAAATACAAAATGATGCCATAAGTAGGTTCAAAATACTTTTATTTGATTGAATAATAATGTAACAACATAATAAATTTCTTAAAGCGAGCTTAAACTTGTATTGTCCTCTTCTATGTTCGTGTCTTCAATATTGTAAAACATGCCCCGACAGTCTTTTGTAACCTCAGACAATTTATTCCTTCTTCATGGCATTCGCAGCTGCAGCAAACTTAGAAAATTTTTAAAAACATGACAATGGACTGAGGAATTTTCCAGTGTGTCCTTTATGGACTGTACTCCGTCTTAGCACTATCCTCAAGTAAGTACAAAAAATCATTGCCACTAAACAGCTACTTTTTAACTTAATTAACTCTACTTAGTGAGTAAAACGACTCGGCAGGAAAGTTTACATTACTTAGAAACATGGATATGGTTGTTCTTCTTTTTTTTTTTTCTTAACCATGAATGGCCTAGATAAATATAAACAATCTTAATGATACGTATTTATAAATAAGATTCCTTAAACATACATACACCTTTTTTTTAACTAATCTTTCAATATGTACAATTTCAGGTTTTACCCGAAAGGCCATGCTTCAGGTTGGACCGTCTTCCATATATCTACTGACTTCATATAAATGAAAGGTACTTATGTTTTATTATAATAACACGTTCTAATTATTAAATTTAAAAGTGAACAGCTCATGGCATCATTATCTAGAAAATTGAAGTGAAGCGTAAAGCAAAACGGCGAGGCATGAGCGACCGGATAAAAATCAAACTTAATTGACTCATCATCATTTCATTGGCTAAGCAAACTTATTACTAATTTATGTCCTAGCTCATGTAGATATGAACTGCTAAGCAGGGGTTCTCAAACTTTTTAATATTTTTTTTCCTTTTGTACATTTTGCTGTATGCGTTGTTTTTTCTGACACAATATTTCTCATGGGCGTGTCTTAGTTCCAAAAATTAAGCGACGCGCCCCCGTGAATAGATAAATGAAATAATATTGAACCCAATTTGGCAGAACCCCACTCTAAACAATACCCCTTTCTTACACTATCTATATGAATATTTCTAATGTCTGACTATTTCCTTTCAGTGTACTGAGGACTCACTAATCTGCACTACCAGTAACAAAGTAATCCGACAATCAGACTGGACCCGGTCATGTTAGGTAAGTTTACATACTTAATGTGTACCACATACCACATACTATTTCTGAACCTCAGTAAAATATGGTTTTATAAAGATAATAGTGCTTATTATCTATGCCTACTTAACTGGAATATTTCAATCAATTTTCATGAAATTATTTAAGCAATTGTGACAATGATCAAGCAGTAGTGGAGTTAGGGTATGGCGAGGTACGACCTCCCAGATGCTGGTAATGCTAATATTTCGTAGGAAATCTGGTGACGATTGTGTAGCTATTTAACTTAACTAATAAAATATGTATGTTGGCATATGCCTGATCCGTGAAATATTGCGACAGTGTAAGGTTCCGTATAAAAGCTGTGTACACAATCTAAGTGAGATAACATGTCATGTGTACCAGTTGAAAATATTGTTCATACATACATACTTGTTTGTACTATAGCAAAAATATATACTTATAGAAAGTTGAAATTCGCACTGTGCATTTAGTTTATTCTGAATTTATTGGCAGACATAGGCTATGGTGACCGCTCACCATCAAGCGGGACATATGCTTGTTAACCACTGATATAGTATGAAAATGTGTAACAACTTATAAGCTAATGAACTGAAATTTGTCCTAAAATGATTAATACCTATATCCTAACAGACAGACATTTGTTCTTCTCACGACTACTCATAGTGAAAATATTCAGTATAAAGACTTTGTCAATGTATTGTATGATGTATGAAATCCTGTGAAACAATACATATATTATAGAGTTACAACTGAAACGCAAACAAACCATCCATCGAAGGAGGTACTGTCATAGTATAACATGCGTGTAGCTATTCAGTATTCATAGAAAAATGGCGGGACGCCCCATATAATATTGCACTTCAGCGCGACAATGAATAATCGCGCCCCCATAGCCATTAGACTAGAGCCTATCTTCTTGTATTACTAGGTCTTAAATCTAGGGCTTAGGTATCCTAGATTATTTTAGGAAAATAACCTTACATCTAGACTGTAGTTATCCTGCCTATGAATGAAATTCTGTATAACAAGCCTGCTAGGAATATGTATATCATCAGAGTGTTCATAGACTATATAAGACAGCATCGAAGCTATCCGATCTCCGGTGTGAAGTGCAAACGTGATGTGAGCTTTCAAAATAGCCCTGAAGATGGCAGAGCCTGCTATGAAAATGTACTAGACATATAGAGAACTATTTGTTTTAACATGAAATTCTATTGCTATTGTACATAGTTCACACACTTATGTTTCCAATTCCGGTCACTAGGTGGCAAACTCTTCTAAAGTGCTACAGTTCCGCGCCTCCGGCCTTTTATTTTAGGTACATGGGTATTTTTTCTATAAGTACCTAGTATTTTACGTACTAGCCCCGCCTATCCCTCAGCTAGAAAAACATACATTAAGGCACAGAATAAATAATAGTACTACGCATAGGCGCAAGGGAACGTCAAGATGTGCCAATGCCAACAATTGCTACGTAGCAACGCAACCGAATGGCCTAATTGGGACGATGTTTAGTTCAACTACTACGATTATGAGCTAATTTCCTAGAAATAAATTTGTCTTAGTTTACTACGCTACTTTAATTTTATTATTTTTATTTTTCAGAATCCAGAGGTAGGAAATGAAAATACAATTGACTCCGCATCGATGCATGACCTCGCCCGGAACGCGGCAAGAAAAAAACAATGGAAGAAAATACTACAGACGTGTTTACTAACAATAAAGTTATTTTTGTTTTTATGAAATAGCGATTGAATAAAAATATTAGGTATATGAGTTTTATTTAGAGATGAAATAAGTCAGAAATACAGCACACCCACTCGTTTTCACAACAACAAATGTAGCCTGGTAAGGCTAATTCCTATTATTTATTTATAAACCTTGGTATCCAAGATGTGTTCTACAGAGCACATCTTAGATCCCTTGGGCACGGAACCAAATGTAACTAAACCTCCGCTCACCTTACTTTTTTACTTACTTACTTGACTAAACATACTTATAACTAACCCCCCTTTAAATATACCCCGTAAATTTGGCCTTGTGATCGTCTAGCGTGAATAAGTAGAACCCTTCGACGTGATCCGCAATAACCTAGATCCTTTAATGAGTATCAGCTGTATTTTTGACTAATTTTTAAAATTTTATTTATTTATATTTTAAAGAAGAATAAAGGTTATTGTAGCATAATAATATAGTGTTATAGAAGAGTATTTTATCAGATTTAGGCCTAGAAAGTTATATGTGAGAAAATTAATGACGTGATGAAGAAATTTTGGAATAAAAGTTAGTGAGTGAAACATACATGAAATAAATATTAAAAAATATTTTGGTAATCATCCGCTACGCCTTATTAGTGGTCCCGGCTTGGGCAAGGGCTTGCGATGCGGTATGGGACCCCTGACCCGACCAAACCACTTTATCGGGAACCTAAGCAAGTAAGCCTGAAGGGCTATCTATCTACGAACTAACACCCTGTTTTTTGTTTTTTTCTTTTCCCTAGCTAAACCCCCCTTTTCCCCAATACTAAGAATAGACCATAACTTCTCGACCTTTCTAATGTATTAACGAAATGCCGAGTAGTCGCTAACCTTTAAGAAAACAAGTAAGTCTACTAACTCCTCGAAGCTTTTGACTTTTCATCAGTGGACGGCGCTCGCATGCCACTGGACCCTATAACAAACTAATCCTTTTATTCCAAAGACAGTTTGTTTCCCTAGCCAATTTGATAGAATTTACCTTGAAAACCCAGTTAGCAACACTTAGCATCCCGTCGCTACACCAAAAGATCAGAAATTGCTACCACAATTATTAATCACACTCAGGTAAATTAAGTAATAAGAGATTTTATGAGTTCAAAGTTTTAGCAAGCAGTTTAAGATAGTATACACCACATTTAAAGTCCATTTAAACCACACAAATACACATTGACCAATTATATTTTAAGACCAATCGTAAAAGAACCCTACTTTCATAGAAATAGTGTGTGACGCTACCCTAATCCTATCGTTTTCCCTACTCTAGCATATCTGAAACACAGACCATCACTTACCATAGATCTAATGTTCAGAATATGCACAAGTGTATCCCTACCATAAGCTGTACAGTTCAGCCAGCGAAGCTGAGATAGGCAACCTATAGGCTTGTGTCGGTCAGATCCCCCCCTCTGCTTTTGCCCGCGGGCTAGGGTAGCAGAGAGTAGATCGCCCTATCCGTGTATATATCCAGTATTCTAAGACACACCAGTACCAGCCACACGGAAGACCCAGCTGCGATCAAACTTAACTTAGATATGGATCGATCACAACCGAAATCCCCAGCGACCAACGCCAGCATGAACCAGAGCACCGAGTAAATAAATATAAATATATATAGGACCCCAGCCTCAAATACTGCCGACTTCAGTGAGCAAGGATTACTCCTAATGTCTTTCGTCAATCGTGAAAGTCCTCACTTCCATCTAACAGTTGGACTCTTTGAGACCGGTGAGAAAATACGCTTTTGTAAGTAAATAAAAGCGCCCAAGCCCTCCACTTGGAACAAAAAGACCCCTAAACGCCTTATGTTTAACAGCCGCAAGGTATAAAGCGCTTAGCCGGACAACAGTCTGTCACAAACAATGATCTGGCTTATAACTTTCACTAAATAACCCCATGGAAAATTACTAAATTCAATTTTACTGACCAACTAAATAAACGAATGAAGTTTCCTTTACGTGCTATAATCTAAGCTTAGTTTTGCAAGAATTACTCCCTACAAAACCAAACACAGACTTATCTCCAAGCACCAGCCATACATCGACCCAGTCTTTGTATTGCTTGACGGCACTCATGAAACAAAGCACAGAAAACTTCACTATACACATCAATTTAAATGTAACACTACACTATAAATAGAACACTAAATTAACCCCACAACTGACAGTAAAGCAATTCCACCACAGGTCTAAATTCAACTGTACGACGATATTGTCCCCGCACAATCAAACAAAGACACAATTTCAAAGTTTACAATCACTTAGAATAATTTCCAAGTAAAAACAAACAGAGAAATAATAGCAGAACAACTTCACTCACCAGTATAACACACGAAAGCCAGAGACACTGTTAGTCTTGTGGATATTGTAAGAATGACGCGCGTCGGCTCGCTCCGACCCTTTTATAGTATCTAATAGAGACACAACAGAGACCGGGGACATAATGGAGACTGGAGACATACTGGAGACATAACGGGGACTTAACAGAGACATACTGGAGACTGGAGACATAATGGAGACATATTGGAGACACAATGGAGACATAACAGAGACACAATGGAGACATAACAGAGACATAATGGAGACATAGTGGAGACACACTGGAGACTGGCGACATACTGGAGACACAATGGAGACATAATGGAGACATATTGGAGACACAATGGAGACATAACAGAGACATTATGGAGACTGGAGACATAATGGAGACTGGAGACCTAATGGAGACATAACAGAGACATACTGGAGACATAACGGGGACTGGAGACATACTGGAGACACAATAGAGACATAATGGAGACATAACAGAGACATACTGGGGACTGGAGACATACCGGAGACACAACAGAGACATAATGGAGACTGGAGACCTACTGGGGACATAATGGAGACTGGTTTGTTTACTAAGCCGTACACCCTATACATTTAACGTCCATGTTCTCTCAGCAAATAATCGTTTACCTATCAGTAGTAACATCTGCATGCTTGCACGTGTTTTAGAGAGAGACAGAGCTATTGATATTGTTACCTATGTAGTCCAATAGTGGAGTGTTTCGTAAATATTTTTACGTAAATATTATTTTGTGAAAGATTGTTTAAATCAATTTAGTAAGTAACTTCGCAATGAAAGATCACATTTGTTCCTAATTGTTACATTGAATGATATATTCAGGAAGTATAATAATCAATATTAGTGATTATTACCTCTCTGACTTGTAATTAGAACCAAGACGCAATATCGGAACGTCATTCGTTTGTCAGATCAGATTGTCAATGTCAACAATCCATCCATGTGAATATAGTTTGTAAATAAGCTTTTTCCAATAAGTTGTGCATCAAATAATAGTGAATTTTATGAGTGATGACGTAACTAAACATGTGATAAAGCTTCGCAGATATTATTTGTTAAAATATTCAATGAAATCCCGAAGGAAATATGCACCAAAAAGTTGGTCAAGGAAAAGTTGATTCGCCGTAAGTTTTATATGTAACAACGAGTCCATTTCCTCGTCATAGATGCTTGTTCTGTTACACCCTCACCACCGGGCGGTGGCGCTTACGGGCGCCGTTTGCCTCATTGGCGTTCTGTTCTTCGGAGCGTACGGTTCACTACAAAAAATTCTTAGAATTTCTGAGATTCTTAGAATTTTTTGTAAATAAAAAATATGTAATATTTTACAAAATATTTCATATTTTAACGGTTTTACCGTTCGATTATAAATAATAAAACGTGACGGACATTCCTTGTCCGTCGCAATATTTTTAGATAAGCTGACATTTCGAGCGCAGCGAAGGCGTCGCGGTAAGTAAGCGACGAGCATTTGTTTTACTTTATTTACAGTGAATCGGTTCGCCATAAGCACGGATCAGGTCATTGAGAATTGAGACAGTTTAAATTAGACCACGATTTCATAAATTGTTCGTTAGTTATAAAAAGAAAGGCGCATCTTTGTCGTCATAATTTATAAGTTGTTAAATGGTCGCGGTCTCATTCCTGAATGAGCATATTTTGCAGAAATGTCTGTTTGATGCAAAGTTTACGTTCTTAACGGTTGCTAAGTAATTAAACTTTTTGCACAAGCCTGCGCAAGGATAAAGTGCATCCTATTAGGATACTTGATTACTATTTTGTGAGGGACGCTTAAATTTTTATGACCTGATATTTTCCGTGCATATCCCCAGTATTATTACTATGCAGGCTATGGCGTGTAACAGTGATTGCTTTCAAAATTTTGATAGTCTCGCAAGAAGCTAAGATGCAATTCATTAACGATTAAGTAGATAAAACCTAGGACACGTTTAAAACCTTGTTGTATCAACTTGTAAAGGTTCTAGTGTCATATTGGATTCCCTATTGGGGTCCGGTCTATTATGCTATTTTCTTCATTCTTAATTAAAGAGTGCCTACTATTGATGCATCGTTCTAAGTGTAAGCGTTGAATAAAATTCCGGTACTAATAATAATAATAGACTTACTGGAAGTTTGCTACTCTAGCTAAAGTAAAAGATTTTGAGTGAAACCCCCGTATGTGATATAAAATTGTAATGTGATATACATGCTTTTCTATGTCTAAAAAATGGCTATTTCACCCTATGTCTATAGTGTGAGGTCTAAGATTTACCAGAATAACCATTATTATTTAAAGTAGGTACCTACTCTGTTGTAAATTACCACATACAGGAGAGTCACTATTGATCTTTTGCTTCTATCCAAATAGGATTTATAAACAAATAGTAAGTAGCTGTCTGCTGATTTAAGTACACAAGTTGTTGTGCAATAAATTTATTATTATTCTGCTGCGCAAGCAGATGTGTTGACTATGCAGTATTTGTATCAGCTCATATCCTAGATTTGGCGTTACAAAGAAAAGACCCGAAATTTGTTTTTTATTCGAATACCTACTCTAATAATTTCCGCTTGCGCAAGGCGTAAAGAGACATCATTATAATAACATTGTTGCTTGGGATATCCATTGAGACCATTTGCGAGGCTGGGCAAATGTTAGCGGGTAATCCGTGTAAATAGGAAAGTTTCCGCCAAGCCTATGTATCTAATCTTAATTACTCCTACTTCCGTTCTGCGCAAGACGTGTAAGTATTTCTACTTACCCAACAAATAACAAGCCTGCGCAAGGCCTTTGTTTGTTATTTTTTGTTATTTGACTGCTACACTAGCAGACGAAATAAAAGAAAACTATCTATCTAGTGTAATGAATTACCAATAATATAGCAAGCCCGTCCTGGCCTGCGCAATGTAGCGTGATCATAGAACTTGCCTTTTTATAAAATTTTATCTGCCATTCCATAATATTCATAATTTGCCTGCGAAAGGCGTGTGAATATTATGAATATATTGTGAATATTCAGCCAACGAAACATAATCTCTGAAGAGATTTTGGCCGTCACGACTATAGCCTCCGCAGGGCGTGTTAAACTTACAACTCAGCTCTCTGCTAGAACTATCAGGAACCGGATATTCTTAAATTAATGTAAACAGCATTCTTAAACTGTTTTTGCAGGGTTTAAGTAGGTAAGCAAGATATGATAAAACATATGTATTAGCCTGTTACATATCGCTAAACAAGTGCTTTGATAATGCAAGTAGTATTTGCTTCGGCAGTACATATACTTAAATTGGAATGACAGAATATTAGCATAGCCCCTGCGTATAGGGAAGACCCGCAAAGTGGTTAATTAAGCGTCTGGCCATATTACAATAACATAAATATATGCTTCCGCAAAGCAACCACAAGTCATATACTGTGTATTATTGCGTATCGGGCTACTACCACGAAAACGCATGCTATTAAGTAAATATACATTTCAAATACAAATCATCATATTCATGAAATATCTAACCTAACCTAACCTAACCTATTCAGCCGCCAGCGACTAGCTAAGCGAACTTACCGGTCAATGGCTCCTTTCAACCACATATGTATTGCCGGCTCCGCTAGCAGCGTGAAGCTCGCACTAGCGCTGAAACCAGCACCAGGGGCGGCTCACTCCGCATTTCTTCCATACATTCCGGCGGCCGCGAGTTCGCGGCTTATAAAGTTTGACGACCTTGTCGCTGCGCAATAGAACTCAATGTCGTATGCAGTCCATTGACAGGTTGTTGACAGTGAGCCTTCTGTACTTGTACTTTTATATATTCTGTGCCAGCACCAAATCAATGACTTTGAATACAAGTCACGTGGAACGGGATGAGCCTAGTTCCTTATTAAATAAAGGTGTAATCTTCGTAATCCAGCTTGCCTGGTAAAAGTGGTAAATAACCAAATTGTTCCTATATCTAAGATTGTGGTAATCTATACTGGAACTGAGTAATTGGCTTGCAAAAACCTGACAATTTGTGTTGACTATCAAATTCACGTCATCAAAGACTCAGATCTTTAACCCTTTATTAATTTCCTATGAGTTAGACACTTCACTTCCTTCTGTGGACATAATAATATATAAGGTTGTACCCCGCTGTAGGTGAATATAACGTTGGAATTCTTTAACCTTCCACGTATAATATATATAAGAACAATTTGGATGTTTACCGTATGTAAATACCTATGACCCACATAGGGTATGATATGATCAGAGATGAATAAAATTTATCTGTACGGTACCTGTCCGAACGACAATAAGCCATGCTATACATGATATCGATTCCAAATCAAGAACCTTCTAGATTTCCTAGACAACTTGTCTAACATCCCACAGAAACCCGCTCTCTGGGTAAGAAGGAGGCCAAAGTTCTTTTCGAGAAAAGGGATGCACCGTAATCCTAAATGTGACGTTAGAAGAATGTACATACAACATGTACCTCTTCATTAGCTTGAATCTGCTCCTAACGCTAAAAGACGGCTCTTTAAGATTTTTAGTATCAAACACTAATTATTCTGGGAGCTTCATTCAGGCAAATAACCGCGAAGGTTATTGCTGCAAGAATATTACCAATGTTCAACAAGAACTGATCGCCGAGTCTGCCTACATTCTTCCCTTGTTTCTGACAAAAATAAGTTATGAATTATTTAGTGTCTTGCTTGGCTACTCGTCTAAAATACATAAAATGTACTAATATTAGAGCTATGCGCCTGTGACATAACTAATTTATGGGGCCAAATCAATGCTAAAATCTATTTTGGAACTATTTTTAGCCTTCTTTCAAATATAACTAAAACTTCAGTTAGGCCTACAGTCCAAGTTATTTATTTATCTTACCATAATGGGTATCCAGCAGATATAGTTGGTACTTATATATTACAATGATAAGCGAAAACCAGTGTTTTTCTAGCTATACTACAACTTATTAGCAAAGGTAGTGCTGCTTACCATATAAACCCAACTAATTGCAAATACGTATATGTACAACAAAATGAAACCACTTATAGGGTGGTACATATTAAAAACGGACTGAAACGAAAATCTTATAAATTAAAAGATAATTTATTGCCTAAATAGCTGCGCTCTGTATACTACTATTATTCACCTTTAGGTGGGCACATGAAATTCGTCTTTTGTTCGTATATGCCAACTTAAATCGGCCTGGAAATACAATGCATGTACATACTGTGACATCAATGATCACCTTTGTTCAAATTTGTACGTACACACTTGACATTGTTTAGTCATTATATGCTAACAACAAAGTAAGGAAATATTGTAGTCGATTTTATATATCTTCAAGGGAGATCCCGTTGTTTTTGTAAAATGTTGTATAAGTGCACTTGATTCCTCATAAAGACTATAAGAACTTTCAAATAAATATTAATACAAAGGAATAAGCCATGAAGATAATTTTGTGTCTGTAACGTAACCTAAACAGTATTATGCCTTAGTTATACTGAGATCTATAGATCTAACATATATGCTTTGCTGTGATAAAGACAAATAGCATTGTGGCTTGTAATGCCTCAACAAGATTTCACTTTCTTTTTGCGAAGTAGATCGATGCATAATGATAAAGGATCCTGAAATTAATAGAAACAGACAATACCGAAAATTATGATTTGATGGGTGAAATGAAATAAAAATATGAACTCGCTTTTAGAAATAAGATTTAATCTTATAACTTGATTCACATTGATTTATTAAAAATACAGTATTCACAAAAATAGTAACATGTATCACTGCAGATTCCACTTAGTTGGTTAAATTGAAATGATTCACCCACACACGCAGATTATTAAGTGCACTAGTTGTTTCCACCAGTTTCACTAATGATGAGGAATTAATCACATTGGCGTTATGCTGGCCACCAGGCGGTCACAGACAGGTCTCAAATATAATAAAATAGGCTTCAAATAACGGTAGGAAGCTTAATAGCAGCGTTTTACCTTACAATAAAACGCATATTAAGCGAAGTACCTTATTTGAAGCCTATAGTTTTTAGGCCGCCAGTGGCTAAAGTACTCCGTTGCAATACACCACTTTACTTTTATTACACCCATGGAGGGTAGGTTTAACTCACTAATGTATTTTATCACCTTCACCATTCAGGTTGCAAAATCCAACACCTATACACTCCAATGTATACTGATATGTCCCTGTTTTTATTTAAAATGTACATAATTAAAATAATTATTGCAACCTTTTTAGTAAATTGTACACTTATTGCAACTTTGTTTTGGTTATAATTTGAGAACCAATGAGGCAAACGGCGCCCGTAGGCGCCACCGCCCGGTGGTGAGGGGATAAAACTGGAAGGGTAAAACTGGTGGTGGGGATAATGGCGACTACTGTCAGCTAATATGTGAACCGCTACGTCATCTGTTAACAGGATTGCTCTCTCAAATATAATAAAATAGGCTTCAAATAAGGTACTTCGCTTAATATGCGTTTTATTGTAAGGTAAAACGCTGCTATTAACTCATTGGTAATCGATAAATGTCGTTTTTATAAATGTGACACCATAAAAATCTAATATAATGTCATAAATAACTTGATGATACTTCGCGGTTGCCGTCTTGCCGCGATTTTGCGTGCACTGCTGACATACGAAATTTGCGACAGTAATGAATTAATTTTCTACCAATTAAAACAATACATAGCTACAATTTGAATCGAAAGAAAAATAAACAAAGATGAAAATGTGACCAGTAGATTTTTTTGAAATGTATGTTCGCCACAGCGAACACTGTCCAATTAAGGGTTAAACTCCTTTGACCAGCGTGCCACTGTAGAATACGGCGGAGCGGACTCCCCCAGTGTTCCCACTAATTCAGCGTATATATCTTTAGTACACATTTTTTTCAAACAGAAGTATTTAATAACCGCTCTCACCTCAGTTTTCTCCATTTTTGCGATATTGTTCCGACTGCTCGTGAAAAAACAAATGCAACTCTCTGACAGATACATATTTTTTATTTTTATTTTTTTTTATTTACTAAGGAGTCTTTGTGGACAGTAACGGCATACCTATTTATTTTAATCCGATGCAAAAAGTATTCAGTTATCATTACTTTTGGATCACCCCTCGTAGATGTGCCAGTATTCCGAATAACATTTACTTTTTATGTGAAATTACTTCCAAAAAAACTAAAAAAAAAAAATTCCTCAAAAAAGTATTTTTGGCGAAATTTGGTTGACGTCATATAACATTTTTATCTTTATTTTGACCTCAGAAATGCGTAGATAAAATCTTTCGGTTTCCTTATGTTACATACCTACCGTGTATAGCACGTTTGCGGCACGAAGAAATTACCTCGCTCTGTGTGGATCCTATTGAGAGTGAAGCTAGGAACATACTACGCGGACGTCCGTCGTAAATCGACCGCGACCGCGACCGATCAGTGTGCACGGAACAAAACATCCAGCGAGCCAGATTTCGATCGGACGTCCATGCGCTCAAGGCCACGTCCACGTCCGTCGACCGATAGTTTGCACGGTTATGTGTAATTTCATTGTCCAGATTCCCGTCCGCGGTCGATTTACGACGGACGTCCGCGTAGTATGTTCCTAGCTTGATGGCTATTTAGGTAGGTAGTAGCGTCATGTCTTATATTCTTGCTAAGGATGGTCTAAAACCAAATGTGCGACATTTTATCATTGAACTATGAGCAATAATTGTATTCTCAAATGACAAATATGTATGTCTGAAACACTTTGCCTTCCCCTTTTCTAGTTTTGTATTGGAAATTTCTAATATGTTAACTCGTTAATAAGTAAAATGAATAACTATATCTCAGAGCATATGTTGTGTTAACTACAAGTGGAAACTGTTCTGGCCGTTGTGTTAACTACATTTGTTAAACTGTATGTGTATGCTGTTTATGCTGTGTGATGTTTCCCTGTGCAATAAATTAAATTGATTATTCCATATAAATTTATCTCTAAGAAAAAAAAAACAATGTAATAAAATAGTTTTATATGATAAAGCCCGACAACAGTTATTTGGGATTAGTTATATCCACCGCAGGTGGCTTTGGCATCCAGAGGTGAGAATTGCTGATAAGATAAATAACTACATGAATATTTGCCATAACAAAATCATAAATAAAACTAGACAGGTACTGTTGGAGATATGGCGTTTATTATTTGGCGGCAAACACATTTTTATGTGTATACCTAGTTTTTATCTGATATTTTAAATAAGCATTTTGTAGTAGATATATATCTCTATATCTCTAAATAAGACTGAGATACAACTTATAAAAATATGTCCATAAAGATAAAATAAAACAAGGCATTTAAAATAGTTGATTTATTAGTGATGTAAATTGTACACACAATAACAATTTAAAATATAGAAATACTTCCAAATCTCGTAAAACAGCGTATTAAAAATATAGCTTAATTTACAATATGATATAACTTTGATTTCAGCCAATTTATACATTTGCAGGCAGTGAAACATTTATACAATATTATTAGGTACCTTTTATTCTTAACAGTTTAAGTATACTTACTTATTAAGATATAATTCCAACTTAACCCTATGAACGTCATACCTCTTATTTCTTGTCATCGTAAACGAATGAACTCGCTTCAATGGTACATGACGTGTGCAACGTGGGGCGTAAACATTGCAAAAAAAGAGGCTTGCAGGAGCGATTTAAAGACTCGAGTTTGCAATATTCTTAAGTGCCGAGTTACCACACAATATTTCTCATCACTTAATAAAAAAAAATAAGTTAATATTGGTACCAGGAATTTCATAACTATCTATTACGTTCGTACAATCACACACTTAGTGAGCCAGAGTGATGAAAAGAAGGTCATTGGCAGTAAAAGGGTATAAAAGTAGTAGGTAATTTTCACTCATTTGTTACTGCACTATTTTATCAGTCTCATGGAACAGTTTAGACGGTCTCGATGAGGAGAGCGATGCCTTGACCTCCGCCGATGCAAGCGGAGCCGATGCCGCGCTTCAGGCCGCGGCGTCTGGAAGCAAAAGTTCTATAAATATTGATAGTATTCATAAAGCATTCAAAAAACATATTAAACATGTAAAATCGGGTATAGTATGAATTTTCTGAAATGGTTTTTTGGCTTTTGCCGTAATCTGTTAAACAAAAGCCTTTGTTTCTATTATTCACGGCTAGCTCCCGTTTAAACGGCACGCGCTAAAGTCTCAGTGTAGTTAAAAAGCAACTATCATGATAGTAATAAGGTTCAACTCCATAAAAAAGCCCTTTCGAAGATAACACGTTTTGTCATCTTCAAAAAAAGTTACCTGCATGCTGCGAACTGTTTCATAAATTTGAACCTTCAATTCTAATTAACACAAGTCAAATTATGTATATATTTATTTTCGGTTTTAATTTGAACTTTATCGCTATCATGATAGTTGCTTTTTTAACTACGGAGACTTTAGCGCGTGCCGTTTAAACGGGAGCTAGCCGCCGTGAATAATAGAAACAAAGGCTTTTGTTTAACAGATTACGGCAAAAGCCAAAAAACCATCTCAGAAAATTCATACTACAACTCACGTAAAATTGTCGCTCGACATGTTTCGCTCCTTAACGAGGAGCATTTTTATTGAGCACACGCAAAGAGTACGGGAGGCCATTGAAATTAGTCGTCATCCGAATTTTAATCGTGATTGTGGTTGGTCAGTGCCGCCTAGCTGGAAGACGGTATTACGTACTACGCCGATAGTCCGTGTGGATGAGCCCTTAGCGAATGACGTAGTGAGTGTAGTTTACAACCCAACAAATAACAATTAAGCCGAAAGTGAGGGTAGTTTCGGACCGCCCCTGCAGACGCCGACCCCCGCGCTGAGTCAACGGTCGCAGAGAGCTGCGGCCCGCAGTCTGCGTCGAGATACCATCGGCATCGCAAGTGCTCAATGAAAGCGAAACATGTCGAGCGACCTTCGACAATTTTACATGTTTAACATGTCATTGTCTCACGGTAGTTTATTATTAAAATAGCATTCAAAGAACTTACTTAAAAACCCTGATATCTATCGAGAGTATATCGAGTACCAAACCGGAATGTTTTGAGAACTGACTGTTTGAAATCGATTACCAAGACGCTGCGAATTAGGTGTGGCCTGAATGGTCAAAAAACTTACTTGAGCACCCCGAAAATCTTAACATGGACTACTAACCCAGAATGGTCTAACTTACTTGATTCATGTACATACTAAATGCCACAGAAAATATAGGACTACGCACAAAATCCTCAGTCATTTCTAATGCCCTATTCTGAGCTAGCATTCTATTCCGAAAATCCCGAAATTCCTATCCGAAAACCTAAAATCGAATTCCACGTCGGTAAGAATTTACTGGGTTGGATAGTCTAAGAACTTATTTTAACAGTTAACACTCCGAAAATCTTCAAATCGTCTTCCAAGCCAGAATGGTCTTACTTGAGGCCACGCACTAAGCGCCACAGAATATATAGATTACAACAAAATTCTCTGTCATTTCCAATGTCCTATAATGAGTTAGCATTCTAAAATTCCGAAAACCTATAAATCGACTTCCACGTCGATACGAATTTAACTTACTTTAATACCCCGAAAACCTTCATATTGACTCCCACGTACAATTTTTCAAGAAACAGTGATTCTTGTCTAACTTACTTGAGTTCATGTACTAAGTGCGCCGTGATGCGGGACCCGGAGGCGCCGAGAGGGTGTCCCAGGGCCGTGGCTCCGCCGTTCACGTTCAACTTGGAGGGGTCCAGTTTAAGGGCCTTGGCGCAAGACAGGGTCTGAGCGCAGAAGGCTTCGTTGATCTGGTTAAACATAAATAAACGTATTTCGTTTTAAATTTGGACCAAGATAACGTAGAACTTATTTTTTGAAACATTTTAACCAGTCCAGTATACCGGGGTGTGTCTTAAAGAATCACGAGCGTAACAAATTGTTCTACTCACCTCAACTAGGTCGACATCGTTAAGGCTTAATCCTGTGGCCTTGAGCACGCCCTCAAGAGCGGGCAAAGGGCCAATACCCATGATGGAGGGGTCGACACCAACGAAGACCCAGCCCTATATCCTGGCGTGGATCTCACAAGAACATCCAGCAAAACTAATGGTTCTCACCTCAACTAGGTCGATATCGTTGGCAGTCCTGTGACCTTGAGCACGCCTTCAATAGCGGGCACAGGGCCAATACCCATGATGGTTAAATCTAAACCAACTTAGGACCTACTCAGTGTCCTGTAACCGATCTCATAACAATAATAAATGGTTCTACTCACCTCAACCAGGTCGATATCGTTAAGGCTTAATCCTGTGGCCTTGAGCACGCCTTCAATAGCGGGTACAGGGCCAATGCCCATGATGGAGGGGTCAACACCAACGTAGGACCAGCCCACGAGACGAGCGAGGGGCTTAAGCCCCTTGGCGGCTTCTTCGCTAGCGAGGACAATGGCGCCCGCACCGTCGCTGATACCCTAGCGAGATAAATTTAAATCATCATTGGCTTTGTCCATCTACTATGTAGGTCAAAATTTTTTTTTTCGAAAATTTCGTTATTTTTTTTTTTCTATTTGGACATTATTGTACTTTTTTTACTCAGAATCATGAGTTCTGAGCGATTCATGAGCAATCCTGATGGGAGACAAGTGTCCCATCATACAATTTTTAACTTTTCCCGGAGTTACGGCCAATACACAAGTTCTATGACAAATTTTAGCTCAAGTGGATAAAATGTAAGATCATTTTTTCTCGTGAAAAATTGAAAGAACTCATGATTTTGGGTAGAAAAAGTATTACATTCCCACATTAAAAAAAAAAGTAAAACGGGCAACAAAATAATAATCTGTCCAGCAGACAAAAAAAATAGTGTACTACGTCAGAAACCGGTCGTAATCTACATCCGCCCGCTTATATGGCGACAACCCGCCCAGCGGGTTCTCCGGCATCTGAGCAAAGTTCACGAGTGCCCACAAGGCGGGTTCTTGTTTTCAAAATGTCAACTTACAGAAGCAGTACCAGCAGTGACAAGCCCCTCCTTCTTAAACACAGGGGGCAACTTCTTGAGACCCTCGATAGTGGTCTGAGGTCTTGGGTGCTCGTCAGTGTCGATCTTGACCTCCTTGCGCTTGATGGTCAGGGTCACGGGTTCAATTTCGGCCTTGAACACTCCTGCGTCGTGGGCTGGGGACAAAGAATTTGATTGGGAACTTTTAGCACAATAGGCTTGTGTAGGACCAGAGATGGGCATCAATCGATTGATTTTTTAGTTAACTAATCAATCGACTAAAAATATCAATCGTCATTATTCAATCGCGATTGATTTAGTTGCGATTAAATTAGTTGTGGGAATGTTCGACTAACAACTAAATTAGTTTTAGTTTCAATCGACTAAATTCCACGAATAAATCATTAAAACTACACAGTCGGCCGTTTTTGCATTTATATCTTATTTGTAACTACAAGTAGGTATGTATATAACATTGGAGAATGCACAGGAGAATTTTGTGGATTATTTTGAAGTAGATATATTCGACCGATTGAGCTAAAATTACGTATACACGTTTAATTTGTAATGCTTGAATGACAATGCAATATTATAACGATATATCGGTAACGAAAAATAGCGAAAAACTGCAGTGTTCACAAGTAGCAAACAAAACAATTAAGTATGTTATTGCAATACTTTAAATTATACGATACTGAGTAAATCTTAGACATAGAAATTACCAGTATTTTGCTGTCTCTGTCGATAGTAAAACTCTTTTTAGTGGCACGTGGTGACAAAACATTGGGCTAAATGACTAATCCTACTTACCTAGAAATAATTTCATTTTGGTGCAAGGGCCGACGCATCTTCTAAAAATAAGACGTTCTATTGAATCAAACATCTGCATATTGTTTATCTATTATCTACGCGCACTATTTTGTTGTCATTAAAATATTTAAACCTCTTTGTAATGTAAAGAACTCTCAGCGTTAATTATTGTTCATCTTCCTTGCGGCATTCTACATTCAAATTTATATAATGGCAACAACGAATTTCACGATATTTGGTATATACTATACACCATGTTTTTATTGAATTCCGTTAATTTTAAGGGAAGGTTCCGTAGGTCAAATACAATGAATTGCTCTAAAAAACTAGCGACTTAACTCTTACGGTTGTAGAATCATTCAAAAAATAAATCAAACATTTTTTTTTTTTGGAAATGTATTTAAACCAGTCAACCGGGTACTTTTATTGTGTTTTTTTAATGTTATTTTACTAATGCACAAACAAAGTACCCATTTTTTATTTACCCTTAGATAAGAGAAATTTAATCCAATTTCAAAGTGACTGTAGTAGCAAAATAATAGTTAGAACACCGATCTAACTCCTTAGAAATGGTTAAAATATCTTAAGTAGGTAATACATGATGATATGTTTAAACATTCGTTAAGATGTCCTAATCAGTCTGTCAACATTAGTTGCGAGAAATAAGTCTAACTAATTAGTCGATTACAAAATTTAGTTGTCCGAAATCAATCGGCAACTAATTTAGTTGCAACTAAATTAGTCGCGCTCTATACAACTAAGATTGATCATTCGTGGTTTTCAATCGTCAGTCGCAATTAAATCTTGTAATTTTAATCGTTAATCGTTAGTCGATTACATTTTGCCCATCTCTGTGTAGGACATGTACTAATAGTACAAAAGACACGATTCCCTGCACTGTAGATACTATTTAGACCGAACGACTCCCAAATGATTCTGCTCTCTAGGACATTTAGTACACTCACACACGCGCAATAGAATGGGAACGAAAGGAGCAAAGAGCCGAGGAGTGACAATGACAGCAAAGCGATCCGTGTGATCCGACCGCAACCGAACTAAAACCGACTGACTCGGACCGAGAGCGCGCGAAAACGGCCGATCAGCTCTCGGCTAGTACGAGCGAGCGTTACGTCTCAGCCACGACATTGGTCTAAGCGCGACAGCGGTGAGCGGCGGCCATACATTGGAGCGAGACACAGCGATGGGACTTTTCATTCACACGTATGGCTGCCGCTCACCGCTGTCGCGCTTAGACCAATGTCGTGGCTGAGCCGTTACTGTACGCCATATGCACAATTTGTCTTTCGCTCTCTCGGTGTACTACTGTCCTAAATGTCCTAAAAGAACGAACTAGTACACTTCGGAGATCGTACTAGTTGGGAGCGATCTTTTCAGTGAACGAGCAGGCACAACTCTTAGCACAAGTAGCAAGCTATAGAGAGATGAACAGAATTCTTAACTCTGTAAGTTATTTTTTACTAGTTAGGAGGAAGCTATACTCAATATTGCAAATGGGAAAGCGTGTCTTTTTTTTTTTCAATACTACGTCGGTGGCAAACAAGCATACGTCCCGCCTGATGTAAAGCGGTCACCGTAACCTATGGACGCCTGCAACTCAAACAGTGTCACATGCGCGTTGCCACCCCATTAGAAACTTGTACACTCCCTTTTGCTAAATACACAGCAAAAAGGAGTGTACAAGTTCCAAGGAGGGATCGGGTTGCCAACGACGCAAAGGACAATAAATCTCTGTCTATTTCTTTGTCCTTCTTTCACAGCCAAATGGAGCGACGAATTGACGTGATTTTTTAAGTTGAAGACATGGAAAGTTACATAGGCTACTTTTTGTCTCTTTCTAACTCTCCGCTTCCCTAAAATGGGGGGGTGGAAGTTTGCATGGAGCATTCGGCAATTTTAGAATTTAAAGCGAGCGAAGCCGCGGGTAAAAGCTAGTATTTCATAAATAAATAAATAAATATTATAGGACATTCTTACACAGATTGACTGAGGCCCACGGTAAGCTCAAGAAGGCTTGTGTTGCAGGTACTCAGACAACGATATATATATAATATATAAATACTTATATACATAGAAAACATCCATGACTCAGGAACAAATATCTGTGCTCATCACACAAATAAATGCCCTTACCGGGATTCGAACCCGGGACCGCGGCGTAGCAGGCAGGGTCACTACCGACTGCGCCAGACCGGTCGTCAAGACATGGAACTGGTAAAAATCTTGTCTAGTAGTATTTAACCTAGGCTCGTCTTAAGAATTCAACATGGCACCCATCAAATACTAACCTTTCTTCCACCTTTGTTGTGACTCCAAAGCAAATTTCCACTTCATCTCTGGTGACTTTAAACTGAGCTCCAAGTTTCTCAGCAGTCACCCCCATTAGGTAACCCACAGAAAGAGTCAGTTAGACCATCCCAGTGTATCTTCGAAGACATGGCATTGATAACATGATGCTAGAAGAGTTTAACCTTTTTACCAACAAAAACTAACCTTTCTTCCATCTCTGCTGTGACTCCAAAGCAAAGTTGTCCACTTCATCCCTGGTGACCTTGAACTGAGCTCCAAGCTTCTCAGCAGTCATTCCCATAGGCAGTCCGCAGTAGGAGTCAGTCAGACCAGCCCAAAGAGTGTCTTCGAAGACATGGGATTGTCCCAGCATGGTCCCGAAGCGAATGTTGCGGACGGCGAAGGGGGCTTGTGACATGTTTTCCACGCCGCCAGCGAGAGAGATCTTGGCTGCGCCAGTCATGATATCCTGGTAGAAACGGTGGTATCATCAGAACGAATTAGTGCATTTTCACATTATCCGATCCGATATCGGATGCAGGACCGATATCCCATACATTACAGGCGCCATCTTGGATTTTTTCCATTGAAATCCTTCCGACATCCGATATCGGATCGGATAATGTGAAAACGTACTTGGGCCATTTTTTTCAAAGTTGTCCACCCCACTTTTTTTTGGATTTGGAATTTTTTATGTGGTTTCCACTCAGAATCGCGGGCTCTTTCAATTCTAATGGGAGAAAAAAAGTGTCCCAAGGTTTTTTCCCATTCCGTTAAAACAACTACCATTTTCCATTTTTCCATACATTTTGTATGGCGGTAACGGAATGGAAGGTTCGAAAAAATGTATGGAAATCTTGGGACATTTTTTTTCTCCTATCAGGATTGAAAGAGCTCGCGATTCTGAGTATTAATCGCGTAAAAAATACCCATGTTACAAAAAAAGTGGGGTGGACAACTTTGAAAAAAAATGGCCCACTTATATAACGAGCGATTTTTGATCGGCGAAAGACAATTCGGTGTCGATGGATTTGGGGAGACCCTTAATCATCACAAGTTATAATTCATATTCCGAAAACGGCTAGGAGGAGATGATGATAATTCATATGGCGTAAGAATGGTAGTCTATTACTATTGATTAAGTCTAGTCATCATCAGGTACATCTGAGCAGACAGGGTGCGCAAAAATACCTGAACACATCTTATTGCCTTGGCAATAGAGGCATTTTCAGATATTTGTGAGCAACTATACTTGTAGTTTCTCTTCTTATCGTAACTATAATCATAATCTTAGTTTATTAGTTTATAGTCATCATAATCTTAGTTTATTAGTTTATGTGTTTCCCTTGATGTGTCGTGACTATAAAATAAAATCATGTTGTTACCATGAAACACAATAAAACTAAGTTCAAGAAATATTTTACACATTGACATGACTGCTTTTTAAATTCATAAGATTAGATTCCCTAGTTCATAAATGTAATCATGTTTCAAATATTATCTACTTCTGATAACAGTTGGAAAAATAATCCCTCGACCATAAATAACATTATTTTTAATCAGTCTTAGACTAACTTTCTCAATCCAGTAGTCCTAACACACGAATGGGGCGATAGACTATCTGTCCCTCTTTAAGAGCGTTATAACATTTCGGCGTCGGGCGAAATTAGGTATTTTACCCGCCGCGCGAGCCCAATATGCCGACCCTTTCTAGCACGTCTTATCACTCGCTCGCACTACAATAATGGACAAAACAATCTTGATCCTTTCTATGGAATTTTGATAACAACCACAATCTACTATCTCGATATAAACTTTTGGTTTCTAATAAACATTATTTTGTACGAAAATACGAGAATATAGCGCGAAATAATATCAATTATGTTAAAATTTATTTAAAAAATTAAAGTAATAATTATAAAAGTAGATCCCATCCCAAATATTTGCTTTTGTTATATGATAAGTATTAGAGTAAAGTATATATTAATATGATGATAAAATAAGACAAATACAATTCTAATTACTTCAAGATGGTGCTCAGGGTCTGATGATGGAGCCAGATGGTGGTCACCAATACCAATGAACAATATGACTATACAACTTCGTGGTTTACATGTCATTCTAGCATTTTCACTTTCACATTTCAAGTGCATATACCACGAGTATAGGTTTTCGGGTGTGCTGATTTAAAAATTAATGACCGATTTGGAATCTGACATTGCTGACTGTCACTTTGACACAAAAGTCATCATGGGTGTCGTAAAATAGGTTTTAGGGGTGCTGATTCCAAAATTAATGACCAATGTGGAATCTGACATTGCTGACTGTCACTTTGACACAAAAGTCGTCATGGGTGTCGTCAAATAGGTTTGCGGGGGTGCTGATTCCAAAATTAATGAACAATGTGGAATCTGACATTGCTGACTGTCACTTTGACACAAAAGTCGTCATGGGTGTCGTAAAATTGGTTTTAGGGGGTGCTGATTCCAAAATTAATGACCAATGTGGAATCTGACATTGTTGACTGTCACTTTGACACAAAAGTCGTCATGGGTGTCGTCAAATAGGTTTGCGGGGGTGCTGATTCCAAAATTAATGAACAATGTGGAATCTGACATTGCTGACTGTCACTTTGACACAAAAGTCGTCATGGGTGTCGTAAAATAGGTTTTAGGGGGTGCTGATTCCAAAATTAATGACCAATGTGGAATCTGACATTGCTGACTGTCACTTTGACACAAAAATCGTCATGGGTGTCGTCAAATAGGTTTGCGGGGGTGCTGATTCCAAAATTAATGAACAATGTGGAATCTGACATTGCTGACTGTCACTTTGACACAAAAGTCGTCATGGGTGTCGTAAAATTGGTTTTAGGGGTGCTGATTCCAAAATTAATGACCAATGTGGAATCTGACATTGCTGACTGTCACTTTGACACAAAAGTCGTCATGGGTGTCGTCAAATAGGTTTGCGGGGGTGCTGATTCCAAAATTAATGAACAATGTGGAATCTGACATTGCTGACTGTCACTTTGACACAAAAGTCGTCATGGGTGTCGTAAAATTGGTTTTAGGGGGTGCTGATTCCAAAAATAATGACCAATGTGGAATCTAACATTGCTGACTGCCACTTTGACACAAAAGTCATCATGGGTGTCGTAAAATAGGTTTTAGGGGGTGCTGATTCCAAAAATAATGACCAATGTGGAATCTAACATTGCTGACTGTCACTTTGACACAAAAGTCATCATGGGTGTCGTCAAATAGGTTTCCGGAGGTGCTGATTTGAAAATTAATGACCGATTTGGAATCTTGACATTGCTGACTGTCACTTTGACACAAAAGTCGTCATGGGTGTCGTCAAAAAGGTTTCCGGGGGTGCTGATTCCAAAATTTTGGAATCTCACAGTGCTAATTGTCATTTTGACACAAAAGGAATCATGGGTGTAGTCAAATAGTTTTTAGGGGGTACTGATTCCAAAATTAATGAAATGATTTAAAAAGTAATGACCGATTTGGAACCTGACATTGCACAGTACCCCTGGAAACCTATTTGACGACACCCATAACGACTTTTATGTCAAAGTGACAGTCAGCAATGTCAGATTCCAAATTGATCATTAATATTGAGATCAGTCAGTACCCATGAAAACCTATTTGAAGACACCCATGATCACTTTTGTGTCAAAGTGACAGTCAACAGTGTCAGATTCCAAATTGGTCATTAGTTTTCAAACACCTCCGGATACCTATTTGACGACACCCATGACGACTTTTGTGTCAAAGTGACAGTCAGCAATGTCAGATTCCAAAGTGGTCACTAATTTTGGAATCAGCACCCCCTAAAACCTATTTTACGACACCCATGACGACTTTTGTGTCAAAGTGACAGTCAGAAATGTCAGATTGAACATTGGTCATTAATTTTGGAATCAGCACCCCTAAAACCTATTTTACGACACCCATGACGACTTTTGTGTCAGAGTGACAGTCAGCAATGTCAGATTGAACATTGGTCATTAATTTTGGAATCAGCACCCCTAAAACCTATTTTACGACACCCATGACGACTTTTGTGTCAAAGTGACAGTCAGCAATGTCAGATTCCAAATTGGTCATTAATTTTGGAATCAGCACCCCTAAAACCTATTTTACGACACCCATGACGACTTTTGTGTCAGAGTGACAGTCAGCAATGTCAGATTGAACATTGGTCATTAATTTTGGAATCAGCACCTCCTAAAACCTATTTTACGACACCCATGACGACTTTTGTGTCAAAGTGATAGTCAGCAATGTCAGATTCCACATTGGTCATTAATTTTGGAATCAGCACCCCCTAAAAGCTATTTTACGACACCCATGACGACTTTTGTGTCAAAGTGACAGTCAGCAATGTCAGATTCCAAATTGGTCATTCATTTTGTAATCAGCACCCCCTAAAACCTATTTTACGACACCCATGACGACTTTTGTGTCAGAGTGACAGTCAGCAATGTCAGATTGAACATTGGTCATTAATTTTGGAATCAGGACCCCCTAAAACCTATTTTACGACACCCATGACGACTTTTGTGTCAAAGTGACAGTCAGCAATGTCAGATTCCACATTGGTCACTAATTTTGGAATCAGCACCCCCTAAAACCTATTTTACGACACCCATGACGACTTTTGTGTCAAAGTGACAGTCAGAAATGTCAGATTGAACATTGGTCATTAATTTTGGAATCAGCACCCCCTAAAACCTATTTTACGACACCCATGACGACTTTTGTGTCAGAGTGACAGTCAGCAATGTCAGATTGAACATTGGTCATTAATTTTGGAATCAGCACCCCCTAAAACCTATTTTACGACACCCATGACGACTTTTGTGTCAAAGTGACAGTCTGAAATGTCAGATTCCAAATTGGTCATTAATTTTGGAATCAGCACCCCCTAAAACCTATTTTACGACACCCATGACGACTTTTGTGTCAGAGTGACAGTCAGCAATGTCAGATTGAACATTGGTCATTAATTTTGGAATCAGCACCTCCTAAAACCTATTTTACGACACCCATGACGACTTTTGTGTCAAAGTGACAGTCAGCAATGTCAGATTCCACATTGGTCATTAATTTTGGAATCAGCACCCCCTAAAACCTATTTTACGACACCCATGACGACTTTTGTATCAAAGTGACAGTCAGCAATGTCAGATTCCAAATTGGTCATTCATTTTGTAATCAGCACCCCCTAAAACCTATTTTACGACACCCATGACGACTTTTGTGTCAGAGTGACAGTCAGCAATGTCAGATTGAACATTGGTCATTAATTTTGGAATCAGCACCCCCTAAAACCTATTTTACGACACCCATGACGACTTTTGTGTCAAAGTGACAGTCAGCAATGTCAGATTCCACATTGGTCATTAATTTTGGAATCAGAATAGAATAGAAGTGTTTATTTGCTAGAATACGTCACAATATAGGTCTTAAAAAATAGATACAGAATCAGTATTCAGTCGACATATAGCCAACATGCAAAGTGTTTACATTGTATATTACATTCCGTAACGGTACATCAGGTACATGCATATCATTAATAGCCTAGATCCTAATATATAAAACAATTTCATAGTCATTATAAATAAAATAAAATATTAACTTACACATGAATTATTGCACATTACAAATTAGAAATAAAATCAAATAGTTAAAAAATAAATAAATTATATATTACAATTTGAAATTTAAATAATCCTTAATACTATAAAAGCAGTGGTCTTGTAGCCATTTAGTCAGTGCTTTCTTAAATTCATTTCCATTCAACATTCTTAATTCAAGCGGAAGGTTATTAAACAACACTATACACATATTATAAGCATTTTTCCTATAAATATCAGATTTACAAGCTGGCTGGTATATCATATTTGTGTACTGGGCACGTAGCTCTCTTGCAAACATTTCTTCTCGCTTTTTAAAATATTCTGGATGGCTTTTGGTAAATAGGCATGCCTTTAGGATGTACATACAAGCTAAGGGAAGAATTCTGAATTTAAGGAATAAAGGTCTGCAACTGTCATCAAATCGAACACCGCCTATTTCTCGTAAACATCTTTTCTGGATAATAAATACCCTCTGAACGTCAACGGAATTTCCCCAAAGCAAGAGTCCGTAATTAAGGGTGGATGCCACATATCCATGGTAAGCAGTTAACGCCGCCCTAACAGAAACTGAATCCTTTAGTCTTCTTAATGCGAAAACAAACCTCGATAATTTGGAGCAAACTTGGTCAACATGGTCTTTCCAATTTAAATATTTGTCGATAACTAAACCTAAAAATCTAGACGTTTGAGTTTCTTCAACAGATGTATTGTGAACGTTAACATTTATGTGTACTGGATTTGAGTTATATGAATGGAATTGTAAGAATGCAGTCTTATTTAAATTAATTTTGAGGTCATTATTTTCTATCCATGTGTTAACATCGGTCAGTGCTTGATTTATGTTCGATTCATACATGCTTTTGTCAGTTCCTTTTATTATTAATGTTGTGTCGTCTGCGAATAATATACACTTTTGCGATGTTGCTTGCGGCAGGTCGTTGATATAAAGCAAAAACAATAAGGGACCTAGATTACTCCCTTGAGGTACACCTGAGCCATTAACACGACCCTGAGACCTGAACTTCTCCATTATAAGTTTATTCTCCACAGTAACTGTTCTTGAGATTTCAGTACATTGAGTCCGATTAACTAAGTAACTTCTCATCCAGTCAAGGGCATTACCCCTAATACCATAGTGACTAAGTTTGGAAATGAGCTTCGAGTGGTTAACACAGTCAAAAGCCTTGCTTAAGTCGAGGAATATTGATGTCACTGGTAATTTTTCATTGACAGCTTCTGTTACATCTTTAACAAAGTCAAAGCAAGCTAGTTCAGTGGAGCGCGACTTTCGAAAGCCAAATTGTTCAGCCAATAGGATGTTATGCAAACTTAAATAATCGATTAGTCTTACGAACATGGCCTTCTCAAAAACTTTTGATAAAACTGGGACTAAAGTAATGGGTCTATAATTATTGGGGTCCTTCCGGTCTCCTTTTTTAAAAAGCGGCTTGACAATAGAAAATTTAAGCTGTTCAGGAAAAACACCTTGTATAAACGATAGATTTATCAAGTGTGCCATAGGACGACATAGGAATGAAGCATTATTTTTAAGTAAAATCGTTGATATATCGTCATAGCCACAAGATTTACTACTTTTTAGTGACATTATTAACTTAAAAACTTCATTTTCATCAACGGGTCTCAAAAATATAGATTGTACTTGAGAGTTGAGCACCCCCTAAAACCTATTTTACGACACCCATGATGACTTTTGTGTCAAAGTGACAGTCAGCAATCTGAGGTACTACATATTCGTAATCTGAAAGTAATCAAGTCAATAATTTCAGTTATTTTGAATCGACTATGATTCCGAATTATTGGTAATAGTAATGATTGTATAGATAATTAGTGATTCCTTTACATGTAATGGTAATTTACCGTTTCACTTGATTACATTACAAGTAATCTGACACCCAGTAGTGTCAGATTACAAAGTAAAATCAAGTAATCGTGTAATCCGGAATCGATTACGATTTCCCCATCTCTGGGTTTAGTTATATGGTTCATTGGTACTGGTGACCACCATCTGGCTCCATCATCAGACCCTGAGTACCACCTCTTGTCAAAGGTCTTGTTGAGACGAACCCAACGAGCCTAAACACGAAGTCGTTTACTTACATGGTTCACTGGTACTGGTGACCACCTTCTGGCTCCATCATCAGATCCCGAGTACCATCTTGATGTGTCTTATCATCTTGACCGTATTGGAATTTAAATTGTAATACTTTAACATTCAAACATAACAAAGTATTACAAAAGCAAATATTTACGGGTCTAGGATCAAATTCGTTGGTCGCTGTTTACACACACACAATGCGAGGATAGCCCGTGTAGAAACAAGGCGTCCGACCCACACAACAATAAATATTCTCGACGTTTGCGATGAAAACTCGGAGACCAAAGCGACATACGTCTTACCTGCTCGAGCTCCGGCGCGGCACTGAAATCGCAGGCGTCCGTCGCCGGTAAAATAGCGACAGGAAGGCTAGTTTTCAAAAAATTGGCAAAAAATCATGATAAAATATTATAACGACAAATGGATAACAGCAGTTTAAGCACATTGTGCAGATTATTTATATACTAAAATAACTTCGATAACATGTAGATTTTCGGAGAAATGATCACTTGTTTCGATGTATTTTCAAGACAAAATTGAGTTCGTTTTACTTTCAATTTCTCAATTTCAAAGGATTAAATGATAAATATTGTTTAATGGGCCTTAAGTACAAGATATTTGGAACTTAAATTTACCTCATTTATGAGAGTGATCTTATCAAATTGTACATAATAAGAGCTCCGAATTCTCTGCTTCACGCGGTTTTTCCTAAACGAGCATCAGAAAAACAATCATTACTAATTGAAAAAGCTTTTTTTTTCATATGTTTTTTATTTAACCGACAGTTAATAAGATGTTCTAACTGAAACAAGTACTTTCACTGTCTTTTAGTATGAGTAAAGTGTACAATTTTGTCGATAAATATTGTGCATTTTACAATATATCGCCTTTTTTTGTCATAGCGCTCTTAATCAATACAGTTAAAATGTGAACATTTCTAGTAAAACGTCCCACTTTGTCGATTGCTATAAAGCCGCTGTTTCAGTTTATTCAATATAAAGATAGAATCTCGTCTTTATGGTTTTACTACACAAATAGACAACTACTGTTGCGTACATACTATACGATCTAAGTCTCACTCAAGAGTACGCTCACGCCTTGCGTCCATGTTACTCCAATGGCTTACCTGGGCACTGTTAACAACGGACTGGAATCCGGAGCCACATAGCCTGTTGATGCCAAGAGCGGGCTTCTCCTGAGGAATGCCGGCCTTCAGCGCCGCGTGACGGGGAGTGTAGATGCCGTCTGTTTGGGATGCCTACAAAAATAAAAAGAGTTAGTTTTAGGGACTATCTACACACAGGCGACGCACGTCGTAAGACGCGGAACGGACGCCGCGCCGCCCGAGTGTAATTTAAAAAACGTCTCCTCAGTACATTTTGTATAGGAAAGACGTAAGACGCGCCCCAAGCGACGCGGCGCACGCCAGGGCAAAACAGATTCTACATTTAATTAAAAAAATGGAGAAACTGCACAATTATTTAGTAATATTTCTCACTTACCGACATGACCTGTCCGACTACAACCGAGTCAACCTGCGCAGGGGCAACACCGGCCTCCTTCAATGCAGCATTGAATGCATGTGTCTGCAGTTCTGTGGCCGATGTGTTCTTGAATACACCGCCGAATGTGCCGAATGCTGTGCGTTTAGCACCAACAATGAAGATACCTGTGGAGTAAGAAAATGGTGCTATTGGTGAAATGTTAAACAATGAAATAGTAAAACATTATTATACATAGTATGATATGTTACGCCGTGTCTTGCGTGGGCGACGGTCGCGCGACCGTCGCGCGACCATCGTCGTCACGTCTCATACTTCCATATCGATAAGGTTTGATTTCATGCGCGGATCCAGGGGGGGGGTCATGGGGGTCATGATCCCCCCCTGGAGCCTAAGTTGGCCATACAAATAGACCACGTGACCCCCTCCTGGGGCCCCGGGCCTTTACCACGTGACCCCCCCCTGGGCACGAAGCTGGATCCGCGCTTGTTTGATTTCGTATGTGTCGCATCGCCGTCGCGCGACCATCGCGCGACCGTCGCCCACGCAAGCCACGGCGTTAGAATTAAGGTATTATGCAATCTTGATGTGTATCCATACTAATATTATAAATGGGAAAGTGTGTGTGTCTGTTTGTTTGTCCATCTTTCACGGCAAAACGGAGCGACGAATTGTCGTGATTTTTTAAGTGGAGATACTTGAAGGGATGGAGAGTGACATAGACTACCTTTTGTCTCTTATTAACGCGAGCGAAGCCGCGGGCAAAAGCTAGTTTTAAATGTTTGAAATATAAACATAGCAAATATGAAACAATTTTAAACAATATGCAATTTTAAATGGTAGGTAAGGCACAATTGAAATAGGTTAAAATGTCTCTAAGGCCTTGACAATAAAGGTTTGTTAAAGGTGTGTGTGTGTGTGTGTGTTTGTGTGTGTGTGTGTGTATTTGTGGGAGCCTTGACTGCTCTAATATACCTGATGGTAGGTCTGATAGTACCTATTACTCATTTGCTTCAAACAGTAACAGATGCAAATTAAAAACGTTTTCCATATTGCTTTCTTTCTAACGGGGTGTCATTATTTTGACGTGTCTGTCTGTGTGTGTGTGTGTCTGTCTGTGGTATCGTAGCTCCCGAACAGATGAACCGATTTGGATTTAGTTTTTTTGTCTGAAAGCTAAGTCGGGAGTGAACACTAGCTATGTTTCATGAAAATCGGTCTACTAGGTCACGGTCGGGTAGGTTTTTTCAAAATTTTAATTTTGTGGTTAGGTTATTACCACAATGACTCTAAGGAAGTGAAGGAACCTGTGTGAAAAAATGAAAAATGAAAAATATTTATTACACTAGGTTATACATTTATACATGATTAGCTTTAGTACCCGCACTAGGCAAGCCTGTATCGCGAGGACCAAAAAACATAGAACTTATATTATTTTTTCTGTTGATATTAATATGCTCCAGTAGATAAGCAGATAAAAATTACTTGAAAATCACATCCCCTGATCGAAATTGTACCAATTAGGCCTTGACCTATGAATTTAACAAGGTTCCAAACTTGGCACTGGCTGCAACTAAGTATTTCTTCCCATAATTGCAGCCAAGCGTGACTCTGTTATATGTATAGTATAACAGTAAAAAGTATATTCAAATATTTATTACTAATTTTAATTAGCGCGATTAAAACTTTCTCAATACTACCTACGTAATACTACAGGGTAGAGAATCTTAAAAATTGACGAATACAAGTTTCCTTTAGATAAATATGATGTAGCAGAAAGTTTAAAACTTAAGTTTAAAGAAAAACAAAGTAAATTACAACTCGATGAAAGTTTGGAGTTTGACCCCGCACCGGCCAAGTAAACAAGTCATTCAGTTTTAAGGTAATACGACAAAAGTACACAGTAATTGCTTACCTTTCGTTGCTACAGACATGGTGTATTACACTAAATATTAAACGGTTCTAAAATAATATATTTCGAATCTAAAAAACAGTTTTTAGCAACGCGGCACTGTGCACTCCGCTGAACAACTCGGAAGAGTGGAAATGAGTGGAAAAAAAAAGTTTTTTCATTGTGAGCGAATGAATGAAACAGAAAGAACGGAATGAAGTAATAAAATTTCTGGCAGGCTGTTTAGGATATTATTTATGACGCTGAATGTCTTTGTGGTGTACAAGTGAATAGCTGATAAAAGTTTTATTATAAATATGTACTTTATTATTAAGGCTCCCCACAGACAGTCTTAAAAATTCATAATCTTAAAAAAAACTTGTATGCAATCTGACAGTTCAGATCTGTCAGTGTCTTGTCAGTGTCAGTTTGAACTGTCAGATTGCATACAAGTTTTTTTAAGATTATGAATTTTTAAGACTGTCTGTGGGGAGCCTAAAACGATGTGTATTTTTACAGTATAAACATTTATGTAATGTATAAAAACTATAAAAAGATCTGTGCTTGCCTCAAATTTGTGTTTACCTGTAGCTCAAACAGCTTTATGCCCTGATATTGCCCATGCAAAAAAAATGTGTACATAAGGGAAATTTTTTCCGAGTTATCATAAATTGAAGCCAATGGTCTTGTTTATAGATTTAGCATTATACATTTTGCTAAGTCAAACATGGATGACAGAAACTTTTGGCTTGCCAAAACAATTTTATGTGTTGCATAGCTCCAGAAATAAAAACTATCATAGGGACTTTCATATTCATTTGTGTGGCAACACAAAATTTGACAGCTAAAAATTCTCAAGTCTCGCGTTGTCGGAAAAATCCTGTGTTTTCGTTGGAAATGCTTATGCAATGAGCGATGCCTGTCCTGTTAACGGCCAATTGAAGAAATTCGTATTTCGTGGCAAATCCAACACTAACGGCGATACCCGAGGTGAATACTTGGAGATAGTAATACCGGAGCTTCTGTCCGCTGGCTACTCGTTCTACACGTGGCCATCTGCGCCGCTATTGGCTTGGTATTTGTGGACGCAGAGGCGGCATTTGCGCGATCTGAGAGTGCTAGAGTTAGGCTGCGGAACGGGGTTGCCTGGTATATTAGCTGCCAAGTGCGGGGCACAGGTTACGTTAACCGATAGCGTTGCACTGCCGCGATCTTTGCGTCATCTATCCGCTTGTTGCGAAGCCAACGGGTTAGTTCCCGGGCGTGACGTGCAGCTTCTCGGGCTCGCTTGGGGCTTGTTCCTAGCCGACGTCCATTCCCTTCGCCCTGTAGACCTGCTCCTAGCGTCCGACTGTTTCTATGAGCCGTCACAATTTGAAGAAGTCCTGTCCACTGTAGCTTATCTCTTGGACGGCACTGACGCTAGATTTTTGTGTGCTTACCAGGAACGCAGCGCGGACTGGTCCATTGAAGCTCTGCTCAAGAAGTGGGGGCTGAAGGGTGCACTGCTCGACCTCGACTCGCTCAGCGAGAGCTCCGGCGTGGATTACAGGGCGCTCATCGGCGACAGGTCTTTGCATTTGCTCGAGGTGGTCGCTGCTTAGGGTATGGCCAGCACAGCTCGCGCCGCGCGTCTCTATGTCGGCAACTTACCATGGACGGTAGGCCATCGTCAGTTGAGAGAATATTTCGCTCAATTTGGGCCCGTTCAGACCGCCCGAGTCATCTTTGACCGCTCAACTGGTTTGAGCAAGGGCTACGGCTTCATTGAGTTTGCGAGCCCATCTGGGGCTGCTGATGCTACTAACAAACAACACCACAGCTTAGAAGGCCTCACCTTGACCGTTCAAGCTCAAAATAGCCAGTAAACCCAATAGACAGTATAGATAGTAATTAGAATGGCAGAAGCACTTGATTATCCTGATTCTGACTTCTCTGATGATGACCAGTCACCTCTAGACATATCTTTCAACAAGGCAGCTGACCATGTCCGCAAGTTAACCTCGAAGCTTGGTAACAACCAGCTATTAGAGCTCTATGGTCTGTACAAGCAAGGTACAGAAGGTGTTTGTAACACGCCCAAGCCGGGTTGGTTGGATGGACGGGGCCGCAGGAAATGGGAGGCCTGGAGGGCTCTGGGAGACATGCCATCTACCGAGGCCAAAGAAAAGTACATTGCATTAGTCCAGAAATTTGATCCGGAATGTTCAGACTTAATTGACACAAAGACTAAAGAAGCTTGGGTTACTGTATCATCACTTCGATATTCTCCCGAGCCGGAATTAAAAGAAAATGAGCTGTCTCTGCTTGAAGCAGCCCGTGAGAATTGTGCGGAGCGTATCACAAAGTTATTATCACAAAACCCGGAGCTGAAGCACGAAAGAAGTGAAGATGGCATGACAGCGTTACATTGGGCTGCTGACCGAGACGCCACAAAAGCTTTAGAGGCTGCTCTGAACGGGGGTTGCTTCATAGATGCTGTAGATGAAGGCGGACAGACTGCCTTACATTATGCTGCGTTCTGCGGGCATCTCAAGTCGACGATCCTGCTGGTGGAGGCGGGAGCTACCTTAGTGAAGGATAGCGATGACTGTACTCCGTTGGACTTGGCGACTGACGATGAAGTGAAGAAGGTTCTGCAAGGTGCTAAGTCTTAATGGCATTTATATTTAGTGTTGCCAGTTTTAGTTTATACAATGGGTAGTTTAAATAAACATATTATAATTGTGAATTGTTTTTTGATTTTCTGTTCATTTACACAGATCAGGATCAGAGAAGAAATGCAGAAAATAAGGCTAGGGAAAATCTGCCATTTTTTTTTAATACTGCGTCGGTGGCAAACAAGCATACGGTCCGCCTGGTGGAAAGCGGTCACCGTAACCTATGGACGCCTGCAACTCAAAGAGTGTCACATGCGCGTTGCCACCCCATTAGAAGTTTTTAATGGGATGGCAACGCGCATGATGTGACCGTGTGTGTGATCGAGGTTGCCGATGACTCAAAGGACAATAGACGGAACAAATTAGTTCCGTAAAGTCCTCCCGTCGCCAGCACACCGCACCCTCGTTGAGCTCTGGCAGCCTTACCGGCAGGAACACAACACTATTAGTAGACCATACTCTATTATAATTGGATCCCACAGATTTTGTACACATTTACAATTAAAACCCAGTTTAGTTTGTAAGTATTTATTCTATAAATCACATTAGGTAAGAAATCTAAGTCCTCCTCTCTGAATGAAAGATTATAACATTACAACATGTAACATACCCTGTTAGGGTAAAAATACCTTTTCGGCACCCTTTCCAACTTGTGGAATAATCAACATGTGTCAAAGCTAAAGGTCCCAGTTTGTCGATTACGATAAGAACTAGATTTGCTTGTGTTTTTTTACTAATAACTTGTAAAAGCTTCCTTATTGCAAGCGAAAAATGGGACTTTTTAGGAAACTACACACAATGTATAATAATTCAAGTAAACTGGAAGAGATCCCTATCAGGGATAAGTTTGCCTTTGTACTGCCTCCTTTCTTTTATATTTGATGTATTGTATATTTTTTCTGGTGGTACAATAAAGAGTTAACTAAGTAAGAGTAAGTACTAGTAAGTAGTAGTAGTAGTAAAGAGTTGGACGACCGGTCTGGCGCAGTCGGTAGTGACCCTGCCTGCTGCGCCGCGGTCCCGGGTTCGAATCCCGGTAAGGGCATTTATTAGTGTGATGAGCACAGATATTTGTTCCTGAGTCATGGATGTTTTCTATGTATATAAGTATTTATATATTATATATATCGTTGTCTGAGTACCCACAGCACAAGCCTTCTTGAGCTTACCGTGGGCCTCAGTCAATCTGTGTAAGCATGTCCTATAATAAAAAATAAAAAAATCCTGTAATGAAAATTTGAATTTTAACACAGTTATAACCTTTAATGGCGTTATTCATAAACGCTTTATAAAGCTGCATTAATTAGCTAATAATCGTTTGTCTTTATCTGTCCTATCGACTTTTGTATTTGTGAGAAAGGGCTAAAACACAGTAAGTCTTCTTGGCATCCTTTTGCAATAAATTACATCCTGGTGCCGTATCCGAATGGCATTTCTGCGACGCGAAACGAAAACGAAACGCCGCGAAAGGTAGTCTGGCTCTGTCGCGCCAATACGCAAGAGATATCTACGAGCGTTTCTTTTCATGAGCGTTTGTGCCATTAGCATTCGGCTATTACGTATCCTGAAATCTTAGCAAATTGTCTAAGTCTCCTTAGTATATTTATGGTCGGCGTCGCGTCGCCAGAGTGAGGTTGCTATAGTAACCACATCAGAGTGTATTAAATTGTATCCTAACAGTTGTTTTAAGCTCTAAGTCTCCTTAGTATCTTTATGGGCGGCGTCACCGGAGTCTAACTGCTTGAGTAACCGGAACAGTGCTGCCGCCTCGCGGATTCGACTGAACTCGACGCAGAACGCTTCCACTTCTATAAACAGCTCCTGCGAAAAAAAATCGGTCTCAAAAATATAAATGGTACACCGTGTCATTCAGGATGACGCGCAAATGGATCAAACATAAACTTTAACCCCCTTAAATATGGCGCACTTTCATGAGTCGATAGGGGCCTGCGAGAGATTTCTGGAACGCATGCCACAGGGCCCGCATTCGGGAAATTAAATAGTAATAGTAACTTTCGTTGATTGTTATCTCGCCTGCGGGGAGTCCCCGTATGCTGTATACCGAACGAGTTATCAACTAATGAAATTGCGCCATTATTCATACGTCCACTAAAGTTATCAAGCTGATAAAGTTCGTTTGTCATTTCTATCGCACCACAACGAACTTTATCGGCTTGATAACTTTAGTGAACATTTATGAATAAGGGGGTAAGGCACTGGTCCCACTGTAGTGTGTGTGTATCGTCTATGTGTCTAGCTTATTATACAGGGTGTAACAAAAATAGTGGTGATCCCTTTAAAGGCGTATTCAGTATCGTATTCTCATCAGGAAAAAGTAGAAGAAAATTTACCAAAAAAAAAAAGAATACAGGCCATACAAAAGGATACAGGCCATATCAGTTGTTTTTTCAACTGCCTGCCTGAATTATATAAATAATAATAATAATGGCGTAGGGATGTGACGACCCCATCGCCCATTGGTTTTACCAGTGCAATCAGTCAACGCAGGGCAGCTTGTGGCGAGCTGTTGGGGAACAGCGACCCCACGTACCCGAGTGCTCCTGGGGAGTTCTGTTACCCGTAAGGCGGGTGGGTGGGACAGTACTCTCTACCTCTGGCTTGCCTTGGCTGGCCGTCCAGAGTGGAGTCGTTAGGGCTACATGCCCCAGGGGTGGAAGTGAAAATTTGCATAAGACGCGAGTTGGTACAGTGGGTTCACAGCCACTGGGCAGAAAGCGGTGTACACCTCTCGACACCCTTGAGTTCTCACACCGATGTTGCCCTTGAGCCATCTTGGATGTCGCTTTTTGTGGGGGCCCATCTTGTGGGGACGAGTCACCGTCTGCCGGAAATAAAATTGTATACCGTTTTATTAGGCAGGCGTCCGGTTTTTTATCCATAGCCCAGTATTTAGTCCATCACTTTCATCAAAATAGACCAGTTCATTTTAGATTCCATTAACTCTCAAATAGTCCTTACACCCTGGCGGGTGTTGCCTCTGCGTGTGTCCCATGATACGGGCAAGGGCAACATCCGCTCGGTGTACCCCTTACATTTCATTAAAGTGTCGAAAGGGCCTCTACGCGTTGGCTTCGGCCCCGCGCACGCCTCCCAAAGGTCCGGAACACCATTGTTCCGTGATGGGAAAGACATACAAATAATAATAATAATAATTTTTTTTTCGCGAAAAAAATTTTTACCTTTGTATGGCGGTTCGGCCGATTCTCGCGGCCCGGCCCATACAAAAATGAAATTTTTTTTCGCGAAAAAAAATATTTCTTCTACTTTTTCCTGATCAGAATACGATACTGAATACGACCTTAAACGGATCACCACCATTTTTGTTACACTCTGTATATAGAGGTAACCTAACTGTGCGATAATGTTTAAGCGGACTGTAAATTTTGGGTTTTTTAATTTTGATCGACACAAGGTTATGAACACGAAAAAAACAGTTATGAGATTACTTCGAAAAAACACCTTGAAATTCAGAGGAAGGCAACTAACCTGGGCTTGTAGGATGTAGCTCCTGTGTCAGGCGGCGAGGTCCTCAGAGACCAGATCGTACTCACCAATACTCCAAGGTTACCTGCACGCCTGATATACCACAGCTCCAGTGTCTTCTTCTTCTGATCTCAAGGCACAGAATCTATTTCTAGCAACTTTTGACTAGTTTAAACACAGATAATACGAAAATTAGATATTCGACGAAAGCGGGCTACAAAATGCAGCTTACCGCGCGGAGCTTTTACGAGCAAGAGGGAATGACTTGACGCTAATTTAGAACCAGTGTTCTATTGGTGTTGCCATTACGAAATATATACATATATTTTTTTTTAATTCTGAACATTACCGCCCACCAAAAATACAGTAAGTTATTTTTTTTTAAGTTTATAAGCTATATGGAAAGTAATTATATCTAAATTATTGCTAATTTTTGTCACACACTTGAGTTTTATTCAGACTCTACATGAGTGACGCACCACGGGGACGTTAGTTATCGTTAAGAGGTAAAGGGCACAGTTTTACAACTGGGCGTTTATACTGTCCAGAGGCTGTGCGAATGGTGGCGACGCGACAAATCCCGTCGTTCCCAGGATGCAATTGCACGATACGGCCTAAAGGCCAATTAAGTGGGCTGCATTGCTCATTAACAATGAAAACAAGAGTCCCAACTTTTAAGTCAGGGTGTTTGTTGAACCATTTTTGGCGTTGGTGCAAGGTGTGCAAGTATTCCAAGTGCCATTTGCGCCAAAAATCTTGGTGTATTTTTTGAAGTAGTTTCCACCTTTGAAGTGGACTAATCTTAACATCAGTGAAATTGCTTTCTGGTAATATCGTTAAAGGTTCGAGTGTGAGGAAATGACCAGGAGTTAGTACCGATAGGTCGTTAGGGTCTGAACTGACGGGCGATAAAGGCCGTGAGTTCAGCATAGACTCTAATTGGGTCAGGACAGAATAAAATTCTTCATAAGTCAAACGTTGTAAACCTATTACCCGTGACAGATGAGTTTTAACTGATTTGACCCCAGCTTCGGCCAAGCCCGAGAAATGTGGACTACCCGGCGGGTTGAAAACGAATTCAATTTGCTCCTTCTGGGAAGCATTCGCCATTAAATCTTTAAGTATATTGCTGGCGCCAATAAAATTTCGGCCTTGGTCCGATATAATTCTTGAGCAGCGGCCGCGACGCGAGATGAAGCGGCGCAGGGCTGCCAAGTAGGCTTCTGAAGTGAGCTCAGAAACGAGTTCAAAATGGACTGCCTTGGTGGCAGTGCAAACGAAGACACAAATATATGCTTTGTAGGATTTGCTGCCTCTTGCCCTACCCAACGAAATTGTGAAAGGCCCTGCATAATCCACTGCAGCAGAAGAAAATGGTTTCAACTGGCTAATACGAAATGACGGTAAGTCTCCCATGAGAGGAGGTGGGGCCACTTGTGGGCGCACGCGAAAGCATCTGATGCATGACGAAACGACAGAATGGATCGCCCGCTTAGGCGAGAGAATCCAGAAATCCTGAACAATAAGGTTGTGCAGGGTTTGTAACCCCGGATGGGAAAACCTACGATGATATTCTTCTATCACCAAAGCCGTCAGCCGATGTTCACGCGGCAACAGCATGGGGTGTTTCTTATCGTAGTCGAGCGTGTGATTATGGGTCAACCTGCCGCCCACCCTCAACAAATCCTCTTCATCGATAAACAGATTTAATTTCCGAAGAGGTTTGTGCAGGGAGTTAGTTAAACCCTTTTTGATGAGACGAATTTCGGTCGAAAAGACATGCTCCTGGACATGCCTTACGAGAAATCGTATCACCGAGTTGGTTTCACACGTCGACAGGGTCAGAACCGAGGCTTTCAACGAAGGGTTCATGAAATTATGAAGAAAACGAAAGCAATATGCCAAAATATTTACGATACGACGAAATGACGAATATTTCGAAAGGATTTGCTCGATAAAACTCGAGTTCATTGCGCTAAACAATGTTAAAACTTTTTCTTCCTCGAATGCCGCTCCGTCACTTTGCACGAGGGACTTTGGCCAATCCTTTTCAGGACAAGACAACCACGTAGGCCCCGCCCACCATGACTGGCACTGCAATAAGTCAGCGGGAAGCAACCCCCGAGATCCGTGATCCGCTGGATTATCACCACTCGATACATGGTGCCAGCAATCAGGAGCAATTTGCTCTTGAATCGCCGCGGTCCGATTTGCGACAAACGTTTTCCATCGCGACGGACATGACCGAATCCATGTCAAGGCCACGGTGGAATCAGACCAAGCATAAGTTTTGACGTCAAAATGGAAGTCCTTTAATGCATGACGAACTGACGTTACAAGATCAGCTAAAAGCACAGCAGCCAACAATTCCAAACGCGCAATGGACAACCGTTTAAGTGGGGAAATTTTACTTTTGGCGCAACAAAGACGAATGATAATGTCTTCGTCATCATTAACCATACGAAAAAACACTATTGCGCAATACCCTCGCTCCGAAGCATCACAAAAGCCATGAATCTGAATGTCATGGGACAAAACCATGCGACGAGGTATTGACAATGCGCTCAAACAAGACAGTTGAGATTTTAACTTGAGCCACTGTTCAGCGATGGGTGCTGGAGCATCCGCATCCCAGTGGAGTCCGGAGGCCCACAACAACTGCATAAAATATTTTGCCAGGAAGACCACTGGCGAAAGGAACCCCAAGGGATCAAAGATCCTAGCGATCTCTGAAAGTATCGACCGTTTTGTGCAACGGCACTCAACGTTGGAGGTTTTAAACGAAAATGTGTCAGATTTAGGTTGCCATAACAAACCTAAAATCTTTAAGGAGACGTCGTGAACGTCTTCGAAATTACGAAAATGTTCCGAATATAAATCGGAATCTGACAAATTAGCAAGGAACCCTTGATCGTTGGAAGTCCATTTCCTTAAATGTAACCGAGCAGAAGTTAAGATTTCTATTAACTCATCACGAATAAGTATGGCATTTTCTACCGAATCTGCGCCTGATACGATGTCATCAACGTACGTGTCCCTGTTGAGAACGGCGGCACCCAGGGGAGCAGTATCGCTAAACTCCTGCGCCAGCTTCGAGATACACCACAATGCTTGGTAGGGTGCACAGGAGACGCCGTAAGTTACCGTAAGCAGGCGAAAGTCCTTAACAGGTTCAGAAGGAGACGGACGCCAAAGTATGCGTTGATAATCACAGTCTTGCTTATCCACCAAAAATTGGCGATACATTTGTTTAATGTCCCCAGTGAACACGACAGCATGCCAACGAAACCGAATTAATAAATCGAAAATATTCTTTTGTAATTTTGGCCCTGGCAGCAGAGTGTCATTAAGAGACTTTCCCTGACTATCCTTGGCGCTAGCATTAAAGACCGTCCTCAAAGGGGTAGAAACCGAATCGGGGCGTAAAATTCCATGATGAGGTATATAATAAAAAGGACCTTCAGCCGACGAAGGAGCCTTGACCTCCTCCATGTGACCACACTCCAAATAGTCATTCATAAAATTGACATATGCTGTCCGAAATTCAGAGTTAATATCAAACTTCTTTTCTAAATTTAGAAGTCGCCTAAGTGCGATTTCACGAGAGTTGGAAAACCGGGGGCGATCCTGAAGGTTATTGAAAGTCAATGGGACCACCATTCTTCCTTCAGGATTCCGACAATATTTCGCACCCATAAGGTTTTCACACGACAAATCATCTTTGCTCAAAGTAACAGAGTTTGGGCTAACGACACTTTCTATTTCCCAAAACCTTTTGATACTATTGTCCAAAGACACCGACGAAACGAGAAGACACATCTTGGGATCACTCAAGAGGCCATCGCCACTACGACACGATAAATTGGTTTTAAATAAATCAGTACTAGGACTTACGACATTTTTAATTTCCCGAGTCTGATTATTATTTTCTCTTAAAGAGAGCGACGAAACATGATAACAATCCTTTTTGTTTTCAGGAGTTGTTCGAGAACGAGAACGATAACGATAACGAGAGGACTCAATATCTACGCCACAGTCACCCATGACTAACCAACCAAAGACAGTGTTGATCGCTGCGGGTTGACCTTCCTCACCCTTCACTAGTCCAGGTTGAAGGGCTGACACCAAAAGACCCACATTCATTAGAATGTCAACAGGCCCTGGGTTATAATACTGAGGATCAGCAAGATCAAGATCCTTCAGATGTGTCCATGCCGAAGAATCCAATTCACTATAAGGCATATTCGGACAAATTGTCGACAGAACGAAGGCTTCGAAAGAAAATTTGTTATTTCCCTTAGTGGGAAATATTTCACAAACTGTGGACCCCAGTGGTGCTGTTGATATATACTCGATACCGTTGATAGATCGGTGACACTTAGTTATTGGTAGCCCAAGTCTCTCTGCAAACGGCTTAGTTATAAAATTACAAGCCGAAGCGTTGTCGAAAAGAATCCGTACAGGCACCAGACGACCCATACCATCTTTAATGCGGGCGAGAGCAGTAGCAAAAACTACTGGTGTGTCATGAGTGTGCACGGACAATGCAGTCAACTGTGTAGTGGGTTTGGACTCTTGACCATCCTCAACCACCTTTTCCTTTTCGAAATGAAGCAGGGAATTATGTCGAAAACTACATTTATTGCAGCGAACAGCTGATCTACAATGTCTCATACTATGAGAGGGCTTTAGGCATACAATACACAGCCTCTTCTCTTTCACTTTCGAAAATCTATCAATGGGAGATAAGTTTAAAAAACTGGGACATTTTTCCAACTCATGACCAGTGGAAGCACACACTGGGCAGTTTAGAATAGGCGCTGAGGGCACCATCAGTGAAGTTTTATTTTTAACTATATGAGTAACGGGTTTATTTGATTTAGTATTTACCGCAGGTACTTTTATTTTACTATTGGAGTTTTCCAAGGCTTGACCTCTTTTTTCTATAAATGACTGTAAGTCTTCAAATTTGGGAATATCCACATTAGATTCCAACTGTAACTCGAAGGCCTCGCGTGTACTAACATCCAATTTGGACCACAAAAGATAAAACAGCATAAAATTCTTGTCAGGCAATTGAAATTTAGACAAAATGTCAAGATTTTCACAGAAAAGACGGCTTACTCTGTCAATATCATGCTTATTTTTCATCGACTCGCAATTTAATAATTTTTCATAATATACTATAGCAATTTGTCGCTTTTTATTGTAATACTTTACTAATGTTTGATATGCAACATCATAGTTGTCATCAGACAACGGAAATCCTTTTATCAAATCATAAGCATGACCCTGACAGCTGGTTACTAAATAATGCAGTTTTTCTACCTTAGGTATGTTCCGCCGATGAATCAGGGAGTCAAACAAATCACGAAATGCAACCCACGACTCAAGTTCTCCATCGAAGGCTTTTATCGAAATTTTGGGCAAATGAGCCAGGTTCAACGGGGTCGCGACCTCTACTGGTTTGATATCACTCAGTAACTGAGCGCGCAATCTAGCTTGGACAGCTTTCAATTTAGTCTCAAATTCTCTTGTTAACGCACACTCCGACTGCCTCTGTACAGCGCTTAAACTTGCTAATACTTTGATTTGAGCTTTATGAAACTGATTACTTAAATCAATCAAGTCTTGTTCAACATAACCAAGAAGATTGGAGGCTTCTATGTGTTCTAATCTAAACACAGCATAGTCACGCGCTACCCGCGAATTGTCAGCACATCCCGGTTCATCGTCACTCATTGTTGATGAATATAAAACTAGGCACTACACTACGAAAAGGTTTGAAAACTTCGAAAATACCAAGTTGTTTACGATAATATGACACAAGACAAGTCTAACGTCAATGTCACTGTCACTAATGTCTATGGTAAAGTTGCGTTCCGTTTCACACAATTTCCACAGACCTATACAATTTCACGTATCTGTGGAGTCACACACGAAAGAATTTATAATTTTATAAGCTTACCCTCTATTTTTGGTGGGAACACGAAACGAAATATTTTACACCAAATTAATGAAGAATAGCTTAAAACACGACAAAACTAAAGCTCCACAGGCTCTTTCCAAGCTCCGGGTCGTAGGACCAAATAATAAATGTGCGATAATGTTTAAGCGGACTGTAAATTTTGGGTTTTTTAATTTTGATCGACACAAGGTTATGAACACGAAAAAAACAGTTATGAGATTACTTCGAAAAAACACCTTGAAATTCAGAGGGAAGGCAACTAACCTGGGCTTGTAGGATGTAGAAGCTCCTGTGTCAGGCGGCGAGGTCCTCAGAGACCAGATCGTACTCACCAATACTCCAAGGTTACCTGCACGCCTGATATACCACAGCTCCAGTGTCTTCTTCTTCTGATCTCAAGGCACAGAATCTATTTCTAGCAACTTTTGACTAGTTTAAACACAGATAATACGAAAATTAGATATTCGACGAAAGCGGGCTACAAAATGCAGCTTACCGCGCGGAGCTTTTACGAGCAAGAGGGAATGACTTGACGCTAATTTAGAACCAGTGTTCTATTGGTGTTGCCATTACGAAATATATACATATATTTTTTTTTTAATTCTGAACACTAACCATAAAATTAACATACATACATACATACAATCACGCCTGTATCCCATAAAGGGGTAGGCAGAACACATGAAACTACTAAAGCTTCAGTGCCACTCTTGGCAAATAAGGGGTTGAAAGAAAACGAAACTGTGACATTGCAGTGACAGGTTGCCAGCCGTCGGTTTTTTCAAAATTAAAATTTTGAAAAAAAAACCCGACCGCGACATAGTGGACCGATTACCATAAAACATGGCTAAGAACACTCCCGACTAACTCAGCTTTCAAACAAAAAAAAACTAAATCGAAATCGGTTTCTCCGTTCGGGAGCTACGATGCCACAGACATACAGACACGTCAAACTTATAACAGTCGTTTTTGCGTCGGGGGTTAAAAAGCATATGTAACCTAATTTAGTCAGTAATTAAACACATTTACTCCTGAATGGTTGTTTCTTTATGATCCGGCAGCCGCCTCCCTTATACCACCGCGAGTGGGAACAGTGTCTATCAATATAACAATGCGAAGCAATGCCATGCGTCTTCATGAGTGATATGGTTTTATCTTATTTTCTGTCTGGTGGCGCCTAACTACTATATTACATCATATATATCTATTATATATTTGTTACTAGCTTTTACCCGCGGCTTCGCCCGCGTAATAAAAGTATTCTTATTAAAACGTTTACAAAAAATAAGATTTTCATTTGGATCCGTAGGTTTCTTTGTAGGTACATCTGTCCGCGATTACTTCGATTAAGGTAAAGCGGGACAATTCTGGACTGGGGGGCCATTGTAACTGATCTATTTGCTGTACGGTCAGCCAAGAAAGTGGTTTACCACTTTTCGACTCTATTGATCGAAAAGTGGTACTTAAACCACTTTTTTGGCTGACTGTACCTTACACATATTACTATTGTTTTAAAAGAAATTCTTGCAATGATTGTAGAATTGTTACACAGCGACCACAGCGTAGGTAGTAGGTACGAATATGTTTGTATTTTACCTATATAAATATTTATACTGGGGAAACTTCATACAACCCACATAGCCAGTATCTCGACGCTATGGTCGGTAGGGTAAAAAGTACTTCCTTGCATTATCGCTTACAATGTTTTCCATTTTCCTTATACTTATTGCAAACGTAAACATATAAAAGGCAAGCAAACAACGATCTTCTTACAGTTCATTGAATGCAATAGTTATTACGGATGCAGGATACTCGCCGATGCCTACTTACTAATCCCTTCGCACTGAGCCACCTGCATTTTACACTGCCTAGATATCCATTGCCGACCGATTAGTCCGACCCCAATCCCTATTCTTATTCCCGTCCCTATCTCTATCCTTGTCCCCGTCCCCGTCCCCGTCCCGTCCCTGTCCCCGTCCTTCCCCTATCCCTATCCCTATCCCGTTCCTGTCCCTGTACCTGTCCCTGTCCCTGTCCCTGTCAAATTATCATGCTAGGAGGTGAACTTTGAAAAATCCTTTCTTAGTGCTCCTCTAAGGAACTTCCGTGTCAATTTGAAATCTCTTGAACCAGAAGTAAAGATAAAAACTAAACCTATACTTATGGCTATTTTGGATATTTTAACCCCATTGCACAACAACAGGGGAGAAAATTTCTTTTCCACTTCATTAGATTTTAAAATCGTTGTATTTATCGTGTTCAGCGACCCGATAAACCATAAAAACGATACCCATATTGTGTTTTTGACTTTACCCCCTTTGCACCCCTTTAGGGGTCAAATTTAAAAAAAACCTGAAACATGTATTTAGTCATTTGTCTTTAGGAATCCTCCTATGAAGTTTCGAATAAAATAGTCAAACTAATCTTCTTCCCCATACAAACTTTGAACCCCCATTTCACCCTTTTAAGAGAAGAATTTTGAAAAATCCTTTCTTAGTGCTCCTCTACGCCATATAAGGAACCTATGTGCCAAATTTGAAATCTCGAGGACCAGCGGTTTCGGCTGTGTGTTGATATATTATGTCAGTTAGTCAGTTTCTTCTTTTATAATATATTTTTTGATATTTAAACCCCATTGCACTACAACAGGGGAGAAGGTATTTCACTTCCGCTTCGTTAGATTTTAAAAACGTTGTATTTATCGTGATCAGCGACCCAATAAACCGTAAAAACGATACCCATATTAGTTTTTTGACTTTATCACCCCCTTTTCACCCTTTTAGGGTTTAGATTTTCAAAAAAACCTGAAACACGTCTTTAGTCATATGTTTTTAGGTTCTCTCCTATAAAGTTTCGAATAAAACAGTGAAACTAACATTGTTTCCCCATACAAACTTTGAACCCCCATTTGACCCCCTTAGGAGACAAATTTTGAAAAATCCTTTCTTAGTACTCTTCTACACTATATAAGGAACCTACGTGCCAAATTTGACATCTCTAGGACCAGCTGTTTCGGCTGTGCGTTGATATGTTAGTCAGTCAGTCAATATCTTCTTTTATATATTTTTTTGATATTTAAACCCCATTGCACCGGAACAGGGGAGAAGGTATTTCACTTCCGCCTCGTTAGATTTTAAAAACGTTGTATTTATCGTGATCAGCGACCCGATAAACCATAAAAACGATACCCATATTGATTTTTTTACTTTATCACCCCCTTTTCACCCTTTTAGTGGTTAAATTTTCAAAAAACCTGAAACACGTATTCAGTCATATGTCTTAAGGAATCTTCCTGTGAAGTTTCGAATAAAATAGTCAAACTAATTCTGTTTCCCCATACAAACTTTGAACCCCCATTTGACCCCCTTAGGAGGTGAATTTTGGAAAATCCTTTCTTAGTGCTCCTCTACACCATATAAGGAACCTACGTGCCAAATTTGAAATCTCTAGGACCAGCGGTTTTGGCTGTGCGTTGATATGTCAGTCAGTCAGTCAGTCAGTCAGTCCAGTCAGTCAGTCAGTCAGTCAGTCAGTCAGTCAGTCAGTCAGCTTCTTCTTTTATATATTTAGATGTATTGTTGTGTGATCTGCAATAAGACCTCCTGTTGTTTACCTTTGTTCGTGTTGATTCCTTGTTTTGTATTGTATTTTTTCTACTCCCGTACTGTTATTTGTGAGTTACAAGGTCGTGCATAGAACTTAAAAACCCTACATAAAAGATGTCAGGACAAGTCTATCTAGTCTATACCCTGAAAACATTTAGTAGAAGTAGCACGATATAGCTGTTACAGTTCAGTAAATACATTGCTACCAACTTAACAAACCAATTCGCAGAGTCGAGACTCCTTCGTTTTCTGCTGCGTTCATTGGCGACGCGTCGAATCGCATTCAAATGTACGAGAACTCGATTCAACTCGGCTCGATTCGTCTTAGTGGCCAGGCTTCAAAGAACCATACCATAGACAGTTTTATTTTCATGTTTGCACTCAAACTGCATATTCAAAATGGTAGGCGGTCCACTAGATAACTAATTAAGATGACTGAAAGTAGGTATTTGTTGATTTATAATTTTCTTTCAAAATAAGTGCTTGGTCGTAGAAAAAGTATTGTATGCAACGGTGTTTAACTGAGTCAAAAAATGCTCGTGGCGTCTTTATTAACAATTTTCGGCTTCGCCTCAAATTGTTACCCACGCCACTCACCTTTTTTGACCTCTTTTAACCACCAGTTGCATAATAGTTATTTGTTATACAAGGGGGCAAAGTTGTATTTTAACGCCGAGTGTGGAATTAAAAAACGAGCAAGTGAAAGGATTCTATAGTTGAACCACGAAGCGAGTGGTTCGAGAATAGAATCCTGAACTTGCGAGTTTTTTAACACACGAGAAGTAAAATACATTTGCACCCGAGTGTAACACAAAACTTTTCCCCTCACTATAGCGAGGAAACTACAACGCAAAAAATGCGCTTATCACTGCTTCCAATAGTTCCACAGGTGGTAAATCATCTTTATTACTAGATTCACCTACTTTTATCAATTTTAAAGCAGTTATTTTGACTTTATTCAAGGTCAAATTACTTTACCTACTAGTGGATAAAATGCGTTTTTACCCGCTGGTATTAAACGACAATACTCGTGTTTCCGAGCTAGTGAGGGGAAAAGAGTATTGTATTGTATTGTATATGTCTATGATATCTTATGGTATGTATGTACATAAAAGCACACTCAACTCACCTTAACGTTAATAATCTTATTCCGTATAAGCGACTGCAGGAACACACACACTAGTCGCACCAGCCGGTTTTGCATGTACCGGTCGCGTATAGTCTCACACGTCGATATACAGTTGCTTATGTACAGGTGCACAAATTCTACCGGCAAGTCCACTGATGTTGTTAACCTGTGGAATTATAAGGTTATTATTGACATTATTGTCTGTCTATAATACGATACAAGTGCGAAAAATAGGAAATATCGAAAAGAGTGGCAATAAATTAAGTCACGAATGAAGAATAGTACGTTGTGTATTAAGGGTGGAAAGTGAAGGATTAGGAACGAGAGGCTGTTGTAGCTGTAGCGAAGGGCTTTAATAACGCGAGTTTGTAATCCTTCAGCCGGCCGTGATATACACAATGTTTTTCATCACACTCGCGAAGTAATAACCAAATTTTAACTTGTATTTTTTCCCTGTACAGAATTTTTAGGACAACAGTAGGATAGCGATGAGGTTTGAATTCACGATTTTTTTTAGTCTTGCCCGTTAAAGGGTTATTTTATTAGTTAAATATCATACATAGTATACATACATATAATCACGCCTGTATCCCATAAAGGGGTAGGCAGAGCACATGAACTACTAAGTTTCAGCGCCACTCTTGGCAAAAAGGGGTTGAAAGAAATCCAAATTGTGACATTGCAGTGACAGGTTGCCAGCCTCTCGCCTACGCCACAATTTAACCCATATCCCACAGTCGACTTCTATGACACCCACGGGAAGAAAGGGGGTGGTGAAATTCTTAACCCGTCACCACTATTCTATTTGTGTGTCTTACCTATTGACAACTTCCATGGAGTGCAGAGACATTTCCATGTTGCGAGTGGATCAGTTTAAGCAGGACGGATATAGCCACCATGGGGTTGCTTTCTACTGGGGACGCTATTGCTATGTCTTGTATGGGAACCCTGCATTTTATGATTAAGCACTGAGACTTGGCACAGTTGTTCATTTGGTGGCCCTGAGTAGATAAAGATCGGGAGGCATCGAGAGCCCCCCTTAATTTAGGAGGGAGGAGGGGGGGAAGGCTGGCGCCTCCGCGCTTCCTTTGAAACCATATTTCTCTAAAACTATACAAAATAGGGCATGCGATATATCATTTTCGGATAAATAAAAGATGAAAAATTCATTTTTGGAACAAAAAAAATGTATTTTAGAACAAAAATACAAAATAAAATGGGAAAATCTGAAAACGAGATTTTTTTTTATATATATTATTGCACATTTTATAAAAACCGTAATAGTTATTTTAAAATAAAAAATATTATTAATTAGCTACATTTATCTAGTTTTAGAAAATGTATAATTTGTTATAGAATAATATTATACGACAAGTGATAAAAAATAATTTACATCGCCCGATAGGGTGATTTGAATGCTCATTTCAATAAGTTTAGTCAATGATTTCAGGTATAATCACTATTTTTAACACACGAAAGCCGTAATCATTGTATTTTATGGCTATTTTAGTGATTAATGTACTTAAAATAAAAAAAAATACAAAAATTAAAAAAAAAATTAAATGTGATAATTTTTTTATAACATTATCCTATTTTGTTCTTTTTGTACAATATATATCTAAAAGCAATAAATATAAATTAAAAGTCACATTTATGTAGTTTATAAAAATATATAGTTTATTGTATAAATATATTACGAAACGCGAGATAAAAAATAATGAAAGTGACGTGGCAGGGCGATCTTGATGTACGGTACGGGTCAGCTTGTATGATTCGATGAGGTGCGGTAAAGGTAATCAAAGCTTTCAAAAAGTGTAGTTATTTAGAGTACTTCAAATTAAACAACATACTCCTATATAGTCTGAATTTAACTATTTATATTACATGAAATGATCGATTGATATGATAGGTCAGATATATACATCTGATCCTAATACATCTTGTGAAATAGTAGTTATCTATATGATATGCATAATTTATGAATAATTCTTACTTGACATATTTATTATTCCAGATCTGCGTTACTTTGGTTAACGAGTGCCAAAAATAGTTTTTAACCAAAAAGACCGCCAAATTAACAGCATTTCACCGACAAAAGCTGCCTTACACCATTTTTGTAAGGGGTATAGGTATATCAACCCAATTCATAATTTGCCATTATTTGCTACTTGTGCAACCGTAAAAAAAGACTTTTATATTAAATGTTCGGAGCTGATGTGCTTATGCAGTGGATGTTGTGATATATACATAATTAAATTCAAACTATTCATGTTGTTTTATTTGAATAACTCAAAATAGCTACACTTTTTGAGAGCCTTGAGTACTAGCCCCGATACACATGTTTTCGTCTAGTCAGACCATTTTTTGAGGTTCTCCTTTGTACAAAAGCAATGTCTTAGTTAAAAAATCATTAATGTTTAATGCGATGTTTAATACGAATCTAGTTTATTTTTTATGGCACTATTGCGCAATAACTAACTATCATTGACACTGAAAGAAAGAATATGACAATTTTATTTTATCTCTTATGGATGGGTAAAACCGATTTAAAGGGGCCCAAAGGAAGTAACTAAATTCTGCTAGTAAACTAAAAAATCTTCAAGCCTATATGCATGCAGAACTGCTTTAGGAGAGGAGAACGTGATTAAGACATTTTTTTGCAATATAAGTGACATGCAATTTTATTTTACAATCAAAATAAACTATATTATAGGACTTTTACAATTTTCTGTACTGGGTCGTGATATACATACATGTGTAAACGTTATTAGAATAAGTATATTTCTGTATTACTAGACGAATTCCACTGCATAGCGGGTAGTACCTTTACCTCACCTCATCGAATAATGCAAGCTGACCCGTACATTAAAATTTTCATTTTCATTATTTTTTATCTCGCGTTTCGTAATATAACAAACTATATATTTTTATAAACTGCATAAATGTGGCTTTTTATTGATATTTATTGCTTTTAGATATATATTGTGTAGAAAGAACAAAATAGGATAATGTTAAAAAAAATTATCACATTTTAAATAAAAATAAAAAAAATTGTATTTTTTATTTATTTTAAGTACATTAATCACTAAAATAGCCATAAACTACAAAGATTAAGGCTTTCGTGTGTTAAAAATAGTGATTATACCTGAAATCATTGACAAAACTTATTGAAATGAGCATTCAAATCACCCTATCGGGCGATGTAAATTATTTTTTATCACTTGTCGTATAACATATTTCCATAACAAATTATACATTTTCTGAAACTAGATAAATGTAGCTATTAAAAAATATTTTTTATTTTAAAATACCTATTACGGTTTTTATAAAAAGTGCAATAATATGTATATAAAAAAAATCTCGTTTTAAGATTTTCCCATTTTTTTTTGTATTTTTGTTCTAAAATACATTTTTTTTGTTCCAAAAATGAATTCCTTGTCCTTCATTTATCCGGAAAAGATATATCGCATGCCCTATTTTGTATAGTTTTAGAGAAATATGGTTTCAAAGGAAGCGCGGCGGCGCCAGCCTTCCCCCCCTCCTCCCTCCTAAATTAAGGGGGGCTCTCAATGCCTCCCGATCTTTATCTACTCAGGGCCACCCAAGGAACAACCTGTGCCAAGTCTCAGTGCTTAATCATAAAATGCAGGGTGTTGTGCAATAGCGTCCCCAGTATTCTACTAGCTCTGGTATCTGAGCATCTCTTTCTTTGCCATTTTTTTATTTATTTTAGGTCATTCTACTTTGAATCACGAGCATTTTCTATCTCAATAGGAGACAATCGATCAATCAAAATATTCTTTATTCAAATAGTCTTACAATAAGCCATAGATTTAGAATTATTAAACTAGATTGTTTAGTTAGGACAAAAAGTGTGTCCACATGAGAGGTAATTGTTTGGGCTGGTGTCCCCCTCGCACTTGCTGACAATGTCAACATTATTCAGTGACGTCATCACTGTCATAAATTGGGGATACCAGTCAATTTTCAAAGTTACTACTAAATCTACAACACCCAATTGAAAGTATTTTTTAATTATACAAATCTTTGATTTACTGGCATCAAAATAATCACATTATAATTATTTTCAATTTTTTTGAAATATATCGAAACCCAAGTTTGAATATAACATTAAAATAAAATAAGAATTTATAAAGTCAGGTAATATACAGATAAAAATACTACTAATATGGGAACCTCATTAACACTGGCAACACGTGCGAGAGGGACACCAGCCCAAACAATGCCCTCTCATGTGGACCGTTTTCGCTAGTCTGATACGATCGACTTTCTGTTTCAGTAATAAGGTTTAATTTCGTATGGCAAAAAATGTGATTGAGCTGTCCCCTGTAAAGGTCTTTGCAATAAGCACTTTTAAATCGTCAACAATGTACAATTTTCATCGTATTCTAAATATCAGAGCAATTTATTGGTGCAATAGACAAAAAGTGTCCCAGAATTTCCATACATTTTTGTTACTTTCTCTTTTGTTACCCCATACAAAATGTATGGAATGGTAACAAAATAAGAAAAAAGCGTATGCGACAGTTTTTTTACCTGTTAGGATTGAAAAAGCTAGTGATTTTTAGTAGAAATAACATAAAATTGATTAAAAATATCACATTTAAAAAAAAGTGGCAATTAAACCCGCTCAACTGGGATAACAAGAGCTGGCAGCTGTGTATCGCTGCATCTCACCTATTGACAACTTCCATGGAGTGCAGAGACATTTCCATGTTCACCAGAACGCTGAAGTACTCCGTGATCTGCTGCGAGTGGATCAGTTTGAGCAGGACGGATATAGCCACCATGGGGTTGTTTTCCACTAGCTCTGGTAACTGAGCATCTCTTTCTTTGCCATTTTTTATGAATTTTAGGTCATTCTACTTTGAATCACGAGCATTTTCTGTCTCAATAGGAGACAATCAGTCAATCAAAATATTCTTTATTCAAATAGGCTTACAATAAACACTTTTAAATTGTCAACAGTGTACAATATTCATCTTATTCTAAATATCAGAGCAATTTATTGGTGCAATAAACAATATTGGTGCAATAGACAAAAAGTGTCCCAGAATTTCCATACATTTTTGTTACTTTCTCTTTTGTTACCCCATACAAAATGTATGGAATGGTAACAAAATAAGAAAAAAGCGTATGCGACAGTTTTTTTACCTGTTAGGATTGAAAAAGCTAGTGATTTTTAGTAGAAATAACATAAAATTGATTAAAAATATCACATTTAAAAAAAAGTGGCAATTAAACCCGCTCAACTGGGATAACAAGAGCTGGCAGCTGTGTATCGCTGTATCTTACCTATTGACAACTTCCATGGAGTGCAGAGACATTTCCATGTTGACCAGAACGCTGAAGTACTCCGTGATTTGCTGCGAGTGGATCAGTTTGAGCAGGACGGATATAGCCACCATGGGGTTGTTTTCCACTAGCTCTGGTAACTGGGGATGAAAATATTATTATGAATTAGTTGGGACGATGGAGCATCAAATCGAGGTTTGAAAAACCGGCCTAAAGCGTGTCGGGCCACGCTCAGTGTAGGGTTCCGTAGTTTCCCGTATTTTTCTTAAAAACTACTCAACCTATCAAGTTCAAAACAATTTTCCTAGAAAGTCCTTATAAAGTACTACTTTTGTAATTTTTTTTTTCATATTTTTTAAACAAAAGTTAGAGGGGGGGGCAGACACTTTTTACTTCAGGAGAGATTATTTCCGAAAATATTACTTTTATCAAAAAACGATTACAGTAAACCCCTATTCATTTTTAAATACCTATCCAACAATATATCACAACGTTGGGATTGGAATGAAAAAAAAAAACAGTCCCCACTTTACGTGTAGGTACCCTAACAAAGCATTTTTTCCACTTTTTATTTTACCACTTTGTCGGCGTGATTGATATACATATTGGTACCAAATTTCAGCTTTCTAGTGCTAACGGTCACTGAGATTATCCGAGGACGGACGGACAGACAGACATGGCGAAACTATAAAGGTTCCTAGTTGACTACGGAACCCTAAAAATCATTGTGTATGGAAATAAAGTTTTAAGTTTGTTAATCATATGTGATCTGTCTGCCTTATTACTACGTTTTAACAGTACATTTATTTATCGATGACTAATTGTAAAACCTACTAGCAAAACCAATGTATAAAGTTTTGACGATTTATAGTTACGTTAAATCAATAGATAGGACCAGGTTCGTTGTTGTTTCAGATACCAATACTAAACTGCTTAGGAATAGAAGCCCCGCGGTGAGGGGCTTGGTCAACTCAGAACGAATTTTCCGGTTTCTCAATATGTCTATATTTGTATCAGTTCGTTTTTTTCTCTTTCTTCATCATGTATATTTTTTCTTTTTTTTAGAGACTATACATCTGTAAAATCTCTTATTAATCATAGTAGCTTTGTACTTTGTATAATTTATTGAAATTAATTTCCATAGAGTAGGTAGGTACCTACTCTGCTAATTTTATTTTTTATTTTTAAATTGTATCTTGTTTTCTTAATGCATGTTAATTATAAGATGTAATGTTTTGAAAAGAAGTTGCCCGCCTAGTTTCTTGCCGGTCCCATAGTGGATACCCCCCTCCAACTGAGGAAGGACTGAAATCTTCTCGAGGTTGAGGCGTAGGGTTAGAGCCGGCGTAGCTTTATTTGACGTTCATATGCCTACTTGGAAAATAAATATTTAATTTCATGTCTAGAAATTCAGTGATTTTGGTGGATGTCTGACCTGGTAAGGCGTGACGCCTATCTCGTAGACGACGTTAGGCTCCCGGTCCAGCAGAGCCAGCAGGCGCTGCTGCTGGGACACACTGAGCGCGCCGCGCAGCGCCATCTGTGTTAACTGTTTGGCTTCAGACACGGGGCTCTCTTTGCCATCCTCTTTCTTGTCTTCTGGCTTTTCTTTCTTTTCTTCTTGCTGTAGGTGTAAATATTTGTGTTAATAAAAAAAAATACATGAAATTTTCTCATTTCAGAACGATGGTGAGGTGAGCTGACGACGGGAAGACCTACGGAACTAATTTGTTTTGTCTATTGTCCTTTGAATCGTCGGTACCCCGAACCCTCCTTAGAAATAAGTACACACACAGCAAAAAGGTGTGTACAAGTTTATAATTTTTTGAAAATAAATTATTGTTTGTTTAATGTGTCGGCAACGCGCATGTGACACTCCTTGAGTTGCAGGCGTCCATAGGTTACGGACCGCTTTCCAGGTGGACCGTATGCTTATTTGCTACCGACGTGGTATAAAAAAAAAACTCAGTTTAGCATTCAACATTTGACACAATATCGCAACATTTGTGAGTGTGTTTAGTAAAACGTCTTTATATGAATAAACCGACAAAGCGGCTTTATAGCAATCGACATGACGTTTTCCCGCGCACACTCACATTTGACGAAGAATATCTAAAGGAATAAGGGTGCGAGGCTGACCTTAGGTTTGGGCTGGTCCTTAGCTTTAGCAGGTCGTAGGCCTATCAGTCCATCTTGGGCTGTGTCGAACATAGGTATATGTGCACCGCGGTTTACTAAATTCTTCCATACCACCTGTAAATAATTATATGGATTTTTCTGTAAAAATATGAATTTGTTAATCCACAAAGACATCTTTAGTAGAAAGATCAAAGAGGAAGCGTACCCCTAAAATGTATGGGCCTTTTAGGCTTAAACTAGATGGCGCTGTTTCGCAGCCGGGCAATTCCACGTAACTGTAATGTAAGTGACCACTTCATTGCATGTTTTTTTATTTATGATGCAAATTGAAGTCTTAATTTATCTCTAGATAAGCCTACTTTTAATCCTTAGATATATTGATACTTAAATTAGCACCATGAATAAAAAAACATGCAAATAATTGGTCACTTATATTACTCTGTTACATGGAATTACCCAGCCTAGAAGTGGCCAAAATCATATTTTCCCGAAATATTTTTGCGTGTTTTTTTTTATAAGAATAAATTACATGCTTCTTTATTTTAATATTATGATATCACGTCAATACAAAGTTTGAAAAAAAAAAATGTAGGCATCATCAGTGTTGTTATGATAGTATTTAATAGGTGGCGCTAAAAAAATGAGGTACGATTCTTAGTATGGAGACTGTAAATCCATACTAATATTATAAATGGGAAAGTGTGTGTCTGTTTGTTTGTCCGTCTTTCACGGCAAAACGGAGCGACGAATTAATTGACGTGATTTTTTAAGTGGAGACAGGGGCGGCCCATTCCGCGATTCTATCGCCGCGCTAAAAGTACATGTTGGCGGCCGCGAGTTCGCGGCCTAATCAAGGGTGGCGCACGTTCTCACGGAACGCACGTTCGCACTTTCTATTGTTACTTTACGTCGCGAGTTTTTTTAAGGTTCATCTGCGATGTCCGGTGGAATGGCTAATAATGCTTAATTAGTTTAAAAGACATCATGAATAAAATAGGACAAATCTTACACAGATCTACTATTGATTAAGTCCCACGGAAAAGTTCAATAAGGCGTTGACGTTGAGACTTAAAGAAAATATATAAATACTGTATAATTATATACCCAGAGAGTACTCAAGATTTGAATATAATAGTATAACATTTTATCTGAGTATTAATTCGATTTAATCCATAGGCAACCCTATCGTCCGACGCTGCGCACATGCGGCTCGTTTCTTTGTAAGCATTTAAAAAGGCGGCATTTCGTGAACATCAAAGCAGTGGGCCTTCTGTACTTGTACTATTATATATTCTGTGGTGGAGATAGTTGAAGGGATGGAGAGTGACATAGGCTACTTTTTGTCTCTTTCTAACGCGAGCGAAGCCGCGGGCAAAAGCTAGTCCTATATAAATTATCCTTGGTGAAAGTTATAGTTCCATCATCATCATATCAGCCCTTTATCGCTCACTGCTGAGCATAGGCCTCTCGCCACTTCTCCCGGTCCTGGGCTAATCTCATCCAGTTGTGACCCGCAGTTCTTCGGATGTCGTCGACCCGTCGACCCAACGAGCCAACGGATGCCAGGCACTTCTTACATTTGTTAGCGGCCACCATTCCGTTAACATTTTGGTCCACCTGCCATCACTCTGCCTAGCAACATGTCCCGCCCAACTCCATTTTTAACCCCCGACGCAAAAACGAAGGGGTGTTATAAGTTTGACGTGTCTGTCTGTCTGTCTGTTTGTCTGTCTGTCTGTCTGTTTGTCTGTCTGTCTGTGTGTGTGTCTGTCTGTGACATCGTAGCTCCCAAACGGATGAACCGATTTTGATTTAGTTTTTTTTGTCTGAAAGCCGAGTTAGTCGGGAGTGTTCTTAGCCATGTTTCATGAAAATCGGTCCACTATGTCGCGGTCGGGGGTTTTTTCAAAATTTTAATTTTGTGGTTAGGTTATTATAGTTTAGTAAGAACGAAATCTACGTCTTGCACATTATAGTTCCATACCTCGTCTGAAAAAGGTATTTCATCCAGTAGAAACGCTGGTGGCGGGATCGGTCCCCTGGCCTGCAGGGTTCCGTGTAAAGGGAGATAGTCCGTAGACATCAGGGCTTCGATCAGCTCTTTCATCGCTATCCTGTTTGGGGGGCTTCTGTAATAAAACGAAAATGTACATGAAATAACCTAACCTAAGGGAGCGTTCAAGTATTACGTAACGCAATTTGGGGGGGAGGAGGGGGGTCTCGTAAAACGTTACGATGCGTTACAGGGGCGGGAGGGGGTCTTTCTTACAACACGTTACGTAACATTGTTTTTTTTTTATTAGGAAATCAAAACTCCAAAATTGGCAACCCTTTCCATTTACGTTTTACGAGGAATCCCTCGATTGTATTTTAGTCCGGTCGTCATTTTTAATGTGTTCTCGCAAGTTGGAAAACCTTTTCGTTTCAGTATTATTACTGCTAATGCAATTAAAACTATACCAAGGATAAATAACTTTTTGCGACTTTTGGGTAAAAATGGTCACTAGAATGTTACGTAACGTTTAGAGGGGGGGGGGGGGTTACAGTAAAACGTTACGGTGCGTTACAAGGAGGGGAGGGGGGGTCAAAAATCTTCAAAAATTGCGTTACGTTACTTGAACGCTCCCTAATCACAAATTTTGATAAAACCCCCGACTAGTAGGGGGTCGGGCATAGCGAATGATATTCTCCGCTTTGTGTGGTAGGGCGTAACAGACAGACACGTCAAACTTATAACACCCCGTCGTTTTTGCGTCGGAGGTTAAAAGTGTTGCACGTTTGCCTCGCCCAAGCAAAGCTCAGGTCAGCTGTTCAAAACAGTTCTGCACATTTTTATTTCCGTGGCACGTAATTCGTGGTTTTCGCATTTTATTTTGAATAAGGATTAAAAAGAAAAGTAAATCATTCAGGATTCACGCTAATAATAATATAATCGCTCCGCCACAAGCAACTAGTCTAAATTATCAAATTTTACCCCTAATGCTAATTGAGGACCTACAGGAACTTTCAACAAAAGAGCTCCAATGAAAACCTTCATCGTTTGTAGGTACTTAAGAATTCTACATTGACACATCGCTAGCGCGTTGTAGAAATCATCTTAAACCTCGCGAAGCGACATCTACCGACCAATGGGTAAACTCACCCGTCAGACAAAGGAATGAGGGCGGGCGCGGTTGCTCTGGCCGTGGAACTCATATCCGCTAATCGCTCCGCCACAAGGGACTGAAGCGGCGACAGGTCGATTTCCAAGTCTTTGGCGTTCACTTCAGTCATTATTACTTGCTTTGCGGTCTTCTTCATAACCTGAAATTAATAGTTATTTGTTATACAAGGGGGCAAAGTTGTATTTTAACGCCGAGTGTGGAATTGAAAAACGAGCAAGTGAAAGAATTCTATAGTTGAACCACGAGCGGCGCGAGTGGTTCGAGAATATAATCCTGAACTTGCGAGTTTTTTAACACACGAGAAGTAAAATACATTTGCACCCGAGTGTAACACAAAACTTTTCGCCTCACTATAGCGAGGAAACTACAACGCAAAAATGCGTTTATCACTGCTTCCAGTAGTTCCACAGGTGGTAAATCGTCTTTATTACTAGATTCACCTACTTTTATCAATTTTAAAGCAGTTATTTTGACTTTATTCAAGGTCAAATTACTTTACCCACTAGTGGATAAAATGCGTTTTTACCCGCTGGTATTAAAGGACAAAACACGTGTTTCCGAGCTAGTGAGGGGAAAAAATTAAAATTTTGAGAAAACCTCCGACCGCGACATAGTAGACTTATTTTCATGAAACATGGCTAAGAACACTCCCGACTAACTCAGCTTTCAGACAAAAAAACTGTTGTTGTCGTTTACTTCATTCCTTCATTCGAAGGAGCTACGATGACACAGACAGACAGACAAACAAACAGACAGGCAGACAGACAGACACGTCAAACTTATAACACCCCGTCGTTTTTGCGTCGGGGGTTAAAAAGGTGATAAAGGATTCGCTTACATCTCTCACATTGCCGCTAGTGAACCCATGCAGTTGTCCCACAAACAGCCTCTCCTGCGGCGTGAGCGGCGTCAGCCCAGGCTTGGACTCCAGCAAGTGCAGGAACAGCGGGCTGAACGGACTGTCCACCTTGTATATATCGTGGAGGAGCGCGAGGGCAACCACTCGCTGGCCGGGGAGGGACAGGTCTCCGCCGGTGATGAGGGATGATAGGAGGAGGCATACTGAAAATAAATTTTGTTTAAAAAAGTCAAAAGTCTTCACCTCGACAATGGCAAATTTAGTGAGCTTGCTTGCTTAGCGAGGAGTAGAAGCCATAACGGAGAAAAAAAAATTTTTGATATGTTAGTATAATTTTATTAGCTATATAATTTTTTTTTGGGTAGGCGAGAGGCTAGCAACCTGTCACTGCAATGTCACAATTTTGATTTGTTTCTACCCCTTTTTGCCAAGAGTGGCACTGAAGCTTGAGTTGTTCATGTGCCCTGCCTACCCCTTTATGGGATACAGGCGTGATTATATTATGTATGTATGTATAATTTTAACTGAGCCATTTTTTTTAAAGATGTCCACCCCACTTATTTTTTGGATTTGGAAATTTTTATGTGGTTTTCACTTGAGGAGTGCCTTTTCAAAAGGACTTATTTCTATAAGTCAACAAAGGTTATTTCTCTAGGAAGACATCGATAAAAATAACCTCTGTTGACTTATAGAAATAAGTCCTTTTGAAAAGACACTCCTCACTTAGAATCGCGAGCTCTTCCAATCCTAATTAGGAAAAAAAGGTGTTCCCTTCCGTTACCATTTTTTCATACATTTTGTATGGCGATAACGGAATAGAAGGTTTGAAAAATGTATGGGAATCTTGGGACATTTTTTTTCTCCTATCAGGATCGAAAGAACTCGCGATTCTGAGTATGAATCGTGTAAAACACAACAAGTGGGATGGACAACTTTGAAAAAAATGGCCCAACTATTACTTAGGTACCGAGCCCCATATATTTACATTGTTTACAGACTTCTAAATTATCTACCTCCTGTGTTCATGAGTTTCCGTGTACCATGATATTGCATTGTCACCCAAATTACATACAAATGTTAGAGAAACCAGGAAGTGAGTCAAATCTGACTTGTAGACTTATAGGCTTACACTTTCTTAAATAATTAAATACAAATCACCAAAAAATCACTGATAATTACAGGGTGCCCGGTAATTAATGGACAACCTTTTAACTACCAAGAGGGCACCTTATACTGGTCCAGAAAATCGACTTAAGGTTTAGTAAAAGTCGCCTGGTTTTCGAGATTTTCACACTTTTTAAAATTTTAATGGATATTAATGGACAACCTTTTAACCGCCAAGAGGGCACCTTATACTGGTTCAGAAAATCGACTTTAAGGTTTAGTAAAAGTCGCCCGGTTTTCGAGATTTCACATTTTTTTTTAATTTTAATACTACCTAAAATTTTAAAAAGTGTGAAAATCCCGAAAACCAGGCGTCTTTTACTAAACCTTAATGCCGATTTCCTGGACCAGTATAAGGTGCCCTCTTGGTGGTTAAAAGGTTGTCCATTAATTACCGGGCACCCGGTATATTAAAGAAGAGAGGTGTGGGACAGATAGTAAAACATACATACATACAATTTATTTTTATTTACAAAAACAAAACATGCTAACAGCATAACAGTCGAAACTAAATCACTGCTAACTACATGGAATAAAACATACAACACAGCAACAGTAAATAACAACAAAAGATATCTAAACACAATTTTACATTTTAACTGTAGTAGGCCTTGCATCCATCCTCTCACAGAACTTCAGACACTCATCACGCATAACAACCTGTCTGCTTGCAAATAAGTCGCACTGAGGGGCTGATGCGAGGAGCGCATTCAGGAGGACCAAGGAACGCACCAGAGGGGAATTCCTGCGCGATACAGTGCGTGAAGCCGGGACTGCCAGTAGGCAACGGTCTCGAGGTCTAAAATCAATTCTGGTCTTTGAGGGGACGTACAGACGGAAAATTTGCTCCACCAGTTAGGGGCAGTCCGACTCCCCATGCAGAACACTACAGGCAGTAGTGAGAAGTGCATGATTACGTCTTAGGATATAAAAACGGGTAGTACCCATAATTTTTTTTATAAGGGAACGTAAGAACACTTTTTGCACTCTTTGCACAATCACGCCTGTATCCCATGAAGGGGTAGGCAGAGCACATGAAACTACTCAAGTTTCAGTGCCACTCTTGGCAAATAAGGGGCTGAAAGAAAACGAAACTGTGACATTGCAGTGACAGGTTGCCAGCCACTCACCTACGCCACAATGTAACCCATATCCCACAGTTGCCTTCTACGACACCCAACTTAATGATTCTTAACCCGTCACCACAAAATTACTAAATTTTGTTGGATAAGAAGGTTAATACTTACTAGCTTCATCTGTATGAAAGTAATGACCCTTTGCCAGGCAGAAGCTGTATTTTCCAAATATCAAATATTTATTTGGCTTTAAAATGTGGTACAGGAGATGTATGTGGATGTGTTGTGGTGGATGTTGCGCATTTCAAGCTAGTGTTCTATTTTTCAATACATAAGGCACTGGTCCCACCGCGAGCTAGTAAGCTATGAGCTCGGCTATAAAAACGAACAAAAGATAATCACTCCCGTGCAAATAAAAGAGACACGGCGATTTTGATAGCTCACCGCTGGGCGAGTAACTATAAACATCGCCGTGTCTCTTTTATTCGCACGGGAGTGCTTATCTTTTGTTCGTTTTTATAGCCAATAGCTCATAGCTTGCTAGCTCGCGGTGGGACCAGTGCCTAAGATGGATATTCGTTTGTTATTTTTGACACAGGCTGACAGTCAGCCTTATAAACAGAGGGTACTAGATATTGTGTATTACTTACAGTTAAAATGCTCGGTTTTTGGAAACCGTTTCTGTACTTGAGCACATATTGAATCCAAGCTTTGTTGATCCACTGTTTGTTCCGAAAATAAACTGAAAAGGAAAGGTAAATCGTCAGAAAAATGATTTTCGTTTTACTTTTACCAGGTTAGGAATGTTTGTACTTACTCTAAAATGTATTTGCTATTTTCATTTATTAACTGCTGCGTCATTATTGCAGTCTTAATATATTACTAAACCTAACGAACTACAACTATTTATTATCTAGAAATAGTTACAATCTTATAAAGCTGTGACAATAAACATTTCTATCGTGTTACAGAATATTTCTTAAAGAAAGTTTCGCTACGCACTAAAAAAAATACAACAATTTGTTTGTTTAATATCAAACTCAATTGCAAAAACATAGAGTCGGTTATAGCTCAAATTGAAAATAAAAAATTGATTCAATTGAGTCGTATTCGCTTGCATAGCAATAAAACGCTAGAAACGTCAACATGACAAGGGGCGAGGATGACATCGATGTAGTGATGCGCGTAGTCCCGATTATGTACTTCGAAATTCTAAATATTTTAAATAAAAGTTTGTCAATTAAAATAAAATTACTCACTAATAACCATTTTACACATCAAATGAATATGCTCTCATGTAAAGATCAGATAAAGGTACTTTAAAATTAAAGGTCTGCTAAATGTATACATACTGAAACTTGAAACAAAAAACAGTTAAGTAGAAAACAGCGCGAACTATAAAACTTTCAATCAATTTTGTTGAATTCGCTGTTTTATCTACTGCAAAGGTAACTCTTAGGTAAAGTAACACATATTTAAGCTTTATACTAATGTAAAATACCCTATAATGGACGGTGATGCCATTATGGACAAAAAAACATAAATCCTTAAAAATAAGTATCTAAAATTAGTTTCTAAAAACTGACGGCAATGTACCATAAACTAGAGTTGTAGAGCTGTTTCATTTTGAAGTTTCAATTAATTCGGTTATTTCTAAAGGATTTGGCGACAAGATAAAATTCACCAGTTTACTGAAGAAAATATCAAGACGAATTCTTAGTAATATTGCTAAGAGAGTTGAGTTCACGTATAAAATAATAAAAAAATAATACTCGGTGTAAACTTGAATGAGTTTTACTTACCGCATTAAGCATGAGATAAGGTATAAAACATACTAGTTTGTTGCTCCAAAGATATAAAAAATAGCGTCATTTTGCGAGTGTCCATTAATTACCGGAACCGAAAAACTGCGTACCTCCTATGATGGACAAGGAACAATTTACAAAACTAAAATTTACAAGCATTTTTTAAGTGTCCGTGTGGTGACGAGTTAAGAATTTCACCACCCCTTGTCTTCCCGTGGATGTCGTAGAAGTCGACTGTGGGATTTGGGTGAAATTGTGGCGTAGGCGAGAGGCTGGCAACCTGTCACTGTAATGTCACAATTTTCGTTTTCTTTCAACCCCTTAATTGCCAAGAGTGGCACTGAGACTTTAGTAGTTTCATGTGCTCTGCCTACCCCTTTATGGGATACAGGCGTGATTGTATGTATGTGTATGTGTAAAATTTACAAGAAATAATCCTATGTTGAAATAACCCAAACTAATTTTATTTATGATATATAAAATTGACTTATTGAGGCTTTAAAAGTAAAATTGTAAACTTATTTCACTGTCCATAATGAGGGATCCATTACTGGAGAACTGCCGTCCATAATTGGAGAAAAAACACCTAGTTTTAATTTGTTAACTATGAAGAAACCAATAGGAGTATCTATTCTGCAATACGCTTGAAATGTTAAAGAAGGATAGGACATTCAAGATTTAACACGCTTAGCGGTAGAATTTTTAGATTTATCAGTGAAATATCAAAAACGGGCGAAAATTTTTCTTACGCCGTGGCTTGCGTGGGCGACGGTCGCACGATGGTCGCGCGACGGCGATGCGACGCATACGAAATCAAACCTTATCGATATGGAAGTAGACGATGCGATGAGACGCGACAAGACACGACGTTAAACTGTCCATGATAGGGTCCGTTACCTTATAGGATCTTCTTAAAACATTAAAAAATTATAAATATAAAACTAAATAATATGCAAAACCGGATTCAAGGCGGCTGTCCCTTTCGTCTTCCGAAATTGTTTATTTCGTATATTTATTGACGTGATAACGTCTAATAACTCGTTACTACGGGCAGCATGCACGAAAAAGATGACGTCATTGTCCCGTTTCGCAATATAGTTTTTGCGCCATCTATTGGCGCGTGTTGGAACTAAGCGGCTGATCGATGCGCTCGGTATGGTTATAGCGTGTGGCCTGAGTAAAGCACCACAGCTGGGACAGATGGCGCGCCCGTGTGTTGTTCTCGTTAAGCAAGTTATTGCTGCAAGTTTTGAGACGCAACTATAGGTAAGAGTGAGTGGCAAATATCTGCATCTCTTTCTAGCATATACTTCTGTCTCAAAACTTGCAGCAGCGCCGCAGAGATGGGCCAATCGTAATCGATTCCGGATTACACGATTACTTGATTTTACTTTGTAATCCACTACTGGGTGTCAGATTACTTGTAATGTAATCAAGTGAAACGGTAAATTACCATTACATATAAAGGAATCACTAATCATCTATACAATAATTACTATTACCAATAATTCGGAATCATAGTCGATTTAAAATAACTGAAATTATTGACTTGATTACTTTCAGATTACAAATATGTAGTACCTCAGATTGCTGACTGTCACTTTGACACAAAAGTCATCATGGGTGTCGTAAAATAGGTTTTAGAGGGTGCTGATTCCAAAATTAATGACCAATTTGGAATCTGACATTGCTGACTGTCACTTTGACACAAAAGTCGTCATGGGTGTCGTAAAATAGGTTTTAGGGGGTGCTGATTCCAAAATGAATGACCAATGTGGAATCTGACATTGCTGACTGTCACTTTGACACAAAAGTCGTCATGGGTGTCGTAAAATAGGTTTTAGGGAGTTCTGATTCCAAAATTAATGAACAATGTGGAATCTGACATTGCTGACTGTCACTTTGACACAAAAGTCGTCATGGGTGTCGTAAAATAGGTTTTAGGGGTGCTGATTCCAAAATTAATGACCAATTTGGAATCTGACATTGCTGACTGTCACTTTGACACAAAAGTCGTCATGGGTATCGTAAAATAGGTTTTAGGGGGTGCTGATTCCAAAATGAATGACCAATGTGGAATCTGACATTGCTGACTGTCACTTTGACACAAAAGTCGTCATGGGTGTCGTAAAATAGGTTTTAGGGAGTGCTGATTCCAAAATTAATGAACAATGTGGAATCTGACATTGCTGACTGTCACTTTGACACAAAAGTCGTCATGGGTGTCGTAAAATAGGTTTTAGGGGGTGCTGATTACAAAATTAATGACCAATGTGGAATCTGACATTGCTGACTGTCACTTTGACACAAAAGTCGTCATGGGTGTCGTAAAATAGGTTTTAGGGAGTGCTGATTCCAAAATTAATGAACAATGTGGAATCTGACATTGCTGACTGTCACTTTGACACAAAAGGCATCATGGGTGTCGTAAAATAGGTTTTAGGGGGTGCTGATTCCAAAATTAATGACCAATGTGGAATCTGACATTGCTGACTGTCACTTTGACACAAAAGTCGGTATGGTTGTAGCGTGTGGCCTGAGTAAAGCACCACAGCTGCGACAGATGGCGCGCCCGTGTTTATTATTTTTGAGTGTTTGTAATTTAAAAACATGAAAGATTGCATTAAAATAAGCATCTTTTATAGAATGAAGTTGTTTGAAAAACCTACTTATTTAGGAGTTAGAGCAGTACGAAGTTGCGAATTTTCCCATAGTATTTACTAAGGCGCCAGAGATTTTTTTTACCAATATAACCAATTTAAATAAGGATGTTTTGTTATATAAACTTTTTCTTCTCCATTAATATTTACTGAGATATTAGGGTTCTAAGATTAGTAAATGGCACTAGCACTTTAATAAAATTAACGCGTGTCTCGCAAACGGTCTAGGATACAAAATGACGACTTTTATATAGGTATAGGTTAGGTTCGTTAGGTATCTTCAAACGGACGAAGGCTCCTATTCTGTGCAGTTTCTGTAATAAGCGGGGCTCCGTCGATATCGCTTTCTGTCTCTGGCGCCTTAGTAATGCTACGGGAAAATTTTGCAACTTTGCACCACTCTAACTCCTAAATTAGTAGGTTTTAAAAAAAACTTTAATTTATAAAAGATGCTTATTTTAATGCATTCTTTCTAATAAGAACAAAACACTATGCTAGAAAGAGTGCAGAGGAAGTTCTGTAGGCACATTTACAAACGACTGTACGGATATTACCCATATATGTATCCATCTCTATTCGTAACAGGAATGGTTGGTCTTCAAACTCTAGAAACCAGACGGAAACTGCTGCATATTATGCATTACCGCCAACTGTTTCACCATAGAGTAGATGACGCATCCGTGCTTGAGAGAATGGGGCTGCAAGTGCCAAGAGCGAATGTGGTGGTTGGCATGCCGGGCGCGGTGCCGGCGCGGCGGCGGCGGCGCCTGTTCGCGGCGGCCGGCGCACCGCTCGAGCCCGAGCTGCTCTTAACCGCATCATGTTGGAGACAGACGATATTGACATATTTGCTGATAGTGTTGGTGTGTTTTACAGAAAACTCTTAAGGTTCATAGACTCTACACTCCTTAGGTTATTAATGTAATAACCATAGTTTAACTTTTAAGTGTGTTTGCTTTTATTTATGTCAATTTAACATGTACATAATTATATTACCACATAAGTGCTTTGGTGAAATACTGTTAACTTTTGTGTATTTTTAATAAATAAATAAAAAAACGTGAAAAAAGTCCCAGAATCGGGCCCCTTTTGCTATACTCTGACCGCCCCTGTCTATACTACTGTAATGTTTGACGTTATCACGTTAAACTACCGTCCGTAAACCGACTTTACAGACAAACAATTTTTTTTTAAGTTAATCTTTATTGCTCAAAAGCAAAATATGATAGTACCTACAAAAAGTCAGACTTAATGCTTTTCTCTACTAGTTAACCTCGAGGCTAACCCACTAAATGTAAAAACAACCGGCTATGATCATCATGTGTAAGGTTTCGTAGTCAACGTGAAGTTTTTGCAACAAAGCTAAAAAATGGTTCCAACTATCATGTTTCCTATGTGTATGTATATCGTGTTTGCTTTAGTTGTCCAGAAATAATTATACTCGGTATGAAAAAATATTTCCCATATATTCATTCATACTTAACTATGGAACCCTATACTTCGGCTCAAAACATAGACTGGTGTGCAAATCTTAAAATCGATTATCTAATTAAAACTCGCGATCATTAGGGTTGACACATTGTTTATTGATGGTTACTTGCCATTCGCCGGCGCGGGCGCCGAACGCTTTACTCGCTTAAAGGATCATACTTTAAAATAATGCTCAATGTATAAACGAAACATAGATTTTAAGAAATAGTAAATTTGTGAATAATTTCCCTCAATAAATAATAAATCATGGAAACTATTCATAAAATAGTTTGTTGTGTTTTGCTTTTATGTGCGTGTTTTTCAGAATTGTCGTGTTTTAATTTATCATATACAATTTCTGGTAAGTTTCATTTTTTTTACTATAAATTACTGTGTAATTTTGATTCAGAAAATATAGAGATATACCTACATTAATAGTGTATGAAGTAAATATTTGACTGTACACCTGCTAGGTAATTTTAGGTAAAAATATGCCTTAGCTTAGGATCTAGATTACCATTTGCTGTAATGTCGTATTGAGGAGCTATCATAATATGTAGAGGTACCCTTATAAGTTCATAATTAAATATAATATGTATACTCTGTCAAACAAGTCTGTCAGTAAATAAGAACAAAGAAAACTATATGCATCCTTTTCTTTAGGGTGCTAGAGAAAAGGATACCTATAGTTTTCTTTGTTCTTATTTAGTGACAGACTTGTTTGACAGAGTATAATTATGATGTTGTTTAACAATATTATATTATTCTAATAAAACTTATATAGTTCCACACTGTCCGCAGCCAGAATTCATTTTATCAATTACATCACATAATTCTACTTTTTAAGTATATTACTGTTATTTATTTATAAATGAATAGACTGCTATACAATGATTAAAACTTTTACTATTTTTTAGATGAAGATTATTATAAATTACCAGAACTCTTCGCCTTAGACAACTACGAAAAATGCTTATCTCAAAAAGATACATTTTACTGTGTGGGTACTTTTGAATTACATGCATCACAACCTTCTCAAGTCTTTGACAAATTAAAGGTAAAATTATAATTGATATACTTAATTTTATTTATTTTAACTCTTCGGCTAGGCTATTTATAATATTAATAAAAAAAAAAACAAATAAATATATTTCTTGCAACGCATTGCCTTAGCTATACAGCGAGGAAACGCTGCCAGCGTAATTGCCACCATGCCACAGGCGAAAAAGCTAGATGGGGTGTTTTTTTTATGATTGAGCTGCTGTAGTTTTTTTTAGTGTGTAAGTACTTTTGAAGTTTTAGTTTATTATATTATCATTATCAATACTTTGTTAAACTAAATAAACATATTATAAAAAACCTAACCTAGGGTGCCGCCAGTAGCGGGCTAGGGCCTAAGGCCCAATATTTCATTGATTAATATTACATTTCTTAAAGACTTATTTTGGGTCCTCTATGAAAAATGACTTTTTAATTTCAGAAACTCACCGAATACAGTATTGCAAATTTTAATCATACAAAAATATACAGAGGCGTTTGTTTAGGTAGCATCGGGAAGTGTGCTATCAATCAAACAGTGCCGTTGGAAAAGTCTTTTGAACATTGCATCGACCAAGAGGTTAGAAAAGAATTCAGTCTTCGTGCTCATTTATTAGAATTTGATTATTGCAAACACCGAGGGGACAAAAGAAAATTCGATACATTAGACCGAATATTCATATTGTATATTTTTTCTATATTGCTCTTAAACTTTATTGGCACGACTTATGACGTATGTCACAAGGATGGAAGGTCAACAGGTGAGTTTATAAGTGCATTTTAAATGTAGGTAATTAGAAAAGCCATAAGTTCAAAGATTAAGTTCAGTGACAATTGTAGGTCATAATCGGTAATTGTGTTTATTATCTAACTGAGATCTTAGCCGATATCCGGATTAGAGGGCAATAATAAAATGAAAATTATTTTATTACAAACCATTTTATGGTAAAAAAAAATTGTAGTATCAAGAAATTTCTGACACGAATAAAAAGTTTGATTTAAATGGCCAAAATTTGTTTCATTTTGTATTCAATTTAATTTTACAGCTGATGTAGCAATTTATTATTGTCGGTAAAAATTAACCTACATATTTTACCTCTTCGTTACAGAAAATTCGTGGGTTATGGCGTTTTCTCTTCGCAATAATTGGAGGAAGTTAACAAATAATGTAGACTCGTCTGAACATACCTTTCAGTGTTTTCATGGAATGAGGTATTAAACTAACCTATTTATAATTTAATACTACTATACTTACTTTTAAAAACACAAAGTAGCAACACAGAGTGAATGTGTTAATAACTGTTTTTAATGTCTTTGTTTTTTTACAGAGCTATATTAACAGTATTAGTACATTTTGCTCATACATTAATTTGTATTGTTGCTGGTTTCATTCCAAATCCTCGATTTGTAGAAATGGTAAGTCAATTCAAAATCTCAATCCTCAATATAAAAATATCTCAATTTCATAATTCACTATACTAATCATATGCTGATAAAGGACCTATAGTCAAACATTTTAAAAATACATACGTAGATTGTTTTGAAAAACATGTGATGTCTAATAGGCAGTCCCTGTAATTTTATTAAATATTGACGCAAGACATCAAGGATAAGGCCCACTTGGCATACAGCCACTATTGAATTCAATTTAACAAAGTTATTCAAACAATTCACATTTTCTACTACAATACATGTAAGTCACCACCAATTTGATTTTAATTGAGTGTTTTTGGCTACTAAACAAGTAAACACTTAAGTAAATTTGATCATGTTAGCAGTCCATGAAGTATTAATTAACAGAAAACCTATGTCATGCATCATTTTGCTTTTTAATCAATTAACCATAAATAAAAAACCTTAAGAAATAATCCTATCTGAGGTATTTCTACCGGCGGCGACTAAGGTTGCCAGAGCTCATCGAAGGATGCGGATTGTCAGAATAGGCGAAGCGTATAGAATATGTTACTCCTCAGAAGTTTCAGACGTCAATAGGCCCTCATACTGCATAGGAGGAGCGATTGCCTGTTTGCCACCAAACAAAATGAATATCATCTACTTTCAGATTGGGAACAGACCAGAATTTGTAATATTCTATAATGGTACTGTTGTTATTCAAACCTTTATCGTGATGACCAGCTTTTTAAGGACAATAAAAACGTTCTGGCTCGCTGATAAGGGAAAACTAAGCTACAGCACTATCTTGGAGGCTGTTGTGGATAGGTATATTAGGTAGGTATTTTTATTTTTTATAAAATACAATTTATAATTCTTTGTTATATGTATGGCTAACCAAAACACAAGATTTTGATATAATGATTTAGTTACACAACTTAATTATACCACTTACTTATGCTCACACTCAATAGATTTATTACATTAAATGGAGGTATCCAAGCATTTAATAAAATTATTCTAAGAAAGTAGTCAGTGTTGTCACTAAAAAAAATTATATATCCTAATGGATTCTATTTATTTCGAAAATAAAGGGCAAGTAAATACATGTTCGTACTTTAAATAAATAATAGTTAGACATACATATATGTTTTAATAAGATATATTTTCGATATTGATTTTTAGAATAAGCCCATCTTTTATGACAGCTGTTGGTCTATCAGCAACGCTCGTACCCTATTTAAGCGATGGTCCACTATGGAAGAAGCATGTGGACGGTGAAGCTGAAATTTGCAGGAACACTTTTTGGCGCCAATTTTTCCTTGTGCAGAATCTCTATCCACCGAGCTGCCATCCACAGGCATGGTAAATGAATTTACAGTTCGTAGATTTTTCTATTACTTACCTTATTTAAAAATATACCGTAATTTAACCCCAAAAACAAAGCTCAAAAACGCTTTCATACTTTTTTTTATTTTTCCCCTTCACTAGCTCGGATACGTGTTTTATCCTTTAATGGCAGCAGGTAAAACGGAATTTTATCCACTAGTGAATAAATTAGTAATTTTTCTTGAAATTAGTCATTTTTAACCCCCGACGCAAAAACGACGGGGTGTTATAAGTTTGACGTGTCTGTCTGTCTGTCTGTCTGTCTGTCTGTCTGTCTGTCTGTCTGTCTGTCTGTCTGTCTGTCTGTCTGTCTGTTTGTCTGTGTGTGTGTCTGTCTGTGGCATCGTAGCTCTCGAACGGATGAACCGATTTTGATTTAGTTTTTTTTGTTTGAAAGCTGAATTAGTCGGGAGTGTTCTTAGCCATGTTTGATGGTAATCGGTCCACTATGTCGGAGGTTTTTCAAAATTTTAATTAGTTTTTTTTTAATAAAAAAAAATTACAATGGTATGTGGCTGATTCTCAGCGGCCCGAAATGTATTACAAAAACACCTAAATACTATTTTTTTCAGCCTTCTAGCTCAAAAAATAAAGATTTTACACCGGGTTAGATTTTTTTGAAAAAAAAAATTATCCAAATCGGTCCAAAAAAATGTCTATATATACGAAAATATAAAATTCGTGTGGCACTATTGTGCCACCGAAAGCCCAAATCTGAAGTCCATTTTGGTCTATCTCTTATCGTTTCCGAGATATAACGTCTTGAAAGTACGAAATGTACTAAACTTCTACTATTTATTTGTGAAATCGTTGCTATCACATTCCATCAGGCGCTCATGACTAAATTGTATGGAAGAGTCGAAATCCGACTCGCACTTGACCAATTATCGTAGAAAGTTGTGTTTCGACGTAAAACGATGAGGTGTTATAAGTTTGACGTGTCTATCTGTCTCTGTGTGTGTGTGTGTGTGTGTGTGTGTGTGTGTGTGTGTGTGTGTATGTGTGTGTCTGTCTGTGGCATCGCATCGTGTCGTAGCTCCTGAACGGATCTACCGATTTTGATTTATTTTTTTGTTTATAAAAGGTGAATTAGTCGAGTGTTTTTATTTATATTAGCTGTAGGTGAGGGCCTTTCTTCCCGTGGGAGAAGGCGACTGTGGGATGTGGGTTAAATTGTGGCGTAGGCGAGAGGCTGGCAACCTGTCACTGCAATGTCACAGTTTCGTTTTCTTTCAACCCCTTATTTGCCAACAGTGGCACTGAAACCTGAGTAGTTTCATGTGCTCTGCCTACCCCTTCATGGGACACAGGCGTGATTGTATGTATATGTAGCTGTAGGTGATGGCCGCTGGTCCAAGATGGTCGCCGCCACAAAAAAAATATTTATTTATTATGGATTACAGAGGCAAGCATGATCGCGCGATAAATGATAAAACCAGCAGGGTTAGCACATGATTGCCGCGAGAGTATGTCACCGCGAGATAGACTACCGGTTCTTATGTCATTAATACAATTACGACAAAGACGTGTCATCCCATCTATCTCGCGGCGACATACTCTCGCGGCAATCATGTGCTAGGCCTAAAGGGGCGGCTCATTCTGCGATTCTATCGCCGCGCTACATGTATATGGCGGCGGCCGCGAGTTTCGCGGCCCGTTCACTGGTGACGACCTTCACGCGGCGCAATAGAATTCTATGTCGGCTGCTCGCGTGCGGTCTGTTTGTTAATGTAGGTAAGAATTTAGAATGGCGGCATTTAATGAACATCAAAGGAGTGAGCCTTCAGTATTTGTACTATTATATTCTGTGATATTCGTACTATTAGTAAGTGCGAAAAGGACGGCCTGGCGCGACCATGCTATCGGTGCTGATTTTTAACCGCCGCCTCAAATCTCAAAGGAAGGGGTTCTCAATTCGTCTGTATTTTATTTTTTATGTTTGTTCCTCGATATCTCCGTCGCTACTGGACCGATTTTGAATTTTTTTTTTTGATAGTATATGAATACAGATTGGTCCCATTTTTCTCAGAACCCAGTTCTGATGATGGGATCCTGGAGAAATCGAGAGAACTCCTGAAAGGCATACATATGGTGATTTTTGTGTTTTTAAAGGAATGGCATGCATTTACTTACGGAACAGTGACATTTGGTGCAGTGGAACTGCTGATGATGGTCAGAACGGAACTCCTCAAATCTGAACGGCACGCTTATAGTGACTTTGGTATTTTTATAAGATCAGCATGCCCTTACGTCCAGAACAGTGACATTTGGTGCACTGGAACTTCTGATGATGGTCAGAACGGAACTCCTCAAATTTGAACGGCACGCTTATAGTGACTTTGGTATTTTTATAAGAACAGCATGCACTTACGTCCAGAACAGTGACATTTGGTGCAGTGGAACTCCTGATGTTGGTCAGAACGCAACTCCTCAGATCTGAACGGCACGCTTATAGTGACTTTAGTATTTTTATAAAAACAGCATGCACTTACCGCATGCTAGAACATCTTGAACGTAAAAAATGTAGGTAAGTACTTAACATACAATTCGGTACTTGAATTCCAAAACGCAAGAAATATGACAAAAGAAAGAGCCCCCTACAAAAAGAAAGAAATAAAAACCTTAAATTATAAATTTAAAAAACCCCCGACACAAAAAAAAGGTGAATTAAATTAAAAATTAAATAAAAAAAGGGTGAAAAAAACTAAAAGTGCGAGCTTTCAAAAAGTAATAAAATAACTAAATAAGTAGCTCTAGGAATACCTACCTTCCTTCTTACGAAATACCTACTTTCTTCTTCTTAGGAATATCTACCTACCTTCTACCTTCTTACGAAATACGTAAGATGAAAACCTAACTACGAAATTCTTGAACGTAAAAATTTTGGTACTTAAACATAAAATTACTTGAATTCTTAAACACAAGAAATATGACAAAATAAATTATTAATTATTATTCTCTTTATTGATTTCCATTATTAATTAATGGTAAAGTGTTGTCGCGTCGGGGGACCGCTCTTTGCCTGTCTAACTTGAAACTTAAAAACTAAATATTTACACAGCTAAACTAACTTAATAAATGTTTAACAAAAAATTCACTAGGTACATACATTAAACTAACTACCTGAACATGAACAATGTAACTATACAACCAAAATGTCAAAGGAAGTATTAGAATTACAAGTAACGTATATGTTTACAACCAAACAAACTAGATAAGTGCTGAGCAAAAATTTCAACACCCAATCTTAAAATAAGACTCTAAAGACTGCATCGGAAACACAACCGTCAACGACGTCTGCCCTCGCGCTAATATTGAGAGCGGTCCCCCGACGCGACAACACTTTACCATTAATTAATAATGGAAATCAATAAAGAGAATAATAATTAATAATTTATTTTGTCATATTTCTTGTGTTTAAGAATTCAAGTAATTTTATGTTTAAGTACCAAAATTTTTACGTTCAAGAATTTCGTAGTTAGGTTTTCATCTTACGTATTTCGTAAGAAGGTAGAAGGTAGGTAGATATTCCTAAGAAGAAGAAAGTAGGTATTTCGTAAGAAGGAAGGTAGGTATTCCTAGAGCTACTTATTTAGTTATTTTATTACTTTTTGAAAGCTCGCACTTTTAGTTTTTTTCACCCTTTTTTTATTTAATTTTTAATTTAATTCACCTTTTTTTTGTGTCGGGGGTTTTTTAAATTTATAATTTATTTGCTTCAAAATCGATAAATGTGGGTGAATCTAGTGACGAAGATGATTTTACACTTGTGGAACTCTGGAAGCAGTAATAAACGCGTTTTTTACTTTGTATTTTCTTCGCTATAGTGTGGGGGAAAAACTTTGTGTTACACACGGGTGCAAATGTATTTTACTTCTCGTGAGTTAAAAAATTCGCAAGTTCAGGATTAATGATTCGTTTCGCTCGTGGGTCAATTAGTTTGTAGTTTTGCTTGCTGGCTTTTCAATTCCACACTCAGCGTTAAAATACAACTTTGCGCCCTTGTGTAACAAATAACTATTACTTACGCTTTAGGAAAAACACCAATACTAAGATATTTTCCCATTTATTTTCAAATTGGAGATTCTTGCACGCTCCAGCTAAAGGGTTTTAATTTGTTTCGTTCTTTTTTTATTATGATATTTGAATGGTTTAAATATTAATCATTTTAATTGCTATGCAATACTTTCATTTCATTAATATTGTACAACGTAGGTATAATTTTATTGTAATATTTTTTTCAACAGGTATTTAGCCGTGGACTTCCAAGTATATATTTTAACAACTGTTATTACTGTATATTTAGTCCGAAGAAAAGATAAAATACTGAAAATTTTGACACGTCTACTAATCACATCATTGGCAGTATTGTTTATTATAGTTTACTTCCTAGAACTCAAGCCAAGTTTACAGATCATGAAACCAGAGTAAGTAAATGCTTTGGGTAAATACTTAAGTAAGTCAATAATAATGCCTTGTAAAGTATATGTAGCTATTTGTAATTGTCTGTAATACATATACAACATATAGAAATAGTAGAAATATATATTGTTTTTTTATTTAATAAAATTGTTTATTTTCATATGTATAAAACAATCAAGAAATATATTTATTTATGGCAGTCAACGCAAGTCAACGGAATCGACGGCGTATGGCATTGGCACCTACTTTAATTTAATAGTCTACAAAGCATACTTTAAAGAGTTTAAAGTTAATCCAAATATCAATTTTATTTTTACTTTAAATAGCTCTTAATTAAAAAGAAAATTATGTAATGCAGTTGCGAAAAAAACTTCCTTTTCTCATCCTAATTATTGAAATTTATTGAAAAAAATTACCATTTACTTTATATTTACAGTGTTTCGTATTTTATTAACTAACATCATGTTTTCTAGGAACCTTCTGAATACCTTCAAGTTCGAAAAGTCTTTTCACCTGCTGTATCAGTCTTTGTGGGGCAACTTACCTTCGGCCATCATTGGGGTACTAACTGCATGTATTTACATGCATGTTAAATCTTCGAAAATTGATCTGAAAAGCAATAAGGTACGTTAATAATTATTATGTTCTTTCTTAGAATTTATTTGGTAGTAAAGACAGTCCACGATAAGTTTGCAATAATTTTGTCAGCTTCACCTGTGAAACTATTATTTTAAACGTCAAACTTCGATGAAATGATAACGTTTACTTAACCCTTACAGAGGCAGGGCTACATACACAACAACAACACAACATATACAACATATTATTATACGTAATAAACCTGTAATAGCTTATAAATAGGCTTAGTTATATGACAAGTGCGGATCCAGCTTCGTGCCCAGGGGGAGGGTCACGTGGTAAAGGCCCAGGCCCCAGAGGGGGGGTCACGTGGTCTATTTGTATGGCCAACCTAGGCTCCAGGGGGGGTCATGACCCCCATGACCCCCCCCCTGGATCCGCGCATGTTATATGAGAGCATGTCTCTGCCAACAAACTGTTTTTATTGTTACAACTTGGCGGGCACCTTAATAAATGTAGCTAGGTTATTTTTTTCTGAATAAATGACTTAATTTTTTTTTATCAAAATCGTTGCAAACTATTTGTGGGCTTACTCTAACATACGCCGTGGCTTGCGTGGGCGACGGTCGCGCGATGGCCGCGCGACGGCGATGCGACGCATACGAAATCAAACCTTATCGATATGGAAGTAGACGATGCGATGAGACGCGACGGCGACGGTCGCGCGACCGTCGCCCACGCAAGACACGACGATACATGATGTGGGTAACGAAAATCGTTCGGTATCGTGATATCAGATATGATTAGGACAAAGTAGAATTAAATTGTATGATTGGTGCGTGCGTGCGTGCGTTACAGCAGACTCACGCCCTTTTTATGTTTAAAGATAAGTTTATTTTTTTATTTTTTGTATTAAATTAATTTACCTTCTTTTTATTTTTCAGTTATTCGTCTATGCATTTAAGCTGTCTATACCTGTAGCCTTTGCCTATGCTTTTTTGGGACTGTTTTTGACGTTTACTATGTCGTCGCATTTGACCGTGTCGGCATATGCTACCATCGATAAACCGACGTATGCTGTCATCATGGCAGTCTTTATTTTAGGATGCGTCTTTAAAGTTGACGGTGTGTATATATAAATATTTTACTGCCTTATTTGGTAAACTAATCATTTTTTTCTAGTTTTACATGTCTGTTTGTCTGTCGATCTTTTTATTTCTGCTTATGAGATAATTACAGCAACAAAAGAGAGTAGGATGCGTGTCAGGGTAGGTGGGGAGCTGACAGAAGAATTTAAAGTGATGACCGGTCTAAAGCAAGGAGATGCCTTATCACCTGTGCTCTTCAACTTGGCCCTTGAACATGTTGTCCGAAAAGTGTTGGCGTTGGACATAGGGTTGGAGTTGAGCGGCAGGGCAGGCACAAAGTGATAGGGTACGCGGACGACATTGCTTTATTAGGGAAAAGTCGAGGGGAAGTAGAGCTGGCAGCTAGTGTCCTCGAACGAGAGGCCTCTCGGATAGGTGAGACCTATCCGAGAGGATTAACCAGTCCAAAACTGAATACCTTCACATGAAGCGCTACAAAAATACGCGAGTTAAGCGCGCAACTCTTCATGTTGGGGGTACCGTCTACCATGGAACTGACAAATTCCGGTATCTTGGATGCACCATCACCGACACAAACACCAGGGAAGAGGAAATTATATTTCACATCTGGAGTGCGCTGCGGTGCAGTGCAGCCCTCCATAAAGTGTTGGTGTCCAGGCTTCTCAATAGAAATACTAAGCTGAGAATATATAACACCGTAATTCGACCAATCCTAATGTATGGCTGTGAGGCCTGGGGGCCGATTTTTGAATCTCACGGCGTTCGAATTCAGAAAATTGTCACCGAAATTGCCTACTATTTTCAGTGACAATTTTCTGAATTCGAACGCCGTGAGATTCAAAAATCGGCCCCTGGACACTAACACAAAAAGGGGAAAGTCAGTCCTTGTAGCGGAAAGGAAGATATACCGGAAAATCCTGGGACCTGTCAAGAGAGATGACGGCACGTGGAGGATAAGGAGGAATGCTGAAATAGAGGAGTTGGTGGGCGAAGCGAACATCATCGACGTAACCAAATCCCACAGACTTCGCTGGTTCGGCCACCTACTAAGAATGGGAGAGGATCGGGCTGCCAAGAGGGCGTATCTGGGAAGACCAACTGGTGGCCGCCCGGCGGGTCGGCCCAGATACCGCTGGGGAGACAGCGTGATGGTGGATCAGTGTCAGCTGCAAGCCGATAATTGGCAGGAAGTTGCGCAGGATCGGGATAAGTGGCGTGCTCTCGTTTTGGAGGCCAAGATCCTCTTTGGATCACAGTTAGTTAGTTATGAGTAATATTTTACTTACGGAGCCGTACACCCTACTCTAAGCATGGTCAAGCTATTGGCCGGTTTTCTACTTTGCTTTTGTAAAAGCTCGAACTTTAGGCAGTTGATTTTTAATTTTATTTTTAGTACTGATCATAAATTAAATATAACAAGATCATACCATCCCATACATCAAAATGCGACCGCCTACGAACGCGCTTACACTCCACCACACATAGATGGCGCCACAAAAAAATGCCTTGTTGCCACCGATTATTTTTAGATTGGCATCAAGTGTCAATTCCGAGCCGTAAATCTATGTCAAAAGTGACACTTAACGCCATCTACAAGTATAATAGAAAGCTACAAGACATTTTTTTGTGGCGCCATCTATGTGTGGTGGAGTGTAAGCGCGGTGTTAGGCGGTCGCATTTTAATGTATGGGATGGTATGATCTTGTTATATTTAATCTATGTACAGTCAGCAGCAGAAGTGCCGTAGCGGGCAAGGTGTTCAAAATGAACTTGACACGATCTTATTTTTAAGTCAATAAGAGCGTGTTAGGATAACACCTTGCCCGCTACGGCACTTTTGCTGCTGACTGTACTGATAGAAAAAATAATTTTAAGCTGATACAAAATCATATTGTGTATTATCAATAACAAAAATATATCTATGAATAACATGAAAAATTACACAAATCTGAACCCTTGTGATGCAAAATTGTAATCATATCACGACTAACTAGTTCTTCATTGTTTCTCTAGGCGAGACGTTACATGTCTCGAATTTGTGTTTAATAGTGTGTCGGCAACTCGGCACTGTTTTCGTAAGCTAAACACGTACGTTGTCCTCACGCAGATTACATGCCAAATTGGGTTGTGGCCGAGGTTCAGAAAGAGTTCAAGTACGAGGCACCGATAATTGATTATCTAAGATTTGATCTGACATGTAGCACAATTTTTTTTCTAACTTTTCTTAATTTTTAATTTAGAAAAAGGGCAACAAATTCTTCAGATGTAATAAAACTTTAAGTTTGCATGAAGTGGTTGCTACCTATCATTTTTATTTGATAGCAACCACTTCATGTAATATAGTTAATTCAAATATATTGAATTATGATATATTATGGTAAAGATAAAAATATTTAAGTATTTATTTACATAATAATGCGAGTTATAGCTCATAGGGTATCCATTTTTTACATAATTTGATATGCAACAGCTAAACATCCCATTAAATAAATTAGCTGAACTTAGAAAATTTTACACAATTTTCACTTTTCAGATATATGCCGCAGTGTCATAGAATGGCCCGGATGGGTAGTGTTAAGTCGCCTATCTCTTTCTGCTCTACTAATGCATGTCATGGTAAATAGGGTCTTGGTGGCAAACAGACTCTATCCTCTTAACGCATCTATAGCAAACGTTGTAAGTATATTAGAAAATTAAAGTAAACATAAGTCGCGCGCGAGTCCATACTTGAAGTCGCGCTAGATGTATGGTCTCGCGCGTGACAAGGCAAGTTGTGCTAAAGGGTCAGATATATATGTACTTCTATAAAATAACAAAGTTTAGAATGATAATTGCACTTCATGTGCTATTCGTAACTGGTTTGCTCCACAGTTAAAGTAACTATCAACGTAACAGAAGACATTCTCATATTAATATAATTTCCTTTTTTCAGATGGCAGACGGAATCAGCGTGTCAGTACTAACTTTCTTATTGTCTTTGCCGCTATGCCTGATGGTAGAATACCCATTTATACAGCTGTATAAAAAAGCTACAGAACAAACTAAATCTCAAATCGTAGCCAATGGCAACAGTAGAACAAAAGATAATTAAATTTATGACGTAGGTACTAGTAATTCCAGGCGTCACGCGTCATGGGGTAATTTATATATGGCCAGGGTAACACATGCATTGTTATAAAGTGGGTAAATTTAATTTTTGTATTGTAGTGGCATGGCATATTTTTATTAAAAAATGTTAGTATTGGTTTTGTTTTATTTTTATAAATTAATATACTAGTACTTTATATCATGTCGAAGAATGAGTCTATGTATAATTACTACCTATACTTATTGACAAAATAGAAATATGAAGGTTTATATTTCTTAAACAAACACAAATAATAAATAAAAATGATTTACCTAAATCTAAAACAGAGTACCTCCATCTCACAGATACGGGCTCAAAAGTCTCCATAATGCATGCAGCGATTTTTAAAGTTAATCTATTAATGGAGACTCAGTTACTGATACAGACTGTATACTCGTAATCATAAGTGTCCGCTAGACACTCACACACAGTCCTAAAAAACCTTTTTTTTCATCTTCAATCACTTATATTATAAACAACAATAATTGCTGCAATATGTGTATGTATTATATCAAGGGAAAATGTATTTTTTATTGAGCGACATAAAGTTCAGATTTGATTAATCCATGTAGTACGTAGGATATACTTATCACTGCAATGCTAATTGTAGACGCTGTCTTCTTTTATCGCCCATTTCTTGTCCTGATAAGATACGAACAGTCATATGGCTCACTCCACGTCTTCAGTGTTTTTCGTGCTCTTTATGATAGTGAATTCATTGTTTTAATTGAAAATAGAGTTCCTAGTGCCTAAAAGTAATGGTGCAGTGTTTTGGTGTGAGTTTGTGGGATGTATTAAAATTTGGAATGCGACATGAGTGACATGGCTGGAGTTTTGCACGCTGCAAGGTTCACGGAGATGGCTGGGAGTGGGGTGGGGAGCGGTGAGGCGCATCGCAGCCGCTCCTCGTCTTGGTCGTCGTGGCGACGGCCTAGCCGACTGCCTAGACCTGAACCGCGGTTATCCTTGCAGTATCAGGTACTTCTAGACCATTAAAGGATAATATAGGATAGGCTTGGACCACAATTAAAAGTGAAATGTTAAACAAACGGAATGTAATTATGGTGATGTACCCTACCTACACACACTGTATCTTATAGTGCTCACTGGGTGACTTTAATACCATTTTCCTCATAAGTATATATTATTATTCGTACTTACATAAATATAACATATGTAGATAATGAAACAAATGATTATCATGACGTTCTTCTATTGATTGCGTAGACACATATATATCAATGTTAATTATCATTTTAATTAATATACAAGTCACAACTGAAATTGTCAATCGTGATTGACATTTCTATGATACGGCGATAATGAAAAGATAACGAGATGTTGTTTTGATATAAGCTAAGCGTATGCAAGTAGGTATATTGTCTTAAAAGATCACATACAAGGAGCAACCCGTTTTTAGGGTTCCGTAGTCAACTAGGAACCCTTATAGTTTCGCCATGTCTGTCTGTCCGTCCGTCCGTCCGTCCGTCCGCGGATAATCTCAGTAACCGTAAGCACTAGAAAGCTGAAATTTGGTACCAATATGTATATTAATCACGCCAACAAAGTGCAAAAATAAAAAATGGAAAAAAATGTTTTATTAGGGTACCCCCCCTACATGTAAAGTGGGGGCTGATATTTTTTTTTATTCCAACCCCAACGTGTGATATATTGTTGGATAGGTATTTAAAAATGAATAAGGGTTTACTAAGATCGTTTTTAGGGTTCCGTAGTCAACTAGGAACCCTTATAGTTTCGCCATGTCTGTCTGTCCGTCCGTCCGTCCGTCCGTCCGCGGATAATCTCAGTAACCGTTAGCACTAGAAAGCTGAAATTTGGTACCAATATGTATATTAATCACGCCAACAAACTGCAAAAATAAAAAATGGAAAAAAATGTTTTATTAGGGTACCCCCCCTACATGTAAAGTGGGGGCTGATATTTTTTTTTATTCCAACCCCAACGTGTGATATATTGTTGGATAGGTATTTAAAAATGAATAAGGGTTTACTAAGATCGTTTTTAGGGTTCCGTAGTCAACTAGGAACCCTTATAGTTTCGCCATGTCTGTCTGTCCGTCCGTCCGTCCGTCCGTCCGCGGATAATCTCAGTAACCGTTAGCACTAGAAAGCTGAAATTTGGTACCAATATGTATATCAATCACGCCAACAAAGTGCAAAAATAAAAAATGGAAAAAAATGTTTTATTAGGGTACCCCCCCTACATGTAAAATGGGGGCTGATTTTTTTTTTCATTCCAACCCCAACGTGTGATATATTGTTGGATAGGTATTTAAAAATGAATAAGGGTTTACTAAGATCATTTTTTGATAATATTGATATTTTCGGAAATAATCGCTCCTAAAGGAAAAAAAAAGGGTGCGCCAAAGTTCATATAAAATTGTTATATAGATTATTGGTAGTCCGAAAATGTTTCTCATACAATTTTACATTATAACGATCATTATTTATAACAATTTTATGTTAATAACCAGCGTAACTTCGAATGACTTATGTTCATAATGTCATTCATCATAAATACGTTTTATACTAATGTTTATGTTTATATACTTATTGATCATAACGATTGCGAGTAATATAATTTATCGTTATATTATTGTTAACAGAACAGACATCACATGTGACAGTCCAGTTAGGTGCGACGACGAGCGTAGCGAGGAGGAGCGTGTTAGGTTGACCGTGAGCGAACCAGAAACGAATTTTTAATGTAAATTGTATATGTCACTGTAAAAGCTGCAAGCGCGCTTCTATAAATGGCACAAGTTTTTCATAGAAGTTCCCCAAAACTTAAATAATTTTATGATGAATGATTTTCTTAAACACAAAATTATGAATGTTAGTAAATATTTGTGTAGAATTTATGATTAAAAATTTTCGACTAAATGATTATTATGAACAGTGATAGTAGTACTATTGATAATAATGAAACAAAATTATGATAAGTAAAATTATGAGAAATGATCATTCGGAGCACGAATCGGTATAAACAATAATTTTATAACAAATAATTTTATATGAGCCAATATGGACCCAAAAAAAAGTGCGTCCCCCCGTCTAACTTTTGGACCATATGTTTAAAAAATATGAAAAAAATCACAAAAGTAGAACTTTATAAAGACTTTCTAGGAAAATTGTTTTGAACTTGATAGGTTCAGTAGTTTTTCAGAAAAATACGGAAAACTACGGAACCCTACACTGAGCGTGGTCCGACACGCTCTTGGCCGGTTTTTATTTGATAATATTAATATTTTCGGAAATAATCGCTCCTAAAGGAAAAAAAAGTGCGTCCCCCCCCCTCTAACTTTTGAACCATATGTTTAAAAAATATGAAAAAAATCACAAAAGTAGAACTTTACAAAGACTTTCTAGGAAAATTGTTTTGAACTTGATAGGTTAAGTAGTTTTTGAGAAAAATACGGAAAACTACGGAACCCTACACTGAGCGTGGCCCGACACGCTCTTGGCCGGTTTTTAATTGATAAGTAAATCTAAATATATAAAAGAAGAAGCTGACTGACTGACTGACTGACTGACTGACTGACATATCAACGCACAGCCGAAACCGCTGGTCCTAGAGATTTCAAATTTGGCACGTAGGTTCCTTATATAGTGTAAAGGAGCACTAAGAAAGGATTTTTCAAAATTCACCTCCTAAGGGGGTCAAATGGGGGTTCAAAGTTTGTATGGGGAAACAAGATTAGTTTGACTATTTTATTCGAAACTTCACAGGAAGATTCCTTAAGACATATGACTGAATACGTGTTTCAGGTTTTTTGAAAATTTAACCCCTAAAATGGTGAAAAGGGGGTGGTAAAGTCAAAAAATCTATATGGGTATCGTTTTTATGGTTTATCGGGTCGCTGATCACGATAAATACAACGTTTTTAAAATCTAACGAGGCGGAAGTGAAATACCTTCTCCCCTGTTGTGGTGCAATGGGGTTTAAATATCAAAAAAGTATATAAAAGAAGATATTGACTGACTGACTGATATATCAACACACAGCCGAAACCGCTGGTCCTAGAGATTTCAAATTTGGCACGTAGGTTCCTTATATAGTGTAGAGGAGCACTAAGAAAGGATTTTTCAAAATTCACCTCCTAAGGGGGTCAAATGGGGGTTCAAAGTTTGTATGGGGAAACAAGATTAGTTTGACTATTTTATTCGAAACTTCACAGGAAGATTCCTTAAGACATATGACTGAATACGTGTTTCAGGTTTTTTGAAAATTTAACCCCTAAAATGGTGAAAAGGGGGTGGTAAAGTCAAAAAATCTATATGGGTATCGTTTTTATGGTTTATCGGGTCGCTGATCACGATAAATACAACGTTTTTAAAATCTAACGAGGCGGAAGTGAACCTTCTCCCCTGTTGTGGTGCAATGGGATTTAAATATATAAAAGAAGATATTGACTGACTGATTGATATATCAACACACAGCCGAAACCGCTGGTCCTAGAGATTTCAAATTTGGCACATAGGTTCCTTATATGGCGTAGAGGAGCACTAAGAAAGGATTTTTCAAAATTCTCCTCTTAAAAGGGTGAAATGGGGGTTCAAAGTTTGTATGGGGAAACAAGATTAGTTTGACTATTTTATTCGAAACTTCACAGGAGGATTCCTAAAGACATATTATGACTAAATACATGTTTCAGGTTTTTTGAAAATTTGACCCCTAAAGGGGTGCAAAGGGGGTAAAGTCAAAAACACAATATGGGTATCGTTTTTATGGTTTATCGGGTCGCTGATCACCATAAATACAACGATTTTAAAATCTAATGAGGTGGAAAAGAAATTTTCTCCCCTGTTGTTGTGCAATGGGGTTAAAATATCCAAAATAGCCATAAGTATAGCTTTAGTTTTTATCTTTACTTCTGGTTCAAGAGATTTCAAATTGACACGGAAGTTCCTCAGAGGAGCACTATAACAAAGGATTTTTCAAAGTTCACCTCCTAGCATGATAATTTGACAGGGGCAAGGACAGGGACAGGGACGGGGACGGGGACGGGGACGGGAACGGGATAGGGTTAGGGATAGGGTTAGGGATAGGGATAGGGATAGGAATAGGGATAGGGATAGGGGTAGGGATAGAGATAGGGATAGGGATAGGGGTGGGGGTGGGGGTGGGGGTAGGTGTGGGGATAGGGATCCGGATCGGGATCGGGATCGGGATAGGGATAGGGATAGGGATAGGGATAGGGATAGGGATAGGGATAGTGGTAGGGGTAGGGGTAGGGTTAGTGGTAGGGGTAGGGGTGGGGGTGGGGGTGGGGGTAGGGGTGGGGATAGGGATAGGGATAGGGATCTGGATCGGGATCGGGATCGGGATAGGGATAGGGATAGGGATAGGGATAGAAATATGGATAAAAATAGGGGACGGGGACGGGGATAGGGATAGGGGAGGGACGGGGACAGAGACGGGACGGGAACGGGGACGGGGACAAAGATAGAGATAGGGACGAGGACAAAGATAGAGATAGGGACGGGGATAAGAATAGGGATTGGGGTCGGAATAATCGGTCGGCAATCGATATCTAGGCAGTGTAAAATGCAGGTGGCTCAGTGGGAAGGTATTAGTAAGTAGGCATCGGCGAGTATCCTGCATCAGTAATAACTATTACAATCAATGTGCTGTAAGAAGATCGTTGTTTGCTTGCCTTTTATATGTTTACGTTATGTTTGTATAAGCAAAATGTACTTTTTACCCTACCGACCATAGCGTCGAGATACTGGCTATGTGGGTTGTATGAAGTTTCCCCAGTATAAATATTTATAAAGGTAAAATACATACATATTCGTACCTACTACCTACGCTGTGGTCGCTGTGTAACAATTCTACAATCATTGCAAGAATTTCTTTAAAAACAATAGGTGTAAGGTACAGTCAGCCAAAACCGGACCGTACAGCAAATAGATCAGTTACAATGGCCCTCCAGTCGAGAATTGCCCCGCTTTACCTTAATCGAAATAATCGCGGACAGATGTACCTACAAAGAAACCTACGGATCCAAATGAAAATCTTAGTTTTTGTAAACGTTTCAATAAGAATACTTTTATTACGCGGGCGAAGCCGCGGGTAAAAGCTAGTTAGTAATAAGAAGATACTTGCCCAAAAGTTAACTGATTAAAATATATAAAGACTTTACTTGACGCAAAACATTGAATTGAAATTGATGTCAGTCTAAGTATGTAGTGATTTATCGTAACACACTACGATTGTGGAATACTCATAGTCTAATTACCGGTCAAAAGTGTCGGAACAATCTTGTGGATATATAACGTCCCGCTCTTTATAAGTGACGTTCAGAAGAAAGAAGTACTACATTGGTGCTTACCATAAGGAAAAGAAATACTTGTATCTTTATAGGAATTAGCTGCTTGAGCGTCTGTATACTTAATCGATAATACAGTACCTTTTTCTTAAGAATGTTACATTAAAATTCAGCTGTGCAAATTATAACTTAAAAAAATATTTATAAAAATCTGTTTTAAAAATTGTGTCACGTCCACTGTCCACTAATGGCCTGGTGACGCTGGTGATTTTATGAATTTTATGATCGTTTTCAAACAATCAATTTTTTGTATTTAATTTAGGATTATGAATAATTCTACAATACTACACGTAGAATAAAAAAAAACAATGTTTATTTAAATATTATGAGTTATCATTGTTATCTTAGCAAACTGGAATTAAAAGGTACAGAAGATGAGCTAGACGCATTAGACGTAGGTATTCATATTACAAGTGTAGGCCTCAATAATTCAGCACAATGATAATTTCACTTTACTTTCTATGATAATTGTTTGAAAGAATCTGTCATTCGCGCTCAGGATTATGCATATTAATCATATTATGCATGACATAGGTCATCACTAAATCTGGATTATGTTTTATCACAATCGAAAACTTTCGTATAACGGAACGTAATGCGTAAAAAAAAAACCAGTGACAAAATATTCTGTCATTCGGTTGTCAGAAAGAGAATAATTTTCACAATTTTTTAGTTTTTTGTTTGTATTTTTACATGATTCTGTTGAGAATTAGTGCAGTTTTGATGTTTAGGTCTTACAATTGATAATTATAAAGTAATTTCATATGTTATTACCGTGTGAACTGAGTTGTGAGGAGTTGCCGATCAAACGACGTGTCATAAAACAGATCGCTTCCAACCTTATGACTTACAAGGAATGTGGATTATTTCTCATTTCGTTTGAAAATTAGTTTATTTTCACATGGGTGATGGCTTGGCAGTCGGACACGCGTGTAAGTAGCTTATAAAAGTGTTCCTTAGAAAAATCACAACTGTAAACACGATGACACAAATTTTGTGACTAATTTATTTGTAGTAAACACGTTTTTTCGATCAATCGCTATAGCTGCCTGTACAGAATATACTTTTATCATCTGTGTAGATATATTGAGAGTTTTTCATCGTAAATATCTATTTTTTGATGGAAATGAGCGAAGGGATTGTCTATTTCAGCTGTTTTGAACTATTAAGTGTGTAGGTGTAAGCAGATAAGCCATTTAATAGGATTTGCCTTTTAACTTTGGCCTTTTTGCTAAAGCTAGAATCCCTGCTCTATATCTCTGTCAGGTAACACAATTACTTCATAACCTTTAGTATTTAGTGTAATAGAGAGTATATATATTTTTATTTACTAACAATGATTTGACCTTGATGTTCATGTTATCATTGGATTTGCTAGAAACTGACATTTTTGTTTGAACAGCTGTGGATTTGAAGACTTAAATAGTTCTGTTGTTAATATTTGTAAAATAAATGCTGTTTCTTAGTATTTAACAATTGAACAAACAGTTTTAACCATTTAATACTATCCTTTAGATTAGATCAAAATGGTAGAATAGCATCTTTGATTCAAATAAATAAAATAAATAAATAAATAAATATTACAGGACATTCTTACACAGATTGACTGAGCCCCACGGTAAGCTCAAGAAGGCTTGTGTTGTGGGTACTCAGACAACGATATATATAATATACAAATACTTATATACATAGAAAACATCCATGACTCAGGAACAAATATCTGTGCTCGTCACACAAATAAATGCCCTTACCGGGATTCGAACCCGGGACCGCGGACTAAATAACTTTAACTTAACTAACTAAACAACTAACTAAAAATAACTTTGCTAGACGATTTTATTTAGCCTCCTGACACTCTGCAGTTATATATATTTGATTTTACAAATAAATCTTGCAAGTAAAGTTTAACCTGCTTGCTTATTTCAAATGAGGCTTAAAATTTGCACTCATGTAAATTGGATGACATCACAATTTTACCATTCAAAGACTTATCCCTGTATCAAAATGTTTGTTTTCTTTTTACCCCTTAGTTTGCCAAGATTGGCACTGAAGCTTACAGTTTCACATGATTCGCCTACCTTACATACAGGGTGTAACATTAATGCTGGTGATCCATTTAAGAGCATAACCGGTATCGAATAGCGGTTACGAATACCACTTCCTTTTTTTAAAATAAACACCATGAAAATTAAAGGTACTATAGAAGGTAATGTATAAGCCGTAGGATTTATCTTCGGCAATTATGTTACATAGTGTATGTATGCTAAATTTATCTCTTTTTTTTCTCTACAGAAATAAAGGTATATTTAAAAAAAGAAATTAAATGAAAACTATTTACATTTATATTTACATCAAAAAATACTAACCAACTCCAGTCCGTACATGCCTGTTACAACAGTGGACTATGTACGGGCAGTCTAGACGGTCAGCAATCATCGCCAAGACGGTGTTAGAACTGGCCCTCACGCGCTGCACCATTGCAGCGGCGCACAATCGCATGGTGGTGCGGAAAAGTGTTGCGAGATATGTTTTTAAAAACCAATAAAATCTTTTTATTATCTGTCATGGAAATAATTGATAATGCTAAAGCATAGTTAATTTAGAATTGGTACGCGATGGGAGGAATTAAATTTTTAAATGAAAAGAAAAAAGTAAACAATATTTTTTATTGCAGAATATAAAAGATCATTTATTAATTTATAGCGTGTCACATATATTTCAATCATTCAGTATGTTTATGCACAAAATTACGGACTTTTCTGAAAATAGTATTCATCATCCTCTGAACAAGATTTTCATCCATCTTTTTTGTCTGTTGATTCCGTGTGGACCGCAAGGAGTGGATATTTTGAATTATTTTGCCACTATTATTTAATTGTCCTTTAATGAAATAATGATTTGGGCAATAATTATTGCCTAGTAGTTTTCTGGAAATTCAACAATTTAGCAATCATTGACCCAGACCAAGGGGATTTTTCACGTATTTGTTCACAGTGCATTTTCGCCGGTCAACGTCCATCATCAATAACTTACAAACGCAAAAAGTTAGATCAACCAAATTTCTAATATAGAGTTATCAACGTATTAAAATTAAGATGTGATTATCAGTTTTTTTTAATTTTTAAATATATTTTTTTATTCGTCGCTAAACGCGTGCCAATACTATGTTAACTATGCTTTATATCTTAATGTCTATTACTTGCTCTTTAATCTCTGCTAGATCTAAGTAACTTGCTTTAGTTTTCCAACTGTTGAGCCAAGTTATCTATTCAAATTATCTAGTCATGGTTATTATTTCTTAACATGTTCAGTGTGTTCAGGTCATTGACCCTGTACAAATATAATTAACTACAAGTTACTTAATTGCAGCGTTGAAGGTTTTAAAGACACCTATCTTACAATACCTCTGGTTGAAAAAATTAAAATTTTGAAAAAACCCCCAACCGCGCCATAGTGGACCGATTTTCATGATTTATGACTAAGAACACTCCCGACTAACTGGGCAATTCCACGTAACTGTAATGTAAGTGACCACTTCATTGCATGTTTTTTTATTTATGATGCAAATTGAAGTCTTAATTTATCTCTAGATAAGCCTACTTTTAATCCTTAGATTATATTGATATTTAAATTAGCACCATGAATAAAAAAACATGCAAATAATTGGTCACTTACATTACTCTGTTACATGGAATTACCCAACTCAGCTTTCAGACAAAAAAACAAATCTAAATTGGTTCATCCGTTCGGGAGCTACGATGCCACAGACAGGCACACACACAGACAGACAGACACGTCGAACTTATAACACCCTGTCGTTTTTGCGTCGGGGGTTAAAAAAAGCCTAATCCAGAGCATTTCTAATTATTAAATAAGATAAAAAAAAATTTGGAACACTCATCAAAATCAACTTGACTTGGAACTCTGATACCTAATTTAAGTAGTACACTCTTGAGATGTAAGGCTCCTTTATGCCAATATGGTAAATAGTTTTATATGTAATATGGTAAAAAAAAAAGTCAAAAGTCACCACGACATTGGCAGAATCCACCTGGCTCAAAATAGCAAGGAGTAAAAGCCATGATAGGCAAAAAAAAATAGTTTTACTAGATAGCTTGGTAGCTCATATCATGTAGGGCACTGGGTCCGTCACTACAAATTCAAGCCAAAATCACCAATTTTTCCACTTTTAAATTTATTCTAAGCAAAAGAAATATTATGCTTGAGGTAGATATTATAATATACGGTATTATTGTTAAATAAAAAGTCAAAAACTTAATCTAAACAATCATGATAATAGGCGAGACGACAAAAAAAAAAACTAATTAGTCCGTCAGTTAGATTATCAAAGAATTTTAGACACGTATTTTTTCTTTTTTCTCGTAAATGAAAAATGACGACGGTACAGTGCGTTGAAGTTTCGCGTGACGTCACGCCTAGGTACAATTTTTACTTAGAAGTGACGTCACAAGCCCCCACTCCGGAACTTTGATGCCTATATCTTTGTATTTTTTCATTAATTAGAAAAAGCGAAAAATATGTGTTCACTATTTTTGGACGATCTAACTGATGGACTAAACAGAATGCCAATTTTTTTATGTAGTCGTCATCCCTATTGCACCACTGAGTAATGATGTGCAAGTTGCGGAAACTTTCCAAAAAAATCTTAAATTTCACGAAAAATTCACGAAACTTTCATGAAAAATAAAGGGAATATAAATTTATGAAATGGAAAGTTTCCATCCATACAATTGTCCATACAAAGTATGGAAAGTTTCCGAAGTTTTCCTATGTGAACATTTCAGAATTTTGGAAACTTTCCATCGGCACATCAGTACCACTGAGCATACACATCAGACTTGCTTATGCTTACATTTAGTGAAAAAAAGTGACTCACTGCAGCAGTACTGATAATTTACGCTAGTTGGCGCGTGATTGACGAGTGAATGACGATAGATGTCACTACAAATAACTCGCATTTACTGATGTATGGAGTTACAACTCTTCCCTTACTTATTCCTCTATGATAGGTACTTATGAAGTGTTTTAAATTTAAGGCGATATGTATAATCCATACTAATATTATAAATGGGAAAGTGTATGTGTCTGTTTGTTTGTCCGTCTTTCACGGCAAAACGGAGCGACGAATTGACGTGATTTTTTAAGTGGAGATAGTTGAAGGGATGGAGAGTGACATAGGCTAGTTTTTGTCTCTTTCTAACGCGAGCGAAGCTGCGGGCAAAAGCTAGTACAGTCGAGTTCATAAATATGTGTACATTTTTTCACCTTAATTCTTTGCAATAAGGTGAAAAATGTACATATATTTATGAACTCGAATGTAGCTCATATTTCCCACCAAATTTTTTACTTTATTTCAAACTGATAGTGGTCTTTTGCATAACTCTGACTGTATCTTTGTGCCTAAGGTTGTTAATTTTTAATTTCAGACTGATGAAAACAGCTTCTTGCTTCGCTTGCGGATCATAGGAGCGTATTCATTGGCCAAAAAGGACATCTTCGGTGCCAGGTAAGCCTTTTTTTAGGGTTCTGTATGTCTCACAGTCCGTCCATCCGCTCTAGCCGGATAATCTCAGTGACCATTTAGCACTAGAAAGTTGAAGTTTGGTACCAATATGTATTTGGTATCAATCACGCCGACAATGTGATATATTGTTGGATAGGTATTGCTCCGCCACACATAAGCGTTTTGAGAGCGCAGCGTTAGGTAGCGCAATGATGGCGGAGCACCGAACGGAGCAGAATGCGCGCGCATTCTGCACATGACAACTTCTAAGCATATATTTTGCAAATGTAAACTGCTGATAAGTATTGAATGACACATAAGAAATCAAAACTAAAATTTGGAATAAAATAATTAGCCAACATTTAATCCATATACAGACAAGTCCGCTCAAAACACAACGCTGTGTTATGTGTGACCGCGCGAGCGCATTCAGCGCGCATTCCGCTCCGCTATCAAAACGCCCTATGTTTGGCCGAGGCTTAAAGGTTTACTAAAATATTTTTTTGATAATGTTTATATTTTCGCTCCACCTCTAACTTTTGAGCCATACCTCCGTTTAAAAATATGAAAAAAATCTTAAAGTAGAACTTTTAAAGACTTTCTAGGTAAATTATTTTGAACTTGATGGGTATTACAATAAAATACAATACTCTTTATTGCACGCCTCACATAGTTTACAAGTAATGCTCAAGAAACGAAAACAAATTAAACAGAGATAACAACAGGCGGTCTTATCGCTTAAGAGCCATCTTTTCCAGACCACCTTTGGGTACTGGAGTTAATATAATTAGAATATATATTTGAAAAGATGTTTTGATAAATCGGCACGAGTTATCAATTCCATCTTCGCACGTATCGACGTTTTTCAGTACATAAATATGGAGTTTGAGTTTTGCGCACTAGTGCGGAAAAAACACCACATAATTATGTTCTGAAAACTAGTAGTAGGTCCCCTGGTTCAGTTAGACCAGAGAACAAGTCTTAAACATTATTAGTTATCTCTAAGGACAGCGATAACACACGATGTGACTCACATCCGCCTAACAATGCTTAGCGAAGCGTTCACGGGGCTACCCCTGTTATTGTCAAGTTATATAGGCTCTGGGTTGATGCTATATACCGGTCTGGCCTAGTGGTTAGTGACCCTGCCTGTTAAGCCGTAATCCTTGGTTCAAATCCCGGTAAGAGCATTTACAGAAGTTTGTATGGAGATTTTCGAGCGAAGCCGCGGGCAAAGGCTAGTATTATAACATGTGTAGTTGTCTGAGTACTCACAACACAAGCCTTGGGCTTACCGTGGGACTCAGTCAACCTGTGTTATGTGTAATGTCCTATAATATTATTATTTATTTATAATACATTCTCGGAATTAAATTCTCGAGTAAGAATATCTTTAAAAACGCAGACACGTCTCGTCTCATTCATTGATAACAGAATTCTAAGTACCAAGATTCACTTGCAACCTTGGACGTGTTTTTCCTCCGTATTATAGTTTTTAAACATATACAGAGTGGGGCCTGTAACAAAGGCGAATAATTGAACTGTAGGCTATTCTCCTTATACTGATCAACATTTGTTCAGTGACTTTTAAAAATTATGAAGTCTCTAAATTTTTAATTTTTCATACAAAATAAATATTAGCTTCAATGTACGCCATTATTGTTGTCATTGACGTTGTCTGTCACAGTTTAGACAACAGAATTCGCAATACATTACCTCTTAGAAAAAACTTTCAAGGGTGATAAAAATCAAAATACAAGTTATTTTTAAAAGTCGCCGAACAAATATTGATCAGTATAAGGAGAATAGCCTAGAGTTCAATTATTCGCCTTTGTTACAGGCCCCACCCTGTATAAAGTTAGGAATGTAACTATTTGGCTACTACCTAAATAACTATTGTTAGTGATAGCCGTGAAGTGTGGGTACTATTGTACAACTTGTATTATGTAGCTACGTATTTTGTTTTGACGTATCTACATTTAAAAAGTTTGTTGTCAAAGTCTGATATATATTGAACAAGGGACCTGCTTCGGCCGCTGCGCTAAACGAAGTTACCGCTTCCCAGTTCAGATGAACAGAAAAATATTTTTCACCACACCAACTGGTAAAGGCTTACTTTGCTATTCGAAAACAGATAGCAAAATTGCATTTTATCCACAAGAGTGCAAAGTAATTTCATACAAATTTTAACTTGATGTGTTGAGAAATTTTAACTGGTAGAATTTACCTATAAATGATGATTTTGAATCATAAATATTGGATAGATTGATGGATTTGATTTAGTTTGATGTTTTATAGTCAGTATTTTGCTCGTGTTGGTGTGGTGAAAAATGTTGTGTTTCACTCGGTAGCAAAGTTTGTTTAACTTTCGTGCCTTGAAACACTCGCAACGCTCAAGATTCCATTTTTTGAACCACTCGCTACGCTCGCGGTTCAATATTGGAATCTTTCGCTTGCTCGGGTATCAATAGTGGCACGTGCGGTTAAACAACAACTTTGCCCCCTTGTAAAACAGATAACTAATACACACCTTGGCCATTAAATAAGAAAGCCTTAGGGTATGGGCATTTCTGCGCGAAACGAAAACGAAACGCCGCGAAAGATAGTCTGGCTCTGTCGCGCCAATACGCAAGAGCGATAGAGATAGATATCTACGAGCGTTTTGTTTCGTGAGCGTTTGTGCCATTCGGCTACGTACTAGATCTTTGTTATCTGTTGATCGGCCCAGACATTTTTTACTTTACTGGCCTAATGTAATCTGCTATATTATATCTTTCGCAACTTTCACGCAGGGCGCCTTATCTTTTCTCCCTTTCTAATCTCCTAGTATTACGCATCTTATTGTTCCTACATCCTACATTGTATTTCGTTTGGTCGTGGGTTCCAATCAAGATAAATTTGGGTATGCGTCATGATCAATCAGAGTAGACTTTGGTACCGTATGTACATATGTACAGATTGTAGGTACACTCGTAGTATTAAAACGGGTACAGATAAAGTGCCAGATATAAGTATACACTACTTTAGCGCGTAGGAATAAGCTCGTGTATACATATTTTGGGCACCTTACCCGTGTCCATATTTATAATTAAAACTGTACAAGTGTACATGCAGTAATAGGGTTGCGACGTAGGCGATAGGTCGCGACTTTTTCTGGGGCAATGCCATCAGATAATAGGCTAGTTTCCTATACTTCAAATAAAATTTCGAATTACGAATTCGAATTTGCGAATTCAATATTAAGAAAATACAGGAGGGGTCAATTCTTCATACAAACGCTCTCGACTATTTCCTCCCTGGTTTTTGAAGATAGAGCAATGATTTTTTCAACACAGATTATTATTATTTTTATCTGTGTCGGACCGTTTTGATTTTTTTGATATTCTCATTTTTATAGACGCTAGAGCCCATCAAAAATTACCAAAAACGGCCTTATTGATTATGGCGCAAAAAGAGGTTTGTTATTCAAAATTGGTAACAATTATCCAAGAAAACTAAACGGTCCGTCACAGACTATTTTATTGTTAATCAGATTCTCAAATTTCGTTACGATTGATTAAGTTTTGAAGGAGGAAACAGTCGAGAGCGGAACCTCGATTTTAAAGATTTTTTCGCAATATCTTTGAACTGAGTTGTTCTGGATGGACTATTTTTTTTCTATAAATCTAATTAAATAATTAATAACACTAGTATATTGAACTAAAATTCCCAAATTGAAAGGGGGGCTCCTTTCTGTCTTAGCATTTTCGCTCCTGTATCGTCTTAATCCGACCGGTCTTACGACCGGTCTGGCTCAGTCGGTAGTGACCCTGCCTGCTAAGCCGCGGGTTCGAATCCCGGTAAGGGCATTTATTTGTGTGATGAGCACAGATATTTGTTCCTGAGTCATGGATGTTTTCTATGTATATATGTCCAAACGGCAGGTCCAAAATGGACAGAGACAGCTCAAGACAGAGAGGAGTGGAATTCCTTGGGGGAGGCTTTTACCCGAAAGGGGCCCACATATTTATTTTAAGTAAATTTTTTTTTCTCTTATTGTAAATTATTTCTTATTATTTCTCATTTATGTTTTAAGTATGTGTGGTTTTTTTTTTTTTTTTTTTATAAGTATGTATTTATCTATTTAAGTATGTATATCGTCGCCTAGCACCCATAGTACAAGCTTTGCTTAGTTTGGGGCTAAGTTGATCTGTGTAAGGTGTCCACAATATTTATTTATTTATTTAATTTTAATCGCCCGGAACACCCGTTCAGTTAAAAAAGCACTACCTGAATACATTACCTTAATATAATTTGTTCTATTTTTGTTAAACTGTTATAATATGTGTCATACTGTAAAAATGTTTATAAAGTAAATTATTAAGATTAAGTATTATAGATATGAGAGACTGCTGTTCCTGCAGTCAAACTCTTTCCAGAGTTTTGCGGGGCAATATTGTAATTATAAGGTTACAGCTGTATTTAATAATAAATAATAATAATAAAAAAATAATAACCCGATCTCTTTCCTTCCTTTATCTGTGAGGTTAACTGAGGATGGCGGGTCGAGTTGAACATATTTTGATGATGTGTTTGTCTGTTTGTTTGCAGCGACCCTTATGTCCGTGTGGAGCTACAGAAGGTGGACGGTGACGTCACCATAGAGACGTTCCTTACTAAGACCAAGAAAAAGGTATGTCTGTCTTTATTATAAAAAAATACGACTATAAGGTGCACCAGCACAATTTTAACTAATGGAAATATTTTCTGTTTTACTATAGATTAAATATAAATTAAGAAAATCATACCATCCCATACATTAAAATGCGACCGCGTAAGAACGCGCATACACTACACCACACATAGCTGGCGCCACAAAATTGCCGTGTTGCCATCGATTATTTGTAGATTGGCGTTACACGCGATTGGCGTCAAAATGGACACTTAACGAACTCTAGTTAATAGTCAAACACTTCGGAAATACTTCTATTAGAAAATAGTAGTGAAATAATCTCCAGTTGAATGGCCCCGGTACATTTTAAACTAAAATAGATAACACCAAAGAAAAAGCGAACAAGTTCATTGGTGGCCTAGCCGGTAATCGAATCCTGGTCTCAGTTTACGCGGCTATATAATCTCCGGCCGTCACCACCTTAAAAACCGGCCAAGAGCGTGTCGGGCCACGCTCAGTGTAGGGTTCCGTAGTTTTCCGTATTTTTCTCAAAAACTACTGAACCTATCAAGTTCAAAACAATTTTCCTAGAAAGTCTTTATAAAGTTCTACTTTTGTGAAATTTTTCATATTTTTTAAACATATGGTTCAAAAGTTAGAGGGGGGGACACGCACTTTTTTTTCCTTTAGGAGCGATTATTTATTTCCTAATATATTAATATTATCGAAAAACGATCTTTGTAAATGCTTATTCATTTTTAAATACCTATCCAAGAATATATCACACGTTGGGGTTGGAATGAAAAAAAATATCAGCCCCCACTTTACATGTAGGGGTGGTACTCGAATAAAACATTATTTTCCATTTTTTATTTTTGCACTTTGTTGGCGTGATTGATATAAATATTGGTACCAAATTTCAGCTTTCTAGTGCTTACGGTTACTGAGATTATCCGCGGACGGACGGACGGACGGACAGACAGACATGGCGAAACTATAAGGGTTCCTAGTTGACTACGGAACCCTAAAAATGAGAGTTTTTAAAGATTCACAGTTATTTTCATTAGACTTATATTGAACGGGATATAGAGCGTGATTACCTTTTTGATTTTTGTCGAGCTCCCAATATTTCGACGCAGTTGCATGCATCATGATCTTGATCACGCAACTACGCAACTTTGACATCTACCCGCTTTCTTCAGTTTTCCGTTATATTATACTTCAGTATTCCATATAAGTCTAAGTCCAAAAATATTTTAAATTTAATTTTTCTTTCTTGAAAAATGCAATTATTTTTGGTGTTCCTAAAGCTAGAAAGTTCGATTTTTTCGGAACCTATTTAAATTTAAGACAGAAAAAATTGCAATTTCAGACACTGAACCCAGTATGGAACCAAGAGTTCGTGTTCCGCGTCAAGCCGGAGGAGCACAAGCTCCTCATCCAGGTGTTCGACGAGAACCGTCTGACGCGCGACGACTTCCTCGGCATGGTGGAGATACCTGTGTCGCAAGCCCCGGCCGAGACGGCGGCCGCGCCCCGGCCGGCGCCGGTCAAGTACGCGCTCCGTCCGCGCAGGTCCGTGTAAGTATATGTGGCATGGCTTCTTTTTTATTATTTTACTTTTTTTTCTTGTGTGTGAAATTATTTAGGGTTCCCGCACATCAAGAACAGATATTCTGTCAGGGTAGCAGCTGTTAGTATTATACTATTTTTCACCTTAGATGAGTTCGGTGACACTGCCAAAAATTCCGAATTACTCATACTTTGTTCGCAAAAAATTATTTGTACTTTGACGAAAAATATTTAAAAATACTTTTTTGAATATATATGTTATTGCATTATCAATGCTTATTAAATAGATTCCATCACAATCGTATTTGACGAAATTTAGTTAATAGACCTTGATAATGCAATATATTAAAAAAAGTATAGTTTTTATATATTTTTCTTTAATTTACGCAAAAATATAATTTAGTTCGCAAGAATGTTGAGCGAACATAGTATGCGTAATTCAGAATTTTTGGAAGTGTCACTGAACTCATCTAACTCTAAGGTAGTATAGTAAGTGTGTTTGTGTATGACTTTAAGTTCAGTTCTAATAAGTACACCCAGGGTTTCTTTATTTTGTTTAAATTCTTACTCTTAGTTAAAATGCTTGATAATGTGTTTTGTGTGTATTAGTTGTCGAGTTCATTGAAATTGATGTTCTTAAAGTCTCAAACTAGGTTTGTGTTAATATTGACGATATTTTAATCTTTATAAGTACACTAGACTTAGTAGTCACTATAGGTATGTGTTGATGTTGACAATATTTTTATCTTTTTAAGTACTTACACTAGACAAACTAGTAGTCACTATAAAATGTATGCGACAGAGCAGACTATGTAAAATTTGACTCCTTATTTTATTAGTAAGTTTTTACGCAAATAAATACTTCAACGCAATCTTAGGCACTGGTCCCCGCGAGCTAGTAAGCTATGAGCTATTGGCTATAAAAACGAACAAAAGCTAAGCACTCTTGTGTAAATAAAAGAGACACGGCGATGTTTATAGTTACTCGCCCAGCGGTGAGCTATCAATCGCGGTGGGACCAGTGCCTTACTTTTGGAAATATTCCCCCTCACCTGTTGACTACGATCGTTGTAAAGGATTCAAAAGGTCCGAATAAAGATCTTGTATTGTAAGATAAAATATTGTGTAATCTGTTTCCCCATAGTTTTGTTTTATGTCAATTCACAAGTACTAGCACGAATGATACGAATGAGTGAATGAAAAATCTGCACGTGTGTGACAGATTAATCAATATAATGGACGTTCTTGACAGTTGAGACTGTATAGCAATACAGATGTCACTCATACAATCAATGTTTCGTTTATTTCGTACGTGACTAATAAATTCGTGGCTTCAAGAAAGTTGTAATCGGGTGAATCAACTTTTTCTTGCCTGTTTTTGCCATGGTTACGGTCCCCCGAGTCACGCTGGTTTTATGCAAAATTATGCTACGAGTACTTAAACTATGCAAACATACATTTTTCTGGTGTTAACAAGCCCTTTCCTTAATTTGCCACCTACAAACATGGACTACATGCATGCTTGTATAATTTCAGTAGCATTTATTGCATAAAACCAGCGTGACTCAGGGGACCGTAACCATGTCAATAACCGGCAAGGTTATCGCGCTGACCAAAAATAATAATTTTACTATATCATTTATATTTTGTCCACAGCGCTCGCTCCAGAGTCCGTGGCCACATAGAAGTGTACATGGCGATCGTGGGCCACGGCGCAGAAACAGAGGAGCAACGGCCAGACGACTGGGAGATGGTCGAACCCAGCCCTCAGGTCGGCAACGTGCAGCCGGTCAGTACTGATGCCATTCATTCAGAGTAGGCCACGGCGCAGAAACAGAGGAGCAACGGCCAGGCGACTGGGAGATGGTCGAACCCAGCCCTCAGGTCGGCAACGTGCAGCCGGTCAGTACTGATGCCATTCATTCAGAGTAGGCCACGGCGCAGACACAGAGGAGCAACGGCCAGACGACTGGGAGATGGTCGAACCCAGCCCTCAGGTCGGCAACGTGCAGCCGGTCAGTACTGATGCCATTCATTCATTCAGAGTGGGCCACGGCGCAGACACAGACGAGCAACGGCCAGACGACTGGGAGATGGTCGAACCCAGCCCTCAGGTCGGCAACGTGCAGCCGGTCAGTACTGATGCCATTCATTCATTCAGAGTGGGCCACGGCGCAGACACAGACGAGCAACGGCCAGACGACTGGGAGATGGTCGAACCCAGCCCTCAGGTCGGCAACGTGCAGCCGGTCAGTACTGATGCCATTCATTCATTCAGAGTAGGCCACGGCGCAGACACAGACGGGCAACGGCCAGACGACTGGGAGATGGTCGAACCCAGCCCTCAGGTCGGCAACGTGCAGCCGGTCAGTACTGATGCCATTCATTCAGAGTAGGCCACGGCGCAGAAACAGAGGAGCAACGGCCAGGCGACTGGGAGATGGTCGAACCCAGCCCTCAGGTCGGCAACGTGCAGCCGGTCAGTACTGATGCCATTCATTCAGAGTAGGCCACGGCGCAGACACAGAGGAGCAACGGCCAGACGACTGGGAGATGGTCGAACCCAGCCCTCAGGTCGGCAACGTGCAGCCGGTCAGTACTGATGCCATTCATTCATTCATTCAGAGTGGGTCACGGTGCAGACACATAGGAGCAACGGCCAGACGACTGGGAGATGGTCGAACCCAGCCCTCAGGTCGGCAACGTGCAGCCGATCAGTACGTTGGCACCGTGTAGAGTGTAGACTGTTAGTATCAAGCCGATAAAGTTCGTTTGTCCCTTTCTATCACACCAATACTGGTTACAAACGAACTTTATTGGCTTGATAACTTTAGTGAACGTTCATGAATGAGGGCATTAATCGAGAGTTGTGTGACTCAACCTCGTATAATTAACACATTCGTCGACGGCACTGTTTTGCTGAAATCCTACTATGCCGGTAGAAATTACTAAATTTTCATTCCTATGACACTGGCATAAGTAAATTTCTTACTTCTATGAACGTTTTGATCACACATACGTGTCACGAACACGAACTGGCAAAAAAATTCAATTGTTTTGATCACAGACCTTGTGTCACCGGCATAGGAGAAGATTTATTATGATCACAAACCTTGTGTAGGGGGCAGCGAACGTGTTAACTGACATCGTATGGTCGAATCTGCATACTAAAGTGATTCCTATACGGATACGCGTTTGAGTGGTAAGCACGAACATAAGTATACGGGGTTGAGTCACGTAACCATCGTAATATAAGACTTTATGTGGTCGATATAAATCGTTTTGACTGCGTTTATTGGTAAAAAAATCTTCAAAATATACACGAAGGTAAACCTAGAATACATAGTAATAGGAATAGGTAAAGTAACAGAGGAGCATCGCCTAGACGAATTATTGAGGGATGTTTTAGGACATCGTCACTACTTTGAAAAAATCTCGTATCTCACACTGCTCCTCAAAGTTAAAACGCATTAAGTCTATATGCATTGCATATATACTTATTACATTTTTCTTTTCATTGACAGAAGAAGATACAAGGTTTTTTCAAAGTAGTGACGATATATATAGTTGAATACAGACAAACTTTTAGAACACCTGATATCGCCTTTCATTTTTAATGAACTTGCATGATACTAACAGAAAGGGGACTTGTTTTGTAAAAATAGTAGTTTGCTGAAACTAAAAGTAGGAACGCAGCATGCTATGGATTCACCGTTTTGAGTTGCTCGTGAATAGGTAAGTCCACACAAAGAAAGCAGCGTTGCTAGGCAAAACACTCATCCGACAAATCGCGAATATAGACGTAAGGTACAGCGGTCCAATTTCGACTGGGGCCAAATGCAAATGCACATGCAATTTTTTTCCATGTTTTACAATGTTTGCATTATTAATTAGACTGTCCACTGGTACGTGTGTTCAGTGGATATATGTGGCACTCAACTTAATAGTGTAATAATGGAAAAGATGGATCAGTTATAATTGCCCCCCAGTCGGATTTTGCCCCGCGGTACCTTAATTAAATTTATGGGTGACAATCTGCTGAGGGATACGCGCGCGATGCCTCGGCCGAGGCATGTCTTATTTATTTATTGATCGCTTGGCCTTGTACGTCACTGGAGACAAAAGAATACGGCTTTATATACTCTGTCAACCAAGTCTGTCAGTAAATAAGAACAAAGAAAACTATATGCATCCTTTTCTTTAGGGTGCTAGAGAAAAGGATACCTATAGTTTTCTTAGTTCTTATTTACTGACAGACTTGTTTGACAGAATATACCTTGGCTATTCGCCGCTCGCTTTGTGTGGACACGACATACCTACATCAGTGGTGGGCTAACTTTTTTCACTGGGGGCCAAATATGTATGTAGTATACCTAAAGAAATCTCAGAGGCAGGCCAGGCCAGACTTACACCTAAAATGCATTTTTACGAAGAGCCAGTGGCGGGGCGGATGCAATTGGTCCCTTCGCGGGTCTAAGTGCGTATTCACATTGTCTGATCCGATATCACATGTCAGAATGATTTCAAAGTCAAAAATCAAAGATGGCGGCGTAAATGTATGGGATATCAGTCCTACATAAGTTATCGGATCGGATAATATGAAAACACACTTATTTGATTTGGCCCACGACGGGCCGTTTGCCTACCACTGACCTATCATCAGGGGCGGCTCACTCCGCGATTCTATCGCCGCGCTACAAGTACATGCTGGCGGCCGCGAGTTCGCGGCCTAATCAGGGGTGGCGCGCGTTCTCATAGAACGCACGTTCGCACTTTCTATTATTACTTTACGTCGCGAGTTTTTTTTTAAGTTTTATATGCGATATCCACGTGAGAATGGCTAGTAATGCTTAGTTAAATAGACATCATGAATAAAATAAGACAATCTTACACAGATTTACAATTAAGTCCCACGGAAAAGTTCAATAAGGCTTGTGATGTTGGGACTTACATAAAAATATATAAATACTGTATATATACCCAGAAAGTACCCAAAACTCGAATATAATAGTATAACATTTTATCTGAGTATTAATTCGTTTTAATCCATAGGCAACCCTATCGTCCGACGCTGCGCACGTGCGGCTCGTTTCTTTGTTAGGATTTTATAGGCATTTAAAAGGCGGCATTTCGTGAACATCAAAGCAGTGGGCCTTCTGTACTTGTACTATTATATATTCTGTGCTATCATGTAGTTTTTTCATTTTGTGTAAGATTTTAAAACAGTTAACTATAGTTGTCGTAATGTTGACAACAGATGATGGTTCCATCGTCCACGGGTGAGCCCTGGGAGCTGGTTCAATGGCCTGAGGACACGGGGGATGACGATTTCGTTGTACGTTTGTTTCATTTTTCATGCTTATGGTGGCTGAGCTGACTCTTTCTTGCTCATATGGGTGACTTGGTGTTCAAAAGGCTTGTTTACATACATACAATCACGCCTGTTTCCCAGAGGGGTAGGCAGAGATCACGGATTTTCATTTACTACGATCCTGACAAACCACTTTCGCTTCACACACTTTCATAACGTTTCTCATACAAAGTGTCAGTTTCTCATATAAAGGCTTGTTTTCTCCCTTAAATCAGCTAAAAAATGTTTCTATGTTTTGGTATGAGAAACGTTATATGCCCGAGAAAGGCTGAATGAGCTGTCGATAACTTTAAACATAAGGTAAAGCGGGTCAAATCTCGACTTTGCAATTGTAACCGATCCATTTTTTCCATTATTACATTATGATGTTGAGTACATGTATCTCACTACGGATACATGTACTAAACACGCCTACCATATATAACCGGTAGACACTCTATTTATTAAAGCAAACATTGTAAAACATAAAAAATGGATCAGTTACATTTGCCCCCCAGTCCTTGAGTAGCGCTCGGGTAGAGCGCTACTCAACGACAAACCGCGCGGCGCAAAATTTGTTAGAAGAATTATTACTGGTTTTATACTGTGCCCAAGAGATTGAGACTCAAACCAGTAATTTTCTACTTATTGTGAGTCTGTCCACAGACTTAATTAAATTTTGTTTACGTTTGTCTTAGGTGGTGGGAGGAGATCCGTTGCCGCCGGGCTGGGAGGAGCGTCAGGACGCGAACGGGCGCACATATTACGTGAACCATGTCGCCCGGTCGACACAATGGGAGAGGCCTACATTGGCACTTACGTAAGTCTCTTTTAAACTGGAAGAGGGAAAGGAACTGAACAAAAAAGTGTTTTTTAAATGTTACACAGCTCCATCGTTAACGTACAGTTTAAAGACAACAAAATTTACGATCTAGATTGGTTTTGACTCATCCTGTACAGTCGTCAAGATATATCAAAGCTGCCGAAGATCTAATTTGATCTCTATTTGATGGCGACTGTACAATGTTGCTAAACTGTAGTTACTGTTTACATAAAAAAGTAACAAAGGCACATTTGGTATGGATATGACACAAGTGACACAACAGATAGGATGGTTCTTTGAAATTCTATCTAAGTATGAGATCCTGGTCACGGCACCAAATTGTAACAGGCCCCCTTTGGAATTATAATTTCGATATGACCTTTTTCACTATTTTTTTTCCTACATCAACATGAGTCATCGGAAGCAGAGGTATGAAACGCTTTGTGTATATTATCGCCTGAAACATCTTTGAATTTGTAACTGATTGGTAGGATAAGGCATTTAAAATGTTTCCCTTCCCTAAGGCGTTTAAGAATTGACGGAAGCTATGGAAAAAATCGCACAAATCAGCTCGTGACTCAGTTGGCTCAGAGCTAGACCGACATCCCAGAATGTTCCATTCCAGAGGATTTTTTCATTTTATAAAATCATTAAAATGTGTTTAAATAAACATTATCTACAGGCGTAACATGAGCACGGAATCGCAGAACGAACGCATGGAAAACGCAGCCACTGAGTTCCAGCGTCGTTTCCATATCTCGCATGACGACGAGCGCGGAACACAGCGAGCGCAGGTACGCTATAATAATGGGTTGGGGTTGAATTTGACCTGGCGTCGGTCAAAGGCAATTTAGGATCGGAGCTCCAGTGTGCGAGCGAGATAGTAATATATAGTGTATAGTGCCGTCTCGCTCATAGATCGGAGCTGCCTTCTTCCACAGGCCAGGATGTACTGAAGGGTTCCAGTGTGTGATCGAGATGACACTATATGTATAGTGATGTCTCGCTCACAGATCGGAGCGGTGTGACGATTCGTAACATAACAGTATAAAAACAGTTAGATGTAGGTTGTAGGATTTTGGGAACTCTGTTTGCCTTAAAATAGGTATTGTAATAAAATACTATTTAAAGAAAACTTTTATATACGCTTAGAACATTCTTGCATTGCCTTTTTTTGTATTGGGAATTTGTTTATTATTTATGGGCTTTTGCGATTCATGAAAATTTCGTTCTAATAAATTTCTTATTAATCTTCGTTCATTAATGTTTACGAGTATTTCATTCTTAATAATTATGAGCAATTAGGATTCGATATTATGTGTTCCGTTCTACGTTTAAGATTTTATTTTAGTGTACGTAATATAAAGGAACATTATCTTGTCAAAATGCTTGATTGAATTATTCGTTATCAGAATCAATACGATTTTGGATTTCATCATTAGTTCATTTACAAAAGATGTCGAGTCATATCGATACTATTTTTTTGTTCACATTCGCTTCCCGAAAGTTCCGTATAAACTTCAAAATGTGTTAGAATATGATTTGGACACTGACTCTTGATAAATTCATACAAAAAATATTTATAAAACTTTGCGTGTCATGCCCCGCTTGTCGCTGTAGCATTTTGATTCTTATGTTGTATGAATTCAGTCGATTTCAGTACAATACCTGTGCATGAATGTTTTATGTAGTATTAAAGATTATCCATAGTGCATGTTTCTCGACGAAGTAATTTTTATTATTTAGGTTTCTGGGCCATAGATATGTTTTATGGGTAAAATTAGCATGTTAGTTTATTTTAGTATTAAGACACTTTTCTTTATATTAACGATCTTATATATCTTTTTATTTAAATATCAGATGACCAGGAAAGGAGCCAATTATTTGAAAATAAAATTATTTTTTTCGGCAAATAAAACATTTATTTAAAGCGAATAATTTTACGTGAAGTAATTGAAACACATTTGGACATCTATATAAAACTATGGGGTTTTAATTTAGTCATACATTATTTGTTATGTAATTATAATCATAGTTTTAATTCCCATCTCATGACTTAATAAAAACGCCTGTCGTTTTGTCTGACGTTTTTTGAACATAATAATATGTCTTATGAATATGTCTAAATAGTAATTTCCATCATCATTGTACGTTTTATTACATATTTTACAATTAAGAAATAAATGTATGAGTCAAAGTTATTAAACCATTGGTGTAGTTTCAAAGAAACACAATATCATCATGCATTGAATCAACTGTAACTTTATAACAGAATTATCTCATTGGTCGAAAGATTTCTAATATTTAAAATATTTGACTATAAATTCGCTATTAGCCGGGTCCACACAAGCGGGGCACGCCGCGAGGCAATGTACTCACGCATCAAAAGTCCAATGTAGACGTGCCTTGGCCGAGGCAGGTTGCTCGGCCGAGCAAAACGCGCGCATGCCTCGGCCGTGACACGTCTAGGTACATAGCACGCTTGCCGCGTGAGTTCCAGCGTCGTGCCTCGCTCTGTGTGGACCGGGCTATTGGCATTTGTTTTTCTAAAAACAAAAAGTTTTACGTCACACAAAACGAAAGAGCCGACATTATACTAATTTCAGCAGCATGGGCTTCCTCGCTCAGACTAACTCCAGCTTAATCCGGTGATAACTGGTTTCAACCAGATTTCTGAAAAAAAAAATAGTGTTGTCCTCACTTGTCATAGACAATTTATAAAGTTGACTTAATTCTTAAAGATATAGTTCTTTTTTGCGTTTTGATTGTAGTTTTTGCGTGAAAGTTATATTAGTACAATTATATCCAATACATAACATTGTACTGATATGAAAACAGTCACGGCTACAATGTAAACGTATGTCGTTAACACTGAAAATGTAGGATTTTTCTAACGGTTAATTAATGACTTTTAAAAAGTAAATAAGGGCGCTTCCCTACGTTATTTTTCTGTGACAGGTTGTAGAGTTGATTTTATTTGAGATGAAATCATAAAAACTATCAAAACAAACTTCTACAAAACGAACGAATAAATAATCGAATAAATTCATCTCAAATGATTTCAACTTTAAGTTTTTTCAACAGGATAGCAATAGGAGCGACGAGAACTCCACAGAAGGGACGCCATTTTCATCCCCCGTGCGTTCCCTCGACCGGGAATCGAACCCCGAAGTGCCTCAATCTAGCTTAAGTAATACCTGTGATAGTAATTTAAGAGAGGAAGACGATGTAGTATGCGCGAACGAAGTTAGACAGAGAGATGTAGACAACGAGAATGTTGCTCAAGACTGTGATACGATCTCTAGTCAAAACGACCAATCAGAGGACGCAGTAGCGGGCCAATCAGAGAACGCGGTAGCGGGCCAATCAGAAAATGCTGAAGCTAGCCAATCAGAGGAAGCTGAAGCTAGCCAATCAGAGAATGCCGAAGCGAGCCAATCAGAGAATGCGGAAGCGAGCCAATCAGAGAACGCAGAAGGGAACCAAATAGATGATAATGGCGAAGCAAGTGCAGTAGAACAATCAGAAGCTAAAGCAGAAAATGAAGAAACAGCTGATCATACTGAAAGAGAATCAAATTTAGAAAACGCAGGAGGCGTAAATACAGAAACTGACGAAAGAGACTCAAACGTAGAAGCTAACGCAACAAGCGTTGATGAAGCCGAAAGAGAAAGACAACAGGATGAAAGAGACGCAGATAGTATAGAGATAGAGATAGAAGAGGCGCTGACGTTTGATGAGAATCACTTCAGTACACCGACCGGGGGAACGACTCCGGAGCGAGGGGCGTCGCGGCGGAGAATGACCAGCAGTTCCATGGACGATACTGAGGTAAGAACATGTGTGGGTGCATACGTTTATGTAGGAGCTAAAGCGTGGTAAATATATACATGTTTCAAGAAGCCCACTATCTCACCGGACGGTAACGGTATGTCAGTTAGAAGCAGAAATTGACGAATGACTGGCATGCCGTTGTCGTCAGAATTGATAGTCAGTGGGCTTTAGATTTGGAAGGTTTTGTGACGTCCTAAATTCATGTTTTGCCTAAGTACTACCGTCAAAGGTAAATAAGATTGCGTTTGGTTGTGTGCTAATATCCTACATTCAATTTTATTAAACAAAAAATATGAGACAAGAGATTATTTTAACGTAGTGCCCTATTTAAGCTACATTAATCATAAAAAGAACTTACAATTTACTTTGCGTAGCGTTAAACGCATGTAACGCTAATGACCGACGTGTCGAGGTTTGAGTGACTCAACCTTGTATAATTAAGTGACTATTTATGTCTCAAGACTCAACCTAGTATCGCAGACTAAAGCGATTATTATTTGAGTTTGAGTGTTAATTATACGGGCTTGAGTCACACAACCATCGATATACATTCTGTTATTGCATGCGTTGAACGCTGCGTGTATTGCATAAAACAACCGTGCGTATGGAACTAAATCGAACTGTGTGGATGCATACACAAACAAAAAAGAAACACGCACAGTACAAACACTACTGGAAAACATTTAAATAGGTATATTGTATCATTTGCCTATATCATGAAATTTGCACGATGTAAATATATGAGGGTCATTCCGAAACTAAACTAAAATCTAACCTCAGAATTCATTGCCAGTACAATATTTCGGGTATTTCTCAATGCAATTTTTTAAATAATGCTACTGGAAAGTACCTACCCTATTTTTACCCAACTACCGAAAGTTTTGGCTTAAATTGCACCTTCATGTAACAGCTTGCAAGCATCAGCCCAGCTTTGCTAACCATTGGCTGATATTCATGCCTGAGTTTTTAAGCAAGGTGCAAAATGCAAAAACCTAACATAAATACATATACACATCATTATACACCGTATCGTACGCTTTCATGGTGTATTCCTATCAGTTGGGAATTATTTCATTACAGAAAGATCTATTCCCATTTGACCCGGCAAGAAGTTGGAGACTAAAGGGAAATGCCGCTTGAAAGCAGGGCTTTACATACACACAGACCGAGCAACGTCGCAAGGCAATACCCTCGCGTTCCAAATGTTGAATTTTGGTGTAGAAATGCCTCGGCAAATGGGCATTTTCGCGAAAAAATATTTAAAACTTTTTTTTTCAAAATAGATAGAGTTCATGTTTTTCCCACTCAGAATCACGAGCCCTTTCGATCCTACTAGGTAAAAATAAGAGCCCCTAATTAAATTTTTCCACTTCCTCACCATTATTCAAACACTGTGTATATCGGTTATAGAGTGGAAAATATGCAAAATAATAGAACATTTTGGGACCATTTTTTTGTCTCTTGGTTTTTGTCCTAGATCGAAAGGGCTGGTGATTAATTATGAAGGGTAAGAAAAACATAAAATTTACCTACCTACCTTAGAAAAAATATTTTTGGTGTTTGTTTTCTCGAAAATGACCAAATCTAAACTGGCAATTTGCCTCGCGATGCTGCTCGGTCTGTGTGAATCCTCCAAATAAAGTTATTGATATCGTGTATTATTCGATCGAGAGGGAGCGTTGACTTAAGTCATACAGAGCCGTCACTTTCGTACTTTGGTGGGATTTCGGGAAAATTGTCTATGAGGAGTCGTGAGGTACAACAGGCTAATGTGATGTCCAATGCATAGAGAAACAACGAAATATTTTATATTGTAAATAATTTTCGTTTTCTCTCTTAAGCAATACGTGCTTATTGTGGCTAATTTGTGTAGAAAAGCTTATTCGCCCAAATTATATTTAATTCTAGATTACAATAAAATCTTCTTTGCGTTGGCTAGTTTTAGCCTTTTGGTGTCCTGGGAGTAGGCACCTGTTATTTCATATTAACTTCCCTTTATTTTCAAATAATACTTTCGTTAGCAGTTTCCGCGTGTAAATATGTCAGACTCAACTGTGTGACTCAACCCCGTATAGTAATGTTCGACCTTACCACTCACAGTTGTATAATCGCTATCGCTTGAGTACTAAGTAGATCTGCGATACAGTGTGTGACCTTTAGGGCTTTATAATTTTAGTGTGGTTTGAAGTCAGTGTTGTTAGAAGGCCCTTTTGAAATCTCACAGATTATACGAGGTTGAGTCGTATCATTTAACTATACAAAATTGAGTAACTCAACGCCCGATATCGTTTTTAAAGACGTTACTTGATATATTTTTGAGCTCCGATATTTGTAATGGCGACTGTAAAAAACCATATGATTGTCTATATTTCTATGCAAAAATATCTATGGTAAGGTAGGGTAAGACAAACATTTATAGGGAATCTACTATTGCCCCGACCTAAGCTATGTCAGGGCCAGTTGCATCAACCACAGTAATCCGACACATCAACGTCACGCAGCAGTAGTCTATGGGAATTTCTGTAAGCGTGTTCATATTATTAACGAGTGATTTTTTGGTCGTCGAAACCTGATTCCGCGTCGTTAGGTTTGGGGAGACTTTTAGTCGTACCTTACCTTACCTTAGATGTTGTTTTTGAATTGAATGGCGAGTACAAGGTAGGTTACTAAGAATATTAAGTTATAACACGGTTTTCAAGCTTGCCATATCACTGTTGATTATCATTGCTTGTTGCTTGTGCGTATTGCTTGCTTGTAGTTGTATGTATGCATATACTGCATGTATTGATATGTATGTTGATCGTATATGTTCCCCTCTACATAACCAAGTTACAGTAGTTACTAAATCGGAATATTGAAAGATTAGGTTCGTTGTGGTCAGAATAATGAATTAAATCGAAAATAATATTAAATATAATTCGTTACAAGAGTATACTACTAACAAATTTCCCATATGTTTCGCTCCACGAGAAAAGGTATAGTCAGCAACAAGTATATGAATGTAACACTTTAAGCACTCACTTTTTGTATACGTTTAAAGTCACATGCATGTCGAATACGATTAAATATTATTTTACCTTTTTTTAGACGTTTCGGCCAGGTTGCACTGGCCGTGGCCACGGAAGAGATGTCCCAGCAACCGCCGTAGGTATAACTCTAGCGCGATGAGAATGGGATTAACGATGACATATTTACCATATATGTACCACTGCCTGTGTGACTCAACTTTGTATAGCTACGTTCGTCCTTACCACTCAAACTCGTATAACGATCGCTTAGTATGCAGATTGATATGCGATACGGATTGAGTCATACGATGTCATTCAATTATACCACTCTGAGTCACACAACCCTCGATATGTGAAAGTTTGTATAAAGGCGGGGTCGCTACTCTTGAGAAAGATCCTCGAAAATGGATCGAAAATTCGAAACATGTCGAACGCTATATCGACTTAACACGTGAGTAACCCGCTTAAAATATGTTTGAGTCTCACGGGAGTTTTATAGTTAAAATCTCAAACTTCTTCTTCGTGTAAAGGGATCAAGTAAAACTAAATTTTTGTTTGCCAATGCTTAGCCACTTCAAGCCCTCGAGGGGTAGTTCTTAAGAGATCTTCTTCAGTACACGTTCAATCTCAAACTAACGCGGTTCAGTAATACCATGACCTGTGGGACGTCACATATGGGTATGGGTATATGTTTATGTAACTTGAGTTATGAAGAATAGGGTATTTGTCACTAAGCATGTTCGTATTTTCGCTTGTATGTTTCAAACATTTAGAGTATTTATGGCCTGCATTTTGTTATGAAAATAAAAGGATGCAATTAAACTAAATTAAAAATGTACGTTCTTGAAATTTGTCGAACAAGGCACATCAGCTAATAAAATTTGTGTATACTCTTATTTTGGTTTATCGGGAAGTTATGGCCGCCAATATGTCAAAACTTTCAAGAAAAAAAATGAAGAAAATCGTCACAGTTACGAAAACTCGTTACTAAAAAGCCTGCGTGCGTAGCCGAATGCACAAACGCTCACGAAACGAAACGCTTGTAGATATCTATTTCTATCGCTCTTGCGTATTGGCGCGACAGAGCCATACTACCTTTCGCGGCGTTTCGTTTTCGTTTGGCGTCGGAGAAATGCCATTCGGCTACGGGGCCTGGCCCCGTAGCCGAATGGCATTTCTCCGACGCCAAACGAAAACGAAACGCCGCTGGCTCTGTCGCGCCAATACGCAAGCGCGATAGAGATAGATATCTACTAGCGCTTCGTTTCGTGAGCGTTTCGTGAGCGATTGTGCCATTCGGCTAGCCACCCTGATCAGAAATAGTCGCGCCATGTTGCAGAATTTCATCAGAACTTTTTTTATACTACGTCGGTGGCATACAAGCATACGGTTTGCCTGATGGCTAGCGGTCACCGTAACCTATGGACGCCTGCAACTCAAGGAGTGTCACATGCGCGTTGCCAACCCATTAGAAACTTGTACACTCCCCTTTGCTGTGTTATAGTCACAGCAAAAAGGAGAAGTCCCAAGGAGGGTTCGGGTTGCCGACGACACAAAGGACCATAAACGGAACAAATTAGTTCCGTCACCAGCACACCGCACCCTCGTTGAGCTCTGGCAGCCTTACTCACCGGCGGGAACACAACATTATGAGTAGGGTCTAGTGCTATTTATGCTTAGCTCTTGCGTATTGGTGCGACAGAGCTAGATTACATTTCTGCGGCGTTTCGGTGAAACGCCATTCGGCCTGTACAGTAAAAGTATTTGTAAATGATGCCTTAAGTCGCAGCATGAGAGTCGACGTTAGTCTAACCCTTAGTTTTCCGCAGGACGAAACGGACAACCAATCGACTGATAGCTCGAGGAGTACCGCCAGCAGTCAGCAGAGCCAGAATATTCCTAATAGTGATGGTAAGACTACCTAATAATTATAAGAACTTTAAAAACGCATTAAAAACTTACCTTGTGAATAAAGCATATTACACATTAAAAGAATTCTTTGGTGACACAACCAGTGTAGATGAATAACTTTACCGGCACAGACAGGCTTAAGATAAACCCATACACCAATCCATACAAATTGGAATTTGTTAGCTGTTCGTCCAATACGCAGTTCGTCCAAATGATTTTTCACTAAGCATTTCGCCCAACACGCATTTGGTCGTCCAATAGCATTTCGTCCAAATGCGGCACCAATGAGTTTTTCGGAATTTATGTGCGAAATATCAATTGATATTTGCCAGTCGATTTTCGGTAAAGGAAGACATCGTGAGGAAACCGGACTAATTCCAATAAGGTCTAGTTTACCCTTGGGGTGGGAAGGTCAGATGGCAGTTGCTTTTGTAAAAACTAGTGCCTACGCCAAATCTTGGGATTAGTTGTCAAAATGGACGCCAGGCTCCCATGAGCCGTGGCAAATGCCGGGATAACGGAAGGAGAACGATGAGTCCTTTAACAGAGGAACATCATTCATAACAGTTCGGCACTTCTCACTGCAATTTGTACCATCCTACGCGGTGACTCTGACTGTGTCGAGTTGACAACACAAGTAGTACGGCTGCTTGTCCCGATACCGTCTAAATTTGAGTTTCGGCCTTGAAACCGCTGTCTTCTGTCAGTGCCAAGTTCCCGAACAGTGTCGAGAAGGAACTCTCGTTTTGTTCGAGCATTACACAGCTTGAATTCACTCCTCGCATCAGCGCCTGAATGTGATGAGTTTGCTAGTAGATGGATGATGGATGTTCGCCCTTCTTCTGTGCCATATTAGTGTTAATTGTATGTTAACTTTTTCCCGTTATGTATATATAGGGATCATATATGTATTTTCACAGTGCTTTGGTTTATCTGTCATGCTGTGTTAATTATTATGAATAAAAATAAAAATAAATAAAAATCATGTCACGATCCTCACCATTGAGGGAACGACTGAAGAAGATGATAGCCCTCTCTCTAATATCCTCGAAGAGTTAAAGTTAATTCTTCTGTACAGGTCTACCGCAAGGCTGGAGTATGCAGCGAGCGCCCAACGGCAGGATATTCTTCATCGACCACAACCAGAAAACCACCACATGGATAGACCCCAGAACAGGTACATAAAATAATATTCAAAAGAATATAGCATATTCATTTTAGATTTGTAGTTTTATTTTTTGCGTATCATAACATGTTTTGAGCAACCTTAATGTTATGTATACTGTGGTTACGGTACTCTCATATTGGGTATTATAACATTTATAACAGCTAGTGTTGGAGCACCATTATAAGTAATATTATATTGACACATACTGAATAACCTAACCACAAAATTAAAATTTTGGAAAAACCCCCGAATGCGATATAGTAGACCGATTTTCATGAAACAGGGCTAAGAACACTCCCGACTAACTCAGCTTTCAGACAAAAAAAAACTAAATCTGAATCGGTTCATCCGTTCGGGAGCTACGATGCCACACAGACACACAGACAGACAGACAAACAGACAGACAGACAGACACGTCAAACTTATACCACCCCGTCGTTTCTGCGTCGGGGGTTAATAACCACAAAATTAAATTTTTGAAAAAAACCCCGACTGCGATATAGTAGACCGATTTTCATGAAACAGGGCTAAGAACACTCCCGACTAACTCAGCTTTCAGACAAAAAAAACTAAACTAAACGAACAGAATAGTGCAAGCTTGGAACAAATTACCCTCTGAAGTTGTGAACTCTACCAGTGTTAATCAATTTAAAAATAGACTAGACAAACTATCTAAGGAGTGAAATCGTGCAAAGTGAACTATGATTTAGACGTACCAGCATCAGCAGCCTGTCTAAAATGAAATAATAATAAATCGGTTCATCCGTTCGGGAGCTACGATGCCACAGACAGACACGCACATACACACAGACAGACAGACAGACACGTCAAACTTATAACACCCCGTCGTTATTGCGTCGGGGGTTAAAATTAAACAAACATGGTAGGTATATATTTATGGAACTACGAGAGAACGCTAAAATTATAAATAGGCTAGTTTCCTATCATCATCATCATATCAGCCGAAAGACGTCCACTGCTGGACATAGGCCTCCCCCAAAGATTGCCACAATGACCTGTCCTGCGCCACCCGCATCCAGCGGACTCCTGCGACCTTCACCAGGTCATCAGTCCACCTTGTTGGGGGCCTACCCACGCTTCGCCTTCCGGTACGCGGTCGCCACTCGAGAACCTTTTCGCCCCAACGGCCATCGGTTCTACTCTACGTGCAATGTGCCCCGCCCACTGCCACTTAAGTTTAGCGATTCGGAGGGCTATATCGGTTACTTTGGTTGTGTTGCGGATGGTCTCATCTCTGATACGATCTCGCAAAGAGACTCCTAGCATAGCCCTCTCCATTGCCCTTTGGGTGACCTTGAGCTTTCTTATGAGGCCCATTGTAAGCGACCACGTTTCAGTACCGTATGTCATCACTGGCAACACACACTGATCAAGCACTTTCGTCTTCAGACACTGCGGAATATTGGACGAAAGTTTCCTATACAAATAAAATATTTTATGCAGTGCACGAAATAAAGCACCACATAATGAGAAGAAAAATATGGACCGTAGTTATGTTTAAACATAATTTCTATTTAATCAAAGATATATAGTCAAAGAGAAAGTTATAAATTAAATGAATTGACCGTGACGTCACTCCTCAGTATTTCATAGTAATTCCATATTAGCATATCGTTTTGAGTTTTGACAGTTCTTAAAAGAGGCTGATTACTATTGATTATTATTGTACTTCTGTAAGTTTGTTTATCTTGCCTACTTTAAGAGCGTTATAACATTTCGGCGTCGGGCGAAATTAGGTATTTTACCCGCCGCGCGAGCCCAATATGCCGACCCTTTCTAGCACGTCTTATCACTCGCTCGCACTACAATAATGGACAAAACAATCTTGATCCTTCCTATGGAATTTTGATAACAACCACAATCTACTATCTCGATATAAACTTTTTGATTTCTAATAAACATTATTTTGTACGAAAAGACTAGAATATAGCGCAAAATAATATTAGTTACGTTAAAATTTATTTAAAAATTTAAAGTAATAATTATAAACTGTGATCATATTTAAGTAGATCCCATCCCAAATGTTTGCTTTTGTTATATGATAAGTATTAGAGTAAAGTATATATTAATATGATAATAAAATAAGTCAAATATAATTCTAATTACTTCAAGGTGTTACTCAGGGTCTGATGATGGAGTCACCAAAAATCAACTCGCATATTTGAATAACATACAAAAACGAAGTGGTTCAGTTACATGGGTTTATTGGTACCGGTGACCACCATTTGGCTCCAACATCAGACCCTCAGTACCACCTCTTGTCAAAGGTCTTATTAAGAAGAAGTAAGAACCCAATGAGCCTGATTACTAAATGGTTTAGTTACATGGATCACTGGTACTGGTGACCACCATCTGGCTCCATCACCAGACCCTGAGTACCACCTCTTGTCAAAGGTCTTATTGAGACGATCCCAATGAGCCTAAAGACGATGTGGTTTAGTCATATGGTTCATTGGTACTGGTAACCACCATCTGTCTCCATCATCAGACCCTGAGTACCACCTCTTGTCGACGGTCTTGTTGAGACGATTTCAATGAGCCTACATACGAAGTGGTTTAGTTCCATGGTTCATTGGTACTGGTGACCACCATCTGGTCCCATCATCAGGCCCTGAGTACCACCTCTTGTTAAAGGTCTTATTGAGATGAACCCAATAAGGCTAAACACAAAGTGGTTTAGTCATATGGTTCATTGGTACTGGTGACAACCATCTGTCTCCATCATCAGACCCTGAGTACCACCTCTTGTCAAAGGTCTTGTTGAGACGAACCCAACGAGCCTAAACACGAAGTCGTTTACTTACATGGTTCACTGGTACTGGTGACCACCTTCTGGCTCCATCATCAGATCCCGAGTACCACCTCTTGTCAAAGGTCTTATTGAGACGATCCCATTGAGCCTAAATACGAAGTGGTTTAGTCATATGGTTCATTGGTACTGGTGACCACCATCTGGCTCCATCATCAGACCCTGAGTACCACCTCTTGTCAAAGGTCTTGTTGAGACGAACCCAACGAGCCTAAACACGAAGTCGTTTACTTACATGGTTCACTGGTACTGGTGACCACCTTCTGGCTCCATCATCAGATCCCGAGTACCATCTTGATGTGTCTTATCATCTTGACCGTATTGTAATTTTCGCATATTTATCATCATAACGTTGTAATACTTTAACATTCAAACATAACAAAATATTACAAAAACAAATATTTACGGATCTAGGATCAAATTCGTTGGTCGCTGTTTACACACACACAATGCGAGGATAGCCCGTGTATAAACAAGGCGTCCGACCCACACAACGATAAATATTCTCGACGTTTGCGATGAAAACTCGGAGAGCGAAGCGACATACGTCTCACCTCCTCGAGCTCCGGCGCGGCACTGAAATCGCAGGCGTCCGTCGCCGGTAAAATAGCGACAGGAAGGCTAGTTTTCAAAAAATTGGCAAAAAATCATGATAAAATATTATAACAACAAATGGATAACAGCAATTTAAGCACATTGTGCAGATTATTTATATACTAAAATAACTTCGATAACATGTAGATTTTCGGAGAAATGATCACTTGTTTCGATGTATTTTCAAGACAAAATTGAGTTCGTTTTACTTTCAATTTCTCAATTTCAAAGGATTAAATGATAAATATTGTTTAATGGGCCTAAAGTACAAGATACTAGGAATTTAAATTTACCACATTTATGAGAGTGAGCTTATCAAATTGTACATAATAAGAGCTCCGAAATCTGTGCTTCGCGCGGTTTTTCCTAAACGAGCATCAGAAAAAAAATCATTACTAATTGAAAAAGCTTTTTCTTCCATATGTTTTTTAATGAACCGACAGTTAATTAGATTTTCTAACTGAAACAAGTACTTTTACTGTCTTTTAGTATGAGTAAAGTGTACAATTTTGCCGATAAATATTGTACATTTTACAATATATCGCCTTTTTTTGTCATAGCGCTCTTAATGTTCCTCTCATCTAATCTAAGGTTAGCTGGAAGAGATCCCTTATAGGGATAAGTTCGCCTTTGTACCTCTGTTCCTGTAAACTGTATATGAATCTGTTGTACACAATAAAGTGATTACTACTACTACTACTACTACTACTGATTTGACTAGTAGGAAACTAGCCTATTGAGTTGACATTCGTGTTCTGTTTCAGGCTGCGCGTCTCACCTGCCCGCGGTGGCGGCGGCGGGGGCGGAAGCGGACGAGTTAGGGGCGCTGCCCGAGGGCTGGGAGGAGCGCGTGCACACCGATGGAAGGATCTTCTTCATAGACCACAGTGAGCTATTAATTATCGGCTTTTCTATAGGGCCTAAGAGAACACATTTCGGACACTGGCTGAGGTTTTCACACTTTTTAAATTTTAGGTATACTGTGTCAAACAAGTCTGTCAGTAAATAAGAACAAGGCATCTTCTGGGCGAGCTCACTCCATCGTAGGCCACGTCTTTGCCTTTGGCTAGTCTGTGGTCAAGAGTAAGCCCATTTATAATAATAATAATAAAAAAACAAAAACAAAGAAAACTATATGCATCCTTTTCTTTAGGGTACTAGAGAAGAGGATACCTATAATTTTCTTTGTTCTTATTTACTGACAGACTTGTTTGACAGGGTATAGTATTAACATTTTAAAAAGTGTGAAAATCTCAAAAACCAGGTGACTTTTACTAAACCTTAAAGTCGATTTTCTGGATCAGTATAAGGTGCCCTCCTTTTTTTTTATTATAAATGGGCTTACTCTTGGCCACAGACTAGGTGGTTAAAAGGTTGTCCATTAATTACCGGGCACCCTGTATATGAAAGAGTCGTGTAGCACACATTCTAAGCTCGTGTAGGTGAACGCGTACCATGCTTGTATGAGTGAGATATGACAGGTCGACTGGTCGCGTTTTTGACAGGCGGTAACTGTGAGGTCCGAGAGCGGGTGGGTGACTCTTCCGACGGGGAGTGGGAGTGGCCATACTGTACGATAGTACCATTTATTATACTGTGATTACACGTTATAGCAGAATTACAGTTTCTTTTTTAGAAATTTCGAAATACGCGAATTCGATTCTCGAATCATATCACTGAGTTTTTCAAAGTTTACGTAAGATATGTCAATTGATATTTTGCCAGTTCTGTTTGCTCTTGAGCACACTCCCCGAAGTGCAATCTGTAAATCACCGACAGAGTCATGTGTGTCACCTTTCACTTCTCCCCTTTCTGGCTGGTCCCTTTTTGGCAGTATCAGTCGCATGCCGTAATGACGGCATGGTCTTTGCGCCCTATTTTAAATAGGGTTACCCTTTTCTTGCTCTTCTTCATTTCGGGAGTCGAGTCCAATGCGCGCAGCGGTGCAGACGCATTGATGGTTTAATTAAATTATAATTGCGAAATCAGCGCGCGCGCTTTGCCGCGACCGGTAATCGACACGATGGCAGATTCCAAACCGAATCAAACCATCGTAAATGAATTCCTCGCTTTCCTTCAAGAAAAAGACAAGCTGTTACTGGAAGGGGCGATGGATGCGGCAGCTGCTTTCCGGATGTCTTCGCGTGCGTCGAAGTTTTCCGTGGACGACATCTGTGAAGCGAAGAGAGTGTTGTGCGAGTCCCTTGGGATTGCCGGCACCTATGTACCTCACCGGAGAGGCGACGAAACCGGGAAGAAAAGTCTCGAGGACATTAAGAAGATCCTGAAGGAGTACAAAGACCGGATTCCGGAGTTTGTTGCGACGGATATCATCGTTCCGCCGTACGATCCGGATAACGTCGACGTTCGCAGCTTGTTTAGGGAAATCGTGGCCCTAAAAACAAGTTTAGCCGCAGTTATCTCGAAGTTTGAAGCTAGCATGGAAACGATTACCGAGTTACGCAACGAAATCAAATGTTTGCGTTATGCTCCAGCTCGGTCAGCTGTTTCAGACTTGGAGTGCGATCATCGACCTACGGACACTCGTGTCGTGTCGGTTAGTTTGCACGCTGCTGACGCTGTAAAAAGTGCTGCACGTGCCGCCGCCCCGCGCGCGCCCCTCCCTCCGCGCGCGCGGCCGACTCCTATTTCGTCGAAATCACGGTGTCAGCGTGCATACGCTGACGTCACCGCCGGCCAGTCTACTGCAACTAGCCGGGTCAATGCACCAACTACAAAGGGATGTGAAGTACGGGCACCTGCCAAGGAAAATACTTCCCGCACCAATGTGGATGAAGAGGGGTTCACATTGGTGGAAAAGAAGAGCAAGGCGCGCAGAGCGGCTCGCAAGACTATGTGTGGCTCTGCGGAACTGGTGAATTCTGGTCTACGGATTGCCACACCGAGTAGGGCGCTCTACGTGTCTCGCCTGCATTACTCCGCCATGGCTGACGAGGTGGTGGACTACGTTCGTCGGAAGACTGGCTACACGCTGAGGGTGCAACAGCTGCAGTCGCGTCACTACGTGCACTTCAGCTCGTTCGTTGTGCGCGTGCCGCGGCCGCTGCAGGACACCATCGCGAGCGCAGACTTCTGGCCGAAAGGTGTGGTTTTTCGGCGGTTCCGGGGCAACCTGCCAAATCCCACACCGGGGCAAACGACGCAACGGAGCCACGCTGTGACGTCATCGCCCAAATCAATTGTTTAATTTTATTTTTAATTTTGTTCTATTTATTTTCTCTCTTTTTTGTTAAAATCTAAGTTTCGTGACGCATTGGTTTTACTGTAATGTCATGTAAACATGTTTTTACTAATAAATAAATAAATATGTTGGCCATCCTGGCCATCTGCGGCTTTGTACCACCGACAGACTGGTGACTTTCTCCTTAAGTAATTTCTAGATCTACCAATCGGACCCCAGGCTCCCAGGAGCCGTCCTAAAATGCCACAACGAAGATTTTATTTCACTTAGCCTTTTAGCTTTTTAAATTGTATATTTCTTCCACAGATACCCGAACAACGCAATGGGAGGACCCCAGGCTGTCCAACCCGCAAATAGCGGGACCCGCCGTGCCTTACTCCAGGGACTACAAACGCAAATACGAGTACCTGAAGAGCCAACTACGCAAACCGGTATAACCATATTATACACCGTGTTTTTTTCGTTTTCCGTTAAATTCGACACGTAGCTAGGTTCATTATCAGGAACCACCCTGTATATCACCTTTAGTTAAATTGGCAAGAAAATTTTATTTCATCATTTTCACATACATAGTAAATGAAATATTAGTGTATAACATTCAAGTTAGTGTCAAGTAATTGACGGCACATGTCAAAACAAATAACATTATGAATTGGTAAAAGCTGTCCTGTCAACTCCTGTCATACACGTGTTGTGTAATTCTATTTATTTTTTTAATAATTTGATAACCGTAAGAGTGAGGACGGTAGTTTCTTAGATAAAGTAATTGAAAATGAAAATGAAATGAAATATTTATTTTTCAAGTAGGCATATTACAATGCACATATGAACGTCAAATAAAGCTACGCCGGCTCTAACCCTACGCCTCAGCCTCGAGAAGATTTCAGTCCCCCCTCAGTTGGGAGGGGGGTATCCACTATGTTGTAAATCAATCAAGTATGTATATCAAGTGTTTTCTAAACGGGTGTTTTAAGTATACTCGTACTTATTATGTTTTCAGAGCAACGTTCCCAACAAATTTGAGATCAAGGTCCGAAGGAATTCCATCCTTGAGGATTCATACCGCATCATCAGCTCCGTCAGCAGACTCGATTTGTTGAAAACCAAGCTGTGGGTAGAGTTCGAGTCTGAAGTCGGCCTGGGTGAGTTCGACTCTATAACCTAAAGAAATAATTCAGAATACTTTCTGTCCCGCATCACTAAACTGTTTAATAGTTGAAAGGAAAAGTACTCTCATTTTAAGGGACGACAACGCACTTGTAACTCCTCTAATGTTGCAGGTGCCATGGGCGGTAGAAATCGCTTACCATCAGACGATCAACCTCAGCCTGCTTGTTTGCCTCCTTATATAAAAAAACCGGCCAAAGCGTGTCGGGCCTCGCTTAGTATAGGCTTCCGTAGTTTCCCGTATTTTTTTCAAAAACTGTTCAACGTATCAAGAAAAAAGGGGGAGCGGGGGGTACCGTAACAAAACATTTTTTCCACTTTTTTTTACCACTTTGTCGGCGTGATTGATATTGGTACCAAATTCCAGCTTCCTAGTGCTAACGGTCTCTGAGATTATCCGCGGACGGACGGGCAGACGGACATGAGAAACTATAAAAATAATGCATGCAGACTGTTTGGGAATAGTCAAGAGGGTATTTTACCATTCGACCACTGTAGGCTCAAACGGTTTATAAAACAAAATTACTCGAAATTCAAATTGAGAAAATGACTAAATAGCTTTCTTTGAGCCGAAAGGAAAAAAAAATTGTTTTAATAATATTTTCACCACACCAACTGATAAAGGCTTACTTTGCTATTCAAAAACAGATAGCAAAATTGCATTTTATCCACAAGAGTGCAAAGTAATTTCATACAAATTTTAACTTGATATATTGAGCTGGCTGGTAGAAATTATCTATAAATCATGATTTTGAATTATAAATATTGAACAAATTCATAGACTTGATTTAGTTTGATGTTTTATAGTCAGTATTTTATTCGTGTTGGTGTGGTGAAAAAATTTGTGTTTAACTCGGCGGCAAAGTTTGTTTAACCTTCGTGCCTTGAAACCCTCGCAACGCTCAAGATTCCACTTTTTGAACCACTCGCTACGCTCGCGGTTCAATATTGGCACGTGCGGTTAAACAACAACTTTGCCCCCTTGTAAAACAAATAACTATTTTTTTTAGATTACGGCGGCCTGGCCCGAGAATGGTTCTTCCTCCTCTCTAAAGAGATGTTCAACCCCTACTACGGCCTCTTCGAATATTCCGCCATGGACAACTATACCCTACAGATCAACCCCAACAGCGGGGTCTGCAACGAGGAACACCTCAACTACTTCAAGTTTATAGGGAGGGTCGCTGGCATGGCGGTTTACCATGGGAAACTGTTAGACGGTAAGAAATTTACCCCCATACCATTTACACACCATAAGGTTTAGTGAAGTATATCAACAATATGAAGTAGAATGTGTATATAGCTTGGTGTCCATCTCCTTCCTAGAATTATCCTGGCACATTACTACGGATCGTGAGAGGGCTGATTCTTTGGCAACTAATCCCAGAATTTGGCGTAGACACTAGTTTTTAGGTACGAAGCCGACTGCTGTCTAACCTTCCAATCAAGGGGTAAACTAGGCCTTATTGGGATTAGTCCGATATATCAAAAAAACTACTGTCAAATATCAAATTACATTTAGTACATATAAGTTCCGAAAAACTCAGGTAAATATCTCCTTAAGGCGATACAGGAGGGGTCAATTCTCCATACAAACGCTCTCGACTATTTCCTCCCTGGTTTTTGAAGATAGAGCAATGATTTTTTCTACACAGATTGTTATTATTTTTATCTGTGTCGGACCGTTTTGATTTTTTTGATATTTTTATTTTCAAAGACGCTAGAGCCAATCAAAAATTTCCAAAAACGGCCTTTTTCATTATAGCGCAAAAAAAGGTCAGATACTCAAGGTTGGTAACAATTAGCCAAAAAACTAAACGGTCCGACACAGATTATTTCATTGTTATTCAGATTTTCAAATTTCGGTGTGATACTATACAGCACGACCACGGATGATTTTATTAATTCTGATGCGGTACAAATTCACGAAAAAAAATGTACTTTTTTGTACTGACGTTTAAAAAAAATGTACCCTTATGATTTTGGAGTTTCGACATAGGGCCCGTGGTCGTGCTAGGTAGGTACTCCCTGGCACGACCACACTATATTTAATGAGATTTTAAATTTCTGTTGCAGTACAAATTCACGAAAAAAAATGTACTTTTTTGTACTTACCTTTTAAAAAAAATACCCTCATGGTTTCGGAGTTTTGACATGGGGTGTGGTCGTGCTAGATAGGTGGTACTTCCTGGCACGACCACACTATATTTAATGATTTTTTTAATTTCTGTAGTGGTACAAATTCACGAAATAAATGTACTTTTCTGTACTTACCTTTTTATAAAAAGTACCCTCATGGTTTCGGAGTTTCGACATGGGTTGTGGTCGTGCTAGATAGGTACTCCCTGGCACGACCGCACTAAGTTTTTGAAGTAATTTACATAGTACAATTTCAAAACACTTGTTTAGTATTCATTTGACCATCAAATTAAACATAAATATAGTGTGGTCGTGCCAGGAAGTACCACCTATCTAGCACGACCACACCCCATGTCAAAACTCCGAAACCATGAGGGTATTTTTTTTTAAAAGGTAAGTACAAAAAAGTACATTTTTTTTCGTGAATTTGTACTGCAACAGAAATTTAAAATCTCATTAAATATAGTGTGGTCGTGCCAGGGAGTACCTACCTAGCACGACCACGGGCCCTATGTCGAAACTACAAAATCATAAGGGTACATTTTTTTAAACGTCAGTACAAAAAAGTACATTTTTTTTCGTGAATTTGTACCGCATCAGAATTAATAAAATCATCCGTGGTCGTGCTGTATAGTATCACACAAATTTCGTTCCGATTGATTAAGTTTTGAAGGAGGAAACAGTCGAGAGCGGAACCTGAATTTTAAAGATTTTTCCGCAATATCTTTTATTTGAGTTGTTCTTAAAGGACATATTTTTTTTTCTATAAATCTAATTAATAACACTAGTATATTTAACTGAAACTCTTAAATTGAAAGGGGGCTCCTTTCCATTTTAGCATTTTCGCTCCTGTATTGTCTTAACGCCTAATATTTGTATTGAACAATGTTAAAGAGTTTTGAATGATTCACGGTTATTTTCATTAGACTTGTATCGACCGGGATATAGACCGTGATTACCTTTTTGATTTTTGTCGAGCTCCCGATATTTCGACGCAGTTGCATGCATCATGATCACGGAAAACTGACGAAGGCGGGTGGATGTCAAAGTTGCGTAGACAGCGCGCGATCTACCCTCCTTCGCGCGCGTCGGCTGCGTTCACTTTCAGCGTTACCACTGGTCGCATTCACACTCGATGGCCTATATTCCGGTCAATATAAGTCTATTGAACAGTGTTGTCTTTTGCAGCTTTCTTCATCCGTCCATTCTACAAAATGATGGTGGGCAAGACCATCGAGCTACAAGACATGGAGTCCGTCGACCTCGAGTATTACAACTCACTCATGTGGATCAAGGTATGATCGATCTTGGGAACGTCTACCATCTAATGGCGCTTAGTCCTGTTTGACCACAATGGCACTTCGCCGTTCATTGCATGTTCAACAAGGAAATATTGACGCTTAGTAAAGCCAGGGTGCATAGCCGAATGGCTAACGCTCACGAAACGAAACGCTCGTAGATATCTATCTCTATCGCTCTTGCGTATTGGCGTGACAGAGCCAGACTACCTTTCGCGGCGTTTCGTTCTCGTTTCGCGTCGTCGAAATGCCATTCGGCTACGGCACCAGGCTTTAATAAAATTATCAATCCAGAAATACGCACAGAATTGTCAGTGTCAATGTCACTGTGGTGAAATATGCCACTGTATCCTTGTCTGTACCACAGTATAATAAAGAGTACTATCGTACAGTATGGCCACTCCCGCTCCCCGCTGGAAGTGCCACCTACCCCCTCTCGGTTACCTTACAGTTACCGCCTGTCAAAAACGCGAACAGTCGACCTGTCATTTCACTCATACAAGCATAGTACGCGTTCACCTACACGAGCTTAGACTGTGTGCTAGGAACGCGCCTCTTTCATATGTTTGATCGCCAGTGTCCGAGGTGTGTCTGTACGTAAGCTGTACCCCTCGCAAACTCTCTTACTAGTAGAAGTACCTATAATCTGACGACCGGTCTGGCGCAGTCAGTAGTGACCCTGCCTGCTGCGCCGCGGTCCCGGGTTCGAATCCTGGTAAGGGCATTTATTTGTGTGATGAGCACAGATATTTGTTCCTGAGTCATGGATGTTTTCTATGTATATAAGTATATATATATATATATATATTATATATATCGTTGTCTGAGTACCCACAACACAAGCCTTCTTGAGCTTACCGTGGGCCTCAGTCAATCTGTGTAAGAATGTCCTATAAAAAAAAAAATCTAAAAACGTTCCTGTCACCAGTATCCAGTTCACGAAAATCGGTTTATACTGTATCGGTGATACGAAACAAAACGGAGATGCTTTATTTTATGATCGTTCGTAAATTAAGAAAATATCATGGGGTTATGTTCATTTATTTAAGCAAAATATACATCCTATGAAGTTGGGTTCGAATCCCGGCGAGGTCTCATGTCATGTAAGAAGGTAAAGCTTTCCTCCGTCCCTCTTTTTTTTCTTGCCGGTCCCATAGGGGGCTGAAATCATCTCGAGACTGGGGCGTAGGGTTAGAGCAGGCGTAGCTTTATTTGACGTTCATAAGTGCATTGTAAATAAATTATCTCTATCTTTTACAGGAAAATGACCCATCAGAACTATACCTAACGTTCTCCGTAGACGAGGAACAGTTTGGGAAAACTATCCAACGCGAACTGAAGCCAGGGGGCGCTAACATCTCTGTCGACAACGATAACAAGGACGAGTACATCAAGTAAGTTTCACCCTTTGACTGCTACAGACGGCATATGACGTCAACAAGCCCTATTGACGGTCGCAGCCATCATTTGTTCATGAAAATACAGATTTTTAACCCCTTTTCAAAAATATTGAAATCATATTTCATATTTTCTTATTTAGTTTTTCTGCGAATTTCAAGCTAAAACTTCACGTTTTCACCGTGTATAAACACCGTGTTTTTTTTCGTTAAATTCGACACGCAGTTAGGTTCATTATCAGGAACCACCCTGTATATCGCTTTTTGTTTAATTCGACTAAAATATTTTTTTTCGTTTCCATACATAATAAATGGATTCATTAGTGTGAGAGGGCCTTAATCATAATATTAAAGTCATTGTCAAGTGTTTGACGGCACATGTCAAAACAAATAACATTAGGAAGTGGTAAGGGATGCCACACACGTGTTCAGTAATTAAATTAATTTTCTTAATAATTCTCAAGAGTAGCGACCCCGCTTGTCGAGAGCGCGACGCATACTGTGGGCGCTTGCTCGGTATGCGTCGCGCTCTCGACATGTAAAAGCGGGGTCACTACTCTTGAGAAAGATCCTCGAAAATTGGATCGAAACATGTCGAACGCTATATCGACATAATACGTGAGTAACCCGCTTAAAATATTTTTAAATACCTATTTGTTTCCCAGATTGGTGATCGAGTGGCGCTTCGTGAGCCGCGTGCAGGAGCAGATGTACGCATTCCTCGACGGCCTCGGCGGCCTAGTGCCCCTCCCACTCCTCAAGATATTCGACGAACACGAACTAGAACTGCTACTGTGCGGGATACAACATATCGACGTGCGAGACTGGCGCGCGAATACGCTGTACAAGGGGGATTACCACGCGAATCATCTCGTCGTCCAGTGGTTCTGGAGGGTAAGTCCATTGTTACTGCTCGTTTGCTTGCTGCGAGAGACGGAGAGAGACTGAGAAAGACAGAGAGAGCACGAGTTAGAACTGTTGCTGTGCGGCATACAACATATAGATGTGCGCTACTGGCGCGCGAACACGCTGTATAAGGGCGGTTACCGAACCATCTAGTCGTTCAGTGGTTCTGGAGGGTAAGCTATTTTGTTCAAAACTTTGCTTTTAGAGAGGGCTCTATTGCAAGCTTCAACTAAATATTAAGAACTGAATCCCCTCTGAACTTTGCCGGTGTCTACTAAACCCCATAACGCAACTGCGTGGCTGAACGACTTACGAGGTGCGGTCCAAATGTCTCCGGCCCGACAAATATGGCGGAAGAGTTTAAAAAAGTATGGATATCATTGTGTTCGTCATTTATTCCACTTTTTTGGTGTATAGTTTCTTTAGGTGTCTGTTGGCTGTAGGTTTTTTTACGGTGTTTAGTGCTAGGTTAGTGCCCAAACTTTTATCGTGCTTACAGCGAGATGAGTGAAAAACCGTGAGTTCATGAAACTTGAGACCAGCATAGACACCGCGTAGCGAGTTTTTTTGAATGCAATTGCTACTGTAGATGAAACCATGGTTATGTAAGACGATACTCTGTACAAAAGAAAATTAATGGAGTGACAACGTCATGGTGAAAAGGCGCCTAGAACAACCTCTGTCACAAAATGCACGAAAAAAGATAAAGGCTACGGTATTCTAGAGTTGTCACGAAATTCTAACGATTTACATAAAAGAAGGGTAGTGTAATGAAAATGAAAATGAAAATGAAATATTTATTTTTCAAGTAGGCATATTACAATGCGCATATGAACGTCAAATAAAGCCTAAGTGTAGACGACAGAACCTAGGAGAAAGACTTAAAACTAATACTTATATCTATACATACCTTTTTTACTTACCTATTCTGTATTATATTGTGCTCCTTATATAAATAAATATATACTTACTCTTGGAATAGTGAGCGCGAGCGATATGCCGTACTATATATACATAGATACATACGTACCTGTACCGAACTCGAATCAGTTGCTAACTGACCACTGTCACACATACACGCTGTCCCTCGCGACCGCTACCTATTGTTACTTTCATTTCGTAAACTAGTGTTTTTCTTCTGCTACTGTTCTACCCTGTACCCCTACTCACCGTCTACAGTCTACAAAGTGGTCTTCGAGCCGGATCTAGGAATTACCTGATCGCCGCGCAAGATGGTGAATACCCGCAGAAACCTAAAAAGAGAACGTGAAAAGCAGGAACGCGAATTGAAACAGGCGGACATGGAGGAAAGTGATGTGAAGCAACTCACTAAGGAGTCCACTGATGAAGACTCGAAGAAAAAAGTCAAGGAATGCGACAAGACTTACGTAGCACCTGATCCAGGAGAGGGTACTTCAAAAATGTTTTTGGACCCGGCTGATAAAGAGCCTCACCACCCGTCCGGTTCGCGCAGTAGCAATCGCTCGAAGTCTGCATCATTTAAGAGTACATTAGTGGACGAACGCAAACAATTAAAAATAAGAGCTGCAGAGGAATTAGCTCGCATACAGTCTGAATTGGTTCAGAAAAAGCTAGCGGCAGATCTAGCAGCCTTGGAAGAAAAATACAGTCACATATCGTCGTCGAAGTCAAGTGAAAAGAAGAATAATGGAAGTGAGATTGAGAAGTGGATCGACCAAGGTCAACAAGTGCTTCAACGTGCTCGCGAGGAGGGTGACGTCACCGGCCGCCCGCCGGCGCTAGCCGCCAATGATGCAGAAGCCACCGTGTCTATGCTGGCACACGCCCTTAAGGATCTCACAGCTTCCACCTGCAAACAAAACAATAATTTAATTAGTCGTTTGAGTACACCACGAGAGTTACCTACCTTTTCTGGTGACGCCCTGGAGTGGCTAAACTTCAAACAATCCTTTGATGAGTCCACAGAACTCTGTAACTACAGCGCGAAGGAGAACATGTGGCGCTTGAGGAAGTGCCTCGTCGGAGCGGCACGAGAGGCAGTAGCGGCGCTACTCACGAGTGGTTCGTCGCCCGACACCATCATGGCAACCCTTCAGCTACAATTTGGAAACCCAGAACTGATTATAAATAAAATCATGAATGATATCAAGAAAATACCTACATTGCCTCAAGACTATATTGGGGACATAGTGAAATTTTCAATAAAAATTAAAAATTTCATGGCAGCAGTAAAAACGCTCAACCGAAACGAGTACCTAAAAGGCGTCAGTGTTTGTACGGTCGTCTTATCTAAGTTACCTACTGCTCTGCTAACTAAGTGGTCTGACTATTATTATAAACATAAGGATATAAATGTTGACGTCAAGCTGACCAAGTTGGAATTATTATCGCAGTTCCTCTCAGAAGAAGCTACAAAAATTACCGAGTCTGGCATTGGTCTACTAAACATGAAGCAAATAAATAATAGTGCTGATAAAAGTTCATTCAAACAACATGCAATATGTGCTACAAGTCAACAAACGGAAAGGTGCAAGTTTTGCAAGTTATCCCCTCACAGCCTAATAAAGTGTAGACTATTTAAAAAGTCATTACGCAAAGAGCGTTGGAACTTTGTGAGAAACAACGGAATTTGTTTTAAATGCTTATCAGCTGATCATGACAAGGAAACGTGCCAAGCGCCGATGTGCGACAAGGACGGCTGCGCGCAGCCACACCATGCACTGCTCCATTATCCTATCAACAAACAAGCCCCCAAGCAAGTTCACGCCGTGGATGTTATCTCTGAAGACAAGGACGAGGATGATGATGATGATGACTCTCACTCCTCACAGCCAGAAAGTGAGCCCGCGTCTGAGAGAAGTATCGTTGCAAGTGTTAGTGATATCAACAGCAAAGTACTTTTAAAAGTTGTCCGTGTCAATGTTCACGGTCCTAAAGGCATGATCACAACGCACGCCTTTTTAGACGACGGTGCAGCAGTATCATTAATTTCGGACAAAGTGGTAAATCAAGTGGGGTTAGTTGGAAAGACTCGAAATATGCGTTTACATGGTGCCTGGGAATCTGGAGAAATTTGGTGCAAATCTGAAATAGTGGACTTAAAAATATCAAGCATGGACAATAAATGTTTTAAATTACGTGCGCGAAAAATGTCAGAACTGAATATACCTGTGCAAAAACTATCAAAACTAAATATTCAAAACTATGAACACTTGAGTGAATTAAATAATCAACATTTTGTGAACGCGGATGTGAAACCGGAACTATTGATCGGACAAGATTATTATCACCTAATTATGCCTCGAAAAATAATTTCGCGTAAGTGGAACGATCCTTGTGCTACATTGACTGTATTAGGATGGTGTGTGCACGGCCCTACAAATCAAACCTCGCCCAGGCAGCGCACTGCAAGCAACGTCCTGTTCGTGTCACACTCACCTGCGCGCGCGCATCGTTCTCGCTCGCTCCCTCCCGCCGGCCGCCTTAGCTGTGATAACAGCGGTGCGCCCGCCCGGCCCGCCGCCCCTGCAAGCACATGCGCGTCAGCTGTGTTGCCACCGGCCGAGCAAACCTGTTTTGATGAATCTGCAGTCTTATTTATTGATGCGAACGAGCCTACTGATAATTACAACGCAGATGTGTTATTGCACGAAACGGTGAGAAATTATTTTAACTTGGAAAGTGTCGGCGTAACTGCAAAAAAGCGGGAAAATAAAGAAGAACAACAGGCGATTTCTATTTTAAATGATACGGCAAAGTTAAAAAATGGCAGATGGGAGGTGGGGCTTCCCTGGAAAAATGAAGAAAAATTAGTGGAATCTTACTCGACTGCGGAAAGAAGATTAAAATCTGTTGAAAAGCGATTGCGAATGCGAAGTGACGAAGAAAATGCTTCACGATACCGCGAGCGAATAAGACATTTTTTTGAAAATGACTACGCGAGAGAAGTAAGACCCAACGAAAATGGAAACAGAATTTGGGTAATTCCCCATTTTGGGGTAGACAATCCCAGAAAGAAGAAATTGAGATTAGTCTTTGACTGTGCTGGTATTTCTCACGAAAAAAGTCTAAATGATTATTTACGTCAAGACCTTGACTTATTAAATTCACTTTATGGGATTATGTTACGCTTCAGAGAAAACCCCATAGGAATAACGGGGGACATACGTGACATGTTTCTTAAAATACGAGAAGAAGATCAAAACGCCCTCCGTTTTTTGTGGCGAGATAATCAAGGTCAACCGATAAAACAATATGTTATGATGTCACTTTTATTGGGAAGAAATTGTAGCCCGTTCGTTGCACAATTTATAAGAGATAAGAACGCTCAACAAATCATCGAAACGAAGCCTAACGCCGTCCGTGCTATCATGCATAGTCACTACGTAGACGATTTCATAGACTCGCTGTCCACAGAAAGCGAAGCGATAAATATCATTGACGATGTTTCAACGGTGCATAAATTCGGTGGATTTGATATACGTGGCTGGACAAGTAACAATAAAAATGTTTTGTTACACTTACCTAAAGACCAATTAAGTACTAACGGAGAAAGTTTGCTGGTAGATGGCGAAAATAAAACTCAGCGAACCTTGGGAGCAGAACTAGGGCAGTCGATGTGTCTTTTAAAACATACCTAAAGACATGCTGGAATTCAAGAAAACGCCGACTATTAGCGAGAAATTTTACGCATTACTATGTCAAATATATTTGGTATATTAGCACCTGGAACAATAAAAGGAAAAATATTGCTGAAGTTCATCTGGAACACAGCCCTATCCTGGAACAAAAAAAAATATCTAAGGAGCTATTTATTGAATTTAAACAATGCATTGCCGACCTTAAGAGTGTTATGCATCTCAACATGCCAAGATGGTATTTTTCTACGTCTGTGAAACCCATAACGAGTGCGAAAGAGACAACAAGTGTTCTGGAACTTGTTTTGTGACGCAGCGCCAACCGCCTTCGCAGCCGTCGCATAGGTACTGGAGACTTGTGAATGATAACGGAGATGTGTCGTGTCCCTTATCGCCTGCGAAAATAAAATATCGTCAATGAAACGATTATCTACCGTACTAGCATGCGCAGAATGCCTAATATTGAGATACTCACAGATACAGTCGTTCGGTGTGGAGATAGCCTTACTAACTAAAGAGAAAACATTAAAGAAAAATAGCTTACCTGTACTACATACCTTGGCTCCATACCTGGATGAAGATGGACTGGTGAGAGTTGGTGGCCAAATAGACGCGGCGCCTGAAATTTCATTTCGTAAAAAAAAAAAAAAACCTGTAATTTTAAATCGAAGAAACTATGTGACCAGATTACTAGTAAAGTTTTATATGAAAATGCTGCGGTGCTCCGGCAAGGACCAAATGAGAAAGGACCATCTGAAAACAAGATCACGAGTGTTGTTGGTGAGCCCTGCAGCTCGCATTGTACGCCTACCAGTGTGAGTACTGCCGAAGCAGTACTGGGCGGGAGGTTGTAGACGACAGAACCTAGGAGAAAGACTTAAAACTAATACTTACCTATACTTATATCTATACATACCTTTTTTACTTACCTATTCTGTATTATATTGTGCTCCTTATATAAATAAATATATACTTACTCTTGGAATAGTGAGCGCGAGCGATATGCCGTACTATATATACATAGATACATACGTACCTGTACCGAACTCGAATCAGTTGCTAACTGACCACTGTCACACATACACGCTGTCCCTCGCGACCGCTACCTATTGTTACTTTCATTTCGTAAACTAGTGTTTTTCTTCTGCTACTGTTCTACCCTGTACCCCTACTCACCGTCTACAGTCTACAGGTAGACTACGGTAAATAGCAGATGCTACGCAATATTTTTTGTCCAATTACGATAGCAGATTATGCAGAATAGTCTTTAAAAACTTACAAGCGGATACAGATACCGAAATTTTTAAAATTGCCAAGTCAAGACATAAATCAACGCAAGATATTAAAAGTAATAAATTTATTAGAAATAGTGAAAACATGTTACTAACGTCCAATGAGGACATAACAAATAGATGGTATGAATACTACAAGGACTTAATGAATCAAGAGTTCCCGAGCCAAACAATGCACCTCCTACCACCAACCGAAGGACCTATACAGGAGATTGGTATCAATGAAGTTAAGATCAATGTAAGAAAAATGAAGAAGAATAAAGCTACGGGCCCCGATGAGATCCCGGCAGAAGTATGGAAGTTACTTGGGCCTACGGGATTAGAATGGCTGACTAGACTTTTCAATCTGATCCTTACCACTAATATGATACCAAACTCGTGGCGTCTTAGCCACTTAATCCCCTTTTACAAAAACAAGGGAGATGTAACGGAGTGTGGAAACTACAGGGGAATTAAATTGACGTCTCATACATTCAAGATCTGGGAACGTATTCTAAATAACCGCATCCATTCGCTGACATCAATATCCCCTAACCAGTTTGGATTCACACCTTCAAAATCCACCACCGACGCCATACAAGCTGTGCGAATAATAACCGACAAGTATCGCCTAAACAAAGAAGATCTGCACTTTGTATTTATTGATCTGGAAAAGGCGTTTGACCGCGTACCACGTATACTCGTAAGGCAGGCGCTAAGGGCACAACACCTACCCGAAATGTATGTACAACTTATACAGGACATGTATCACAAATCATTCACAAGAGTGAAAAGCCCAGCAGGCCTCAGCGAAGCGTTCGAGGTAGGAGTAGGAGTACACCAAGGCTCGGCAATTAGCCCACTACTCTTCAACCTAGTCATGGATCTTATAACCAAAGAAATCCAAGCTCCTCTGCCGATGAATCTTTTGTATGCCGACGATATAGTACTCATGGCTAATACAGCAAGCGAAATGCAGAACTTCTTACATCTCTGGGTTAACACCTTAGAACAAGCTGGACTTAAAGTTAGCCGAACGAAAACCGAACATCTGCAATGCAGGTTTACTGCCAAACATCAACCATCAACGGTGTGTTACCCAGACTCAAAACCGGTACCAAAGGTGACACAGTTCAAGTACCTGGGCTCAGTTATCACAGAAGATGGGACCATAGAAGCTGATGTAGCGCATCGAGTCAATGTCGGCTGGCAGAAGTGGCGCACGCTGTCTGGAGTACTGTGTGACACTCGCATGCCCGTCCGAACCAAAGGCAAGGTCTACAAGATGGCTGTCAGGCCAGCTATTCTTTATGGATCGGAGTGCTGGGCTAGTAGAGCAACAAACGTACAAAAACTTCATACAGCCGAAATGAAAATGCTTAGATGGTCCGGGGGGGTTTCACGACTTGATAAAATCAGAAACGAGTACATTCGCGGCAGTTTTAAGGTGGCTCCCATACCCGAAAAACTTACGGAAAACCGACTCAGGTGGTACGGGCACGTGATGCGAAGAGGCGAAGACTACGTGGCCAAAAAAGCTTTAAATCTCCCGGAAAAAACAAGAGGCAGGGGACGCCGTCCGTCAACATGGTGGACCAGCATGGCCCAACTAACTAAAATAAATAATTTACCCGACCCGACAACCCTCGACAGAATCTCGTGGCGCAAGATAATTAGGAGAGCCGACCCCACCTAAAGTGGGATGGAGCAAGGATGAAGAAGAAGTCTTTAAAAACTTAGCAGAGGCACAAGGGCATCTCCGCGACAATTTCCCCGTTCACGCTGCTTCATTTTACAAGGTGCTATAACGAAATGTGTCTTCAAAAATATTCGGCACCTACCTTATATTCGAGACGTGACCCCAAGTGATTATTATTTGTTCTAAAAACTTAAGGTAGACTGAAGTAGAAAAAAAATCTTCGTTTGACGAAGTGACCCGTGCGGTTTAGGGCGATTTTAAGGACAAAAATCTTTATTATTTTTATTAGGTGATGGAGAAGCTTATAAAGAGATTTGAAAAGTGCGTTGTGACAGAGGAAGACTATATTAAAAAATAAAAATAAAATTGTAAAGATATGTAAGCCCTTTCTTTGTTAGGCCGGAAACTTTTGGACCGCACCTCGTAACACGACTGTTAAAGAAAGGACTCTTATTGTCTTAGAAAAAAGTTGTAGTTCCGCTTTTGAAGATATGATGGAGAGTGACATAGGCTACTTTTTGTCTCTTTCTAACGCGAGCGAAGCCGCGCTCAAAAGCTAGTACCTTATATAAGGGAGATTACCACGTGAACCATCTAGTCGTTCAGTTGTTCTGGAGGGTAAGTTCAAATTTTGCCGCCAAGCGATGGGGTAGACTAATCGCAATATACTAGGTGTTCGCATAACTGATTGATTGATGATTATGACCCATAGTGTCATCATAGGCATCAAATCACATTTAGTACTAAGAAAAAAAAAATAAAGTGATATGCTGTCAAATTTATTCGGTTTCCTCATTTCAATTAACTAATTTTATGTTGTTTCAGGTGGTCCTATCTTTCTCTAACGAAATGCGCTCGCGACTACTACAGTTCGTGACGGGCACTTCTCGTGTACCCATGAACGGCTTCAAAGAGTTATACGGCTCAAACGGACCGCAGCTCTTCACTATCGAGAAATGGGGAGCTCCTGATAATTACCCCCGTGCCCATACATGGTAAGTTCTCAAATAATATTTTACTTTTGGTACAAACTTTGATAGCCTACTGTACTTCTTTCTACAAGCAATTGATACATAGAAGCAATTACATTTATCCCCAAGTACAACTAGGTTGCGTAGTTTTATTACAGAGTGCCCATGGCGCCCGGTCTAAGTTCGCACCTTGTCAACATTTTACGATATCTCAATCACACACCAAAATAGCACTAGAAGTGTTGTGTTCCTGCCGGTGAGTAAGGCTGCCACAGCTCAACGAGGGTGCGGTGTGCTGGTGACGGAAGGACCTACGGAACTAATTTGTTCCGTCTATTGTCCTTTGAGTCATCGGCAACCCACCACCCTCCTTAGAACCCACCCACCCGGCACCCTCTTTAGAACTTGTACACTCTTTTTTGCTGTGTACTTAACATAGCAAATATAAATTAATAAAAACTCGCCACAGACGTTTCAAACGAATACTTACACCACTTTTTCTCCAGTTTCAACCGCATCGACCTGCCTCCGTACGAGAGCTACCAGCAACTGCGCGAGAAGCTTGTCAAGGCCATCGAGGGCTCGCAAGGATTCGCCGGCGTCGACTAAACCCCACAACACAACGGCATGACTGAACGGTTTAACACGACTGTTAAAGAGAGGATTCTATTTTATTTTTAAAATTATCAAAAAAATATTATTATACTGACTGAGGGCCGGCTGGTGTCAATTAGACTCCACAACTCAACGGCATGACTGAACGGTTTAATACGACTGTCAAAGAAGGCTATATTGTAATTTGAAGTATTGGAATTATAAATAATAATATGTATTTACGGACTAGGGGCCCTCAGGATTGCCAGTGTCAACTAAATTCCACAACAAAACGCCATGTCTGAACGACTTAACACGATTGTTATAGAGGTCTGTATCGGAATTATAAATAATAACTGAGGGCCCTCAAAACTAAACCCGACAACAAAACGGGATGGCTGAACGACTTAACACGACTCTTAACGATGACTTATTGTATGGGCCTCATGAGTCATTACTTTCGATGTGCAACATAGCGAGTCTTCTGAACGACAGAACAATAGTGTAACATGGGGTTATGACCCAAAAGCAATAATAACCCACAACATAACGGCACGACTGAACGGCTAAACGCGACTGTCACATGCCTTTGTATCTCTATTCCTACAAATTGTATATAAACTGTTGTACACAATAAAGTGATTACTACTACTACTACTACATCAAGAAAGTACACTATTTGATATCAGTGCAAATAAAACAAAACATCGATTTATGCTCAAATCTTCAGCACAGCACTTCTGTGTCGTGGGATAAAACTGTCACACAATGAACTATGTAATTTCAAAAAGTGGGTTGACGTAAGAAAGCTCAAGTGGCGCTATCGAATGTTCATATTTTACCTACAATTTCTTTCTTCGAATACTCTTATCTCATGGATACGCTTTTCTCCATATAGCCATTTAAGTGCCATCACACATTTTACATAAAATGATGTATAAACATAATAAACTATTTACTTTAGGCACACAGACACCCGCTCAATAAATGTAGTTTATAACTACTGTTCATATTACATGAAGATTTCACTCACTTGCCCCATGCTAGGACTATGAACATTCTTTAGCTAGAAGTATGAACATACTTTAACCACAGTATAAAACCAGTAATAACTCTTCTTACAAACTTCACGCCGCGCGGTGTGTCCCCCTCCCTCCCCTCGCATGCGGCGAAAACATGCGAAACTGGTGATTATTGGGCTGGACAGTCGGGGCCGCGTTTGCGCGCTGTGTTGACGTGTTGAGTTCGGGAGAAAATGACGTCAGCACCGAAGACATATTTTCGTTACTGTAGTGTTTATGGGTGTATGGAAAGTTCTCAAAATGCGGAAATGTCATTCTTTAGAATTCCTAGACACCCAGAAAAGTAAGTGGTTGTTATATATTTGCAGTGTTAGGTACATTATTGCTTACGTAAATGGCGTAAAAGTGAGATTTAAAGCTAGAATGACACATTAAAATCAATAAGGATTTATCTGTAACGACATTTAGGTAGATGCTGCGATCTATCTAGCTCGAAAGTTTGGTACCTACTTAAATATTGTGCAAACATCTATTCAAACATTTTATGTAAATATGATTTCGTCAGTATTTAAGAAACAAATACGTACTTGAATCTTTATTAGATAAAAAGGTAGAAAGAGCGTTGGTACTAGCATAGCGCCATACACAGTTACTAATACGAGTAGGACAGTAGGTACCTACGTTTCTAGTTCAAACGAATCTTTTTTTTATTGTGATGGATTGGGTGTATTCTAGAGAAAACATATAAAATGAACACTTAAATTAACGCTTTTGCAATTATTGTTACACAATCTACTATTGCGCGTATGAGAGTAATATATTTATAATGATTTTTTGTGTCTTCAATACTGACTAATGTGGTGTCATGACGTGGTATTGTTATACTAAAACCTACTTACAGTTAATAGTACCTATTAGATTTACAACAACTTACATTGTACGAAGTCGATTATAGTAACGTTGTACATGTACAACCCTGCGTGACCTTGCGCAGTAGTAACGACCGCGCCGCCGCTGCCGGAGATTAACTACTGATATATCCTTATACTGTGCTTTAACATTAAATGTACAAAAAGCCTTACTTTACAGTGAGTATTAGTGACTTTTACTATTATGTAAGTCAGAAGAACTAACAAATGTTACTTCGTAAAAAGTAAGAATGGGATGCAACATTGTGTCTCACTCTTAAATTACACGAGGTCATTGACATCGATATTTGGTATGAATTCAATTTAACATAGGGCATCTCGCTTTAGGGCCTTTGTATATGCACATAGCCAGCTAGATAGCTTATAATAAAATTGTTTAGGTTTTATTCCATTTTATACCCCAAAGTTTGTTGACTAGAGAATTTGCTAGAAGTCTGACCTTCAGCGTCAACAAACTTTTCCTTTCTGGCTATTTTTGTATGTTTTTCAGGAAATACTGAGCAGATATTAATCAAGGTGAATAATGTATTTTTTAGGGTTCCGTACCAAGAAGGTACAAAAGGAACCCTTATGGTGCCGTTGGTCTGTCTGTCTGTCTGTCACATTACTATTTTCACACTATTTAGAACACTTAACTGTTTTTCAGTATCGCCTTATAATAGAAAATTAAAAAAAAAACTATTAACTATTTTTTTTTTATCTTTTAGCCATCAAGTCAGACATTATAGACATCCAATTTTCAGGTTCAATTTTAAATCAAGTCTTTCAATTCCGATTATTTAAATATTTGAATATGTCTCACGGAAGTTTAACGTCCATAATTTTCCAGCTCCCGTCAAAACTGTAGCTCTTATAGCTCATTGGAATTATTATTAAACGATTGTCAACAACCCTGTCATTTGATATTTGCCAGTCGCTTTTCGGTGACGGAAAACATCGTGAGGAAACTGGACTAATCCCAATAGGGCCTAGTTATCCTTCGGGTTGGAAGGTCAGATGGCAGTCGCTTTTGTAAAACTAGTGCCTACGCCAAATCTTGGGATTAGTTGTCAAAGCGGACCCCAGACTCCCATGAGCCTTGGCAAATGATTGTCAACATCCTTATCTCAAATAACAGTAAACCCTTAACTGACATGTTTGATAAGTGATTTTTATCTACTTAAGTATATTCTTCATTTTAATCTCTGTCTAAATATTTTTTTCTTCTATTACACTTCTTTAAATATTTTACTACTCACTTATTTATCTTTAATTGAATTATACTCAAGCGATACCTATTTATTCTTATCAGCCGTCTTCGTTAAACAGTAGATATTACCCGTCAATTTTTTTAAGACATTCGAGATTTCGAGATTTTTGCCGTCCAAAAGATATGCAACTGAAATCCTGTAGTGTCAAATTTGTGCTCTTCAAAGTGAATAGATATCTGGGTTTCCATTTGACATACTAATAGGCACTTATTATAGCCCTATGCCATTGTATGTTCTGAAGATACATAATACTTGAGGTTCATAACTTTACATTCAATTTTTGTGTTGCAAAAAATTGCATTTCATCTGCGAATAATCATTCCTCGACCGAGGCAAGTTGCAAGCTGAGAAAAACGCGCGCACTGTCTCGGCCGAGGCATATCTACAGCACATTTACTGCTCAAGGAAATTGCCTCGGGACCTGTTTCGCTCTGTATGGACCCAGCTATTGAATTTGTTAGTTAAAGGACAGATTAAATATAAGATCATACCATCCCATACATTAAAATGCGACCGCCTAAGAACGCGCAATCACTACACCACACATAGATGGCGCCACAAAAAAATGCCATGTTGCCATCGACTATTTGTAGATTGGCGTTAAGTGTCACTTTCGAGCTATAAATCTATCAAAAGTGACACAACACCATCTACAAATAATCGATGGCAACAAGGCATTTTTTTGTGGCGCCATCTATGTGTGGTGTATGCGCGTTCATAGGCGGTCGCATTTTAATGTATGGGATGGTCTGATCTTATATTTAATCTACGGTTAAGGTATGTTTCCAAAACGTTGCGCTTTGTTTAAAATACCATATAAAATAGGGCTTTTCGAAACGTTTCATGTACAATAGAGGTAAAGATTACGCTATGTTTCATAGATCCAAATAGTTGAAATAGTCCTAAGCAATATGATTATTTTGGGGGCCTTATACGATCTTATGACAAATTCTCTAATAAGAAATGAGTACTGATGTGCAAGTGAAGGAAGATCGCCAAAAGAAAACAATATCCAAAATTTCTGGAAACTTAGGAAAAAAGTTTCCGTTAGACAGATGAAGATTTCGTGTCTTCCGTCGGCACAGTATAAAAGGTGCAATCCACGAGAATGTCGCTTACGACATGCAATTCTTCTAATACTTCTGAAGACGCTAAGAAAGCGAAGTTGTGTCTGACAACCTTTCATGACTTGATTAACCAATTGGCAGTATTTTCTCGAGCTTTACGGATTTGTTTGATATAGCTGCCATACAAGGCAAAAGCATGTGGTAAGCGACTTTCTCATGGAATGCCCCAGAAATGAGACAGACCTGGAGGTTATATAGGACTTAACTTATTACTAGTTATCAGTAAAAATATTTTAATTTCAAGACAGCGATGTTAAAATTCCGGTAAAATCATTAATAAGGTTAAGATAACCTTTTAAGAACCATAATTTTGGCTGTCTCTTTCAGAAATATTACGTTCTCGTAATCTAATGTGACCCTGACTACGCTGCCATGAAATTAAAATGTTGTTACTGATTACTATGTATAGTGGATGACCTGTAAGTTCTCACTAAGAACTTTGTCGCTTTAACATTATTTTAATGATTCCATTGCCTTGATATAGCCTGTAATTGTAACATAAGTTAGGTAAGGTACTATATTCTTGACTTGTCACTTAACACTTTCGCTACCAAGAACCCGACTGTCGGGCACACCGCTCGTAGAAGCGTAGCCGATTACATGGGTTTCCCCGTATGTAGCGAAAATGTCGTAGCGCCGCGTAGAGCCCGGTTTCGAAAGTGTTAAATATTACTATGTTATTACATATTTTGCGTCCTCTTTAGATTTGAGATCGTTTTTGCTTTTTAGATATAAATAAATATATTTTCATATTAAATAAAAAAAACAATGTACATAATCTGTATAAGGTGTAAAAAATTGCTTTGACTTTTTTTTTGATTCCCGATTTTGAGTTTTCCATGAAATGGACTAAATTATGTAAAGAATTAGTGTAGTAGGCAGTTGTTTACACCCTGTATTGTAATTAATTTACTAAGTCAATAAGATATGTTTATTATATCGATGATTACTTAATTATTATTATATTTTAATGCTTGTGGATCCTTTACAAGTATTTTGTTATGAATATGTCAGGAGGATAAAGCAAAGACATATTTATCACAGAAGATGTATGTTCTAATACGTATTCTTGCTTCGAATTGGGTAACTAGTGAAGATGGCGCTGTTATCGCATACTACAGATAATATACTAGGTACATAAAACTGAATTTCACAATTCAGTGACACCAAAATTCACTCATGAATAAAAAATGTGTTAATAGTATGATTCGTTATATCTAAAACATTCTACAGTACCTATGTAATTAGTTTTATAATATGTCATCTGACTATATCATTCTTAAGCGCCATTTAGCTCAGGTGTGAAACTAGACGCCATATTTTTTTTATAGACCAGACATCTCTATCCTCGTCCTGCCCAATGTGATTTATAAAGGACATATTCCATTTTTACCTAAATCGTGATGCAAAGGAAATCTATCCTATTCATTCAATAATTCGGTTTAAATTTCAATGGCTCAAACTGTATATGGTGGGCAGGACGAGGCTATAGTCAATAAGTCTTTGCTTTATGGGTTTTATCATACGGTCACGTCTAAAAATGTCAATACGGACAATGTGTCAGAAATATCTCTACACTATTAAGGGCGATGATGTTGTGTATAAAGATTTTTGACATTATATCCGTATCGACATTTTTATATGTGACTATACCAATTGATCGTCGTTATTGATTCGTCGAACATTCAAAAAAATATAATCGAACGGTCATTTAAAATGGGTCACTTTCAATTTTATACACAGTGAACCATTTTTATTCGACGATGTTTTACTTTTAATGCAACGTTATATTTTGCTCACAAAACACATCTGTACGACTATGTAGTGCACTGAGCAGATCCGTTGTAAATTTACTATTTTAATATTTTTCAAATATATTTTCCATTAATTTGAATACTTCATGTAGTATAAATGAATTGAATTTGATCGTGTCATTAATGAAGGCGCTAAGTTCATATTGTCATGCCATTTAGATTTGTCAAATTCGTGCGTCATTGTGAATGACACGATGTAATCGCCAAAACTAACTGAACACACAACTCCTTAGCAAGAGAGAGAGAGAGAGACAACTATCTGAACAGTGTGCGTATCAAAATGCACAAATGCTCACGAAAAGCTCACGATAATATCTCATTCGTAGCTATCTATCTCTATCGCTCTTGCGTATTGGCGCGACAAAGCCAGTTTACTTTTCTGCGACGTTGCGGTGGCGTTTCGCGTCGCAGTAAAGCCATTCGGCAATGGGGCCAGATAGTTGTGAGCTTGGCCGCTCGGATGTATTTCGTCACTACTTTTAAAAAAACTTGTATCTTCGTCTGTCAATGAGAAGAAAATTGTAGTAAGTATGTATGGAATGCATATAGACTTACTGCGTTTTAACTTTGAGGAGCAGCGTGAGATACGAGATTTTTTAAAAGTAGTGACGATTTGATTGTGTTGTATGTATTCAAAATGCACGTGTGAAGTACAGAAATGTAGTGATGGATATTAAAGAATAAAATTATTCAGATTAAGTTGGAGTAAGAAGATTTCCAAAAGAAAACGTATACGTCGATCTGTGGATTTTTAATCGATTTTACAGATTATCATCGACAAATCAGATTATTATAATCACGTCGATATAAAGCTGTACTTACACTGTGGATAGAGATGGTTTGACGAATTGTAAAGTGAGTAATCGACTTTATATTTCGTCAATAATATCTGCACATCACTCATCTCTTCAATGATAAGTTTAGTATGATCGATAGAAGGCGATAGGGCTGTAGCCAAGATAACAATCGTATGAAAAAGTATGAACGTATTCAGGTGAAAAAAATGATTATTTGAATAAATTATTTATTAGTGTCAATTAGTATTTTATCCAAACGATTGTCACTTGTCTATGCCCATAGGCGACTGTTTCACTAAGCTGATAATTGGTTCTGACACTGACAATTCTGTCTATGTCTGGGTGGGTAAGTAACGACAGTAAAGGCTCATTGAGACGGCAAGAACTCGCATGCTATTTTAGACACTGTGGGCTGTTGAGGTTACATTCAACTCTGCCGATGGATCTCTTACTAAATCAGCCCTTAACGCCAATATAAATTGGTAAGAGTCTCTCCAAACCTATTGACACGAAATCGGCTTTCGTCGACCAAAAATCGCTCGCTAGTATGAACATGCGTACCAAAGACATATGTAACCTCAGAACCATAAAGAAAAAGGTACGGTGGCCTAGATGGCGTTACACCTTTGGGGGACGCTCGGCTAGATGGCGCTAATATTAATATTTGACATTTTAACACATATCAAGCCACAGATGTCATATATACCATAGATCAAGCAAACGTATCTACTTAGCGTGTCAAATGAACTCAGTGAAATCCACTGAGTTGTCCGTCTTTATTCGCAGCTTGCAGCTTTCGGGCGTCAATTTTTGTAAGTTGAAGTCAACCAAAACATAAAAAATGCCTCGTTACGTGATATTCAATTGCAACAACACAAAAATTATGAACAATCAAGAGCCTGAGACATATTTAAAATTACAGGCAAGAATCAACTTCAGTACAAAATTTGACACGCTCGGCCCCTATACAAATATATGAATTTGTTTCTTCTATGTAAATTAAGTTCTGTGTATCAAGCTAAGAATATGGGCCATATTGTCAAAACTAAGGTTCAAAAGTTTTAAGCCTGTGTCGACAGATGGCTGTCTATGCACTGTGATTACACACTTTGACAGTAACTCTCTATAATACTCGATCCTCTTAGTGCGTACCTACGGCTGCGTTCAGTGACGACGACGCTTCATACTAACGACCGATTTTTAGTCAGCTATTTTTAGCTCTAAGAGCCGATACAGCGTCGATAGGTTTAGAGAAACCCTTAGTCCAGCAACGACGAATTGTCATTGTCAGTTGACAATAGTCAAAATGTTGAATTGTCTGTGCACTGAGCATATATTTAAGTTTGGCAATAAGATATGGAAAGCAATGAACAAGGAATAAGGTTGCTGTTATAATAATGTTTTTATCTTATTATGAATATTATCCTGTACATATTATAAAAACGATTGAAAAATTCATGCAAATAAAAAGTTATCAATTAATTTGTGCTGTTTTCCTACCTGTAGGCCACCTGAATTCGCAAGAGCTGGCACGAATGGAACTAATAAGTGAATGGAATTATCTGTGTGTGACAGACTGACCAATAAAATGGTGGTTCTTGAGGGTTGCAGCTGTATGGGCATTTTAAGAATTTGGGTCACCCCAATTAGCAAATGTTGTTAACAAAAATTAACTCGCTGCGCTATTAGATTTGTGACGATAATTAAGCATAAAATCTGTTTAAAAATTTACTGTTTTCGCATTCTGAATGTATATTATGGCTTAAAGTTTATGTAATTAACACTAAAACAATATTTTTATTGAAATTTTATGCTTAATTATCGTCACAAAACTGACAGTGAGTTAATTTTTGTAAACAACTTCGCTAATCTTATTATCGATATCGATATCACTCAAATAATTTTTTCTTCTCGCCAATCGTGTCAGCTTTTGTGAATTGTCCTATATCATAGGCATCTCATTATTTAAGGTACTTATACGTTTCACTGCAGTATCAGGACAATTTCAATAGAAACATTTCAATTTTCATACAAAAACATTTCAATTTTAATTTTATCTTCCCACATAGAAATTTTGCAATTTTATGATGAGAATAATGTACTGTTGATTAATGAATCTACAGTTGTAGTTGTACTCACATTATTATCTAGACACGCGGTAGCGTCTCAAGCCAAGTTCAAGTAAAAGAACTGGCGAGCAGCACCGTGTGTAATATTACACGATCGCTATTGCTGTGACATGTTTCGGGACGGAGTTTAGCCGCAACGTGAGCTCCTATATGCCTGAAGAGGGGCTCCAAAATTGGCCTGAAACATGTCGAAAGTTTAACGTGTATAAATGTACTGTTATATAAAAAAGTGTCTGTTCACGACGGACGGCTTGCGATCTGTATGTGAATACCCTAAACGTGTTTTTAGACCTACATACCCAAAAGGAGCGCCCGGCCTCAAGGTCAAGGCGAGAGGGAAAGTTGTATGAGGCCACTTTTACATGTCAATGTCACAGTTTACAACTGTTTTTCGGAATCAAGATTTTGCGGAGGAAATTGATTTTGTTGGGGCTAAGTGAATGGACTTGTTTAATCTTTCGAAATGGCAAGAATGAAAACATCATCGGTGAAGGAAAACATCGCGAAACCTATACATACATCAGCGAATAAATTCAAGGGTGTATGTGAAGTTCCCCAAGCGCATGTAGCCTAGCGGTAAGTACGTGCGACTTTCGTTCCGGAGGTCGCGGTTTCGAACCCCGGCTCGCACCAATGAGTTTTTCGGAATTTATGTGCGAAATGTCATTTGATATTTGCCAGTCGCTTTTCGGTGAAGGAAAACATCGTGATGAAACCGGACTAATTCCAATAAGGTCTAGTTTACCCTTCGGGTTGGAAGGTCAGATCAGATGGCAGTCGCTTTCGTAAAAACTAGTGCCTACCTAGTGCCAAATCTTGGGATTAGTTGTCAAAGCGGACCCCAGGTTCCCATGAGCCGTGGCAAATGCCGGGATAACGCAAGAGGATGATGATGTGAAGTTCCCAATCCGCATTGGGCTTACGTGGCGACTTCCGAGCCCTTGAGTGAGAGGCCTGTGCCCAGCAGTGGGGCGTATATAGCCTCAATTATTATTATTGACTAGACTACAGAGAGACTGCCACTTGCCCATGAGCACAGTATAAACCAGTAATAAATTTTCTAACAAACGTACGCCGCGCGGGGTGCACACAAGTGCGTCGCGTACGTACGCTACACATGCAAGCTGATTTGGATAAACGTGGATAAGAATAATATGCATAATGATATTTTTGTGTTTTCTGACTGATATCATCATAAGGCCTCTTACATCTTGACAGACGATTTAAGCAGCGTCTGAATGCGAGAGACAGCGACTCGTGACTATATAGATTATAGACCTATCCGGGCGCGACATGCACGTCCACATTTCCTACACGTAAATTGAGGCCCCACCCCGCCGAGGAGAGAGTATCGCGACTGTGTCTTTTTCAACGTTTTACGGCTAAGTCTGACTGATAATGTGGTATTATTATATATAGGTACTAATACTTATAGTTATTAAATAACAACATCTTACTTTGGACGATGTCGAGTAACATTTATAGTTATTTTGTTCAACCATGTATTTTCAAACGAAAGGTACCTTTCGCGTCGCCGCTGCCGAAGAGTAACTAATTAGTCGTCTTTATACTGTGCCATGAGTCAACGCGGGCACACACATTGACCACGTAACCCATTTCATTAATTATCAACATTCATTACACCATAGGTACCTAGAATATTAGGCATGAGCCAAATAAGAAAAAAATTAAAAACTCATTAAAACTGTACCTCTTGCAAACACTTAAATGACAGTTACAAACGTGTAAATGTCATTTAAGTGTTTAAATATGTAATTAATATTTTTTAAATTATAAGTACATACATAAGTAGTTTAATCTACATATCTGCTAAATAGAGACTCACACCTGCAGACAAACTGTAGATGCAGTTTTGCAGGGATATGTTTTAATTATAAGTCCTATACTGTAACTAATAATAACAATTACGAGATAACCGCCATGTGGGATGCTGATTCGACGATCATTGTCCCGATAGTCGTTTCAGCGAACGGTCTCATAGCGAAGAGTCTCGACCAACATCTCGAGAGACTCTCGCTAGGTGGTTGGATCAAGGGTCAGATGCAGAAGGCGGTGATCTTGGACACGGCGCGTATAGTCCGACGGTTCCTCTCTCTGCAGCCCTAACCACCGGCAGCTTGGGCCCTTCCCCGCTGCTGGCGGCACTCTAGGTTAGGTTTTTTATAATGTGTTTATATATTTTGTATTGTTTTGTATGTGGTTTTGTATTTTACTTTTATAATCATATTATAACAAACCTAGCCTAAGAATTAAAATAAATTAAGAGAACAATAAATAATAATATAATCCGTCTTCACAGATTTATTTCCTGAATCAGTTAATTATACCCCTCACCTGCCGCTGACGTCTGAGATTTAACGATGGCCTTTCGGTCCCGCTCTGAATGCCGGTAAGTGTATCTTTTCCTGCTTCAGATCCAATTCGATGAAATGCGGATTCAATTATATGCAATGCGGACAATGAAGCTTTAATGGATATACGAATTTACCATAATATTAATAACGCCTACAATACAGCAGTCCGGCGACCTTCAAATCAAGGGTGAACAGGCATCTTCTGGGCGAGCTCACTCCATCGTAGGCCAGGTCTTTGCCTTTGGCTAGTCTGTGGTCAAGAGTAAGCCCATTCATAAAAAAAAACAGTTGGAATTAAAACTTTGGGTGAGTTCGCAACGATTTTGATATTTTTGATAGCCCCGCCTGCTGCGCAAGCGATACAGAAATAAAAGTTATAATTTCATAGAAGCGTATTTCCGGGACATTTAGTGCGTTTTCACATTATTCGATCCGATATAAATAAAATCAATAAGTTTCTTTGCAAAAATTAAATTTTTGGAACAAGCTTTTATCACCGACTGTACCTTTCTTTCAACAGTCATCTGCTGCTTTCCGAGGCGTTTCTAAAAACCCCTTACTCGATGGGGATACTACGTTTCATAATAGAGTTCTTACGGTCACCTTTCTGCTCCATCATCAGATCAGCTCCATGATACCACAATATTGCATTGTCACGTGATATACATATGTGTGCAAAATTTCAGATCAATCAGAAAACGGGAAGTGGATCAAATTTAGCTTCTACGTTTTGACCCACACTAACATACTAACAAGGCAAGTTAAATAAAAGCTTGTAATAAAGAAATAAATATTGGGGACACCTTACACAGATCAACTTAGCTCCAAACTAAGCAAAGCTTGTACTATGGTATCGATATACCGATACCGATATTTAAGCCGCTATCTTTGATTTTTGCAATCCTTCCTACATCCGATATCGGATCGGATAATGTGAAAACGCACTTACGCTACCGAGCAACGTATTCATAAAAAAATAATATTAGATAGTCACAATAAAAGTTTTTATACAAAAAATTGCATCGGCAATTTTCGAAAAAAAACGGTATTTGCTTAGCTGTCGTTTGTGTAAATTATAACACACAGTACTAGTTTATTAACGAGGGCAATCATCAACCCCTTTAGTTCCTACTTATTACGAAATCATTATCTGAGATATGATCTCTGGCTTGTTGCTGAGGTACCAATTTTATGCAATTATGCAAATCAATTGTTCAAGTTCGTCTGAAATAGTTTAACAGGTTATAATTCTTTTGTTACAGTTACGATTAATTCTGTAAAGAGGAGTTAAAAATTAAGTTTGGCAATTAGTAGATACCGTACAGTCAGCCAAAAAAGTGGTTTACAACATTTCGACCTTATGTGTTTGAAATAGAGTCGGAAAGTGGTAAACCACTTTCTTGACTGACTGTACCTTCAAGTAGGCAAATTAGATGTATCACAATAAACATGATATTTTCCCCTCACTAGCTCGGAAACACGTGTTTTGTCCTTTAATACCAGCGGGTAAAAACGCATTTTATCCACTAGTGAGTAAAGTAATTTGACCTTGAATAAAGTCAAATTAACTGCTTTAAAATTGATAAAAGTATGTGAATCTAGTAATAAAGATGATTTACCACCTGTGGAACTACTGGAAGCAGTGATATTTAAACGCATTTTTGCATTGTAGTTTCCTCGCTATAGTGAGGGGAAAAGTTTTGTGTTACACTCGGGTGCAAATGTATTTTACTTCTCGTGTGTTAAAATACTTACAAGTTCAGGATTCTATTCTCGAACCACTCGCTTCGCTCGTGGTTCAACTATAGAGTCCTTTCACTTGCTCGTTTCTCAATTCCACACTCAGCGTTAAAATACAACTTTGCCCCCTTGTATAACAAATAACTATTTTGAATGATATTTTCTAGGATTGAATAATTTTATGATGACATTGTAATTAGATTCTATTTAGTTTTGACTTGCTATATAAATTGGTATTATAATTATAGTGTGAATTGTGTGTATCGTCTTATAATGTATGTATGTATGCCGGTAAAGGTAGAGTTTGGTGAGACTACTTGAATAGCAAATATAACCTAATATGTAACCCATTCTCCACATGCATAAATAAATCATTTCATTTCATTTCAGATTTAGAAACAATTGTTTATTTGTAGGGTTTTATTTTATAGGTAGTTTTAGTTTAGTTATACTTAGTTTTATTTATAAGGTCATAGTTAAGTTTTTTTTAATGCCCTGTTACTTTAGTTTATTTTCAATAATAATGTACTGTATTAAATTACTTACATAAAAGTTACCATTGCTTAGGGCTCATTTACCAACTTACTTTTTATTATACACCATGTTTTCAATAACAACGTTTAAAATTCCGTTAACTTCAGTACATAGTTAGGTCTATTATAGGAAACAGAATAGCAGTGTTTTCTAAAAAACACCATACACCTGCGATATATGTTACATCAATTGCTGTTGACTGTTGAGAAACGGGCTTTGTGTGTTCGATATGAGATTGACATGTCATAGTTTTGACACTTACTTAATAAAGTTAATTCTAAAGCTCGTTACTCAACAGTAATTGATGTAACATCTATCGTAGTTGTATGGTTTTTTTTTAGAAAAAAATACGAATTTAAGAAAACTAACTATGCCATTTTGTTTTCTATAATGGACATATTTATCTATATGCCGAAGTTAACGGAATTCAATAAAAATACGGTGTATATTATATTCTTTAGTAGGTATACAACGTGTTTCCGGTATCACTCAAAACCTCAGACACCCCAACTGATTTTTATTTTTTTAAACTCATCTAGAGTATTCATCTTTTAATCTGATGGTTACTTTTTTAGGGTTCCGTAGCCAAAATGGCAAAAACGGAACCCTTATAGTTTCGTCATGTCCGTCTGTCCGTCTGTCCGTCTGTCCGTCTGTCCGTCTGTCACAGCCGATTTACTCGGAAACTATAAGTACTACAGTGATGAAATTTGATGGGAATATGTGTTGTATGAACCGCTACAAAATTATGACACTAAATAGTAAAAAAGAATTGGGGGTGGGGCCCCCATACATGTAACTGAGGGATGAAAATTTTTTTTTCGATGTACATACCCGTGTGGGGTATCAATGGAAAGGTCTTTTAAAATGATATAAAGTTTTCTAAAAAACATTTTTCTTAAAGTGAACGGTTTTTGAGATATCAGCTCTCAAAGTCGTAAAAAGTATGTCCCCCCCCCTCTATTTTAATAACTACGGGGTATAAAATTCTAAAAAAAATAGAGGTGATGCATGCTAATTAACTCTTTCAACGATTTTTGGTTTGATCAAAGTATCTCTTATAGTTTTTGAGATAGGTTGATTTAACTGTAATTTTGGTTTGCTGCTACGGAACCCTTTGTGCGCGAGCCCGACTCGCACTTGGCCGGTTTTTTTAAATTGATTTTTTAATTTTCTGTACAGCTCTACTTGACTTTTAGCTCTACACTCAATAAAATAATTGCTAACTACCATCATAAACCATAAAACTATTCATTTGTGTACGTTACTGCAACGACATAAGGTTTACCAATAGACAGCTAAGATGTCACTGTAAAACACTTTAAAGCTTTGTCACAGTAAACTTCAAATTGGACAGGTAATCGCAGTAGGCAAATTTAAACCCAATATTCAAAATGACAAGGTTGTGATTATGTACGAGTTCAATTTGTTATGACTTATGATAAACATTAAGATTAAACTGACAAACAACGTCAAACTCGTAGCGGAAAAAATAATCGTCCAAGTAATCAGCCAGTATTAATACCCCCAAATACTGAAAAAGGTAAACAACCTCTAGCAATGCGATATATACAATGTTGTATTACGAATACAATAGAATAGGCACATAAAAAATAACTAATAATAGGTACTAATTTAAATAAAAATATTACCTCCATCAAGATATAGCTCAATCGATTCTACTCTCGATTCTGAACAAACGGTTTTCAGGTTTTTAGTGTTAAGTGAAACACGGTGTATGTTCTGTTTTACGTTTTGTTTTTTGTTTATGACCTATATTATATTATGACCTATTTATTTCTCTACTAGCTTTTACCCGCGGCTTCGCTCGCGTTAGAAAGAGACAAAAAGTAGCCTATGTCACTCTCCATATCTTTAACTATCTCCACTTAAAAAATCACGTCAATTCCTCGTTCCGTTTTGCCGTGAAAGACGGACAAACAAACAGACACACACACTTTCCCATTTATAAAATAGTATGGATATGGATATTAGTATTTATTATGGATATCAAAAGGGGCTATTTTTCTGTTTTATTCTGGATGAAACGACATTTAAGTATTTATTTAAAAAAACCGGCCAAGAGCGTGTCGGGCCACGCTCAGTGTAGGGTTCCGTAGTTTTTCGTATTTTTCTCAGAAACTACTGCAACTATCAAGTTCAAAACAATTTTCCTAGAAAGTCTTTATAAAGTTCTACTTTTGTGATTTTTTTCATATTTTTTAAACATATGGTTCAAAAATTAGATAGTCTAGAGCCAATTTGGCCACAAGTCGTCTCCTTCACGATTTTCGTCGACATCTCTTCTAAATACCTAAAACAGGTATGGATATGTTCCTCGTTCTCTCCAGATTACGAATTGACCTGTTTTAGTTTAAGGAGGGGGGGACGGGTCGAGAAAAAGGGGGGGAACGATGGCGACCGACCATCATAGATATTTATTCACATCTCGAATACTATGGCACCAATCTGTTCGTGCGAGGTGTCATTTGAAAGCTTATTAAACCTATTTTAATTGTTTTCAAATAACTATGCTCATAAAATTAACCATTTAGGAAATATTTGAAAATATGTGTTTTTTTATCGCGCATGAATTGCACAAGTACTAGTAAAAAATGCGTCTAACTCAATAAACAATAACTTTACCGCAATTGATGTTATTATAAAATTTTTGCGTCTATTCATGCTCTTTCTAAAAATATCAGTTTCATTGGTATATGATAATATATAACCATGTAATTAAGAATTTTGTTTGGCAGGGGTTATCCTCCAGGTCGCATAAACGGGCGCTGACCGTAGTAAAGTATTCAATATTTTTGAGGTCTTATTTTACGGATCCATATGTGAGAGGTATCGTTTGAAAGATAATTAAACCTACTATAATTGTTTATACATAACTATTGTATTAAAGGTAGCTGTTTACATAATATTTGAAAATATGTGTTTTTTATCGAGCATGAATCGCACAAGTACTGGTAAAAAATGCTTCTAAGTAATCTAAGTCAATAAACAATAACGTTACCGCAATTGATGTTATTATAAAATTTACGCGACTATTCATGAGCTTCCTAAAAATATAAGTTTTATTGGTAAGTGATAATATAACCATTAAATTACGAATTTTGTTTCGTAGTGGTCACTCCGCCGGTCGCATAAAAATGAGCGCTGACCGTAGTAAAGTATTCAATATTTTTAAGTTCTTATTTTACGGATCCATATGTAAGAGGTATCATTTGAAAGCAAATTAAACCTACTATAATTATTTTTGAATAACTATAGTTATAAAGGTAGCTGTTTACAAAATATTTGAAAACATGAGTTTTTTTTCGAGCACGAGTTGCACATATACAGATAAAAAATGCTTCTAACTTCATAAACCATAACTTTACCGCAATTAATGTTATTATAAAATTTACGCGAAATTTCACGCGCTTTCTAAAAATATAAGTTTTATTGGTGTATGATAATATATGACCAAGTAATTACGAATTTGGTTTAGTAGGGGTCACTGCGCCCTGTCACGATATTGGGTGCTGACTGACCGTCGCCAAATTTTCTACGTTACTCAGATCCTATTTTACTGATACATTTGTGAGAGGTATCATTTGAAAGCATATTATGTGTACTATCTTTATTTCTAATATTTCAAGTCGAAACTGTAGAAGTTTATAAAATATTTGATTAGTAATATGTGTATTTTATTGTGCATGAATAGCATTGGCATTGATAAGACACGCTTCTAGCTCAATAAATTATAGTTTTCCGCAATTGAAATAATAACAAAATAAACGGAAAATGTATGACTTACACAAAAAATAAGTTTGGTTTGTATTGCATAAACAATTAATTTGAATTTGTTCAGCTCACCTACTGCGCACCATCATATAAATGGATGTCCACGGTCGTTGCCTTTTTTCATGATTTTTCAGATTTTATTTCACTAGTCGTATATTCATAATAAATATAATCTATCACGTATCGAATTTACTTATATACTTAATTGATCAGTAAAATAAAATCTGTAAAATGATGAAAAAATTAAGGCAACGGCGGTGGACATCCGTTTATATGACGATTGACCGTGCGCAGTGGGTATGGTGGACAAATTAACATTAATTGTTTAAGCAAAACTAACAAAACTCATTTTTTGTAAAGGCCATACATTTTGCGGTTCATTTCGTTATTATATCAATTGCGGAAAAATATAATTTATTGAGATAGAAGCATGTTTCACTCGTATCAGTGCGAATGCTATTCATATACAGTAAAAATACACATATTGTCAAATATTTTGTAAACTTCTACAATTACGACTAAAATTATTAAAAAGTAACGATAGTACGCATAATATGCTTTCAAATGATACCTCTCACAAATTAATCGCTAAAATAGGATCTGAGAAATACATAAAATTAGGCGACGGTTAGCACCTATTTACGTCACGGGGGTGCAGTGACACCTGCTAAACTAAATTCGTAATTACTTGGTTGTATAATATCATACATCAATAAAACTTATATTTTTAGAAAGCATATGAAATGTCCTGTAAATCTTATCATAACATTATTTGCGGTAAAGTTATTGTTTATTGGTCATGCACCAAGATACAATCTTAAAAATTATGAAAACGGCAACGAAAATGGTCATCCATGCAGGGATCGGATACCGGTATTAAGCTTCTGTACCGTTATTTGAAGCCTATTTAATATATTGAGAGACAGCGATACTGCTTGTAGATGCGTAGCGGTTCACAGCAGGTACCTACAGCTGAACACCTGTAAACAACTTGCAACTCCAGTTTTACGATTCAGGTTTCCCCTTCCACCAGGCGACCCGTGCCGTAGGGACGGCAACGATGTTTCATCATTGGCGTTCTGTTTGTCGGAACGTTCGGTTCACTACAAAAAATTCTTAGAATTCTTTAATTCTTGGAATTTTTTGTAAGTTTAATCAAAAATATCGTTTTAGAAAACGGTTTTACCGTTCGTTTACTATTATAAATTAAATGTTTTAGAAGCTGAGCACCTGATCGATTCACTTTGAGCGCAGCGTGTCGCGTAAGTAAGCGATTTTTTATTTCTTTTTCAGTTATTTTTTTCAGTGAATCGATTCGTCTTAAGCACGGAACAGGTCAAGAAAGTAAAAATTGAAAAATGATCTCCTTGTCCTCTTTGAGACTAAAACAGTCCTAATTAAAGTCGTAATTGACGCGATTAGTGTTTGTTTTGCCTTGCGGCCGAAGATGAGCCTGTGCTGTGACCTGATAATTTCCGTGTGTGCCCATTCTGGTAGGTACTGTGCTGCGGGATAAAATTCCTTTACAATCTCTTTAAATAGATCGATATTCTGTAACGGAATTCAGAAATAGATCAAAAGTCGAAAGTTAAAGCCTATAGCTGCCGGACTTGGCAAGGGCGTCAATAAATATTTATTGATTTTAAGTATCATGTTGGCTTTTATATCCGATCCCTGTGTGCCTTAAAATAGACTTTCTGCTCTAAAGAAAGGTAACTAACAAACCTATATCATTAGCGTCTTTGGGGAACATGTTTGTGTAATCCGAAAAATGTTCCGTAAATAAATATGGGCAATTTTAAATGCACAGTACGGTATCGTCAGGGATACCTCTGAAAAATGTAGTTTGGTAATGTTCTTATGCCTTAATCAAATCTAAGCCGCTTGCCAGTGGAAGTAAAGGATTACAAAGTGAAACTCAGGTATGTGGAGAGTTGTATTAATTACCAAATATAAGTTCCGGTTAAAGATAATTGAGAAAATCCGCATACGAGAGAGTCACTCTTTAATCCTTAACTATAATAATAGCGTTTAATAACGCAAGGCGAGCGTATTTGATTAATTTGATTACTTGGCTGCTGCGTAAGCAGAGTAAAAGGGTGCATCATAGCACTAGCTTACTAAAAACTTCTTACCTGCGCAAGGTGTGAAGAAATTTACAACCAGTATGTTTTTATTTTGTGTATAGTCCGCTTAAGGATATTAAAGGCTAGTATAATAATTATTATTCTGTGGAACGCAGGCATTAGTGGAAAAAATATCAAGTGTTAAGACGGTGTAAAAGCACTAGTCTAACACAGTAGGCAGTGACCCTGTCTGCAGAGCCTATGGTTCTGGGTTCGAATCCCAGTATGGGAATATGTTTGTGTGATGCACACAAATAGCGGGACGTAGTTGAACGAAAGAGAGCCATCCTCTGAAAATAGCCTTTTATTTGAATGGCTTTTCCCTTTTTACGTTGAGATTATATTCAAATAATTATGTTTATATGAATTGGATCTTTTTCCTTTTACTACGTCCATTTTTTCCCGAGTTACGGTTGTGTTATTATGTATTTAAGTATACATATGTCTATAATAAGAGTAATATGTCGCCTTGCTACCATAGTACAAGCCTTCCTCAGTTTTTGGAAAAATAGATTCCCCAATGTCTATTTATTTTGGTACCGATAATAAATTTCCCGCTTATTAAGGCTTATGAGTATTACTATTTATCTAGATAAAAACCAGCCGTCTGCGCAAGACGTGCATCTTCCCATTTTCATATTTCCCACCTGCGCAAGGTGTGTGAATAATATGATTGTTAAGACAGCTGAAAATTTTGCAGTCTGCGCAAGGCTTGCAATTTTCGTGACTCAATTTTCTGCCTGCGCAAGGCGATTAAATATTTTATTTAGCCTGCTGAAAATCTGCCGCCTTCGCAAGGCGCGTGTTTACATATCCTGCGTCACAAGCAGATCAAGCAGATGTGGTATAATAGGTATAATACAATTAGCATGGTTCTAAAGCGGTTTTTGTCGGCCTACGCAAGGCGTTTTGAAACTTACGTGTGATGGAGGAAACAACACAATATGATAACGCCTCCTAAGCTTAGTACCAAGTGCTTACTTTGTTAATTACAAAGTCATTTTGACAGGGGTTATATATTTCTACTGCGGAATCACTTCCCAGTAATCATTAAATAGTCTCGAGAAGACTTGTCAAAGCGGACCCCAGGCCTTCACAGGCCGGGGCCAATGCCGGGATAACGCAAGGAGGATGATGATGAGTCTGGTGAAGACTAAAAAGATTATCACAGTTATTGCTGGCGACTTGATAAACGTGGTTTCTTTTTTTGTGGAAACTTTTTCCACTATATAGTTATCTACTACATATTTTATCTTTGTCGTTAACGACGTTTGAAACACCTAGCTCACGCTGGCGCGGAGTGAGTTGACACGATAATATTCAAAATTAACCACGGTTTTATCAGCCTACTTATTTAGGTTTTAAAGTGGGATTTGAGGTCGTTTAATCATTTAAGTAAACCTGTTGATAGTGTTGATGCATATCAAGGCCGCAGTATTCTTTGGTTCAGGATATTAACCGTTTCCCAAACATCTTAAATGGGTTATTTATTCTATTATTTTAATCAAATAGTTATCTAGCCCGCTGGCCGCTCCGGCGCCACATGAGGCCAATAATCTAAAGATCAGATTGCTTTGGACTGTTTTAGGTCATTAATTTGTTCAGTTAAGCCCACGTGGGCTGAACACATTTTAAGGAATTGGCTATGTGGATGAAATAGCAAACATTTTTGCATAGTTTTTCGCTATGTAAGAATGCAGTTGTGATATGTTATTACATATTTTGAGGCTCCAGGAACGACCTGAACCAATGTTACAAAGAACCATTACATTAAAATGTGTTCACATCCTCATAAAGTAGCACGGGGTGACTCGTCTACTCATTATTTAGTCCGAATGAAACAATACGTATTTAAATTATGAGTTTTAGGTTAAGATTACCGCCATAACACGTTTTTAAAAATAAAACAGGGGAAAAGAACACCTACGTAAGAAGTGATGAAATGTACGGGTTAATAAACCCAACTACAAACTTAAAACGCTGTCATATTACAGCTTTTAATCTGTTTTTTTTTTAAATAAAGTAACCTCTATGGTTAATAAATATATCACATTCATGGGGTATTCGGAAAACTATTTTTCATACCTAATCATTGTTTTTGGTAACAATATTTTGCAAGATAAGTACTTGATGTGGTTTCAAAATGATTTTAATACTCATATAAAGATGGACCGTCAAAACAATTTTAAAGCTATGCCGAATAAGCCCATGACCCATGGGGTTTGATGAGTGTCTCAAAATTTTATTTGGACCTCAGATCTCGGAACTACAGATCTAGGTACCTTAACCTCAATATCATATTCTTCATTACAAAACCAGAAGGCTACGTCATGCCATATAATGGAATGGTTATATATCTTTATGCTTCCAACGAAAATCACGGGTCTTACCCGCATACATACGTATCCTTAAGGAGAAAAATATTTGATTGTAACATCTTGCGCTTTCATAAGCTGGTTACCCAAAACAAAAAGGCATTTATATACGAAGAAAATTATATCATCAGCATTGGCTTAACATGTGTACAAATTACAAATAAAACGCTTCGCACATGTACGTCTAGCCGCCTAGGCGTTGTTAGCCTATGCCAATCCTTGGCTTAACAGAAAGTACATACATATTGGGTAAATAACTAACAAAAAATATTAGGGAACTGGGAGAGAACTCTCCAGACAAAAAGTCTAAGGTTAAGTTGTAGCCTGTTAACCAAGGCAATTAAAAGTTGAACTGTTGTAGTACCACTACTACCAATTGCACAGGAGGTACTTTGTTTAGGACTGTATTCATACATGGATTCAATGACCTTAATACGTATACTCATAATGTATAACGAATGACTAAGTTATACTTATACAAAACCTCAATAGTCTTGTTACTTGATATACTTACACTTCCTTCCTGGATGATAGATTCGTTTACCAAAAGAGTATCTTATGCTTAGGAGTTTTCAATGATGAAAAATTCACAAGTGTGCTTATCCTCAATATATGATAATAAGACTTTTTAGAATGATTAGATTATTTTTTTTAGCACTTACCAAACGTGCCCAGATTATTATTTCCGTTAATAAAATTGGAACCACGTTACACATGGGTTCAGTATGGGTTATACCCAAGAGGCCAAGAATATTTCCGGCATACTAGAATGCTCGGGAAAATTACTAAAATTAGATTTCATAAAACGAATTAAGTACATCACGAAAGAACCATGATTGTCGGAACATTAGTCATACCATGGGTACTAAGGTTTTCAATAGCTGCGCACATTAGTGTTATACACTTTTAAAGTTGTAGCCGATTGAGCGAAATTTTTCTTCGCTACCAAATTTTGCCATGTCATAGCCATAAGGCAGTAATTATAATATTCACTGTCTATTATGTAATGCTGTAATTGCCGGAAATAAATAGTGACTATTTGGATAAGGCATTAATGAATGGATCAGTTCCTTAACTGTTTTCTATAATATCATGTCATGCAAATCAATATATCAATATAATGTACCTATGTCATGTCGATTATTCTATGATACTGAAAAGAGATAAACGAGTTGCGAGGAATTTGAGACACAATCCAAAACTTAAGTTTTTCGCTTATACCCTAAAAGTAATGATACTGCAATAACCCTACTTACTGGCAATTGCAGAGTCGGGGTCAAAACATTAAAAACATACTAAGTGTATTAAATTGAATATTATAATGAAATAAACGTAAACATAAGTCATGACCTGACCTTGTTAGGGGGATGAAATAAAAAAGTAACAGGTTTTTCATAATTTATTTTAATATCATTATGGGTATATACATAATAGGTATATACATAAAATTTAAAAATGTTTCAAACTTTCCTTACCGACAAATAATAAGTTACAATAGAAAAATAGGTCACTGTGCACTTATCAATTCAGTCACTGCAGCTGCTGTCAGCTGCAATTCACATTCCTCCATATAGGTACACAAGGTATCTGATGTGTGAAGTGCACTTGAAGTTGTTATTTCCATTGGCGATTCAATTAATCACATTGGCGTTTCTTGACCACCAGGCGAATACAGACACGTCTCAATATATTAAATAGGCTTCAAATAACGGTACAGAAGCTTAATAGCAGCGTTTTACCTTACAATAAAACGCATATTAAGCGAAATACCTTATTTGAAGCCTATATTTTTAACTACGCCTGTGGCAACAACACTCAGTTGCAATAAACCAAGGCACATTTATTTTTCCATTTGAGGGTATTTGTTGTTCGCTGCTAGTAAACAACATTTTTAGACTATTCAGTTTCGAAGATACGTCTTTATTTCATTTCACATTTGAATTCATAAATGATGCAACCGTTTGGTAAGTGGTATATTGCAACTTCGGTTAAATTAATATTTTGAGAACCAATGATGAAACATCGTTGCCGTCCCTACGGCACGGGTCGCCTGGTGGAAGGGGAAACCTGAATCGTAAAACTGGAGTTGCAAGTTGTTTACAGGTGTTCAGCTGTAGGTACCTGCTGTGAACCGCTACGCATCTACAAGCAGTATCGCTGTCTCTCAATATATTAAATAGGCTTCAAATAAGGTATTTCGCTTAATATGCGTTTTATTGTAAGGTAAAACGCTGCTATTTTTTTCGGAACGGTTCCGTACGTTGACCCGAGAACTTTACTTTAGCGTTTCTGGTTCCATTAACCGGTATTCTTTTTCGTTCAGTGAACGAACGTTTATGAGTGAGAACTGTTCCGAAGAACAGAATTAAATGATACGTTCTTTAAAGAACAGTTCGCGGGAACGGAATTAAATGATACGTTCTTTAAAGAACAGTTCGCAGGAACGAAATTATTTCGGTTTTTCTATTTCCAAGAATTTGAACGAACAGTGCAAGCGGTGTCGGCCACGGCCATCACTTTAGTAACTTTAGTTTGATTTGAGACTAGCGGTGAGTAAACGTGGCGTCGAACGAAACAAATACGTCGAAAACATTCTGCACCACAACCACAATGAAGTAAGTTTTTTTCTTTTAACTTAGTGCTTTCAATTTTACCGATTTTAAAATTTAAGTAATGTCACGACGCTTAAGTATTTATTTACAGGCAATCGTACAGTCCAAGGTCAAATAAGGACGGGACGCCGCTATTAGCAAGAGCGAGCGTCCTTATTTGACCTTGGTACGGTCATCTCAGTGTGTGTGTGTGTGTGTGTGTGTGTGTGTGTGTGTGTGTGTGTGTGTGTGTGTGTGTGTGTGTGTGTGTGTGTGTGTGTGTGTGTGTGTGTGTGTGTGTGTGTGTGTGTGTGTGTGTGTGTGTGTGTGTGTGTGTGTGTGTGTGTGTGCGTGTGCGTGTGCGTGTGCGTGTGCGTGTGCGTGTGCGTGTGTACAATATACACTACTTTCCCATTAATTGTGTCGTTGGTACTGTAGATAGTCAATTACCATAGAAATTACATCAGCTACTATCAACAATGGACCTTTAGGGTCAGTTGCACCAAACCGTCTGTCACCGTTAAAGCATTCGTTAAATTTTATTGTATGGACAGTTCCATAGGCGTCTGCTGCGTGACGATGATGTATGTGTCAAATGTGGTTGATGCAACGGGCCCTTAGTCTAAAAACGTCACAATGAAAGATGTGAAATGTGCAATTAGTCACAAAAATAAATTGTTTTTAGTATTCAACACTCCCGTGTCCCAGAACTCGAAGAATCCCAATTCATCCAATGTTCTTATACTGCTGCGAGTGAAAGGGGCACTAATGATGATATTTATGACTTGATCGATGCACAGAATGAGCCACTGAGTAAGTACTTACCTATACTAAACCTTCATAAACCTAAATACTGAAACTCTGCCCGGTGGTTCGGTGTTAGGGCTTGCAATTATCCGTCCAATTCGAAATCCGGATGATTCGACTCGATATTTGAAAATCCGGATATTCGGATAAAATGGATATTTCGAATATTTTTTATTTTATTTAATAAATCTCATAATTAGTAACATAATTATGTACTACGATACGAAAAACACGTCGTAGGAAATTGTTATTTTATAATCAGGCTTGAGCTGTTGTTCGTAACCTTAATGTTAGGTTAGGTTACTTAGTTATTTCATTCTTGCCTTTTTTAGGGTTCCGTAGTCAACTAGGAACCCTTATAGCTTCGCCATGTCTGTCTGTCCGTCCGTCCGTCCGTCCGTCCGTCCGTCCGTCCGTCCGTCCGTCCGCGGATAATCTCAGTAACCGTAAGCACTAGAAAGCTGAAATTTGGTAGCAATATGTATATCAATCACGCCAACAAAGTGCAAAAATAAAAAATGGAAAAAAATGTTTTATTAGGGTACCACCCCTACATGTAAAGTGGGGGCAGATTTTTTTTTCATTCCAACCCCAACGTGTGATACATCGTTGGATAGGTATTTAAAAATGAATAAGGGTTTACTTAGATCGTTTTTTGATAATATTAATATTTTCGGAAATAATCGCTCTTAAATGAAAAAAATTGCGTCCCCCCCCCCCCCCCCTACCTTTTGAACCATATATTTAAAAAATATGAAAAAAATCACAAAAGTAGAACTTTATAAAGACTTTCTAGGAAAATTGTTTTGAACTTGATAGGTTCAGTAGTTTTTGAGAAAAATACGGAAAACTACGGAACCCTACACTGAGCGTGGCCCGACACGCTCTTGGCCGGTTTTTATGAAATGACTTCAGTTGCCCATAAGATATATGATTTTATTTTTATGTAATTTTGACTAATATTTGATATTAATGAATTTTAATGCTAGAGACATAATCTGGTTGCCATATGAGGCAAAACGTCATGTTGTGATCGTTTAGATCGAATATTACCTAAAAAAGGTATTACCTACCTACTCCTTGTTTAAATATCAGATTGCATTTACGAGGTTTTCATTGCCGATTTATTCAAATGCAAAAAGAACTATGACATATTACAAACACCATTTAGCTTTGTTAAATAACAAGGCTGAATGATCTTTCTCTCTAATAATTTTCACCTCTTATCTTTGATGACTTCGTGACTCCATTCCAGTTACACTTGGGACTCTCGGGTAGACGTTCTTAGCCAGAGGGCCTTACGTTACGTATACAGCGAAAAAGTTTTGGTGTTGCAACACTTGCAACCTATTTTGAAAGGATAAAATGTAAAAGCGTATCTGCTTAACTACTTCATCTTGTTCTGCAGTTCAATACTAAACAGGTCTTCCGCCGCGGGATACATAGAAGACTTCTTTTTGTCAGAAAATTTGAACAGTTTTAGTTCTGTTTGCAATTTATTTATTTATTTATAATGTATTCGGATGCTAACAATAATGAAAGTGCAGCGTTTGATACGGTACTCAGTGTCACTTGATTGATTGAGTTAAATTGATATACATTTACATGAGATTATCCACAAATATTCATGAAAAAAACCCTGCCTGCTAAGCCGCGGTCCCGGCGGATTCGAATCCCGGTAAGGGCATTTATTTGTGTGATGAGCATAGATATTTGTTCCTGAGTCTTGGATGTTTTCTGTGTATATAAGTATGTATTTATCTATATAAGTATGTATTCGTATCGTCGCCTAGCACCCATAGTACAAGCTTTGCTTAGTTTGGGGCTAGGTTGATCTATGTAAGATGTCCCCCAATATTTTTGTTTATTATTTATTTACTTATAGTCATACTTGTTATGGAGAATTTTTGGCCAAAAGCTGCACTTTTGGATGGAAGCAAGCCGCTTTGCATGGTGATAGTAGACATTATAGTAAACGATTTTTTCCGAGGATATCGAAATTTCATCTCTTAGGAAGCCGAGCGTAGCGAGGTGTTTTATGAAAATGAAAAAAATTCTATCTTTTTATTGTATCGTCCGATTTTGACAAAACGTATCTCAAATGAAAGGTACTAATTTGTGTAATTTAAAAAAAATTAAAAGAAAAGTAAGAAAAAAATAAAAAAAGTAAATTTCCGTCTCGCACTGAATAACTTCAAAGAATGACAGACAAAATGTACAATGTCGATATACAAGTTTTTTTTAATCGAAGACAGATAAATTTTTAGTTGAAAACTGAAGACCGCATCGAAATCAGATCAGCATTTTTTAAGATACAAGTTGCCAAAGTTGGGAAAGATCGCTTTATATGGCCACTTTGAAATTCCTTTGCCAGAAAGTCAGAAATAACATGTTTTTCTGACACAGAAAAATACATAGTAACAGTACACATCAAACTAAAATTAAAAATTCCGAGGATATTATAATTTCATCCCTTAGAACGACGAGCGTAGCGAGGTCGGTTACGAAAACCGAAAAAAAAATCTCATTTTTTTGTACGTCGTCCGATTTTGACAAAACATGTTTCATTTGAAAGGTATTACTTTATGTAACTTAAAAAAAATATTGAAAAAAATTGGAAAAAAATGTAAGATTTAAAAAAAAAACCTTAATTTTCGTATCACACTGAATAACCGCAAAAAACGGTAGACACGGTGTATAATTTCGATATATGATTTTTTTAAATTAAAGACAAATAAATGCATGATTATAAACTAAAAACCGAATCGAAATCGAATCAGTAGTTTTTAAGATGCAAGTTGTCAAAGTTGGCTTAGTTTGTTTATATGGTCGCTTATAATAGTTATAATATAAATTCCTTAGCCAGAAAGTCAGAAACATTATATTTTTCTTACAGTTAAAAGTATGCATAGGTAATAGACATCATTATAAACATTTTTTTACAAGGATATAAAAATTTCATTCCTTAGAAACCCTTACAAAGACGATCCAATAAAAAAAACTGCCTTTTTTTTGTTTTTCGTAACAGACATCGCTACGCTCGGCTTTCCAAGGGATGAATTTTTTATATCCTCGTAAAAAATTGTTTATTATGATGTCTATTACCTATGCATACTTTTAACTGTGAGAAAAATATAATGTTTCTGACTTTCTGGCTAAGGAATTTATAAGCGACCATATAAACAAACTAAGCCAACTTTGACAAATTGCATCTTAAAAACTACTGATTCGATTTCGATTCGGTTTTTAGTTTATAATCATACATTTATTTGTCTTTAATTTAAAAAAATCATATATCGAAATTATACACCGTGTCTACCGTTTTTTGCGGTTATTCAGTGTGATACGAAAATTAAGGTTTTTTTTTTTAAATCTTACATTTTTTTTCCAATTTTTTTCAATATTTTTTTTAAGTTACATAAAGTAATACCTTTCAAATGAAACATGTTTTGTCAAAATCGGACGACGTACAAAAAAATGAGATTTTTTTTCGGTTTTCGTAACCGACTCGCTACGCTCGTCGTTCTAAGGGATGAAATTATAATATCCTCGGAATTTTTAATTTTATTTTGATGTGTACTGTTACTATGTATTTTTCTGTGTCCGAAAAACATATTATTTCTGACTTTCTGGCAAAGGAATTTCAAAGTGGCCATATAAAGCGATCTTTCCCAACTTTGGCAACTTGTATCTTAAAAAATGCTGATCTGATTTCGATGCGGTCTTCAGTTTTCAACTAAAAATTTATCTGTCTTCGATTAAAAAAAAAAACTTGTATATCGACGTTGTACATTTTGTCTGTCATTCTTTGAAGTTATTCAGTGCGAGACGGAAATTTACTTTTTTTATTTTTTTCTTACTTTTATTTTAAATTTTTTTCTTTGTATTTTTTTTATTACACAAATTAATACCTTTCATTTGAGATACGTTTTGTCAAAATCGGACGATACAATAAAAAGATAGAATTTTTTTCATTTTCATAAAACACCTCGCTACGCTCGGCTTCTTAAGGGATGAAATTTCGATATCCTCGGAAAAAATCGTTTACTATGATGTCTACTATCACCATGCAAAGCGACTTGCTTCCATCCAAAAGTGCAGCTTTCTTTTCATAACTAGTATGACTATTATTAAATAAGGTAGTAGTGCCACTCAAGGAGTAATTTTTGATATAAATCGCTTTAATATCGTAAATGTGTTAATTTTACTTTAAAATTTGTTTTCCAAATGAGCTTCTTAAAAATTGCAATGGTATTTCTGTCATTCACAATATTCGAATTATTCGTTTTATCCGGATTTTAACGTGCAAATTATCCGAATTTCAAAATCAGCGGATATATCCGGATTACAATACAAGCCCTATTCGGTGTCACTCCTAAAGTAGGTACTTACAGGCGACCGTACCGACATATGTCAATTAGAGACGCAGTTATTTGTAAAAAACCGGCCAAGAGCGTGTCGGGCCACGCTCAGTGTAGGGTTCCGTAGTTTCCCGTATTTTTCTCAAAAACTACTCAACCTATCAAGTTCAAAACAATTTTCCTAGAAAGTCTTTATAAAGTTCTACTTTTGTGATTTTTTTCATATTTTTTAAAAATATGGTTCAAAAGTTAGAGGGGGGGGACGCACTTTTTTTTCCTTTAGGAGCGATTATTTCCGAAAATATAAATAATATCGAAAAACGATCTTAGCAAACCCTTATTAATTTTTAAATACCTATCCAACAATATATCACACGTTAGGGTTGGAATGAAAAAAAATTTCAGCCCCCACTTTACATGTAGGGGGAGTACCCTAATAAAACATTTTTTTCCATTTTTTATTTTTGCACTTTGTTGGCGTGATTGATATACATATTGGTACCAAATTTCAGCTTTCTAGTGCTAACAGTTACTGAGATTATCCGCGGACGGACGGACGGACGGACGGACGGACGGACGGACAGACAGACATGGCGAAACTATAAGGGTTCCTAGTTGACTACGGAACCCTAAAAAATGAGAAAGCCTTATACGGTCAACCGGGGTGGCTTTAAAACGCAGGGGTGACTTTGAAAATTTAGTTTTAAAGTCATACTGTAAGTAAATTCGCGATTTTCTATGGTAGATTTACAAGAATATTTATTGATCTATTATCTATCTACTAATTACATGAACAGTTTCAGTAAATAATGAATGATGTTAATTTTAAAGCCGTTCAAATACCATCAAAGTAACCCCAAATTTTCCTAAAGCCACCCCGGTTGACGTAGCTCTCCCGCTCTTACAATCCCGTACTTGTTGGACCTTGGTCGGTTTGGTCGTCTGTAGACAGTGTAGTGTAGACACTAATACACTCGCCAACTACAGTTGTGTATTCCATGTAGATACACCAAGGGCCCAATTCTCAAAAGCTTGTAACTTATTGTAATAATTTTCTAGAAATGTAAGTACATTAAGCAAAATAAATAAGATATTTTTATTGCAGATAAAAGCTTTGACATAGATGATGAAGATCTAGCCTTCAAAAAAATATATATAGAGAAAAAACTACCCCATATCCAAGCGATTCTGATGACCTTGAGTTGGATGTAAGTGCTTATAGTGTGAGAAAGCTGTATAAAATATAATCTGCACTAATTTGTATAAATATGTGTGTTACTTAATCTGTGTGAATTTGTAATAGTGATATGTTTTTAAATGTTTTTAAGGACCAAGATGCAGTCCTTGAGAGAGCACAACCCATGCAATCCATTTATAGTGAACCGGAACCGGACGCGATGTGCCCTTGTTCCTGCAAGCGTAATATAGTTGCAGTCGTTATAAGAAAAAAGTTAGAACAAGTTCCCGAAGAGAATTTACGGGCTTGTTTAGAAGATCTCGAAAATAAAATAGAAAAATATTATTAAATGTGTATCAAGATTATGTGTACTCTATCATAATTATAGCTTCAGTGTAAAAGTCAATCATATTTTGGTACATTCGTTAGTGAAATATCGTTATAAAATAAGGGTTATTCCACTAGTCAGAGTTACCACTAAGTTGTTACCAGTGGTAACTACAATGTTATTTTCCCATAGGCAATTACTGGAAAGATTATATCATAAGATTCATAAGTTTTGTTTTATTTTATACACATGTAAAGCATGACCATAAATATATGACTACGCGCCATGTAGCGGAATTTCATTAAAACTATTTTCTTCATAGTCATCATACTATACTGAACTGTCACTCCATACATCAGAATAACAGCGCACTCCTGCCTGACAATAGTTATTTATATTTCTGGTCAGGCTTTAGTTTCTTAACCATACTTACCATATCCAACGCGATCAATGTTATTTTCACCAAATCTAATGGCAACAGCTGAGACTGTTTCCTCACCTTTAATTGATTGGCCTCAATGGCCACTGCGTAAGAGTCGTTAAAGGTGCACATTGACTTGCCTAATATCAAGGACGATAGATACCGGGACTGACAAAGCCCATACAAAAGTTTACCTCTGAAATGTCCCATACATTTCCGAGCGATTATTTCCGAAAAAATTAACAATATCAAAAAATGTTAGTAGTAAACCCCTATTCATTTTTTAATACCTATCCAACAATAGGTATATCACACGTCAGGGTTGAAATGAAAAAAAAATCTCTCCCCACTTTACGTGTAGGGGGGCGGGCACCCTAATAATGTTCTCATGCAATGATTAGTTGGTTTCGATTTAGCTTAACACTTTCGCTACCAAGAACCCGACTGTCGGGCACACCGCTCGTAGAAGCGTAGCCGATTACATGGGTTTCCCCGTATGTAGCGAAAATGTCGTAGCGCCGCGTAGAGCCCGGTTTCGAAAGTGTTAATATATTTTTTGTTCTTATTTATGGTGTCTGTATTTAGCTCTGCCGTGAAAAATATTTAAAGAAATAAGGAGGCCGTTTCATCATCGCCACCAGTACAAAACAAGGTCCCACGTAAGAAGAAAATAAACATCGACGACTTCGATACAGGCACAAGCTTCATGAATTTTAGGCTGTGTGGAAGTAGCAAGTCTTCAAACCTAGCTTATTAAATTGTCATTCTCTAAAACCATGCTTTAATTTTCTACAAATATTAACGCGAAACGAAACCCAGTACTCGCTGTCCCGATTATACATGACGTCGGCACATTATTGCTATATGAAAACGATTTGTAGCGACACTCTTCCAGGGTCAAATAAAAACTTGTCAGGCTTTAGTTACTAAAAAAATCCGGATTTAATCCGGAGTTCGGATTTTGCCCTAAAAATAATCCGAAAATCCGGATTTTATATTATTGCAATCCCTAGGTATAACCCAATCCTTTCAGAAAATATTTACTTTATCACAAAATTATTTTAAACTTTCTTTTTGACATCGAAAAGGCTTTAGTTTTTTACATACCGAATAACTTTATTTCGGTATCATGATTCCTTTTAAGATAATTACATTATGTATAAGGTAAGGAATAATATTTAGAATACCTAAAATATGACAAATTTGCATTCTATTCAAATCAGTACGAGTATACTTCACGGAGTCCAAAACTATACGCAAATCAGAAGTCCAAAACTAGAAAAATATAGATAGAGACTATAGAGAGCGATTGCGGGCGCCGGTCGGCTCGAGCGCGAGTACTTGCGCCGCCGGCGTACGCGTCTGTGTGCGTGCGCCACGCGCACACACAACTTTACTATACAGGGCCTCTCTGTGGGTTCCGCCCCCGTCAACGCGACGGCGATAAAGACCTAAAAATCTGAATTCGTGCTTGCCTCCTGTATCGTCTTAATCCTTTAATGATTCCGTTAACGTGAAACTTTAAGTAGACAGGTTTTATGAAGACAATTGGCCGGTGAGCCCTACAATTTTAAAATTTGCCGCCCTTTATACATGGTGTATATTCTATGCTGTTTCTTCCTATCCTAATAGTTTCAATATCAAGCATACACTATCACTGCACGTTCGCTGTTTATACGCCGAAAGTTGCAACTCAAGTAAATGAAGTAAACAAAACAAACAACCTACCTTCACCTTCATTGCCGGCCGCGGCCGGCCGGCTAACCGAAACAGAAATATACATGAACTTCGTGTGAAAAAGAGACAGCGAAAGGCGGCTCGTGTGCGGCGAAAACGTTCGGCTCTGGCGCTCGCTACAGTCGCTATACCTACTCCCGCGCGGCTCGGAACGAAATAATATTGGTTTTAGGAACGCTAAAATTCTGTTCGTTCATTTAAACGTTACTGTAAGGAACTGTTCTTTGAGGGAACGAAATAAGAACCGAAACCGAAATTATTTTGTTCCCACTGAACAAAATTTATAATGAACCGTTCGTTTAGGGAACGATATAAGAACCGTAACCGAAATTATTTTGTTCCCATTGAACAAAATTTATAGGTAACGGTTTAAGAACGATATCAAATGGTATTTGGGAACGGGTTCCGATCCCTGCATCCATGTATATGACGGTGCGCAGTGAGTATGATGGATAAATTATAGTATGAATTTTTTGAAACGAACGTTTCTAAACAAAGGTATTGTTCCTTTTGTGTTGAGCGGGAGCTTCTGTATTTGCACGCGCTAAGACAACAAGAAGCAACTGTATCCTGATAATTGTAAGGTTCAAATCTGTACAGCAGCAAATTTGAGATAGATTATTTTGGAAATGTGAAGCGATAGACCACACCGCTATAGGTGCGAAAATACAGCGTTTCTAATACTTTGATACTTGGTGGTGGTGCTGTAAGTAATGAAACACGTATATTATCACTGTTATTTTTTATTAATGATTTTGTTAACAATCAACAATTGTATATAGCAATATATAAATAGTAATTACATAAATATTAGGTACAAGTCTTGATAAATAAAATAACATAAATAACTAAACAAACCGTAAACCGTATTTATAACAAAACATAACAATGGCGGTCAGATTGAAAAACCTTATCAGTGTTTATTGTCACTTTGCGATGACACCTTAAGGTGCCAGGTGCTTATCAACCTTTTAATCTGGCAGTTTCGCTGTTTAAACGTGTTATTTTTATTATACAGACTGACATATTACCGATGATTATTATAACTATATATACTATAATTACACCATCAAGTATCAAAGTATTAGAAGCGCTGTATTTTCGCACCTATAGCGGTGTGGTCTATCGCTTCACATTTCCAAAATAATCTATCTCAAATTTGCTGCTGTACAGATTTGAACCTTACAATTATCAGGATACAGTTGCTTCTTGTTGTCTTAGCGCGTGCAAATACAGAAGCTCCCGCTCAACACAAAAGGAACAATACCTTTGTTTAGAAACGTTCGTTTCAAAAAATTCATACTATAACATTAATTGTTCATGCAATACTGAAAAGGTCATACATTTCGCCGTTTATTTTGTTATTATATCAATTGCGGAATAAATATAATTCATTGAGCTAGAGGCATGTTTTACTCACATCGGTTCCAATGCATATTTTCAAATATTTTGTTAGCTACTACAGTTACAAATAAAATTATTGAGAACTAATGATAATACGCATAATATGCTTTCAAAAGATTCCTGTAAAATGAAATAGGATCCGAAAAATATAGAAAATTTGGCGACGGTCAGCATCCATACGTGGCCGGGCGCTGTGGCCCCTACTTAACCATATTTGTAATTACTTGGTTATATAATATTATACACCAATAAAACTTATGTTATTCGAAAGCGCACGAAATTCCGCGTAAATCTTATACTAACATCAATTCCGGAAAAGTTGTTATTTATTGATTAAGAAGCATTTTTTACCAGTAGGTACTTGTGCGACTCATGGTCTATAAAACACATATTTTCAAATATTTTCTAAACAGCTACCTTTATGATTATAGTTATTTATAAAAAAATATAGTAGGTTTAATTAGCTTTGAAACGATACCTCTCGCATATGGATCCGTAAAATAGGACCTCAAAAATATCGAATACTTTACTACGGTCAGCGCCCATTTCTGCGACCGGGCAGAGTGACTTCTGCTAAACCAAATTTGTAATTACATGGTTATATATTATCATATACCAATGAAACTTATATTTTTAGAAAGAGCATGAATAGACGCGAAAATTTTATAATAACATCAATTGCGGTAAAGTTATTGTTTATTGAGTAAGACGCATTTTTTCTAGTACTTGTGCAATTCATGCGCGATAAAAAAACACATATTTTCAAATATTTCGTAAACGGTTACTTTTATGAGTATAGTTATTTATAAACAATTAAAGTAGGTTTAATAAGCTTTCAAACGACACCTTGCACAAACAGATTGGTGCCATAGGACTCGAGATGTGAATAAATATCTATGATGGTCGGCCGCCATCTTTCTCCCCCCTTTTTCTCAACCCGTCCCCCCCTCCTTAAACTAAAACAGGTCAATTCGTAATCTGGAGATAACGAGGAACACATCCATACCTGTTTTAGGTATTTAGAGGAGATGTCGACGACTTTTTGTAAAAGAGGTCGTTTGGTCCCTGACTAAGAGGGGGGGACGCACTTTTTTTTCCTTTAGGAGTGATTATTTCCGAAACTATTAATATTATCATAAAACGATCTTAGTAAACCCTTATTCATTTTTAAATACCTATCGAACAATATATCACACGTTGGGGTTGGAATGAAAAAAAAATATCAGCCCCCACTTTATATGTAGGGGGGGTACCCTAATAAAACATTTTTTTCCACTTTTTATTTTTGCACTTTGTTGGCGTGATTGATATACATATTGGTACCAAATTTCAGCTTTCTAGTGCTTACGGTTACTGAGATTATCCGCGGACGGACGGACGGACAGACAGACATGGCGAAACTATAAGGGTTCCTAGTTGACTACGGAACCCTAAAAATGAGTCAGTTTTCCATTTCAGGTTTTCAAACTTTATTCTTGACTTGTCTTTGAGTTTAGACAAGATCAGTCGAGATGTGATGCGCTGTTGCCGATTGCCAGCAGGCCTAGCACATGATGGCCGCGGGAGTATGTCGCCGCGAGATAGACTACCTGTCCTTATGTCATTAATACAATTAGACAAAGACGTGTCATCTATCTCGCGGCGACATACTCCCGCGGCCATCATGTGCTAGGCCTACTGAGGTAATTATTATCCATTAAATTAGTGTAATTAAAATAATGACGCCGTTTTTCCTTTTCAGTTTCAGCGTAAGTAACTATTCCTGCGTGTTCCTGCTTGCGTCATCTTGTATAAATTAATAGTTAAATAGTAACAGTGAGTTAATAGTCTTAGTTACTGAAGTCACATAATTTTTGGCAAAATCGTGGCAGTCATAGACTTAATTTTTCAACTAAAGGACATTTTATAGACTTTATAGTATGTAAGTCATTTTATAGAAAAAGTTTCAACATTTGTTATGGAGACGTAGGGTTAATAAGTTTAATGAATGAACAACCTTTAGGATAGTATTAACTATTTTATTTTAATTTTGACAAATTGACATTAGTCAGCTCATCTGTCTGACAGTAAAAGAACGAGTTACTTATGTATTTGAAATTTTTAAATTTTTAGACATTTCTATAATGCGCGGTTACATCGTATGTCTTTCTACGGGGGGAGTCATAGCCCTTTCCACAGTCCTGTAAAAAATAAACTGTGACTAGTGTAAATTTCCCCATGTAAACGATGATGTAAACAACATGTCCTGTGACTTGAACTTGCCGTGACAATTATCTGCGTACGATTCGCTATATGATTGAATATCAGGAACAGACTGAGCGTCATAGACGCGCGTTTTTGCCGCGTTTAAAAAACTGCCTTGCTCTTCGAATATTTTGTTGGACTAAAAATACTAGGTTGTCTGCTTTACTCAGAGCTTTCAGATTTCGGGTGTCAATTTTTGAAGGTTTAAGCCAACCAAAATATAAAAAAAACGCCTCGTTACCTGATGTTTAATCACAACTCAAAAATTATGAACACTCAATACTTTCTCTTACTCCTTTAATTAATTCTCGCAAACCATTTTCAAAAATTCCTTTTTTTTATTATTATAAATGGGCTTACTCTTGACCACAGAGTAAGCCCATTCCTATCCTTTATTTCCTGCTACACTGGTTGTCTATTGTCTGGTAGAGATTTCTTATAACGATAAGACCGCCTTTATGATTATTGTAATTTTATTACCTTAAATCTGTTATTTTTGTGGTTCAATAAAGAATATTTATTTACTTACTCAAGGGCCTGAGCCTGAGACACATTACAAGTAAGAAACAACGTCAGTACAAAATGTACCCCGCTCGGCCCCTATATGAATAAATGAACTTACTTCTTATAAGTACTTAAAGCTATGAAAATGAGAAATTATGAATGAATTCATTAACAAATTCGCCATGCACTTTTGCAGCTGGTAGTACCCTACTTGCCAAATCGCAGTGTGAAGTTAAGGCCGCGCAATCATTGGAGCTTTGTTATACCTTTACAGATTAAGTAAGTGTAACATAAACGCAAGTGCAAAAACGCAGTGCGTGACTAAGGTCACTCAAGTAGAGCAGATCATAACGCGTATATATCGCGCGTCAAGCTCATTGCGTGCGCCACCCTTGTACGCGACACATACGACACGCACGGATGCTTTTTTAACTTTTTTTTTAATTTTACTTTTTTGAAAATGTGGATTGTGCTGGTGACTTTGATTGGACAGTGCGCGGGGGTGATTTATAATTTAAATGGTGAGTTTTGGTAGAATTTTATTACTTTTGCAATTTATTAGCATTGCGATACAGCGAGGAAATGTCGCCAGCATCCTTGGTACAATGCCTCAAGGGCCTATTCAATTCAAGATATGAGCTAGATGTTACGTTCATAATGAAAATGAAATATGTTCATGTAGGTAGGTACTTAAATAAATTATTTTATAATCTGGGAATTGTAAAAAAAAGTGAAAAATGGACCACGTAGTAAAGCCATAGTCCCTAACTTTTGAACGAACGAAAAATACTTATTTATATAAGTAAAAAAAAACTTAGCTAAAGGGATGTAAAATTTTATTAAAATTTTCCCATTTTTTACTTTCATATCTGAGAGGGCTCGGAACGAGTTTTGTGAATAGAATTTAGTTTTATAGTCATGTTAGTTTTAATAGAGTAGTATTATATTAATTAGTATTTTTAAGTTAGTTTTACAGCTAAAATAAGGAATTGTAAGAATTTCACCACCCTTTTCTTCCCGTGGGGGTCGCAAAAGTCAACTGTGGGATATGGGTTCAATGCTGCAAAAAGCTCTTAACTTTTGAAAGTAAGGCTAACTTCTGCAGTAGTTGCATTTTGCAATTAAACATTAAGGGGCATTTTAATTTGGTAAGTTTTTATTTAATTATGTCAACTGTCTTGTTTCACGTTCCAGAAAAAAATATTGGAATGTGACCCGTTTGGGTTCCAACCTCTGCTGTGTCATGTACCTAGAGCAAAAAAAAAATCGTTCCGGAAAAAATGCAAAAAGATCACCTAATTTTACGCATGGATCCGTGCATAAGCATACGATGGGTTAATATTTCCATAAGCCGTTTTTTATCTAAGTATCCCTTTTAAGTTTTAAGATACGGAACCCTAAAAATATCTAAATTGATAAAAATATAATGTAAAGCTAACTACATTACTTTACTACTTAGTTAAAGAAGAGCAATAATACCGGTCCCATAAACAACAGTCATTTGTCATGTTTTCAAATCGACAAGTGACAAAGTAAACGACGTGTTTGTCGTATATCTCGTTCGGAGATACGCCATTTTGTATCGAGAGCGTCCGGTAATTCCAAGTTGTGAGTAAGACATAATAACTAGAATAATTAAGTCTGATTCTTGCGTTTACGCAGAAAATATAGTTCTTTATATGCGGATTTCCGTATGTCAACAATGCACAAACCGATGAGTCGTCGGAAACTTTCGAAAATTGCGAAATTTCCACATTTTTTTCCATGTGTCAGGAAACGAAAATTTTCGTTTTACAAAATAAAAGGTTATGACCGTCAACATTAAATGGGTGAATCAACTTTTCTTGCCTGTTAGGGCCATGGTTACTATCCCCTGAGTCACGCTGGTTTTATGCAAAATTATGTTACTTAAACTATGCAAACATGCATTTTTCTGGTGTCAACAAGCCCTTTCCTAATTTGCCACCAAACATGTCCATGTTACATGCATGCTTGTATAATTTCAGTAGCATAGGTAATTTTGCATAAAACCAGCGTGACTCAGGGGACCGTAACTATGGTAATGACAGGCAGCAAGAAAAAAGTTGATTCACCTAAATGTACCGTCGGTTAGTAAGGAGGAGAGATATGAAATTATTCAGTTTTTTTACTTTAGAGTAGAACATGGGGCGCAAAGTATTTTTCCGAGACAACGTTTTTAAGATGAGTTGGCCCGACTTCGGACCACGAAGAGAAATATTTTTTCTAATAATAAAAACATGAGCATAGGTGGTCTAGCGGTAAGAGCGTGCGACTTTCGATCCGGAGGTCGCGGGTTCGAACCCCGGCTCGTACCAATGAGTTTTTCGGAACTTATGTGCGAAATGTCATTTGATATTTGCCAACTCTCGCTTTTCGGTGAAGGAAAACATCGTGAGGAAACCGGACTAATTCCAACAAGGCCTAGTTACCCTCCGGGTTGGAAGGTCAGATTGCAGTCGCTTTCGTAAAACTAGTGCCTACGCCAAATCTTGGGATTAGTTGTCAAAGCGGGCCCCAGGCTCCCATGAGCCGTGGCAAATGCCGGGATAACGCAAGGAGGATGATGAAAAACATGAGCATAAGGTTTGAAAACTTGTTTCAGATAAATCTCATATTAAGTTTCGTTCCTATTAGTCTCAGCCACTCCGATTCAAGTGTTCACCCTTCACCCCGGTTGACGGTTAGGTACCTATACATTCATTTTATTTTCTTATCTGTCTGTGGTTTTCCTAAGGGTCCCCCCACATCTAGCGTCTCGCGAGCGTCGCGTCGGGCCAACTGTATGGGCAAAACCTGACGCCGCGTCGACGTCGCGTCGACGCGGCGTCTTTTTCTTAATCTTGGAAACAAGATCTAAACCAGTTCTCACTCTAAGCCAAGAGGATCAAGACTAAAATGTAACTCACTGTGTTATTTAAATAAATGATTCAGTGTTATTATAGAGATTTACTGTCAAAGTAAAATATGTAGGTACCTAATCACAATGCATAGACTGCCATCTCTCGACACAAGCTCAAAACTTTTATACAGCTTTGACAATTTGGCCCGTATTCTTACCTTGATATGTGTTAAAATGTCAGATATTAATATTAGCGCCATCTAGCCGAGCGTCCCCCAAAGGTGTAACGCCATCTAGGCTACCGTACCTATTTCTATATGGTTCTGAGGTATGTTTTTTTCTTAGACTGTATTTTCTTAGGCTGTCTATACGAAGTTACATAATATGTCTTTGCTATAAGTTAGGTCAAACCTTAAGTTTCTTGAAATATTTGAACAGGATATGACAGAGCAAATAAGGATGTAGCCATAAAAACGGTATGGAACCTTTGAAATTGTGCAACATTTGGACCGAACGTGCGTCGGGTATTTAGCGCTGTTTAAACACTTTTAACTGAGAACATTGAGAGATACCGTGGGAAATAAATTCGCTCTTGCCCTTGTGAGTCTTGTGACCTCTTGCAGGGTTAGCACATAATTGCCGCGAGAGTATGTCGCCGCGAGATAGACTACCCGTCCTTATGTTATTAATACAGTTAAGTAAGTAGAAGAATACGCTATCTGTCTCGCGGCGACATACTCTCGGGGCAATCATGTGCTAGGCCTACTGGACTATGATGACTATTATGGACTGTAAGGACTTTTCATTCCAGAACAAACGCTTACGATACATCGTCATTGTAAGTAGCTTTTTCCCCTCACTAGCTCAGAAACACGTGTTTTGTCCTTTAATACCAGCGGGTAAAAACGCATTTTATCCACTAGTGGGTAAAGTAATTTGACCTTGAATAAAGTCAAATTAACTGCTTTAAAATTGATAAAAGTAGGTGAATCAAGTAATAAAGATGATTTACCACCTGTGGAACTACTGGAAGCAGTGATAAACGCATTTTTTGCGTTGTAGTTTCCTCGCTATAGTGAGGGGAAAAGTTTTGTGTTACACTCGGGTACAATAGTTATTTGTTATACAAGGGGGCAAAGTTGTATTTTAACGCCGAGTGTGGAATTGAAAAACGAGCAAGTGAAAGGATTCTATAGTTGAACCACGAGCGAAGCGAGTGGTTCGAGAATAGAATCCTGAACTTGCGAGTTTTTTAACACACGAGAAGTAAAATACATTTGCACCCGTGTGTAACACAAAACTTTTCCCCTCACTATAGCGAGGAAACTACAACGCAAAAAATGCGTTTATCACTGCTTCCAGTAGTCCCACAGGTAGTAAATCATCTTTATAACTAGATTCACCTACTTTTATCAATTTTAAAGCAGTTAATTTGACTTTATTCAAGGTCAAATTACTTTACCCACTAGTGGATAAAATGCGTTTTTACCCGCTGAGATTAAAGGGCAAAACACGTGTTTCCGAGCTAGTGAGGGGAAAATGTATTTTACTTCTCGTGTGTTAAAAAACTCGCAAGTTCAGGATTCTTCTTCAGGCATCTTCTGGGCGAGCTCACTCCATCGTAGGCCACGTCTTTGCCTTTGGCTAGTCTGTGGCTAAGATTAAGACATCGTGGCCTAGAGTGTGATATTATTTTTAATTATTAACTTACTGTGATAACCACAAAGCAAGGATCATGTTTATGATGATAATAAAATTGAATGAGCATGTAAAATTGTCACAGTCAGCCTTTTTATGTTGTTTATTGCCGTATCATACAATTGTTTAATTTTACAGCCTTGTATGTTGTAATTTGTTGTTATATGACATTTTTAATAAATCGGTTAAATCTCGACTGGGGGGCAAATGTAACTGATCCATTTTTACCATGTTTTACAATGTTTGCACTTTGCATTATTAAATAGAGTATCCACCGGTTATATGATGGTAGGCGTGTTCAGTGGATACATCAGGGGCGGCTCACTCTACGATTCTATCGCCGCGCTACAAGTACATGCTGGCGGCCGCGAATTCGCGGCCTAATCAGGGGTGGCGCGCATTCTCACGGAACGCATGTTCACACTTTAAATTCTATTGTTTACTTTGCGTCGCGAGTTTTTGTAAGGTTCATTATACGCTGTCCGCATGTGGAATGGCCAATAAAACTTAGTTAAATAAATATCACGAATAAAATAAATACCATAGGACTTTTTACACAGATCTACTATTAATTAATTCCCCCGGAAGGGTTCAATAAGGCTTGTGATGTTAGAACCTCAACAAAAATATTTAAATACTATATATATACCTAGAAAGTACCCAAGACCTGAATATAATAGTAAAACATTTTATCTGAATATTAATTCGTTTTAATCCATAGGCAACCCTATCGCCGGACGCCGCGCACGTGCGGCTCGTTTCTTTGTAAGAATTTTGTAGGCATTTAAAAAGGCGGCATGTCGTGAACATCAAAGCAGTGGGCCTTCTGTACTTGTACTATTATATATTCTGTGGATACATGTAGAACTCAACATCATAGTGTAATAATGGAAAAAATGGATCAGTTACAACTGTCCCATAGTCGAGATCTGCCCCGCTGTACCTGATTCATGATTCTTTGACCGGAGCAAGAGCGTAGGTAGGTCTACGGTTTAACTTCCTCTCTCCTCAATGTCGTATTTCTCATAAAACTAGGCACAATTTTGGAAATAATATACAGGGTGTTACAAAAATAGTTCAAAACGGTTTAAGGACGTATTCGGAGTCGTGATTTGATTGAAAAAAAAATAGGGAAAAATTTTTGACGCCAATAATTTTTAGCTTTTGTATGGAGGGATAACAGACTTTGACGACATCGACACCTTTCCCGACATCCTTTTTCCTAGTGTTCTGATGCATTCTGGCTTACTGGCCATATTTGTCTATGGTTTTGTTTATGGTTATTTGGAATTATACAGAACTCTGGGTTGATTCATTCTAAAATGGTCTCTCGAATAAACATATTTATGTCTATATAAAACGGTCTTCTCAATTAAACATATTGACCCCCAATAATTTTGAAAAAATACTGTATAGAGAAAGGCTACCCGTAGGTCGATTATATGTTCTGTCGCAGAAACTATCAAGGTTCTTGTTCTTATGTTCTTAAGTAACGGTGAATTGATATGGCCACATGCCGTCACTTCAATCAATTCAAAAGCTTTTTAAGTTATCACTATAAAATAGCTTTTTCGGATTTTTTCTTTATTTTATTTTTCCCGCTCACTTGTTTTATTTCAAGGTTGGCTCTTCCCTTCAAAATACATATAGGTAACATCTATTTCGGAGAAAATATTTTATGTTTCTGTTTTTTTAAGTAGATGCACAAGTGTAGAATAGAGAGAAAGATTTAAAACATGAACCGCACCGGCTTACGCATAAGAAAGATACTTCAATTAATTGATTTTGCCCATTATTAATTTGTCGGCATTAATAAAGATACCATTCAACGAGTTCAATACCTTCCAATTCTCAAGGAAGCAATAATCCAATGAAAATATCACCAGCCGTTGCATTAAATACCATTAAATTCACCAGGAAACGACAAACGTCCAAACTGACATATTTAAATTACAGAGAACGATAACATTTCACTTTAGTCCATTATCCAAGATGACAAAACCGAAAATATATTGCTATGATCTTTGACTTGCAACTCTTTGTTCTTGGACGCAAAGAAATTACATATGTTCTGACATTTTAATTGAAACCGTCGAATTCACTTAGCGATGCTGCGAATGATAATTTGTTTTCATGTGTACATAAATTGTTAATCGTCCGTAAAAGGTGGTCAATAATAAGCATTACAATTTCAACACTTTAACGGACGCGCGATGGCCGGATGCAATTTATGACACGAGTTTTTTGACACGCTGTATATGTGGCCGTGTCAAAAGTTATGAATGTTATGATGCTCAAACAATACGCCATGTGGAGATATTTTGTGGAGACATAAGTATTATAAATATAACTCTCAAATTGTCAATACTTTTTCGGACGCAAACGCAGAATACTTATGCCAGTTTTAATGACACAAATTATAACTATATTAATTAAAATTACGCACAGGTTGTAAGAAAAATATTGGGAATCTCTAATTTTATGGCAAATTCGGTATCATGTTCTGATTAGGAATAACCAGAATATTTTTAGATGAGATAAAATAATAAGTGGACATGGATAAGGTATTTTTCACCACACTGCTAAAGGCTTACTTTGCTATTCGAAAACAGATAGCAAAATTGCATTTTATCCACAAGTGCAAAGTAATTTCATACAAATTTTAACTTGATGTCTTGAGCTGGCTGGTATAATTTACGTGTAAATGATGATTTTGAATCATAAATATTGATTAGATTGATAGATTTGAGTTTTATAGTCAGTATAATGTTCGTGTTGGTGTGGTGAAAAAATGTGTGTTTTACTCGGCGGCAAAATTTGTTTATTACCTTAAAACCCTCTCAACGCTTAAGATTCCACTGGAATCTTTCGCTTGCTTTCAATATTGGCACGTGCGGTTAAACAACAACTTTGCCCCCTTGTAAAACAAATAACTACTTATTATTCTACTTTCCCTTGAATGAATATGCCTTTTAAAGGGATCATCACTAATTTTCTTACACCTAGCGCGCGTGACAAAAAGCCTATCACGTTAGTCTTGTATTTTTCGCACTATATGTAAGTGCGATAGGGACGCAATGAGTGTAGTTAGGTACGTACTAGGGATGTACCGACTATTGATTTGGCCGACTAGGCCGACTACCGACTAGTCGGCGCTTGGGTGGCCGATTAGTCGGCCGACTAGTCGGCTAGTCGGCCAGAACATAATTTTCGATAAATTCACATTTTGAATGTCATTTTTGGTCTTTCGTTCGCGCTTTTCATGATTTTTTACAGATGTTCAAAGGTTCATGACAATATTTATATATATTTTCCATTTTTAACAACCGTAAGAGTTTTGAATGATTCACGGTTATTTTCATTAGACTTATATTGACCGGGATATAGACCGTGATTACAACCGGCTTGGCTTAGTGGGTAGTGATCCTGTCTATGAAGTCGATAATCCTAGGTAGGAAATTTATTTCTGTGTTGATAACAGATATTTGTTGTTTTGACAAGAAAAAGGAATTACTAATAGCTACATAATACAACCATAATTTTCAGCTCGTAATTTAATTTTGTACTGTTTTTCTATCACTAATGAAGTGCCGACTAATCGGTCTTTTTTGCCGACTAGTCGCCGACTAATCGCCGACTACAAATGTGGCCGGATAATCGGCTTTCCCGACTAGTCGGCGACTAGTCGGTACATCCCTAGTACATACCTATTGCCAAAGAAGATCGAGTATTATAGAGAGTTACTGTCGAAGTAAAATGTGTAATCACAGTGCATAGACTGCCATCTCTTGACACAGGCTTAAAACTTTTGAACCTCTGTTTTGACAATTTGGCCCATATTACTAACACTTGATATGTGTTACAATGTCCAATATTAATATTAGCGCCATCTAGCTGAGCGTACCCCAAAGATGTAGTTAGGTACCTTTTTCTGTATGGTATCTACTGAGGTACCTACGTTTTTTTCTAAGACTTTATCTGTCTATACGGAGTTATATATGTCTTTGCTATTGCTCTGAAAGTAATGGATTACACTATTTTTGTTCTTTAGATGAGACAGTCATGTCTTGTTTGTCATATTACAAAATGTCATGTGGTAACATTACACTTTTCCATAAAAGGCAGAAAAATATGCGTTAGCATAATTTTTAAGCACTTGCACCCTATATGGTGCTTCTCGCTAATTACGGAATGAGTTTTTTGGCAGAACGTATTTTAATTGGCGTCGCCTTTGACACCCTCATTATTTCGCGGAACTGCGAAATATGCGTTTTCTTAATCTGTCGGCATTTTTGAACTTATGCTATACCTACTTGAGTTGTGGGTTATTGACCCTGCTTATGAACTAAATCCGGAAAATTGCGGGTCGCAACTGGATGATACTAGCTCAGGGCCGGGAGAAGTGGCGTACTAGAAGCACAGTATAATAAAGAGTAAGTACTATCGTACAGTATGGCCCCTCCCGCTCCCCGCTGAAAGTGCCGCTCACCCCTCTCGGTTACCTCACAGTTACTGCCTGTCAAAAACGCGAACAGTCGACCTGTCATATTTCACTCATACAAGCATGGTACGCGTTCACCTACACGAGCTTAGACTGTGTGCTAGGAACGCGCCTCTTTCATATATTTGATCGCCAGTGTCCGAGATGTGCTAGAAGAGAGGCCTATGCTCAGCAGTAGGCGATAAAGGGCTGATATGATGATGATGAACTCAATGGCTCCTGGGTACAGAAAACCTAGTGACCTAGTGGATAGTGACATTAGTGACACAGTGAGTGAAATTTCAGTTTTATTTTTACTAGCCTATTGTTATGTCCTACTGCTGGGCAAAGGACTCCCCTCGCTTCTCCACTCAACCTTCAGTAAAATTATGGGTCAATAATCGTGTAAACTCGTCACAAAAAATAAAGCAAGCAAAGTCCGGAACTTACTTAAATGCCGGCTCAAAACCTGATTTTTATTATTAAACGGAAACTAAATCTGAGTCAAAGGTAATTGATGTAATTGCAGTGCATTCTGTGCATTAATCGATTATTTATAGTTTACGCGTCCACTGGTCGACCTTTTGACTGATTGCACTACGCACTACCCGTTAGCACCCGGGTAGCCCGAAGGACTTGTCTTACCAAATGGGCCATTTTTTTTCAAAGTTGTCCACCCCACCGTTTTTAGTATTTTTTACGCGATTAATACTCAGAATCACGAGCTCTTTCGATCCTGATAGGAGAAAAAAAATGTCCCAAGATTTCCATACAATTTTTCGAACCTTCCATTCCGTTACCGCCATACAAAATGTATGAAGAAATGGTACGGAATGGGAAAAAAACCTTGGGACACTTTTTTTCTCCTATTAGAATTGAAAGAGCTCGCGTTTCTGAGTGGAAATCACATAAAAATTTCCAAATCCAAAAAAAAAGTGAGGTGGACAACTTTGAAAAAAAAAATGGCCAAATGCAGGGTTATTTTATCAATGTATCTGGGTGATGAATACTTATTGGATTGATAGATTGATTTATTTATTGGTAAAAACATATTTTACTTTCCAATGTCCGGTAATTAATGCAGGATAACCTTTTAAACCACCAAAGCGCTCCTTAGACTGTCGGAAATCGCCTCTTAGGTTAGTACTAGGCCCTCTTTATTTTTCGAGAAATTCGTACGTTTCGTATTTTTTTAAGGAAAAAAGTAGGTGTCTAAGGGTAATAAGTGCGAATATTTCGAATACCAGAGGACTTTTACTAAACATAATAGTTGAATTTTGGCCTAGTCTAAAGTACCATATTGATGGTTACAGGTTGATTACCGGACACCATGTATGTATATTGTATACAGAGTGGGGCCTGTAACAAAGGCGAAGAATTGAACTGTAGGCTATTCTCCTTATACTGATTAACATTTGTTCAGTGACTTTTAAAAATTATGAAGTCTTTAAATTTTTAATTTTTCACAGGCCCCACTCTGTATAATATAAGTCATACTTGGTCATACTGAACAACATTTTATAGAATTGAATAGAATAGAAGAACTTTATTCAAAAACGCTTAATTTAAACATAACTAATAACACTAACATAATAAATATTATTGTATTTTCAATGGGACCAACCTGAAAGCAAACCGAAAGCTTAAAAATTGTCATACAAACTTTAGCTTCAAACTGGCAGGCTTTAACCTTCAACCTTGCCACAATGATGACATTGACACTGACGGTACATGTCAGGTTTATTTGTAGTACAAATAAACCTGACATGTACGAGTTGGTTGACATTTTAATCAAAGTTGACATCTATAACACGTCGTGTACAAATTTTGTACACGACGTGTTATAGATGTCAACTTTGATTAAAATGTCAACCAACTCGTTATGAGTCAGGCTAGTCGACTAAACGTATTCCGACAAGCTGGTCCGAGGGAAATCCCGCGGATAGACATGATGGTTGCACTTTTATCGTCGCTACTGTTACTGCGAACTTACCTTGTTAGACAGTTATGGCCTCAATGAGAGACAGTAAAAAAATGACCATATTGGGTGGAAACTTGATCACTTCATAACCACAGTCGGTATGAAGATGCTGCGCACGCTTTCAGCATTTTATTGCGTATATTCATACTTCCATACTTAAAATTATAAATGGGAAAGTGTGTGTTTGTTTGTCCGTCTTTCACGGCAAAACGGAGCGACGAATTGACGTGATTTTTTAGGTGGAGACAGTTGAAGGGATGGAGAGTGATATAGGCTACTTTTTGTCTCTTTCTAACGCGAGCGAAGCCGCGGGCAAAAGCTAGACATGCTTCATATTTCAAAGTAAGGTAGGTATACTATGCTTAGGTTATACTGATGGATAGGTTTATGAATCAACATAATTAAAGTAAGGCTTCTTTGCAATGTGAATGACCCTTAAGCCTGCTGTACATAGTTTTAAGTTTTGACCGACCTCCGGACAGGAAAACGAAAAAATATAGGTACACCTTTGTTTTGTTAAAATCGGAGACAAACAACTTTTACATCTTCATACTTAGGTGAAGGTCTTTAAACGTAGAGTGAATAGGCTATTACTGAATCGGTGAGCTCCATCTTAGACTCTGTCTTCACTTCCCATCAGGTGTGACTAGGGTCAATCGCCGATCAGTCCATAATAAAAAAAAAAGGTACTTACTCCTCAATTACATATTTTTGACGATCGGTCTGGCTTAGCGCGTACGTAGTGACCCTGTCTGCTAAACCGCGGTCTTGGGTTCGAATCCCGGTAAGAGCATTTATTTGTGTGATGAGCAGAGATATTTGTTCCTGATATCGTTGTCTGAGTACCCAAAACTCAACCCTTCTTGAGCTTACCGTGGGACTCCGTCAATCTGTGTAAGAATGTCCTAGCTATACCTAATATTTTTTTCCTTTGTTTCCAGAAACCGATTACAACCGAATGCCAGCGTTATACGCCTTGGACCCATATGACGCGTGCCTTTTGGAGCCCGGCGGGATTTATTGCTTGGTGGACGCGGATCTCCATTCTGGAGGGAGATCAGATCTCATGAGGATGATACGGGTTAGTACTTAGTCCCGTCAACTTGCTGTGCAAGTGTGTCTGTGTCTGTTTGTTAGTCCGTCTTTTACGGCAAAACCGAGCGATTTTTCAAGTGGAGATAGTTGAAGGGGTGGAGAGTGACATAGGCTTTTTGTCTCTTTCTAACTCCCCACTTCCCTAAAATGGGGGATGGAAGTTCGTATGGAGCATTCTACAATTTTCGAATTTCTCGCGAGCGAAGCCGCAGGCAAAAGCTAGTCCATAAAATGGGAAAGTGTGTGTGTTTGTTTGTTAGTCCGTCTTTCACGGCAAAACGGAGCGACGAATTGACGTGATTTTTCAAGTGGAGATAGTTCCGGCCGTCTATCACTGCTAAATACTAGCTCTTAGATAGAAATGACCTTAGACAGGTATCCAAGGAGCCTTAGATGCCTATCTAAGGTCACCTGCGGCCCGTGGCATATAACTGCCACAGAACAGAGGCAGGTGGAAATGGAAATACCCTGCTTCCTAGAATTATGGTGTAATTACTGCCTAGGCAATCACGTCTAGCCCGTCAAGGCAGTAACGGTATTTAACGTTTCTTTTGAGGAGGCCTAGCCAAGATGACAATCGATATTAATAACATGAGTTTAAGGAATTGAAAACAAAGAACTTCAAGAAAAATATTTGACTTTTGTCGCAAGATTTAGTTTTATTTTGTTTACTTGACTGTGATGTGGGCTGTGGGTGATGGTTGTCCATCAACCAAATTGCCATTGCAACATCACAATTTCGGTTTTTTTACCCTTTTTTGCTAAATACGGCACTGTAACTTGAGCTGTTTCGTCTGATCTTTCTACCCCTTTTGGAAGACTGGGCAAACATACTTAGAAGATTTTTTACAGGTAGGTAAGGTACATATACTTTTTCTGTTTATTATTTATAAAATCACCATTGGTTTAAAAATAGTATCAATCAAAAATAAAAATTAAGAAGTAAAATAAATAAAGAGAATATGTAATCATATTGTTCAAGATGTTCTATCAAAACTTACAATTATTTAGGGTTCTATTATTAAAATAACTGTGTTGAGACTTTATATGTAAAGTAGAATTTGGATGTTTATTTTGCCACTTCTAAATTAGTATTATCACAACATTTGCATATATCACGGAACTCTAAATATAATATAATTGTTTCCTTCCTGACAAATGTAACATTTTCCTTAATAAGAGGTAATCAAGAGCCTTGAGAATGCGCGTAATTTAGCAATGATGTAGGTAAATGAAATTAGCACTGGTTTGTCCGAGTGGCCAGTAGTCATAAAGTGCAACAAACCGTGCATAGTGAAGAGTTCCGTACTTCCGTACCTGCAAATGATACAATTTTTTATATGACAAAAACTACCTTTTACTACAGTATAATAAAGAGTACTATTGTACAGTATGGCCACTCCCGCTCCCCGCTGAAAGTGCCGCCCTCTCGGTTACCTCACAGTTACCACCTGTCAAAAACGCGAACAGTCGACCTTTTTGAGTAAGCCCCCGACCGCGACATAGTGCACCGATTTTCATGAAACATGGCTAAGAACACTCCCGACTAACTCAGCTTTCAAACAAAAAAAAACTAAATCTAAATCGGTTCATCCGTTTGAGAGCTATGATGCCACAGACAGACACACACAGACAGACAGACAGACAGACACGTCAAACTTATATCACCCCGTCGTTTTTGCGTCGGGGGTTAAAAATGTAGCATAGCGCATCTATGCATGCGTAGGTACTAGTATATTGCCCCAGTGTTGTCACATCTACCTATTTATAGGTAGATCTACCTATTTTGCCTCCCGTCTACCTGTCTACCTATTTCGGTCCTAAATCTACCTATTTTCTAAAATATTACTATTGTAGAAAATTCTCCATGCGTGTTACGAAATTAAGTTTTACCTGTCTTATAATTACAGCATTTTACTTAAATCGGAACGTGTTTAGTAAATAATCTGTGGCTGTCAGCTTGAAAGTCTTGATGTTTGACAGTTTTGACACTGACAGCCTGGTAGTGACAGTGACAGTGTCATTTGACAATGACATGACACTGACACTTCTGACACCCTAACAGTGGCAGCTCTCGGAGACGCTAGCTTGTGTTTAAAATATTTTAACAAAAACATGTATAAACACCATAAAGAACTCACCAAGTAAACCAATAAATATATTTTTAATAGTTTAGAAGCATTTTTAATCATTAAAACTGGACTTACCTTAGATGGTATTAAAACAGGTAGATCTACCTATTTTTCGTTTCTAATTCTACCAGCTTCTACCTATTTTTTCACCCTGGTCTACCATTTTGTTCAAATTGTATGTGACAACACTGTATTGCCCTTACCTATAAATGTATGTTAGGTATTTTCCATCCATCCATGTAGGTATTTTATAATAGTGGCGTCCATATGAAGACATAATAATTTTATAAAAATCTGGACAGAATGGGGAAGGGTCTGACTATGTAAGCCTCCGTATTATAGGCTAGTTTCCTACTAGTCAAATCAGCTTTTTTTTATGAACTGTCAAAACGATTTACTAATATGGAATCACTATGAAATACTGAGGAGTGACGTCACAATTAATTTACTTTATATCTTTCTCTTTGACTTATTAAATATAAATTATGTTTAAAAATATTAACTACTCTGCATATTTTTCTACTAATTATGTGGTGCTTTATTTCGTTTATTTTAAGTATAGGAAACTAGCCTAAACCCACACACATGCTCCGTGGAAGATCTACGGGACGCGACAGACAGGGCAATAAGCGTCGCGACCTTCTGGTCCCGCTTAATATAATAAATTAATAGTTTAAAAAACACTATAAAACACGCTTTTATAAATGCACGTAAAAGCCAAAAATAAATTATGGATCGTTCAAGTTGTCTCTATTTGTGAGCTGAAGTTTAAAAACTATGTGCTTTTAATTATAATATTTGATTGTAAAAGCGTGGGGCGCTGGAACAGGAAAGACTTTTTGTATAACTTGCTGATAAATCAAATTATGCTATGTTACGGGAAGGAGGTTACACAGATTGACGCGCTAACTGGAGTTGCAGCATGACTAGTAGGTTCTACATTAAACAGTCAAATCAATTAAAAGTCAGTGTTCAAAGTAGGTACCAGTTTGTCGAACTCAGACAAAATATGCGCTAGTAGCGCGGAGAGTCGACAGTCACCGACACTTAGAACGCCGCTTTTTTCCGGTAATCAAAGTACAGAGTTCTTGTTCGTGGACGAGATATCTTTGGTTCTCTTTGGTAACCCTTAGGCGGCATATGTAAACGTTATGTTCTTATGCAACTTCATTCGCCAGGAAGTTCGGATTAGTATTTGTTTACAAGAAAGTCTTTCCTGTTCCAGCGCCCCACGCTTTTACAATCAAATATTATAATTAAAAGCACATAGTTTTTATTAAACTTCAGCTCACAAATAGAGACAACTTGAACGATCCATAATTTATTTTTGGCTTTTACGTGCATTTATAAAAGCGTGTTTTATAGTGTTTTTTAAACTATTAATTTATTTTATACTTTTTAGTCATTAATAATGAAATACTTTTAACATTTATACATAAATTTATTTCAAGTAGGCGGATTTTACATGCCATTTGTGGCTTAACGTGTACTTATTGCTAATTGCTACTTAATAATAACTAGCGGCTACCTTCTTAATACGGTATTTTCATAAAAATGTTTATACCTAGTAAGTTATCCGTGAAAGATAGACAATATAGACATGTGCCATCGCGGACTTTTTGAAAACATTAGAGAGACATACTTTCGCCATACATTGTTTTGAAGCTCTCAGCTAGTGGGATTTTGTTTGACTCGATTAGAAAATATTGTCACATTTCAACTAATTCAAACAAAATTTAAGTATTTCTTTTTTGCCGAGCCCCCCTTTATTTGCTATTTTAAATACAACGTTGATTTTTCTTTTATGCGGGGGGCTTCGCCCCCCGAGCCCCCCTTTGTTTGCTCTTAAAGGTCACAAGAAAACGCTAACCCAACTTATTTTAAATACTACGTTAATCTTTCTTTTATGAGGGGGCTTCGCCCCCGAGCCCCCCTTTTCGTTACTCTTAAGGGTAACAAGAAAACCCTAACCCAACTTATTTTAAATACAACGTTTATCTTTCTTTTATGCGGGGGCTTCGCCCCGAGCCCCCTTTGTTTGCTCTTAAAGGTCACAAGAAAACGCTAACCCAACTTATCTTAAATACTACGTTGATCTTTCTTTCATGCGGGGGCTTCGCCCCCGAGCCCCCTTTGTTTGCTCTTAAACGTCACAAGAAAACGCTAACCCAACTTATTCTAAATACTACGTTGATCTTTCTTTCATGCGGGGGCTTCGCCCCCGAGCCCCCTTTTCTTTACTCTTAAGGATCACAAGAAAACCTTAACCCAACTTATTTTAAATACAACGTTGATCTTTCTTTTATGCGGGGGGCTTCGCCCCCCGAGCTCCCCTTTGTTTGCTCTGAAAGGTCACAAGAAAACGCTAACCCAACTTATTTTAAATACTACGTTAATCTTACTTTTGTGCGGGGGCTTCGCCCCCCGAGCCCCCCTTTTCGTTACTCTTAAGGGTAACAAGAAAACCCTAACCCAACTTATTTTAAATACAACGTTTATCTTTCTTTTATGCGGGGGCTTCGCCCCCGAGCCCCCTTTGTTTGCTCTTAAAGGTCACAAGAAAACGCTAACCCAACTTATTTTAAATACTACGTTGATCTTTCTTTCATGCGGGGGGCTTCGCCCCCCGAGCCCCCCTTTGTTTGCTCTTAAAGGTCACAAGAAAACGCTAACCCAACTTATCTTAAATACTACGTTGATCTTTCTTTCATGCGGGGGCTTCGCCCCCGAGCCCCTTCTTTGTTTGCTCTTAAAGGTCACAAGAAAACGCTAACCTAACTTATCTTAAATACTACGTTGATCTTTCTTTCATGCGGGGGCTTCGCCCCCGAGCCCCCTTTGTTTGCTCTTAAAGGTTACAAGAAAACGCTAACCCAACTTATTTTAAATACTACGTTAATCTTTCTTTTATGCGGGGGCTCCGCCCCCGAGCCCCCTTTTCGTTACTCTTGAGGGTAACAAGGAAACCCTAACCCAACTTATTTTAAATACAACGTTTATCTTTCTTTTATGCGGGGGGCTTCGCCCCCGAGCCTCCCTTTGTTTGCTCTGAAAGGTCACAAGAAAACGCTAACCCAACTTATTTAAATACTACGTTAATCTTTCTTTTATGCGGGGGGCTTCGCCCCCCGAGCCCCCCTTTTCGTTACTCTTAAGGGTAACAAGAAAACCCTAACCCAACTTATTTTAAATACTACGTTAATCTTTCTTTTATGCGGGGGGCTTCGGCCCCCGAGCCTCCCTTTGTTTGCTCTTAAAGGTCACAAGAAAACGCTAACCCAACTTATTTTAAATACTACGTTGGTCTTTCTTTCATGCTTCCCCCCTCGAGCCCCCCCCCCTTTTTTTCTGTTCTTATCTTCCGGCGCCATCATCAGGCCTTGAAACCTAATCGTAGTCATAGTTCATTACAAGACTTTTCTAAGAAGCCCAAAAATAGATATGATACGATGTTCCATCATGTAGTTCCAGTTCATATCTTCCGGCTCCATCATCAGACCTTGAAACCTAATCGTAGTCAAAGTTCATTACAAGACTTTTCTAAGAAGCCCAAAAACAGATATGATACGATGTTCCATCATGTAGTTCCAGTTCATATCTTCCGGCTCCATCATCAGACCTTGAAAACTAATCGTAGTCAAAGTTCATTACAAGACTTTTCTAAGAAGCCCAAAAACAGCTATGATACGATGTTCCATCATGTAGTTCCAGCTCATATCTTCCGGCTCCATCATCAGACCTTGAAACCTAATTGTAGTCAAAGTTCATTACAAGACTTTCCTAAGAAGCCCTAAAAACAGTTATGATACGATGTTCCATCATGTAGTTCCAGTTCATATCTTCCGGCTCCATCATCAGACCTTGAAACCTAATCGTAGTCAAAGTTCAATACAAGACTTTTCTAAGAAACCCAAAAACAGCTATGATACGATGTTCCATCATGTAGTTCCAGTTCATATCTTTCGGCTTCATCATCAGACCTTGAAACCTAATTGTAGTCAAAGTTCATTACAAGACTTTTCTAAGAAACCCAAAAACGGCTATGATACGATGTTCCATCATGTAGTTCCAGTTCATATCTTCCGACTCCATCATCAGATCAGCTCAACAGTACCATATTATTGTATTGTCATCGGAACTACATATAGCTGCCAATTTTCATTAGGCTACGACTCCTGGAAGATGGTTAAATTAGCTTCCTTAGATTCCATTACATACATAGTTACATACACGACGACCTAATAAAAGCGTGTTAAAAAGAAAAGAAACCATCGACACGAGAAGAAGAAGCCTAATTATTGTCAATTAGCTTTTGCTCGCCACTTGGTCCTTATTTTAGGAATGAGCACGCATAAATAAATATTATTTCCAAGTAGCTAACTATTATGCGAAGTTTAACCATATATCACCAAAATAAACGGCATAGAAAAAATAAAAAAATCATCAAGGCCAGAGAATCCAAAGATGGAATCGACCCCATCCTGTTTACCGGACAGATGCCTAGTCCGCTCGACCATCTACGTCAGATTCTATATATCAATACTAGCTTTTGCCCGTGGCTTCGCTCCCCTTGAATTTGAATATTGCAGAATGCTCCATAAAAATTTACACCCCCCGTTTTAGGGAAGTGGGGGTTTATAAAGATACAAAAAGTAGTCTATGTCATTCTCCACTCCTTCAACTATCTCCACTTACAAAATCACAACAATTCGTCGCTCTGTTCTGCCGTGAAAGACGGACAAACAAACAGACACACACACTTTCCCATTTATTAGGGTTCCGTAGTCAACTAGGAACCCTTATAGTTTCGCCATGTCTGTCTGTCCGTCCGTCCGTCCGCGGATAATCTCAGTAACCGTTAGCACTAGAAAGCTGAAATTTGGTACCAATATAATTATATTAATGGATAGGTATTTAAAAATGAATAATATTAATGTTTTCGGAAATAATCGCTCCTGAAGGAAAAAAAAGTGCGCCCAACCGCCCCCCCCCCCCTCTAACTTTTGAACCATGTTTAAAAAATTAGAAAAAAATGACAAAAGTAGAACTTTATAAAGTCTTTCTAGGAAAATTGTTAATATTATTATTGTTGTTATGTGTATTGTTGTTGGTTGTTGTAGTTTCTAATAGGGTGGCAACGCGCTTGTGACACTGTTTGAGTTGCAGGCGTCCATAGGTTACGGTGACCGCTTTACATCAGGCGGGCCGTATGCTTGTTTGCCACCGACGTAGTATAAAATTGTTTTGAACTTGATAGGTCCAGTAGTTTTTGAGAAAAATACGGAAAACTACGGAACCCTACACTGAGCGTGGCCCGACACGCTCTTGGCCGGTTTTAATATTAGTAAGTATGGATAAATAAAGGACGGGTTTGATTCCAACTTTGGAAAATAAAACGTGTTCATTAACTATATATGTATCTCTTTGTCCATGCTTTTAGCAGAGATGTAAGCTCTTAAAGGTGATTCCAGTCTAAAAGAGCGTACACCCATATTAATGCCGGCAACGCACCTCCAACACTTTTAGTGTTTCGGGTGTCCATGGACGGTAGTGATCGCTTACTATCAGGCGACCCGTCTGCTCGTTTGCCTCCTATCCCATCAAAAATATTCAAAAGTCGTGTCAAAACCAGTTTCAAACATTAACCAATTATTGATTTAGCTTTCCCCTTAGCCTTTCATTATCTTTTTTTGTAGTACTTAACATAAGTACAGACTTGTATGTTTATCATAAATGAGTAAATAATGAATCTGATTTTACACGTTCTAGTCAAATATATAGCATTAGCTAGAAAATCGCTCACTTACCTATAGTTACCTATTTGTTTTGTTCCCTGTTGCACTTACATCGATATTTATTGGAACAAACAAATTGTAGCTAAAGCACAGTATAATAAAGAGTAATATCGTACAGTATGGCTAGTCCCGCTCCCCGCTGAAAGTGCTGCCCACCCCCTCTCGGTTACCTCACAGTTACCGCCCGTCAAAACGCGAACAGTCGACCTGTCATATTTCACTCATACAAGCATAGTACGCGTTCACCCACACGAGCTTAGACTGTGTGCTAGGAACGCGCCTCTTTCGTATATTTGATCGCCAGTGTCCGAGGTGTGACTAAAGTAACGTGACAGACTCCTGAATGACTTTTTTTTTGTGGACATTGACCAAAATTTGCTTCTTTATCACCTCAGGAATATGTGGTTAAATCGTTCGGGGTACTGCAGCCCACGGTGTATATCATAATCGTATATTATGTATATGTCGTTGTTGTATGTAATTGACATAAATATGTTTTAATTACTATAATTACTTAGAATCGTTCTGGAAACCCTCAAGTGGTGATGAATTCCAAATAATGACGCTGACATGCGAAAACCAACTTGCGTGCATGTAACTTGCAATTTTAATGATATTTTATGTTTTTAACCCCCGACGCAAAAACGACGGGGTGTTATAAGTTTGACGAGTCTGTCTGTCTGTGTGTGTGTGACTGTCTGTGGCATTGTAGCTCCCGAACGGATGAACCAATTTAGATTTAGTTTTTTGTGTTTGAAAGCTGAGTTAGTCAGGAGTGTTCTTAGCCATGTTTCATGAAAATCGGTCCACTATGTCGGTTTTTTATTTATTTTGATTTTGTGTTTAGGTTATGCAGAGAGGATCTGACTTTATAACATTTTAAAATACGTTACTCGACATGGCCAAAGTCATAAAAAGCTTTGGAAAAGTTCATTAACATGTGTATTTACAAATTTACAGTCAATCGACAAAGTTCAATATTACTTATATTTGAGAAATGATATCCTCTCGATCAGCGCCGACCCGTGCCGCCGATCAGGGTAGAGCGAGTTTGAGTTTCGGCGCCCTTGACAAGAAGTTTTACTACGCAAGAAAAAGGGCGCGAGCGTAGCGAGCACGAAATTTTTTTCATAGTAAGTAGGTAATGCCGTAATATTTATAATACAGAATTTATGGATTTCATCATACGAAAGGGACAAAGGTTTGAACTTTCTCAGTCACACCCTAGTATAGTTACGTGGGGCTGAACGTGGATATCACGTACCTACATAAAATAACAAACAAAATGGAGTACTAGGTATAGTGGCCAAGTCAGGAAAGCAGACTCGGAATGAAAACGCGAGCGCGGAATTTTTCCTAAGTAACTAAAAGAGAACTGATATAAATAGTGAGCGCGAATTTTTGTCTTTGGCATATTTTGGGGTATTTTGACTTCACAGGGCGCCTATGTTTCCGACTAATACTATTATTTTTATGATACTAAGAGTTAATTAAGAGATTAACTGCGGACTCGATCTTCACTGTCGGGATGCCCATTTCGGTATTTTGCCACTAAGTGCCCTTCGGGATCTTCGTGCGTTGAAGTTCGCTTATCTTCTCCTGTGACACACAAAGTTGCGCCTCTCTGAGATGTTTTGCGCCTTTGGCTTTATGAGGAACTCCGCTTTGGACTAACGGATAGACTCATATTTTTGCATTTGGATAGCGACGTAACTTTGTCGTTCGGCCGCACAACGTTCAATGTGGTTCGTCAAGGGAGAATCCTCCATTTACGGCAACCTGAGTGTTGGTATATGTTGGGAATGTGGTGCAACTTTCCATTTAATCTGAATTACAATTCTAGATTTTCAATAGCTGGATTCATTCCAGACTCTTCTCGCCATTTTGTGATATGTGCGCGCCCACGCAACGTATAATTTTTGTATGGATTTTTCCACATTCTCGATTTTGGCGCCCCCTTACCGTGTGGCGCCTAGAGCGGCCGCTCCACTCGCTCTACCCTTAATCCGGCCCTGCTCTCGATAGCCTCTAAGGCACTGGTCCCACCGCGAGCTAGTAAGCTATGAGCTATCGGCTATAGTTAAAAACGAACAAAAGATAATCACTCCCGTGTAAATAAAAGAGACACGGCGATGTTTATAGTTACTTGCCCAGCGGTGAGCAGGGACCAGTGCCTATGGCTCTTTGAGGAACGAAATAGCTTTAAAGATCAGGCTGCAAAGTTGGCTTAGACACTTTATTAATTGTAAATGTTATGTTACTTAACAATATTTATTTTTATAGTCATGATCTTTAATTGCCTGGCTTTTATTGTTTTAGTTTACGAGTGTAACTTAATAACCTTCATTTTCTTCATAATCTGTTTGTTTATTATTATTACCTAGTATTATGTATCTCCTAGCCAAGCATTTATTATATACACTATATTTAATTTAAGGGATGGTATCATATACACTCGACAATCGTGGTTTGAATTTAAATACATATCAAAAATTTGATATGCCAGCGATGCTAGCCGGCATATCCAATTCATATACGGTTTAACGTGTGAAGTCCAGAACTCTAATTTTCAAAAGCTTTTACTTAACTTGTCCTGTTAGTATGTATTTGTATGTATGGGTCATAACGTAGAAGCATTTTTTTCTATTTCTGAATTTGAACTGCAATATGACCAACTATGTTGCCAGTATATTACTTATTATATTACGAGAATCTGATCAAGGCACTTCCCTTAATAGATTAGCAGTTGTCATGTATACATATGTAGAAGTTACAAGTAATTTGATGCCCATGATTCATAGTCAACATACCGATTGAATGAAGAATCAATTAATGTTCTACGTTGTACTTAACTTTTGATTGCTTGTGTATCATAATAAAAATAATCATTAAATTACTAATGCAGACAGATAAAATATATAAAATCTAAGTAAGTTTTCCTTTTAATTTCAGGGTTATTCAGAACACACAATAAAACACTTCAATCACACACAGATACACAGAGGAGTGTGTGTCACAAAGACCTGTAAAGATTTCATCCACAATCGAAGACTGAATGAAACAGCGGACCTAGAGGTGACCCTTGAGGCATGCCTCAACGAATCCATATGGAGGGAATATAAACTACACGCCACAGTGGATAGAATACAGTATTGTAACCGGGAAGGGGATAAGGAGACGCTAGATGCGAGTGATTATGTGGTTGCGGCGGTGTATCTACTGTTAATTGTGTGCAATGTTGCTGGAAGCCTCTACGATGTCTACTTATGTGAAATAGATGGCAAAGGTAAATGTTTGCATATTTTTACGCCCTCTTTCCATACTACACTCCTTCTTACAAATTCTCATAACATAACCACAAAATTAAAATTTTGAAAAAACCCCCGACCGCGACATTGTGGACCGATTTTCATGAAACATGGCAAAGAACACTCCCGACTAACTCAGCTTTCAGACAAAAAAAACTAATTCTAAATCGGTTCATCCGTTCGGGAGCTACGATGCCACAGACAGACACACACACAGACAGACAGACAGACAGACAGACAGACAGATAGACAGACAGACAGACGGACAGACAGACAGACACGTCAAACTTATAACACCCCTTCGTTTTTGCGTCGGGGGTTAAAAATTACAGATTTGGTATTAACATCATTGGTTGGTTTATTATTCTGATTATAAATATTTGTATTTCCGAAAAAGTACCTATATGTTTGTGCTACGTGCACACTAATCTTAGTGTCTTGGATACCTAACAAATAATTCTGAATCTGAATCTGAATCTGAAAATGTTACTTTTGTATGGGATGCATATAAAGTTATAGAGTTACTGTGTTTCAACTTTGAGTAGCAGTAATAGTGTGACGCGATTTTAAATGCTAAAACATTTCATTTTTCAAATGTCCTAAAAACGGTTCAGTCAGGAAAATACTTACCTAAGTTACATTAAGATTAGAACCTAAATCTGTTCACGCGTTGAAGATTATGAAATGGATATTTAAGTGACCCACCACGAAGTTTGGCGCCTAAACAAAATGTTAGTACAACAGTCACGTCGGAGCAGTTATGCGCGAACACTGTTGGCAGCAGATATGAAGAGAAAGTCGCATTCAATGCACTCATATGGGGACAGGAGTTGAATAAACAAATTTATACAGATATTTAAAATAAGATGGGATGGATGGAAAGACCTGAACTGGCGGAAAACACGGGGAGGCCTTTGCTTAGCAGTAGAAGACGATATAGGCTATAAAAAAAGATAAGACGGGATAAAGCAAATACTAGCGCAAGATTTTGTTCATGTTCTTGTTCCTGATAAAAAAGTACTGTACTTATTCCACAAATTTAACGGTATGTTTAAAATGGTAATTGAAATTAAATTCCTGCAGTCTTCCTGTTCTTTTCATAAAACCCCTGACGCAAAAACGGACGGGTTATAAGTTTGACGTGTCCGTCTGTCTGTGTGTCTGTCTGTGGTATCGTAGCTTTCGAACGGATGAACTAATTTAGATTTCGTATTTTTGTCTGAAATCTGAATTAGTCGGGAGTGTTCTTAGCCAAGTTTGATGGAAATCAGTTTACTATGTCGGGGTTTTTTTTTTTCAAAATTTAAATCTTGCATTGTGGTTATTTTCAATCAGATTTAGGTATTAAACGAGTAAGATTAATCAGAAGCGACTTGTAAGTTGTAAATCTTAATCGCGCTTGACTCGTAGGTCCTGTCTAGTAGGTAATGATATTATAATTCTAAAATAATTACATAAGTATTGGCTGCAAGGGTGAATTATTAAAGATTATTTTATGATTTAATAGTCTGACTACAATAACAATACCTACCATATAACTCGATAATTACTATCTATAGTAAAGGTCCTTGGTGGATATTAAGTGGGGGTAACCCATACTTAATATTATAAATGGAAAGTGTGTCTGTTTGTTTGTCCGTCGTTCACGGCAAAATGGGGCGATGTATTGATATTGACGTGATTTTTAAGTTGAGATTGTTGAGGGGACTAACATAGGCTACATTTTGTCTCTTTCTAAATGTTGGGTGACCCGGGTGACAGACAGTTTGAACAGAGCATTCGCAATTTTCGAATTTAACGCGAGCGAAGCCGCGGGCAAATGCTAGTATTTCTATAAGATTTTTAGTACTTTGGCACCTATCTAATTTACCGTAATTTTATGACCTCCAATATGCTTATTAACAGTGGTTATTGTTGGGTATTTCCAGGGAATCCGTATCTTCTGGCGTTCTCAATCCGTCGGAACTGGCGGAAGCTAACGGCGCCAGGAGGCGTGGGGCCGGACCCCAGGCTGAACCGGCTCAAACTCTTCAATGGCTTGAGGTGGGTAACCTAGATCCACAGTAGGAATCCGTGTCTGCTGGCGTTCACAATACGCCGGTACTGGAGGAAGCTGACGGCGCTAGGTGGTGTAGAGCCAGACCCCAGGCTGATCCGGCTCAAACTCTTTAATGGCTTGAGGTGGGTAACCTAGATCCACAGTAGGAAATCCATATCTGCTGGCGTTCTCAATCCGTTGGAACTGGCAGAAGCTGACAGCGCCAGGAGGCGTAGGGCTGGACCTCAGGCTCAATCGGCTCAAACTCTTCAATGGCTTGAGGTAGGTAAAACCTAGATTTACAGTGGAATTCGGAATGTGGAGAAAACTTGCCTTAAATATGCCAGTAAGTGCATTTAAATTAAGTATTTTCTGTTATCTATCATCACTACTTTACTGCTGAGTATAGGCCTGTCTTCTGGTACGCCACTTGTCCCGGTCCTGAGCTTATCTGATCTAGTCATGACCCGCAATTTTCCGGATGACGTCCACTCGACGAGCTAACGAACATTTCTACATGAAGAGACAACCTGTTTGAGCTAAGAGAAGCTTAGCATTTTGGACAAATTCATATTTTGATCCACTATATACCTACTTACGATGTCAAACATACTATGTTTTGTCTCATCATTCTCCTTGCGTTATCCCGGCATTTGCCACGGCTCATGGGAGCCTGGGGTCCGCTTTGACATACCTTTGCTTTGTCTAATTTTCCATTTTGCTGTTTTCAGAACCATGACGATAGCCTGCGTGTTTTTCTCTCACAGCGTGTTAATCATGTCTTATTCCTACGTGGACAACCCACTTTACATTGAAAAGGTACGTAATCACCAATAACACCGTAGATATACAAATTTATTTATGTTGTAAAATGTTGTAATGTTGTAAAATTTGATAATTCAAAGAAAATTTTACAACATTACAGCTTATACTTATTTATACTTTTATGTAAAGGGTTATATCCGGTTCAAAGGACCATATTACAGGAACGATTAATAACCATAGCAACAAGTTTTTGATGCATAGTTGAATCTTCTTTTAACATTATAATATTTACTAGATTCAAGAATAAGACTTTTGAATGATTCACGGTTATAAATTTTCATTAGACATATTGACTGCGTCGAAATATCGGGAGCTCGACAAAAATCAAAAAGGTAATCACGGTCTATTCCCGGTCAATATATAAGTCTAGATTCAAGAAGTAAAAAATCTAAAATTCTTAGTAGCTATGGGAAATTGGATTGTATATATTCGAAAGCCATCTAAACTGAATATGATTTCCTCCCCCAGTCATACGAAGACCCGTTCAAGCAAATACTCTTCAACGGCAGCCTGGTCACCCACACCTTCTTCGTCATGTCCAGCTTCCTTCTGGCTTACAATCTCCAGATCCACACGGAAAGGCACTCTTTATCCTGGAGCCAGTGGCCTAAGGGCGTGCTGCTGAGATGGCTAAGGTACGAAGACTTAAAATAGTTTCTTTTTTATCCTCCTCGTACCTTCCAGATCAATTACGGTTGGAGATCCTTCTAGTACCTCCTGTATGACATGATTTCATGATCCTCAGCATTGAAGCAGTGACGGAAAAAGAGTAGGAGGACTCCAAAAATTTTGAAATCAGGATGCAACTCCGTGTACTAGGGAGACAATCTTCAAATTTGCACAGAACTGCATTCCTTGTCCTGGTGCTAGTGGCCTAAAGGCGTGCAGCAAAGGTGGCTTAGGTGCGAATGATGGATTTTGTCCAATAACAATCCAGTCAGTAAAACTCGGGTTTGGATCACTGACGGTTAGAGATCCTTCTAGTATCTCCTGTACTGTATGACATGATGTCATGATCCTCAGCATTGAGGGAACGTTCTATGAGACACTCTTCAAATCTGCATAGAGCTGCATTCCTTGTCCTGGTGCTAGTGGCCTAAAGGCGTGCAGCAAAGGTTTCTGTCTAATGAAAATCCAGTCTCTTACACCCAGGGTTGGGCCACGTTAAGTGACTTCTTGACGTGACCTCCAGACTCAAAATAACTTCCTTCCTACCCTAGTCCTAGACCCGAGACAGTCTGAAGACGGGATGCTACATCATATAGATAGATAGATAGATCTTTATTGTTCAACCGGTCGGTGGCAAACAAGCTTATACACTATGGACTTCCTAAGGCAGCGGCGCCAATGCGTTGCTATTGATAACGGCCGAACGAAATCCGATAGCGGAGATATTGATATTGGCGTGCCACAGGGGTCTTCGTTAGCGAATTTGTGCTTTCTGATCCAGGTAAATGATTTACCAAAGGTCGTGAATGGAGAAATGTACATCTTCGCTGATGATGTCTGCGACATCATAACCGCTGATACAATTCCGGCACTCGAAAACATTATAGTGTCGGAAATATTCAAGCTACAAAATTGGTTTTCCGCTAATGGTTTAGTTTTAAATCTACACAAAACACAAGTGATGCATATAAGCCTAGGGGGCAGGCCCCCGCGTCCCCTTAGTGTTAACGTAGACGGTGCCATGCTTCCGCAGGTAACTAGTACCAAATTTCTAGGAGTGACGTTGGACGCCGCCTTGAAATGGAACGTACACATCGATGTCTTGTGTGGTAAATTGTCTGGCGCATGTTATGCGTTAAGTAGGTTGGCACGTATCCTGCCACACCAACAACTTAGGTCAAGCTACTTCTCGCTGTTCCATTCGGTGATGTGCTTCGGTTTGGAATTCTGGGGCACGGCTGCTGAATGGCAGCGCGTATTCATTTTGCAAAAACGTGCGGTGCGAATTATATCCAACGTGCCACACGGGACCCCGGCTAGGCAACTGTTCATTGACAGCAATATAATGACACTGACATCTCAATACTTGTATCACATGATTAAATATATTAGAAGTAACATTGAACTATTTCCAATAAAGACATTTAAAAGTTCACGTATCACACAAAAACATCAAAACATCTTACACTCAGCATGTTGTCGACTCGCGAAATCGAATAAAACGGTTCTCATTGCGGGACCAGGTATCTATAATAAACTACCCGACAACATAAAAAATATTAAAAATGAAGCCACATTCTATAGTAAATTAAGGAAATAGCTGACTATTAATGCTTTTTATGACATCTCAGAATATTATAATAATAATGCAATTTAATGTTCAATACGATCACATACTATTATTATTATTTTTTGTAATTATTGTTCAACATCTATTTCTTTTTTTTAAATTAATTATTGAATTTATTTGAGAGTATTTTCTATTTTTAAAATGTAATATTGTATTGTACCCTAATTATGATAATTTAACTTTAACTTTGACATGTAAAATTGTTAATTTTATGAATAAATGAATATGAATATGAATACACTCCTTTTTGCTGTGTACTTAACACAACAAAAGGGAATGTACAAGTTTCTAATGGGGTGGCAACGCGCATGTGACACTGATGTTTGAGTTGTAGCGTCCATAGGTTACGGTGACCGCTTTACATCAGGCGGGCCGTATGCTTGTTTGCCACCGACGTAGTATACTCGTATATAAAAAAAAAAACAAGCATACGGCCCGCCTGATGTAAAGCGGTTACCGTAACCTATGGACGCCTGCAACTCAAACGGTGTCACATGTGCGTTGCCACCCTACACGTTCGTTACATGAGTAAGTTACAACGATGACCGACCCAATTACTTTGTATGATTTTTATTCCAAAATTTAAAATTAAAATTAAATATAAAAAGAACTCTTAGGCTGCGTTAACTGCATACCGTCAGGCCTTCCGCTTGCCACGGTCATGGCATTTTTAAAAGAAAATTATTTTCCGATGTTATAGTGTTAAATGTCGAGGTTAACATGTTGGTGTCGTGGGCATTTACATAATATTTTAATTTGTGTTTTAGGCATTAGGATATGCTGTTCTTTTATAAAATAGCTTATTTATTTTAGATGTACAGATATTACATTAAAATTACTTATGTTAAAGAATTAACTATTATATGTATTTCCTATTTGTGAAATAAGGCAAACGAAAATTAGTTAAATAACGTCTAAAAATTATTGAGAATCATTAATCTGTATTAATACATTCATCGGGGCTTGATGGAGCCTCATTCTGGATCAAAGACATATGTAACTCCGTATAGACGGATAAAGTCTTAGAAAAAAACGTACCTCAAAGCCCTAGAGAAAAAGTTACGGTGGCCTAGATGCCGTTACACCTTTGGGGAGCGCTCAGCTAGATGGCGCTAATATTAATATTTGACATTTTAACACATATCAAGCTAACATGCCACAGTTTCGTTTTCTTTTAACCCCTTTTTTGCCAAGAGTGGCCCTGAAGCTTTAGTAGTTTCATGTGCTCTGCCTACCCTCTGATACAGGCGTGATTGTATGTATGTATCAAGCTAACAATATGGGCCAAATTGTCAAAACTGAGGTTCAAAAGTTTTAAACTTGTGTCGAGAGATGGCAGTATATGCACCGTGATTACAGATACAGATACAGATACAGAACTTTATTAATAACGGCAAAGTTACACATTTTACTTTGACAGTAACTCTTTATTATAGTCGATCCTCTTTGTTCTGGATAAAACAAAAGCCTAGATGTTAGCTACAGCATACCTAATATCATATTACTGAAACTCCCCTTGTCCGCTACCTGTTAATGTTTGTCTGGAAGAAATCTTCTTTTGAGCTGCTTTAATACTTTTTACATTGGGAACGTTTCGGCCAGGTTGCACTGGCCGTGGTCGCGGAAGACTGACGTCCCAGCAACTTCGAGATAATTGAGGTGTCAGAGTGTTGTAGGTCTTAATACTCTTACCCGCTTATTCATAAACGTTCACTAAAGTTATCAAGCCGATAAAGTTCGTTTGTCCCTTTCCGACGTATTGGTGTGATAGAAAGGGACAAACGAACTGTATGGGCTTGATAACTTTAGTGAACGTTTATGAATAAGGGGATTAATCTTTTCAGGTTAACCCCTACATACGCACTGGTGCTGGCTACAATATCCACCTGGATGCGGCACCTGGGCGGCGGGCCGCTGTGGGGGCTGGTGGTGGCCGCGGAGGCCGAGGCTTGCCGCCGGCACTGGTGGGCGCACCTCCTCTACGTCAACAACTACGTGTATGGAGACGCGCACTGCGCACCGCAGGCTTGGTGGGTCTTCGAACTCCATTCGAACTCTCTATAAAACTATAGTTTTAGTTATTTTTATATGGATTCGTCCACTATACAGCTTGGTAAGTCGTTAAACTCTTACGGAACTCTTATAAAGCATTAGTTTTAGTCATGCTTTCTAAATGGATGCGTCACCTGTATAATTATAAATTGTAGGTACGTGTATGGGACGCGCGAAGCGCTCCGAAGGCTTGATAAGTTATCATCACTTCACATCACATGAGCTGCTTAAAGCTGGATTTTGGGTCAAGCCAAACACTTACATCTAGCGGCTCGACTCGAGTAGTATGTTTTGTTTTACTCAACAAAATTTCTCCCCTGTAATTCAACTGGCATAGACACCGCCTTCTATCTAGCAGTAAAGTAGTGGTCCAATCATCTGAAAAAGTCTTACTTCACTCTGACTCCATTGAACAGATCACAAGTCATGTCAATTTTATCGCAATACACTCATCTCCTCCTTTCGTTACCCCGCCATTCGCCACGTACGGCTCATGAGAGCCTAGGGCCTTATTGGAATTACTCCGGTTTCCTCACTTTGTTTTTCTTCACTGAAAAGGAACTGGAAAATATCAAATGACATTAATCGCAATACACCTATCTCTTTCAGGTACTTGGCAGCGGACACGCAACTCTTCTGCCTGGGCCTGCTTATCTGCGTGATGTTCCAGAGCGCCCGACGACGCGCGGCGGCGCTCGTATTCTTACTACTGCTGTCACTGCTGATTACTGCTGCCCATACTTACTGGCAGGATCTGGATGCTGTCGTCATACAGTCACCTGAGTAAGTTTCTATATCCTTGTATTTGCCAGGAAACTCTGCTGTCTAGACTTTATCGCTTGTGTAATATTCCTGTCACTGCTGATCACGGCAACATAGATACACCCACTGGTAGAATCTTGATGCGGTCGAATCGCCTGAGTAAGTTACTATTGTCCAGGCATTTGAACACACAGCTCTTCCTCCAAATGATTGCAGTTTGCTCATCTGTATTAGTGAATTCGGAAGTGTTCGGAAGCGCTCGGCGGCGCTCGTGTTCTTGCTGCTTCTGTCACCGAGTATCTAAGTTAATATTAGTCCATATATTTGGCAGCAGACTTCTCTGCCTAGGCCTGATCATATGCATAATTTTCCGAAGTGCTCGGTTCATGATACTGGTGTCACTGATGCACACACAACACATGGATCTAGGTGTTGTAGTCATACAGACGCCTGAGTAACTATTGGAATCTGTTAAAGGCAGTATGATGTCATCGTCATGGTCTACATTCTGACATAAGGCGTCGGACTGGATACGAAAACCGTGCAGCCCCGTGAGTTGGGCGAACGAAAACAGTACCTAACAATAAACCACACGATTTTACATTTGTGGCTCCTTTTAGACAAACTGAATCTTTTCAGAAAATACCGCAACCTCTACGCTACAGACGATACCTTCCGTCTCCTCTACATCCGAGGTCACACGAACCTGTCGACCTACACGCTGGGGCTGGCCGGTGGTTTCCTGACCTACTACTGGCAGCAGGAGGGCAAGGATATGACCAGATACAAGGTACCTGGCCCCGTAGCCGAATGGCATTTCTGCGACGCGCGACGCCACCGAAACGCCGCAGGAATGTAGTTTGTCTCTGTCGCGCCAATACCACAGTATAATAAAAAGTACTATCGTACAGTATGGCCACTCCCGCTCCCCGCTGAAAGCGCCGCCCACCCCCGCTCGGTTACCTCACAGTTACCGCCTGTCAAAAACGCGAACAGTCGGCCTGTCATATCTCACTCATACATAGTACGCGTTCACCAACACGAGCTTAGAATGTGTGCTACGAACGCGCCTCTTTCATATATTTGATCGCCAGTGTCCGAGGTGTGCCAATACGCAAGAGCGATAGGGATATATAGATAGCGACGAAAGAGATATTATCGTGAGCGTTTGTGCATTCGGCTACGCTCACTGTAGGTACTAACGTGACATAGGCGTAAGGACGGAGTGCACGCACATATTGGGCGTGCGCCCGTGCGGCGGGGCTGCGTGCATATCAAACAATTGAAGCTCATACTTGCAAGTGTTCAGGGGGGCTACCATGACGTACTAAAGACGTTCAGTTTAGGTTGAGAGAAAGGGACACAGCTATAGCAGTTACGTAGCTCCGTCCCTCTCTCTCAACCTAAACTGAACGGCTTTAGCACGTCATGGTAACCCCCTGGTTTCACGCTGCATAGCGTGCACAAAGGCCGCACCGCTGCACGCCAAGACGATTGAGCGACCACTCAGACCTTGCACTAAGATCGGTTAATTCACCTTCATGATAGACCTCCATCTCAAAAGAGAGAATGTCATCTCGGTTTCTGTAGTAGGGCTGAACCGATATTATTGACTGGTAATTTTTGCCGTATATGCCTAATAACGACATTTTACTCGAAAGGGGCCCACATATTAATTTTAAGTTAATTTTATTTTTATCTTTTTCTCTTATCGCCAACTGTTTCTCATTCATGTTTTAAGTATGTGTAGAACAAATAAAGCTTTTTTATATTTTTTATTTATTTTTATAACGACATTTTACACCACTACCGAAATATATCGGTATTTCTCGATACCGGTTCAAAGCTCTTTAGGGCTCAGTATTCCAAATCCTATTCTTAATGTTATTTTCTGTCAATCCTCCGGACTTTTCTTCATGTTAACGTGTGCTTTATCCGAAATCTGTTTTTTTTTTTTTCAGAAATACAGATGGGTCGTGTGGCTATTGTTCCCCCTCGCCGTGGGTGTGATCTTGTCCGGCGGTCTGTTTTACACGGATGGGCCTCGAGCAACGCCGCTGCTTAGAGTGGTGTATGCAGCGTTATACAAACCGGTCTTCCAGACCTGTGTGGTGCTGTTTATAATCAGCTGTGTCTTCAAGTTGGAAGGTAAGCTGAGTATTGGCGGTCTGTTTTACACGGATGGTGCTCGAGCGATGGCCTTACCTTGTGTGATGGGGTCTATATTAATTCGCATAACTGAATACTCCTAATATGATTTGGCATACCGTTTATTACGCATAACGTTTAATACGCATATCATTATTTCGCATAACTGATTTCGTATAATGCTAATGCGCATAATGTAAATTGTTATAACGATGAATTGGTATAAGTATAATAAGCATAACTTTGTTTCGTAGAATGTTTAAATGGCATACAAGAAAATTATATGTATTTTCACCACACTAACGGGTAACGGCTTACTTTTCTGTTCGAAAACAGATAGCAAAATTTCATTTTATCCACAAGAGTGCAAATTAATTTCATACAAATTTTAACTTGATGTCTTAAGCTAGCTGATAGAATTTTACCTATAAATGATGATTTTGAATCATAAACATTGAAGAAATCGATGGATTTGATTTAGTTTGATGTTTTATAGTCAGTATTTTGTTCGTGTTGGGGTGGTGAAAAATTGGTTTTCAAACTCGGTGGCAATGTTTAACGTGCCGTACGAAGGTTAATGTGCCTTGAAACCCTCGCAACGCTCAAGATTCCACTTTTTAACCACTCGCTACGCTCGCGGTTCAATAGTGGAGTCATCCGCTTGCTCGGGTATCAGTATCGGCACGTGCGATCAGTGAAAATCTGAACGATGAAATAATATTATTTAAATACTATCCATTTTCAATTTCTTTAGTAAGGTACAGCGGAGCAAATCTAGACTAAAGGGCAATTGTAACTAATCCATTTTTTCCATTATTACACTATTTCCATTATTCCATTATTACATGTATCCACTGAACACGCTTACTACATAACTGGCAGACACTCTATTTTCTGAAAAACACTTATGAAAAACGAAAAAACTTAATATGTAATGTATAAATAAAATAAAGACTCCTTAACTCAAATAATCTTTTTAATTTAAGATTAGCAGATGAGTTCATAAATGCATGTGTGTTTCTTAAAAATAAACAGTTTTTTTAAATAATGCAAACATTGTAAAACATGGAAAAAATTGACCAGTTACATTTGCCCCCCACTCGAGATTTGCCCCGCTGTACCTTACTTACCCCTATTTTTTTCATGCTTAAAAAGTGAGACAGTATAAAATTAAACACTCAAAATCGAGCGCTCGAAATTGGAAAATCAACCCCTGATTGATCCAATCGCTTGCTCCATACAGTTAGTAAGTATGGCAATTCATTTTAGGATAATTAAAGTTATACGAAATAATAGTATGCGAATTTCAATTATGCAGATTCATTGTTATGCGAATTAAGAATTATGCATTTTTAATATTATGCTTATTCAATGTTATGAACAATTATGTTATGCCAAATCTGTTATGCGAATTCAAATTATGCGAATTAATGATAGGCGAAATAGAGGGCACCCTGTGTGATGTATGCAGCGTTGTACAAACCGGTCTTTCAGACCCTATGTGTGTAAGTTGGAAGGTAAGCTGAGTATTGGCGGTCTCTTTGACACGGATGGTCCGCGAGTCGTGTGCTGTATGCAGGGTTGTACAAGCCGGTCTTCCAGACCTATGTGTTTAAGTTGGAAGGTGAGCTGATCAAAGACCAGTGGTTTGGGTTGATTGAAAGACTTCCTTGCCCTGATTTTGATGATTCCTTGCCCTAATGTTGAAGATTTTATGGTCCTAGCCCAGCTTCGACTGATGTACCTAATAAACTTTGTACAAGCTTATTAACCAAATGCAACTGGAAATTAAGGGCTAAAAATTAATCTGGCAGGGCATTTAATATAAATTACTTATTGAACCCGAAAATCGAAGTAACAGCTGAATAAAGAAATTCTGAGTTCGAGATCCAACTCCCCCGCGAACCCTACTCACCCAAAATTACGGTAAAACTAACCCTTTTTATTTGCGCAGGAGTGTACCGCGGCATCGTAGAATGGCGGGGCTGGGCGTGGAGCGGCCGAGTTTCTTACGCAGCTTTCTTGCTCCATACGCTGTTCCAACGAGGGCTAATTGGGGCTATTACTGCCCCTGTGCATATGTCAGACTGCTATGTGGTACGTACAATTACAATATGTTACAACATAGTGGAATAATCATCAAAAAAACCGGCCAAGAGCGTGTAGGGCCACGCTCAGTGTAGTTGTCTACGTCCTAGTTGACTACGGAACCCTGAAAATATATCAGTGATAATGTGTATTAGCAGGATGAAACCATAAATACTAAGGAATTTGTTTACATTTGGAGATCTGAACTTTTGTTTCTTTATGAGTATGTAGGTAACTAATAAAATCGTTATACCCAAATGAGACCGGACGACTAAACCCTTACGTAATCAATCAAGCATAAGAAAATTATGTAAATAATTCGATGGAATCACCCACAAGCAAAACAATCCTAGATCATGTCAGTGCTACTATAAATAAAAATCCGTATAATCTCACATTAATTGACACCCCTCTCTCAGACCATAAGCAGATAGCAGTTGAACTAATAAATCAAAGGATCGATCAGAAACAGAAAATAACCTACAAGTCTATTAACTACTCCCAACTATCCTCACGCTTTGAAGAAACAAACTTTAATCCCGATGATCACAACTACACATGTCTTGAAAATTTAATTAAAACGAATATAGCTAAACACATACAAATAAAGACAAAAATACAGAATGCGCCGAAGGAGGATTGGATTAATAAATGTATAATAGACAAGATTAAGAAGAGAAATATGCTTTGGACTCAACAAAAAACCAACAACATGTTAAAGAACGAGTTCAGAATTGAAAGAAATACCCTACAAAAACTAATAAAGGACACAAAAGAAACCTACTACTCCGAAGCGTTTACGAAATGTCAAAACAACCCGAAGAAAATGTGGAACTTAATAAATACACTGGTTGCAAATAAGGTCAAAAACAGGACGAAACTCATGATGAATTCTGTTCTCGTAGAGGATGGTGATAAAGTCTGTGATTTATTTAATGATTTTTTTACAACAGTCGGCCCTCTATTATCAGAAAAAATCCCCAAAACTGCACTAATCAACAAAACTCTCATAGATAGATAGATAGATAGATAGATAGACGTTTATTGGTACTGATCATACACTGTCAAACATTGTTACAATAATGTTAAAATATTACACAAAAGATGTCTTAATATTATTTGTACATTAAAACAAAACCATACAAAAAAGATCAATAGGACAATTTATATAATATTTAAAAAATCACAATTAAAAATAATAGGTAATAAAAATTAAAATAATAAATTAGAATTAATAAATACAATTATGTCAATTATTAGAATTAATAAATACTCTTATTAACATATATCGACATAACTCCTAATTATCACTTAAATGAAGTACGCCCCTGCACGGAAGATGAAGTCATAACCGTAATAGATAAATTAAAACAGGATACTAGCACAGGATTAGATGCAATAAGCGCGAAAACCATAAATTGTATAAAAACTCATATATCCAAGAAACTTGCAAACTGTATAAATTCATCACTTAGATCTGGTATATTCCCTGACAGTCTCAAGATGGCAAAAGTAACACCTATCTTCAAGGCAGGCTCGCGATCCGATCCGGGGAACTATCGACCCATCTCGGTCCTACCTGTGATGTCAAAAATCTACGAAAGAATTATTTACGATCGACTAGATGAACATTTACAACAAAATAACTTTATAGCCCAAAATCAGTACGGTTTTAGAAAACAAGCCAACACATTATCAGCGACAATTGATCTCATCACTAAAATCAAAACTAGCATTGACCAGAAACAAATTTGTCTGGGAATATGAATATATATATTCATAGATTTAAAAAAAGCGTTCGATACCGTTAATCACGAACTGCTCCTTCAAAAGCTTAAGAACATCAGCATCACAGGAACGGCTTATAGCATATTAAAATCATATTTGGATAGTCGATCCCAAATTGTCAAAATTGGCAACTACACTAGTAATCCTCTAGAAATCAAATGCGGCATCCCTCAAGGATCTATTTTAGGCCCACTCCTGTTTCTGATTTACGTAAATAACGTGTGTAACATAGGACTAACTGGAGAAACGACTTTATACGCAGACGATACCTGTATATTTTACTTTGGAACAGACCTCTTGGAACTAACACGGCAAGCTCAACTCGATTTGGACAAATTTTATACTTGGTGTCAGCATAATCAACTAACTATCAATACCAAAAAAACTTCCTATATGATATTTGCAGCGAAAAATAAAACAATCCCACAGCTTCCGATCTTAACCATCAATACCGATATAATTCACCGTTCCTATCAAGAAAAATATCTTGGCCTCCTCCTAGACGATAAATTAAGTTGGAAGGGACACATTGAACACGTAAGATCTAAATTAACGGCCCTAACTGGTGCGCTTCGAAAAATTTCGGGATGTGTCCCTCACAAAGTACGGATGACTGTGTACAATTCCTTAGTCAAGTGTAATTTAGAATATCTAGTCTAGTCATAGGGCTTACGGAAAAAAACTGCATTTTATGCAGAAAGCAAGCCACTTTGCACAGTGATACTAGGGACCAATATAAATGATTTCATCCGAGGAAACACGATTTTCATCCACTATAATTCAAGATGGCGGACATTTTCCAAAATGGCGGCCGCATATTTTTAAAAATTTATAGAATCGTAACGGCTGCACCGATTTTGATGGTTGAGGTGTCTATCGCATCGTATTGAAGCGTTAATTAATATAAAAAATTAAAGTCATAAAAAATTAAGATGGCGGCCGAATAATAAGAAAAATATGAAAATTTCAAACTATTTTTTTTTCATTCTCGTGCAATTTACCAATAAATTTACTATGATATGGTCACATTTTTATGTATTTAAATTGAACCTGATAATATTATCTACATAATAAAATAAAAATCATGAAAATCCGTTGAGTAGTTTTTGAACTATACTCATTTGAAATGGAGCGCGCGGATTTGAAAGACGTTTTCGCACGTGATGTAAACAATTTTGGAATCATAACGGCTGCACCGATTTTAATGGTTGGGGTAGCTATCAGTTTGTATTAAAACATTTATTTATATAAAAATTAAAATCATTTAAAAAATAAAGATGGCGGCCGAATAATAAAAAAATATGAAATTTTCATTTTTTTTTTATTCTCACGAAATTTACAAACAGTTTTTCTACCATATATGGTCACATTTTTATTTTTTAAATAAAATCTAATATTAACATCTGCAAAATAAAACAAAAAACATTAAAATCCGTTCAGTAGTTTTTGAACTATACGCATTGAAAATGAAGCGCGCGGGTTTGAAAGACGTCTTTGCACTTGATATGTGATGCATCGTATCGTTTGGTACCGCTACACACGCAAGACTGATTATTTATTTTGGTCACAACTTACTATATTACTAATCAGAATCAATGTTTTTAGTATTTATATACATTATTAGTTTTTTATTCAGAGTTTAGGTATATTTAGATAACCCCCGTAAACTTGACCATCACATAATTTGTATTTTAATACATAAAAGAACTTAAATGCACATAACATAACATTTGTATTAATAGCAATTGTCCTTTCCGAGGACTCCAGAGATAATTTTCGACAACTTAGGGGGCTTCAGAAATATCTATGTATAAAATAACTTGTTTTCTGCGACAAGGAGCGTATGTTTTTGTAGTGCTGGCGATGTTGGTGGGATGCTGGTTATTAATTTTGGTTGGAAACAGTTCCAAGCGCACCAAGTTAACCGATAAATGTTGAGTCTGCGGATCAAGTTTTCAAGCATGGCCATTATTCCTCCAGGAATACACTGTTCAGCATGACAACCAACAATACTTTTTCCAGAAACTATAGCCTGTTGATGTTATAAGTGTGGTGATTTTTTTTTCTAAACAATTTACTTTCTCAGAAAACATTTGCTCTGCTATTTCAGGGTAAACCATAGGAACGTAACCGGAAGAAGCTGATAGCCTCATTGTACCTCGCCCAAAAGATATGGCGGAACAGGGACTCACGCGTATCATCACATCTTCCGATACAGATGTCTTGGTATTTAAATAAAAACCACTGGAGTCTTCGGGTGAAGGATAGACGTAAAGTCAGTGGCCAGATTCGGGTTTGGTTGGACCTAGCTTAGAGCCTCGAAAGGTATTTGCCTCATGTGAGACCTCGAGTGAGTTCAGGGTGGTAACGGATGCTAGAGTGTCCCATGCCCTTCGTTGAGTTTATCTCGCAGTTTGTAGCCGTGGAGGCCCTGAAACGTTACGTGCGAGATCGGACGTGATGTAAATGGAGGCAGGAATGACGGCAAAACGACACTTTACGAGTGCCTCAGCCGCCAAACCATACCGGTAAACAGGCCTGAGTCCATGCTTGCTCACTAAAATATGTGTTAAGAACGGTCCCAATTTGGCATTTAAGCATGTGATCTATGGAGCTAATTATATTGGGAAATTTCCAATTCTTATCTAGTATATTTTCTTAAGACTTCAAATGAGAATAACCTACCGGAGTATAAGGTACTACTGCTATTCGTGGTTTTTACGCTTTTACGTCTGATACGTTAAGTTATACCAGCTTTGATAGAAACATCGCAGTAACTACAAAGTCTTCCTGGAGGAATAATCGCTATGCTTGAAAAGTTCACTCCAGTTCAACTTGGTGAGCAAGAAACTGTTTACTACCGAAAATAAATTAGTACCTAACCAACATCGGCAGCACTCCGTGTCGTATAACAACGCCCCATATTCTGGATATTACTTCTGTGCCTATGCCATCATCCTGGGGTTGGAAGACGTACAATGATAGTTGGGTACTGCAGTGGTCTGAAAACAGGGAGATATGGTATGAATATGTATACTTGGACAATTGCGGTTGTGAAAAAGGCTGCGAAACAATACGCTGTACGTGTTGTGGGTCTACCCTGCGCGGCGCAATGCAAATAATGAAATGTATTAATAATGTTATCATTATTTCCTTGTTTGATATTATTTTGTATCTCTTTTATCTTTCGGTATAACCTAGACGAGAAGCAAAAAATATGTTTTGTATTAATATATGTTTCCGTAGCCCCTACAGGAGTTGTCGAAAATTATCTCTGGAGTCATCAGAAAGGACAATTGCTATTAATACAAATGTTATGTTATGTGCATTTAAGTTCTTTTACGTATTAAAATAAAAATTATGTGATGGTCAAGTTTACGGGGGTTGTCTAAATATACCTAAACTCGGAATAAAAAACTAATAATGTATATAAATACTAAAAACATTGATTCTGAATAGTAATATAGTAAGTTGTGACCAAAATAAATAATCAGTCTTGCGTGTGTAGCGGTACCAAACGATACGATGCATCACATATCAAGTGCAAAGACGTCTTTCAAACCCGCGCGCTTCATTTTCAATGCGTATAGTTCAAAAACTACTGAACGGATTTTAATGTTTTTTTGTTTTATTTTGTAGACGTTAATATCAGATTTTATTTAAATAAATAAAAATGTGACCATATGGTAGAAAAACTATTTGTAAATTTCGTGAGAATAAAAAAAATTGAAAATTTCATATTTTTTTTATTATTCGGCCGCCATCTTTATTTTTTTAATGATTTTAATTTTTATATAAATAAATGTTTTAATACAAACTGATAGCTACCCCAACCATTAAAATCGGTGCAGCCGTTATGATTCCAAAATTGTTTACATCACGTGCGAAAACGTCTTTCAAATCCGCGCGCTCCATTTCAAATGAGTATAGTTCAAAAACTACTCAACGGATTTTCATGATTTTTATTTTATTATGTAGATAATATTATCAGGTTCAATTTAAATACATAAAAATGTGACCATATCATAGAAAATTTATTGGTAAATTGCACGAGAATGAAAAAAAATAGTTTGAAATTTTCATATTTTTCTTATTATTCGGCCGCCATCTTAATTTTTTTATAACTTTATTTTTTATATTAATGAACACTTCAATACGATGCGATAGACACCCCAACCATCAAAATCGGTGCAGCCGTTACGATTCTATAAATTTTTAAAAATATGCGGCCGCCATTTTGGAAAATGTCCGCCATCTTGAATTCTAGTGGATGAAAATCGTGTTTCCTCGGATGAAAACGTTTATATTGGTCCCTAGTATCACTGTGCAAAGTGGCTTGCTTTCTGCATAAAGTGCAGCTTTTGACCAGAATTTCGCCGTAAGCCCTATGACTAGTCGAAGTATGGGGTTGTGCTGCTAAAACCAATCTAATAACTTTACAACGGTCGCAAAATAAACTTATTAAATCCTTATATGACTATACCTTATGAATACCGAAACACTGTACTTTAATATAAAACAACTTTACACTTACACTACCTGTATCTTAATTAGAAAAATCTTGTCAAATGAAATACATACGAACATTACTTTGACAAAAAGAAATTTTAGGCATTGTTTGAGAAATACAGACAAAATTAAACTTATTAAGCACAGAACAGGTTACGGTAAAAAAAGCATCATGTCCGAGGGAGCCCAGATGTACAATAACTTACCCAGTGAAGTGAGAGACAGCAAATCATTAAAATTGTTTAAAGTGAAGTTAAAAAAACCGGCCAAGAGCGTGTCGGGCCACGCTCAGTGTAGGGTTCCGTAGTTTTCCGTATTTTTCTCAAAAACTACTGAACCTATTAAATTCAAAACAATTTTCCTAGAAAGTCTTTATAAAGTTCTACTTTTGTGATTTTTTTCATATTTTTTAAACATATGGTTCAAAAGTTAGAGGGGGGGGACTCACTTTTTTTTCCTTTAGAAGCGATTATTTCCGAAAATATTAATAGTATCAAAAAACGATCTTATTCATTTTTAAATACCTATCCCTTATTCATTTTTAAATACCTATCCAACAATATATCACATGGTGGGGTTGGAATAAAAAAAAATATCAGCCCCCACTTTACATGTAGGGGGGGTACCCTAATAAAACATTTTTTTTAATTTTTTATTTGTGCACTTTGTTGGCGTGATTGATATACATATTGGTACCAAATTTCAGCTTTGTAGTGCTAACGGTTACTGAGATTATCCGCGGACGGACGGACGGACGGACGGACGGACGGACGGACGGACGGACAGACAGACATGGCGAAACTATAAGGGTTCCTAGTTGACTACGGAACCCTAAAAATATATCAGTGACAATGTATATTAAGTATCAAAGACTAGCTGGATAAAACTATATTAAGAAAATTGTTTATATCTTAAGCTCATTGTAAGTGAACTTTTGTTCTTTATGAGTAATAAAGTCTTTAAACCCAATGTCTATAAAAATATCGATGACAACATTAAAAACATTAAATGAAAACCGGAGTTGCATTAATATTAAATAGTCACATTTAAACTTGTTCTAATGTTAATTTTATTATAGGAAAGTGTGTGTGTATGTTTGTTTGTCCGTCTTTCACGGCAAAACGGAGCCACGAATTGACGTGATTTCTTAGGTGGAGGTAGTTGAAGAGATGGAGAGTGACATAGGCTACTTTTTCTCTCTTTCTAATGCGAGCGAAGCCGCGGGCAAAAGCTAGTATACTATAACAAGGACTTGTGGTGCACTCTGACAGAAGGCTTCTTGTCACACTGTGCGATTGTCAAGGTACAGTCGACCACAAAGAGATGTTTCCACTTTTTCACCTTATTGCATTGTAATATATAGTCGATGAACATTTAAACTGGTATTCGCAACTTGATCAGGTAATAAGTAGAGTTAGAAAACTAACATGGATTTTTAGAACGCTGAGGCACATTGTACCGGCGAAAAACAGTACACAAAATTCGCGTAACTTTTTAAACGAAATATATAATTGTCGCAGCATGACGGCTGCGGATGTTGGAATGTCAAGATATAGTCTATGGAAATAGTCTATGCTTGAGTGTGTTTGACTGCGATACAGTGTCTGTTATTTATATGACCCGAACAGCTGTTAAATGGATTAGTTCCTGGCTGGTTAAGATGACCACTGTCATTAAGACAGCCGTGTTGAGTTGGATCCTGAGAGGAACAGTCAGTTAGATTTGAATTGGAAAGTATCGCAGTCAACTGCACTGCATTCTTTAAAATATTTTTGGTATATTTCTTTATTGAGGCTTTATTCAAGCCTCCAACATCAGAAGTGGTCGTTAAAAGGCGGAGGCAAAGCACCACGATCTGCCAGACCTCTCCCTTGGACCTGTTCCCACAGAATCATTTAAAAATAAGTTGTTTCACGCACGGACCATTGTGCATATTTTGGTAATGGTAAGGCTACATCTAAATGTACGGATCAGCTATTTTATGAAAATCCATCCGGTGAGTTCTAGCATGCTCGCATGTTTTATATAGAGAATATTAATTGACTGAGTTCCATTTCCCATCTTCTTGGTGGTTGCCACGGTGGTGAAGGATACCAAAGTCTTCCTAAAAATGTGCATGTGATACGAGCAAGTACATACGAAAGTCGTCTGTTTATTGTCCCTAAAGTCAAACTCTTACCATAGGGTTTTTATTTTCCATGAATTCCGATAATTTAGTACATTATAGACCTATTATTGTTAAAAAGGTTACGAACCTTTTCCTTCATGTACATCATGACAAATCATGATTACAAACTTAGTTGCCTAGCAACTGTTATGTTGGTAAACAACTGTCAAAACATAAATGTTATATTTTAAATAGAAAAGTTAACAAATTAAGATTTTAATTATAGTTCAGGTATGATCCATGACATTACAAACTGTGTTGGTGCTTACATCTAAAACTTGTCATGCTCGGATGAAAATTAACATTACAGGTGAACCTACTTGAGCGTAGTGTCCTCCGGCAGCCCGGACCTTCACGGGATTCACCTGGATGTATATCAGACAGACACGGCGACCCACGAACCAAGCAAATGTATGAGCGCACGTAGACCTGTCCGTCTTCTTGAAGTGTAATTAAGGGAAGGTTTCGTTCTACTTTTACGTGTATTTAGGGGTACACTGACGACAACTTTGCAGGAAGTTACGGCATCACAAAATTCTGACCGATATTTCGCCGTAAACTATGCATAGAACTATACTTACAACAATTGTTGCTATTTTGTGAGCTTCGCTTCATGTGCAGCAACAAAATACTATTGCTGTTGATTTCTACATTAAGGCATAAGTAAATTTAGTTTTTCCCACGATAATAGCGCAACCCTCAACAGTAAAGTCTATGCATGCCTCGCTTGGTTACTTGCTTGCTCATACTACTCGCGTGAATATGGTTTCGCGCTGACTTTAACACATCACGATTATCAACTCCATTTTAAAGTATGTATGAATTTATTTACGTTCAAAATGAACCCTTTAACCATTTTGACGTTTGACTTACTCATTCAATTTTAAACTGTATTTTTCATAGAAGAGATGTGTTTACATTTTACATATGATGTCAAATATCTTGCCGCTGCTGATTAAACAGTTCAGAGGCTTGAATCTGTCCCATTGGCCAGTAGGTACCAGAAAAACGTTGTTGAAATGGAATTTTCAAATTAATGATATTGTTAGAGAAGAATAAGCGAGGTTTAAAATCATACAATATCTAAAACTACGAGGTTGAAGTCAACGCCATGAAAATATTAACTACCTAGTTTGTTTTCCAATCAATATTATTTGCACTTTAATATTTTTATGATTGTTGAGATGTGGTCAAAATTCTGCTGGTAGGTGCGCCGTACCACACACATCCTTAGAAAACAAATGACTGCTTAGTATTCATACCATATAAACACAATTCCAGGAAAGTCTTGCTATGGTAAACAGAAGATCTGCTGCCGCTACTATTACATTAGCTGCATGCTGCACGCCGCTTAAACTGTTTAACTTCGTGTCCGGTTGGTGTTGGTGTGGAGACTTGGTTGAAGGAACACTCCTGTCCTGCTGACGATGCATTGCACCTGACAGATTTGGTGAGCCGTTTTCATGTTGGTGACTTTTTGATAGCAAAAATGTTTTAGTTAACACGCAGACAATATTAATGGCTAGTATGAAAAAAAAAATGAGAATAATGCGCTCTTTTAATTCGATCGGAATTAGTACATTGGCTAATTTTGGTACGACTATTGAAGAAGGAATTTATCAACCTTTGTTTTTCATATATTTGAATTCGTTACAACCAAAGCAGTAAACTGCCTTACTGCACCTGACTTTACGCTCTTTTGCTATAAATTGCAATAAAATCACATACTACAAAAAAAAACATCTTAAATGTGTTGCGGGCTTAGCCGAAGTGTCAGTCGTGAGCGCTGCGCGGCAATCGAAACGCATCAGTCTGGCTCTGTCGCGCCGCTGCAGAGGAGCGATGGAGAGGGCTGACTGCAATGCGCTTGCGAAGCGTGAGCGATTGTGACGTTGGCTAGGTACCGTGCTGACAGCGAAACTATATCTTCTTTCTCTTCATTTCTGCATTTGATGTATTAAAGTTGTTTTTGCGCTAACTGCGGCGGGCACGACAACTTTAAATGCCTTTGTTCATGGTGATCACTTGATCAGACGACGACAATAAAGATAAAAGAAAAGTAAAAAAAAACGTACCTCGGAACCATAACTACGAGTTAAGCCCTGATTCGACCCTGTTACGGGGTATGACGGATTGTGCAAAACTTGGCTACACATTTTGCTCTGACAAAAATCCTCTCTATCCATTATCCTTGAACGATATTTGCGACATTGACGCCTCTAACACAAAAAAAAATTGTCTATCTTTTGGTAAGATTGATGAATATGACATGACATACTCTTAATTGAGATGATTGCTCGACATTGATAAACAAAAATTTAAATAGAGCCGTTCACTCTTCATAACGTTTAAAAACAAAAAAATACGTAGTTTGTTTACGTGAATTGGCACTAAAGCGATTGAAGCTTATGTGTTGTATAATGTGTAAAGCTAACATTATTAGTTTTACGGATTCAGATATGAGTTTATCCAGAAATTACTAAAGCCTAGATTAGGTATTATAATACCCGATCGACTCCGTATTATAACGTTTCTTTCAAGCGATATACATAGTTTACATATGTTTAAATTTATTAGAACCGTCTTGATGCCAGTCCATAAAAAAATGAAGTGTGTTTAACTTAACATTTAAATGCGTAATTCTACGGTTATAAGTATAATTATTTGACGATTAAATGTACTTACCTCCTGAATTGCGTGATTGATATTTTCTTGGGCTTGAATCTTGGCAATACTTATAGAAGTTTGGACACTGAATGCAAGTGTCGAACGTTTAATCTCATTGCTGAATTTTTTCTGCTTAAACGCTTCGTTCGCACGTCTTCACGCTCTTAATTTTCGCATACAAAAAACGGTCACATGTGTGCAGCGCGGCGTACAACGGCTTAAAATGCAGCGGGTTATAAGACTACCTTCATTCGATTTTTTTTTCTCTCCCAAGGGGTAGGATGAATGGAAATCAAATCAAGAAAGTCAAATAACAACGTTGTCAATTACAATTATTATTTGTTTTCTGTTTATTTAAAATGCCCAGCGATGACAATGAGATATAAAATGACAACGTTAGTTTTTAAATAGCTATTCTAGCATAGGTATACACTTACTAAAACAAAGGAAATCGAAGAAATCCTGGCTCCTTTATTACTAGGTCCTGAACCGCGACGAGAATGCGATTAAGCACATTTGCCATATTTAAGTTGTGTTTAATAAGGTGACATTTATCACAGTAGAGTATGCGGATAAATGAAAATACTCAATTCAGTACACAATCAATAGTCTTCATTTCAGGAACAGCATAGAAGATAAAAGCCATGTATCTACTAAGTAAAAATGTTCACTATTCACATTTTTAATGGAAGGATGGATTAACACTTTCACTGCAGTAGGGGGTCTTTAGACTTCTTACGAAGTATACATACTTTAATTGCCGCAACGAAGGTGTTAAGAAATTTATATTAAAAGTTATACTTTCAAATTTCATTTTAGGTTTCCAGTATTTCTCTCTATCTCTCTCCTTGTTAACTCAGAATCACTTCCGATCTTAGTACATAGTTTTGAAATACTATGTACTAATATTTTTGTAAAAGACCGTTTGTTTCTTTCTTAAATAAATAAATAAAAATCTTATGAGAAGAAAATAATGATCATATTAAATAGTTAATTAATGCAAGTATTGATGTGCTCACTGTACTTTTAAATCGCATTTCTATTCCGTTCAAATATTACGATGGATGATATCATAAAGTTCACGTCGTCAAGTGTAAAATACTGACCAGTATTACATAACAAAAAGCGTTCGTGAAAGATGATTGGTTGCATATGATTGGTTGAATAACAGCATTGGTTAAACGAGATATGAAAATACGACTTGATGCGAAACGGATTTAATTTGAAATGGAACCCAGAGGATGTATATTACCGGTCAATTAGATACCTTTATGTACATCACGTTGCGGGGTAGGTACAATGGTGGACCGGACCGTATATAGTATGTTGTAGAACAGCTGAGCCGTGCTATCGTGCATCGTTTCGAATAAATGCCTTTTGAGTGCCTAGTACCTAGTAACAACGGAAGACAAAAGTGATAGAACACATTAGTACCATTAATTGGCAATCGGTTTACCAACAATAACATCCCCTACATTAGTTTAAAATGACACATAATACCACATCCAACTAATCTAGATGGTGACGATACTGATGAAGCATAGGCTGAATCAAGTTCGCAATGAGTACTTCAATAATGTTCCTGTACCTTCATTTCATACATACATTTTTGTGAGTTTCCCGTTGGTGGTTAGCCAATGAAGCGCATTGCGGGTTACGCAATGTGGGCTGTGTGCCGTGAGTTTCCCGTTGGTGGTTAGCCAATGAAGCGCATTGCGGGTTACGCAATGTGGGCTGTGTGCCGTGTGAGTTTCCCGTTGGTGGTTAGCCAATGAAGCGCATTGCGGGTTACGCAATGTGGGCTATGTGCCGTGTGAGTTTCCCGTTGGTGGTTAGCCAATGAAGCGCATTGCGGGTTACGCAATGTGGGCTGTGTGCCGTGAGTTTCCCGTTGGTGGTTAGCCAATGAAGCGCATTGCGGGTTACGCAATGTGGGCTGTGTGCCGTGAGTTTCCCGTTGGTGGTTAGCCAATGAAGCGCATTGCGGGTTACGCAATGTGGGCTGTGTGCCGTGTGTTTTTCATTGGTCGTTTTGGCCAATGATGCAGATTGCGGGTTACGCAATTAGGGCATTGTTTCATTTTCATTAGTCATTTAAAAATGGTTATTGCGAACTTGTTTTGGCTTTTGCACGTATGATTATGGTCAGGATAACCGAGTGGATGTGTACTCCTGTACCTAAAGTGTTTACATGTGCGGTCCTGATCGTATTCTCCACACGCGGACGTGTGGAAGGTCAGAATGGCCGTGTCGCAGCATGACGGCTGCGGATGTTGGAATGTCAAGATATAGTCTATGGAAATAGTCTATGCTTGAGTGTGTTTGACTGCGATACAGTGTCTGTTATTTATATGACCCGAACAGCTGTTAAATGGATTAGTTCCTGGCTGGTTAAGATGACCACTGTCATTAAGACAGCCGTGTTGAGTTGGATCCTGAGAGGAACAGTCAGTTAGATTTGAATTGGAAAGTATCGCAGTCAACTGCACTGCATTCTTTAAAATATTTTTGGTATATTTCTTTATTGAGGCTTTATTCAAGCCTCCAACATAATTATATCCCTGGTCCAATATGTCCTTGTGTACTGTATTTCCGTCTGGGGCGGATCGGCAAAAAGTCGCTTCATTAGACATAGACATAGACATAGACATTTTATTAATAATATTATAAATATTACACGTTCATCAATAAAATTATTTAACAGCAATTAAATCAAGATTATTACAATTTCAGTCTAGTTATAATTTCGAATATTTAATTGAAAGATGCATTCATTGATTATATTACATATGATATGTCATTTAGATTTGTTAATTTGATTTTATACATAATTATTATTTTATTCTAATATAAGTTATTTGGTAGGTCATTGACCTTGAACGCGCCCAACGAGCATTAATTAAAACAATGTACTTTAAAAAAATTAGATTCCCAACAGATCAACTATATTTAATAACACACACACACACACACACACACACACACACACACACACACACACACACACGCACACGCACACGCACACGCACACGCGCACGCGCACGCGCACGCGCACGCGCACACGCACACGCACGCGCACGCGCACGCGCACGCGCACGCGCACGCGCACGCGAACGCGCACGCGCACGCGCACGCGCACGCACACGCACACGCACACGCACACACACACACACACACACACACACACACACACACACACACACACACACACACACACACACACACACACACACACACACACACACACACACACACACACACACACACACACACATAACATTAATTATTGTTAGTAAATGTGATTAGAGTTAGTTATAACACAAGTACTTACTTATGTAATAATAATAAAACGGTTATGTAACCTAAATGAAGAGCGGCGCCTCCCAACACAGGCATTTTGCTTACCGGGCGGCAGCTAGAGATGGGTAGTGAGTAAATACTCAAAAGTAAATACTCAGTATTTACTCAAAATACCCGTATTTACTCGTTTTTACTCAAATTGGTGGGTATAAACTATTTAGCGTGCTGAAATGGAAATACAAATTAGAAATATTGGTGTATTTTGTTATCGGCTACTAAGTCAAGTAATCAAATTTATATGAACTTTATTTTAAAGACGTGCTCTCCATACATGTAACTATTTTTCACAGAAATAAAATTCAGAAATTACCAGTGTGTTATACATCATCTGATAGGTCTTTAAAAATTAATTGAATGTTTCTAAAAAAGTTTTTTAATAAAATGAACAGTTTTGGAATAGAACGATAATTAAGGCCGAAATAATGTTTATACCTTTATAACTTTCGAATTCGTTGTTGGAAAAATATCCAGAAACCGTCAAATTATTGCCCATATAATACAAAACACAAAACTAGTACTTTAAACGTCATCAGCTGAGCCATTTTTGAGTTTTCTTTAGAAAATCCTTAATAAAAGGTCGTAAGTGCCACATTAACAATCACTTCCGAACGTCATGCCGTTATCTAGAACATCAATTTAATTTAAGTCTCATACTTTTACTGTAAATACCTGCTTTTTTAAAACAGAACTGCTAACTAAACATTATCACTATTTTTTTCTCACAATGATTACCCCTTTTTCGACAAACTAAGACTCCCATAAGCTTCTAAGAATATAAATATCATTTAAACATGTCCACACAGTTAAAATAAACACGACTAAGTACTTAAATCTCATTTTATAAATTATTTTTAGGTAACAGTTTCTACTCACCCAAATGAGTAAATACGAGTATTTACTCGGCGCTTTGAGTAAATTACGGGTAAATACTCAGTATTTACTCACCCCTACCCATCTCTAGGCGGCACCATCACCTTACATCATGTAAACAGTGATTTATGAAATAAATAATTTTAATTTAATTTAATTTAATATAGGTGAAAAGATGTATACATCTCTTTGTAGTCGACTGTACCTATCATAAATTAAAATCAAAATAATCAACCTTTAAACATAATCTACCTTCTATTTATAATCTAAATTATCAATTTTGGAATTTAGAGTTTGTTTGGCAAACTGTTTAAGGTGGCTCGCCTAGGTTACCCGAAGCTCAGGCTGCGTTAGATGGCGTTAATCTGCAAATTACCGGTCTTATTTTTTTTGTGGAGTCGTACAGGCATTTATATACTTTCAATTATGCTTCGCGAACATTTAATATTAAAATTGACGTATTACAACATACATTCAACTTTTCATTGTAACGTAAATCCCCTTAATGTAAACTAATTTACTATTTTACAATATTTTTAAGTACCACTCACACATACAAACAGTGTTTTTGTATTCCTTCTAGTCGATAATTTCACGCGGCGACAGCTTGTTTAAATAGCCTTGCGGTAAATACGTGTTATCACATGATTTGCATGGAAGTACTGGGTTCGAATCCAGGACTTTTTCTCTTTTTTTTTTTTTAATACTACGTCGGTGGCAAACAAGCATACGGTCCGCCTGATGGAAAGCGGTCACCGTAACCTATGGACGCCTGCAACTCAAAGAGTGTCGCATGCGCGTTGCTGCCCCATTAGAAACTTGTACACTCCCCTTTGCTGTGTGTGCACAGCAAAAAGGAGTACAAGTTCAAAGGAGGGTTTGGGTTGCCGACGACTCAAAGGACAATAGACGGAACAAATTAGTTCCGTAAGTCCTCCCGTCGTCAGCACCCCGCACCCTCGTTGAGCTCTGGCAGCCTTACTCACCGGCAGGGAACACAACACTATGAGACACTATTTTTTGTTTTATTATTATACATAAATGTATATGTACTCGTACAGTAGTTACTGAGCGTTTTCCACAAAAAAGATTAAAAACCTATTCTCTTACATGGTAATAATTTTTGGGTTCGTCGAACTCAGAATTTCTAACATAATTATCCTAATCTGACATTTTTTTAAAATCCAAAAAGTATAGATAAATTTTAGTTTCTAAACTACGATTCGAATGATTTTTTTTTTCTAATTGTTTATTTTCAATGGAGCAAGGGTATTCAAATCGCTTTTGAAATCTTAAATTAGTAAATGACAATGCAATAGTTAACTGAGTAACGTAATGCTTTAAAAACTTTTTTTATCTAAGGAGCAATTTCGAGAAAATATTATATTTAGCGAGGGTATTAAAAGTTGTGTTTTATATTTCAACTTAATAAATAGAAAATCAAAATGACAATAAAAAAAATAATATGTTCTCTAAGATAAAATTGATACCTTCGGCTCTCCATTCTTGCTCGGTCAATAAAAAATACGAAATTTATATCCAAAAAAATACAAAAAGTTTATTGAATCCTGGGAATCGAACGCACCTTCACGGCGTGACAGACGACTGTTTCACCAACGACGCCATTACATAACACGCTGTTACCGACGAAATTGGGCTATACATATATAATTATTGAAATATAAATAATAATGTCAAATCCATACTAATATTACAAATGGGAAAGGGTGTTTGTCTGTTTGTTTGTCCGTCTTTCACGGCAAAACCGGAGCGACGAATTGACGTGATTATTTAAGGGGGATTTAGTTGAAGGGATGGAGAGTGACATAGGCTAATTTTTGTCTCTTTCTTACGCGAGCGAAGCCGCGGTCAAAAGCTAGTTTATTACAAAAGGGAAAAGCTAGTTACTCTATAATCTGAAGTGGAAGAATTCGTTATTTCACCAAAGATAATGTGTGTTTGTTTGTTTGTCCGTCTTTCACGGTCAAACGGAGCGACGGATTGACATGTTTTTTAAGTGGAGATAGTTGAAGGGATGGAGAGTGACATAAGCTACTTTTGTCTCTTTCTAACGCAAGCGAAGCCGCGGGCAAAAGCTAGTACAGCACGGGTAGCATGGTCGCGCGATAGACGATAAAATATCAGGCCGTCCCTGTCGCACTATTAGTAAGTGCGATTATAGGGACGGCCAGATGTTTTATCATTTATCGCGCGACCATAATTGCCTGCCTGGACCAGATTATGATATGGTGATAATTTGATGATAATTATTATTTGTAACCATTTAGTTAATATTGTCTTCAGTTACCGCGATAGTTACTCATGAAATAAAAACTATGAAAATGGATTAAATCGTGTATAATGAACTAGCTTTTACCCGCGGCTTCGCCCGCGTAATAAAAGTATTCTTATTGAAACGTTTACAAAAAATAAGATTTTCATTTGGATCCGTAGGTTTCTTTGTAGGTACAGATGTCCGCGATTATTTCGATTAAGGTAAAGCGGGGCAATTCTCGACTGGAGGGCCATTGTAACTGATCTATTTGCTGTACGGTCCGGTTTTGGCTGACTGTACCTTACACATATTACTATTGCTTTAAAATAAATTCTTGCAATGATTGTAGAATTGTTACAAAGCGACCACAGCGTAGGTAGTAGGTACGAATATGTATGTATTTTACCTATTTAAATATTTATACTGGGGAAACTTCATACAACCCACATAGCCAGTATCTCGACGCTATGGTCGGTAGGGTAGAAAGTACTTCCTTGCATTATCGCTTACAATTTTTTCCATTTTGCTTATACTTATTGCAAACGTAAACATATAAAAGGCAAGCAAACAAAACAACGATCTTCTTACAGCACATTGAATGTAATAGTTATTACGGATGCAGGATACTCGCCGATGCCTACTTACTAATACCTTCCCACTGAGCCACCTGCATTTTATCCCCGTCCCCGTCCCCTATTTCTATCCCTATCCCTATCCCTATCCCTAACCCTATCCCGTTCCGTCCCCGTCCCCGTCCCCGTCCCCGTCCCCGTCCCCGTCCCCGTCCCCGTCCCCGTCCCCGTCCCCGTCCCCGTCCCCGTCCCCGTCCCCGTCCCCGTCCCCGTCCCCGTCCCCGTCCCCGTCCCCGTCCCCGTCCCCGTCCCTGTCCCTGTCCCTGTCCCTGTCCCTATCCCTATCCCTAACCCTATCCCGTTCCTGTCCCTGTCCTTGCCCCTGTCAAATTATCATGCTAGGAGGTGAACTATAAAAAATCCTTTCTTAGTGCTCCTCTAAGGAACTTCCGTGTTAATTTGAAATCTCTTGAACCAGAAGTAAAGATAAAAACTAAAGCTATACTTATGGCTATTTTGGATATTTTAACCTCATTGCACAACAACAGGGGAGAATATGTCTTTTCCACCTCATTAAATTTTAAAATCGTTGTATTTATCGTGATCAGCGACCCGATAAACCATAAAAACGATACCCATATTGTGCTTTTGACTTTACCCCCTTTGCACCCCTTTAGGGGTCAAATTTCTTTAGAAATCCTCCTGTGAAGTTTCGAATAAAATAGTCAAACTAATCTTGTTTCCCCATACAAACTTTGAACCCCCATTTCACCCTTTTAAGAGAAGAATTTTGAAAGAAAAATCCTTTCTTAGTGCTCCTCTACGCCATATAAGGAACCTTTGTGCCAAATTTGAAATCTCTAGGACCAACAGTTTCGGCTGTGTGTTGATATGTCAATCAGTCAGTCAATATCTTCTTTTATATATTTAAACCCCATTGCACCACAACAGGGGAGAAGGTATTTCACTTCCGCCTCGTTAGATTTTAAAAACGTTGTGTTTATCGTGATCAGCGACCCGATAAACCATAAAAGCGATACCCATATTGATTTTTTGACTTTATCACCCCCTTTTCACCCTTTTAGGGGTTAAATTTTCAAAAAACCTGAAGCACGTAGTCAGCCATAAGTCTTAAGGAATCTTCCTGTGAAGTTTCGAATAAAATAGTCAAACTAATCTTGTTTCCCCATACAAACTTTGAACCCCCATTTGACCCCCTTAGGAAGTTAATTTTGGAAAATTCTTTCTTAGTGCTCCTCTACACTATATAAGGAACCTACTTGACAAATTTGACGTCTCTAGGACCAGCGGTTTCGGCTGTGTGTTGATATGTCGGTCAGTCAGTCAATATCCTCTTTTATATATTTTTTTGATATTCAAACCCCATTGCACCACTACAGGGGAGAAGGTATTTCACTTCCGCCTCGTTAGATTTTAAAAACGTTGTATTTATCGTGATCAGCGACCCGATAAACCATAAAAACGATACCCATATTGATTTTTTTACTTTATCACCCCCTTTTCACCCTTTTAGGGGTTAAATTTTCAAAAAACCTGAAACACGTATTCAGTCATATGTCTTAAGGAATCTTCCTGTGAAGTTTCGAATAAATTAGTCAAACTAATCTTGTTTCCCCATACAAACTTTGAACCCCCATTTGACCCCCTTAGGAGGTGAATTTTGGAAAATCCTTTCTTAGTGCTCCTCTACACTATATAGGGAACCTACGTGCCAAATTTGAAATCTCTAGGACCAGCGGTTTCGGCTGTGCCTTGATATGTCAGTCAGTCAGTCAGTTTCGAACAGCGTTCGTGGTCTCTGAGTCAGTCAATGTGCAAAAGCTTCTTCTATTTATATATTTAGTTGTTGTAGAAAAACATTCACACAACAATAACATAGGTCAACTAGCTCAGTAAATTGAATGTAAGGAAGTCAGCACATTACTAATACTATGCCCACACTATGACCTATGTACCTGACCTGACGTGTAATATTTTATTTTATCAACAAAGGCATAATAGAGATTGTATTGTATTTTTGTATGAAAATAAAAAATAGGAAAGAAATATAGTAAGAGTCTTTTTTAATACAATATTTATTCTATTAAAAAATATAAAAAAAAACTTAATAAATCCAAAAAAAGTTTAAATGATTAAAAAAGACTCCGGAATAGAACTCGAGATCTCCTGCTTCGTAGTCAATGCGTTTGACCGAGACGCCATTTCGATTTACACTAGCAGTGTCGAAATACACGATATGTATCTTTATTGACAAAATGCGTCATTATTTCTGAGTCTGCTTGAGTTAAGTAACCCAATATCTTTAAATAATTACTTGTCAAGAGCCAAGTGTCACTGATGACAATGTCAACTAAAAATGCGCGAAATATGACGGCTCTGTGTCTGTACACAAAATTTGGCACGCACATTTTCGTAAAATAAATAAAAAATTCACATGGATTTGTCCATGATTTCTGTATGAAACAATGTATTTCGTTCAATACTGCGACGATGGATAATGTATGTATGCGCATATTTTTATTTAGTTGTAGTGTGCGGTGACTAAATAAATGGTAGATGTTTTTTGCATGGAAAGCGAGCCACCTTAAATAATAATGTGAGACTCGGCTTTTAATAGAATCATTCAAGAAATCTTAAAACCTAATTATTTAAATCCGGCCATTGCGGTCATCTGAAGTCGATTGAAATATTGACATTTGAATTTAATAATTAAATTCAAAATATAACAAATTCCAGGTACTTAAGTACATTATAACAAAGAGGATCGAGTATTATAGAGAGTTACTGTCAAAGTAAAATGTGTAATCACAGTGCATAGACTGCCATCTCTCGGCACAAACTTAAAACTTTTGAATCTCAGTTTTGACAATTTCGCCCATATTCTTAGCTTGATATGTAATTGTCTTAAAATGTCAAATATTAATATTAGCTCCATTAGCTCCATCTAGCCGAGCGTCCTCCAAAGGTGTAACGCCATCTAGGCAACCGTACCTTTTTCTTTATGATTCTGCGGTGCGTTTTTTTCTTAGACTTTATCTGTCTATACGGAGTTACATATGTCTTTGATTATAATAACAGTTTGCACTTACTAATAGTGCGATAGGGACGGCCTGATGTTTTATCATTTATCGCGCGACCATGCTTGCAGCTTACGAATCTTAAGAAGTAAACAACAAAGTGGTCTTATAGTTAAAAACTTTTTTGTTTACTTCATTTCATTTTCATTCATTTCAAAACCTGTTAATTAGTTAATTTGGATTAAGACAGCGTGACGGTCACAATGTTAATAAGATTTTGCAAAAAAATATCCTTTTTGGCACAAGCTTTTATCACCGACTCTACCTTCCTTTCAACAGTCATCTACTGCTCTCCGAGACGTTTCTAAAAACCCCTTACTCCATGGAGATACAACATTTCATAACAGAGTTCCTATAACCACCTTTCTGCTCCATCAGATTAACTTCAAGATACCATAATATTGCATTGTCACGTGATTTACATATACTGTGTGCAAAATTTCAGCTCAATCGGAAACCGGGAAGTGAGTCAAATTTAACTTCAACGTTTTGACCTAATTTGTTAACATACTAGAGAAGTTAAATAAAAGCTTGTAAAAAGAGATTCTATAATAAAATTGGATCCACATTTACAAGCCTGTCGTTCTTGACACGCGGGGCTCGTCTTGCCTATAGCACAGACCTTGGCACCGACCCTGATCTAATACATTTTACCATAAATTATTGGAAACTCAATTTAGACTTTTTACTTACCTATTTATTTTCGATTTTAAATAGTAGAATTTTATTTAGTAACTGCGTCCAATACCTACCTATTTTTAACCCCCGACGCAAAAACGACGGGGTGTTATAAGTTTGACGTGTATGTCTGTGTGTGTGTCTGTCTGTCTGTCTGTTTGTCTGTGTGTGTGTCTGTCTGTGGCCGAACGGATGAACCGATTTATATTTAGTTTTTTTTTGTCTGAAAGCTGAGTTAGTCGGGAGTGTTCTTATAGACGGAGAGCTGGCAGGATTTTGGAGTAGGTCCTTGAGGCAACCTGGAAAGGTGCTCAGATGCTTCTCTGATCATAGCCAACATCAGGTCTGCAAGTCTGGCAGCTGGGGAGCGGGGCTTTATCGAGCTATGAATTTTTAAAGATTAAATTTTTTGAGGCCCAAAAAAGGTGTTTGAGGCAACCTGGAATTATTAAAAAGTGAAAATAGAGTTCCTCAGAAGTCGCATAGTATTTATGCCAGATCATTTGGCCGGGTCCTTCACCGTGCCAGAACGGTACAAAGTGGTAAAAAAAAAATTCCAAAAAAGGTTCTTGAGGCAGTCTGTCATTTTTACCAGTGAAAGATGAGGGTCTAAATAGCCATGGAAAAATAATGCCATGATATGAGGTGGGGTCCGTACCCTGCCATTCGATCTTGAAAGTCATTTGTTTAGTTTTCCGTAAATAACTCGCAAACGGTGGCCCACAGCAAATAAATATGTTAAACAGAAAATATCTACATAAAATTTCCTACAAGAAAGGTTATGTACGTTTTTTCGATAGGATCAATATATACATGGATAATTTAGTAAGAAAGTTTTTTTTAATCGATTACATGCTCCGTTTTTCGTCAATACCTCATAAATGGTGGCCCACAGCAAAAAAATATGTTAAACAGAAAATATCTACATACAATTTCCTATAAGAAAGATTATATAACTTTTTTCGCTAGGATCAATTTTTTAGTTGGAAAGTATTTTTAAATAGATATTTGAGCCGTTTTTTGTTGATAACTCAAAAACGGTGGCTCACAGCCAAAAATAATGTTAGACAGAATTCATCTACATAATATTTTCTACAAGAAAGGTTCTATAAGATTTTTCGCTAGGATCAATATTTTAGTTGGAAAGTAGTTTTAAATAGATTTCATGGGCAGTTTTTTGTTAATAACTCGAAATCGGTGGCTCACAGCCAAAAATAATGTTATACAGAATTAATCTAAATAATATTTCCTACAAGAAAGGTTCTATAACATTTTTCGCTAGAATCAATATTTTAGTTGGAAAGTATTTTTGAATAGATTTCATGGGCCGTTTTTTGTTAATAACTCGAAATCGGTGGCTCACAGCCAAAACTAATGTTTCACAGAATTAATCTTCATAATATTTCCTACAAGAAAGGTTCTTTAATATTTTTCGCTAGGATCAATATTTTAGTTGGAAAGTATTTTTCCAACTTCCCGGACCGCCGGCGAGTCCATCAGGGACGCTCCGGGCCTTAGGCCCTACGCGGAGCTCGGCCTTCGGCCTTCGCTCGGCTCGAAGCTCCACCGTTGGGCCTTCGGCCCGCCGGTTACGCTTGTTTAAGACACTTTTGTAAGGAAATTGTATGGGAGCACTTTATGCCCGCAGTGAAATTACTTTGATTTGGCCCGGGTGGGAGCCTAAAGGTGAACTCCGTTCCTGCGGCCCTCCACGGGGTCGGCCTTCGGCCTCCCACCCTGAAGCTCGCCCTTCGGGCTCGCGAAAATACTTGAAAAAATTATTTTGCCATAACGGCGGCCATCTTGGATTTTCGAAAAAATTTTTTTGATATTTGTATTCTAGGGGCCCATACCTCTCCGCATGCAAAATTTCAGCGCGCTCGGACCAACTTGAAAAAAAAAAGTCGGCCATTTTGAATTTTTTTGATGCAACTTTTTTCTACTCGGGCTCCTGTATGACATTTGATCGAGCACCCCCCGGCTATCTCTTACGGTTTAAAAGTTGCCATACAAAAAAAGTGGAATTTTTTTTCCCATTTTTCAAGTTTTTTTTATATCATTCTAATCTAGACCCTAGAGAGATTCTATGACCAAAATTTGAGCACTCTAGGATAAACTTGAAAAATCGACAAAAAACAAGTCGGCCATTTAAAAAAAAAATGGCGGCCTCAAAAACTGCCCTGGGTCCTCTATGACATTTGGTCGAGCACCCCCCCAATATCTCCCTCCGTTTAGCCAGGCCGTCCAACATTTTTTGACCCAAGAGTCGCAGACCAGATTCCATATTTTTCCCACACGTCTCCCCGCTCCCTCTATACAAAGACACTTCGACCGTCGAAATCGGTTTAGCCGTTCTCCAGATATAGGGAGAGGTTAGAAATCAGTGGGGTTGCAGCTATATATAAGACCGTATGCCTGTTTGCCACCCACGGGATCAAGATTTGTTAAGTCGCAGTATACAGCATTTCTCGGAACTAGCTACTTACGAAAGCAAGGAGCGCCGGACGATTGAACGCAAGTCCGTTGTCTACGACCTACGAGCGCTCGGCGCAGACTGAGCGGGCCCGTATCAACACAGTGTATTTTATTCGAATTTTAGGTGCTTTAAAAAAATGTCTGTCGACAGAAAGGTATGTCCTATATGTATAATTTTTTCTTATATGTCAACAAGAAGTTCTAGTTTAGGATAATATTATTTAAGAGTTACAATAAATGCAGGAATCCCAGGAAAAATACATAATGTAAACCTCTTTTTATCGAAAAAATGGGGAAGATACGGAAGGTTATTTATTAAATCCACCATTTCAAATAAATCTTAAAATGTCAAACTATGATTACTTCGTACAGCACGGGGAGCATGGTCGCGCGATAGACGATAAAATAGCAGGCCGTCCCTATCGCACTATTTGTAAGTGCGATATCCGGACGGCCTGATATTTTATCGTCTATCGCGCGACCATGCTTCCCGTGCTGGATATAACAAATAGGATTGTGATCATTTATTACCCCAAATAACATATTTAACAGCACAATCACGATTCTAAACGAGTGATCCCACTACGAAATTTGAAAACGTCTACCGAAAAAACTGATTTGTTTTAAGTATAAAAAGACATATTTTAAAATATTATATTATGATTAACTAGCTTAAGATATGTTCTTTTAGGAACATTATCAGTTTTTTAATAATCACTTAAGTATAGTTTCTTTATAGTTTTGAATGAAAAATGTTACATTTTGCAAAAAACGCTCTTCTTTAGGAATAAGGCCTCTTAACCTTGGTTGATTCCGTTTCGCGCTACTTAGATAGAGGGATGCAGGTGGACGTGCTGTACTTTGATTTAAAAAAGCCTTTGATCGCGTAGATAACGACGTACTCTTAAGCAAATTATGCAGCATTGGTTTCTCGCCTAAACTGTTTTGCCTTTTTGCTAGTTATCTACGTGATAGACGGCAATATGTGCAGCACGGATGCTTTGTGTCGAGTGCCTACCCCACCCGTTCCGGGGTCAGTCAGGGCTCTATTCTGGGTCCTCTGCTCTTTGGTGTTATGGTCAATGATCTGGCCTTGGTGCCTAAGCATGCGCAATGCCTACTCTATGCTGACGACCTGAAACTAATTTACAGGGTCCAGGAAGATTCTGACTTACAATCTTTACAAAGTGATATTGATCGGGTTTATGAATTGAGTCTTGTAAACAAACTTCTGAAACTTCAGTTCAATGTTGACAACTGTGCGGTTATTACTTTTTGTAAAGCGCGTAGTCCCCTGTGTAGGCAGTATCTCCTGGGGTGGAAACCCATCGCCCGTGTCACATTGATACGGGACTTGGGGGTTGTTTTAGATTCCCACCTTAACTTTCATGAGCACATGACAATGCTTGCTGCAGACTGTTACCGCAGGCTTGGGTTTGTTGTCCGCAACGCCAAAGAATTTGACAATCCCAGGGACATAAAGCTTCTTTATACTGCCCTCATGAGAAGTAAGCTTGAGACAGCCTCAGCCGTTTGGAATCCCCATGAAGCGCCCTACATCCTGCTGCTCGAAAAGGTCCAAAAAAACATTTTTGCGTTTCTTTTATAAAAAAATGTACGGGTATTACCGATTCTTGTACCCAACAAAATTCCTTTTGGGAACGTTGGGTTTCTTCTCGTTAGAAGTTAGGCGTAATGTCGTGCTGATGTCTGTTGCATGTGGTATTTTGAAGGGGGAGTCAGATTGCCCGGTTTTAGTATCCCAGCTGGTCCGTCTATTTGTTCCCTCTGTGACGAAATATGCTTTTCGTGATGCCTACATTCACGAAAAGCATATAACCCCTACTGGCGGTGCCGGCCGCTCGAACCGTGTTTTGCCGCAAGTAACCGCTAGTTCGTGCACTGCAAATAGTGAATGAGTTTTTAGACGTGGCACCTAATGTTGATATTCTTGCGAGCAGATGGGCGTTTATACGTGACGAATGCATGAGGTTTTGTGTGGGATTGGATGCTAGGCCTTCATCTGTTATTTATTAGTTATGTTATGGTATGTAATGTTTTGATTTTGCTGTTTATTTAATATTTAATTTTGTGTTACTTGTTGTAATGTTTATTTAAAATTCACGGTGCTTTAGTTTTGTATACTGTCATACTGTGTAATTTTCTTTGTGTAAATAAATAAATAAATCTATTTAAATATAATAATATTTTTTAACTTTATCATTATCAATTTTAGGATCAATAGATCCTAGCGAAAAAACGTACAAAACTTTTATTGTAGCAAATTTTATGTTTGTTATTCCCGATGAAGATTGATTTAGCTGTGGACCACCGTTTTCGAGTTATTTGCAAAAAACGGCTCGTGTAATCTATTTAAAATACTGTCCTACTAAAATATTGATCCTAACGAAAAATCATACATAACGTTTCTTGTAGCAAATATTATATAGATTATTTCTGTTTAATATTATTTCTGGTAATGGGGCACCGTTTTTGATGTTATTAACAAAAAGCGGCCCATGTAATCTATTTCAAAATACTTTCCAACTAAAATATTGATCCTAGCGAAAAAACGTATAGAACCTTTCGTATAGGAAATTTTATGTAGATTTTATTCTCGTGAACATTTTATTTAGCTGTGGGCCACCGTTTACGAGGTATTTACAAAAAACGGCCCATGAAATCTATTTAAAAATATTTTCCAACTAAAATATTGATCCTAGCGAAAAATCTTATAGAACCTTTCTTGTAGGAAATATTATGACGATTAATTCTGTATACCATTATTTTTGCTGTGAGCCACCGTTTTTGAGTTATCAACAAAAAGCGGCCCATTTAAAAATACTTTCCAACTAAAATATTGATTCTAGCGAAAAAACGTATAGAACCTTTCTTGTAGGAAATCTTATGTAGATTTTTTTCTCGTGAACATTTTATTTAGCTGTAGGCCACCGTTTACTAGGTATTTACAATAAACGGCCCATGAAATCTATTTAAAAATACTTCCCAACTAAAATATTGATCCTAGCGAAAAATTTTATAGAACCTTTCTTGTAGGAAATATTATGAAGATTAATTCTGTGTAACATTAGTTTTGGCTGTGAGCCACCGATTTCGAGTTATTAACAAAAAACGGCCCATGAAATCTATTTAAAAATAATTTCCAACTAAAATATTGATTCTAGCGAAAAATGTTATAGAACCCTTCTTGTAGGAAATATTATGTAGATTAATTTTGTGTAACATTAGTTTTGGCTGTGAGCCACCGATTTCGAGTTATTAACAAAAAACGGCCCATGTAATCTATTTAAAAATACTTTCCAACTAAAATATTGATTCTAGCGAAAAATGTTATAGAACCTTTCTTGTGGGAAATATTATGTAGATTAATTCTGTTTAACATTATTTTTGGCTGTGAGCCACCGAATTCGAGTTATTAACAAAAAACTGCCCATGAAATGTATTTAAAAATACTTTCCAACTAAAATATTGATTCTAGCGAAAAAACGTATAGAACCTTTCTTGTAGGAAATATTATTTATATTAATTCTGTCTAACATTATTTTTGGCTGTGAGCCACCGTTTTTGAGTTATCAACAAAAAACGGCCCAAATATCTATTTAAAAATACTTTCCAACTAAAAAATTGATCCTAGCGAAAAAAGTTATATAACCTTTCTTATAGGAAATTTTATGTAGATATTTTCTGTTTAACATAATTTTTTGTTGTGGGCCACCGTTTACGAGGTATTGACGAAAAACGGAGCATGTAATCGATTAAAAAAAACTTTCTTACTAAATTATCCATTTATATATTGATCCTATCGAAAAAACGTACATAACCTTTCTTGTAGGAAATTTTATGTAGATATTTTCTGTTTAACATATTTTTTTGCTGTGGGCCACCGTTTACGAGTTATTTACGAAAAACTAAAAAATTGACTTTCAAGATCGAATGGCAGGGTACGGACCCCACCTCATGTCATGGCATTATTTTTCCATGGCTATTTAGACCCTCATCTTTCACTGGTAAAAATGACAGACTGCCTCAAGAACCTTTTTTGGAATTTTTTTTTTACCACTTTGTACCGTTCTGGCACGGTGAAGGACCCGGCCAAATGATCTGGCATAAATACTATGCGACTTCTGAGGAACTCTATTTTCACTTTTTAATAATTCCAGGTTGCCTCAAACACCTTTTTTCGGCCTCAAAAAATTAAATCTTTAAAAATTCATAGCTCGATAAAGCCCCGCTCCCCAGCTGCCAGACTTGCAGACCTGATGTTGGCTATGATCAGAGAAGCATCTGAGCACCTTTCCAGGTTGCCTCAAGGACCTACTCCAAAATCCTGCCAGCTCTTGGACCATTAGCCATGTTTCATGAAAATCGGTCTACTATGTCACAGTCGGGCGTTTTTTCAAAATTTTTACACGAATGCCCCAAAAAAATAATGAGATTATTTGATTTGATAATTATGTTTTCTTTCCGTTTTGGTTTTTTGTCCGTTTTCACATTATTCGATCCGAAACCGGATGTCGGAAGGATTTCAATAGAATACATCCAAGATGGGCTGTAATGTATGGGATAACGGTCCGATATCCGATATCGGATCGAATAATGTGAAAACGCACTTAGATATCGGTTCAGCTACTTTCTAATTTTTAAAGGTTTTAATGTAGGCGGTTTTTTACATTTTAAATTTAATCTGCCTGTGTGGTGACGGGTTAAGAATTTCACCACCCCCTTTCTTCCCGTGGGTGTCGTAGAAGGCGACTATGGGATATGGGTTAAATTGTGGCGTAGGCGAGAGGCTGGCAACCTGTCACTGCAATGTCACAGTTTCGTTTTCTTTCAACCCCTTATTGGCCAAGAGTGGCACTGAAGCTGTAGTAGTTTCATGTGTTCTGTCTACCCCTTTATGGGATACAGGCGTGGTTGTATGTATGTATGTATGTATGTTAATTTAATCTTTTAGTTTTATGCCCGGAAGTTAAGCGTTATAGTATTAGTCAACAAAAAGATCCAGGTGCCGTAGCCGAATGTCATTTCTGCCACGCGAAACGAAAAAGAAACGCCGCGAAAGGCAGTCTGGCTCTGTCGCGCCAATACGCACCAGCGATAGAGATGATATTATGTATGTACTACGAGTAGGGTTGCAAAAGAAAACGGTTTTTTTCTGGCTTGAAAAAAAAAAACATGAAAAAAAACTGTAAAAAAACGGTTTTTTTCTGAAGTATGGTTTTTTCTAAAGTACTTTTATACGGTTTTTAGACGTAATGTTACCTATTAAACGAATTTAATCACATGACTTTAATTTCTGGTCTTACAAAAGTAACACGAAATCTTATTTGATAGTTATCACTATTTACTGTTGGCAACACCACCGCCTCTCCACGCTGCACGCCGCATCGAGGATTCCCCAATAAACGTTTGTATACTGAATGTATTAAAATGTACGTTATTGTTATTGAAACACGTTACAACTCACGAAAAACCGTTATAGTCGAATTATTTGTTCATCTAAAAAAAAAATTTATTTAGAAAAAAACAATGGTGCTGTTTTTTTTTCATGTCTTTTCATAATTCTAGAAAAAAAAATTTTTTTTTCTATTTGCAACCCTGCCTAGCGTTTCGTTTCGTGAGCGTTTTGTGAGCGTTTGTGCCATTCGGCTATGTACCCAAGTTCGACAGCCCACGTCACTGCGCGTACGCAATACGCGACACGGGGTCATTGCCACGCTGATTTACATAATAACATTTTTATAATAATTATGTACCTAGACAATTTAACTAAATTTACAAATTAATGATGAAGCGAAAATTTTTTAAAACATTTTTGCCTACAGCAAGGACCATATAATACTGGGACAGACAAAGCCCATACAAAAAAGCGTACCCCTGAAATGTATGGGCCTTTTAGGCTTAAAACTAGATGGCGCTGTTTCGCAGCCTGGAAGTGGCCAAAATCATATTTTCCCCAAATATTTTTGATATAAGAACAAATGACATGCTTTTTTATTTTAATATTATTATAACATGTCAATACACATCTTGAAAAAAATTAATTTGTAAGCACGAAGTTACATACAATGTTTTCGTCACGTCGATATAAAAATATGTAAAAAGATAAAAAGGATTTAAATTGTTACGGTACTTGAAATTTCATAACTCCCTAAGGGAGAACGACTTTTATTTATTTATTTAAACTTTATTGCACAGTTGGAAAAAAAAGTACAAATGGCGAACTTAATGCCATGTGCTTAACTTTTCTATAGCCCTTGCTCTGCCTGCATGCAGTGCACTTTTACTGTGGAATGTGATAAAAAAAATTTATAGTTTAAAAAACTCTAGAAAAACACGCTTTTATAAATGCACGTAAAAGCCAAAAATAAATTATGGATCGTTCAAGTTGTCTCTATTGCTGGGATGAAGAGTAAACTATGTGCTTTTAATTATAATATTTAATTGTAAAAGCGTGGGGCGCGGCAGTCGTGCTGCAAGTCCAGTTAGCGCGCCAATCTGTGTAAACTGCTTCTCGTAATATAGCTTAACTTGATTTCTCAGCAAGTTATACAAAAAGTTTTTCCTGTTACAGCGCCCCACGCTTTTACAATCAAATATTATAATTAAAAGCACATAGTTTACTCTTCATCCCAGCAATAGAGACAACTTGAACGATCCATAATTTATTTTTGGCTTTTACGTGCATTTATAAAAGCGTGTTTTTCTAGAGTTTTTTAAACTATAAATTTATTTTATACTTTTTAGTCGTTAATAATGAAATATATTTAAAATTTAAACAAAAATTTTATTTCAAGTAGGCGACTTTCGAAAAGCCATTTGTGGCTTAACACGTATTGCTACTTAATAAGAATTAATACCACCTGATGATAGGTACCAAGTTTATCGCAATAAAGTCATTCGTTTAAAAAAAAATTATAGTGCTGCGCTAATTTGAAGATTAATGCAATACAGAACTTAAGAGCGTTATAACATTTCGGCGTCGGGCGAAATTAGGTATTTTACCCGCCGCGCGAGCCCAATATGCCGACCCTTTCTAGCACGTCTTATCACTCGCTCGCACTACAATAATGGATAAAACAATCTTGATCCTTTCTATGGAATTTTGATAACAACCACAATCTACTATCTCGATATAAACTTTTGGTTTCTAATAAACATTATTTTGTACGAAAATACGAGAATATAGCGCGAAATAATATCAATTATGTTAAAATTTATTTAAAAAATTAAAGTAATAATTATAAAAGTAGATCCCATCCCAAATATTTGCTTTTGTTAATATAAGTATTAAAGTATATATTAATATGATGATAAAATAAGACAAATACAATTCTAATTACTTCAAGGTGGTGCTCAGGGTCTGATGATGGAGCCAGATGGTGGTCACCAATACCAATGAACAATATGACTATACAACTTCGTGGTTTACATGTCATTCTAGCATTTTCACTTTCACATTTCAAGTGCATATACCACGAGTATAGGTTTTCGGGTGTGCTGATTTAAAAATTAATGACCGATTTGGAATCTGACATTTCTGACTGTCACTTTGACACAAAAGTCATCATGGGTGTCGTAAAATAGGTTTTAGGGGTGCTGATTCCAAAATTAATGACCAATGTGGAATCTGACATTGCTGACTGTCACTTTGACACAAAAGTCGTCATGGGTGTCGTCAAATAGGTTTGGGGTGCTGATTCCAAAATTAATGGACAATGTGGAATCTGACATTGCTGACTGTCACTTTGACACAAAAGTCGTCATGGGTGTCGTAAAATTGGTTTTAGGGGGTGCTGATTCCAAAATTAATGACCAATGTGGAATCTGACATTGCTGACTGTCACTTTGACACAAAAGTCGTCATGGGTGTCGTCAAATAGGTTTGCGGGGGTGCTGATTCCAAAATTAATGAACAATGTGGAATCTGACATTGCTGACTGTCACTTTGACACAAAAGTCGTCATGGGTGTCGTAAAATTGGTTTTAGGGGTGCTGATTCCAAAAATAATGACCAATGTGGAATCTAACATTGCTGACTGCCACTTTGACACAAAAGTCATCATGGGTGTCGTAAAATAGGTTTTAGGGGTGCTGATTCCAAAAATAATGACCAATGTGGAATCTCACATTGCTGACTGTCACTTTGACACAAAAGTCATCATGGGTGTCGTCAAATAGGTTTCCGGAGGTGCTGATTTGAAAATTAATGACCGATTTGGAATCTTGACATTGCGGACTGTCACTTTGACACATAAGTCGTCATGGGTGTCGTCAAAAAGGTTTCCGGGGGTGCTGATTCCAAAATTAACGACTATTTTGGAATCTCACAGTGCTAATTGTCATTTTGACACAAAAGGAATCATGGGTGTAGTCAAATAGTTTTTAGGGGGTACTGATTCCAAAATTAATGAAATGATTTAAAAAGTAATGACCGATTTGGAACCTGACATTGCACAGTACCCATGGAAACCTATTTGACGACACCTATAACGACTTTTATGTCAAAGTGACAGTCAGCAATGTCAGATTCCAAATTGATCATTAATATTGAGATCAGTACCCATGGAAACCTATTTGAAGACACCCATGATCACTTTTGTGTCAAAGTGACAGTCAACAGTGTCAGATTCCAAATTGGTCATTAGTTTTCAAACACCTCCGGATACCTATTTGACGACACCCATGACGACTTTTGTGTCAAAGTGACAGTCAGCAATGTCAGATTCCAAATTGGTCACTAATTTTGGAATCAGCACCCCTAAAACCTATTTTACGACACCCATGACGACTTTTGTGTCAAAGTGACAGTCAGAAATGTCAGATTGAACATTGGTCATTAATTTTGGAATCAGCACCCCTAAAACCTATTTTACGACACCCATGACGACTTTTGTGTCAGAGTGACAGTCAGCAATGTCAGATTGAACATTGGTCATTAATTTTGGAATCAGCACCCCCTAAAACCTATTTTACGACACCCATGACGACTTTTGTGTCAAAGTGACAGTCAGCAATGTCAGATTCCACATTGGTCATTAATTTTGGAATCAGCACCCCCTAAAACCTATTTTACGACACCCATGACGACTTTTGTGTCAAAGTGACAGTCAGCAATGTCAGATTCCAAATTGGTCATTAATTTTGGAATCAGCACCCCTAAAACCTATTTTACGACACCCATGACGACTTTTGTGTCAGAGTGACAGTCAGCAATGTCAGATTGAACATTGGTCATTAATTTTGGAATCAGCACCTCCTAAAACCTATTTTACGACACCCATGACGACTTTTGTGTCAAAGTGACAGTCAGCAATGTCAGATTCCACATTGGTCATTAATTTTGGAATCAGCACCCCCTAAAACCTATTTTACGACACCCATGACGACTTTTGTGTCAAAGTGACAGTCAGCAATGTCAGATTCCAAATTGGTCATTCATTTTGTAATCAGCACCCCCGAAAACCTATTTTACGACACCCATGACGACTTTTGTGTCAGAGTGACAGTCAGCAATGTCAGATTGAACATTGGTCATTAATTTTGGAATCAGCACCCCCTAAAACCTATTTTACGACACTCATGACGACTTTTGTGTCAAAGTGACAGTCAGCAATGTCAGATTCCACATTGGTCATTAATTTTGTGTCAAAGTGACAGTCAGCAATCTGAGGTACTACATATTCGTAATCTGAAAGTAATCAAGTCAATAATTTCAGTTATTTTGAATCGACTATGATTCCGAATTATTGGTAATAGTAATGATTGTATAGATGATTAGTGATTCCTTTACATGTAATGGTAATTTACGGTTTCACTTGATTACATTACAAGTAATCTGACACCCAGTAGTGTCAGATTACAAAGTAAAATCAAGTAATCGTGTAATCCGGAATCGATTACGATTTCCCCATCTCTGGGTTTAGTTATATGGTTCATTGGTACTGGTGACCACCATCTGGCTCCATCATCAGACCCTGAGTACCACCTCTTGTCAAAGGTCTTGTTGAGACGAACCCAACGAGCCTAAACACGAAGTCGTTTACTTACATGGTTCACTGGTACTGGTGACCACCTTCTGGCTCCATCATCAGATCCCGAGTACCATCTTGATGTGTCTTATCATCTTGACCGTATTGTAATTTTCACATTTTTATCATCACAACGTTGTAATACTTTAACATTCAAACATAACAAAGTATTACAAAAGCAAATATTTACGGATCTAGGATCAAATTCGTTGGTCGCTGTTTACACACACACAATGCGAGGATAGCCCGTGTAGAAACAAGGCGTCCGACCCACACAACAATAAATATTCTCGACGTTTGCGATGAAAACTCGGAGACCAAAGCGACATACGTCTTACCTGCTCGAGCTCCGGCGCGGCACTGAAATCGCAGGCGTCCGTCGCCGGTAAAATAGCGACAGGAAGGCTAGTTTTCAAAAAATTGGCAAAAAATCATGATAAAATATTATAACGACAAATGGATAACAGCAGTTTAAGCACATTGTGCAGATTATTTATATACTAAAATAACTTCGATAACATGTAGATTTTCGGAGAAATGATCACTTGTTTCGATGTATTTTCAAGACAAAATTGAGTTCGTTTTACTTTCAATTTCTCAATTTCAAAGGATTAAATGATAAATATTGTTTAATGGGCCTTAAGTACAAGATATTTGGAACTTAAATTTACCTCATTTATGAGAGTGATCTTATCAAATTGTACATAATAAGAGCTCCGAATTCTGTGCTTCACGCGGTTTTTCCTAAACGAGCATCAGAAAAACAATCATTACTAATTGAAAAAGCTTTTTTTTTCATATGTTTTTTATTTAACCGACAGTTAATAAGATGTTCTAACTGAAACAAGTACTTTCACTGTCTTTTAGTATGAGTAAAGTGTACAATTTTGTCGATAAATATTGTGCATTTTACAATATATCGCCTTTTTTTGTCATAGCGCTCTTAAGGATTTCATCTTACAGAGTAGGAAAAAGACAAAAGGTTGAATTTTCTCAGTCGCTCTCTAGTATATTTGCGTGGGGTTGAACCTGGATATGGAACGTGGACGCGACAGTTTGCTAAGCAACTAAAAGACTGATAGTGGCTCTGGGATCTGTAGACCTTCGCGACGTGCTTTAGCAGTGGCGTGGCGTGAAATTTTTCGTTGATAAAGCCCTTACTTTTGCCCCCCTTATTTTTGCTCTTAAGGGTCACAAGAAAGCCCTAACCCAACTTATTTTAAATATTACATTGATCTTTCTTTTATGCGGGGGCTTCGCCCCCCGAGCCCCCCTTTCTTAGCTCTTAAGGGTCACAAGAAAACCCTAACCCAACTTATTTTAAATATTACGTTGATCTTTCTTTTATACGGGGGGTTTCGCCCCCCGAGCCCCCCTTACTTTTGCACTTAAGGATCACAAGAAAACCCTAATCTAATTTATTTTAAATATGACGTTGATCTTTTTATGCGGGGGGCTTTGCCCCCCGAGCCCCCCTTACTTTTGCTCTTAAGGGTCACAAGAAAACCCTAACCCAACTTATTTTAAATACTACGTTGATCTTCCTTTTATGCGGGGGGCTTCGCCCCCCGAGCCCCCCTTTTGTTTATATACTCTTGAGGGTCACAAGAAAACCCTAACCCAACTTATTTTACATACTACGTTGATACTTTTTTTTGCGGGGGGCTTTGCCCCCCGAGCCCCCCTTACTTTTGCTCTTAAGGGTCACAAGAAAACCCTAACCCAACTTATTTTAAATACTACGTTGATCTTCCTTTTATGCGGAGGGCTTCGCCCCCCGAGCCCCCCTTTTGTTTATGTACTCTTGAGGGTCACAAGAAAACCCTAACCCAACTTATTTTACATACTACGTTGATACTTTTTTTTGCGGGGGGCTTCGCCCCCCGAGCCCCCCTTTTGTTTATTTACTCTTGAAGGTCACAAGAAAACCCGAAACCAACTTATTTTGAATACTACGTTGATATTTTTTTTTTGCGGGGGCTTCGCCCCCGAACCCCCCCCTTACTTTTGCTCTTAAGGGTCACATGAAAACCCTAACCCAACTTATTTTACATACTACGTTGATACTTTTTTTTGCGGGGGGCTTCGCCCCCGAGCCCCCTTTTGTTTATTTACTCTTGAAGGTCACAAGAAAACCCGAAACCAACTTATTTTGAATACGACGTTGATATTTTTTTTTGCGGGGGGCTTCGCCCCCCGAGCCCCCCTTACTATTGCTCTTAAGGGTCACAAGAAAACCCGAAACCAACTTATTTTGAATACGACGTTGATATTTTTTTTGCGGGGGGCTTCGCCCCCCGAGCCCCCCTTACTTTTGCTCTTAAGGGTCACAAGCCCTAACCCAACTTATTTTAAATATTACATTGATCTTTCTTTTATGCGGGGGGCTTCGCCACCCGAGCCCCCCTTTCTTTGCTCTTAAAGGTCATAAGAAAACCCTAACCCAACTTATTTTAAATATTACGTTGATCTTACTTTTATGCGGGGGGCTTCGCCCCCCGAGCCCCCATTACTTTTGCACTTAAGGGTCACAAGAAAACCCTAACCCAACTTATTTTAAATACTACGTTGATCTTTCTTTTATGCGGGGGGCTTCGCCCCCCGAGCCCCCCTTACTTTTGCACTTAAGGGTCACAAGAAAACCCTAACCCAACTTATTTTAAATACTACGTTGATCTTTCTTTTATGCGGGGGGCTTCGCCCCCCCGAGCCCCCCTTTTGTTTATTTACTCTTGAGGGTCACAAGAAAACCCTAAACCAATTTATTTTGAATACTACGTTGATATTTTTTTTATGCGGGGGGCTTCGCCCCCCGAACCCCCCCTAGTTTTGTTCTTCAAGGTCACAAGAAAACCCTAACCCAACTTATTTTACTTACTACGTTGATCCTTTTTTTGCGGGGGGCTTAGCCCCCCGAGCCCCCCTTACTTTTGCTCTTAAGGGTCACAAGAAAACCCTAACCCAACTTATTTTAAATACTACGTTGATCTTTCTTTTATGCGGGGGGCTTCGCCCCCCGAGCCCCCTTTTGTTTATTTACTCTTGAAGGTCACAAGAAAACCCGAAACCAACTTATTTTGAATACTACGTTGATATTTTTTTTATGCGCGGGCTTCGCCCCCCGAACCCCCCCTAGTTTTGTTCTTCAAGGTCACAAGAAAACCCTAACCCAACTTATTTTACATACTACGTTGATCCTTTTTTTTGCGGGGCTTCGCCCCCCGAGCCCCCCTTACTTTTGCTCTTAAGGCTCACAAGAAAACCCTAACCCAACTTATTTTAAATACTACGTTGATCTTTCTTTTATGCGGGGGGCTTCGCCCCCCGAGCCCCCCTTTTGTTTATTTACTCTTGAAGGTCACAAGAAAACCCGAAACCAACTTATTTTGAATACTACGTTGATCCTTTTTTTTGCGGGGGCTTAGCCCCCCGAGCCCCCCTTACTTTTGCTCTTATGGGTCACAAGAAAACCCTAACCCAACTTATTTTAAATACTACGTTGATCTTTCTTTCATGCGGGGGGCTTCGCCCCCCGAGCCCCCTTTTGTTTATTTACTCTTGAAGGTCACAAGAAAACCCGAAACCAACTTATTTTGAATACTACGTTGATATTTTTTTTTGCGGGGGGCTTCGCCCACCGAGCCCCCCTTTATTTGCTCGTAAGGGTCACAAGAAAACCCTAACCCAACTTATTTTAAATATTACGTTGATCTTTCTTTTATGCGGGGGGCTTCGCCCCCCGAGCCCCCCTTACTTTTGCTCTTAAGGGTCACAAGAAAACCCTAGCCCAACTTATTTTAAAAATTACATTGATCTTCCTTTTATGCCGGGGCTTCGCCCCCCGAGGCCCCCTTTCTTTCCTCTTATGGGTCACAAGAAAACCCTAACCCAACTTATTTTAAATATTACATTGATCATTTTTGTATGCGGGGGCTTCGCCCCCCGAGCCCCCCTTTCTTTGCTCTTAAGGGTCACAAGAAAACCCTAACCCAACTTATTTTAAAAAATACGTTGATCTTTCTTTTATGCGGGGGTCTTCGCCCCCCGAACCCCCTTTAGTTTTGCTCTTAAGGATCACAAGAAAACCCTAACCCAACTTATTTTACATACTTTGTTGATCCTTTTTTTTGCGATGCCATGCCATGCCATCATGGAATGCCAGTGCCAATCTTCGGGCTTCATTATCAGACCTTGAAACCTAGTCGTGGTCAAAGTTCATTATAAGACTTTTCTAAGAAACCAGAAAACAGCTATGATACGAAGTTCCATCATGTAGTTCCAGTTCATATCTTCCGGCTCCATCATCAGACCTTGAAACCTAATCGTAGTCAAAGTTCATTACAAGACTTTTCTAAGAAACCCAAAAACTGCTATGATATGATGTTCCATCATGTAGTACCAGTTCATATCTTCCGGCTCCATCATCAGACCTTGAAACCTAATCGTAGTCAAAGTTTATTACAAGACTTTTCTAAGAAACCCAAAAACAGCTATGATACGATTTTCCATCATGTAGTTCCAGTTCATATCTTCCGGCTCCATCATCAGACCTTGAAACCTAAACGTAGTCAAAGTTTATTACAAGACTTTTCTAAGAAACCCAAAAACAGCTATGATACGATGTTCCATCATGTAGTTCCAGTTCATATCTTCCGGCTCCATCATCAGATCAGTTCAACAGTATCATATTATTGTATTGTCATCAGAACTACATTACAGCTGCCAATTTTCATTACGCTACGATCCTTGGAAGATGGTTAAATTAGCCTCCGCAGATTCCATTACATAGTTACATACACGACGACCTAATAAAAGCGTGTTAATTACATAATGTTGACGGTTGACCGAACCAAATTTTAGCATAAAAAGACGGCAAATTTAAAAAAAATACGGGCTCAGCGGCCAATTGTCTTCGTAAAACCTAACCACAAAATTAAAATTTTGAAAAAAACCCCGACATAGCAGACCGATTTTCATGAAACATGGCTCAAAACACTCCCGAGTATAAGTATGAATTTTTTGAAACGAACGTTTCTAAACAAAGGCATTGTTCCTTTTGTGTTGAGCGGGAGCTTCTGTTTAGGCACGTGCTAAGACAACAAGTTAGTTTAAAAAGCAACTGTATCCTGATAATTGTAAGGTTCAAATCTGTGCAGTAGCAAATTTGAGATAGATTGTTTTGGAAATGTGAAGCGATAGACCACACCGGTATAGTTGCAAGTACACAGCGCTTCTAATACATACTTTGATACTTGGTGGTGGTGGTGTAAGTAATGAAACACGTAGGTATATCACTGTTATTTTTTATTAATGATTTTGTTAACAATCAACAATTATATATAGCAATATATAAATAATTAATTACATAAATATTAGGTACAAGTCTTGATATATAAAATAACATAAATAACTAAACAAACCGTAATTTAAATTATTAGGAATGTTTGTCTAACAATTAGGAATATAAAAAAATCAATAAAAAAATTAAATTGTAATAACTACAGTAAAAACAAATAAAATAAATACTTTAGTTACATACAATAAATCTAAATTTCAAAGTATAAATAATACAGTACGAAAAAAATGTGTATGTCTATAGACTTGTACCTAATATTTATGTAATTAATTATTTATATATTGCTATATACAATTGTTGATTGTTAACAAAATCATTAATAAAAAATAACAGTGATATACCTACGTGTTTCATTACTTACACCACCACCACCAAGTATCAAAGTATTAGAAGCGCTGTGTACTTGCAACTATACCGGTGTGGTCTATCGCTTCACATTTCCAAAACAATCTATCTCAAATTTGCTCCTGCACAGATTTGAACCTTACAATTATCAGGATACAGTTGCTTTTTAAATTAACTTGTTGTCTTAGCACGTGCCTAAACAGAAGCTCTTGCTCAACACAAAAGAAACAATGCCTTTGTTTAGAAACGTTCGTTTCAAAAAATTCATACTATAAGTAACTCAGCTTTCAAACAAAAAAAAATAAATCTAAATCAGTTCATTCATTCGGGAGCTACGATGCCACAGACAGACTCAAACACAGACAGACACGTCAAACTTATAACACCTCCGAAATAACGTCTACCAATAAAAAAAAATAAAAAAATGAAAATGTAAGGGCGAAGTTTTAAAAACGCCCTCGTGGCCTACGTTCTAAATAAACGTTTGTATTTGCATTTAATTCCCGTAGAAATTTGAATTTGGCCCCATTTTAGGGTTCCGTATCAAAAAGTTATTTTCAGTACAAATGTTTTTTTTACGCACTAGTGCGAGAAGTGGTTCATTATATGGCAGGTCGAAACTTCGAAGGTCCATCTGTACTGAAAAACGTCGTTCGATACACGTGCGAAAAGGGAATTCGTAACTCGTGTCGATTTAAAACACTCCCTTCGGTCGTGTTTTAATTTATCGCCACTCGTTTCGAACTTCCTCTTTTTCGCACTTGTATCGAAATGTACTATTTCAGTACAAATGTTTTTTTTACGCACTAGTGCGAGAAGTGGTTCATTATATGCCAGGTCGAAACTTCGGAGGCTCATCTGTACTGAAAAACGTCGTACGATACACGTGCGAAAAGGAAATTGTAGGAGGTAGGGCATAGTGTAGGAGGTAGGGCATAGCGAATGATATTCCGCTTTGTGTGGTAGGGCACAGCACAGCGGATATCGTCTCGCTCGAATCTAGAGCAGAGCCCAACTGGGGTAGTACCTCCGCCTTACAGAAGACCGCAGCCAAATAGCACTAGACCCTACTCATAATGTTGTGTTCCTGCCGGTGAGTAAGGCTGCCAGAGCTCAACGAGGGTGCGGTGTGCTGATGACGGGAGGACTTACGGAACTAACTTGTTCCGTCTATTGTCCTTTGAGTCGTCGGCAACCCGAACCCTCCTTAGGACTTGTACACTCCTTTTTGCTGTGTACTTAACACAGCAAAAGGGAATGTACAAGTTTCTAATGGGGTGGCAACGCGCATGTGACACTGTTTGAGTTGCAGGCGTCCATAGGTTACGGTGACCGCTTTACATCAGGCGGGCCGTATGCTTGTTTGCCACCGACGTAGTATAAAAAAAAAAAAAAAAATTCGTAACTCGTGTCGATTTAAAACACTCCCTTCGGTCGTGTTTTAATTTATCGCCACTCGTTTCGAACTTCCTTTTTTACGCACTTTTATCGTAATGTACTATTATTTATTTAAACCTTTGGGAAACAAACAGGCAAAACAATACATATACTTATATGTACCTACTATAACCTAACCACAAAATTAAAATTTCGAAAAAACTCCCGACCGCGACATAGTGGACCGCTTTTCATGAAACATGGCTAATAATAATACTCCCGACTAATTCAGCTTTCAAACAAAAAAACTAAATCAAAATCGGATCATCCGTTCGAGAGCTACGATGCCACAGACAGAGACAGACAGACAAACAGACAGACATACACACAGACCGACACGTCAAACTTATAACACTCCGTCGTTTTTGCGTCGGGGGTTAAAAATCAGATTACACATTCACAAGCCACACAGTTCCCACTAATGAATAATAACAGTGATGTTGCTCAGAAGTTGACATTGTAACAATTTAAATTTAGCACATGTCTAACTCAAGTATCTACAATAAAATTATGGTGCGACTCTGTCCGTCTGTCTGTCTGTCTGTCACATTACTAAATATCTCGAGACTTATGCTATCGCTTTAAAATTTGGAATACTTATGAACATCGTTAACCTGTACCTACAGATTGAAAATATTATTTTTCTTTAAATTAATAATATTAATTTATAGAAAATGGCCAAAATGAAAGGGGGGCAAACTGTAAATGTCAAATTACTATGTCAAGTGGGATATCCCACTTGTTAGAAAGAGCTCAAACTGTACATATCAAAACTAGGTATTTTTTATAATTTTTTCGTTGTGGAAAAAAATGTATTTTTAAGACAAATGTAAAAAAAAATAACCTCTCCCCCTCTGATCTCCGAAGTTTCGAAAATTTATGTTTTTTTTACCAAACATGGCTATTGTAATAATTTAATAAATATTACAGGAAAAATAAAATCGTACACGAATCTTAAAAACTTTGTTTTCTAATTTATAAAAAGACTAGCTTTCTCCCGCAGCTTCGCTCGCGTTATATTCGAAAATTGAGGAATTCTCCATACAAACTTCCGCCCTCCATTCTAGGGAGGTGGGGGATTAGAAAGAGACAAAAAGTAGCCTATGTCACTCTCCATCCCTTCAACTATAGGTAGTTTCAACTCAGTTGAGGCCACGCACACTATAACACTGTCATGTAAAGACAACGAGATTTTGAAATTAGTGTTCTTACCGTGTACCGACTGCAGATTCAACAGTGAATTGCAAGAAAGACCAAAAAGTTTATATTGACTATTTTGTTAAGAATTACGTCTATAGAATAATTTTCAAACAAAACAGAAAATAAAATATCTCGTATGTGATTAATTAATTGTCAGATTATGATTGTAATATTAATCGTAGAAATCAAAGATATGTTATTAGATTGCCTTATTTTATCATCGTAGCTGTTAAAATGGTGTTTACCTATTTTTTCATTACTTATTAGCAGACATAGAAGTCGCAGTAGCAATAACGTCAATTAACATAGGGACATCCTTCCGATACAAAATATATCGATAGCTGAATAATTATTTGGAAGTGAAATTTCATATGAGCTATAAAGTTCACCGGATAATACCATTACTGCTTTTAATACCATTAATCATAAGTCTATCAATAAATAATAATGTTTTTCAAAAATATATTGATAGTTTTTTTACATTCACTCGCTCATTTCATTCATTCATTTTTTTTTGCAATCAGTACTAATCTTCATTTAGCTGTGTGTGTTATCATTCACTTCAACCTCCGTGGAATTACCTATATCTCTACTTAAAAAATCACGTCAATTCGTCGCTCCGTATTGCCGTGAAAGACGGACAAACAAACAGACACACACACTTTCCCATTTATAATATTAGTATGGATTTAATTGACCGTCTACATGTTCTGTGTTCTTGTTCCAGTTCACGGTGCTGAGTGCGACCATCTTCCTGTCGTTCCTGGGAGCCGGAATAATGTGGATGTGTGTGGAGGCCCCTGTCGCAGCCATCACCAAGGCTGCCCTAACACCTGACAGAAAGGCTTAGGATATAAATAGCATTTCTTTTTTTTTCGCCACTTTTATGAAATGTGATATTTTAAAAAAAATGGTATTTCTACTCAGAATCACTTCAGATCTTCTTCAATAGGTAGTTAAAAAAATGGTCCCATACGATTTTTTCTTATTTTGTTACCATTTTCCATACATGTTGTGTGGGGTAACAAAAAAGGAAAGTAACTAAAATGTATGGAAATTCTGGGACACTTTTTGTCTCCCAGTGAGATTGAAAGTACTTGTGATTCTGAGTATAATTGATCTAAAATTCCCTAAAAAAAATGAAAAAAAAAAAATGGCAAAAAAAAGAAATGCTCAAAACACCGACTACTTGTGGCCTATTTCACAATAGTGACAATTGTCCCAACAATGACACTTTTCAGTTCATTACCTGTTTAACAAGGAAATATAGACGCTGAGTGTATCTAGCCAGAAAATTTCTGGCTAGATACACTCAGCACTTGACACCATTTAATGGTGTCAAGTGTCACTGTGTGAAGTAGCCCACTGTCAGTCTTTGGAGTGTCCTTAAGATGGGCCTTACCGCAACTGCTTTGAGCCATATAAAATCAAGCTAAGACACTGTAATGAGCGTTGTACCTTCCTGTCTTTCCTCCGAGTACTGAGTGCTAGTATCTGCTACTGAGTTCTCTTAGTGCTAGTGTCTAAACTAGCACTTATCTTCCTGTCGTTCCTGGGAGCCGGAATAATGTCTGTGTGGAGGCCCCTGTCGCAGCCATCACCAAGGCTGCCTAACACCTGACAGAAAGGCTTAGGATTAGGATATAATAAAGAGTATTCGTACAGTATGGCCACTCCCGCTCCCCGCTGAAAGTGCCGCCCACCCCCTCTCGGTTACCTCACCTCACAGTTAGCGCTTGTCGTAAACGCGAACAGTCGGCCTGTCATATTTTTTTTTTTTAATACTACGTCGGTGGCAAACAAGCATACGGCCCGCCTGATGTAAAGCGGTCACCGTAACCTATGGACGCCTGCAACTCAAACAGTGTCACATGCGCGTTGCCACCCCATTAGAAACTTGTACATTCCCTTTCCATTTCACTCATACAAGCATAGACGCGCCTCTTTCATATATTTGATCGCCAGTGTCCGAGGTGTGACATATGTGTCAGGCCTGAGTGGATGCTCGGAGCGGAGCGTTCGGCGGAGCGGACGAGTGTGCGTCGACTCTATGCAGCGTCGACTCAGGACACTTGCATGAGCTTCAATAGGCTACTAGACTCATATCTATCTATATCATATCTACCTATACAAGGTGCTCGCGAGGAACCCATATAACTTTAACGGCATATTCTTGGTCACATTTTAAGACTAAAATGTCATATAAACTTTTCTAGATTTTGTCTAGTTTCAGAGTTATTGCCAATTTAAAAAAAACATTTCCGTATTGTTACTCAGTGGAAAAGGTTTCTTAACGGCGCTGATGCGCAATTGTGGAGCATAGTCTCACAGTAGTCATTGATAGATGTCAAAATGTGACAAGAAAAACTTCCAAATAATTTGGTTTTTAGAAAAATTAATGAAGGGACTCATTTTAATTGCCAACTTTATGGATAAAAAAAAATTTTTATGTGAAAATACGTCCAAAAAAGTAAAAAAAAAACAAAAAAAAATTTTTTTTTAGCGAAAAATTTTTAAATTCATATAACATTTTTTCTTTCTTTTTGCCTCAGAAACGCGTGGTTCAAGTTATGCGGGTTCCTCGCGAGCACCTTGTATATTATCATAGGTAATTTCGCACAATAAATGATCGTCTTCTGTAATATTTGACATAAGAAACCAATATTTAATGATTTAAATGTGTACGATGACTACGTATTTTCCATCCAATCCAAAAATGTAAGTATTTTTTTTTATTTGGGCCACCGAAAACGCTGTCGGCCGTGTAGTGACGACATAGAATAATGACCTTTATTCCTCGTACTTAAAGTGTCAGAAAGTGTTGTTTTCGCACTGAATGACTTCATTCACAGAAAATCTATAGATGACATGGCAGATTAAAACCGAAATAAATTACATATATGAAAGAAAAAGTGACCAAGTCCTCTGGTGCCTGAGGCTGGAATCGAACCAGCGTACCCTCCAATCGCGGGAGATGCCTCTTTATCCGCTCGGCCACCCAGGTCACAGCTGTCGAGGTCGAAATTATCTCTCATATGAGTATATAATCTATACAAGGACTCGTAGCGCCCTTCTAAGTTGAAATATTTTCAATAGATAATAATTTAACTTGTGTTCATTAGACATGGCTGATGTTGTTTTTGCCTGATTACGTAAAAGTAATATTTAAAAATATTTTTTTGCGGTCTATAAGTCATAATAAAATATATGATATTTTTTTTCAGTTAATTGGACAGTAAGTAAGTAATAATATAAGACAAACTTTAAAAAACCGGCCAAGAGCGTGTCGGGCCACGCTCAGTGTAGGGTTCCGTAGTTTTCCGTATTTTTCTCAAAAACTACTGAACCTATCAAGTTCAAAATAATTTTCCTAGAAAGTCTTTATAAAGTTCTACTTTTGTGATTTTTTTCATATTTTTAAACAAATGGTTCAAAAGTTAGAGGGGGGGGGACGCACTTTTTTTTTCCTGTAGGGGCGATTATTTCCGAAAATATTAATATTATCAAAAAACGATTTTAGTAAACCCTTATTCATTTTTAAATACTTATCTAACAATATATCACACGTTGGGGTTGAAATGAAAAAAAAAATCCCACTTTACATGTAGGGGGGGGTACCCTAATAAAACATTTTTTTCCATTTTTTATTTTTGCACTTTGTTGGCGTGATTGATATACATATTGGTACAAAATTTCAGCTTTCTAGTGCTAACGGTTACTGAGATTATCCGCGGACGGACGGACGGACAGACAGACATGGCGAAACTATAAGGGTTCCTAGTTGACTACGGAACCCTAAAAAGGGTCTAGTAGCATATTGTTTGACATGCACGCCGCGCGCCCCGCCCCGCCGCACCCCCAATATAAAATGAGCGTGAACTCCCAGGCTTACAATGTGATACACATAATTATACCTACTGTGACCGTGTAATACGCGTTTAAAGTGCTGAAATCGACTACCCTCCATCAGGGGCGGCTCACTCCGCGATTCGGCATTCGGCGGCATATCGTGAACATCAAAGGAGTGAGCCTTCTGTACTTGTACTATTATTAGTTATTTGTTATACAAGGGGGCAAAGTTGTATTTTAACGCCGAGTGTGGAATTGAAAAACGAGCAAGTGAAAGGATTCTATAGTTGAAGAATAGAATCCTGAACTTGCGAGTTTTTTAACACACGAGAAGTAAAATACATTTGCACCCTAGTGTAACACAAAACTTTTCCCCTCACTATAGCGAGGAAACTACAACGCAAAAAATGCGTTTATCACTGCTTCCAGTAGTTCCACAGGTGGTAAATCATCTTTATTACTAGATTCACCTACTTTTATCAATTTTAAAGCAGTTAATTTGACTTTATTCAAGGTCAAATTACTTTACCCACTAGTGGATAAAATGCGTTTTTACCCGCTGGTATTGAAGGACAAAACACGTGTTTCCGAGCTAGTGAGGGGAAAAATATATATTCTGTGCCTCCATCATGAGAGCCTACAGAATTGTATTGTTCTCATGAAACAGAGGTTTAGCTAACGTAGGTTCATATCTGTCTAGTTTTAGGCGTTGCTCAATATATGTAGATTCTAGGCTTAGCTTTGATTTTTTAAAGTACCTGAGTTTTTCTATGAATACAATGAATTAAATTACTGATTACAGGCCCCGTAGCCGAATGGCATTTCTCCGACGCCAGACGAAAGCGATACGCCGCTGGCTCTGTCGCGCCAATACGCAAGCGCGATAGAGATAGATATCTACTAGCGCTTCGTTTCGTGAGCGTTTCGTGAGCGATTGTGCCATTCGGCTAGCCATCCTGGTGCAGTAGCCGAATGGAATTTCTCCGACGCGAAACGAAAACGAAACGCCGCGAATACGCGCCAATACGCAAGAGCGATAGAGATAGATATCTACGAGCGTTTCGTTTCGTGAGCGTTTCGTGAGCGTTTGTGCCATTCGGCTACGCACCTTGATCTCCTTCAGACAGTTTGTTGTTTAAACTTGTATTATAATGCCTATTTAGGAGTTGTGAATTTTTCTATTTTCCCCTAATTTAACAATTATATATTAGGGGAACACGTTTTCAAGTAATAAATTATTGGATTGGACAATGTAAATATATTCAATAGAAGTTCCAATGTTTTAATACTTTGTACTTAGTAACTAAAACTAAATTTCTTCGGTATTATAATATTAGTATATGTTGCCTCGATGCGCCTATTTGAAATATATACCTAGATCTCGGAATTTAAGTTCACCCGAAAAGAAGGAATGATATTGAATGAATGAATGGAAAAATAATTTCTATAATATATCGTCACTACTTTTAAAAAAACTTATATGTTCGTCTGTCAATGAAAAGAAAATTGTAGTATGTATGTATGGAATGCATATAGACTTACTGCGTTTTAAGTTTGAGGAACAGCGTGAGATACGAGATTTTTTAAAAGTAGTGACGATATACCTATAAGGAGTGATTATTTTGTAAGATTAGAAAATCAATAATTCTTAGGTTATGAATAATGAAGCAAAATTGTTTAAAATGGAAGTTATAGCCAAGTTACTTAACACGTTAATAAAAAATAAATTTGTGGTAAATTGTTTTTTTATTTTATTGATTGCAATAAAGCCAGATCGTTTGGACTGTAGCGAACGAAACCGTATTTGGGCCATTTTTTCAATGTTGTCCACCAGACTTTTTTTGTAACATGGGTATTTTTTACGCGATTCACACTCAGAATCGCGAGGTCTTTCGATCCTGATAGGAGAAAAAAATTGTTCCAATATTTCCATACATTTTTCAAACCTTCCATTCCGTTACCGCCATACAAAATTTATGAAAAATGGTAACGGAATTGGAAAAAACCTTGGGACACTTTTTTTCTTCTATTAGGATTGAAAGTGCTCGCGATTCTGAGTGGAAACCACATAAAAATTTCCAAATCCAAAAAAAGTGGGGTGGACAAGTTTGAAAAAAATGGCCCATTTACATAAAATAAGTATCTGCCAGCCTAGCTGAAGGGACAATCGATATTGGTGCGACAGAGCCAGTTGCGTTTCGTTTGCCACGGAGTATGAACAATAGGCTAGTTTCCTACTAGTCAAATCAGCTACTTTTTAACCCTGATTGCATGATTTTTTTCTTTTAACTAGAAATTAATAATGTGATAGACAATGGTTTTCTGACTCTAGGAAAAATAATAAAAAAAAATATTTAACATCGATTTTAATACTAAATCAGTGTTAGAAGTAAAATAGGCTAAATCTTACTTATATAAATATATAATTACTAGTAAAATTTATAAGAAAACTTTTACTACTATTAAAAAGGTACACTATTTGAGAAACCCCTATGATAAAATGATTAAACATAAAATAGTTACTAACTCTGAAAAAATCTGCCTGAATCATGTACTAAAAATCACCATCATCCAGTTTTTTCACACTTTTCCGCCATTTTTTCTCAAATAAAAACATTATTTCCAACCATTTAAGAAAAAATGGCGGAAAAGTGTGAAAAAACTGGATGATGATCCTACAGATCTAAGAAAAATAAATAAAAAAGTCCAGCTTATATTTTGGCTAGTTTATAAAAAAATACATGCATTGTAGCCAAATGGCAACAATATGCATTTAAGGGTTAAGAACTGTCAAAACGATTTGCTAATATGGAATTACTATGAAATACTTAGTGTGTACTTTATATCTTTCTCTTTGACTTATTAAATAGAAATTATGTTTAAACATAACGACTGTCCAAGCGTCCATATTTTTCTTCTAATTATGTGGTACTTTATTTCGTGCACTGCACAATATATTTTATTTTAAGTATAGGAAACTAGCCTATTGCCACTTCGGATATGCTGGCACTTGGCAGACTAGTCTCGTCCTGCCCGATGTGATAATTATAAGAGCAAATATTTAGCAAATTATAAAAAAAATGGAAACAAACAAAGAAGAAGGAACTATAATTTGAAAATAATTTCGCCTAATAATTGGCTGCGCCCTCTGCTAGCATAATTGCAAGTTAATTAACATATTACGGCTCCGTGCCAAAAAGGTACAAAAGGAAACTCTATGATGCGACTCTGTCTGTCCGCCAGTCCGTCCGTCTGTCCGTCTACGGTCACATTGCTAAATACCTCCAGATTTAAAGCGATATCATAGCTAAAAATGTAAGTTAAAAAAACCCCGACATGTTGGACCGATTTTCATGAAACATGGCTAAGAACAATCCCGACTAATTCAGCTTTCAAACAAAACAAAAACTAAATCTAAATCGGTTCGTCCGTTCGGGAGCTATGATGTCACAGATAGACACACACACACACACACAAACAGACAGACAGACAGACACGTCAAACTTATAACACCCCGTCGTTTTTTCGTCGGGGGAAAAAATAACACTAGCTTTCACTAGCTTTTACCCGCGGCTTCGCCCGCGTAATAAAAGTATTCTTATTGAAACGTTTACAAAAAATAAGATTTTCATTTGGATCCGTAGGTTTTTTTGTAGGTACATCTGTCCGCGATTATTTCGATTAAGGTAAAGCGGGGCAATTGTCGACTGGAGGGCCATTGTAACTGATCTATTTGCTGTACGGTCAGCCAAGAACCTTACACCGCTTTTTGGCTGACTGTACCTTACACATATTACTATTGTTTTAAAAGAAATTCTTGCAATGATTGTAGAATTGTTACACAGCGACCACAGCGTAGGTAGTAGGTACGAATATGTATGTATTTTACCTATATAAATATTTATACTGGGGAAACTTCATACAACCCACATAGCCAGTATCTCGACGCTATGGTCGCTAGGGTAAAAAATACTTCCTTGCATTATCGCTTACAATTTTTTCCATTTTGCTTATACTTATTGCAAACGTAAACACATAAAAGGCAAGCAAACAACGATCTTCTTACAGCACTTTGAATGTAATAGTTATTACGGATGCAGGATACTCGCCGATGCCTACTTAAATACTAATCCCTTCCCACTGAGCCACCTGCATTTTACACTGCCTATCTCTATCCTTGTCCCCGACCCCGTCCCCGTCCCGTCCCTACCCCCTACTCTCCCTATCCCTATCTCCGTCCCCGTCCCCTATTCCTATCCCTATCCCTATCCCTATCCCTATCCCTATCCCTATCCCTATCCCTATCCCTAACCCGTTCCTGTCCCTGTCCCTGTCCCTGTCCCTGTCCCTGACCCTGACCCTGTCCCCTGTCCCTGTCCCTGTCCCTGTCCCTGTACCTGTCCTTGCCCCTGTCAAATTATCATGCTAGGAGGTGAACTTTGAAAAATCCTTTCTTAGTGCTCCTCTAAGGAACTTCCGTGTCAATTTGAAATCTGTTGAACCAGAAGTAAAGATAAAAACTAAACCTATACTTATGGCTATTTTAGATATTTTAATCCCGTTTCACAACAACAGGGGGAAAATTTCTTTTCCACCTCATTAGATTTTAAAATCGTTGTATTTATCGTGATCAGCGACCCGATAAACCATAAAAACGATACCCATATTGTGTTTTTGACTTTACCCCCTTTGCACCCCTTTAGGAGTAAAATTTTCAAAAAAAACCTGAAACATGTATTTAGTCATATGTCTTTAGGAATCCTCTTGTGAAGTTTCGAATAAAACAGTGAAACTAACATTGTTTCCCCATACAAACTTTGAACCCCCATTTGACCCCCTTAGGAGGCGAATTTTGAAAAATCCTTTCTTAGAAGTCATCTACACTATATATAAGGAACCTATGTGCCAAATTTGAAATCTCTAGGACCAGCGGTTTCGGCTGTGTGTTGATATGTCAGTTAGTCAGTCAGTCAGTTTCTTCTTTTATATATTTTTTGATATTTAAACCCCATGGCACTATAACAGGGGAGAAGGTATTTCACTTCCACCTCGTTAGATTTTAAAAGCGTTGTATTTATCGTGATCAGCGACCCGATTAATCATAAAAACGATACCCATATTGTTTTTTTGACTCACCCCCTTTTCACCCATTTAGGGGTTAAATTTTCAAAAAACCTGAAACACGTCTTTAGTCATATGTTTTTAGGATCCCTCCTGTGAAGTTTCGAATAAAACAGTGAAACTAACATTGTTTCCCCATACAAACTTTGAACCCCCATTTGACCCCCTTAGAAGGCGAATTTTGAAAAATTCTTTCTTAGTGCTCATCTACACTATATAAAGAACCTACGTGCCAAATTTGACATCTCTAGGACCAGCGGTTTCGGCTGTGCGTTGATATGTCAGTCAGTCAGTCAATATCTTCTTTTATATATTTTTTTGATATTTAAACCCCATTGCACCAAAACAGGGGAGAAGGTATTTCACTTCCGCCTCGTTAGATTTTAAAAACGTTGTATTTATCGTGATCAGCGACCCGATAAACCATAAAAACGATACCCATATTGATTTTTTGACTTTATCACCCCCTTTTCACCCTTTTAGGGGTTAAATTTTCAAAAAACCTGAAACACGTATTCAGTCATATGTCTTAAGGAATCTTCCTGTGAAGTTTCGAATAAAATAGTCAAACTAATCTTGTTTCCCCATACAAACTTTGAACCCCCATTTGACCCCCTTAGGAGGTGAATTTTGGAAAATCCTTTCTTAGTGCTCCTCTACACTGTATAAGGAACCTACGTGCCAAATTTGAAATCTCTAGGACCAGCGGTTTCGGCTGTGCGTTGATATGTCAGTCAGTCAGTCAGTCAGTCAGCTTCTTCTTTTATATATTTAGATTGAGACAACGATATACATAATATACAAATACTTTTATATACATAGAATACATCTATCACTCAGGAACAAATATCTGTGCTCATCACACAAATAAATGCCCTTACCGGGATTCGAACCCAGGACCGCGTCTTAGCAGGTAGGGTCACTATCACTACGCGCTAGGCCAGACCGGTCGTCTTTAGCAGGCAGGGAAATAAATAATTATAGGTTACGATAAAACATAAGGCTGACTATCGCACTTACAAATACGTAGTTCGAAAGGGACGGCCTGATATTACTCGTATATCATTTATCGCACGACCATGATTGCCTGCTTGTGGCATGTGTCTGTCTCAGATACTATCCTCATAAGTGGGTTTTCAACTTTTCACCTTTTCCGATCCGATATGCCTTTGAAATCCTTCCGACATCCGATATCGAGTCGGATAATGTGAAAACGCACTAAGTCTCAGTGTACAATGAGCTGCGAAAGTGCATGGAGAAATTATGAATTAAATCAAGGAAGATTTATATAGGATTTACATATAAGCTTCCACAGAACTTAATTTAGATAGAAGAAACAAATTCATATATTTGTATAGGGGCCGAGCGTGTCAAATTTTGTACTGAAGTTGATTCTTGCCTGTAATTTTAAATATGTCTCAGGCTCTTGATTGTTCATAATTTTTGTGTTGTTGATATTGAATATCACGTAACGAGGCATTTTTTATGTTTTGGTTGACTTCAACTTACAAAAATTGACGCCCGAAAGCTGCAAGCTGCGAGTAAAGACGGACAACTCAGTGGATTTCACTGAGTTCATTTGACACGCTAAGTAGATACGTTTGCTTGATCTATGGTATATATGACATCTGTGTAAGCTTCATACTAATAATCGTACCTCAATTTTTTACCGCCACCTATTAAATACTATCATAACTACACTGATGATAGTGATGATGCCTACATTTTTTTTTTAAATATGTCTTGACGTGATATCATGATACCTGTTAAAATAAAGAAATATGTCATTTGTTCTTATAACAAATAAAAACACGCAAAAATAATTATTAGTGGAAAATATGATTTGGGCCACTTCCAGGCTGCGAAACAGCGCCAATTAGTTTTAAACCTAAAAGGCCCATACATTTCAGGGGTACGCTTTTTTGTATGAGTATTTGTTAGTCCCGATATTAAATCGCCCTTGAATGAAATAAATAAATAAATTTGAAATTTGTTTATTATTATGCAGAAAACGTCTGCTAGCGATATTACCTGATCTATTCTTACGGGTAGATGTTTGCTATAACGCCACCCTAAGGCGGTTGAGAATTGAGGGAAGGCATGGATAAATTCGCACACATTCAGCAGGCCTCAGTGGCGCAATTGGAAGCGCGATGGCCCCGGCAAGGCCAGAGGTCGCAGGTTCAAGTCCTGCCAAAGGCGTGAATTTTTCCATTTTTCCTTTAATTTAAAAATAAATAAATTCGACATGCTCTTTTGCAACTCACTGTACCTATGATTAGAGTATTGGTTAGATTTTCTGCAAAATATTGACCCTGAATAATTTGGCAATTCTCGAGAACCCGTTTTTAGCTATCGTAACGATTTGGAACTGGATTTTGTTTTGATCTTCGAACCGCTCACCGCGTCCAAGGTTCCGCGTCAGGTGTTTCATAATTCTACGAGTTTTGAGGTTTAGAACTTGAAAACCGGCCAAGAGCGTGTCGGACCACGCTCAGTGTAGGGTTCCGTAGTTTCCCTTATATTTTTCAATTATGTTTTCCTAGAAATTATTTATAAAGTTCTAATTTTGTGATTTTTTCATATTTTTTAAACTTATGGTTCAAAAGTTAGAGGGGGGGGGGCACATTTTTTTTAACTTTTGGAGCGATTATTTACGAAAATATTAACAATATCAAAAAATTATTTGAATAAACCCCTATTCATTTTTAAATACCTATCCAACAATATATCACACGTTAGGGTTGAAATGAAAAAAAAAATCACTCCCCACTTTACGTGTAGGGCGGTACCCAAATAAAACATTTTTTACCACTTTTTATTTTACCACTTTGTCGGCGTGATTAATATACATATTGCTACCAAATTTCAGCTTTCTCGTGCTAACGGTCACTGAGATTATCCGCGGACGGACGGACAGACAGACATGGCGAAACTATGTATTATAAAGGTTCCTAGTTGACTACGGAACCCTAAAAATGGAATGTTCAGTCGCCATCAAATATATCTGAGCGGTCGGGACGCGCGTAAATATCTAAACACGCCTTATCGCCTCGACAATAGAGGCGAGCAGCTTGACTGTTCCGATATATCTGATGGCGACTGATGGCGCCATTGCATTTGTCATGTGTTTCTTAGATCGTGTGTTGACGACCAGTCTAGTCTGGTCTAGTGGATGGTGACCCTAATGCTAACCCAATCGATCCAATGTTCGAATCCTTGTAAGATCATTTATTTGTGTGATGATCACAGATATGTGTTCCTGAGACATACATATAAGTATTGGCATATTGTAAGTTGTTGTTTGGGTACCCACAACACTCATTATGTCTAATGTATTAAAATGGTAAAGCTAGACCAAGTTAACTATGCAGCGAATTAGATATTTATAATCATTGACGCCACTGTCCTGGCACCATTTTTAGTGTCCTTACGACACTGTCTGTTACCTGTGGGCTGTTTCACCACGGTGACAACAGTCAACAGTGACACTTTACCGTTCATTGCCTGTTCAACAAGGGAATATTGACGCTGAGTAACAATGTTACTTACTCGTATCACAACAGAAATAGGCACAGTATCAATGTCGCTGTGGTGAATAGGCCGCAACTAGTGTCTTTTTAGGGTTCCGTACCAAAAAGGTACAACAGGAACCCTTATGGTGCGACTCTGTCCGTCTGTCTGTCCGTCTGTCACATTCCTAAATATCTCGAGAACTACTAATGCTATCAACTTGAAATTTGGAATAGTTGTGAACATTGTGAACCTCTACAAATAGAAGGTATATTTTTTTTAAATTTATTAATTTTAATTGTAGAAAATGGCCAAAATGTAAGGGGGGCAAACTGTAAATTTCAAGTTACTAGGTCAGGTATCGTTAGAAAGAGCTCAAATTAAACGTAAATAAACTATTTTTTATAATTTTTTTGTTGTGGAAAAAAAAATAATTTTGAAGGAAAATGTAAAAAAAAATACCGTTCCCCCCCCTTATCTCCGAAGTTTACCAACGAAAAATTATGAAAATTTTAGGAAACATTGGTTTTATACTAAATATTACAGGAAAAATATAATCGTGTTTGTATCTTGAAAACTTTTTTTTAATTCACAAAAAACTTTTCAGATTTTTACTTTTAATTTACCCACCTTTGTGGATGTATATAGTACTTCAAATTAATACGAGATGTTACTTAAATCATCTTCTTTCCAATAAAGTAAAAATTGTTTAAATCGGTTAACATTACAAAGAATAATCCCTGAAAAACCAACATACTATGGTCGCGGAAATTAGTTACCGAATTCACCGAGAGATGGCGCTATACACAATAATGCAATCAATCAATCAATCAATCAAATTTTTATTTGCTGATAAAACATAATACAATGCATGCAAACATAGTTGTAACGAACATTACATCACTGGTAATGTCAAAATAATAATTAAAATAGAAATAGATTACAATTAGAATAAAAGAAAACAAAATTATAGATTATAAAAAGGGAATACGATTTAAAATAAAATAATAATAATAATTTAAAAGTCAGGTACTAAGAATAATTGCATATTGAGAAACTAAGAATGTCAAGATAGAAGAGATACAAAGATAATGTGATGTAATTAGATGACCGGAGTGTATAATTATGTGTCGATTTTTTATTTTATTTTTCATTCTAAATGATTAATCTAATGCTCTAGCAAAGTACTCTTTGATGGAATAATATGGCTTACTTGTAAAATATTGTCTAAGTTTTCTTTGAAACGTTCTAAGATCTGGGCATTCTTTAATGTCTTTATCCAACTTATTATAAACTCTTACAGCAGTGTTGTTTAAACTCTTGTCAAAATACCTAAAATTACTCTTAATTACTAACATGTCATCCTTATTTCTAAAATTACTGCGTACATTTTGTCTGGCTATTTTAAAAGGTGTTTGTTTTTAAAAACATATAGGCATATAGAGTAAAGGTAAAGGGAGACAACTGTTAAGATGTTATGCTCTATAAATATACACCTATGCGTTTCTGGTATACCGGAACATCCTTCTAGGAACCTTAGAGCTTTTTTCTGCTTTAAGAGCACATCTTGTATGTTTGTGCTGTTTCCCCATACTTCTATGCAGTACCTCATAATGCTTTCGAAATACGAATAATATACCATTTTTAGCGTATCGTTATCGGCAAAGCTGGAGAGGCACTTTAAAGCGTAACAAGCACTGGCCAACCGGTTACTAACTTTTTCAATTTGCTTGTGCCATCTTAAAAATGGGTCTAATTCAACACCCAGAAATGTAACACAGTCAGATTTTGCTATCGGAATATTACAAATGGGGTCCGGGCTATTAAACCCACGACGAAAGATCATGTAAAAACATTTATCACAGTTCATTTTTAAACAGTTTGCAGAGAACCACTTAGAAAGATCTGACCAGCATTTTTGCATTTTCATATTTAGTTCATGTTTAGTGCGAGCCTTAATAATGATGCTGGTATCATCAGCATAAAGATACGGTGTTCCTGTGGTAATAGATTGTGGTAAATCATTAATGAAAATAATAAAAAGCAGAGGGCCTAACACCGATCCTTGTGGAACACCGTATCTTAAGATAGCTTCATCCGACTGAAATATATCCTGGGCTTTTCTGACTTCGACATACTGGGAGCGGTTAGTAAGGTAGGAATTTAGCAGGTTCCAGACTGTACCACGTACACCATATGCTTCCAATTTTGTGAGGAGTATTCCGTGATCAACACAGTCGAATGCCTTGGTAAGATCACAGAATACTCCTCCACAGTAGTATCCATCATTAAGTGCCAGCATTACTTCAGTGACTAAATTAATAACTGCAGATGAAGTATTCTTATTAGTTCTAAAGCCGTACTGATAATCAGATAATAACCCATATTTGTTGAAGTGTCTTTCCAGCCTGAGAAACAAACATTTCTCAAAGATCTTGGACAATACCGAAAGTATGGATATCGGGCGAAAATTGCCAACATCAGTCTTACAACCTTTTTTATAAATCGCAATTTTTTTATAAATGCTCATTAGTACCTATACTTTTGTCTTCTAGTCAAGTCGTTAGAGTTATGTGAAAACATGAGATTATTTTAACTGGGGAGTTTGAAAGTTTGTACGGAACCCTCGGTGGGCGAGTCCGACTCGCACTTGATCGGTTTTTTATTTAACAATATCTGGGCGACCGAGCTTCGCTCGGTTCTATTTTAATATATCACGTCTTTAGATAAAAAAAAAACTCTTATAAATACAAAAACAAAAAAAAAGACAAAAAACAAAAACTTAATTTCTGACCGGGATTCGAAACCCTGACACCTACGATCTATCTGCGTACATTAGACCGACCTCGTGCGACTGAGCTAAGCGGAATCGATGCGCGCGCGGCGAAATTAAGGACCATATTTTACGTTTACAAATGCGAAAGAAAAACTCATGAAAACTCGAAAATTCGCGTTTTCCGGGATCTAAGGCTACGCTAGATCGATTTTTCACCCCGAAAACCCCCACAAAACAAATTTCAGCGAAATCGTTAGAGCGGTTTCCAAGATCGTCGGTATATATAAATAAATAAATAAATAAATAAATAAATAAATATACAAGAATTGCTCGTTTAATAGTATAAGATAAGATTATTCGTCAATAGGGAACTTGATTGTAGTTAAAATATTGTAAAATATTTTATACGAAATGAAACATCAGATAATTATAAGAGAAACATGGATAGAAGTTATTATTAAATCCAATTTCTATTTAATAAGTCAGGTATAAATATATAAAGTAACTGAGTTGACCATGACGGCACACAATTCGATTTCATATTAATTCCATATTATTATTTTTTTATTTTTATGAATGGCTTTTACTTCTCGCTAATTCAAGCCAGGTGGATTCTGCCAATGTCGTGGTGAGGAGTGAGGACTTTTGACTTAAAAAAAACCGGCCAAGAGCGTGTCGGGCCACGCTCAGTGTAGGGTTCCGTAGTTTTCCGTATTTTTCTCAAAAACTACTGAACCTATCAAGTTCAAAACAATTTTCCTAGAAAGTCTTTATAAAGTTCTACTTTTATGATTTTTTTCATAATTTTTAAACATATGGTTCAAAAGTTAGAGGGGGGGGACGCACTTTTTTTTCCTTTAGGAGCGATTATTTCCGAAAATATTAATATTATCAAAAAACGACCTAAGTAAACCCTTATTCATTTTTAAATACCTATCCAACAATATATCACACGCTGGGGTTAGAATGAAAAAAATATCAGCCCCCACTTTACATGTAGGGGGGGGGTACCCTAATAAAACATTTTTTCCATTTTTTATGCTTGCACTTTGTCGGCGTGATTGATATACATATTGGTACCAAATTTCAGCTTTCTAGTGCTAACGGTCACTGAGATTATCCGCGGACGGACGGACGGACTATAAGGGTTCCTAGTTGACTACGGAACCCTAAAAATCCATATTAGCAAGACGTTGAAATTCGTTTTGACGGTTCTTAAAAAGAAGCTGACTTGACTAGGAGGCAAGTAGCCTATTACTTACCTACCGTCAATGAATGAAAAGTAACAATTTTTTTTTACATATTTCAGTCACGGAGTACAGCAAAATGCCGGAGCTATATCACATGGACGACTACGACACGTGTGTCATGGAGCCCGGGGGGACTTACTGCCTGTTTGACGCTGACCTCTACTCGAAAGACAACTCGGAACTCATGCACATGATCCAAGTAAGCTTAGGAACTTAAGACGGTCATATGTGTCTAATTTTAGCTAATCGACAAGTTGGGATATTTCCAATACAACACAAAATGTCAGTTTAAGCACGTCGAATAAAGCCAGTGTTGCCAGACGGAATCTGAAGTATACAGTAGAAAAATGAATAAAAAACCAGTAGATCGGGAGAAAAAGCAGTAGACTACAAATATTGATACCAAGTGAAGAAGAATGAAAGAAAAATTATGTTGTTACACGAAAACGGTCCTGGAACTCTTTTAGACTTCTCGCGATTTCAAATTCATGAAGATTTGCGTTTATAGGCTTTGGAAAAAACTTACAAAGGTCATTTTTGGCAAACTTTTTTTCTTTCTTATCCATGATCAAATGTTTGTATGAAAAAAAAACCAAATCGAAAAGCCACATACAAGAAAAAACGTATCCCATACAATTTTTTACGAAGATAAACTTATTCGAAACGAGCGGCCCGCCCCAGCTACGCATGGGATTAAAGATGGTTATGCAGAGAAAGTTATCCGTAAAAGATAGGCATATGCTTTCGCGCACTTTTATGTAAACATATGAGACATACACTATTTCGTTATACAGCTCATTGATATAGCTGAAACGGTTTGGGCAGCGTTTTCGATTAAGGCTCTCAGCCAGTGGGATTTTGTCTGACTTGTTTAGCAAATATCGTCATATATCAAACAAAGTCTCAACAAATTATATAAATAAAAATAAATAAAAAGATATTTATTTACCAATATGCTTAAAACTACCCCAAGAATCACTTATTCATAGGTAAAAACCGCATGAAAATCCGTTCAGTAGTTTTTGAGTTTATCGCGAACACACATAGACAGATGCGAAGGGGGACTTTGTTTTATAAGGTGTAGGATGCATTCAATTGATTCCATTCCTATTCAGTATCGATGGGGCAGTTGCACAAATAAGAACTTTTTGTCAAACTTGCAATGAAATGTTGTCGGGACTACTGCGTATCCGGTGAGCTGAGTGAAGATGATATTTCATAGTACAGTTCACACCAAAGCCTGTAAAGCACCCTCGCATTTGTTTCTAAACGTCAAATGCTGACACTACACCCATTGATGTACTAGTAATAGCTCAATGACTACACCATAACATTTAGTAATCAGAAAAAAAAATATTAATAGTACAAATGCACCTGAGTCACCGTTTAATAAGTTACCTCAGAGTAAAAATTTTTTTTTTTAATTTAGAAAAGTTTTCTCTTTGCCCAGTTTTATCAAAACTATCAAGAGATATTTTCTTTTTCATTTCATTGCAAGTTTGAGAAAAGCACTATACATGCCTCGCCGTGAAAAGGGCGTACAGGCTTCGTATCACTATCCTACTCAGATGGATATACCTACACAGATGTAAGCCCTTCTTTCCCGGCATCTTACGTAATGTACTATTATTTTATATGAACACATATAAAACCAGTTAGAACACAAACATCAAACTTCTTGCACCCGCCTAAATCGCTATTGCTAATACCAATAAGCTACCACTACATTACGAACAATCACAGATATAAAGTCTGTCAAGCGATTTCTGTCACTAGAAAAAAGCAGCAACTTTAAAAAATGAAGGGAAGAAAGTTGACCCATAGAAAATTTTAATTTCGCGCCTTGACTAAGTTGTTGACCCGTCTATAGTAAAAAATTGAAGCCAATCCAATTGTTTATACTAAAAAATATCTATTTGGAAAAAAGCAGGTAGATTTCTTGAAAAATTACAAACAAAGCAGTAGATCAGTAGATTTTTTCAAAATCAGGTAGATCTACTGCTAAATCAGTAGATCTGCCAACACTGAATAAAGCTTCTCGAGGTAAGCTTCGGAACTTAAGGCCGTTTTCACGTTATCCGATCCGATATCGGATGTCGGAAGGATTTCAATAGAAAAAATCCAAGATGGCGCCTGTAATGTGTGGGATATCGGTCCGACATCCGATATCGGATCGGATAATGTCAAAACGCACTAAGAGTTACTGTACGTAGCCAAATGACAAACGCTTACGATAATATCGTTATTGCTCTTCCGCACCCGTGGAGCGACCTCCCGCCAAAATTCAAAATGGCCGTAAGTGCCCAGCGAATTTGAGTAGAAAAACTTGAGGTCACCTTTTGATACTTCATTTGAAATTGTGCTTATGTTTTATAATTATATAACATATGTCATACATCGTTAGAAAGCTGCATAAATATGCTATACATGAGAATTAGAAAAATGTAACTAACCTGTGATTATCAATCCTAAAACAAACATTCCTTTTCGAGTTTCTTTTGTTGTATTATTTTTTCATTTGTTTGTGTCACCCATTAGAACACTCTTTGCCTTTTTACACATAACTTGTTTACATATTTCACATTTATTATTTAACAATTTTGACGCACTATGCACTACACAAGAACTATTTATTTACGCAATGTTTATTGCGCGCTCAATGCGTCGCGGTGCCGCCATTACAAGGTCACGTTTCGGAAATTTATTATTTTTGGTGCCTTGGATTCGAGTAAAATGCGGAATATCAGCGTTTTTATGTTGGTAGAACTGTCTCACACTGATTTTTAGTCCAATCGGGAGTGACAACACAACCGAATCTGACAAAGAAGCCCACCAATAGCAACACTACTCTTATAGACACGGTGTGTCCATAGGGCGCTACCCACCAACAAAAGTTATGGACACACGGTGTCTATAGGACGCTCCACTTTACCTTAACCCGTTAAGTAGCGTAACAAAGCCACACTGCTAGCATTTCCGTCGTCGTTTAGCGTCAACGATTGTCAATAAGGAGGCACACTTAAAGGTTATGATAGATGGCGCCACGTGAGGTCCATACGTGAGAGCAAGAAGATGATATGTTTTTTCTCTCTCAGAGATATGAATGACAGTGACATGCCTAGACACTTGCACAGGCGCCGCCTGGCGGGATAAAATGTCAGTGTGTCTCCTCATTAGGCACTGGGTAGTGGGTACGTAGCCAAATGCACAGGGTGGCTAGCCGAATGGCACAATCGTTCACGAAACGCTCAAGCCTCTAGACACCTGTCGACCTCATTTCAAAAACCTGGAAATATTAACACTAACCTCTTTGTACATCTTTGAAGTCTGCACTTTCGTAAAACTAAACAGCTCTTTCTTCCTTTTAGCAAAAGACCGACATGCCAAACCATTAAACCTCCGCCAAAATAACCACCTTTCACTGCCCACATCTACTTTAAAAATATGTCACTCCGGACCACATATGATGTGCATAAAAATCTTTAATAAACTTCCTCAATCTATAAAACAAATAGACAGTATTAAATTATTCAAAAAATCTCTTAACACATATCTAATAAGCAAAACCTTTTATACATTGCAAGAGTTTTTTGATGACAGAATGTTTAATTAATACCTATTATAACAAAATTAAGTAGCTAAAAGTATTATTAATAACTTGTAAAACCTAATTTGTAATTTATTTATATACCTACTATTAAGTAGTTGTAAGATTGCTGCGCCCTTGCAGGGTCATATTACTCCCACATGTTATATGTTTGTAATATGTTTGCAATAAATGCTTTGTTTTGTTTGTTTGTTTGTTTGAAACGAAGCGCTAGTAGATATCTATCTCTATCGCGCTTGAGTATTGGCGCGACAGAGCCAGCGGCGTATCGCTTTCGTTTGGCGTCGGAGAAATGCCATTCGGCTACGGGGCCAGATGCTTTCGAAAATATCGTTATCGTATGTAGCTAGTCATGTGTCACTGTCAGCGTCTAATGTCAACTATTGTCAATTAACCATTGTCAACTAACCAACGATTGTTAATTACCAACGTGTGGTATATTGTTGGATAGGTATTTAAAAATGAATAGGGGTTTACTAAAATCGTTTTTTGATAATATTAATATTTTCGGAAATAATCGCTCCTAAAGGAAAAAAAAGTGTGTGTCCCCCCCCTCTAACTTTTGAACCATATGTTTAAAAAATATGAAAAAATCACAAAAGTAGAACCTTTATAAAGACTTTCTAGGAAAATTGTTTTGAACTTGATAGGTTCAGTCGTTTTTGAGAAAAATACGGAAAACTACGGAACCCTACACTGAGCGTGGCCCGACATGCTCTTGGACGGTTTTATTATCAGAATTAAATTAATTATATCAACGGAGAATCAACACGAAACGTCAGTTTAAGCATGTCAAATACGGTGAGAAGATGCAGAGAAGAGATTCGGCCTTTTGGTGTTGAAGCCTCATTTTCTAGGCCTTCGTAAGAAAATTGTCAAAGTCAAACAAGTAAACAGTTGTTATGGCATCGGTGACCTCTTGAAACAAGTTTTTTAGCCGTTTAGAATGAATAATTAAGTGACTAAAAGCCATATAATTAATAGATAAATCGCTAGTTAAAAAATGTAAATAATTGACGACCGGTCTGGCGCAGTCGGTAGTGAACCGGCCTGCTGCGCCGCGGTCCCGGGTTCGAATCCCGGTAAGGGCATTTATTTATGTGATGACTTGAGCACAGATATTTGTTCCTGCGTCATGGATGTTTTCTATGTATTAGGGATGTACCGACTAGTCGCCGACTAGTCGGGAAAGCCGACTATCCGGCCACATTTGTAGTCGGCGATTAGTCGGCGACTAGTCGGCAAAAAAGGCCGATTAGTCGGCACTTCATTAGTGATAGAAAAACTGAAAGCTACAGCTTAAAATTATGGTTGTATTATGTACAGTCACGGACTTTGATTGTTGATCCACTTCTAGCTCATTTTATACTGGAGCGTCATAGCTTAACTATGCCTAACTATGAGATGTCCAGTATAAAATAAGCTACAAGTGGATCAACAATTAAAGTCCGTGACCGTACCCATTCGTAATTCCTTTCTTTGTCAAAACAACAAATATTTGTTATCATCACAGAAAAAAAAATTCTACCTAGGATTATCGATTTCATAAGCAAGATCACTACCCACTAAGCCAAGCCGGTTGTCAAAAATGGAAAATATATATAGTTCAAGTTCAAGTTTCTTTATTTGGCCAAGTAACAAAACACGTTACATCTAGCAAGTCAATTACAGGTCATTGCTAAAACGAATCATGCAATGTCTTAAAATAGCTATAAATATTGCCATGAACCTTTGAACTTGTAAAAAATCATGAAAAGCGCGAACGAAGGACCAACAATAACATTCAAAATGTGAATTTAGTCGACAATTATGTTTTGGCCGACTAGCCGACTAGTCGGCCGACTAATCGGCCACCCAAGCGCCGACTAGTCGGTAGTCGGCCTAGTCGGCCAAATCAATAGTCGGTACATCTCTACTATGTATATAAGTATTTATATATCATATATATCGTTGTCTGAGTAAGTGAGTACCCACAACACAAGCCTTCTTGAGCGTACTGTGGGCCTCAGTCAATCTGTGTAAGAATGTCTTATAATATTTATTTATTTTTATTTATTTATTTAATTAGCAGCGGAACATCTACCTATATGTATAACTAACTAACTATTTTGGCTCAGTGATCCAAAGTGAATCTTGGCCTCCGAAACGAGAGATCGCCACCTGTCCCGATCCTGCGCAGCCTCTTCCCAGTCACTGACCTTGAAGCCGACGCAGATCCGCCACCACACTGTCCTCCCAGCGATACCCGGGTCGACCCGCCGGACGGCCACCAGCCGGTCGACCCAAGAACGCTCTCTTGACCTATATGTATAGTTTTATAAAACTTATGCCTGTATTCCCAAACGGGGTAGCAAGCTGTAATCTATGGGATATCGGTCCGACATCCGATATCGGATCGGGTAATGTGAAAACGCATTTACACTAAAACTTTTTAGTACATACATACCTAAACGATTTGTATTATATTGTCCAGGAATACACAGCCTACGACAGGAAGCATTTCAACCACTCCGTGGTACACCGTGCGTTCTGCGTGCAGAAGACCTGCAAGGCCTTCCTGCAGAACAGGAGCCTGGATGATGAGGAGGACCTCAAGGCTGTGCTGGAAGCGTGCGTGGATGACCAGCTGTGGAAGGGATATAAGCTTCATGCCAGGTATTTTTTAACCGCCGCACCCAAATCTCAAGGAAGGTGGTTTTCAATTCGTCTGATTTTTTTTATGTTTGTTCCACGATATCTCCGTCGTTACTGGAACGATTTTTTTTTGATTGAATGTATATGCATTCAGATTGGTCCCATTTTTATCAGAAACCCAGTTCTGATGATGGAATCCTGGAGAAATCGAGGGAACTCCTCAAATCTGAAAGGAATACATGTGGTGATTTTTGTGTTTTTGAAGGAACAGCAAGCATTTACGTACGGAACACTGAAATTTGGCGCAGTGGAACTGCTGATGGTGGTCAGAACGGAACTCCTCAGATCTGAAAGGCACACTTATAGTGACTTTGGTATTTTTATAAGAACAGCATGCACTTACGTCCAGAACAGTGACATTTGGTGCAGTGGAAATGCTGATGAAGATCAGAATGGAACTCTTTAACTCTGAACGGCACACTTATAGTGACCTTCGTATTTTAATTGGAACAGCATGCATTTAAGTTCAGAACAATAACATTTATTTGTTAGGTGATTTGTTCTCTTTGTTATGCTTACATATTGAGTTTTCAAATTTTGTCAAGCTCGATTTCTTATAATCGGATATCGGATTCATGAGGAAACTCTTCAAACCTTAACGGTATACGTATATTCATTTGTGTTTCCAACAAATAATCAAAGATTTACATTAAAAGCACTTTTAAAAAATACCTACACATTTCTACATAATCCAACATTCACAAGTACCTTTCACCAGAACCCCAAAAGCGGCGGCTTTTTTTTTCTTAAAAATTATTATAGCAAAATGTCATGTGATATTCTCGAGGCTGAGGCGTAGGGTTAGAGCCGGCGTAGCTTCATTTGACGTTCATATGTGCATTGTACCTAATATGCCTAGGTACTTGAAAAATAAATATAATTTCATTTTCATTTGTCAGTTGCCAGGTGAAGAAAAACATCGTGAAGAAACCAGACTAATCCCAATAAAACCTAGTTACCCTTCGGGTTGGAAGGTCAGATGGCAATCCCTTTCGTAAAATTATAAATTAGTGCCTACACCAAATCTTGGGATTTGTTGTCCCAGGAGCTGTGGCGAGCGCCGGAATAACTCAAAGAGGATGATGAAGGTTTAAGTAGCAAAAAACGAAAATTAATACTTATGCATGGTTTCGTTTTTTTTTTTCAGGTTCTCCGGACTAACCTACTGCAGAAGGCACGGGGAGAAGCGATCCCTCAGCATTGGAGACTACGCGGTAGGAGCTGTGTACCTGATATTGATCATTTTGAACGCCGTCGGGACTTCGTACGACTTCCTTAACGGGGAGAAAGCAGGTTATTATAATCACTCTTTTTTATAGAACTTTTGTGGTAAACAAGCAATTCCTATATTGAAATTTCTGGGGTGTTTCATTCGAATGATTTAATTTCCTTTTATCAATTTTCAGGGAATCCTTATTTGATGGCGTTTTCCATGCGTAAGAACTGGCGCAAACTGGTGGCGCCTAGCGGTGAGGGCCCAGAGCCTAGGCTTAACCGGCTCAAACTCTTCAATGGTCTGAGGTAAGGTCATCTGATCTTTATACACTAAGGTGATTAGAATGACCCTTATGCTAAGTTTTCCATGCGTAAGAACTGGCGTAACCTGGTGGCGCCCACCGGAGAGGTCCCCGAGCCTAGCGCTTCAACGGGCTGAGGTAAGGTCGTCTCATCTTTAAATACTAGGATGTGGGTGTCAGATTCTGCATTAATTATCTATACGTAAGAAGTAGTGAGAGCTGGGAGCGCCTCGCAAAGATAGGTTTAGCCTAGGCGTAGCCGTCCCCAACTGTTCAACGACTTAAGGTAAGGCCAACTCTATTCACTCGAGTAACTAAGTGTCCCTTATTCTATATTGGTCATGCTTTATTAATTCAGTATGTTCGTCGTTCATCAGATATTTGTTAACTTGTTTACAGTCTAGTAGACTTCTTCTTCTTCACATGCATGATCTGTAATAAGGAGAGCTCTGAGCTTATAAATTAGTATTTGTTATTTTGCTTGCAGGTCGCTTACGATGATCTGCGTGTTTTTCTCGCACACGGCTCTGGTACTTGCTTTCACCTACCTCCAGAACCCTTACTACGTTGAAACGGTATGTTATATAGTTATTTCTTACTTTACAAATTTAGGCGATAAATTAGCCTGAGCCCTGAGGAGTGTTTTAAATGGACACGAGTTAAGGATTTTCTCTTGGCACGTGTATCATACAACGTTTTGCAGTATATATGAGTATACAAATACATATGTATATGATGGCCATTTCATCCTCCTTTTTGTGCTTGAAGCATAAAAGCCCTTTAGGCATGGATAACCACAAACTCTATCTCAAAGAGGGCTATTTTGCCACGTTTCCATAGAGAAATTACCCCTGTTCAGAAATATACCCTTTTTGTATCCTATTTCAGTCATACGACGACCCTTCAAAATACATCCTGTTCAACGGCAACCTGGTGACCTACACGTTCTTCGTCATGTCCGGTTTCCTGCTTGCTTTTAACTTTGAGCTCCATGCAGAAAAACATCGGATCACCCTGTGGGACTGGCCCAAGGGAATGCTGATGCGATGGCTGAGGTAAGGTCATATTCAAGTATACCTCAGACAGAGTTATTGCTGGTTTTGACTTGTGTTGTGGCTCCTCAGACGACGATATATATAATAGATATACAAATATTTATTCACATAGAAAATACCCACTACTCAGGAACGAGCATCTGTGCTTATTACATAAAAAATATATTACCTTACCGGGATTCGAACCCAGGACCATCGGCATAGCAGGCAAGGCATGGTTACCACCGAACGTAGGGGTTCGGAAAATGTCAACAATAACTCAGACAGGTTGTTGGCTCATTCAGCTTTAACTGCATACAGAAAATAGTTATTTGTTATACAAGGGGGCAAAGTTGTATTTTAACGCCGAGTGTGGAATTGAGAAACGAGCAAGTGAAAGGATTCTATAGTTGAACCACGAGCGAAGCGAGTGGTTCGAGAACAGAATCCTGAACTTGCGAGTTTTTTAACACACGAGAAGTAAAATACATTTGCACCCGAGTGTAACACAAAACTTTTCCCCTCACTATAGCGAGGAAACTACAACGCAAAAAATGCGTTTATCACTGCTTCCAGTAGTTCCACAGGTGGTAAATCATCTTTATTACTAGATTCACCTACTTTTATCAATTTTAAAGCAGTTAATTTGACTTTATTCAAGGTCAAATTACTTTACCCACTAGTGGATAAAATGCGTTTTTACCCGCTGGTATTGAAGGACAAAACACGTGTTTCCGAGCTAGTGAGGGGAAAACAAAATTACCCTGTGGGTGTAAACCCGCTACTAGTATGTTTAATTTACTGTGGGACTGGCCCAAGGGTACAGATGTAGTGCGAAAAGATTTGCCTTTGTATTGTTACGGAAACGTACGAACGTGTCATGCTATTTCAGTCAGAGTCATTACAAGATGTACTGAGATTAACTGAACTAGCATGACAAATACGAACGTTTCCGAAGGAAACCCTTTTCGCACTACATCTGTATCAGGGATGTAACGGAAGTGTTTTTAACGGAACCGAAAGCGGAAGCAGAAGTTTTGAATTTAGTTTAACGGAAGCAGAAGCGGAACCGGAACCAGAAGCGGAACTTATGGATGTTAAAAACGAAAAGAAAAAATACCACATAGGTATAACATAAATCAAAACTAATTAAATTACCTACAACTTTTAGGTGTTTACTGTTTACTAACTAAGAATTTAAGAACTGGCTTGGCCTTCCGCCTTAGCGTTTAGTATCGCAGCACGTGGCAAGCAGAGAAATGAGCGAATGACAGGTATAGACCAGCCCCTCTAGCACAACTTGCCTTGTCGCGCGCGAGTCCATACTTGAAGTCGCGCTTGATGTATGGACTCGCGCGCGACAAGGCAAGTTGTGCTAAGGGGTCTGTTGGTCTTTGATGTACGCCGCTCATGTCCCACCGTCGCGCTAGGTTCCGACATCCGTTATAACTTCCGTTTGAAAAATAACAGAAACGGAACAGAAGCGGATGTGCAAAACAAAACGGAAGTTCCGCAGAAACGGAAGCAGAAGCAGAGCTCTGTTACATCCCTGATCTGTATGATGATGATATGGCTGAGGTAAGATCATATTCAAGTATAAGTTCGGAAAATGTGAACAATAACTGAGACAGAGTTATTGCTGGCTAATTCAGCTGATAATACTCAAATTCCAATTTCATTTCCAGATTGACACCAATATACGCGCTCATCATGTTCACGGTGATGACGGTGATGAGGCACCTGGGGGACGGGCCGCTGTGGCCGCACGTGGTGACCAGCGAGGCCGCCGCCTGCTCCCAGTACTGGTGGGCGCACTTGCTCTACGTCAACAACTACATACAGGACGACACGCATTGCTTCCCGCAGAGCTGGTGAGTTACTACTCCAGGTGATGCTAGTGCAGAGCTAGACCCTGTATGCCCGAAGGGCATATGGCGACTAGAGCGCGCTGGCGTGGCGCTAGCCATCTCTGTCCCGCATGTATAGACTCCTCTTAGCTACAGCACGGACACGGTGTGGGGTCTGTAGTGTACAGCGAGCATGCGGTGATGACGGTGATGAGGCACCTGGGCGAGGCCGCTGTGGCCGCACGTGGTGATCAGCGAGGCCGCCGCCTGCTCCCAGTACTGGTGGGCGCACTTGCTCTACGTCAACAACTACATACAGGACGACACGCATTGCTTCCCGCAGAGCTGGTGAGTTACTACACCAGGTGCCGTAGCCGAATGGCATTTCTGCGACGCGAAACGAAAACGAAACGCCGCAAAAGGTAGTCTATTAATAGCTGGCTCTATCGCGCCAATACGTAAAAGCGACAGAGATAGATAGATATCTACGAGCGTTTCGTTTCGTGATCGTTTGTGCCATTCGGCTACGTACCCAGGTGATGATAGTGCTACACCCTTAACACCCTGTATGGCGACTAGAGCGCGCTGGCGATAGTGCTATCTCTGTCATTCTTAACTCTATGCCCGAAGAGCATATGGCGACTAGAGCGCGCTGGCGATAATGCGCGGTTAGATGTTCTTTTGAAATAATTGTAAGAAATCTAATTTACTGTGACAGTTTGAATTGGGAGGAGACCCTTCAGATTGAAACTTGATTAAAAGTAAATTTTAGATATATTATTGTCATATTACTAAATCGACAGATTGATTGTAAAGCAACGCAAGGTTCAGCACACAGAACATTCAGCACCTGATTCATGATTACAAATAGTTTGATCACCATTTTTAATGCGTTCAAAACATGGGAATACATAAACATTCAATAAATGTTATATACAAAGAAAAAGAGACCAAAGGCTTCAAGTGCTCCGAGCTGGAATCGAACCAGCGTACTCCGTTTAGCGGACGGATGCCTGAACCACTCAGCCACCGGTACATGAAGGTAAGGGCCGAAATTTCCGAAGGCTCGTGGCGCCCTCTACCACAAAATACAGCTGCTGCTAAAATACAAGTTAAAATATTTTCAATGAAAATAGGATTTAATTTGTTCTTAGAGTATGGGAATACATGATTATTGTTTATTTATGTGTGTAAAAGCACACTCTAAAAAATGAAGACCAACTAAGAGCAGTTTTCTCTTAGTTGACGTTAAGTTAATCTACAATTACGATCTTATAAAATTCAAATAAAGCTGATTACTATAAACAATAAGGGAATGTATGATTGAACTAATAACTTAGGTGTTTTGTTATTCCTAACCATTGAACACCTTGAATCAATTTTAACTTGTTAGGCATAACTATGTAACATAGGTTGATTCAATCCTTAGTTGAACTTACTAAGGTAATTTAGCTAGCATAATTATTTTTCATGGAATTATTGAACAAGATCTTAATCGGTTCAGTTACGTTGCAAAAGTAAGAGCAATCAAAATTACCTTATTTGATATGTCCAAATACATAATATGTCTTTGATATGTCTAAGTTCTTGTCAGGCTCGTATGGAATCAAGATGTTTGAATACTACTATCAAAATATTGATAGGAGCGACCAAATTTTTTTTTAAGTGCAGTGTATGGTAAAACTGGCATCTCGCTTGCAGGTACCTAGCAGCAGACACGCAACTCTTCGGGCTCGGCCTGCTCGTGTGCATCCTGTTCCGCAAGCCGCGCGCGCAGATCATCGCGCTGACCGTCATGCTAATCGTCGCGCTGGCCATCCCGGCCGCGCATCTCTATTTCCAGAACTTGGGGGCTGTGGTGCATCTATCGCCTGAGTATGGTTTTATTTCATTAGTTCCTTAGAATTAGAAATAATGTTTCTTCAATACAGGTGGCGCTTTTTGCCCGAGCGCAAAGCGGTTTACTTCTTGTCAGGTTGAAACTTCAGAGGACCATCTGTACTGAAAAACGTCGTACGATACACGTGCGAAAAGGAAATTGGTCACTCGTGTTGATTTAAAATACTCCATTAGGTCGTGTGGAAACGAGTGGCGACCAACTCGTTTCAAACTTCTTCTTTTCCGCACTTGGATCGTATTGTATACTATTTATTTAATTCTCCCTTCAAAACTACCTATTTAGCCAATGAAAACTACAACAGATTACTTAGATACATTTCAGTATAAGTAACTGGCCCTGAAACCTCTTTTTAATCTCAACCTCGGACCACGATCACTGAATCCCTAGTCCATGGTGCCTTTTGAGCCTCCAAGGCCTTTATTAGTAGCGGTGTTCCATCTAACTACATACATCTAAATAACCAGCACTGGTAGCATGGTCGCGCGATAGACGATAAAATATCAGGCCGTCCCTATCGCACTATTAGTAAGTGCGATAGGGACGGCCAGATGTTTTATCATTGCCTGCCAGAAGACAATAAATTTTTCAATTCTAGTTTACACGTTTTACTTGCAGAACATACCGCACCCTTTTCCGGTTCAACGACACATTCCGCATCATCTTCGTGGGCGGTCACACGAACATGTCTACGTACGCGCTGGGCATCGCTGGAGGGTTACTCACCTACCACTTGCTTAAGAACGAGAAAAGCGTCTCTCAGAAACTTCAGGTTAGTATCTGATAGATATCTCTCAAATCAGCGTCCGGGGAGCGGTCAAGTTCAAGCGGTCTTTTCAGCAGATAAAAGATAAGATAAAGATAAAAATAGTTGACCGCTCAGCGGACTAAAGTAGAACTCAACCACGAACACACAAGCACAAACATGTCTACGTACGCATTTTGCATTGCTGGCAGCTTGCTTGCCTACCACTTGTTTAAGAACGAGAAGAGCGTCTCTCAGAAACTTCAGGTTAGTATCTGACAAATATCTCTCAAATCAGCGTCCGGAGAGCGGTCAAGTTCAAGTGGTCTTTTCAGCAGAATAAAAGATAAGATAAAGATTGATCGCTCAGCGGACTAATGTTGAACTCCACCACGAACACACACAAGCACAAACATCTCTACGCAAGCGTTGGGCATACTGGTTGGTTGCTCACTCACCACTTGTTCAAGAAGCGTCTCTCAAAAACTTCAGGTTAGGTTCTGATATATCATATCATATCTCTCAAATCAGTCCAGGGAGCGGTCAAGTTCAAGCGGTCTTTTCAGCAGATAAAAGATAAGATAAAGATATAAAAGTTGATCGCTCAGCGGACTAATTTTGAACTCACCACGAACACACAGAAGTACAAAAATGTCTACATGTTGAAGAATAAGAAGAGCGTCTTTCAAAAGTTGCAGGTTAGTTTTTAATAAATCTCAAACCAGTCCAGCCAAAAGATAAAGATTGACCGCTCAGCGGACTAATGTTGAACTTTGAACTGAACCACGAACACACACAAGCACAAACATATCTATGGAAGCGTTGGGCATACTGGTTGGTTGCTCACTCACCACTTGTTCAAGAATGAAGATCGTCTCTCAAAAACTTCAGGTTAGGTTCTGATATATCATATCATATCTCTCAAATCAGTCCGGGGAGCGGTCAAGTTCAAGCGGTCTCTTCAGCAGATAAAAAATAAGATAAAGATGAAAAAAGTTGACCGCTCAGCGGACTAATGTTGAACTCAAACACGGACACACACAAGCACAAAAATGTCTACTTGTTGAAGAATGAGAAGAGCGTCTTATAAATCTCAAATCAGTCCAGTCAAATGATAAAAAAATAAGATAAAGATTGACCGCTCAGTGGACTAAAGTTGAACTCAACCACGAACACACAAATATGTCTACGTAAGCGTTGGGCATACTGGTTGGTTGCTCACCCACCACTTGTTCAAAAACGAGAAGAGCGTCTCTCAGAAACTTCAGGTTAGTTTCTGATACATCATATCACACATGATCAGTTCGGAGCAGTCTTAGAAAAACTGGTAACGGTCAGACACAGATTACTTCATTGTTATTCAGATTCTCAAATTTCGTTCCGATTGATTAAGTTTTGGAGGAGGAAACAGTCGAGAGCGGCACCTCGATTTTAAAGATTTTTTCGCAATTAAATCTAGTAATAACACGAGTATATTTAACTAAAATTCCTAAATTGAAAGGGGAGCTCCTTTTTATTTTAGCATTTTCGCTCCTGTTGCGTCTTAATTGTCCACTTTTAAATTAAGGTGCATTAGGGTAATTCCGAATGACAGAAATGCTCGGAAAATTCCGAAACGGGAATCTTGATATGATGGAAATAATGGTGATTTTTATGCGACTTTCGAAATTAGACGACTTTCGGAATTACCCTAATACACCTTATATCTCTTCTGCCTTTTCTCTAAATCTTGTACACCTTCCAGAAATACCCGTGGGTGATGTGGCTGACCTTCCCGATCGGCGTCGGCACCATTTTATCCGGCGGTATCTTCTACATGGACGGATTCGAACCCTCGACCGCACTGAAGATCATCTACGGCGCTATACACAAGCCCCTGTTCCAGTGCAACATCATCATTATCATCATTGCCTGCATCTTTAAGGTGGAAAGTAAGTACCTACGATGTATGCCCCCATATCACACCATTCATCATTGGCCACAGCATCTTAACAGATGATTTTAGCAGCTACTTTTAAAGTACGGCGCATCTTTTGGCCGAGGTTGTAGCTCACTGGTTCAGTAATAGCCTATTCACTCTTGACTTGAATTCACCCAGATTGTATTCGCCCGGGAATACAGATGAGGGGAGCATGTTCCATTCCTTAGCAGTTCGCATTAGGAAAGAAGAGGCAAATCTCTTCGTGCAAATGAAAGGTAGGTCGACAACGTAAGGGCGAAACCGCTCCCCGCGCCTGGTTGTCCGGTGATGGAACGCGGAAGGAGGAACCAGGTCATGCAGTTCCTGTGTTCTTGTGTACTTTAGATACCAAACGCCAACAACACAAAAAAGGCCAAAGCCCTCCTAACGTTTATACTTACAATACGTCTGGCCAACTCTATTGTAATTGTAACGCCTGCAAGAGTCTTTAAGACCAAGTTCGGCCTGGCCAGCCACATAAGAGCCCATAACAGGCAAAATAATTCATAATCTGCTGAGGTTGCCGTCATCGAAACCGATGAGGAGGACTATATATGTAACTTCGGAGAAAAAATTCGGGTAGGCAAAGAAAGCACACGCAAGTTTTATAAATCATTTTTATATTTTGGATTTAAAATATAAATTATAGTTTTACATATTAAATTAAGTGACAAATGTGTTAGTATTCACCTCATTGCTGCCTGCAGTTGTTTTCTTCATACAAACACTCCACTAACAGGCAAAACTTTCCAAGCTTTTTGGCTAGTCATCAAGTGACATTTCACACAATGGATAAGCTGTCAAAATTAGAGAAAAGCTTGGGGGATATGAAGCAGTACTTTGAGTCCCGGATGGATAACTTTGAAAATTCAATTCCTCAACAGCCCGGCACAGGTCCACCTTTACTACACAGCGAGTTCACAGAATTTAAAAATTTCATTATGAAATCAGTAGAGGCACTGCAGACTCAGATGGCTTTGGTGTTAGGCACCTTAGAAGACATGGAGGCCCGGTCGCGGTCAAACATCCTGCTTCTTCATGGAGTCCCAGAGATAAAGGATGAGGAGGTGGCAGAACGAGTTGTGAATATCTGCAACAATAGACTCAGCCTGCAGGAGGTTACTGAGAATTCCTTCGTTGTATGTCACCGCCTGGGAAAGATGAGGTCAGGTTCTAGGCCCAGGGCTATCTTAGTCAAATGTAGCAGTCTTCGTGTTCGGAACACCATTTGGGCAGCGAAGAAAATGCTGAAGGACTCGGGGCTGACTGTTTCAGAGTTTTTAACTAGCTCTCGACATGCAGTGTTCGTTGAGGCCAGAAGGTTGTATGGGGTAAGAAACAGCTGGACGAGTGACGGGCGTATAGTGGTGTTATGTCCAAACGGCTCGCGCCATAAGGTTACGACTCTAGCTGGCCTGCGCGCTCTGCCTGCGCCCGCCGCTACTGGAGCTCTGCCCAGGCCCGCGCAGTCACAAGCAAGCGCGGCTCCTTTCTACGATTCAGATTCCGGCGTAGCGCCTAAAGTTGGTGCTGCTTCTGATGAAGACCTGCTCGGGCCTGCTCGGCACCCTCGCCCCGAGCGTTCGACCAGGAAAAGTCCCGCAGAGCCGTGTTCTCGTCGATAAAGTTATCTCAGGCCTTCAATTATTGTACAAGAAGTACTTGCTACTTTTTATTTTTCTTTTGTACCGGCATTTTATAACTTTTATGTATTATTTTGTTCTACCACCGCATTTAAAATATACAATAACAATACTGTCATTTCAATGAATGTCACATAAGCTGTCAGTTTGACATTGCGTTTAGTTTATGCTTAACAGAGTCGTATTTTTCTGATGGTTATTTTTGTGGTATATTTGTATCTCCTAGTGAGTATTATATTCTTTGATTTGTAAACATATTATTTATTTTCTTTTTCTCTTTGTTACTTCAGCTGTCACTGTATTGGCAGGGTGCAAAGCAGGTGGAGGGGGTAGCTAAAACGATCACAGCGCTCACTACGGCCAAAATTGACATCTTAGTCGCTGACTTGCGCTGTCAAATCCATATTGCAGTAAACATTTTCATGTCGTTTTTGAGATAAATTTAATACGGGCCCAGTAAAATTTGTTATGGCGAATTGTAATAACTCCAAGAAAAGTAGCGACTAAATTCTAGCTATTTCAAAGACCGTGCTGGAAACGAAACCACCGTTTAAGTGAAGTGAAAGAAAAGTGTCGTCCAATCTCTAAAGTTTTACTTAAAGTGCGTAATCATTTGATACAAGTATTGAATTGAATTTACGGTGAATTTATAGTGCAAATTTTATTGGAGGTAGAAAAGCCGACGTGGAAGCCAATCCCAGTTATGTTCGGAAATAATTTTATTTGTTTCCTCATCTGTGCTCCTATTTATAAATCGAAACGGATTGACGAAAATGCGTAAATATCGAGGTTTCAATGGGAAGAAGGAGCACGAGAACAATAGAAGCAGAAGCAGTCCATCCACTGAAGGCTTATCACATTTTAAATAAAATTCCTGAGAACTTATTCCATCGCATTCATGATTGTAATTGATGTGATATCTGGTAAACCTCCAATATTTTCAAGTAAATGAAACAAGTTTATGTAATGTATATTATAATTAAACGTTATTATAGCTAGTTTGTTTTTATTTTACAATAAACTCTGTGCCCTGCAATGATACTTATATAATACCTATAGTTAGCCTATGAAAATGACAGGATAGCAGTGAACTGATCAACTATTTCAAAAGCCAATGATTTATTTATACTTTATTGCACATAGGTACAAATGGTGTAAAAAGTCTTCAATCTCTATAAAATGCCCAGCTAGCACCAATTTCTTGTCTTTATTCATCGTCTTAGGTTGGAAAATGATTTCGTGAGCGATGGCACGAAACCCGTTTTAGTCACCAGTTTGTTAATTTCTCACTGAAAACAACAATTTTAATGTTATTGGCGATAATGTTGTAACCGCCGTCGTCCAAAATTGTCTAATATAGTAAAATAACACAAGATTTCATTAATTTTTTCACAATTTTTACTTACTTCTCGCTTAACAGCGGCGACAATATTGACCATAATGGTCACCTGTCACGTGGCGTGTCGTCGCGCACGGTCCCAATATTCTTTCATTAGTTAGAAAAAGTGTTCACTTTATATAAATGACAACTGCCGGCGAGTAGATGAGGTGAAATTGAATGTTTAGAAATTTTATATTGTTATATTTATTAGTATATTATCATTACTTATATATTCAGATAGTTAGGTTTATATACGCTACTCATATTATAGTTACAAACTTGTACTTACCATGTCAGATTTGTTAAATGCCAGTTTAGAAAGTGAATTCTTTTCTCTTTCGTCCTCTAGCCAGTACGACTCCTTGAGCGATGCTTCAGATCTGCCAGACTTAAGTGATCGGTTGCACTGCACTTTTCAATCCGCCGTAAAAAACTTTAACGTTGTTCACATTAATGCACAGAGCATTCCTGCTCATTTTCCTGATTTGCTTGCCACGTTTAGCACAAAGAACATTCACGCCATCTTGATCTCCGAAACATGGTTGAAACCATCGCTTCCATCTACCCTCTATCCATTACCGGGTTACCGTTTATTTCGTAATGACAGGACGGGTACTAGGAACGGTGGAAACAACATAGTTCGAGGTGGTGGTGTTGCCATATACATTAGAGGTGATTTTTCTTGTCAAGTGGTTTCTCAATCCCCAACTACCTATTCCAACTCGCCGGAATATTTATTTCTTAATGTCACTTTACATCATAGTAAAGTACTCTTAGGAGTCTTCTACAGCCCTTCCTCTAATGTTAACTTCTTTGACGTTCTCGACAATGAATTAGCAACTCTTGCCCCGCAATTCGATCATTCCGTTGTAACGGGTGATTTCAATACCTGCCTAGTAAAAAACGACCACCGAACTGTGAAGCTTCAGCAACTCGCTACTTCTTTAAATTTTCATATTTTACCTCTTGGCCCCACTCATTTCCCTCACAACGGTCCTCCATCCCTTTTGGATTTAATCTTGACTTCTTCCCCTAATCTTGTATCATTTCATGGCCAATTTAATGCAGCAGCTTTTTCAAACCATGACCTTATTTATGCTTCTTTTAAAATTCGCCCCCCCAAACGCCGGCACAAAATAGTTATGCGACGCAATCTTCAGAATGTGGATCGACAGGCGCTTCTCGCTGACCTAAATAAGATATGTTGGAAGGATTTGGAAGAGGCCCCTGACGTAGACTTGAAGATAGATACTTTTAATAGTTTGTTGCTTGCGGCTTTTGACAAACACGCTCCTTTAACACCGATGCGTGTTAAACATCTCCCTGCGCCATGGCTTACCCCGGACATCAAGGAACTGATGGCGAAAAGGAATCGCGCTCGAATAAAGCTTAGACATAAGCCTTCAGAGACCAACCATCAAAATTATGTTAAGCTACGAAACCGCTGCAATAGGGCTTGCAGAGATGCTAGGCGTAGGCACATTTATAAAACAATTGACGAATGTCCCCCCACTAGGTTATGGAGCTTCCTGAAGTCCCTCGGGGTAGGCAAAGCTCCGAATGATTTTGCGAATGTCCCAGACCTTGACAATATTAATCTGCACTTTAGCTCGTCGCCCGTTAATCTTAACCCTGCTACAAAAGAAAAATCTTTAGCTCTTCTAGCTAACTCCCGGCACCCAAACTGTACTACCTTTGAGCTTGGTAATATCTCACCCGAAGAAACACATGCTATTCTCAAGTCACTTAAAACGAAAGCCGTTGGGGAGGATAATCTTAGTTTAGATATGATTATGCTCGTAGCAGACTTTATCTCCCCCATCATATCTCATATTATTAATTTTTCCTTTTCGTCTGGTATGTTTCCTTCTATCTGGAAACTCGCGAGTGTAATTCCTCTCCCAAAAGTCTCCAACCCTTCTTCTATCTCCGAATTTCGTCCTATCTCTATTCTGCCTATTCTCTCCAAGGTTATTGAACACTTTGTTAATCGACGCCTTACTTCACATCTCAACCAAAATAACCTTTTTAATCCACTTCAGTCGGGTTTCCGCCCCGGGCATAGCACAGTCACAGCATTGGTTAAGGTCACTGACGATATTCGTTATAATATTGAAAATAAAAAGGTCACTATCTTGGTTCTTTTGGACTTTAGTAGTGCCTTTAATACGGTGGACTTCGATATACTTCTTGCGTTTCTTAATAATCTTAATTTTTCCCCTATATCTCTGTCCTGGTTCCGTAGTTACCTTTTTGGGAGGCGGCAGCGAGTCCGGATTGATGACAAGGTCTCCGAATGGACTGAACTTTTGGCCGGTGTCCCCCAGGGAGGTGTACTGTCACCATTACTATTTTCCATTTTTATTGATAGCATTACTAAGCGTTTGAAATCCTCGTATCACCTTTATGCGGACGATTTACAAATATATTCAGCGTCCAACCTTGACGACGTCAGTTCTCTAGTAGGCCAAATTAACTCTGACTTGGAAGCAATAAGTGAATGGGCATCATCGTTTGGGCTAAAAGTTAACACCGCAAAGTCGCAAGCAATAATCATTGGTAGTCCTTACTCCATCTCCAAACTGCCTCACCAGGTTCTACCAGATATATTGTTCGAGGGAACTCCGATTCCGTTCTCTTCCACTGTCAAAAACCTCGGTATTGTTATGGACCAAACGCTTTCATGGGACCCTCAAGTCTCCGAAATAAGTCGTAAGATTTTTGCCTCTCTACATTCCCTCAAGCGTCTGCAGAACTTCCTCCCGCATCAGACTAAGGTTATGTTGGCTCAGTCTCTTTTACTTCCTCTTCTCGATTATGCCGATATTTCTTTTCTCGATCTAAGACAGGAACTGCTTGACAAACTTGAACGCCTCCAGAACGTGTGCATAAGATTTATATTCGGGCTAAAGAAATTCGACCATGTTTCCCTCTTTCGCAGTCAACTCAAGTGGCTTCCCATCCGCCGTCGCAGGGATCTGCATATTCTTTCTCTCCTATTTAATGTTCTTTTTAATCCTTCGTCTCCTCTTTATCTTTCACAAAAATTTAAATTTATGGCGGACGGTAGTGGCCATCGTCTACGTTCTAGTTCTAATCTTGCACTGGCAACACCTCATCATAAATCCCGTGCGTATAGTAAATCTTTTGCAGTGCGAGCGGTTCAACTTTGGAATGAGTTGCTTCCGTCCTTAAGGAAATCGCAGTCCGTTGCCTCGCTCAAGGGGCAGTTAAAAAAGCTGTGGCTATCGGAACATGGATGACTTGTTTGTAACTAGTTATAGATACTATATATAAATATATATTTATTTACTATATATATTGTTATATATTCTTTATATTTGATGTACCTTTTATTCCAATTTTATTTTATTATTTTTTGTTTTAGTCTCTTTTATATTTTTATGGGCTTTCCTATAAACTGTTGTACTAAGTGCTATATTTGTCTACCATTCTTCATCACATTTCACCTACTCAAAGGTTAGCTGGAAGAAATCCCTTAAAGGGATAAGTTCGCCTTTGTACTGTCTATCCTGTGTCATATTTGTGTTTTGTGTTTTGTACAATAAAGAGTTTATACATACATACATACATACACTATACAGGGTGATTCATGAGTCGTGAGCAGAAGTGAACAGGGTACTGGGGAGGGTCACACTGAACAACTTTCATAATGGGGCAACACTGAATTGTTATACTTCCGGCCACAGAGATCGCAAGTGAAACGCGAATCTGCTGATGGTTGCTGTAAATTCCGAAGTCTTTTCTGCCTTAGGTCATCATGTTTTTTCATGCCATCCTGCAAAAGGTGACGTCAGTCCGCTCTATTGAGTGCTTCCGCTTCCCAGGTACTTGGGTCAATGCCAAGGGACAACATTTCCCCCTTGTGGGGTAGGAGTCCATAATGTTTTCCTCTCCCATTACTCCTTCGTGGTTCAGTCCACATTCATTCCACATACCTACATGTCTTCCACTTAATATTAAGTAGGTTTGTAGCAAGGATTGAGTATTATAGAGAATTAAGGTCAAAGTAAAATGTGTAGTCACAGTGCATGGACTGCCATCTCTTGACACGGGCTTAAAACTTGTGAACCTCAGTTTTGACAATTTGGCCCATATTCTTAGCTTGATATGTTTTAAAACGTCAAATATTAATATTAGCGCCATCTAGCTAAGCATTCCCCAAAGGTGTAATGCCATCTAAGCCACCGTACCTTTTTCTGTATGGTACTGAGGTACGTTTATTTCTTAGACTTTATATGTCTATACGGAGTTATATATGTCTTTGGTTTGCAGTTACCAATTGCACATAGGTGCATGTTGTTTTAATAAACCAGAACTCATTTTACAATGGTATTTGTTTCAGCCGTGTTCCGTGGCATCCTCGAATGGCGCGGCTTCACATGGATGGGACGCGTGTCATACACCGCGTTCCTGATGCACTCACTGTTCCAGCGTGGTGTGGTGGGCTCACAGCGCCTGCCGTCTTACATGTCCGATTTCTACATTGTACGTACACATACTCACTGGAACCTATCATCCTATTAGCCTGTTCCATAGTGAGTTCCATATTGCCATATTCCATAGTGAGTGAGATATACCGTTCCTGATGCACTCACTGTTCCAGCGTGGCGCGGTAGGCTCACAGCGCCTGCCGTCACACATGTCCGACTTCTACATTGTACGTACACACTCACACTATATCATAGACTTATTAACTAAGACTTAAGACGCGTCTTGCCGTCCTATAGTATATCGGGTTCCTGACGTACGGTACCCTATACCAATAGTCTTAGCCTGTTCTGTAGCATAACCTAGTGAGTTTCCCGTGGATAGACCGTTACTGATGCAATCCCTGTTCCAATGTGGGGCTCACAGCATAGCTCAATTTGAATTAGTTTAATGTTTTACAGTTAGTATTTTGTTCGTGTTGGTGTGGTGAAAAATTTTGTGGTTTACTCAGCGCAAAGTTTATTTTACCTTCGTGCCTTGAAACCCTCGCAACGCTCAAGATTCCATCTTCTCCATTTGCTACGGTAAAACAACTTTGCCCCCTTGTAAAGCAAATAACTATTCCCCACAGGTGGTGCTGCTAGCAGCCACAATCTTCCTAGCGTTCGGCGCCGGAGCCCTGCTCTGGGTGACTGTGGAGTCCCCGCTCGCCATCGTCACCAAGAACCTCCTGTCCCCTCCCAGGAGGAAGAGGCCCGAGCCAGCTGAGGACGCCAAGGAGAAGGATGTTACCACCAAAGTTTAGGTTTAAGTTAGATTAGTTGGAGACTAGACCCGCCCCAGTTAACAACCCTTAACCAATACTTATACGGGCCATTTTTTTTTTCAAAGTTATCCATCCTACTTTTTTTTTATTTAGAAATTTTTATGTGGTTTCCACTCAGAATCACGAGCTCTTTCAATTCTAATAGGAGAAAAAAAAGTGTCCCAAGTTTTTTTCCCATTCCGTTACCATTTTTTCCATACATTTTTGTATGGCGGTAACGGAATAGAAGGTTCGAAAAAATGTACCTGTGCTTTCTTGGGACATTTTTTTCTCCTATCAGGATTGAAAGAGCTCGCGATTCTGAGTATTAATCGCGTAAAAAATACCCATGTTAGTACAAAAAAAGTGGGGTGGACAACTATGAAAAAAATGGCCCATACAGCCTGGCAAAAGAGAACAGAAAATACCCACCACCGGGGCGCCACCGTTTATATGCTGTTATTTAATGCATGTTAATTATAAGATGTAATTAGACTTATATTGACCGGGATATAGACCGTGATTACCTTTTTGATTTTTGTCGAGCTCCCGATATTTCGACGCAGTTGCATGCATCTTGATCACGGAAAACTGACGAAGGCGGGTGGATGTTAAAGTTGCATAGACAGCGCGCGATCTACCCTCCTTCACGCGCGTCGGCTGCGCTCACTTTCAGCGTTACCACTGGTCGCATTCACACACTACACTCACAGTGTCACTACGTTTGTTCAATTCTGACTTTACCGGTTTTTTACACAAACAAATCACTGGATTCCATACATTAGATAATTTAATGAAAATAACCGAGATCATTCAAAACCCTTATTATAAGACGTAATGTTTTGAAAAAAAGTGACCCGCCGAGTTTCTTGCTGGTCCCATAGTGGATACCCCCCTCCAACTGAGGGGGGACTGAAATCGACTCGAGGCTGAGGCGTAGGGTTAGAGCCGGCGTAGCTTTATTTGACGTTCATATGCGCATTGTAATATGCATACTTGGAAAATAAATATTTCATTTTCATTATGTAAACCGTTTAGCATGTGGTTGCTATCACTTTTGTATGAGAATAAGTAAGTGTTGCTATGATAACAAAAATTTGTTCCATTTCTACTTTTTTTTTTGCCAAGCTGTAGGCAGAGCAAGAATCTCGTTATTAATAATAAAAACCGCCTGAAAACCATACACTTTCTGAGTTTATGGCGAACAAACCGATATTCGTGTATTTGTAGTATGAACTTCAAAATGTACCTACCTACCTACATTTCTACCTGTTCTAGAAACCTACCTCAACTATTAGTCCCAGAGCTGTAAGAACCTCTTTTTGACACATGACAGTGTCCACAATACGTAAACTCGCGCAACATAATGAAATTTTAAATAAAATCCTGTAGTAATATTTAAAAATTCCAAGTACTTAAAAACAATATTTCGTTTACTTTAGACATAATCTTACACATGTTACATTTTTGCGGATCTTCGTTAGTGAGTATTTTACGATATTAATTTATCACGCAGGATTTACTTATTATGTCATTCATCATTCATTTTTATTTTTAAATCAGTGCTGTGGCTGAGTCTGCCATTTCGATTAAAATGACATTTCAGTAAGTTGATAGAAATCGTATATTTGTTTTCATCACACCCGCACTTTAAATGTGCTATTGCACGCAGGCGGAGCGTGAGTTATAGAAAAATCGTTCTCCCAAGGGAATAATGAAATTTCTTGTACCGTACTTAACTTTTTTTAAATCTATTTACATATTTTTTACATTGCGAGTGTGATGAAAAACATTGTGTGTAACTCGGGGAGTCTGAATATTACTAACTCGAGTCTTTAAATCGCTCCGGCAAGCCGTTACTCTCGTTAGTAATATTCAACTTCCTCCCCTTATTGCACAATGTACTATTAAGCGCCTCCTTGTACATAGGGTCTAATCGATTCAACCAATTCGAAATTAATTGTTAGATTTGGCAAACCATACCTACGTCTTAGCCACATCGCAACATACTTCAAAACAAATGTTTCAAAAATGTGAACTTACAGAAGTTACAGATCCGGGACAATATGTCGTATTTAAACGTTGCTTTGTAATTAAAATTTTGAAAAAACCCCCGACTGCGACATAGTAGACCGATTTTCATGAAACATGGCTAAGAACACTCCCGACTAACTCAGCTTTCAGACAAAAAAAAACTACATCTAAATCGGTTCATCCGTTCGGGAGCTACGATGCCACAGACAGACACACACACAGACAGACAGACAAACAGACAGACAGACAGACGAACAGACAGACAGACAGACAGACACGTCAAACTTATAACACCCCTTCGTTTTTGCGTCGGGGGTTAAAAACAAGATAAGTTGATGCCAATTTTGATTTTTGATAGCCCTCTAGGATTAAGTAAATGTCATCATTTCATTAAAGTTTGCACCAGCTAGGTTGTCAGACTCATTGCCCACCTATCTTCGTCTGACTGTAATTTCATAAAAAAATACCGGTTTCGATTGTTGTTGACTAGTTAACTAAGTATACTATAGTAGAATTTTGATGTTTTGGAATAAGGGATAATTATGATAAGGATAAGATAAAATATAAAAATAAATAATTACAAGAAGTACATTTTTGATTTTTTATTTTAAATAGTCTTGAATATGAGGAACATAATTTTATAGCTCTATTTACAAATATATTTACAATGCAAGCATTTCCTACCTCATATAATTGTTACCACATTTTATTTCAGTTTATTATTATTTACATCCCCTGTGTAGTGAGGGATTAAATATGTTACCACACCCTTTCCTGCCGTGGGTGTCGTAGAAGTCGACTGTGGGATAGGGATTCCATGTGGTGGGGGCAATGACTAAATGTCATCAGTTCTTTTCTATCAACCCCATAATTGCTAAAAGTGGCACCAAAACTTGAGTACATAGTTTCATGTGCTCTACCTAACCCTTTTGGGAATACGGGCGTGAGTTTATAAAAAAAAAAAAAAAAAATTGTTTATTTCGGACCAATTAAAAATCCATAGAACTTGTTAGTATAGACTTAATATCTAGGTTGTTAGTTACTTAATATCCTAAGAGTAGTTTTACAACTATATTTTAAAATTAAATTAACTAGACTAAACTAAACTAACTAAACATGTATGCGACATGCCCTACTTATTCCTCCCAATCACAACATCGACCCAGTATTTAGTTAGCGGGCAGTCGAGTCGCTCTGCCAACGTATGTATGTATTGTATAAATTATGGTAGTTTTTCTACTTGAGATAAAATAAATTAAATATTTACCAAAATTATTTAATTTGTTCTACACACATACATACAATCACGCCTGTGTCCCATGAAGGGGTAGGCAGAGCACATGAACTACTCAGGTTTCAGTGCCACTCTTGGCAAATAAGGGGTTGAAAGAAAACGAAACTGTGGCATTGCAGTGACAGGTTGCCAGCCTCTCGCCTACGCCACAATTTAACCCATATCCCACAGTCGCCTTCTAATTAATTTGTTCTAATTTCTAATATTTTAAATAAATAAATATTATAGAGAACTTACACAGATTGACTGAGGCCCACGGTAAGCTCAAGTAGGGTTGTGTTGTGGGTACTCAGACAACGATATATATAATATATAAATACTTATATACATAGAAAACATCCATGTGCTCATCACACAAATAAATGCCCTTACCGGGATTCGAACCCGGGACCGCGGCGTAGCAGGCAGGGTCACTACCGACTGCGCCAGACCGGTCGTCAAAATCATAATAGGTATATGTTGAATTATTGATGCCCAACAACCCAAGAGGGTTTGCCCTACTGAACCCTGAAAAAATCCTAGTCTGTCTACTTATTCATTATATTAAAATTATATTAAAGACTAACTACCATACACCCATACCTATTAAAACAATCGATGTCATAGTAAGACCGTTTTCATACATTAAGCCATTTTTCAAACATTTAAATATACGGATGTACTCACGTTAATATGTGAGTGTGTTTAGTAAAACTTCCCACTTTCTCGGTGACCATTAAGGCGAGATTTACTTGTATCTTTATATGAATTAACTGACAAAGCGGCTTTATAGCAATCGACCAAGTGGGTCGTTTTCCGTGCACACTCACATATATCGCGTTTGACATGTTTCATCAAACATGAGTGCTCGCAGTGGCTACTCTCCCAGCACACGCCATTTTTAACCGACTTCAAAAAAGGAGGAGGTTCTCAATTCGACTGAATGTTTTTTTTTTTTTTTATGTATGTTCCTCGATATCTCCGAGAATTGTGGACCGATTTTCAAAATTTTTTTTTTGATCGAACGGGTATAACCCCGAGATGGTCCCATTGGCACCAAGTCAGGGTCTGATGATGGGATCCTGGAGAAATCGAGGGAACTCTTCAAATGTTATAGGCACATGTAATGTTTTAGTGTATTTTTCAAAGGTAAACCAGTATTTACGCCTGATGGTAATAATTTTATGTGGCTGAGCTGATGATGGAAGGTCAACTCTTCAATGGTTAGGAGTTAAAGGATAATTCTTTCACTAGTGTACATGTATTCGGACTGATACATATAATATCAATAGGAACCACTAAAAATCAACAAATAAATAAACTTTTTTAACAAAAAATAAAACCGCCTTCAAAAATAAGCGCGTTACAAAACACGGAGAAACTAAAAAGCAAAAAATAATAAACCTTTGAATTCAGATTTCTTATCGTATTGCAATAATCTAAACATCCAAATTATAAACAAATCAATTATTTTTGGAGTCGGTGCCAGCCTGCGTATGGTTGTGTGGGGCAAACAGGCAATAGCAAGGCGACGAACAAGTCTGGTACCGACTGCAAAAATAATTGATTTGTTTATAATTTGGATGTTTACATTATTGCAATACGATAAGAAATCTGAATTCAAAGGTTTATTATTTTTTGCTTTTTAGTTTCTCCGTGTTTTGTAACGCGCTTATTTTTGAAGGCGGTTTTTTATTTCTGGAGAAACGCACAGTATAATAAAGAGTATCATATGCAGTATGGCCCCTCCCGCTTCCCGCTGAAAGTGCCGCCCACCCGCTCTCGGTTACCTCACAGTTACCGCCTGTACCACGCTACTAGTCGTATTTCATACAAGCATGGTACTCGTTCGCCTACAGGAGCAGGTACTGTGTGCGTAGGAACGCGCCTCTTTCATACATTTGATCGCCAGTGTCCGAGGTGTGGTTGAGCTGTCAAAAACAGGGTGTATACTCGTCTCCCTTTGATCAAAGAGGATCGAGTATTATAGAGTTACTGTCAAAGTAAAATGTGTAATCACAGTGCATAGACTGCCATCTCCTGACACAGGCTTAAAACTTTTGAACCTCAGTTTTGACAATTTGGCCCATATTCTTAGCTTGATATGTGTTAAAATGTCAAATATTAATATTAGCGCCATCTAGCTGAGCGTACCCCAAAGGTGTAACGCCATCTAGCCCACCGTACCTTTTTCTGTATGGTACTGAGGTACGTTTTTTTCTTAGACTTGATCTGTTTATACGGAGTTATGTCTTTGCCTTTGATGAAAGTTGGTAAATAGTGAGCGCGTTATAAAGTCCAGCTGGCGTGGCCTCATACGGCCGTTTCATCGGCGGGCGCGGGAGCGGGCGCGGGCGCGAGATTCTTCACCGGGACGCGGATCAAGTCTTCTTCTACCTTTGTATCCGCTGGCAAGTTCTGAAAAGATACATTTGATTTACTTATTTAGCTCACATAGTACGCAACCAACGCCCTGGTATCCTAGCGGTAAGTACGTGAGACTTTCGTTCCGGCGACCCCGGGTTCGAATCCCAGCTCGCACCAATGAGTTTCTCAGAACTTATGTGCGAAATGTCATTTGATATTCACCAGTCGCTTTTCGGTGAAGGAAAACATCATGAGGAAACCGGACTAATTCCAATAAGATCTAGTTACCCTTCGGGTTGGAAGGTCAGATGGCAATCGCTTTCGTAAAACTAGTGCCTACGCCAAATCTTGGGATTAGTTGTCAAAGCGGACCCCAGGCTCCCATGAGCCGTGGCAAATGCCGGGATAACGCAAGGAGGATGATGAGTAAGTACAACCAACCGTACAGAATATAAACTTCCAACAAAATCAAAGTTTGATAGCGGTTTATTGTACGAATCGTATGTATATCATACCTCTAGAGCGGTGTATCTTACATCTACAGCAGTGTATACCTCTAGCGCCATACGTTTAGTGTGTTGTATATACCTCTACAACAGTGTATTATACCTCTAGATACTAGTTAGTGTTGTTATCAAAGTACCCACAACACAACACAAGCCTTGTTGAACTTACCGTGGGACTAAGTCGATCTGGTTTAGTGGTCTGTTATACAGCATATCTCTGGAGCGGTGTACTAGTTGTTGAGCTGCTTGGGTGCGGCCTGGCGTCTTGGCTCAGAAAGACGCGCGCGGCGCACGGGGCTACGGCGCGGCGACGAGCAACACGCGCCTCTACCCACGCTTTTTCTACCTCTACAATATTGTATCATACCTCTAGAGCGGTGTTTCCTTCCTCCAGAGTGGTGTACTGGTTGTTGAGCTGCCTCTGTGCGGCATTGCGTCTCGGTTCGAGCAGGCGCCGTGTGGCGCACGGGGCTACAGCGCGGCGACGAGCGACAAGCGCCGCTACCTACGCTTTTTCTACCTCTACAATAGTGTATCAACCTCTATAGCGGTGTATCCTACCTCTAGAGCGGTGTATCATACCTCTAGCGCGGTGTACTAGTTGTTGAGCTTTCTCGGCGGGCTTTGGCGTTGCGGCTCAAGTGAATCATACCTCTACAGCGGTGTATCATACCTATAAAGCGGTGTACTAGTTGTGGAGCTGCCTCGGCGCGGCCGTGCGCTATGACTCGAGTGTATCTAGAGCAGTGTGTTACCTCTAGAGCGGTGTATCATACCTCTAGAGCGGTGTATCGTACCTCTAGAGCGGTGTACTAGTTGTTGGACTATCTTGGCTGGCCTTGGCGTTCCGGCTCAAGTGAATCATACCTCTAGAGCAGTGTGTTACCTCTAAAGCGGTGTTTCCTACCTCTAGAGCGGTGTACTGGCTGTTGAGCTGCTTGGGTGCGGCCTGGCGTCTCGGCTCGAGCAGGCGCGCGCGGCGCACTGGGCTACGACGCGGCGACGAGCGACACGCACCGCAACCCACGCTTTTTCTACCTCTACAATAGTGTATCAACCTCTATAGCGGTGTATCATCCTTCTTGCGCGGTGTATTGGTTGTTAAGCTGTCTTGGCGCAGTCGTGCGCCGCGGTTCGAGTGTACCATACCTCCAGACCGGTGTATTATACCTTTAGAGTGGTGTATCCTACTTCTATAGCGGTGTTTTTTACCTCTAGAGCGGTGTACTGGTTGTTAAGCTGCCTGGGCGCGGCCTGGCGTTTCGGCTCGAGCAGGCGCGCGCGGCGCACGGGGCTGCAGCGCGGCGACGAGCGACACGCGCCCGTGCCCACGCTTTTCAGGAGGCGGGCACTGGTAATAACAAATTACTTAAGAATAAGAAAGCATTCCACAAATTGAACATTTACACAAATACATTAAATATAAGATAAACCATTTGCACGCATGTCAAAAAGAACAGGCTTAACCATTTTATTACAAATTGACTGTGCAGCGCCGATTTTCAGTCCATCCCCTTACTTACAATACATAGTAAATTCAATGGGGTTTTTAAAGACTTTCATCTAACGTTTCACCAGTTTCACGTCTAAACAATAGAATGAAAATGATACTAACGCATCAAGCAACTTGAGCAGCAGCCGAGAGTACGCCCTGTACTCATCATCCCCAAACTCCCCGGGGTGATGGCGGGCAAATTCGTACGTATCGCAGAACTGGTGCACCAACTTCTGCCCGCGGCCGTCCAACGGGGCCGCTAGCGAGGACAGAAGGAAGCCCCGGAGAGACTCGCGGGGATGCCGCCGGAGGCAGGGGTCTTGACGGGCTATCTCCTCCTCTGAAAATTATGCAACAAGTTATTAAACAAAATTAAAGATTGATGAGCTCTTGCGATCAGTTACTTCTACATAGATTACAGTTACACAAACAAATATCTGAATATCTTTTAAAAAAAAAAAAAAGAAACTGAATATGATATTGTATTTTTAATTTGTTTCTGTGTGTCGATACAAAGTATACAAACTGAACACGCCTGTACGAGGCCACAGGCCACCCAATGTGCGGGGTGCATTTATACAATTCCCATTCATATGCTTTTATGAACTTGCTCACAGTGCAAAGCACAAGAGAAACAGATAATGATCCATGCAAACAACACTGCTAAAGCTTATTGATATAACACAATTTGCACTCATCATTTTAGAACTAAACGGGACCATGAACATATGTATAAATATACGTGTATACGTGATTAAGTCCCGTTTAGTGCTAAAATTACGACTGCTAAAGCTTGTTTTCTTTTTTATTTTGTTGGGGAAATGCTTTTACACAGTCCATGGGAACCAGGGGCAATGACAGGCTTGCTTGAACCTTGCCTGAATTCAATTACACCTGTATCAAAGTCTAAGAAAAAAACTTACCTCAGTACATACAGAAAAAGGTATGGTGGCCTAGATGGCATAATTCATTTATTTGCATAAGATAGTGTGCATGCAGGTTTACATATTTTTATATAAAAGTATCAACTACCTCGTCACAAAGTGACATGCAAATGATGATCTTAATCTATATATACAAGTCATTTTTTCAGTTCACCAATTAGAGTAATATGATATGGCATTACACCTTTGGGGTATGCTCAGCTAGATGGAGCTAATATTAATATTTGACATTTTAAAACATATCAAGCTAAGAATACGGGCCAAATTGTCAAAACTCAAAAGTTTCAAGCCTGTGTCAAGAGATTTATTCAAAGCACTGTACAATTCAGTTTAGATATTATTAGGTGATTAACAAAAGAAACAAACATATATAAAATACGATCACCTTTCGTCCATCACCTCAGAATACCGCAGACACATTTGATACACAATCATCCATCTACTTGCAAACACATCACATTCTGGAGCCCATGACAGAAACGAGTTCAACTGATTTAGAGCCCGCACAGCTGGTGAATTTCGATGCGCTACAGTTCGTGTAATTAGGGCTGCTAAAAGGTTGTGCTTTCGCGGTCTTAATAGATTTTTGGGCACAAATGGAACAGAGAGAGATGGCAGTATATACACTGTGATTAGTGATTACACATTTCACTTTGACAGTAACTCACTATAACACTAGATCCTCTTTGACCTGTATGAATCATTCATGACTTTACCTAATGTTTTGACATCATCCACGGCTTTGAATCGGTAGTGGTATGGCTGTTGGGGCTCCAGGATGTAGTGGGAGGGCTCCGAACTGATCAGCCGGGGCTCATGCATGATGCGGGGGACGGCTTCTATGCGACGCTCGATCTCCTTCTTCAAACACTAAAAAAGAACATTATAATATGATAACATATAGTTCTTGGCAGCGCCGGCCCGCGCACTTGATCAGGGTAGAGCGAGATACAGTTTTGGCGCCCCCTTGTTTAAACCTTTTTGGGGTCCAAACCCAAAGCGCCATTGTTATAGATTTGCTTTGTCCGTCTGACACCTCACAAACATTTAATTAATTAAAATAGCTATATTAACGCGAGCGAAGCGAGCGCGAAATTTTTTCCTATAATTGATGGGGGGGTCTACATCAGCCCCTGTCTTTCATAGGTACACGTACCTATGCGAGGCTAAAGCTTTCCTGCGAAACTGATAACAGTCGGAATTGAGCTTCATTTCAGGGCCAATGCAAGACATGGGAGACAAAAGCAAATCGCGGCAAAGGCCAACTTGGACAGACATTGGAAATTCGAGATGTTCGACTTCAACTGCAAAACTGCAGAGCTTGGAATTAAATAGGTTAATTATGCTCTCATGTTGTACAAAATACAAATACAAAATACAAAATCATTTATTCAGCAAATAGGCCACGGGGGCACTTTTACATGTCAACATTACAGAGTATTCATTAAAGTTAAACAAATGAAATTAATAGAAATATTAACTAAAAATATTAATCATAAGCAAAGTAGCTATACACTGATATAGAATTAGAGATGTATAAAGTCTCTAAATGTCATATTATTACTAACTATAATCAATACATAAAGAAAGTGCAAACAAATACAAAGATAAAAGAAATCTATAATACTTCAATAGTTGTAAAAGACGGAATATTACAAGTAAAAATATTATACTTAATCAAATAATCCATGGAGATGTATAGCGTCTCCAAGAGTCAAATTTTATAAAATTAAAATATTTAAAAGTAAAAACCTTTGTCAAATAATACAAAAAAAATACAGAAAATGAACAGCTAAATTACACATTTCAAGAGATGTACAAGTCTCTAGTTGTCAATCATTAAAGAACAAATCAAGTTTACAAAAAAGGGCCAATCAAGGTTACAAATTAAGTTTAAAAATATAATCAAAATCTCAGAGATGTATAAGGTCTCTAAGTGTCCAAAAAACTAACATTAACTTAATCAAACGACAACAAGGTCATTAAAGTAAGGAATCTATTTTAAAATAAAATATAATCAAAATCTCAGAGATGTATAAAGTCTCTAAGTGTCCAAAAGCTAAAATTAACTAAATTAAACGACAACGTGATGGTCTCTAGTGTCATCCTTAAGACATTACTTACTTAAGTTTAATTCTTACAAGAACCGAATGTAGTGTCTCGCAATCCGCTCAAAAGTAAAGTTAAATAATCTAACAAAACATGTGGCCCAGGTAAGCTTGAACAGACCAGTCTCCACAAACAGCACCCGTTCACGAGTATGACGCATATCTCAGCCATCGCCTCCCTCAACCTCCATTCGGGAAGGTGGCGACCCGATCAACACGCCACCGTAAGCAAAGACTTTTAAGCGAGCATGACATGTTCAAGCTAACAGCAAATTGACAAAAGAAAAATCGACACAGTGAAACACGACATTAAGCTTGTAGGTGACATTAAAGAGGGCAACAATGCCTAGTATAGCTATACATAACTAATTACATGCTCAACGTGACTTAGAGATGTAAAGGTCTCTAAGGGTCAGTGTACTATCATACTTTAAATAAATTTTATATTACTACGCTATATAATGAAAACAAAAATCTTAGAGGTGTATAAGGTCTCTAAGCGTCCTACTAACATAACTAATGATACAATACAATCACATGAGAAAAATTACGCTGTGTCATTTTTACTGGATACTAGTACGGTTGTATTACAAACTTCTGCTACCATAATCAAGCTACTGGCTTAAAGGCATTTTTATCATCTATAAAATCATTTACCGTATAGTAAGCTTTACCTAGCAAACAGCGCTTAACATGTGAACTTGTTCGGCCTTTGGCATATTTTGGGGAATTTAGACTTCAGTGTGCTTACGTTCCCGACTTCTAGGCCTTTTATCTCGTCATCAGTTTAATTTTATAACACTAACGCCGTGGCTTGTGTGGGCGACGGTCGCGCGACCGTCGCCGTCGCGTCTCATACTTCCATGTCGATAAGGTTTGATTTCGTATGCGTCGCATCGCCGTCGCACGATCATCGCGCGACCGTCGCCCACGCAAGCCACGGCGTTAGAGTTAATTAGGCCACAGTAACTCGGTAGTCAGCGTCGGGATGCCATAATGGGCATCGGTGGTTTGCCATGTGTCGGTTTCCTAGTGATTAAAAGTTCGTTCATCATCACGCTTACGCTCCTTTGATTCATACTAAATTGCGCGTCTCTGAGACTTTTTGCGCCTCTGGCTTTAAGAGGGACTCCGCTTTGGATTGTCGGTCATGTCATTTGGATAGCGACGTAACTTTGTCTTTGTCGCTCGGCCTCGCAACAATGTGGTTCGTCAAGAGCTATTAGATTCATCTTTCACGACGCCCTAGCAACAGCTCTCACCTTATGAATGTTGTACATTTTGGCATTGTGGTGCAACTTTTCAGATAATCAGAATCACAAATCTAGACTTTAAACAACTAAATAAAATTCGATCCTGGGTCCTCTCACCAATTTAGGCTATGTGTGCGCCCACGTAATGACGATTTTGGCGCCCCCCTTACCATTCGGCGCCTAGAGCGGCCGCTCCACTCGCTCTACCCTTAATCCGGCCCTGGTTCTTGGGATAATAATCTGCATACTAGAGTGTTTCAGTAATTTAAAAGGACTTCATAGTATTTATTTACTGTAGACCCAATTAATAGTACATTGTGCAACAAGGAGAGGAAGTTGAATATTACTAACAAGAGTAAGTTAAATCGCAACGGCTTTATAGACTCGAGTTAGTCATTTCATACTTCCAGAGTTACACACAATGTTTTTCATCACACTCGCAATGTAAAAAATATGTAAATAGATGTAAAAAAGTTAAGTACGGTACAAGAAATTTCATTATTCCCTGAACGATTTTTCTACAACTCACGCTCCGCCTGCGTGCAATTCCTAAAATCATATGCCTATTAAGGACTTATATTATATTACTTAAAATTATATTACCTAAATAATTACCTATTTTAATACCAAATTTCAACACTATATTATAAATTATTTCAACACCATAAGGTTTTTATTAGAAAAACGAGGAAGATATGAGGATACAGTAGTTGAAAGACAGCTATTTGATTTACCTTTTTAGCATCAGTACCAATAGGAACGTGAGGTCCTCTCCGAGACCTCAACGCAAATCTCGTAATTTGTCGTTTTGCGAATATGAACAAAATGATAACTGTCAGCACACCACCGCTTATTATAAATATTATGTGCAAGCTTGTGAAATCACTCCTCCCCTGCGAAGTCATGGTAGTGTCTTAGAAAATTTAAACAATTAAAATTGGATAATCCTAAACATAACAAGTAGTGCAATGTATTGATATGACAGTGACATTGACGTTTACTGTAACAAACTAGAAACATTATTTCTTCATATAGTTAAACAATAAATTTTATTAAACAGTTGACCTTACTACAAACATCATAAGGTTTGTATTAGGTTTTCTTATGTATATGATAAGTAACGACATTTGCTTCTTGTTGAATGGATTACAGTGGCGTTTTTCCAATATACTCAAATTAATGCAAGCACCGAAACATGGTTTTGGAAAGTTTTACCTTTTAAATATTATATAAAACATTCAAGAAAAGAGCGTTCCTATTTCAAAAGCCGGCACCGCACTTTTAACTACTCTGGAATTTCAGGTGTCCTTGGGAAAAAATAAATATTTTTTTAGCCCACACCTCTGTGGGTGCATACGGCAGACATGACCTGCCCAGTCCCATTTCAGCTTGGCGGTCTTTATTCCAACATCTGTAATGCGTGTTTGAGAACGCGATTATTCCATACAATTATGACGACTTGTTTTTTTTTTATGTACAGCTTTTAGTTATAGTGGGTAGGTGCCTACAGATATAATGCACAATGGTTTCCCATCGTATTTTTTCGGTTCACGTTCGTATTTGTCGTGCTAGCTCGGCCAAAGTACTTCTTGTACTGTGCCTGACTGAAATATCATGACACGTTCGTTCCGTGAGTTTCCGTGATATAGGAAAAACATTTCGCACTACATGTACCTACTATGTAGCATATACTATTATCACTAAATATTACGATATTGCTCTTTATTATATTATGCACATACTGCAGATTCGTTATTATACGTTTAGCTAACCTACAAAAAGTGGTTAGGTCAATAGAAAACTTTCCAAACTAGCAAAACAACCGTATTATTTAGAAATAAAACAATGGGCAGTAAGCATTTAAGACTGTCTTTCTTAGTAACTAATTATTTATTCATCGTATATCATACATTGGTTGAACCAGAGACAGGTATATGATTAGGATTGTCAATTTCCAAACTACAATGACGATTGACTTGTCACGATTACAAATGGCGCCACGACTTAATCGTTGCGTTGTCCCGGCATTTTACCGTGGCTCATAAGAGCGTGCTGAAGTTCGCTTTCGCTTGAGCAACTACTGCCAGTATTTGATGTAGATACTAGTTTTACGAAAGTGACATTTGACCTTCCAATTAGGAAAAATACAAATATATGGTCTTATCAAAATTAGAACACAGGACCATCAGCTTAGTAGGCAGAGTCAGTACCAAGTTGGTAGTACCAACTAGGCCAGACCGGTCGTCAAACCATCTGGACTGATCCGGTGACCGGTCGGTTATGGGCAGTCTTTCATTTTAACTGGTCACTGGCCGAACATAAAATTCCATCGCCATGATTCCTTCTATTCTGTTGGGCGCGGTACTTTGGCGGGAAACGCGGTTTGCATAATAATATTTTTTTCAATATGGTGACGGGCCATAGAAGTTTTTCAATATGGACTGCGATATTGATCATCAGCTCGACAATGGTTTCTTGTTCATATAGGGGTAGTTTTACTACCTAAATGGATGCACTGTGTTGGATGAGACGTAAATTTAATTATGAAACAATAAATAAGTGGTTCCTGTGTGGTAATTGGTTAAGAAATTCATCGTCCTCTTTTGTCCCGTGGATGTCATGGAAGTTAACTGAAGGGCTCAATGAGGAGGCACACTTGACATTTTATCCCGCCAGACGGCGCCTGTGCAAGTGTCTAGGCATGTCATTGTCATTCATATGTGAGAGAGAAAAAAAAACATCATCTTCTCGCTGTTACGTATGGACTAATAGGGTGGCGGTGGCGCCATCTGCCAGAACCTTTGAGTCCCGTTCATTGTAATGGCAGTGATGGACTGGCAACCTGTAACCTGTTATAAAATGAAATTGCATTTTATTTCCACCCCTTAATTGCTAAAAGTGGCACTGAAACTCGAGCAGTTTCATTTACTCTGTTCTGTGCTTACCCCATTTGGGAATACAGGCGTCAGTATATGTATATTAGAATAGAATAGAAAAACGTTTATTGCAGAAACCATCATACAGCATCACATACATTAAAAAAGAAAGAAAAAAAAGAGATCTTAGGAACTAAATACTTAAAACTATATTGCTTATTATTAAATACAACAAAAGGTGCTGATGCTGCAGATAGAGGCCACAAAAGGACTCCACTCAGCATATGCTCCAGCATATAATGCTACAGAAATCACCAAAATATGAATAATTGTACCTGCAGACCTATAGAGAAAGTTAAATGTGTTACTTACCTAGGAATGCAAATAGACGAACATTTATCCTGGTCGCTACATGTAAACTTTATCTATGACAAACTCAGAGTTTTACTTGGTAAATTCTTCCATTTAAAATTTAGAGTTCCAATAGGCACTTTGAGATGTCTTTACATGTCACTGGTAGATTCCATATTGAGTTATGCACTAGACAGTTATGGATTAACCACCAAGACTAACATAGATAAATTGGAAAACATTAAAATTCGATTTTTAAAATTACTAGTTAACAATAAAACCAAAGCAAAATGTAAAGGAAACTATAGGTTACTTTTCAAAATATGTAAAATATTACCAGTCAGCCTTAAACATAAATACCTGCTCGCAGTCAATAACCATGGCTGTCTAGTGCAAAACCCCCTAACTCTTCTAATGCGCCAATACATCCTATAGGGCACAGCTATTACACTAAGTCGGTGGCTACAGGTAAGCTATCTGTGCCTAGAATTCATAATTATTTTGGTGACAGATCGCTAAAAAAGCGTATTCCATATCTGCTCAATAGCTTACCTGAAGCCATCCGAAGTGAAAAGCACCCAAACAAATTTAAAACTATGCTAAAAAAACATTTCCTATATATATTACAATAATTTATATTATCTATTATTTAAGAAGTTTAATGATTTTTCTTTAAGTTAATTGTTTATGTAATTGAGAGACTGTTGATCCCACAGACAAACTCGTTCTGTTCCAGAGTTTTGTGGGACTATGTGTTAGACATAAGTTTGTCACTGTATATTAATAACAATAAATAATAATAAAAATAAAAACAGCGCTGGTCTTCCGTGAAGCCCAGGAAGTAAGAAGATAGCTCAGAAAACTAAAGGCAGTGTCAATATAAGGAACAAAAAAAAAGTGATTTGATTTAAATAAGGAAGTGGATAGCAATTATTTAAATAATATATAAACAGGTCTGTGAATGTATTAAATATATAATAAAGTAAAATATATAAATATTACGTAAGTAGTTTATAAAATTAAATAGTCATCAGATTTTAAACAACTAATAATTGATAATTAATATACTGCCATTTTGCCAACAAGGATAGGACTTTGGAGGCGCTTGTGCTTTCCAGAGTTAGTCAATAATTTAGAAGTTAGTCAGGAGAGTACTGTGCAATGTCTGCCCTAGCAAAATTATTGTCAACTTAGCTTCGTCTTTTGCCTTTAGGTAGTGTACATTCACACATACAACACATAGGCACGCCACAGACAGTCTTAAAAATTCATAATCTTAAAAAAAGATTTGTATGCAACCTGTCAGTTCAAACGGACAGAATTTTCAGATTGAACTGACAGGTTGCATACTAATATTTTTTAAGATTATGAATTTTTAAGACTGTCTGTGGCGTGCCATACAATCACGCCTGTATCCCATAAAAGGGTAGGCAGAGCACATGAACTAAGTTTCAGTGCCACTCTTTGCAAAAAGGGGTTGAAAGAAAACGAAATTGTGACAGGTACGTTCAACCAATTGGAATTCTTATCCACTCTAAAATCCTGTCTAAATAATTTACACCGGGTAGGTAAGTAAGTATTTGTCATAGAACTCACTTCGAAGTTTATTGTGAAAAGGCTTTACAGTGGGCTAGGATTGAAATTGGGCTTTTTATTATTATTATAAATGGGCTTACTTTTAGCAACAGACTAGCCAAAGGCAAAGACGTGGCCTACGATGGAGTGAGCTCGCCCAGAAGATGCCTGTTCACTCTTGATTTGAAGTTTTCCGGGTTATATGAGCTCGGAAATATAGCCAACGGCAAGGAATTCTACTCCTACTACTATACTTATATAATAGGTATACTATAACAACTCCCTGCCTGTCAATCATTCGTATGAAGAGCTGGAGCCCCTGTGTTCGTGACCTTCCGATTAGCGAGTAACGTGCCCAGTTGACATGTTTCCGCTAAAACTACTAGCCTTGCAGTTACGACACAGATATATTTTATTTACTGGCTTCTCATGAGAAGTTTTTCACAATGGGTCTCGTCAAGTGGTGATTCAAATAGCATATGGCCAAGGGAGAGATATAGATAAATTATATTAGGTATAATTTTTCAACACTAGTCACTGAATACCAGCAGCGGCTGGTCCATACAAGCCGATTCCCACCGATTTGCCTAAAATTGATTACTAGTAAAGTACCTAATGTTAAGGTAGGTTTCTTTTTGCTTTGGTGTTGCCTAGCAGAAATTTTCACCAGCCGCCACTGCTGAATACCTAATAAATAAATATTAAAATAAATAAATATTATAGGACATTTTTTACACAGATTGACTGAGCCCCACGGTAAGCTCAAGAAGGCTTATCTATAGATTTAAGTCCAATACGCAGTATTTACCCGTATAGACCCGGGCAATCTGGCAATCGTTTTCAGATGAAGAGGACCTGATAAACTTAGGGGACGTATGGAATTCTATACTGCATGCCATTCATAGCGCTATAAATTATTCGCAGGGTCCCTAAATCCCGCATTGATTATATACAAAAATTGATAAAAGTTTTCGCATTAGAATGACGTCTTTATTTTGTTGATATCTGAAAAGATATTTTATGTAAATAGGGGTAGGGAAGGTAGTTTTCAGGACCGTGTTGAGGTATTCCATTTTGTCATAAAATATCCAACACATGGAAGTACTACGAAGCAGGTTGAGTGAATGAATGCTCACTATTGTCAATACAATAGCCATCTAATACGATCGTAAGTTTTCCCCATCACGCCTTTGCCGAAACCTTTTCTTCGCCATTGCGAAACCGCGTCGTATTCGACGCACGCGCTGGTACGCGAGAATATGCGGCTTCTGTATTATAGTAACAGGTAGGCATTGGCGGTAGTCGGTTTATGAAGGCTTGTAGAATCTAATATAGAAATACCTAAATTGTTTAAAGATATTATTCAATAAGTGCCACCCTCTTTTAGGTGAATGAAAACATCTTGAGGAAACCTTATTACTTAACAAATCATGGAAAAGCCTATTTTACCCTCCGAGTTGGAAAGCCAGATTAGCATGGTATGGGCATGTAATGCGGAGGGATGAAAGCAATGTTATAAAACGAGTGGTAAATATGAAGGTGGATGGCGACAACGGTAGTGGAAGGCCTAAGAAAAGATGGATGGAATGGGTGAACAATGATATGAGAGTGACAGGTGTTAGTCTGGAAATGACGGCTGATAGAGAGGAATGGAGGAGGAAAATCTGCAGCGCCGACCCCAAATAATGGGAAGAGGACAAGAGAATGATGAGTTGGAAGGCCAGATGGCAGTTACATTTGTAGAAACTAGTACCTACATCAATTTCTGCGATTACATTGACAAATGGGATCCAAGTCTAATTAGAAACGAGATAACACAATGAAGATAAATATCAGGCAATGCCCTTTTTAGGACGCCATGTGTTTTATTTAATTTTTAAATCTGTACATATATACGGTTCGCATACAATTCATGATTTATTCGTTTCACACAAAATATCGCAAATATTTTCTAAATCATGCTAGAGGGCGTACTACACTTGTGGATGAGTCACTGTTGCATCACCGCCATTCATCTGCGCCTACGCAGAAAAAGTGGATTGATGCCCTTATGGGTGTGCAATCGACTCGTTAGCTTAGACAATAAGCGATAATGGAGATAACAATAAGAATGGAATAGTTTAAGTGTGTATAAGGTTTAAAAACGTTGTGGAAAATTTAGGGCTTACCTACCAAGAACGGCGAAGTAAGTTGCAAAATGCTAATTTATAATTATTCTATGTACCTATTTTTGTTTAAGGAAATCGAATTGATACTTTCTAATTCCTTAAACATCTAAAAATAAAAACTCAAACATCTATTTAAATTAAACAGTTGACAATTCGATAGCCCTATCCACTCAGTATGCATATCACACACATCCCCTCCCATAAACAATGGGTAGGTAGCTCTTTTCGAGGCAGGAAACTGCGTACGCGCACTCCTTACAAAATGGCCCCGGCCGCCATATTGGACCCACAAACGGAGTTATAAGCTGTCTGGATGCGTTGGAGACACTGATCCATAAAGGGAAAGGATGTCCTGGCTGCTTTCCGCTTATTAATTTTAGTTGTTTAAAATTCTAGGTGGTTTGTGCATGTGACTTCCGCGGTTTCATTCGAAATTTGGATTGGCTGTCATAACGCCTAATATGGCTTGGGGTATTTTTGACTTATACTCGTAGGTATAATTGCCCAAGTGCCAAGAGTGGCACTGAAGCTCTGGTAGTTTCATGTGCTCTGCCTACCTCTTTATGGGATACAGGCGTGATTGTATGTATGTAATTGCCCAAGTATAAGTAGTCTGCTAAAAACCTTTGGAAAGTCAAGAGAATTTTAATTTCAGACACTATTTGCAAAAAGCGAAGATGATTTCATCGAACACTGAACGTGTCAAAGACTGTAAAGGCTGTGTTTTAGTTCTTACATACATTCGAGCATATATCGTGTTTGACAATGTTCTGCTAACAGGTAGGATACCATGAAGTACTAAACCCGTTCAGTTTAGGTCGACAGAAAGGGACACAGCTATACCAGTTATAAAGCTCCGTCCCTATCTTTCAGCCTAAACTGAACGGTTCGAGTAGGTACTTCATGTGGTAACCTCCCAGGTAGGTATAAAGTTTACTCGGATGCAGCAATATCTGCAAAAGTAAAGAAGTCGTATAAGATCCTTTCTTCGAACACTGCGTCAAAGCCTGTAAAAGTTGTGTCACATGTCTGACTGTGACAATCTAATGCCCTTTTGGCCTTGACTTAGGCCTAGAACTTGCTAGGTAGAGCCCTTACACTCCGATTAAGTTCTGCAGTATCTATATCTAAGGCCATTGTGTCCGACTCTATGTTTATCCATTACTAGCATTTTTCCGAGGCTTCGCCCGCGTACTAATCTAATCTTGTTTTCCCATACAAACTTTGGACCCCCATTTCACCCCCTTAGGAGGTGAATTTTGAAAAATCCTTTCTTAGTGCTCCCCTACACCTTATAATGAACCTACGTACCAAATTTGGAATCTCTAGGACCAGCGGTTTCGGCTGTGCGTTGTTATGTCAGTCAGTCAGTGTCTTCTTTTATATATTTAGAAAGATTAAGTTGGTGAAAAAGTAACAACAACGTTTAATAATCGAAAACAGGTATTCGCTGATGGCCAAGCCTATGTGTATCGAGTTCTACAGGATTCTAACAGGATGAGAAAAAATACAGAAGTCAAAAAGAGGGAATGAAAATGTAGGTATCAAACAGGACATTGAATTAACTGACTCAAATAGACTGAATTGTTCATGTCAAATTAACTGTCCTTTTTAATGACTGTCAACCAGTCATCAGCGGTATTTCCGGTTCCGACCACCTCGACGTGCCTACCCTTATCTTAAAAGCCGGCAATGGACTTGCAAAATGCGCAAGACCTCTGGACTCTAATATTGCAGGTGTTCATAGGTGACGGCGATTCCTGAAGTATTCGGTTCGTCTGTTTGTTTGCCACTCACAATATAACATGATATAAATATAATCATAATATAATATTAACAAGAGGAAGCTGGGAGGAAGTGAGTTTTTTGTATCGTGTTTGTTATCGGAGCCGTAATAAACCGAGATAAGCTTCAACCTGAGCGCGCTTATCTCATCCTATTTAAACAAACGTTGCCGCCGTTCTGTGGCTCCATTTCACTAATTACATCATTAACTAGTTGACGAATGCACGGGTCCATTAGGTACTCAGATGATTCAATATACAGTCGTGTTATTTTAAAGCTAGGAGGCTGGATAATCGTTACGCGGAACCGATTTAAATTTTTAACAAATGCTCTTTGTACGTAAATATTCATGTTTAGCAAGAAAGGTGTACCTAATGCAAAGCTCTTACAGCCGCAGGGTCACACTCTGACCCACTCTATCATCGCGTAGGTCGCGCCCACATCAGTCAAGGCAAACTATTTAGGATTCTTAAAGATGAGCAGTTATTCTAGTGCCCTTTGGTCCTTTGAAGAGTGTTCGAAGGCATTTTTTCTAGAAGGGGACACTTTTAAATAATGACAAGTACGTACAAAGAGTGTCTAATTAGTATTCATCTGAGCGTATGCAGTCCTCGACGCGGTGGGGACGGGTTATTAGCCGGTGCCGCCTCCGCGCCCGGCCATATTGTTCCGACGCCCGGCTCGAGCGCCGCCGCCGGCCGCCGCGCCAAACGCTCCTCCGACTAACGCTAATTCGCTCTGTCAATATTTGAACTGTTGTGCCGCTCCGACGATTTCACCAGAAGAAGCCGAGCCGGTGGCTGGGAAGGCAAGATGTCGGCATAGCTGATTGACGTTGATATACGGCTGTGTCACATCGAGCCAGCTCAATCCACCGGCGTTCTACTCTCGAAGATCGCGGTTGCACCCTAGCGAAGAAGGATTTCGGATCGCTCCCGTTCGCGTTCCGCGCCCGCCCGGAGAGGGCGCTTTGACAGCTGTCATCGAGCTTTCTCGTTTCTCGGGCGGCCGTGGGACGAGTCGAGGAAATTTTTTATTTATATCACACACGACGATGTTCCCGTAGAGTGCGACCGGCTGTGTACGTGCGTGACGAAACGATACGAAAACACGACGACAGAATGGCGAACGAGGAGGTTTTGGGGCCGCGGAAGACGATGTTCGTTCTAGTGATTGTTGTGGGGTGTTTCGCGGTGCTGTGGCCTCGGATCCTGTCGCCCCTGATGCTGGGCCAGGGGCAGCTGAAGCCGAACCAGTTCGACCGGGACGCAGGTAATCGCGGTATTTATAACTCTAAGCTCAATGTCAATATCGCTGGACGCCGCGACGTTAGGAGCGTTTTAAATTTAATTATACGTCGCTCTTTACTCGAAACGCGCGTTTGTATGCTTAAAATGAGTTATGAAATGGTATTTTTGTTGTACTTTGGGTAGTTTTTCGCAACTTTCGCGTGCGTGTTTGAGGTTCCCAGCCGGGCCGCGCAAATAAGCCCAGCTGTTTACCGAGCATTACCTAATGTTGACATAAGATCTGATCGGAATGTTGTTAGAATCTAACCAGTTGGTTCACTTGGAAATCTCTAAGTATAGCTTGTTCTTCTGCTTTAAAATATGTGTCAGGGATGTCAACTGGTATGATAAATATACAGATTTCTAGGAATAATGGCAATTTAAAATGATTAATGTTGCATTACAGCTCTGCACATCATAGCGTAAAAAATTCGTATTTCGGGATATCTTATGTAATTGTAACAAGTGTTAATAATAAATAACAGTATATTTAATGATATGACAGTTAATGTAAGTTATGCATTCCAGTTTGCTAATTAGTTATACAGTTATAAGCATTAATTAATTATACCATCTGTTTAAATCTATCAAATACCTTGTTATGTTTCCTTTAGATGGACAACAGGAAACATAAAGATCAGGGTAACCTTATAGATAATTTCAAATTAATAATTTGATTTTAAATCACTCCTTAAGCAATTTTACTAGATGTGTTAATCGTAAAGTTAAATGAAAAACAGGAAATAAAATGGAAATTATAATCATTTAATAACAAGTAGTCAGAAACATAGTAGGGATCTGTTTAAAAGCATATTTGGTATCATGTTAAATAGATATCTGGGCATTTTCAGGCAATTATCGTCACCAAACTGACTGTGAGTTAATTTTTGTTAACAACTTACACTAATTGGGGGGGTCCCAATCAAGGGTTTACTGGTGAAACCCAATAAGTTGAGCAAACTGGTTTTTGAAATTCGAACTATGTGCAATTTCCACAATGTTGTTATTTCAAGGACAAATTATTTCAATTTATCGGGTTTCACCAGTAAACCCTCAAAATTAAAAATGCCCATGTACTAATTTTAGTAAAACCTTATACAGGACACTGCTTTTTGACTAAATATATTGGACTTATTTTCACCAGCAAAAATATGTTACTCTTCGAAGATCACAAAATATGTGACATGCTTGTACTGCTCCACAAAGAAAACTATATCAGATATTTTTGAGGCCTTCAAACAGTAAAATATAATTGCATTGACTGTATCAAAACACAAGATACACAATCAGCAGAAAGAAATGGCCCCACAAATATACTGCCTGTATGACTTAGGCAGTAAACTATAGAAAATAATTTGGATTATTAAGTTTTTCAGCGTCCTTGTATTTAATGTTATCAGTATAAAAGGAACAATAATTTATTTCATATCCAAAACATACAAACCATCATCCAAATCCACAGCACAGGCTTCATCAAACGCGTAGGTACAAAATAGCATCCGCAACAAACTTTTCGTTCAAACTACATGACCGGTATCAGCAATTCCCGTCAACTTTGTACAATGCCACGTCAGCAAATTTTAATTGATCCTATTCTGTTACCAACATTTAGTAATATAATTCGACTTTCGTAAGATATATACAGGATAATTGTTATAATTAAGAAAATATAGATACTAGAGAACCTTAATGACGAAATAAAACTTAATAAAATCTCAATTCATCAACAAAATCTTGGTAACAAAATAGGAATTAATAAAAACAAATTTAATTTTTCCCTTAATTTTTGTACAAAGTTGACGGGAATTGCTGGTATAAAGAATGTTGGAGGTGAAGGTTGATGGAAGGAGAGGGAGGGGTAAACCCAAGCAACGATGGATGGATTGTGTGAAAGAGGATATGAGGAAGAAAGATGTGAGTGTTGAGATGACGAAAGATAGAAGAGAATGGAAGAGGAAGACATGTTGTAACGACCACACATAACGTGGCATAAGGGTAGGAGGAAGAAGAAGCTATATTACCTAATACATGCACCATTATTTCCATTACAAAAGTATGTTGAGCGATTTATCACATACAGTAGCATATTTGTGTCGCTTAACTTCAAACCTGGGTAAATCCATTCTGCTTTAAGGTTGAATTTTTTTTTTTTTTTTAATTAGCCTCTTTTGTGTCCCACTGCTGGGCAAAGGTTGAATATATAAAAAAATATAATATGATCTAAAAGATAATCAACCTTATAGCTGAATGGATTTACCCAGTTTTGAAGTTAAGCGACACATTTGATAAGAAGCAAAACAGATTCCTATATTGTACCTCAGATAGGTACTTGAGTAATATAATGTAACGTCACTGTCAAAAACAGTTCATTTTTTATCAATTCGTAAAATAAATTGTTATTAAATATGTACATATTACTGCTTTGTATGATTTTTGTTACTATATTTTGATAATATCACAGAATATATAATAGTACAAGTACAGAAGGCCCACTGCTTTGATGTTCACGAAATGCCGCCTTTTTAAATGCCTACAAAATTCTAACAAAGAAACGAGCCGCACGTGCGCAGCGTCGTGCGCAGCGTCGGATGATAGGGTTGCCTATGGATTAAAATGAATTAATTCTCAGATAAAATGTTATACTATATATTCAAGTTTTGGGTACTTTCTAGGTATATATACCTACAGTATTTATATATTTTTGTTTAAGCCTTCAGCATCACAAGCCTTATTGAACTTTTCCGTGGGACTTAATCAATAAGATCCGTGTAAGATTGTCCTATTTTATTCATGATGTCTATTTAACTAAGCATTATTAGCCATTCCACACGTGGACATCGCATATGAACCTTAAAAAAACTCGCGATGTAAAGTAACAATAGAAAGTGCGAACGTGCGTTCCGTGAGAACGCGCGCCACCCCTGATTAGGCCGCGAACTCGCGGCCGCCAGCATGTACTTGTAGCGCGGCGACACAATCGCGGAGTGAGCCGCCCCTGATAATATTTTATTTTCCTGCTTAGATACTTGGTTTCTTTAATTATCGTTCTTAACCCCTGACGCAAAAACGATGGGGTGTTATGAGTTTGACGTGTCTGTCTGTGTGTGTGTCTGTCTGTGTGTGTGTCTGTCTGTCTGTTTGTCTGTCTGTGGCATCGTAGCTCCCGAACGGATGAACCGATTTAGATTTCATTCTTTTTGTTTGAAAGCTGAGTTAGTCGGAAGTGTTCTTAGCCACGTTTCATAACAATCGAACCACTATGTCGCGGTCGGGGGTTTTTAAAAATTTTAATTTTGTGGTGAGGTTATTTACTGGTTACATTATTGTTGTATTTTAGTTTTCAAAGCATAGATAGACACTAATATCAATGTAACGGTACCTAAACAATACTGTTTGATGGTCTATAACTGCATGAAATAGGTCTGGAGGTCCAGACTATTCAGTGACCCCCTGATTTATTAGATGTGTCCATCATATTCAGAGGTAAGAAATATTGTGTCCTTTTGAACTGTTATTTAGACATACATTTGATTTACATTAAACGTAGAACACAAAGCAGAATAAAAAGAAACAGCAATAGTGCTAACAGCAGTATGGCAACTCATGGTGGGACGCTAGACCTTAACCCTTAATTTGGCAGACATAGAAACATTAAAAATGCCGTTTTTTTGGGTTGAATACTATTTTTGCGGGTCATAAGGAGCCCCGAAAAAATAATGAAAAAAATCATAATCTTTCAGTTTTTCAGGAAAATTATGTTCGGTGTGGCGAACACTGCCAGCTAATCAAGAATAAAAAGTGCGAAGTAATCTACTATGTAAATTTTAAGAAACATACAAATTTATTCATAGAAAATGAACATAAAAGTATTGTTTACACTTTGTGTGCCCTTTGTGTACTTTGTGACCCCGAAACTAGACTTCCTTCGTAATGTTGACACCAAATATCCCAGTATACTCTTGGAGACGGTAAGGGAATGTCCTAGAATTTAGGCGCTATGTTATGTCAAATACGGTTTTATATGCGGAAAATATGCAAAACTTCTTACTGGGGTTCAACTCGACGAGATCATGTTTACCCCACTCAGATACCTGCTCAAGAGAGGCCTCGATTTGAGACACAAGTTGCATTCTGCATTCGGAAACCTGTTCACGATAGGCATTTGCACTACCTATGTACTGGCTATCACCTGTGCTGTCATCCGAATAATAATAGATCATTATCTAGTTACTAGCACATCATTGATATGAAGGATGAACAGGTTCGGTGATAGGATAGATCCTTGGGGTACCCCTCCGTTAATCGGCCGGATTTCTGATCGTCGATGAAAACTGAAACGCTTCGCCCAGGTAAAAAGCTGGCGACCCACGTGCAAAGCCCTTCTGGGAGCCCGTACGAGGGGAGCTTTGGAAGATGCGTCTTATGCTAAACTCTATCAAAAACCTGGTAGCGATATCCAGGCTAACTGCCAGGGCTTCTCCCTTGTTCTCAATGGCGGTGGTCCAACTATGAGTCAACTATACCAGAAGATCACCAGCGCCACGACTATGGCGGAAGCCGTATTGCCGGTCACTATAAGCTGGTGCTCTTCAGGTACGCTAAGAGCTGGTTATTAACCACTTACTCCATTACCTTGGAGAGAAGAGGGGTTCTCTCATCTGGGCCTCAATGGGTCGATAGTGTGTAGGGTTTGTGCGATCACACCCTTCTTTGCGATTAGATGGACTCAATCAGACTTCCAGGATGACGGCCATTTACCTGAGCAGTATGAAAGCGAAGATAGGCGCGTTAAAACCAGGTTTAGGTTAGAAGCGCACGTTTTCAGCACAATAGCTGGTATACCACCAGGCCCATTGGACTTGTTGACATTATATATTGTGGGCAAAAAGTGCACGCCTAATTACACTTTGTGTGAAGCGAACCTTGGGCATGGATGCCTTACAGCGCGGGTTCTGGTGTACGGAGGCCATGGTATTTTTGGGGAAGTGGGAAGACTCATGAGAAAGAGGGGTCTGAATCCTCTCTGTAGGACCTTCCTGATGCAAAGGTCATCACGGTTCAACACGGTAATGCGGCAAGAGCACGGGTAGGTACTTTTGCATCGGGATGTGCGTAATTAGGTTAGAGATAATTATTAATTTAATGTATTTAGATGTAAGATTAATGTAATTTACATTTGTGCTCTTTTGCGAAAGAAATATTTTGGTATAAGGTCCACTGAATAGTTGGCAATGTTCGTCACAACGAACATGTAAGCCTGGAACTCAAACACTGCGTAGCTGGCGGTGTTCGCCACACCGAACATGCAACAAACCTACTATTTCACTGTGAAGATGGCAGTGTTCGGCACCCCGAACATGAGTTTTTAAGTGTCACTGACACTAAATTAAGACTTACACTAAACTCGAAACTCTTTAGTTCGATTCATTACCTCATTGGTAACCGATAAATGTCATTTTTATTAATGTGACACAATAAAAATCTAATATAATGTCATAAATAACTTGATGATACTTCGCGGTTGCCGTCTTGTCGCGATTTTGCGTGCACTGCTGACATACGAATCTTGCGATGGTAATGAATTAATTTTTTACCAATTAAAAACATACAAAGCTACAATTTGAGTCAAAAGAAAAATTAACAAAGATGAAAATGTGTCCAGTAGATTTTTTTGAAATGTATGTTCGGCACAGCGAACACTGTCCAATTAAGGGTTAAGGGTGACCCCTGCGCCAATGACCTTCGATTTGAATCTATTGATATTGTGACAGTTTCTAAAGCCTATCATATTAACAGTAATCGTCTTTAAACAAAATAGCATCTCATAATTACTTTACTCATTGTTTCTGTGATATTTGGCAACAAAGTTGAACAATTTGGTTCTGGTTTTTGGGTATTTTTTTTTGTTTGAATTAGTTTAAAATTAAATATCTTGGATTTTTAGAAAAGTCAGAGGTAAATTCAAACATGTTGATTTTATGTATGTAACACCCTTCACTAAAATCTAATTTCGATACAAGTGTTTTTTAGACCACGTTTAAAAAAATCATTAATAAAAAATAAGTATTTTTTTTTCAAAATATGGCTCTTACGAATAGATATAAAAGATTGAAAAACCGATGGCCGTCTTATAATTCTATCTATAGTGCAAATTTAGGAGTTTCAACTCAAAACTTGTCAAAAATCAATGAAAACCGTGTGAAGCCCCTTAAAATTAAATACAAGTTCCTCAAACAGGATGCTGCGAAGTCATCTTCGAGTCTGAAATGGCTGTCCTCGAGTTAGTAAACGAAGTATGCAGTTCAGCCGTCGGGAAAGACGGTCTCCTATCACCATATGCCGCAGCCGAATGCCGGAGAACGGTTAATGAAACCTGTGGTTTAGACATCGCTGCGTTCCTGAAGAGAACTGACAACGTTGGGAAGTCTACCAAGGTGTTATTGAATACGATGAAAGAGAGCAATAGTTCGTGCTTGAAGGAGCATTTTGGAGTCCCAGTGTGGAGTCTTGGCGCGCATACGGCGTTGAATTCTTGGGCGATACAGGATGACAGTTAGTAATGTGTGATGTGTACTAACGTATGTGTGAGGAAACAAACTAATATATTTAGGTTTTTCTTGACGACTCTTAAATGTGGCTTGCAGTAAGCAATAAGGACCTTTTCAGCTAAAATTTCATTGGAAATTCTGATAAAAACGTCCTAATTGATTCATGAAGCCTAAAGCATGGAACGCTGCAAATAATCTTTCAAAACTTGCTGCTTATTTGTAATATTAAAACACAATATTTCCTGTTATTTTTAATTAAATAACCATAGATAACATGTATGTAATACTTCATAATATTACTGGCGATTACTGTAAACATGTAACTAACATTTTAATGTGTTGTTTTTGTAAGTTTTTATAATTTTGTGTATGTATATTTTGTGTTAAACCTATGTACCTACCATGCGTTGAGTTGTCGCCAACGCAAACTTCGTTTATGATGCGTCATAGTATAATAATACGTTCCTTACTAATTTATATAAGAGTATGTTTTGAATTTATATTTTGAATGATATTTGGCCCACTATTATCTCAAACCCGTAGTCGGACACTGGTATCGTGCGAATCCGGCTCTCTTCAGCCCGCATTGCAACGTAGCAATATTAGAGTTATCTAGTAACGTGATTTTTGACGACCCTAAATAGTTGAAAGGGATAGTGATGCATTACAAAGGGGCAATACGATTCGACCCTGAATTGTTGTTAAAGTTCGGGTTTGTTGGAAGACTTGGAAGTGTCTTTTCTGGGCGTTCGTTCCATTTTCTTCTAACGTCATACGTTACATATATTACGTTTATTAATATGGCAAACACAGCCAAATGGGGCTCTATTCCAGTGCTCATTTATCACTATTTAATGTTATTAGCTAATATTAGCAGCTATTCGTTACTCACGTGTATGTAACGATATATAAACTACACCTATTATAGTTAGTATTAGGTATTCGTGGGTATGTAGGGTCGGTACCTTTTCTTTGCATGACTGTAGACGACATTTCTTCGGTATGATAATTATGATATTTCAATTTCAATGATTTATTTGCAGAAAAAAGGGTTAGTATAGGTCTTAAAATTAGGTGGATAATTGTTCCACCTTTATCCGCTATCTCAGGACACCATGCAAATGTTTAACTTATTCCTAAAACTATACATGCATCGGTATATTTAACACACATTCATTATAATATATACAATTTGTACACAAAAGAATAATTTTATAAGAAGAAAAATAATAATAAAGCTAATATATTTTGTAAAAAAAAAAGCTATATATTCAATACAGTGATGTCATCATGTTCTTGTAGTTTAGGAATTCTTTAATGCTGTAAAAACAATGGTCTTGTAGCCAAATCTTAAGGTCATTATAGAATTCTTTGCCTTCCAGATTCCTTATTTCGACTGGAAGATTATTATAAACGAAAATACACATATTATATGCATTTCGTTTGTAAATTTCAGTTTTACAGCGTGGCTGGTTTAAGAGATCTTTGTAAGGGGCCCTCAAGTTACCTGCTAAAACATCAGTCCTTTTATTAAAATATCCTGGATTTTTCCTTACAAACATACACAATTTTAGAATATACATACAGGCTAATGGAAGTAGGTTAAGATCCTTAAAAAGAGGCTTACAGCTACATCTAAACCAGGCATTTTTAATTGCACGTATGCATCTTTTTTGAATTTTGAAAACTCTTTCTACGTTAACAGAGTTGCCCCATAGAATTAAGCCATAATTGAGGACAGAGGAAACATAGCTGTGGTAGGCCAAGAGTGCTGCTTTAAAAGATACACACTGCCTTAGCTTTCGCAAAGCAAAAACAAACTGATCAAGCCTACAGCAAATAGAATCAATATGACTCTTCCAGTCAAGAAAGGAATCCAATATCCATATGAATTGATACCATTGTCGGAAATGGATCTGTTGAGTAGTGAAAGCAAATCATCCGCAGAGATGTCCACCTTTTTCAAATAGTTCTCGAGATATTTAGTAATGTGACAGGCAGACAGATGGACGGACAGAGTCGCATAATCTTTTCGGTACGGCACCCTATAAAGGCTTTTCAATCGGTTATCTAGACTTCGAGACACAACGATTTGCTGATCCTTTGAGTTGAGTACCTTTTCATTTGACGAGGTGTCTCTTTCAGATTCAACGCCACAAATGAAAGAGTATCCCTTTTTTTCACTCAACGATTTATGATACTGTACTGTTAACGTAATAGTTACTTAGTTCTTCATTTTAAACATATAATATGGACCCTAATAGAAATATGAAAATGGAATAAGCCTTTTTAAGGATACCCCTTCCAGATTTTGTAAGGAATAAAGGAACTGGTATCAAACATCCGAAAAGAAAACCGCTTACCCGTACCTATTAAGCAGCAGCGCTTTAAAAGTAAAACTTAAAAGTTCTAGTAAGCAACGGTTTGGTAAGCAAATCCATACGAAGAAAAGGACTTCTTTAGTAGGAACCAAAACCCTCAAAGGGGATACTAGATCTGTCTCTCTTCAACCGGATATACTAGAACTTGTCCAAACGGAAACGGATATAATTGGGTAACTTCATAGTTTCTCGGTCAAAAACGTGTAAAATAGAAATCTGGCTCACAAGTATTGTGTTTCTAAAATCTTCCACATCGGAAATTGACTGGTACTATTTCGAAATCGCGGAAAGTCACTAAATGATGTACTAGAAAATTCATTTACACATTTAACTGAACTGTTTTGAACGTTATTTCAAAGGCCTTAGATCGGTGTAAATGTACTATTACTACTATTAGCGATGTGGTTTTGGGTGAGGTTCGTAAACAGACAAACGAGAATATTGAACAAATAAGAACGTTAGTCAAAATTAGAATGCTTTATGGTAAATTTAGATGACAGAAAGCAAAATCGTAGAAATTATGTGTGTGTTTCCACCGACCATGAAATAGCAGCCATGTATCCAAAATAGGCTTTGCTATCTAAATGTACTACGCGTACTTCTTTTCGCTTTGCTTGCTAAATATACTACGCGTACTTCTTTTCACTGATGCAATACGGCATAATTTTGTATGGAAACTCAACAGATTCAGACCGAGTATTTTGTACGGATATTGGCTGGTGTGAATCCGAGGCACTCGTGCAGAGAGCTCTTCAAAAAATTCAATATGATGACCTATTACTCGCTTTACGTGTACGAAATTATAATGTTTACGCGAAAACATATTCATAAATTCAAACGGTCAAATATGCTTGGCGGAATAACCCGTCAAACGGGGCGATTACTGCCCGTGCCGCGCCAACTAGCGCTTCTCGACAAAAACCCGCGAGTAATAGGTCCATCACTTTATGAACGCCTACCCGCCAGTATCAGAAATGTAACCTCCGACGACATATTTAGTCACCAATTAATAGTATATTATATAACGGTAACGTTATGAAGGCTATAAAAGTTGAGTACCGCGGTTAGGTCACGAGGCTTGCCGAGTGGCCTAAGTAAGGTACGAGACTTTTATAGCCTTCATAATGTTACGATTGTATACTATACTTTTTCTACGACAGCCAAATACATACCTATTCGAGAATAATAAAATGGGTTGCTTACCTACTTCATATAATGAATGGGAATATTTGTGTGGATCTTAACTATTATATTCTGTCCACAATGTTGATGGCGAGAACTTGTTGCACAATTATTCAAAATATGCCAACAACAGAGAAAGTTGAAACATATTTTTGCAATTTCCATTGCAAAACAATCATAATTCATAACATTTTTGGTACGCTTTATCGACTTTTCAGGTAACAAATTGTCAGTCTCTTTAAGCGCCATAGCCTTGATTTCTTCGGAAGTATATTGTTCACCAGAATCACTCATAATTACTTATGTTTTTGCACAATAACGTCGAATTAAAACAAACTACACAACACCGAAATAGTTCAAATACTTCCGTCAAAAGTTTACAAATGTCAAACATACCATAGACAAGAGAAATAGAAAATAAGCCGGTTTTCAATTACGAAAAATGTGGTTGCGTTCAAGAATATTTAAATGTGGAATGGAACATTATTGGATAAACTTATGATTTTTTTTTTTTTTTTTTTAATTTATTTAGAAACAAACAGTCTTATGAATAAATATGAATATAGGATAACAATTTTTCAGTAATAGACCTATAGTTTCCTGTATGTAAGCAAAATATTAACAAATAGACTAATTACTACAAAAATAACATGCATGTGCAGTTATACAAGAAGAAGAGAGAGAGAAAAAAAAATAGTTTTTTAAACATCTTTTACCTTTGTTTTGCAATATCTAATATGTAAAACGCATTTCAGTTTATTTTTTCATCTTGATTTAAATTATGAACCTAAATATTTTATTATTTATTAAAAGTTACTTATTACTGCAAATGAAAACATACCTGATAAATGGAAGTTGTGCTTTTAAAAAAAAATTAACAGAACTCCTATATTCATATGAATACTGCTCAGCAGTTATCATATGAACCTATAGACAAATAGACTTTCTTATCGTTACTCAAATGAACTTAATTTGGATACCGCTGACAATAATCTAATTGACAGATTTAAGTGCTGGAGTAGAATTAGAACTTTTACTATCGACACCACTGTACTCAGTTAAAGAGTACACTGAAATGTACAAATATTAATGGACATTGATAAAATTGCTTTTTTTTTATATTATTATTATTATCTTTGATTTTTGACATTGTTTTTAGCACTTATGACATTATATTCACTAGGAAGCCCTAGTACTATATACAAACATTTGTTTTTTGGACATTACTAATGTAATTTTATTTTTTATTTTATTGCTTTATTATGACATATTATTATTGGTTTACTTTTTAATTTGATGATTATTATTGTTTGTATCAATTATTTTCTTATTATTATGTTGTGACGATCTTTTTGTGAATTGGTGCTATTTTTAAGTTAAAATAACATGTAATTTTCATCAAGAAATAAATAAAATCTAATCTAATCTATCTAAGTGAAGGATTTTAAAGTTACGTTCCATGTGGTTGTTTATGTTCAGTTGTTTATGTTGAAACATCTGTTGAGTTTATCCATTTATCTCTAAAACTCGATTACCAGCACCAACTTGCCTAGTGTTCACGTAGGCTCGGCTGTTCTTGAAGAAATTGAAAGGCGGGTCGCTAGTTAGTGGAAAATATGATCTAGTGACACGAACATCTCTCGGTTAAAATAGTGAAAAATGAACAATACGCGAACCTAATGCCAGAAGGCATTCTCTACCAGTTAAGCTTTAGGCCAAACAAAGATCAATCTACCTAGGTAGGTACCTAGTTAATACGGTAGAAGTATCTTATATCTATTCTTTCACGAACAATTGTTTAATAAATAAATGTAAGATACTTTAGCTCATAGAAGCGAGACATTTCAAGTTATACTCGTTTTAGTACAGCGCAGATCACTTCCCCTAGACCTGATAATGTTTACATGTTACAATGTACACATGGCGCTTTTACAGAAATAGGAAAAATAGCAACCGCGGCGCCGTTGTATAAAATATACCGTTTGACACATTGGCTCCGCGGGCTCCTCTTTTCTGTGTAAAAATGAGAATCACTCGACGATTTGCACAATCGGACGATGATGTAGTGGGCGCCACAGGTTTTACGCCGTGGCTTGCGTGGGCGACGGTCGCGCGATGGTCGCGCGACGGCGATGCGACGCATACGAAATCAAACCTTATCGATATGGAAGCATGAGACGCGACGGCGATAGCAAAATTGCTAAACCGAGAATACCGAGCTACAGCGTCGAGGTCCATAAATTTATTACTTCCACGCATTGTGTTCTCAAACTTGCTGCACATTGTGGGAGACTTTCTGCCAGAGATGTGCTTACATGAATGTGTTTGATATCCACCATTCAGCTTAGTTGAATATGAATCAACCATATGTATCTAGACATTTTTAGCTTCATCATCATCATCATCAGCCCGCTGCAGTCCACTGCTGGACATAGGCCTCCCCCAAGGTACGCCACAGAGCCCGGTCTGCTGCTTCATGCATCCAGTTTCCGCCGGCCCCCCTATGCAAATCATCCCGCCATCTAGCCAGAGGGTGTCCCACACTACGTTTACCAAGACGCGGTCTCCACTCCAGAACACGCTTGCTCCAGCGGTTATCGGTTCTGCGACATATGTGGCCAGCCCATTGCCACTTCAACCTACTAACTTTCAGAGCTATGTCGGTCACCTTGGTTCTCTGGCGGATCACTTCGTTCCGAATGTTGTCCCTCAGAGACACTCCAAGCATAGCTCTTTCCATAGCACGTTGAGCGACTTTAAGCTTGTGGATTAGCCCCACAGTCAGAATCCACGTCTCGCATCCGTACGTCATAACAGGATCCGTATCGCATCCGTAGGTCATTTTTAGCTTGGGCCTACTCTAAGAAATATTAAGAAGATCGCCAATACACAATCTACAAGTGGACGTCTATGGAATACTCATTGTCACATGTTACTTTAAGGTCACATGACATTGTCACATCGTGACACGCTCATCTCACTGGGCCATATACTCGATAATTTGTTACTTGGCTACGTCACTAATATTTGAGAGTTACAGGCAAATACTGCAAGCAAACTGAAATTTGACTCTGCGATATACCGTTCAAATTTTATGATTTTGCCTCTTTCCTCTGGATTTTATAGAGGTCATAGATATATGGTTTACTGTTAAAATTAGGACTGTTAGTATACAAGTACAAACGCATAAAGTTAAAGTTAGAAATAAGTTATTTAGGCATATACTCAAGGGCAGAACATTGTGGGTTCGCTGTGATAATGATTCGATGAAGTAACATTTATTATATTTTTCCCCTCACTAGCTCGGAAACACGCGTTTTATCCTTTAATATCAGCTGGTAAAAACGAATTTTATCCACTAGTGGATAAAGTAATTTTACCTTGAATATAGCCAAATTTTCTGCTTTAAAATTGATACAAGTGGGTGATCTCGTGATGATGATTTACCACCTGTGGAACTACTAAAAGCAGTGATAAAAGCGTTTTTTGCGGTGTACAATGTACATATTTTGAAAAGTGGGGGAAAAAGTTTTGTGTTACACACGGGTGCAAAAGTATTTTACCTATCGTGTGTTGAAAAACTCGCCAAGTTCAGGATTCTATTCTCGAGAGAGCGAAGCGAGTGGTTCAATCCTTTCACTTGCTCATTTTTCAATTCCACTGCGTTAAAATACAACTTTGCACCTTTTGTATAACAAATAACTATTTAAACTTTTAAAGCTTATCGAAAGCTTTTACAGAGCTGTATTTGTTAAACAAACCCGTAGAGAAGATGACCGGATCTGCCCACGGGTTCTTAATTTGGTATTTTTTGATCTAATTAGATCATCAGCAGAGCTGTTTGTCCAAATATAAAATTAACTAGTGACAATTTACTTATTGTTTAAAATTAAAAGGTCAAATTTATTATGACAGAAAATATTTGACATCCTTAAGGTGACACAAGACACAACCTGGGGGCCGATTTTTGAGTCTCACTGTCACTAAAATACCGGTTGAAAACGGTGAATTGCCTATTATTTTCAGTGACAATTTTCTGAATTTGAACGCCGTGAGATTCAAAAATCGGCCCACTGGATCGAAAATTTATTGAGATGATCTTTCTTCTGTTCGACTCTGGGGTTACGTTATTATTATTTTGGCATTAAATAGGGTTTGTAAACAAAAGTTATGGGAAGGCAAAATTGGCAGTTTAAAAATAACAAAATCACAAGCGAAGTTGCCAATTTATCTTCAACGGAATTTTGTAGATATTTAAATGATAGAAAAAAAACAGGGGTGAAAAAAAAGCAGTGCAGTACAGAGACCGGTCTGCTATCCCTTGGGTTTCGTTTCGAATGGTTTTCCATAAGCCCCATAAGGCTTTATAAACCAGGACAAGAAAGTGATCTTATGTTTCCAATTACAATTTTCATAAAACATGTGTAATCTTCATTTGTTTTTTAATTTAATATCATATTTTTACTATAGCAGTATCATATCTTTAGCATAAAATACTAAACTAATGATGAACAACGTCAAAAATCCAGTAGTTTTAATTTGACTTCAAAGTTATGCAAAGGCGTCTTGTTTAGTTTATAATTTAAACAGAATTCGGTTGGTTCTAACATGTTTGCCCACATGCGTATTGTTTAGCATGTGTGGTCCTTGGGTGCCCATATGGTTTATACACAAATTAGGTAATGCGTCAATTGGCGATGTTGGTCAAATTGTGGCGTTTGGCCCAAGTTATTTACTGAAGCGCTTCTATCGCTAGATAGGTTCTCCAGAAACTTCTACCCCGCTGACTGAAATAACTTGTCGCTTGCGGGTTGCGCATTGTTAACTCAACTGATCACAGGTAGCACAGATAACATACGCACTGAAATGAAACCATGAAGTGAAGATTTAAAAAATTCGGCCTGTCAATATGGACTCGCGGACGACAGCGTCAGTTATGCTAGACCTCCTGGGTACATAGCCGATGGCACAAACGCTCACGAAATGAAACGCTCGTAGATATCTATCTTTATCGCTCTTGCGTATTGGCGCGACAGAGCCAGACTACCTTTTGCGGCATTTCGTTTTTGTTCCGCGTCGTAGAAATGCCATTCGGCTACGGGGCCCTGTTCTGATATCGAATGTACATATGTTAGTATAGTGGGTAGTAGATGTAGGAATCTCAACGGTCTGAACATAGCGGATTTGATAGACAAAACAATCGCGGAGCAGAATAAGTGATCTAGTCTATCATCCGCTATGTTCTCCGCTTCAATCTTACAACTTGCGCCAGTTCAGCATACTTACGATTTTTCTCATCAGCATCACCCATCTCCGTTCTCCAAATGTGATCAAACAAGGACAGCTGGTCTATTTAATGAGTATGACTACGGAACTTGTTTTAGGACGTGACGTGTTTAGCCTAATTTTTCATTGACGTTTGCGTACAATTGTAGTTTAGACCTTAATTCAGAAGTCGTAAAGATTATAATATGGTGGTTGCTATGTACAGAAATAGGTTCAGCGATAAGAATAGGGATGACATGTGAATTTTATTAGGTTATATAAGCTAGTCAATTGCGTAAAAATTAAGTGGTAGTACCTAGACTGTTTAATAAAATCTAACTTTGTGTGTTTGTATTTTATTGTAAATGTTGTCTCTAACCTCTTGTTTCGTATATATACTTGTATGAGTGTTTTGTATCTAATAACAGCTGTTCGATATATGCTTTGTATTATCTTCATCAGACTAATAACAAGACCCATTTAAAAAGATCCGATTGTTGGTAGAAACATTTTTTTGAAAAAGTCACGTCTGCAAGGTGATCTTCCAACTTTCTACTAACAAAGTTGTTTTAAGAATACTATCCTCGCAAGTCTCAAAAACTGAGGATCCGTCGCATAAAACTTTTCATTCATACGTGCATGGGCGTGAATGTATTCGTTATTGTGGTTTTCCGGCATAGAAGGGTTCCTATGCTTCATGGACATTGGACAATAAGGTGCTTTAAATGGGTTACCAGTTCGCCGAACAAAACGTCACTGTAATTGTTTTGCGATTTGATAGTAGTCTATAGAGACAGACAAAGATAAATTGGCCAATACTCAGTCTGAGAAAGAGTTAAGTAAACGTCATCATTTAGATTGACGTCTAAAATAAAAATTGCACCGGGGAGGCTATCAAAATCGCTACCAACTGATTGGTGAAATAAGACGAAAAGGACCTTATTGCACAGAATAACCCTTCTATAATGGACGGCCATATATTGCAGTTTATAAAACCCACTGTATGTCCACAGGCGTGAAGCAGGAGCGCTCACCAATCCTCGGCGCCGGGCCGCACCCCGCGCTGCGCGAGCGCGGCCGCGCCATCCCGCCCGGCGCGCCCACGCCCCCGTCTCGCGGGCCGGTGCCCATGCCCCCCCACGCAAGGGTACGGTCCCCACTGTCTGTATACTTTGACGTGGATATCAAGGTCAGTCAGGAGAGTTATAGTGGTCGTGGCTTCGCGAGGATGAACTAACGAAATTTCTGCTTCATTAACGCCTGATTAACCTAGTTGTTTGCCTTCGGTATCGCGTGGGCCCGTGCCTATGCCCCCCACGCTAGGGTACGGTCCCCACTGTCTGTATATTTTGACGTGGACATCAAGGTCAGTCAGGAGTCAGGTTGATTGTGGTGGCTTGATGGCTTCGCGAAGACAAACTATTACTAAACTTCGGGAGTTCTGCAAAATTAACGCCTGATTAACCTAGTTGTCTGCCTTCTCTATCGCGTTGGCCCGTGCCTATGCCCCCCATGCAAGGGTACGGTCCCGTCTGTATATTTTGACGTGGATATCAAGGCAGTCAGGAGTCAGGTTGATTGTGGTGGCTTGATGGCTTCGCTAAGATAAACTAAGCTTCAGGAGTTCTGCAGAATTAACCTAGTTGTCTACCTTCGCTATCGTGTGGGCCGTGCTTATGCCCCCCCCCCCCCCCACGCAAGGGTATGGTCCCCACTTTCTGTATACTTTGACGTGGATATCAAGGTCAGTCAGGAGTCAAGTTGATTGTGGTGGCTTCTCGAGGATGAACTAAGCTTCGGGAATTCTGCAGTACATATTAACGCTTGATTAACCAACTTGTTCGGTTTTTCGCCCCCACTATCGCTCCCAAGGGGCCAATGCGTAGAATAGGGATTCGATTAGGATACCGAATAAAAACTTGTTAAACTGAATGTGTACCTAGTGGTCATGGCCATTAATGACTGTGGATACAGATTTTCAGTGTTATACGACCGACAGGCTAATCCGAATCGAGAGCCTGCCAATTTGGCTAGCGAGAAGCGCTAAATTCCGCACAATTTGCGATATATTAAACGAAATACTTGACTGCAGACTGCAGGCCTCGATCTTTAACATTTAGTAACTCCCTGACATATTCAATGAATACGATATCGACAAAAAAGGGAGACACGGCAGGCAAGCGTGGTCGCGCGATAAATGATATAACATCAGGTCGTCCCTTTTGCACTATTTGTAAGTGCGATAGGGACGACCTGTGGCTCGTTTCTCGAAAGGTAACAAGCCTTGTATTACAAGTGTGTTTCCATGACAACCCATACGATTTGACAGTTCGCGCACTTGTAATACAAGGCTTGTAACTTTCGAGAAACGGGCCACTGGGGCCCATTTCTCGAAGCTACAAGTTACAATTTACAAGTGGTTGTCAATGTCTAATATGACAAGTTGGAAAGAGACTTCCGCTTGTAGGTAACTTGACTAACTTGTAATTTTCCGGTTTGAGAAGTGGGCCCCTGATGTTTTATCCTTTATCGCGCGACCATGGTATATCGGTTCTGTGATAACTAGTTAAAGTATGGGATAGTTAGTGTAGTATTTATTGCGATTTTGGAGTTAGTAATATTTGTAAATAATGGTAGTAATATTTGCTCTATAAATAAATATTGGGGACACCTTACACAGATAAACTTAGCCCCAAACTAAGCAAAGCTTGTACTATGGGTGCTAAGCGACGATACACATACTTAAATAGATAAACACATACTTATTATACATAGAAAACATCCATGACTTAGGAACAAATATCTGTGCTCATCACACAAATAAGTTTAGTACCCTTACCGGGATTTGAACTCAGGACAGCGGCTTAACAGGCAGGATCACTACCGATACCGACTGCGCTAGACCGGTCGTGAAAATGTAAATGTCATAAATTAAATTAACATCGTCTATACGATTATTTATGATTATAAAATATTTTGAATCCATAGTTAATACTTTGTACAACACATTATTCCTCGTTGGGTGGACGACATTCGAAAAACTGCGGGGCACTTCTGGATGAGATTAGCCCAGGACCGGGATAAGTGGCGTACACGAAGGGAGGCCTATGCTCAGCAGTGGGCGATTAATGGCTGAAATGATGATGATGATTATTCCTAAGTGCCATCTTGAGTCATCATCCCCCTTGCGTTATCCTGGCACTTGTCACGGCTTGAGTATTACATCAATATTCTCATAGTAAAAGCATAAGGACCTACCTGGCGTCGATACAACTCGATTCCCAACGGGTTCCCTAAAGTTCTGCAGTATCTGTAGAAGTCCATACAAAACAGATCTCAAAAAACCCCTCCGGCTTTACCAACAAAATAATTCATGCGTCGCCACTGGTATAGGGTTGCAAAAAAACGGTTTTTTTTTCTGGCTTGAAAAAAAAAAACATGAAAAAAAACCGTGAAAAAAAAAAGTACGAAATCTCAAAATTTGCAAAGTATTTAATACTTTTATACGGTTTTTTAGACTTAATGTTAACTATTAAACGAATTTAATCAAAGAATTTTAATTTCTGGTCTTATAAAAGTAAGTTTTACGAAATTTGTAGTTATCACTATTACTGTTGGCAACACCACCGCCTCTTCACGCTACATGCAGCATCGGGGATTCCCCAATAAACGTTTGTATACTGAATGTTAATTGAATTAAAATGTACGTTATTGTTATTGAAACACGTTACAACTCACGAAAAACCGTTATTGTCGTATTATTTGTTCATCTGAAAAAAAACCATATTTAGAAAAAAAACCATGGTGCTCGGTTTTTTTCATGTTTTTTTCACAATTCTGAAAAAAAAAACATTCTGTTTTTTTTTTCTATTTACAACCCTACACTGGTACCTACATAAAATGTATATCTAATATCAACTTTAAGGTGTTAATAAGAGCGTTTAATTTGGCCAATAGTCGGACTTATGTTGAGTATGTTGGGAACTCCTGTTTAATATCTAACACATGCTTCGCCGAGTGATCTAACATCTAACACGTGAGACGTGAGTGGTTATAAAGTCGTTTAAATTTATTTGACACTGTTAATTAACTTAGTAGTTCATGTGCTCTGCCTACCCGCCTACCCCTTTATGGGATACAGGCGTGATTATATGTATGTATGTATGTAATTAATTTGGGCATAAGGATGTCAAAATTTAGTGAATTTAAAAACTAATCAGATAGATAAATTGATTTAAACTAACACGATCTTCACTCATATTATTAAATTAAAACGGGACTTAATCGCGTAAAACTTACGTTTTATATTTAACCCGACGTTTCGGACATGACATTACGTCCGTGGTCACGGGTAGACTGGCTGGGAGTTGTATCAACATCTTCTAGCTGTACGAGTTTTTCGAACTACCCGCACTTGATTGTCATCAGTCACTTTTACGCTAGGGTTGCCACTCTGCCTACATACAACACTCACGACATCCGATGGTATGAGACGGGAAGTTTTCTCACGTTTACACTTGCTAATCACTGGATTCCACGAAGATGAAATCCCTTGCCCTTCATTTTGATTGAAATTACGATGTTTCCTGATTTCAATCGCTTCACGTACTTTCCTGCTTAGGGTTGTAAAAAAACGGTTTTTTTTCTGGCTTGAAAAAAAACATGAAAAAAAACCGTGAAAAAAAACAGTTTTTTTTCTGGAGTATGTTTTTTTTCTAAAGTACGAAATCTCAAAATTTGCAAAGTAGTTAATACTTTTATACGGTTTTTTAGACTTAATGTTAACTATTAAACGAATTTAATCAAATAACTTTAATTTCTGGTCTTATAAAAGTAACATTTACGAAATCTGTAGTTTGTAGTTATCACTATTTACTGTTGGCAACACCACCGCCTCTCCACGCTACATGCCGCATCGGGGATTCCCCAATAAACGTTTGTATATTGAATTAAAATGTACGTTATTGTTATTGAAACACGTTACAACTCACGAAAAACCGTTATTGTCGTATTATTTGTTCATCTGAAAAAAAACCATATTTAGAAAAAAAACCAAGGTGCTCGGTTTTTTTTCATGTTTTTTTTCATAATTCTGAAAAAAAAACATTTGGTTTTTTTTCTATTTACAACCCTATTCCTGCTATAGTAAAGACGTTCAGTTGAAAGGACTTTGGGATTATGCAGTTCAATCCAGTGGTTCGGTCCTGACTCTAGCAAATGCTCGGCAACCGCAGACTTATTTCAAGCAAGCAAGGGACTTCATCTTCGTGGAATCCAGTGATTAGCAAGTGTAAACGTGAGAAAACTTCCCGTCTCATACCATCGGATGTCGTGAGTGTTGTATGTAGGCAGAGTGGCAACCCTAGCGTAAAAGTGACTGATGACAATCAAGTGCGGGTAGTTCGAAAAACTCGTACAGCTAGAAGATGTTGATACAACTCCCAGCCAGTCTACCCGTGACCACGGACGTAATGTCATGTCCGAAACGTCGGGTTAAATATAAAACGTAAGTTTTACGCGATTAAGTCCCGTTTTAATTTAATAATATCAGATAGATAAAGTTCAAAATAGGATGGAAAATTATTATGATCCTTATGCTCGATTAAACATTACCATGCCATTCGATATCAATTTTGCTAAGCTGCATCGCCACAGGCAAAAGAGCAAAGTCGCTGGTCTTACTTATCTATCCTACTGGTCACCAAATACAAATATTGCAAAAGGAAAATGATCATAGTTTGAAAATTATAAGTTCCAGCACCAGACAATATTGTAGAGAATTTTATAAAAAATATATTTCTCTTAGACATTATTATTGCAGCTTTTACGGTTTTTATTAAAATGTAAAAAAAACTGGAAATAGGGATCTAAAAATGAGAGGAAAGAGGGGAAACATTGACACCTCGGCGTGTTTCTACTTCTATTTTTAACCCCCGACGCAAAAACGACGGGGTGTTATAAGTTTGACGTGTCTGTCTGTCTGTTTGTCTGTCTGTGTGTGTCTGTCTGTGTCATCATAGCTCCCGAACAGATGAACCGATGTTGATTTAGTTTTCTTTGTTTGAAAGCTGAATTAGTCGGGAGTGTTCTTAGCCATGTTTACCTGCCCCACTATGTCGGGGGTTTTTTCAAAATTTTAATTTTGTGGTTAGGTTATTTCTTATAAACTTATACGCTTATATATACATGCCAAGTTTCATGGTTTCTGCCAGACCGGACTAGCTCCGGTTAAGAAGCCGTACTATAATAGTTTTTCAAATTTACATATGTTATACTCATTGTCTTACATAACACTAGTTTTCCATGACTATGTCCGTACCGAGTAGAATTTTAACCGATTGCGTAAAAGTTACCAAAGAATACGTGGATGAACAGTACAGGACTTGTCTAAGGCATACATGAGGTAACTCGAAAACAAACTACGAACGAGTATTCTTGGACATTAGGGTTAGGGTTGCCACTTGACAATATTAGAGGTATAGTCCTAGATTTGTTTCACATTCGTCAAATAGAAGACAGAAACTAGGGATTTCTCTTGTTTGTATTTAGTTTTGTTAACTTTGTTGACGACTGTCGACCATATTAAGTATTTTTAATTATTTAGGACAAGTTTTCTTGTAAGATTATTAAGGTTTAGGTGTATGGATATTAATACTTAACGACCCTTATATTTATTATCACTACCTTTTATACTTACCTTTTTGTCAGTTTATCCCAAAATAAATACATTCTTTCGGCAGTTTTTCAGAGATTTTATTCTCCTTTTTTTGGCATCTTTGGTTTTTGCGATGGGATCACCTAAATAATTTGCGGATTCTTCTCAAATAGGTTTCTGCCTCTTATTCTATGTTTTCAATATCTTTGTTACCTATATTTGTGGTAGAAGCTAATGAAGCAATAACTAGAAAACTAGTGTCAGCCCTAGCAAGTTTTGTGTCGTATTCGATGCGCGTACGCTGGTTAGTTGCGTCGCTTCGCGATTGGTCTAAGGCGTAGAATTAACGTCATTTAGAAACTAGGCAATTTAGGCATAACGGCGTTCCTTGGTAATTGAATAAAATTATCATATCAGCCCTTTATCGTCCACTGCTGATCATAGACCTCTCTTCTAGTACGCCACTTCTCCCATAGTCCCATCCAGTTGTGTTGTGAATGTTGTGTAATGTGTTGTGATCCACAATTTTCCGGATGATCTTGACCCAAATTATAATTCCTATTCAGACTTACTTCTAGAAAAGGCTATTCTGAAGATAAATAAATAAATAAATAAGCTACAAACAACTTCTTAATAGTTTTAAACTGCCCTACTTTTCTATTCATTCATTTACTTATCTCCGTCAACAAATTCAGAATTTATTCGTATAATAATATTTCATTTCCTTTCTTCCCGTGGGTGTCTTAGAAGTCGACTGTGGGATATGGGTTAAATTGTGGCGTAGGCGAGAGGCTGGCAACCTGTCACTGCAATGTCACAATTTCGTTTTCTTTCAACCCCTTTTTGCCAAGAGTGGCACTGAAACTTGAGTAGTTCATGTGCTCTGCTTATCCCTTTATGGGATACAGGCGTGATTGTATATATGTAATATTCCAGACAAAATGGAATTTTCAGTTATTCAATGTCTTTCTCCTTTGAATTGTACCATTCGCGAGTAAAGTATGTACTTTGCGTTTGCGCATGATGTCATACTCATTATTTTTGGGGCTTCTCGATCTTGTGCTATTTACTGGCTAGCTATCGAGTCTAGGCATCTGTTACCATTTTCATTGTTAATTAGTTTAATTACATGGGTAAACTGAGTTTCTGGAAATTTGCTTTCATTTAATTGGAATTAATAAGGGTATGTTAGAATTGTTAGACTTTGATTCTTAAATTCAACATCACCTATTCAAAAGTAGTAGATATTTTTCACATAACATTTTCGGAAAAGGGCATTTGGTTCACTTTTATGGGAGGAAAACCATGCTATATAACTATGATAGCAAAGTGACCTTTTTTTGAAGGACACATTTTTGGACATATTCATTATTAATTTTTGTTCTTTGTCGCTTACTTTACTCTGCCAATCTAATCATAAATACTAGGCCCTTAACAATACAAACAAATACACATTGCACCTATTTTTGCCACAACTGATACTTGAAACAAAGTTTAGTGTCCTCGTTTCTGGTATTTCAATTATGCCGAAAACCAACATTTTCCGACTGTCTACATCTACAACAATATTCAATAATCATTGAAACCAAACGGCGAACAGCGCTAGAAACCCGCTCCAAATCTGTAGAAATAAACACAAATGACCATTTGTGACAATGCAGCAGACATTAACATCTGAATGACTTGTTATTTCAAACGCTGGCTTTGTGTGATGTGGTTCGATTTTCTTAAACAGTCATTATGGTTTGGATATTTTTGAGGTGTTAGCAAGGTTGACTGTTTATTAGATGTAATGTATTTTTTTTTAAAGTCAGGTAAGTAAGTCTAGATCCAATACGTATTTTGTCAACGTCATTTTTCTCCTTGCGTTATCTCTTTGACAACTGAGTGGATCCACGTAAAGTAACATGAGTCGCGACTTCATTGAGTGTTTATTTGAACTACAACTGCAAATGAAAGTATTTCTGCATATATCGGGAAAGTAACACTTATTTAGAGATTGATTCTCACTTGAACTTGAATCTCATGTAACTCTTGCCGCGGATTGACCCAACTAATCTCAAGATTTAGCGTAGGCACAAGTTTTACGAAGTGACTGCCATCTGACCTTCCAACCCGAAGGGTAACTAGGTCTTATTGGGATTAGACCGGTTTCCTAAGGATGTTTTCCTTCTCCATAAAGCGACTGGCAAATATCAAATGATATTTTGTCACCTTATAGATATTAATAAATTTGAATTTTGCAAAGATATAAACGTACATGTACACTAAGCATTGTTTTTTGTTCTGTCCGACCAATCTGGAAAGCAGCATTTAGGAATTAAATACTTGTCCATACTATATACTACATATATAATATTATAAATGGGAAAGTGTGTGTGTATGTTTGTTTGTCCGTCTTTCACGGCAAAACGAAGAGACGAATCGACGTGATTTTTTTAGGTTCAGGTAGTTGAAGGGATGGAGAGTGACATAGGCTACTTTTTGTCTCTTTCTATAAGTAGATAATCAAGTTCGCGCGACATTGCTCCCCGACCCACATTCGCGGCCTAGACACAGTGATAGAACACAGAAATAGAATCGTGCGCATTTGCGCCTGCGCGGTGTCCTTTCGTGCGTCTCTTTCTCACTAGTGTTAAAGGAGCGAGATGGGAAGATGTTATGATTCAATTGTTTACTTTATACGCTATTAAGTTTAAACGGTTTTATGTGGTTATCACAGCGATTTGCTCGTTGGAGTCTTGAATGTTTTACATGCTCTTCATAATGCTACATTTCTTGGGCACTCCATATCTACGTTTATAATATGAGCACAAGACCAGGCTTACCAAAAAGAGCACAACCTTTTTGTATCTGAATTAAGTGACCTATGTTTAACGTACGGAACCGTTCCGAAAAAAATACCGGTATGCGATCCCTGGACCCAACCCTCAACATTGAGGAAAGCGAAGCAAGGAGGAGGAGGAAGTCCAATTTTCTAAAATTAATGTATCTAACAAACTGAAATAGATGTAGCTCGAGTGTCCACCTTTGGACACTTGAGGAGTGTCTTTTCAAAAGGACTTATTTCTACAAGTTAACAGAGGTTATTTTTATCTATGAGAAATAAACCTTGTTGACTTATAAAAATAAGTCCTTTTGAAAAGACACTCCTCACTTGGAGACCTTGGTCATTTTGTCTTTGTATATGATATGATATATGACAAATATCTATTTATTGCTATTGCGTGAGTTATAGTTCGATCACAGACTGATAGAGAGATATCAGAACTTCAACAATGAGTCTAACGTTTTAGGATATGTTACTCACTATCGAATTGTAATTTTTCTCTTTCGCGTAACTTATTCTAATTTTCTAAATCACCGAAAATTCATCGTAGATCGGAAGCTTATACCACACCTCGGACACTGGCGATCAAATATATGAAAGAGGCGCGTTCCTACCCACACAGTCGACAGTCTAAGCTCGTGTAGATGAACTCGTACTTATGCTTGTATGAGTGAAATACGGCTGTTCACGTTTTTGACAGGCGGTAATTGTGAGGTAACCGAGAGGGGGTAACTGTACGATAGTACTCTTTATTACACTGGGCCCATACTATGTAGTATAGGTTTTAGTTTACGATTTAGGGATGATAAATCTTTTGGACTTGGACAATTAACTATAGTTCAGGATAATCATGGATTTCTAAAATTTTCCATTTTTTCGATTGATTTCCTTACATCCGGGAACGGCATATCCAGTAAACAGGAAGTTATAAAAGCTGGACGTCGTAAAGACGGTTATGAGTCTCAGTCGCGTCCACGCCGGCAAAATGGTTTGTCGGAAAGTCGTCGAGTGATTGTTGCAGAAGTTTTCTGTGGGTAGGAGATAACTCAGATAACCCGTGGATTCTGTTGATAAATCTGTGGATTGTGTGGATATGGATCAGGGAAAAAAGGTACGGTGTCAGTTTTTAGTTGATTTATAGCTAATCGTTGGGTATAAATGTGAAAAGAATAAAAATGTGCTACAGAAAATTATGCTCCTTGATAAGAATGTAATGCTGGTTTTGACTGAATTATTAGTATTTGTGCAATTTTAATTGGAGTAACATGAACTAATTATTCCATTGCTTAATATGTTATTCTAGCTTTTGCCTGCGGCTTCGCTCGCGTTAGAAAGAGACAAAAAGTAGCCTATGTTACTCTCCATCCCTTCAACTATCCCCACTTAAAAAATCACGACAATTCGTAGCTCCGTTTTGCCGTGAAAGACGGACAAACAAACAGACACATACACTTTCCCTTCTATAATATATATTAGTATTGATAAACCTCATACTTACATATTATTTTTTATTCAATAAGTTTTTATCAAATTAATTCCTAATGTTTTATGAAAAAAAGTTTAGGTATGAAATGTATCAAATAAATGCGATAAAAGTTCCTGCATGACAATAGTGAACCAGATTTTGACTGTAAAAAAAAATTAATTCCTTTCGTAACCCTTTGATATTTTAGGGATAAATCTGATTACTGGGGCTATTCTATTTGAGTAACTTATTTTAACTTACACGCGTATTTAGTAATTTTTAAATCACCGCCGTACTTTATCGGAACATGGATTGTGTCACTTGTTCTCTAAACGGCCGTATCTACGCTCGGCCGTCTATATACCCAGGCAATCTTTATTTTCTTTTTGCATGTTTTAACTTAATTGTTATATGTTAACAGCCTCCACCGATCCCGGGCATGCGGCCGCCGTTGGGCTCCCCTGGCGGGCCCGTACCGGCCCCCAAGTCCTCCATGGGCTTCGTGATGCCAATCTACACCATCTGTATCATCGTCTTCTTCGTGTATACGCTGAGCAAGGTATTATGGTTATGTCAAGTGTATTTTCATGTATGGCTTTAAGCTCTGGGGTCTCCTATAGGTCTCGTACCGGCCCCCAAGTCCTCCATGGATTTTGTGATGCCAATATACACCATCTTCATTCTAGTTTTCTTCGTGTATACGCTGAGCAAGGTATTATGGTTATGCCAAGTGTATTTGCACGTATGGCTTTAAACTCTGGGGTTTCCAAGTCTTTTATGGGTTTCGTCATGCCTATATACACCATCTGCATTATAGTTTTCTTCGTGTATACGCTGAGCAAGGTATTATGGTTATGACAAGTTTATTTCCACGTAAAGTTATGGCTTTAAATTCTGGGGTTCCTGCCTGATCCGACCCGCCCCAAAGTTCATGGTTCATTAATGGGTTTTGTGATACCAACGTGCACCATCTATATTAGTTCTTCGTGTATACGCTGGATAAGGTATTATGGTTATGTCAGCTATATTTGCACGTCTGGCTTTAAACTACACACAATTCTTAAATTTATCTCTTGATTTTAATGACAATTCTATAAGACTCAGTAGCTAAATGTATTAAGCCTATTTTAGGACATGAGTCGCATCTGTGTTGAGGTATGTTGGGGAAGAAAAGACGCGGCACTAAAATAAATCAAACCAATAATGCTAGTCGACATTTCTTTGCTGGACTTTAGCTACAAGACAAGATCTTACTTAAGCATATGATCATATGAATGATACTCATCCTATAGACATCTTCATGATTTTTAACATTCCCCAAAAGGATTTTTTTTATCATGCAGAAACGTCTGCGAGCGATATTACATATTTTTAAATTATGGGAAAAATTAAAAAATTCACACCTCGGGCAGGGGGCCGATTTTTGAGTCTCACGGCGTTCGAATTCAGAAAATTGTCACTGAAAATAATAGGCAATTCACCGTTTTCAACCGGTATTTTAGTGACAGTGAGACTCAAAAATCGGCCCCCAGGACACGAACCTGAACCTGGTGTGAATTTTTTCATTTTTCCTATAATTTAAAAATATTCCGCAATTGCTCAAATTGGTCAACAAGCACTGTCGTCCATTCCAGATACTGTTCAAGAGAACCGGCTCCATTCCCTATGAGCACGTGTCTCCCGATCCTCAGTTCCGTCGCCGAGTCTTCAGGGATGACTCCAGGACCTCACCTGATTCTAAACTGGGTAAGAGGCTTTTGTAACATCCATGTTCATCAATTTCACTTCTACTTATCACTTAATCAGTCTCAAGGCGCTTATAATGGTATTTAAGAAAGTATATATCTTAAAAGAAGGATCCTAAACTTCTAAAGGATACAAAATAAAAACAATGAGAGCGTCGGAACTTGGGATGATAGGATTATTTCAGATGTTGACAACAACGGGAGTATAGTAGTATGATGTGTAGGTACTTTGCATAAAAAACCCTGTCAAAATATAGGATCTTATTTTTAAATAGGTCCTTATGATCAGACTTATACTACGTATATTACTAGTATACACACTGCAGTAGATTCTTCTTAGTTCAATAGTGTCTTTAAAAAAATCAATATTTTTTATCTCTCTTGCACGCAGGACCTAAAGAAAGGGACGCAAGTAAGTATTGTTATAATTGTTTTATGCGACCACTAACAGGAAAACGGGATGTGGGTTATCAGAAAACTAATTAGGTTCACAAGTAGGGCATCGGGTCATTAATAATAATTAAAATTGAGGCTTATTGTCGTCATTCATTATTGTTACAAAAAACTCCATAACCATAATGTTGTTAGAAGATAAGAAATATTTACCATTTCAATAAGTAATATGAATATGGTGTTGTAAAATAGTTCTATATACTGGTGCTGAATATGATCTCAGAAATGACATTTACTGTGATGATAAACAATATAAACATGTGGAAGAAAAGAGAAAGAATATAAATACATTGAAGTTAGACTAAAATAATGTTAAGTTAGTAGATTTAGAAAGTAAAGTAACTAAAATACAGAATGAGAAGTAACAATCATCATAAACATGTTCTCAATAATGAAACTAATTATTTTACTAGTCATGAATGTGATCTCAATGATGTCTACTGTGATAATAAACGTCACTGAGGAAAGACAGTGGGCGTAAAAATAATGAAGTTAGACTTAAAAGAGTCTTAGTTTGGTATATTTACAACGCAAAGAAAGATTTAAGAGGTAGAAGGAGAAATAATCATGATCATGATGACAGGGGACGTGGAGTTAGAAGCGCTAAGGGCGCGGCTCGAAGAGACCGAGCGGGCCATGCAAAGGATCGTCGGACAACTCGCCAAGCGAGACGCGGTACTGGGACTTGCAGACCCTGTAGGCTGTAGAGAGTTGGCTGGTCGGATAAAAAAAAAAAGGTTAGGTTCGGACTGTTCGGAGATTTAGAAGTAAAGAAACTAAAAGGTAACAGCAACGGGGTAACCTTAATCGTAATAATGAGAATGAAGATCAAAATGCTGCTGAATATGATCTCAATGATATTTACCCTGATGATAAAGATAGATGACAGAAAAAAGACAAAAAAATTACGTACAATGAAGTTAGGCTATAATAATGTTAAGTTAGTATATTTGGACAGTAAAGTAACTAAAATACAGAATACAAGTAACAATCATCATAAGGATGATCTAAATAATGTCAATAATGATTGTATTGGTCCTGAATGTGTTCTCAATAATTTGTACTGTGATGATAAATTTTACAGAGGAAATACAGTGGGTGTAAAGATAATTAAGGTAGGCTAAAATAATGTTAGGTAAGTTAATAGATTTAGAAATCAAAGTAAATTAATCACCATAAACATGATCAGCAGTTCCAATTAATAATTAATTAGAAGAATAAATACTAAAGATGTTCACTACTGAAGTTATGACCCAAATAAAAATAAATAAATAAATAAATATTATAGGACATTCTTACACATCAGATTGACTGAGTCTCACGGTAAGCTCAAGAAGGCTTGTGTTATGGGTACTCAGACAACGATATACATAATATGCAAAATATCTGGGCAACCGAGCTCGGTTCTGTTTCGTATCCTTGACATGTGTCGACATCTAGTTCAAAAATGAATAGTACCTACATCGAGCGAAAGAATTCTCAGCCTTAACAACACAACTACTCCACACGAGATGGCGCGCATTTCGCCACAAACACTCAAATAGTGTATTTTCTATTCGTTTTAGCCTTGACCTGTGTCGCCATCTAGTGTTTGCAATAAATAGTACTTACATCGACCGAAAGAATTCTGTCTTAACAGTACAACTACTGCACACGAGATGGCGCGCGAAGAAAAACGCATGAAAACTCGAAAATTCGCGTTTTCCTGGACCTAAGGATAAGTTAGACCGATTTTTCACCCCCAAAAACCCCCACATAACAAATTTCTGCGAAATCGTTAGAGCGGTTTCCGAGATCGTCAGTGTAAATAAATATATAATATAAATAAATAAATAAATATACAAGAATTGCTCGTTTAAAAGTATAAGATACTTACATATAAATGCCCTTACCGGGATTCGAACCCGGGACCGCGGCGTAGCAGGCAGGGTCACTACCGACTAGGCCAAACCGGTCGTCAAAACCAAATACTGATACCTACTGATGGCGCATAAGATTCTTGAGTTGCAGGAACGCACTGCAACTAATACATTTTCAGTAGCTAATTTTACGGAATTATTAGACATAAATAACATAAATTCATTAATAAAACGCAGTAAAAAATCCAGTACCAGCCAGCTCTCCCTAAGATTGAACTGATATTGCCCAAGCCAAAACGTCATTTTGTTACTTCGTTCACGGCATTTTGGCTTGGCAAAGTTAGCGTAGCGGCTTGCGGCATGGTTACTTATTGGTGACGGTTAGGTGTGACGCAATGAATGCATCCAGACGAATGCTGACCTTTTAACATAGATGCCACCCCACACTATCTTCTGAAGCGTCGACGTCTAGTCAACTCTAGGTTACTCTGGGACGCTACGTCGACGCAATTGCGCAGCCACGCCATTTTTAATAGCGCTGACTAGACGTCAACACTCAAAACACGCTAGTGGGCCAGTCTATACTAGCCTATTTTGAGCGTCATAAGTAGTTTAGTCAATTCTATTGGTTACTGCTCGACGCTAATAAGATACTTGTGTTGGCTGGCCCTATAACGTAGAACTTAGAGTCCAATTTGCGTGTCCCTTTTAATACAAATTATGACCTTTTTTAGCGCGAGTTAATAGTTTCATCTTTGAATTTTCGACTAGTTTTTATTAACCTCATAAAATAATTTGGCATTTGATGTAATTTAGTACCCGGTTAAACCAATTTTTGTCCAATTACTAACTACTTTACCCACTTTATGGATTCATTAATTGTACTATAGTAAGACTCACTCACTCATTCAATGTAAGACAGAAAAAGATCTAATTCTGTCATTAAAACAAGAGCATGATGTCATGAAAGTAAGAAATAGCATTGTGCTAGTTACATAGCACTACTGAATATATTTTTATAGATTTCATTCGTCTAGACTAGACTTTTTATAAATATTAGATACACGTGGCGTATTATATACATACGATACGTAGTTACTTAGCGTACGAGTGTCAAATATTTTCACGGCGTGCGGTGTATAATTTAATGTTACTTCGCACCAAATCGCTGTGCCAGAGTATTTTTGGTACTAAAATGATACTGTTACGCTATTATGTACAACAATATAAACTTCAAAATTATTACAAAACATGTGTTTATATCGAGTTAACTTAAATCTTTAGCTCGATACACACAGTAAAGTCTGCCCTTAGAAGGTATCTTCTGTGTAATTTTTTACATGCATAGGTACATTGGTATATTGCTGCGTAAAAACTTGTAAAACTAAAAATCTAAATAAAAACTGCAGTTTTGCAGATTTTCACTATATTACATCCACACCCAACGTGCTACTAGTATACAATAGATAACTAGCAGCCATAAACTTTATAGCAAAGATATAAGATTCACCTGTGGTCAATGAAAAGTTCATGCTTGGCACGCGTCCAAGTCAGTGTTCGTCTGATGCATCGTGCTATTCCGGCGTGCGTCCTCCGTCATTTTGTTTTCATTTTATTTATAGATTTTTTATTAATATTTTCTTTGAAAGCGAGAGTGTTTATTAATCGTTTGTTTTGTTTAATTGTTATTTACGTTCAAACGGGATATGCGTTTAACTATTTAGATTTTTATAATGTATTTTTAAATTGAAAACTATAAATGGAACATTAAATATAGCCAAAAATTAAATACAAATTTAAAGATAGGCACCTACCTAAAAGGTAAAGATGATACCTACTAAAAAGTAGCTAAGAAGGCAAAAGGCATTTAAAATGTTTTCTTTTTGGTCAATTAGAAAGAGGAATCATTTAAATAAGCATTTTGCCAAGCTTTGCCACTTGTCTACTTCTATTGAGTGAAAAAAAAAATTATTTTGGCTCAAACAATTGTATGTTTCATATCTACTTGTAACATCGATTATCTCGAACTTATAAATAACCTCACGTAAAAGTGTACAGTAATTAATGAGATGACAAATGACAGAGTCATTAGAATTGTCCCAACCGTGCCAACTTATATTGAGCGCATCTATATTTATCAAAATACGATTAATATATGACCAATTGATCTGATTTATGGATCAATCGATCGATTCTAAAGGTTTATGACCTGCTAAAGACTTGTATCTATTTGTGATTGATATTAATTAGATGCAAACATAGCAAAAAAAATATTACAAAGAGTAGTGTCTTCCGAGCGTCGACGTCTAGTCTAGTCTATATCGACGGTTCGTTGGCGTAATGGCTTGAACAACGCTAGCGTCGGGTATTTCTTAAATAATATCCTAGGAGCAATCGCAATTCCTTGCCGGCGGCTATATTTCCGAGCTCATATAACCCGGCAACCTTCAAATCAAGGGTGAACAGGCATCTTCTGGGCGAGCTCACTCCATCGTAGGCCACGTCTTCGCCTCTGGCTAGTCTGTGGTCAAGAGTAAGCTCATTTATAATTTAAAAAAAATCGCAGTGTAGCGTATCTCAAGCGTCAGTGTCTGACACTATGACTATTCCTCGACGCAACTGTACAATGACGACATTATGACGCGTACAAGACGCCGACGCTCAATTGACGCTAGAGTAAGATCTTATGGTAATTCGGTCCGTCAATACTTTTCCAATAAACAATTAAACAGTTATTAAAAATTGCAAACGGGATTTAGTCGCGTATTACCACAGAATATATAAAAGTACAAGTACAGAAGGTTCACTCTCAACAACCTGTCAACGGGCTGCATGCGACATTGAGTTCTATTGCGCAGCGAGAAGGTTGTCAAACTTTATGACATCAATTGTAATTTCAACTCAATTTTAAATGTTTTTTTTAAATACCTATGTACATGTGACGTGTAAAAGTGCCCCTGTGGCCTATTTGCTGAATAAATTATTTTGATTTTGATTTTGATTATGGGCCGCGAAATCGCGGCCGTTGAAATGTACGAATGAAACGCGGAGTGAGCCGCCCCTGGTATTACTATGTTTTTAACACTAATATCCGACGTGACTTTATCCACTCTGCCCCGAGACCACGGGTCCTTGAAACGTCATTGTTAAAAACATAGTAATACGCGATTAAGTCCCGTTTGCAATTTTAAATATGTGTCAAAATCACAAAAGTTTAAATCCGAATTAAATAGTTCAGATCTTGGGGACAAGTCGTATAGCATTTTATCGTTGAAACTGGATAGAAGGGGGCATCATATTGTACACAATGTCCCTGCATCTTCTAATGTGCGATGTTATACAGTTGTCACGGCCATATCGGGCCTGGTAGCGGAGGTGCACCAGCAGATGGAAGCGAGCTACGCACAGAGCCAGCAACGACAGGTCATTGCATGCTTTACAGGGCCTGACGCGAACATCTGAAGTGCGGGCATCTTTCTCTGTCACGTCTAAAAATAGTATATTATGCAACAACGGAGGTAAGGGGGATTTTGTCAACGAGTGTTAATAACTCGCGACAGCCGCAGGCTGGAGAGAGTTATAGACACGAGTTTACAAAATCCTTACCTCCTGAGTTACACCCAATATTTTTCATCACATTTGAGAGGAAAACCCAGAAAAAAAAAACAAGGCAAAATCTTCAATGTATGGCGGTGTCGTACTGCTCGTTGCTATGGATACGCGGTCAAGCGCAAATCGAGATGGCCGTCAAAATTTCCTGCCAGATTGCAAATTATAACGATTTATCTACGTGAAATTTACAAAATAAATGTAAACACATTGAAATAATTGTAAAACATAAATAAAATGCATTTTTATACCGTGTAATATTTTTTATAGCTTAATAGTGAAATTTTAGTTGTGCAAAAAAAATCCTTGGCTGATTGAAACATCTTTTGCCTGAAGTATTGTATGGATTGTATTAATTTTTAAAACTAAATCCATTACTCCCTTGGGAATAAAATAGTTCATTATTTTTCTTTACACGTGGACGAAATGAGACCTTTAAACAGCAAATGTGATGAAAAAGCTTTAGTACGTCCGCGAGCTATGGCCTATTTCAAAATATTGACAATTGTCGCCCAGCAGTAACACTCCGCCGTTCATTACCCTGATATTGACGCTGAGTAATAATGTTATCCACCCAGAAATAAGCACAGAATTGTCAATGTCAATTGTCAATGTCACTGTTGTGAAGTAGCCTACCAGACGCAGTGGATGCAAGTGACAAGCGACTGCCGCTGTTGTCGCAAAATAGTATAATTAAATTAAGAAAGATGCCCGCAACAACAGGACGTTAAACGCGAGCGAGCGTCAAATCAAGGTTTTTCGTACTTACATTACGCTTCACTAAATATACGAGCGTCTTTGATTTGACGCTCGACGCGACGCTTGTCGCGAGCGCCAATCCGCGGCCTTACGAATGCCACACACGCGAATGCGGGGCGTTTACGAAAATTCCTCATTCAATGTCCTATTTTGCATTTATGGAACCTTTATGTCAGTAGGTAGATCAGAATCTATCTAGGTATCTACAGTTCATTAGCCGAATATTATTTCTTTTACAAGGTACGCTTGTTGCAAACGCAAGACGCATAGTGCAACTGTGGCATTCGCTTTTCGTTTGTTTTTTTTTTCTTCTATCTGTCTCATTCATCTGCCATTTTTTTGCGACAAACTAAGAACTAAACGCGTCTTTAGAGATCTGCCGAATGCTCGTTATTCGTGATTCGCGAATGGATCACATCTGGAAAATTTTCAAATTTTACCTGTAATTCATTATTACGGCACTTTTATACCTATTTTTGCACTTAATTTTTCACGATCATCCTTTTTCGTTCGCATTTTCTTATGCCATGTTTATAACATTGTTTTTTGTATTTGATTGGACCAAAGTGAGAAAAAGCTAACATTCCTCGACTACTTATTGTAAAATGGGGTACCTAAATGTTTTTCACCCATTTACCATATTTCCAGTAATATTTCAACCAGGGTTCGAGGATATATATCAATGGATATATATCGATATATATCCAGCTGGGATAGACGATATAATATATCAATGGATATAAATATCCGATATATATCTTTTTTTTTATAAATATTGCAATACAAAAATGGTAAAAAAATGCAACATTGTTAAAAATATAGTTTTTTGTTTCTTACTATTTTTCTACTAAATGTTTAGTAGATTTTTTCTTATTTAAAGTAGTATTCATAAATATTGCAACAAAATAATAATATGCCTTCCATACAAAATGGATACATATCAAAGTTGATATATATCCGATATATATCATAAATATCTGATATTTTGATAATTATTATATCGGATATTTTCGAACCCTTATTTCAACACACCTATTCTCACTAAACCGTGGAAAAAATACAGTAGCATACGATCGATCACATACACCAAAACGTAAACGTGGCATTATCACAGTTTATTTTTCATTTGCAATTTTTAGCATGTTTATTTTCGTTTCTGCCGCGTGTCTTTATAAGTGGGTATCCATTACAAAAGAGTCCTTTTGCTTCTTGCAATAGGTAATCATTTTTTCATCAGAAACTGTATAATTCAAGAGGACTCTTTAGCGATAGAAAGTCACTTATGTCAGAGCAAGCATCTCTGTCTGTTGGCTCACCCCGTGTCGTTTCATTTGTCTGTCTGTGCCTAAGCTACCATGTTCGAACTAACTCCCATAAATATCCTACTAATAATTCTGAAAACTAAGCTAAATAAAAAATCTGTTTTCCAAGAAATCGCCCTATGATTTTAAGGGCGCGTTTAGACGTCGCGAGTCGTGTAATTTCTAAGCTAGCCCTAAGGATGCGGCCTGAGTGACGAACGTCAAGAGAAGCGTCAAAATGCTTGCAGAGGCATTAAGGCCTTGCAATTGTCTTTTGCCTTGCTCGAAAGTCCACTCAGCTTGTAAACTAAGATTAAAACGCTGTCTCTCACTTGGATTTTCCCGTGTTTTACATTAAACAACTCACCTATAAAATAACAAATCGTCATCGCTATCTTATGAAGCTTTTTGATTTCACGAATCATTTGATTTATAACGTTTATGTCTTTAATAAACTGCGATAAATTTAAACAAAAGGAATAAACTATTTATGATTTTTTTTTACTTTTTATATGCTTTTTTTGCACTCTGTAAAATAGAGTAGGATTGTCGTTGCAGTTTTAATTTTTGCTTCGTTTTAGCTACTGTGTGACATACATGCAGTGTGGTTGTTAGAATTTTACTCGATTATAATCCATTGAGGTTTTTTTTCTGTGTAATGTGTGCTGTTGTTTAGACTAGTTTTTGGCCTTTAGTAAAAGCGACACGGTGGCGATATGAAAAACAAACATATTTGAAAAACGCTAACAGGTTTACAGTCTGACCGAGAAGAGTAGAAATTAAAAGCGATAAGACCGCCTCTTGTGTTACCTCTTAAGTTGTTGTGTATACTACTTACTACATTGTTTCCTGTATTGAGGTGTGCAATAAAGAGTATTTGTATTGTAAAAAGTGGCAACATAGTAGTCTCGTCCCGTTTTCTCACACATATTGATTTGAAAGGGATGACTCTACAATGTTCCCAATTTTTGATTTCTACTTTTTGGTCAGACTGTAACCCAGTTCATTTAAAAATTCTTGAACTACTGCGATACTCAAGTAAATACTACTTGTTATATTCTCATCTGGTAAAGATTTACATAAAAAAAAACTCTTAATCCTTGATTTCTGATTGGTCAATCTGTGACGCATGTCGCTGTTGTGTTGCTGTTTGTAGATCCTTTAAAAGTTGAGTCCAGGGGAAAAGCGATACAAGTTTGAATTTTTTAAATTTTTATTGACTTGTAGAATACTTTGTTCCTCAAATTTAATTAATATTATGGTACCTACAGTATAGGAATGTAATTTATTTTAATAATAAAGAGATTACCAAAGTATTCCCCTTGACTCTTCTGTTCCTCATTTCTCATTAACATCTCATTTTTGTACAATTTCCAGGAATCTCAAGAAAACCACACACGGCCATACACAAATGGTTCCGTCCACAGCTCGCCTATTATCATAGCTAGCGAATACGTCGAAAACAAGGAGAAGACTCCTGAACCGGAAATTGAACCGAAAGAATCGAGTGTTGAAAAAGAGGCATCCCCAGAACCTATAGAAAAAGAGGCATCACGTGAACCGAGTTTAGTAAAAGAGGGATCACTTGAACCAGAAGAATTAAGCCCAGAAAAAGAAGCCACTCCTGAACCTGAACTTAAAGAACCAACCCCAGAAAAAGAGGCAGAACTTGAACTTAAAGATTTAACCCCTGAAAAAGAACCCACTCCAGAACTAGAATCTGAAGAAGAATCACTAGAAAAAGACTCAGAACGAATCCATCTTGAAGAAGACTTGCTAAAACTGTCAGAAGACATTAAGGAAAAGAAGGATAACTTAGCGAAGTCCACGAAAGACTTTTTGAATGAGGCCAGGGAAAACGCTGAGAAGACTGTTGAGCTGCTGAAGGAGGCTTTGAAAGAAGATTCTCCAGTGGAAGAGGAGGAAGAGGTGGATCCTGATAAAGAAGTCAGCGTTAAGGTGAGTTTACATGACCTTGTATTACAACTTGAGTAGACGACGCGGGCTATGATGATTATTTTTTTAACCCCCGGTGTTTGACGTGTCTGTCTGTCAGTCTGTTTGTTTGTCTGTCTGTATGTGGCATCGTAGCTCCCGAACGGATAAACCGATTTAGATATAGTTTTTTTTATTTGTTGTGAAGATGTCGCGTCTTCTTTTTCGTGGCCGGTGTAATAACTATCGAAAAATATTTTGTTGTAACTTTAACTAAAATTTGGGTAAATTTTATAATACAAATGCACCACACACATTTCCTTACTTAAAAAGTAGAGAACTGAAAAGAATATCAAAAATTCAAAATCCCGACAAGGAATCGGCTATTCTGATTGGTTGGTGGTGGTGCCCTTAGGTGGTGGGCATGGAGCTGACAGCGCACACGTCGGGCCGCGCGCCCGCTCCGCTGTCCGCTCCAGTCTCCGCTACCGCGCCCGCCGCCGCGCCCGCCAAATCGGTGAGAGCGCATTGCACCGTGCACATTGTTCAGACTGTCTATGACAGTGACAGTTGACCCCTTAACTTGCACGACTGCACGTACCTATGTGTAGTTAGTCATTTATACTGAAACACACAGTCTGGTAAAAAAAGAGTAAAAATTAGGGATGTACCTACCGACTATTGATTTGGCCGACTAGGCCGACTACCGACTAGTCGGCGCTTGAGTGGCCGACTAGTCGGCTAGTCGGCCAGAACATAATTTTCGACTAATTTCACCAGAATTTTCGGTCCTTCATTATCAATTCCTTCCTTATCAGTACTGCTACTTGTCAATAGATGTCGCGACGACAAAAAGTCTATGCTCAACAATTTAAGCTAATACAATAGTATGATATTAATCAGTACTCTGTTTTCAATTCCTTCTGCTTGTAATATATAAGTTGTAAACTGTTTTAATACATATTACATTCTTGGCAGACGCGACACTGTTGACACCTAGTGTCGAGTAGTGGTACTGATAATTTACGCTAGTTGACGCGTGATTGACGCGTGAATGACGCTATGCATTTTTCTGATGTAGGAGTTACAAGTCTTCCCCTACTTATTACTCTATGAGTACACTCATAAAGAAATTAAACATGTCCACTTTACGAAAATGGGGTCCAAGCTACAGATAGGGTGCCAGGTAGGTAGCAATGTCTTGCCTATTAAAATGTCGATGGCTTATTGGAATAGTCCAAGAAATCTTTAAGTTTATTCAGTGCAGTTGACTGCGATACTTTCCATTTCAAATCTGACTGGCGGTTCCTCTCAGGATGCCAACTCACTTCGGCTGTCAGCAATGCCGGCATAACCAGCCAGGAACCAATCCATTTAACAGTTGTTCGGGGTCATACATACAGGGTGTATTTTGATAGCGGGTCAGTGAGAGCAGCTACTACTGCTACCAGATCCCGTGCTGCCACTCAGAAATGGTCTTAGAAAACCTTACTTCGATTTTTAATTTATGAAAATTGGCGTTAACAGATTTTTTAAAACATACAGGGTGCGAGAAAAAGGTCATTTTTCATAAACTTATTTTTTTGACGCCAATCGATCCCATTCCTATCAAGGATCAAAAGCTTGTATGAGACCAAACAAAAAATTCATACTAGAAAATCCACAAATCGAGAAAAACTTTTCTCATACAATTTGTATGAGATATAATATTTATATTTCAACACCTACCTCGATGGCCATGTTGGTAATAAGATCACTATGTTGAAGGCCCTGATATACATAATTATAAAACCTACGCTAGTGAAGAGAATTGATAGAATTAGATACTAAGATTTTCAATTAAATTGAATTGATTTTACATTTTGTAGACGTATTAAGGTTGGTGCTTACATCCCACATAATTCCTTAAAAAAACATTACTATACAAAAAGTGTGTCATCAAAAAATCATGAAGTTAAATCACCGTAATCATCAAAATAGAGTGCATCAGATTTTTAAGAAAAATCCTTTTCATCATCCTGATCATAGTGATCATCCCTTCAATTACATATCTCCATTTAAAAAATCAGATCAATTAGTATTGGATTCGTCACATTTAATGAATTTCTCTACCCTTTTTATGAATAATATCAATTACATTTATGACTAATATTGTACAATTAATTGTTATGAAATTGCAGGATAAAAATATTGAAGTAGCATGCGTCAACCCTAGAATTTCAATTAATTAGTTCCAGTAAAACAGTATTTCATATTGTTAAATGCAATTGAGTGTGTGATTTACACCCATACTTACTATTATCCATACTAATATTATAAATGGGAAAATGTGTGTCTGTTTGTTTGTCCGTCTTTCAAGGCAAATCGGAGCGACGAATTGACCTGATTTTTTAAGAGGATATAGTTGAAAGGAGAGTGTCACAGGCTACTTTTTGTCTATTTCTGACCCCCCACTTCCCTACTATGGGAGGTGGCAGTATGTATGGAGAATTCAGCAATTTTAAAATTAATCGCGAGCGATGCCGCGGGCAACCACTAGTGTAATTTAACGTGAATTAGGTACAAGTTATAGCTATGTTGTCCGGGATATTAATTTTCTCAGATATGGTATCACATGTGGATGATAAATATTATGTTCAGTATAATAGGCTGCGCAGTATGGACAAGTCCTATTTTTAAGGTTCCGTACCAAAAAGGCACGAAAAGAACCTTTGTCGTGCGACTCTGTCTGTTTGTCTGTCACATTACTAAATATCTAGACAAGTACGTATGCTATCGATTTGAAGTTTGGATAATGTAGTTATGAACAACAGATGGCGCCACCTCATTAGTCCATTGCACAGAGCGTGAAGAATATATTTTTTCTCTCCCTCACACATATGAATGACAGTGACATGCCGAGACACTTGCACAGACGCCACCTGGCGGTATAAAATGTCAATGTGCCTCCTCATTGAAAGTATTGTTTTATTAACTCAACCGGATTAAGTATCATTAATTATTTATAGTCTAAAATTGGTTCAATAATATCCAAGTTACGAGCAAGTGTGTTGAAAAACTATTAAAACATAACCACAAAAATATTTTTTTATTAACATGAAAATATAAAACACATTAATGAGTTACTGATGAACATTAAATAAATGTCATATTCAAAGAAAAAGTGACCACGGCCTCCAAGTGTTCCGAGCTGGAATCGAACCAGCGTACTCCGTTTACCGAGCGGATGTCTGAACCACTCGGCCATCGGTACACGAAGGCAAGGGTCGAAATTTCCGAGTATATGACATTCCCGAAGGCTCGTGGCGCCCTCTACTTAAAAAATACAAGTTTAAATGTTTTCTATGAAAATAATTTAACTTGTTCTTAGAGTTACTCATGAAACTAAATTGTTCTCTAATTTCCAAATAATAATACTAAATCCTAAAAATAACTATTCTTCCCTAGATCATCATATTGAACATTCATAAATTGACCATTGTATAGTAGTCGTAGTACATAAAACTGCTTATTTTATAGTAAGGTACAGCGGGGCAAATGTAACTGGTCCGTTTTTTCCATGTTTTAGAATGTTTGCATGAGTGTCCACCGGTTATATATGGTAGGCGTGTTCAGTGGATACATTTAGAACTCATAGTGTAATATTGGAAAAAATGGATCAGTTACAATTGCACCCCAGTCGAGATTTGCCCCGCTGTACCTTACACAGAAGAATGTACTGATTCGCACTCTATTCTATAATAAAAATTAACATGAATAAGCAGTTTTATTTCAGTAACATGTCTTTATTTGGCTAACGTACCTTCTTTTTTTTAATGCACCTCTAAAATCTGACGGATTTAAAAAAGGTAAGTTCTTTCATTGTAGTTTGCTCGCCGATTTAGCTAACACAAAAACGTAATACAACCCAGAATATCGTTTTACAAACCATATACAGTCAAGTGCAAAAATACGTATCGATTTTATCCGCTCAAAAATATGTACCGATACCTTATTCCGCCGACATAAAGTGCTATGGGACATATTTTTGATAAGTTGTACGCACCCATATTTTTACACTTGACTGTACATACATCAATTTTATTGATTATTACAAAGACTATTTTTTGTTTGCTTTTTTGCTAAAATATTATTGTCACTGTCATTATGTAGGTAATTAGGTATATCATTATCAGTGTACGAGTCCTAAGTGAATTTAGAAATAGTGATATTTATGTCAGAATCGTCATTTTAATAGCTTCTTGTAGTTTCAATTCCAAAGTATTTTTTTATTTGTACCACAAGTTTGTAGACCAAAACAAGACATGTGATTTGGAAGGTTAAGTTTTAGATTTATGCCACAAGATGTCACATTAGGGTGGTCATATCTATCAGCATTCAGCACCGAGCCGCATTCTGTGTATGAGAAATCGCTCGTTAGTATGAAAATACAACCTGTTTTTATTGAATTCCGTTAACTTTAAGGGCAGGTTCTTTAGATCAAATACAATTAATTTATCTAAGAAACTAGCGTCTTAACTCTTACGGTTATCGAGTTATTAAAAAAATAAAGATAATTACTGAACACGTGTGTGACAGCCTTTACCAATTCCTAATGTTATTTGTTTTGACATGTGCCGTCAATCACTTGATGCTAACTTGAATGTTATTCGTAAGGGTCTCTCACACTAATAAAAGTAATAAATTCATTTATTATATATGAAAATGATGAAAAAATGTTTTTTCCGAATTTAGCTAAAAGTGATATACAGGGTGGTTCCTGATAATGAACCTAGCTACGTGTCGAATTTAACAGAAAACAAAAAAACACGGTGTATACGCATACGCATGCTTTCAGTTTTCCGATGCGTAAGCGTAACATGTTCATACTATCGAGCGATTTCTCATAAGCTGAGTTTAGACGTGCAAGTTATCGCTGCAAATTTTGAGACACACATGTTAGAGTGAGTGGCAAATATCTGCACCTCTTTCTTGCATAATATACTTCTGTCTCAAAACTTGCACGTCTAAACTCAGCTAATAAATGTGATCACCTGTACAACTCCTTGGTCTTGATATTTGACCTCCGGTCTGGCTCAGTCGGTTGTGACCCTGCCTGCTAAGCCGCGGTGGGTTCGAATCCCGGTAAGGGCATTTATTTGTGTGATGAGCACAGATATTTGTTCCTGAATCATGGATGTTTTCTATGTATATAAGTATCTATTTAAATATTTATATCATCGCTTAGCACCCATAGTACAAGCTTTGCTTAGTTTGGGGCTAAGTTGATCTGTGTAAAGTGTCCCCAATATTTATTTATTTATTATATACACTTAAAAACTAATCTTATCCCACTGACTTACCATTTATATTGCAGCACGAAGCCGAAGAGGTGAAGTCGATATTCCTGGAGACCCACATCCCACAGCAATCCCGGGTGCTGGTGGCAGATTTCGAGGACAGAGCCAAGCCGCATAAGAAACATGAGCCGGTCAGTTGTTACATAACCTCAAAATTAAAAAAAAAAAAAAAACTACCGTGAGACAATGACATATTAAACATGTAAAATCGGGTAACTCACGTAAAATTCTCGAAGGTCGCTCGGCATTGCGCGTGCTCAATGAAAATGCTTCTCGTTACGGAGCGAAACATGTCGAGCGACCTTCGACAATTTTACGTGAGTTACCCGATTTGAAAAAAACCCCGTCACAGTGAACTGATTTCCATCAAACGTGGCTAAGAACCAGTGATCGGTTTTTTGGATTCACCCTCGCGGGATATCAAGTAGAAAAGTTCATATTGATACGACGAAATTATCTCTTAAGGAACTTTTTACTCTTACATGGCAACCAGTTGAGACAAAAACTTCTATTCTTTTCCTTAATCTCTACACTCTATTAAGCAAAATATATTAGAACCTCCACAAAGTATTACCTTACATCTATCATGATATTCATGATGGAAAAAATACTTCAAAATCTTGACATTGACATTTCATTATTTTCTTTGGATTTCAGTTCTAATTATTTGCTTCTAACTTTTTTGCCTTTTCTAACAACATTAAGCCCGGATTCCCGGGGCATATCCATACTAACATAATGATTGAGGTCGTTCACCCCATGTCGAATCCAAAAAACCGATCACTGCTAAGAACACTCACGGCTAATTCGGGTTTTAAACAAGAAAAAATTAAATCTAATTGGGTTCTTCCGTTCGGGAGCTACAATGCCACAGACAAACAGAAACATCAAACTTATAACACTCCGTCGTTTTTGCGTCGGGGTTTAAAAATACACTTTACCTCGTGAGTAATAAGGTCCATATTGCAGCACGACTAAAAAGACAGCCAAGCACAAGTATTTTGAACTGGTCAGTTCTTAGTGTGTTGTAACACTTAGTGCGTTTTCACATTATCCGATCCGATATCGGATGTCGGACCGATATCCGACCGATATACGACGACAACTTCTACCACCACAAAATCTACCACCTAATTACATAACCTAACCACAAAATTACAATTTTGAAAAAAGCCCTGACCGCGATATAGTAAACCGATTTTCATGAAACATGGCTAAGAACACTCCCGACTAACTAAGCTTTCAGACAAACAAAACTAAACCTAAATCGGTTCATCCGTTCGGGAGCTACGATGCCACAGACACACACACACAGACAGACAGACAGACACGTCAAACTTATAACACCCCGTCGTTTTTGCGTCGAGGGTTAAAAATATACAAAATCATATAACTCTCGCGTTTTGTACTCATATAATTTCTTGATCCCATCTGAGATTTTTTGGGTTCTTGATAGTTGGTACTATACTAACCTACTACTATAAGAACCTTATTCTTGATCCCATCTGAGATTTTTTGGGTTCTTGATAGTTGGTACTATGTATACTTATGTATGTATGTAATTATGTATATCTAATCTGTGGAAACTATAGTCTTGTTAGAATCGGAGTATTTCTTTGTTTCAAGGAACATAATTATATAAATCAATATAGGCACCAAAGTGAAGGAAAACATCGTGAGGAAACCGGACTAATTCCAATAAGGCCTAGTTACCCGTCGGGTTGGAAGGTCAGATGGCAGTCGCTTTCGTAAAAACTAGTGCCTACGCCAAATCTTGGGATTAGTTGTCAAAGCGGACCCCAGGCTACCATGAGCCGTGGCAAATGCCGGGATAACGCAAGGAGGAAGATGATGATAATAGGCACCAAAGTGTACCTAAAAATCATACAATAGAAATATATATTAGAAATGTAAAAATTGCAAGTATGTAACTGGGTACGTAGCCGAATGGCACAAACGCTCACGAAACGAAACACTCGTAGATATCTATCTCTATCGCTCTTGCGTATTAGCGCGACAGAGCCAGACTACCTTTCGCGGCGGCGTTTACATACCATAAACTATGAAAACATTAAGTTGGTGTTTGTGGCCCTCCATTTAATTCAATCTAATGGTGATTCGAAAGTGTGACTGAAATGACAAAAAATAGTACTCTGTCTCTGTCACTCCTGTCATAGGAGTCTTTCTCACTCCTTTCATAGGAGTTTTTATTTTTAGTCATGTTATTTATTGTAAGGCTGCTACTGTAACGATTAAATGATCTTCTATTTTTCTTTCCTTTTAATTTCCTTCATTTAGGCACTGGTCCCACCGCGAGCTAGTAAGCTATGAGTTATCGGCTATAAAAACGAACAAAAGATAAGCACTCCCGTGCGAATAAAAGAGATACGGTGATATTGATAGCTCACCGCTGGGCGAGTAACTATAAACATCGCCGTGTCTCTTTTAATTACGCGGGAGTGATTATCTTTTGTTCGTTTTTATAGCCGATAGCTCATAGTTTACTAGCTCGCGGTGGGACCAGTGCCCTACTAACTATACACATGTAAATCTTCCTGATCACAATATTCACATACTTTCTTCAACTCCTGATCAAATGTACACAGTAAATAAGTAACAATTCATGGTACGATCTCAAAATAGTCACTGAAATCAACTGGAGCATTTTCCCCTAATGACATTTCATCTATAATAAGCATACTTACATCGTAACTTTTCCAGCAATTTCGGTGCAGCATGGTGAAAATAAAGGTGGATTCCATTACATGTGTTCTCTAGGTAGATGGTCGATTAAGGCTCATTTTACTGTTATTAAACCTAATCATAAATTAAATATAACAAGATCATACCATCCCATACATTAAAATGCGACCGCCTAAGACCGCGCTTACACTCCACCACACATAGATCTCGCCACAAAAAAAATGTCTTGTAGCTTTCGATTATACTTGTAGATGGCGTTAAGTGTCACTTTTGACATAGATTTACGGCTCGGAATTGACACTTAATGCCAATCTACAAATAATGGGTGGCAACAAGGCATTTTTTTGTGGCGCCATCTATGTGTGGTGGAGTGTAAGCGCGTTCGTAGGCGGTCGCATTTTAATGTATGGGATGGTATGATCATGTTATATTTAATTTATGACCTAATTAACTATTTCAGCTGGCTTGGGACATACAGGGTGTAACAAAAATGGTGGTGATCCGTTTAAGGGCGTATTCAGTATCGTATTCTCATCAGGAAAAAGTAGGATAAAAAAATTTTTTCGCAAAAAATTTGTTTATCTTTGTACGGAGATTCGACCGATTCGCGCGGCCCGGCTCATACAAAAGTGAAAATTTTTTTAGCGAAAAAAAAATTTTCTTCTACTTTTTCCTGATAAGAATACGATACTGAGTACGCCCTTAACATGTATATTATATTCCCCAAACGCCACAATGATGCACCAAAGTTGCTGGAAAAGTTACGATGTCTGATAATAAAGGCCGGTTGCACCAAGCCGTCTGTCACCGTTAAAGCATTCGCTAAATTTTATTGTAGGTATGGGAAGTTCCATAGACCTCTGCAGCGTGACGATGATGTGTCTGACAATTGTGTTGCTTAACTTCAAAACTGGGTAAATCCATTCTGCTATAAGGTTGATTATCTTTCAGATCTTATTATATTTTTTATATATTCAACCTTAAAGCAAAATGGATTTACCCAGGTTTGAAATTAAGCAACACAATTGTGGTTGATGCAACTGGCCCTAAGTATATCGTCACTACTTTAAAAAAACTTGTATCTTCGTCTGTCAATGAAAAGAAAATTGTAGTAAGTATGTATGGAATGCATATAGACTTACTGCGTTTTAACTTTGAGGAGCAGCGTGAGATACGAGATTTTTTAAAAGTAGTGACGATATGTATTATAACGGGAGCTGAGAACACAAAGATATAACCTAGGTAGATGAGCATTTCTTTTTTTTTTGCCACTTTTATGAAGTGTGATATTTTTGAAAAAAAATATGCTATTTCTACTCAGAATTACTAGCCTCTTCAATCCTAGTAGTTAAAAAAATTGTCCCATACGATTTTTTCTTATTTTGTTACCATTTTCCGTACATTTTGTATGGGGTAACAAAAGAGGAAAGTACAAAAATGTATGGAAATTCTGGGACACTTTTTGTCTCCCAGTGAGATTGAAAGTACTCGCGATTCTGAGTACAATTTTATTGACCTAAAATTCCCTAAAACAATAAAAAAAAATTATTGGAAAAAGAAAAAGAAATGCTCAGATCGACTTTTTGCCCCCGAAAACTCGCATATTGCAAATTTCATAGAACTCGTTTGCGAGAGCCGTTTCCGAGATTCCGTAAATACCTACTAGGTCTAAAATAACCTATACTTTACACTAACCATAAGTTAGTTCTTTCGCTCCTTCGGATTTAGTAAGCACAGGTTCATTCCCAAAAAATGGCACTAATTGAATGAACGAAACTCACTGTTAGTGACAACCTGACCACTGATTGTATATTCAACCAATTGGAACCCTAGGCCACTCTACAACCATGTCAAAATGACAAGCAGTAAGATATTTCTTACAATCTGATTTATAACGTCACTATGACATAGTTCTACAGTGGCCTAGGGTTCCAATTGGTTGACTGTACCGTCAGAAGTCAGAACTACGGTTCACTATTATCTGGCAGAAACTTTTACGCATATATTTGATTCGTATAATAGTTCTTAGCAGAAGTCAAGTTTGGCAGAAACACCTTACGCAGAATATGCTTTGGCACAAATCATTTCGCAGATTTTTGTAATACCGAATTGTCATAATGTTGATGAGCATAATAGTCTTCTAGTCAAACAATACATTTGCAGATAATATTTGTGCATAATATTTAGGCGGCATAAAGTTGTAATTTGCTATTTGATAGCGAGTTGGATGTGTTGGGGATGCAAGATACCTAACACTCCTCCTCGCTTCACTCGTCGTCGTACCTAACGGTGACTCTGGGGCAGTTTTTCTTTTCTGATAGCGAGTAATAATTCTGCTAATGTAATATTATGCTATAAGATTATTATGGTACATACAATTCTACTAAACCAAAGTCGACCAAAGTAATGTTCTGTAAAACAATATTCTGCCAAATGTATCTTATGCGTGGTAGTAATAATGCCAACTAAGTTTTTTGCAAAATTACCATTCGACCGAAAGTGTTTCTGCGAAACATGTTATGCGAAGTGTGTTTCGGACTAAAATTATTCTGCCAGATGAGGGTAAGCCCAGAACTACCATTTTATTAATTATTGTAAAACACTATAATTTACGGTTAGATTTTGTTTTCAGACGGTGGTAAGCGGCAAAATGACGCTGTCCCTAATTCAAGACGCGCCACAGGAGGAAGATTTGCCCGAAATCGACCCAGGTATCTCATTTTTAACAAGATTTTAGTTTTAGTGTCTGTGTGGTGACGGGTAAGAATTTCACCACCCCCTTTCGTGGTTGTCGTAGAAGTCGACTTTGGGATATGGGTTCAATTACGGTGTAAGCGATGAGCAAGCAATCTGTCACTGTAATATCACAATTTGGCTTGCCTTGAGCAGTTCTCTGTCTACCCCTTTTAGAAATACAGGCGTTAATTTCAGCGATTACCCACAGTCAGCGATAAAAATAAAAGCATTTAGACTATCATATGAAATTATGAATTTATGTTAAACTTTCGTGAGACATATTAAAATAAACGGATGTACTCACGTTATTATATCCCAATTGGCGACATGTTTCGAGTCATATGGAGACCCATCATCAGGCATATGTCTCGAAACATGTCGCCAATAACGTGAGTAATCCGTAGCTTTTAGTCTAAGGCACTGGACCCACCGCGAGCCAGTAAGCTATGAGCTATCGGCTATGAAAATGAACAAAAGATAAGCACCCCCGTGCAAATAAAAGAGACGGCGATTTTCATAGCTCACCGCTGGGCGAGTAACTATAAACATCGACGTGTCTATTATATTTACACGGGAGTGATTATCTTTTGTTGGTTTTTATAGCCGATAGCTCATAGCTTACTAGCTCGCTCTGGGACCAGTGCCTATTTAAGATGCTGACTATGGGCATTTTTAGAATTTGGGACCCCCCAATTAGCGTAAGTCGTTAACAAAAATTAACTCGCTGTCAGTTTTATGACGACAATTAAGCATAAAATCTGTCTAATAATTTACGTTTTTCACATTCTGAATATAGATTATCGTTTAAAGTTTATGTAATTAACACATAAACAATATTTTTATAGAAATTTCATGCTTAATGATCGTCACAAAACTTACAGTGAGTCAATTTTTGTTAACAACTTATGCTAATAGGGGGGTCCCAAATTCTGAAAACGCTCCTATATAATACCCGTAGGTATGTACTCGTAATGCTGATTGAAAATACTGTTATTGCAGACTCAACGATGGATGACTTCACCACAGCTAGCGCCATGACCCAGCCGGTTGCAGAGGTATTATTACTTTAATGTTAACTTACTAAGGCCACAGAATACATTAAATTATAGTTAGCACAAGTACAGAAGGCTCACTCCTTTGATCTTCACAAAATGCCGCCACTCTAAATTCTTACCTACATTAACAAAGGGACCGCACGCGAGCAGCCGACATTGAATTCTATTGCGCCGCGCCAAAGTCGTCGCCAGTGAATGGGCCGCTAACCCGCGGCCACCGGCATGTACTTGTAGCGCGGCGATAGATCGCGGAGTGAGACGCCCCTGCTAAGGCGTGGAATAAAGCAAACTTCTAAATAGAATAGAACATAACACTTTAAGTTCTCGCGCTTTGTACACATATTTAAAGTCACACACAGGTCGAACGCGATTAATTAACATTATTTTTACCTTTTTTCCCAACGTTTCGGCCAGGTTGCACTGGCCGTGGTCGCGGAAGACTGACGATGACGTCCCAGCAAAGTGTCACCGGAGATGTAAACAACACAAAACTACCCGATATTAATTTATATAAATGTTCGGGGTAGTAAAAATAATGTTAATTAATCGCGTTCGACCTGTGTGTGACTTTAAATAAGAATAGAACATTACTGATACCAAAGAGGATCGAGTATTATAGAGAGCTACTGTCAAAGTAAAATGTGTAATCACAATCACAGAGCATAGACTGCCATCTCTCGACACAAATTTAAAACTTTTGAATTTCAGTTTTGACAATTTGGCCAAATTAAAATGTCAAATATTCATATTAGCGCCATCTATCCGAGCGTCCCCCAAAGGTGTATCGCCATCTAGGTCACCGTACCTTTTTCTGTATGGTTTTGAGGTAGGTACAGTCAACCAATTGGAACCCTAGGCCACTGTAGGACTATGTCATAGTAACGCTATAAATCAGGTTAGTACGTTGCTCCTGGAAAGTTATGTATGAAAATCTTGGCATAATTAATGGAAGAATTTTTTTTGATTGGCATATGTACATTATAGGCCGAAGTTATTTTTCATCAACCCTCCCCCCTCTGCGTCACCCCCCCCCCCTTAAATAGCCGAAAATGCGGTTTTTCTAGATTTCTGACAAAACCATTGAAGATACAGAAAAAGCGTGTAGGAACGAAGTAATCCTTAATAAATTTACTACAAATCTGTCTTTGCAGAAAGGAGCAACTTCCGTGACAGATCGCGCGAAAACTATAAGTGCTAGTGAATTTTATCTGTCGCGCTTAGACCAATGTCGTGGCCGGGCCGTTACTGGGTATTGGTGGGACCAGTGCCTTAATCGTGTTTGAATACTTTGAATATTAATGTCTACCATACCTACTGACCAATTTTTAATGGACTTAACCACACCTCGGACAATGGCGATCAAACATATGAAAGAGGCGCGTTCCTAGCACACAGTCTAAGCTCGTGTAGGTGAACGCGTACTATGCTTGTATGAGTGAGATATGACAGGTCGACTGTTGCGTTTTTGACTGTGAGGTAACCCAGAGGGGGTGGGCGGCACTTTCAGCGGGGAGCGGGAGTGGCCATACTGTACGATAGTACTCTTTATTATACTGTGACTTAACCTTAAACAAAATTTTAATAAAATCAAAAATATTAATTTGTTATTCTAGCGCCCAAACGTAACGGAAGTGACGTCGCACAGGAAGTATGAATAGTGGCCGTTTCCTATTTTATTGTAGATTTTCTCTAAGTTGGTTTTAATTTCAGTGCCACTTTTATTTCCCTTTGGTTGCGACACAGAGAACCTCCTATAGAGTAGCAATCTTGTATATTTTGTTCGCGATACGAGTCACCAGTGCCAGGGGTGCGAGGAGCGGGCGGGGAATGTGTTAAGCGCGCTGTGATTGGCCGTTTCAAGGACGGCGGGCAGTCGCGCCAGATGAAAAGGGACAGAAGTATGACTGTCCCTCTACTGACGCGTAAGTGGCCAATGTAAGTTGACCTATGCCGGCTCTGAATAAATTATAAATATGACTTTTATGTGGAATGTAATGACGTCTGTTTTTAAATTTGAGCTTCTTGTTACCTTTCCACACCATTTCACACTACAGGTGGACATCTTTAAGACATCAAAATACCCTTTTTCAATTTTTTTACTGCGAAAAACACGCGCTGCTTTCGGGTCTGTTACTTGGTCGCTACTGATCGGGCACGGCGAGCGCCCGCGCTTATATCAGTGCAAATACTAGGAAGGCTGGCGACCGCGAGTCGTCTTGTAATGGATGTCTATAGGGGTTGGTCTGTGGGTTGCGAACAACCGTTATTCTTTATGTCTTTATTTTTGTGTTTATATTCCAGAAACAGAATTGCCAATTAGATTGCCCCAATAGATTAAGAGCCCATAGCTGCCAGACCTTCCTCATTTCCTCAAGGATGAAACTTTAGGATAATGTAGATTTCGTGTCGATGTTTAATGTCTGCATATTACCTAGTCCGGCCCGTCGGCCATTTTTTTGCTATGAGGTTTTTTTTTAATATACTAACTTTCCTTGAATTTTCAAGGCTGATTTTTATATATGTGTTAGAAAAGACTATAAGGATTTGCTAATCATCATTGCTTGACTATTTTCGCCGGCCGTAATTTTTACCAGACGCTTGGAAGTCTCTCTAACTTGCCCTAATTTCTCAAGCTACGGCCGGCGTAAATGGTTAGTAAATGATGATATTGATGATTATCAATTCCTAACAGTATTTTCCAACACATGTATAAAAATCAGCCATGAGAATTTAGGGAAAGTTAGAGTTTTAAAAAAAAACCTGTTAGCAAAAAAATGGCCGACGGGTCGAACTAGGTAATATGCAATTATGCAGACATTAAACGTTGATACGAACTCCACATTATCCCAAAGATTCATCCTTGAGAAAATGAGGAAGGTCTGGCGACTATAAATATCTGAAAGGGCGTTAATTGCCGCCGTTTATTGAATAAGTAATTATTAATGTAGGGAACAAATCAAATTATTTTATTAAATATTTTTTGATTCGTTTTTTTTTTTCAAGTAGTAACACTACCTACTATACATAAATTATACACTGAAATAGATACCATACACTAAAGAAAAGGCGATCAAGCCCACTGGTAACTGGAGCTAACTCTCCGACGTGTTAGCTGGAGACCAGGGTTCGATTCCCGGCTTCGCCACTAGTGGGCTTGATCGCTTTTTCTTTAGTGTATGGTATCTATTTGTTTATAGTAATTATTAATTTCCATATACAGAAAGAGGGGGAATCGTCAGGCGAGGAGATCGAGGAAGAAATAGAAATAGAAGAGATCGAGGAAGAAGAAGAAGATGAACAGGAACAGAAAGAAGGAGAGGAACAGAAAGAGCAGAAATGAACTGATTTACTCTAGCCGTCGGAACTATCTGATTTCAACTTTGTAAAGTCAACCAATGAGGAGGCACACTCAAAGGTTATGGCCAGATGGCGCCACCTTAATAGTCCATTGTACAGATAAAGAATTTCATACATGAGAGCGAGATGATATTTTTTTCTCTCTCACATATGAATGACAGTGACATGCCAGACACTTAGGCGCCGCCTGGCAGGATAAAATGTCAGTGTGCCTCCTCATTGAAACCTTAGGCCACTGTAGAACTATGTCATAGTGACGTTATAAATCAGATTGTAAGAAATCCCTTGTCGTTTTGACATGGTTGTAGAGTGGCCTAGGGTTCCAATTGGTTGACTGTACAGTCGCCATCAGATATATCTGAGCGGACAGGGTGCGCAAAAATATTTAAACACGCCTTATCGCTTTGACAATAGCGGCGTGTTCAGATATTTGTGACCACCTTGACCGCTCCGATATATCTGGCGGCGACTTTACTCTTGACTACATGCCCTATTCATGCTTGAGACATAATTACAGTCACCGTCATAAATATGTGATCATTTCTGTACTATGTCTACTGATGTGCCGACGGAAATTTTCCAAATTTCTGAAATTTTCACATAGGAAAACTTCGGAAACTTTCCATTCTTTATATGGAAAATTATATGGATGGAAACTTTCCATTTCATAAATTTAAATTCCCTTTATTTTTCGTGAAACTTTCGTGATTTTTTTATGAAATTTAAGATTTTTTTGGAACGTTTCCGCAACTTGCACATCACTAACCATGTCATATTAACATCTTGATAAACGATTAAAAGCGACAAGGTAAAGAAATCATCACTTATTTATGCCGGTGACTGTATAATGTTAGGTTGTTTTTTTTTATTATTCTGATTGATTATTATGTCGTCGTATCTCTGCTTGTGACAGTTTTTTTATTTTATTCTAAAGAGGAAAAAAAAATGTTTACTTTGACAGGACATTATTATTCGTTTTCAATGCTATTGAGATGTATTTCTATAGTTGTGTGGTAAAGTTTAAAAAAATACATAGACAAAGACAAAATTATGTTGTTCCTAAAATTTTTAAGGAAATGGAGCTGGGAATTACTTATAGTACTTACTTATAAAGTTATGTTTGAAAACATAAACCGAATTTAAATCTTGCAACAATTGCAACGAAGTTTCAATTTTATTATGTTTGTTGCCAGTTTAAAAAAAAAAAAGATAAAAATTCGTGTTCATATGTTATTTATGTGCCAAATTTCCTTCCTTCCAAACTTTACTGAATTGAGGTTTGTAATTTTCTTGAAGTCTGTAACTTAGCCAAAATTTTTCGACGCGTTCGCATAGGTTAAACATTTTACAACGTTATTTAATTTTTGAGTACGTTTTACGTAAGTTGATATCGACATATATTATTTACTATACTTAATTTAAAATATTGATATATTATTCACGAATTTGTTCCTGTAGTATAGTTAGTACACTTCTTTACAATGCAAAAATAACTGTGGTATTCCATGCCTATACGGTCCTTAAGCTTAATTTTCAATAAGGACTAAATTCTCTTCGTATTTTAGATAAAAACGCCCTTATTGCACTAGAGAATAAGGACCCTTTTTGGAACGCCACATTTGTATTTTAATATTAAGGATATCAGAATTAAATGTTAATACTCTAAATAGCAAACATACGATTCATAAGGTTTGTCGTAAATTAATTATAACTGTCAATATAATTACTGTAAACGTATTTACAAAAGTATTTTATTAAAATTATGCACTTCAGCGTTCGAAATAGCAATAAATGTGCATTTAAGAGTATATTTTGTTAGATCATTTTTCACCATATCCTTTGCCATGAGAAATATTATTTATTTCATAGAAATGTTTTATTTTTGAAAGTGTTAATAGATACAAAAATCCAGTTGCGTATTATATTGTATTGTTTACACTATTTTTGTTATTTTGTATTGTGCAAGACCATGACACACCTATTAATTAAAAATATATTACGAAATGAGAATTGGAGTCCCTAAAAATTATAATTCACATCTTTTTTGCTTAAAACATTCCCTTTCTCATTCTTTCACAAAATAAATAATGTTTTTATGATCATTATTTTTGTCTATTGTTTTACACAAATATTGTCTATTTATTTAATAATAGATTAGAAATGTTAATGTTATTTTAACATTATCATCGTACCATTTTGTTACTATTGCGCGACTAAGATTTTGTACCATAAAATCTATGACGGTCAAGCTAATCTTGTCAAAAAAAATGCGCGAAATTTTAATATTCTATAGGCAGTAAAAAAAACCTTTGCCCCTACATTTTGAATCAATTTTTAAGTGTTATGGCTCCGTTTATATTGTCGATGATTCCGTCAATGTCAAGGTTTAGGAAGGCACTGGCAATGAGGAGGCACACTCAAAGGTTATGACAGATGGCGCCACCCTATTAGTCCATTGCACAGATAAAGAATTTCATGAGAGCGATAAGATATGTTTTTTCTCTCTCTCACACATGAATGGGATAAAATGTCAGTGTGCCTCCTCATTGGCCGGTTAGCCCTACATTTTTCAAATTTGCCGCCATTTTTAGGGACAAGCTTCGCTTGACCGACTTTAAAAAATCTAGTTAATAGACAAGTAGGTGAGAAGTGTTGGGTGTAGGAAAATAGTTAAAATTCGTTCTTTAGGTACAGAATTTAGTTGGATGAGCGATGACCAGTTTTTTAGTTGTTTAAGAAATAAATGAGATTAACATTTAATGTTGTTTTCTTTGACTATCCCTATTCGTCAACTTCTGGGACAGAGGTCTGGCAAAAAAAGTAGAAATTAAAAAGTAGCACTTTTGTACAGATGTAGTGCGAAAAGATTTGCCTTCGTATTGTTACGGAAACGTACGAACGTGTCAGGCTATTTCAGTCAGTGTCAGTATAAGGCACTGACAGATCTGTCAGTGTCAGTTTGCATACAAATCTTTTCTAAGATTATGAATTTTTAAGACTGTCTGTGGCTGACAGATCTGTCAGTGTCAGTTTGAACTGTCAGTTTGCATACAAATCTTTTCTAAGATTATGAATTTTTAAGACTCTGTGGCGTGCCTAAGATGTACTGACATTGACTGAACTATCATGACATTCATGACAAATACGAACGCTTCCGAGGAAACCTGTTTCTTTAAAAGCAGTAAATGGGCCATTTTTTTCAAAGTGGGGTGGACCCCACTTTTTTTTTGGATTTGGAATTTTTTATGTGGTTTCCACTCAGAATCGCGAGCTCTTTCAATTCTAATAGAATAAAAGTGTCCCTAGGTTTTTTCCCGTTCCGTTACCATTTTTTCATACATTTTGTATGGCGGTAACGGAATGGAAGGTTCGAAAAAATGTATGGAAATCTTGGGACATTTTTTTTTGTATCAGGATCGAAATACCTCGCGATTCTGAGTATTAATCGCGTAAAAAATACCCATGTTACAAAAAAAGTGGGGTGGACAACTTTGAAAAAAAAAAAATGGCCCATATGTAAGAATTCTTCTCTTAATTTCTGTTTTTGTAAGACTGGTGGTTTAGTTATATATAGAGATGATATAATGACAGGCATAAATAATTGTATTGGTTACATTTTGTAGTATGTCAGACAAGTTGCCACTCTCAAGTAAAGTTTATTTAATTCTTAAATTGGTGCCTATAACTGTATTTATTGGCATGAAAAAGAAATTACTGCCTCCTCATTTGGTATGCTCTCAAATGTGTATGTCGTAAGGCGCCACATAGTGAAACTGAACTGAAATATAATGTAACAACTTATGTACACATGTTGGACAAATAAATGATTCTGTAAGCTCCAATGTTTGAAATAAATAAAAAATTAACAAATGATCTTCATTTATTGATTTACTTAATTACAAGCTGTTCATATTTACACTACACCAATGAGTTCTTCTATTTAATGACCTGAAAAAGAGAATATCATTAAATCAAATAATTTTGAGTCAACAACAGTTATAGTTTCAGATCATGTTCAGTTTTCATACAGTATTTGGGATTAGTCTCCAGAAGAAATATCAAAGTAAGGCTCTTATGAATGTCTAAACATGCCACTATTGTCAAGGCATTCTATTATAGGAACAAATGAACATCTAATTCAATTTTTAACTTAAAACTGACACTAATATTTACTAGCAAATTGCCTAAATAATCACTTATAAAGTTACTATTTAGATTTTCTTTGTTGATGTAAGTGAAAACTACAGACTATTCCACAAAAATTACTTAAACATGCTTACCAGTGGACCAGGTTTTGTATTCCGTAATGTCTTTAGCCATTGTGAAGTCATTTCTGGCAGAGGTAGCACTTTGGTGGGCCGTGCGGTTGTCCGGGAAGAAAATCCAGCCTTCGTCCACGCCAGTCTTCTTAACGATCGCCGCTACTCCAAGCACCACCGCCGCGGGCACTCCAATGGTGATAGACCTCTGCCAAGCCCCAAACACTGAGCCTGCCGCTACTCCTCCCAGGAAATAGTTGATCTTATCGTTCTTCCCCCTGAAATTCTGCGCGACATTGGCAGTGACAGTGAACGCTGCAGCCATGCCAACTAAGGGGCCGACGTAGTACGCCATGCGACCCACGGTACCCGCTAAACCCTTGGGATGCGAAAACATGAGGACGTCGAATGCACCCAGACCAAGCCCGGACATAGTAGCATATTTCGATGTCACAAACACTTTTTTGAAAATGTCCTGCCCTTCGGGCGAATCGTAATATTTGTAGTTCAGCATTGCTCTATTTATTCGTAGATTTTTCGGTGAAGAAGTTACACAACTTGCTGTTATGCGTTTAATGAGACAGCTACGCTAATCATCGTTTGACAGCTGTACAATTAAACATGAAGATGTCATTATTAATGTAATAATTTAACAATGATTGTTTACGTGGCTCCAGTAAAATATATTTCTCTATTAAATCTTAAATCTAGCGTCAATTTCAAGCATGAAAATAATAGATTCCAATATATTCTTATTTAATAAATTAACTTTATGAAAAATAGTCTCAATCTTTGTAAATGCCACTCGTCTGACAAAGGCGTTCGAATATTTGATGACTTAGAAAAAAACAATAGAAGTTAACTAAAACGATGACTAGAACTACAGAGAGATACAGCATTTAAACTTGATCTCTATTGGTGCTAAATTAATTAGGTTAAATATTCTGTGACGTAATTTTAACACTGCAAAAGAAATTAAAAATATTGACAATATTATCTTTGATTCTGAACGCTCTTTATGTTGGCAACATAATCGTCGACACCGTCATTTTTCTCATTTGTGTCAAAAGTGCTAAACATGGCGGCGGACGGTGACGAAGTGATTAGTGATCAAGAAAAAGTTAGAATCGTTTCAGATTTTATCCTCCATTCGCCGCCCGGTGAATTCAACGAAGTGTTTAACGATGTGAGAGTGCTATTGAATAACGATAGCCTACTGAAGGAGGGCGCCAGCGGGGCGTTCTCGCAGTACAACAAGGACCAGCTCACGCCCGTTCGGCTGGAGGAAGCAGAGCTGCACACTTTAGTGACCGATCACAACGAGCTGAGCGGAGGACGATTCTTCGACCCGCGGAATAAGCGCTCCTTTAAGTATGACCACCTTCGTAAGGAGGCTTCCGAGTACGAGCCATACGAGCCGGATCGCGTCGCGGAGCCGTGGCGCGCGGCCCTGGACGAGGAGCTGACGGCGTACGTGGCGGCGCACTACAAGCACGGCGCCAGTCTCGTGGTGGGGCGTGCGCTGGAGTCGGGCGCCGTGTCGCTCGTCGCGTGCATCGAGGACCACCAGTTCCAGCCAAAGAACTACTGGAACGGGCGCTGGCGCTCGGTGTGGTCGCTGACCGTGGGCGGCGGCGGCGCCGCCGAGCTGCGCGGCGTGCTGCGCGTGCAGGTGCACTACTACGAAGACGGAAACGTCCAATTAGTCAGCTCGAAAGAGGTCCGCGCGCCTATAATCTCTAGTAGTGAGACTGCGACCGCTAAGGAGTTCGTGAAACTGGTCGGCGAGGCGGAAAACGCGTACCAGACGGCAATATCGGACAACTACAAGACGATGAGCGACACGACGTTCAAGGCGCTGCGGCGCCAGCTGCCCGTGACGCGCAGCAAGATCGACTGGGCGCGGCTCGTGTCGTATTCCATCGGCAAGGAGCTGAAGAGCCAATGATGTCTCGCCGCTGCGCTCTGAGCCGCAGCGGGCGCTCCGCGTCTCTGTACATATTCGCGTAAGAGTAAATCTTGTTCAAATGTTTACGGGCTCCGGTTCCCGGTGCGTATTTATCTATGATTATATAGAGAAATCGCTATCGTAACTGTTAAATTATATTGCATTTTGTTACTTAAAGCGAGGTATCACTGACAGTTTTGTGACTGTGGTCTTATAGCGTCTTTTGGTAATTGTTGCAAGGAAATTATAAAGCTTAAGGTATTAGGATGATTTGAATGTCAGTATTTATACTGAAGGCCTGTAGAGATTGCTGGCTTAAAAACATTAGCAAGGTCAGACTCTTAATATCGACGGTGAAGTACCATGAACTCCCAACTACTTAGGTTTTCATACTTAGTTAGGAGTTCATGGCACTTCGCCATTGATATGTGCCATTTCATGACTAAAAGTTGATTTTAATTAGTGGTTTGTAAGGTGTGCTTATTGCTTGAGAGCACAGAGAACCTCCTATAGAGTAGCAATCTTGTATATTTTGTTCGCGATACGAGTCACCAGTGCCAGGGGTGCGAGGAGCGGGCGGGGAATGTGTTAAGCGCGCTGTGATTGGCCGTTTCAAGGACGGCGGGCAGTCGCGCCAGATGAAAGGGACTGTCCCTCTACTGACGTGTAAGTGGCCAATGTAAGTTGACCTATGCCGGCTCTGAATAAATTATAAATATGACTTTTATGTGGAATGTAATGACGTCTGTTTTTAAATTTGAGCTTCTTGTTACCTTTCCACACCATTTCACACTACAGGTGGACATCTTTAAGACATCAAAATACCCTTTTTCAATTTTTTTACTGCGAAAAACACGCGCTGCTTTCGGGTCTGTTACTTGGTTGCTACTGATCGGGCACGGCGAGCGCCCGCGCTTATATCAGTGCAAATACTAGGAAGGCTGGCGACCGCGAGTCGTCTTGTAATGGATGTCTATAGGGGTTGGTCTGTGCTTGAGAGACTTGTCAGCACAGGCATATTACAAGTTGCATGGGAGCACACTTTGTGTATTAAGCAAGCAGCAAAAATGCAATTAGAAAGCACTGATTAACACCTGATGAAGTCATTTTAGTCTGAAATAACACATGAAGGGACCTGCCTTGAAATTAACTATGACTCATAAGGTCATTGATTAATCCTCAAGTGTATTTGATTATGTGTATGATTAACTTATAATTTGCTTAACACTTCAGATTATTTTTGTAAACAATCAAATAGGTATAAAGATATCCCTGGTAACAATGCTTTTAGTTCAATATAATTCCATTAACAATGTGTGCATTTAACATTACAGAAAAGCTTAAAGACAACAGTATTCAATACTATTTACAGCAAATGCTACTGTAAAAAATACATATATATTGTCATTGCTTCTCAAAGTTAGATCTTTACAGGGCTAAATTGTCAAACAATATTGATGATTGTAAGAAAATTTATTGTTATGTGAGCAATATAAACAAAAACTTCACAATTAATTTTTGCAAAAAGTCAATTATCATTAAACCTCAGTTTTATTATATCCAATATATCCATACATCATTATTTCACATTATACCATGCACAGCAAAAGTGAGAAAAGACAGTCATGCCAAGAAAATCAGTTAGAATTGAAATTTTTTTCATGGAAATGCCAAACATAAACAACTTTGTGGAAGTCAACACATTTATACAATGCTAAATTGAGCTATTTATGGCTTACCCTGAAAACTCAATTTTCCTTAATGTTTTGTTACAAGTTCGGAATTGGTTTATTTAACTGTTTATAAATAGTATTTTTTTAACTATGACAAAACTATGGCATTTAAGCAGTTATTGTTGCTTGCATGACATGACCCACAACAGTTATTTCATTTTAGCATTAGAAAATAAGGCCATTTTAATGTCATTTTATAATAAACACTTTTTCAAAATTAATAACCACTGTGAGCACATTATTTTTTGTGTATAATTTATTATGCATTGTTACATATTTGCTATGGAAATTATTCAATGAAAAACACATAAGATTGCTTACTTTCTAATGCCAAAAGAACGAAGTACAGTCACCGGCAATAACTAAAGAGGGCTGTGAAAATATCTTACACGATCTTGTTTTTAGAGCCATAAGAGTATATCAGATATTTATGCAGCCTTCTTTTTCTGGCATGTTGATGACTGTAGAGTACTTATCGAAAATTTAAACTTTTGTCTATTCCTGTTTCACTCGAATATACAATAGTGACAAAGAATTGATGATTTTGTTTATTCCATCATTGCGGTAGCCCCACAGCAATGAACTAAATATGGTGCATTTAATTCTAGTTAATTTAATTTGTCCATGTAGCTTTAAAGCCACATTGAGCTAACCACATTAATCCAATATTTTTGAATACAACGGGAGATGCTCAAGCGATAAAAATTCAGTAAATTATTGTCCATACAGTGCTTCAAGACGAAGCCCTTCTTTTTATAAGTAATTATATGCCAATAAGGATTATTTTGTAATTATTATAATTATTTTAATAAAGAACGTACATTTAAAATCCAAGTATTCTGTAATGTATGATTTAATTCATTTGAATAAAAATATATATTAAAATGTTGCTAACTACTGTTTCCTTTTATTTGGTTCGTGGTTTAAGTGCCTTTTCCTGGTAATTATGAACATTTTAGTCAGTCAAATAATAGTACATTACGATACAAGTGCGTAAAAAAGGAAGTTCGAAACGAGTGGCGATAAATTAAAACACGACCGAAGGGAGTGTTTTAAATCGACACGAGTTACGAATTTCCTTTTTGCACGTGAATCGTACGACGTTTTTCAGTACAGATGAGCATCCGAAGTTTCGACCTGGCATATAATGAACCACTTCTCGAACTAGTGCGTAAAAAAACGACCATCTGTACTGAAAAAGATATTGAAGTAATTTGAACTACTACTTACATGTGTAAGATATGGAAGTATCAATATTTTTTCATACTATAACAAAATAAGTTAGCTTTATTTTCATTGTTCTAACAACAGGTCAACAAAATTTTTGTGGTCATTAGGGAGTTATAATTATTGTTCATGCCTAGGCAAGATTTCCTTATAATTATAATTTCCTCTAGTCTACAGTGTGTAAGACTTATTTGGGCAATAAATTAAACCATACATAGAATTAATGAGAAACTTTACTAAAACCCATAAACGAAATCGCGAAACCTTTGTACAGTCAACTAATTTGGAACCCTAGGCCACTGTAGAACTATATCATAGCGTCGCTATAAATCAGATTAAATCAAATCGTTTATTTGCAAGAATACAGTCAAGTTGATGGTATCAAACAAATGTAAAGTGCAGTGTATTCAGCCAGCTAGAGGGCATGCAAAATCTTATACAGAAAACTAGTTTCATACAGCGTTTCCTATAACTACTATGACTAGAACTTATGACTATCATGCAGCATGCATAATACACATCCTACAACTACTTATATTTAATTAATACATGTGCGGCATATAGTTTAAATATTCTCAGATTGTAGGAGATCTCTTACTGCTTGTCATTTTGACATGGTTGTAGAGTGGCCTAGGGTTCCAATTGGTTGACTGTACCAAACAGTACCTACCCAATAATTTACACAAAGAAAGCTGCAAGTTAAACCGATGGCCAAGTGACGTATCTCTTCCTGTTGTGTGTAGTTTAATCTTGTAGCTGATAATGTTATCGTTCATTTCTTATGTTGCATTTTGTTTTGACAATGTGTCCCCTTGGAAAAAATGTTCCCATGGATATTTCCAACTAGGATCGGATATCTTCATTTTATTATTTGAAATTCCATTTTAACGGTTTAAAGTTTATTCCAAAAAAAATTACAATTATTGCCAATGGAAAAGCCTACAAAATGAGGTCGCCACTTGTCGAGTACACTCGAGTTCATAAATATGTGTACATTTTGTCACCTTATTGCAACGAGTTTAGGTGAAGAAATGTATCCACATATTTATGAACTCGACTGTACATAGCTAATATACACGTTAAACTTTCGTGAGACATATTCAAATAATTAATGAATCTACTTGTACAACGTTATTATATCGCTATTGCTGCGACATGTTTCGGGCCAATTTGGAGGCCCCTCTTCAGGCATAAAGGAGTTCACGCGGCGGCTAAACTCCGTGGACTATCCACGAGTACAACCGTAGATTTATTCATTACATAGCGAATACTTTGATAAATTTGATGTGATTTCTCTTTTAACACAGTTACGTATAAAACCGGTAGGAATTTCAATAAGTGGATGACTGGGGCAGGTTATTAATATCTCGGTTTATTTATAATTAGCTGTCTTCAGCGGTGGCAATGAAAAGTAGGGTATTATGACATAAGCAAGAACGATATAATATAGGACTGACAAAGCCCATACAAAAAAGCGTAGATACCCCTGAAATGTTCAATAGTTCTTTCAATAAGTAGTTCAATAGTTCTTTATTTGCATCATATACATTTTACAATAGGTACATGGACCCTGAAAGGGTATAGCAAATTAGTGGCATAACCAATTATATAAACGAAAGGATATTACATAATAATACCTACATGTTAGGTGTACATACTACAAAAGTTAACATATTAATTATGATTGAAACATGATAATTATGTATGGGCCCTTTATAGCACTGCTGTCTGAAAACTATTCATAGACCCTCTGGAATGCAGGTAGCATGTAGGTAGTCAAGTACGTCTGGAATTGCAGGAGTCCCTAGGCTACATTGATTGCTTTCCATCAGGTAGGCCGTATGTAAAATGTGTATTATGAGCATACTTTGCACTCTGGATGCAACTTACATCTGTTTTTGAAATATCAAGAGGGCCTTTAAAAGTTGCTGTGGTGAAAAAATACTTTCAGTTAGGTACAGCGGGCAAATCTCGACTGGGGGGCAAATGTAACTGGTCCATTTTTTCCATGTTTGACAATGTTTGCGTTTGCATTATTAAATAGAGTGTCCATCGGTTATATATGGTAGCCGCGAGGGTAAGTAGGCCTGCGTAATAATGGAAAAAATGGATCAGTTACAATTGTCCTCCAGTCGATATTTGCCCCGCTGTACCTTACAGATGGTAGGTACAGCGGGGGTATTAGGTACACGGTAAGCCCTATGGAAAGAATGTAGGTAAAAAAAACACTATCTCGATATAAAATCGTTTAATCACAGCCTTCATACAAGGGCGGCGTTCACAATGTTTCTTAAGTCTAAGGGCTCAGGAACTCGAATAATTCACTGAGATTATGCAATAAATATCCTTAAACTAAGTATTCACTAATAAATGACAAGTTTTCCTTATTTAATAATAATATTATAAACTAAAACATGTAAGTAACATAATTTTTCCTGGCAATCGAGTAGGCAACACAAACTTGTGTTTAGCGACATCTAGATAACTTCAGTTGAACTAAACTCGTACAGTTCATAGTGCAGTGAAATTGGTTCTTATTAAGTACACAGTTAGACCGTTAGATGGCGCTAATGTCAATAAATAAGTCCTTCCTTTACTTTAGGCAATATTAGGTCCTCTGGACTCCAGAGTACGGAGTTGCAGGCGTCTATGGGCTACGGAGACTGCTCACCATCGGGCGGACCGTATGCTTGTTTGCCAGTACTCGAGATCATCAAATCAGACATCTAGAGTAATGTTACTTTAATAAGTAAAATAAAAGTAACCCTACTCTAGAGTCGGACCAAGGTAATTCAGCACAAAAAAAGTATAAAAATACTTATAAGCATAAACGAAAAATAATAATGAAATAAAACGTTTAATACATAGTTATTTGTTATACAAGGGGGCAAAGTTGTTGTTTAACCGCATGTGCCAATATTGATACCCGAGCAAGCGAAATATTCCAATATTGAACAGCGAGAGCTTAGCGAAAAATTTAGTGTAAGTATTCTTGAGCGTTGCGAGGGTTTCAGGGCACACAGGGTAACCTTTAAGGTTAAATAAATTTTGCCGCCGAGTGACACACATTTTTTTTACTACACCAACAATTAAATCCACGTATGATTCCAAATCATCATCTAGAGGTTTAAATTCTACCAACCAAATTTAACATCTGTATGAAATTACTTTGCACTCCTGTGTGCGTAGCCGAATGGCACAAACGCTCACGAAACGAACGCCTGTAGATATTAGCGCTCTTGCGTATTAGCGGGACAGAGCCAGACTACCTTTCGCAGTGTTTCGTTTTCATTTCGCGTTGGAGAAATGCCATTCGGCTACGGCAACTGTGCTGAAAATTTTTCTATCTGTTTTCGAAGAATCAAGAGAGGTATTACCAGTTAGTGTGGTGAAAAATAACACACGGCACACACGGGGCGCCAAGTTAAATAATAACACGGATTCACAATTTAAAACTATCAGTCTATCGCTTATAAATGTATCTATGCCTAGGTTCGGAAAAAACGTAGTAACTGTAAGGCGGGTAGCTGTAAAATGCCTTTGGGTTGACTGGGACTGATGAGAAGGCGTTAGGTGCTGCAAACGAAAAATACATGACAATATTTAACAATTCATAAGAAATATAAGTACGGTAGCCTAGATGGCGTTACAGCCTTGGGGAACGCTTGCCGAGATGGCTCTAATATTAATATATGACATTTTAACACATATCAAGCTAACAATATAGGCCAAAAAGTTTTTAGCTTGTGTCGAGAGATGGCAGTCTATGCACTGTGATTACACATTTTACTTTGACAGTAACCCTATATAATACTCGATCCTCTTTGATACAATTCAGGATCAAAATATGGCAATTTTTTTAAACACGCATGGGGCACTGTGTCCCTCACCGTGTAAATGAGCCCTTGCTGGGTGAGTTTTTTTGTAGCCATGGAGCCATAATTTGGAATGACAAATGAGTTGCTTAACTTCAAACTCTGACAGATCCAACTTTACCCATAGCTCTCATGGGCCTAATTTGGAAATTGCAAAAAACTCCTGGCCATTAGGGAATTTAGAGATTGTCTCTTTCCTATTGGTGTGATAGAAAGAAACAAACGACCTTTATTGGCTGGATAACTTTAGAGTACGTTTATGAATGAGGGGGTTTAGGATTTATCCTTTTAGGTACTTTAGGTTACTCTGGCATCTAAAAGTTTTTTGTATAAATACCTAATTGCTGCATTTGAATGTTCGTGTTTGTCATTCAGGATCAATTTTTTTTTACGTCTCATGTGTCTAGCAAAGAGGAGGAATAAACCTCATGCCTATAGGCAAAAGAATGTTACAGATAAATGTTGGTGGATGGAGAGGGAGGGGTAAACCCAAACAACGATGGATGGATTGTATGAAAGAGGATATGAGATAGAAGTGCTGAAATGACGAAAAATAGAGGAGAACCGAAGAGGAAGATAAATTGTACCGTACGTACGATAATTCTACGTAGAAATATTCTTCCCCTTACACAGGATAAGGAAAAAGAATACGTCTCATTCCGGATGATGTAAAACAATTTAGATTTAAATTTTTTGCTTACCTGTATTAGGCGTTACCGAGACGAAATTCGGCGGTGGCAATACAGATACTGGCACCGGCCCTTCTATCCCTTCAGGAACATCTAGATCTTTATCCGAATTGATGACATGGAAACTAGATAGCTTAGGATTGTCTACTTGTTCCTCTTGTTTTGTATCGTCTCTTATTTCTATTCTGTGCTCAGTTTTCACTTCTTTAGATTGAGCTTCAGTTTCTGAATCATCAGCTGATATCTCAATGCTTGTATTATTATATTTTATTCCTGGGTTAACGTTAGTGTCTTCTATGTCATCGAAATTTCTTTCAATTTTATCATCAATCCTAATGATTTCATTTTCAGATTCTAATTTGGGTATCCTTCCCTTATTTCCTTCTAAGTCACTGGTTTGTGGATTTGTATGTTTATATTCTTTCTCGTCTTTCTTTTTCAGAGAATCTTCTTCAACGTTAATAGGATCATTTTCAGATATATTTTTGTTTTCAGGCTCATCTATCATTTTCAGATTATCTTCTTGTATATTTTCTTTTTCTGTCTCGTATTTTTTTGACAGATTATCTTCTTCTATGTTACTGGGTTTATTTCCATCTACATTTTTGTTTTCTGTTGCGTCTTTTTTCGTCAGATTATCATAAATAGGATCTTCTAAAGGGATGCCATCAGGCACATCTTCGAAAGTGAATTCGTCGTTGATCAGAATTTCTCCATCTTCTGACAAGGATTTGGTGAACAAGTTGTCTGAGCGTAAATAGTCGTTGCTCCTTTGTGAGATCCTTGATGGACAATCTTCTGGTATCGTGTACATCTGAAAGGGAATGATAGATTTATAAGACGGAATGATATGAGGTATCTACAGGTACTGTAGATCTTAAGATTTTGTCCAACTTCGTATGGAATTTGTAAAACGTATATGCAGGTTTTCTTGTAATGATAGTGTTAAATTAACCTCCTGATTCCCAGTCCTTTATAAAGGACAAAATTGTGACATGTGTAATGATTAAGCGCTAAGAAGTAAATGCCGAGTGTCCTTTATTTATTAATAAAAAAAATATAAATGAAAATTAAATGGGAGGAAGGAGAGACCCCGTTAATATACCTATTACATACTCCACCATGAGTCTCCTCCATGGCCATGAGTGCCTTCACGCAGCTGATGCATAAAAGACCTGAGAGCCAAGGGTAACCTCTATTAAGAGTACCTGTGTGTCATTATGCGCTGGTACATAATAGTCCTGAACCCTGACGTAAGCAGGTTTGGCAGCAGCTGCAGGTCTTACAGCGTGAACCTAAAGCATCTATCACACCCAGACTCCGCTATGAGTCATACAGTGTATAAGAAGACTTGAAGGTCAAGGGTAACCTCTAAGATTATCTGTCTGTCATTACAGCTGGTACATAATTGTCCTGAACAATCTGAACCCCGTCGTAAGCTGGTTTAGTAGCCGCAGCTGTAGACCCTACCCTAAAGCGTGACCGGTGAAGCATCAATAAGCTCATCCAGACTCCACTGCGATAATCTCATACAGTCTATTAGAAGAAAACCACTAAGAGTACCTGTGTGTCATTATGCGCTGGTACATAATAGTCCTGAATCCTGACGTAAGCAGGTTTGGTAGCCGCCGCAGGTCCTAAAGCATGAACGGTAAATCATCTATAAACCTCGAACAGAGTCCACTTTGAGTCTCCTCCATGATCATGAGTTCCTTCATGCAGCTGGCGCATGATTGACCTTATTAGAATATCCGAGGGCTAACGAGGGAACCTCCTGAGTACCTGTGTGTCATTATGCGCTGGTACATAATAGTCCTGAACCCTGACGTAAGCAGGTTTGGTAGCCGCCGCAGGGCCTACAGCATGAACGGTAAAGCATCCACAAACAGAGTCCACTTTGGGTCTCCTCCATGATCATGAGTTCCTTCATGCAGCTGGCGCATGAGTGACCTTATTAGAACACCCGAGGGCTAACGTGGGAACCTCCTGAGTACCTGTGTGTCATTATGCGCTGGTACATAATAGTCCTGAACCCTGACGTAAGCAGGTTTGGTAGCCGCCGCAGGCCCTACAGCATGAACGGTGAAGCATCGATGAGCTCCATGCAGACGACCACCGCGCGCTGCTAGGTATAGTGTGGCGCGACCAGCGCTTGGGGACAACTCGATGCGAGGGAGAACTGAATTACACAATTGAAAGTTAGTGATAATTAAGGCATGAATTATTGTAGCCTTATTTCTCACAAAAAAAAATTAACTTTTTAAAGATCTATATGTACATGTAGATATAAATATAGGAGGCTAGCGAGCAGGGATAGCAAGCACGGACCTACCTTCGTGTCGTATATTTTCTTGGGATATCATTAATTGTTTGTCCAAGATAACATCGTTCGAAAATTCTGCTTGATATACAATAGGCTACATGCCTCCTAGTCAAATCATCGCCTTTTTAAGAACTGTCAAAACGAATTTGAACGACTTGCTAATATGGAATTTATATGAAATCGAATTGAGTGACGTCACGGTAAATTCAGTTACTTTATATATTTCTACCTGACTTGTTAAATATAAATTGGATTTAAAAATAACTTCTGTCGATGTTTTTCTTATCTGATGCTGTATTTCGTGCATAGTATAAAATATTTTGTTTTAACTACAGTCATGTTCCCCATTTATTTTTTTACATAGGTACTGTCAAACAAAAATTAAACCGAAGCTGTATAATTATGTACATATCGGCTGCTAAAGTGCATGGAAAAATTATGAATGAATTTATTGATAAATTCGCCATGCAATTTTGCAGCTGATAGTACGTACGTGTATCAGTCTTTTGAAGCTGAGCGTAGAGCAGCGCCGCGTCGGCGCCGAAACCGCTGGGCAGCGTGATGTCCAGTAACGCCATCTCTGGGAATTCCCCCGTCCATACCACACACGCCTGCAATAGCAAATTGATATTATAAGGTCGGGAAACAGAACAAGGTCCAATTTTATGAGTTGACTGAGTTTCGAAGACTGGGCGAATTGAGAGGAAATGAATACGAAACCTATTCTTCAAATTCCTATAATCGGCCTTAAGGGGCTTACAGACACATAGATTCCTAGTTCGCCGCGGTTCGCCACACAAAATCGGTTATTGTTAACATAACCATTTTAACATATTAATATACTCTGTCAAACAAGTCTGGCAGTAAATAAAAACAACGAAAACTATATGCATCCTTTTCTTTAGGGTGCTAGAGAAAAGGATACCTATAGTTTTCTTTGTTCTTATTTACTGACAAACTTGTTTGACAGAGTATATAACAGGCCTACAGTGAACCAATGAGCGGCGGCCTCTCGCCACGGCCCTTGCGACCAATCAGAAAGGAGACAGCAGCGCCAGAGTTTCCCCTACACACCACTTCAGAAGGCAGCGGCGCTCGCGCTCAAACAGTTATTTTGACATTGTTACTTTTTGCGAATAACTGACAGCACTCCAATATTGTTATGCGAACTGGTCACTTGGTGACCTCTTTAACAAGCCTGTTACCCGTAGATGTTACCAGTAGATCGATAAGTAGACATAAATATTTAAAAGACAGTAAAGCGTAGGTAGCGTACCTCAACAACAGCAGCGCAGAAACAATTGGTGTCGTTGTCACAGTTGAAAGCGCCGTCGGTGCGCACGGATACCTGTGGATTGCAAAATTATTAACAGATTTTTGGCCCCGATGTATCTAGGAAAGCAGAGAAGATACAAACTCTAGACTGGAGACTTAACAAGACGGTCAGCCAAATCTTGGCACTAAAAAAAGGCGGCAAATTTGAATGGCTGACCAGTCAATTGTTTTCAAAAAACGCGTGCCTTCCTAACTTCCTTTCTTGACGTTGGCGGAATCATCGTCGATCCATGTACCTAACGTTTAAAAAATGATTGAACATGTAGGGGCGAAGATGTAATTCCCATAGATTATTTGAATTTCGCGCTATTTTTAATGCCAAGATTTGGTTGACCGTCTATAAACGTCAAATTTTTTTTTGACGTAGTGGGTATGCTGTTATGCACGACGTTTCTTTCTCCTCCCCTAGCGAGAGGGGGGAAACTTGGCCCTACCCACTAAACCCACTCCGGCGTTTCATCCTCTCTGCCGTTCGTGAGGGCGCGCTGGGATCGATGTATGTTCATTATTCACCATGGCGCCCTCCGGCATTGCCCGGGCTTACGGCCAAGGCACCCGCATAGGGAGGGGCCGGAGGGGGTCAGAAACGCTTGATCCCCCTCGCTGGCTTTTTGGCCTGACTATACTCCTTTGCTATGATTGTAAAAGTACCTGTACAGATAGAAGACTTTCGCTGGATCCCGGTGATAGAGTGTGGTACGCGCGGGTGGCCTGTATCAGCGCGCATCCGGACCCTGCAGGTTAATGCACTTTTAAAATGTTCTTAGAATCTACACTTTTGTAGTTGTTACCAGACCATTTAGCACAACTTGCCGGCTAACTAGCCGGATTACCCACGCGCTGGTTTAGCACAATCATGAAGGTCACACGCGGTGGGATCCAGGGATCCTTTAGGAAGGCAAAAGATCGGCCTGAGTGGAGAGCACTGCAACGTACAGCGACTTATGGTGGTCACGACCCTCAGTCATGAGGTCTCGACGTAGAAGAAGAAGCACAACTTGCCTTGTCGCACGCGAGTTCATATATGAACTCGCGTATACATCAAGCGCGACTTCAAGTTGATGTATACATCAAGCGCGACTTCAAGTTGATGTAGGTATACATCAAGCGCGACTTCAAGTATGGACTCGCGCGCGACAAGGCAAGTTGTGCTAGAGGGGCAGGTGGTCCCTGGCACTGAGGTAACAAGAGAGAAAATTCTCCCAGTCCCAACGAGCCACCAACTCTGATGGAGCATTACCTTTTTACTGAAAACGATATGTACATAGATTTAAAGGGTCAAAGGTGCCTAGCCTTCAGAGATAACATACCTACACTAGATAATTTTGGACGGGTAAGCACGTCAGCCGCGATAGCTGGAGACCCGGTCTCGATTACCGGATTTGACACCAGTGGGCTTAGGTAACCGCTTTTTCTTTCGTGTATGGTATCTATTTCAGTTTACAACCCATTGCCACATCTCGGACACTGGCGATCAAATATATGAATATCACTATTTTTGAAATAAATAAATAAATAAATGAAAGAGGCGCGTTCCTAGCACACATTCTAAGCTCGTGTAGGTGAACGCGTACCATGCTTGTATGAGTGAGATATGACAGGTTGACTGTTCGCGTTTTTGACAGGCGGTAACTGTGAGGTAACCGAGAGGGGGTGGGCGGTGCTTTCAGCGGGGAGCGGGAGTGGCCATACTGTACGATAGTACTCTTTATTGTACTGTGCCATTGCACAGTTAAAAGCAAGAAGTAATTTTACTGAACAATCTTAACTTAGAACCGCAGGCAGCTGATAAAGACCTCACCTTCCACATTCACTTCCAGCTTCCCAACTGCCACCTTCATGAACTCCGGGACTTTAGCTTCAGGTGTGAGCAGGACGCTAGATGTTGCGCTCCCGCTCTTGACAGTGACGGTGAGGTGCGTTGGCCCAGGGGGCTGGGACGCTGCCCAGGATGTTAGAGCTTCTAGGGCGACTAGGGTGTCCTGTAAGAAAATATAAAAAATACTGACAAGAACAGTTTAGAGATGAATGTTGAGGGATGGAGCGGGAGGGGTAAACCCAAGCAACGATGGATGGATTGTGTGAAAGAGGATATGAGAAAGAAAGATGTGAGTGTTGAGATGACGAAAGATAGAGGAGAATGGAAGAGGAAGACAAGTTGTACCGACTTAAGGGTAATAGAAAGAAGACTGACCAGAACAGTTTATCACTGCGGCACTGCGACTAAGCTATGTTCTTGAGATCTTTTAATCATTGTCTTTATCGGGCATAATTTTTAAGAAAAAAAAACCGTCGCCTTTCGGGTTCTGGTGAAAGCTACTTGCGAATGTTGGATTATGTAGAAATGTGTAAGTATCTGTACCAAATGTCACTGTTCTAGACGTAAGCGCATGCTGTTCTTATAAAAATGGCAAAGTCACTATAAGCGTGCCGTTCAGATTTGAGGAGTTTGGTTCTGGCCATCATCAGCAGTTCCACTGCACCAAATGTCACTGTTCTGGACGAAATTGCATGCTGTTCTTATAAAAATACCAAAGTCACTATAAGCGTGCCGTTCAGATTTGAGGAGTTCGGTTCTGACCATCATCAGCAATTTCACTGCACCAAATGTCACTGTTCTGGACAAAAGTGCATGCTGTTCTTATAAAAATACCAAAATCACTATAAGCGTGCCGTTCAGATTTAAAGAGTTCCGTTCTGGCCATCATCAGCAGTTCCACTGCACCAAATGTCACTGTTCCGTACCTAAATGCATGCTGTTCCTTTAAAAACACAAAAATCACCATATGTATGCCTTTCAGATTCGAGGAGTTCCCTCGATTTCTCCAGGATCCCATCATCAGAACTGGGTTCTGAGAAAAATGGGACCAATCTGTATGCATATACATTTAATAAAAAAAAATAATTTCAAAATCGGTCCAGTAACGACGGAGATATCGAGGAACAAACATTAAAAAAAAAAACATACAGACGACTTGATAACCGTCCTTCTTGAGAGATATGAGGCGACGGTTAAAAATGGGAATAGATTTCTACATATTAATCATTGTCATGTTCCTACTACAAATGTTAATATGTGAGTGTGCACGGGAAAACGTCCCACCTTGTCGATTGCTATAAAGCCGCTTTGTCAGTTTATAAAGATACAAGTCAATCTCGCCTTAATGGTAACCGACAAAGTAGGACGTTTTATTTATTTATTTATTTAAACTTTATTGCACAATATAAAAAAACCCGGCCAAGTGCGAGTCGGACTCGCCCACCGAGGGTTCCGTACCTACAAAACTTTTACGTTACTCACATAATTCTAAAGACTGGGCTAGGCTAGAACTATAGGTTCTCTAATGAGCATAATTGTGTTTAGCGCCACCTCTCGACGAATTCGCGAACTAATTAGCACAGCTTGCGTGAGGTCTTTTATAATGTTAACCAAATTCAACATTTTTATTTTATTTTAAAGTAGGTGTTTTATGTAAAATTTCGTAGCTATAAATTTCAACACCCTTATTCATAAACGTACACTAAAGTATCCAGCCGATAAAGTTCGTTTGTCCCTTTCTATCACACCAATACGTCGGAAAGGGACAAACGAAATTTATCGGCTTGGACGGCTTGATAACTTTAGTGTACGTTTATGAATAACGGGGTAAGTAAGTATGGTAAACATCAGAAAGGGTGAGTAAAACAATCTGAAAGGTTCTAAGTTTTACTTAAAGGTTTTTTTAATCTAATCCAAATTTGGTTATGGTAGCTGAAAAAGTATACAGAATAGTATAACGCAAGTTTCTAGCGGGAAATTACTAAATAAATATTATTTAGTAAATACATTATCTATTGTTGTATTTAGGATTTACCGAACCAACGTCGGTGTAAGTCCAAAGAGAACAATATTTTATTAACATTTCGCTATTACCAATTGGCAGCTGGGATTTTTCAAGAGATTTTGGCGAACTTCGGTCTTTTACAGTAACATAATAAACTTACCCAAAAAATTAATAGTTGATAACTGATGCAACTAGCTACAGTAAAATTATTTTTTATCATGATTAACGGATTATCGATTAACTTTAACTTCCGTTAAATTTGTTGAAATGTATCGCTTTAACGATTAACGAAGTTAACTTTTATAGTAACGGATTAGCGATTATCGAAGTTAACTATTTGATTAACGGTGCCCAGCTATGAGTATAATTAATACACTTAATTGTTAAAATGTAATGTATACGGATTAATGAATTTAATATAGATAAGTAATTATTGATATATGGCAAAACGAAGGAAATTGTTTACACCTCCGCAAATAAGTATCTAATGATAATTTTTAATTTACCATGTTACTTCACGTACTAAATAAGTACCTAGTTATTTTAAAAACCCTAAAAATGTCTATTGAGTTTCTGCCACAGACCACCATGTGGTTTCTGCATATATTGCAGAGACATTGCAGAGAGCGCACGCGGACACCGGCGCGGCGCCAGTGGACGCGTCTGTGTACGTGAGCTAGGTATGCATACAACTACAACTGCTGTAGGCACCGCCCCCTCAGTAGATCGATGCGATAACATCGATTTAAACTTCCCTAGCCTCGTGGCGCCCACCATACAAAATTTTTGCTAGGGAATTTTGATTCTTATTGTACTTGAGATTGAATTCAATTTCAGTTATTCGAAAAATTTTAGAAACAAAAGAAATTATATTTTATTTGTTTACATGAGAGTTAAAATTCCATTGAAACCATTATGTACTTTAGAAAGTACATTCGGCGCCACGAGGCTAGAGTAGATACACTGTCACCTACAGTCCGATCGCTTAGTTGCAAATGTGTGCGTCTAGTTGACAAACGAAAACTTCGCAATGTAGTAAAAACTACTTTCATTTTTTTACAAAAACAACGTTATTTCTTAGTAATTAAAGTTCAATTTCAAATGCAAGCAATTGGCGTGCACACTTACGCCGTGTCTTGCGTGGGCGACGGTCGCGCGACCGTCGCCGTCACGTCTCATCGCATCGTCTACTTCCATATCGATAAGGTTTGATTTCGTATGCGTCGCATCGCCGTCGCGCGACCGTCGCCCACGCAAGCCATCGGCTTATCAGTCGCGGTCGTCAGACGCGTCCCATAATTTGTTTCAAGCTTTATACACAAGTTTTCCTTTCAATAGCAATAGCTAACGTAACGCTTGGCTTGAGTAATTAATAAAAACTGTATAGTTAAATTAATAAAATATGTATAAGTAGGATATTGAAATCTTCTTTCTTCGTTGAGCCATCACAGCTAACTTTAACTTACAAACGGTCTTAAGCACCTGCACTTCTGAAGGCGCTTAAGTCATTTATGCTAATAAAAAAAAACCACAACGTTCTATGAACATTGGTCAAGTGCGAGTCGGTTTTCGACTTTTCCATACAAAGAACTCATGAGCGCCTGAACGACTATAATGGCAAAGTTAACGTTTCGCACTTTCAAGACTTTACGTATATATCTCGGAAACGATAAGAGATAGAGCAAAATGGACTTCAGATTTGGGCTTTCGGTGGCACAAATTCTATGTTTTCGTCAACAGACACCTTTTTTTGGACCGATTTGAATAAAATTTTGCTCAGTCAATTTATAAACGGTCTTAAGCGCCTCCTTTTTAGTAGGAACTTAAGTCATTTTGTACAAATGAAAAAAAATTGAACAAGTTCTAAAAAGAAAAAGACAGAAATGAATTTATTTATACCTGTCCAACTCGCTTACACAATTTTAAGACGTTTAGTAACTACTTGCAGCGGCAGTGAGTGAAATTCGTAATCTGAGTTTTTTTCTCTTAAGTCCGACTTACGCTTGACTGTAGATTTCTAATAGGTTTTCCTGTAATCTACAGGGAGAGGGCTATCTCGTGTATTTTTTTGAAAATTTTACGCTAAGTAGTTTCGGAGATAAGGGGGGGGAATGGTAATTTTTTGCTTATTTTCTTAAATTACTTCTAAATTACCAAAACAAAAAATATAAAAAAAATATATTTCAGATGCTGATAAAATGCTCTTTCATTTGATAAGTAACACAATATAGTTTTAATAACTTTGATTTTTAATTTTCAATTTTACCCCCCAAAAGTGACCCCTGTGATTAAATTTCATTTAATTAAATTACATGTCCGTCTTTGGGCCACAGGTTTACATACGTGTGCCAAATTTCAAGTAAATCGGTGCAGTAGTTTCGGAGAAATCGGCTGTGACAGAGGGACAGACAGACACGCGAGTGATCCTATAAGGGTTCCGTTTTTCCTCTTTGAGGTACGGAACCCTAAAAAGTACAAATGGCGGACTTAATGCCAGATGGCATTCTCTACCAGTCAACCATGGGTATGGGCATGGGTTTTACTAAACACACTCACATATACTTTCTGACTGTGCGTGTTCTTGGGTGCCTGCCTTTCTCATCATCACCTTCTATGCCTACCGGACATGTATGTTATATGATGTGATGACTTGTAGCTCTAGCTAGGTACAATCTTCAAAATTTTTGCGATGTTTGTCAGCTGTTGGTATCTGAGTAGAAATATAGCCCGTCGCTTCTACAGATGTAGCCAGTCGCTCCTATAGCCACACTAGTAGCGTGTATACGATACCTGTGTGGCCACGAACCCGCCCTGCGCTCTCCGCTGCGCGGACAGCCAGCGTGTAGCGGCGCGGGCGTCGTGCGCGCAGCTAGCGCGCAGCGTGTGAGGACACGACGTGAGCGCTAGTAGCGCGTAGCCTGTCGCTTCTACTGATGTTGCCAGACTGCCTGCGGAAAAAATAGTCTTATGGAGTCCCCTCACTTAGCAAAAATTCGCCATAATAACGAATATTCTGATGAAAAGCTCTCGGTATTGTTCTTGGTTCTTGGCACATATAATGCCAAATTGCAGGGTCAGCTTCTTTGCTAGTTGGTGAATTGATAATCAGTGATCGGAACTATGGGAGCAAAACTTTAAAAAACCATAGAGCTGACATAAATGTAAAACAAGATTATTATTTTCAGATCAGTGTTAAATTTTGATTCTATACCTGAATCCAAGATTTCTAATACATTTTCATGGCTGTAAGTCTCTCTCTTAAATTCCCACTTAGCAAGTTTTGTTAAAGTTTTGCTCCTATAGTTCCGATCACTATTGATAATAAAAGCCAGTTCTTTACAATCAAGACTTAACTAATGTACTTATAATTTAAACATAAAAATTGTAACAACTAAATTGTAAATTAATAATAAAAATAACTCACTAAATCCACTCCGAGAGTGCCTCCCGGTAATAACTCAAAGATGAAATAAAGCAATCGTCAATTGTTAACAATATGGTGCACTACATACCTACATCCATCCCACTGAAAATCAGCGCTTCGGCATCCCGTGGCAATATGCTGAGTGGGCTCCCAATTTAACATCTAGATGTGTTGTATTTAATCTTTGTTATACTTGTCCAAACTGATGTTAAATAAAAATATTCTGTTCTTCTATTTAATATTAAAGATAATGTTCTATACGGAAACTTGCAACAGAATTTCCAGTACTTTACGAAATTTTGAGAATTTTCTGCACCTTGTTCATTGTCAGCCTCACCACTCACTAACGTCTTTTGAGCGTAGGTAGTCAGTGCTATGGAAGATCAGTCCAGTCGACTAGCTGCCAATGCTCTGGGGATGATAGTATGGGGTGAGAAATTTGTTTTACTTAAGGTAAGAACGATTACACCAACTACACTTGCTATTAACTATGCTAATAATACATCTAACAATTTATTTACTACATATATTCAGTCATTCACACAGCCGTATTATTCACTCTCGCAGCAGTCGAGGCACCTGGACCCTAGCTGGGGCCAGTTATCATTGAAGATGTCCACTTGTGGATTTGTGCGTAGGAGTCCGTTCATTTAGTGAACCATGTCGCACAGCGGTGAGTGGCGACGCGCGGTCGTCGAGCGTGGTCCTGTTCCATCCCAAAGTTGCTGATATGCTCGCCATCTAGATTTGTTAAGAGGTACTACTAGGCAGTTGATAACATTATGCAGTTCCGTGCTGTTCATTTTATTATGAAGCACCTTACACGCAGTAATCAAGCGCTAATAGTCTCTACGCACCTTCAAGGATTTAAAACCTAAGACGCCAAGTAAAATTTAATAGAGAGAACTGCCAGCATATCTCCGATCGGCTTGACCCCTTGGCGCTGCGTAGAGATGTGTCCTCGCTCTGCATTTTCTATCGCATGTATAACGGGTAGTGCTCCGAGGAATTGTTCGGATTAATCCCTACCGCTTCTTTCCGCCATCGCCCTACGCGACAACATTTCCATCGCCATCATTTAGATGGCTGGCAGTCCTCAAATGTGCGTTTCTCCAGAAACTTCCTGCCCCGCACAGCTAAACTGTGGAATGAATTGTCGCCTGCGGTATTTCCGGACCGATACGACCTTCAAATCTTCAAGAAAAGAGCGTACGTACACCCATCTTAAAGGCCGGCAACGCACCTCTAAGACCTCTGGTGTTTCGGGTGTCCATGGGCGGCGGTGATCGCTTACCATCAGGCGACCTGTCTGCTCATTTGCCTCCTACCCCATAAAAAAAAGAGACAATACTTACTGGCCTCCCACCAAACTAACTCTTCAGTCCTCCTCGCCATTCTCATGAGTTCCACCAGCTCCCTGATATCCTCGTCGTCTTCCAACCCCTCCACCCCTGGGCTCGCCTCGTTACTTTTCCTTAACTCCTCTTCATACCTATAAAGCAACAAAAAAATCTTGGAAAGGAACTACATTTTTGCGAAATAGTTATTTGTTATACAAGGGGGCAAAGTTGTATTTTAACGCCGAGTGTGGAATTGAAAAACGAGCAAGTGAAAGGATTCTATAGTTGAACCACGAGCGAAGCGAGTGGTTCGAGAATAGAATCCTGAACTTGCTATTAGTTTGTACGTCATAAACTGAAATAGATACCATACACTAAAGAAAAAGCGATCAAGCCCACTGGTGGCGAAGCCGGGAATCGAACCCGGGTCTCCAGCTAACGCGGCTGACGTGTTCGTGTGTGACGTGTTTATAATTTATATATAGTAGTGTTACTACTTAAAAAAACAAATCAAAAAATATTTCATAAAATAATTTGATTTGTTCCCTACATCGAGTTTGTACGTCGTTTATTTTTAGTGTAATTTTAGTTTAGTTTTTATTTTGTAATATTATGCTGTATTTAATTATAGGACATATAATATATAAATACTTATATACATAAACATCCATGACTCAGGAACAAATATCTGTGCCCATCACACAAATAAATGCCCTTACCGGGATTCGAACCCGGGACCGCGGCGTAGCAGGCAGGGTCACTACCGACTGCGCCAGACCGGTCGCCAAAAAGGCCCACACTAATCCAATAACAATCATGAAACTTTTTGTATACTTAGGTCTGTTGAATAGGTAATCATTACTAATATTATAAATGGGAAAGTGTGTGTGCCCTGTTTGTTTGTCTGCCTTTCACGGCAAAACGGAGCGACGAATCGACGTGATTATTTAAGTGGAGATAGTTGAAGGGATGGAGAGTGCCATAGGCTACTTTTTGTCGCGGATAAAAGCTAGTATACAGAGTGGGGCCTGTAACAAAGGCGAAGAATTGAACTGTAGGCTATTCTCCTTATACTGATCAACATTTGTTCAGTGACTTTTAAAAATTATGAAGTCTTTAAATTTTTAATTTTTCATACAAAATAAATATTAGCTTCAATGTACGCCATTATTGTTGTCATTGACGTCTGTCACACTTTAGACTTAAAAACAGAATTCGCAATACATTACCTCTTAGAAAAAACTTTCAAGGGTGATAAAAATCAAAATACAAGTTATTTTTAAAAGTCGCCGAACAAATGTTGATCAGTATAAGGAGAATAGCCTAGAGTTAAATTATTCGCCTTTGTTACAGGCCCCACTCTGTATAATAAAATAAAGTCAATACCTCCTCAGCCTCATGAACGCGTAAGCCAGCACAGCATGAGCGTAGACCCTGTTCGGGGACTTGGTCTTCAAGGGCGGCAGCGCTCGGAGGCAGTGGAGCGTGTTCTTCAGCACTCTGTACGGGAGATCTGACACCCCTTCCACTAGGGAGGTTATGACGTAGGCCGTTAGAGCTACGTTCGCGATTTCACCGTCTTCGTTGAGACCACCCTGGGGAATTGAAACAAATTGTAAACTCATAATATCTTACTTTTTTTGTATGAATAGGTAGACTAGTAGTATAGTAGGTAGCCCGCCGAGTTTCTTGCCGGTCCCATAGTGGATACCCCCCTCCAACTGAGGGGGGACTGAAATCTTCTCGAGGCTGAGGCGTAGGGTTAGAGCCGGCGTAGCTTTATTTGACGTTCATAAGCTCATTGTAATATGCCTACTTGGAAAATAAATATTTCATTTCATTTTATTTCATAGACGTTTGACCACGATCACATCTGATGGTAAGTGATAATGCGGTCTACGGTGGAGCTCGCTTACCTATGAGATACCTATTTACCCTTGCTTTAAAGAGACCTGTATTGTACTCATGCGGAAACACAGACTCAGGCAGGGCATTCCACTCCTTGGCGGTTCGCAAAAGATAAAGTAACACAAGGCTCTCAAGAAAAAACGAGCTTTGAGATCATGAGATCCTCTCTTTAATTTATGATATCCGGATTTTATGGAAGTTTATGGCCTCTATAAGCACTTTGTATAACACTTCGAACTCCAGGAGCCAGTTATCCATCTCAAAACCATTACTAGTTTGGTTTAGAGCCCAGCCTCGGACCTTGCAACCCTGAGCGGAAATCCGCCCATGTCAAGAAGATCTTTGAGAATTTGCAGGTCATACAAATAATGCTTCCTTAACTAACGGAGTCGAATCGTAACTCTCTGATCTGATATGCTATAACCACGGTTCTTTGGGTGTCCTTACCCCACAGGGCAGCATAGTAGATCAGTCACAATATTTTCTATGTGACAATTTTTTAATTTAATGTTATAACCTTCAGTTCACGATGAAACACCTGCCCCTCATTCCTGAAGCAGCCGTTCTCCATTTGTTGCGACATCAGCCAACGTTCCGCGCGGCGTAACACTGGTGGCGGTGGCATTCCTGGGGAGACCACCTGAAAGAAGATTGCTCTTTGATGAATTAAAGTCGTATGAATAGAATAGTAATTTGATTAGGTAGTAGTTACTGAGTTTTTGATAGTAGCAAAAACAATTTAATACGGGACTGACAAAGCCCTTACAATAAAGCGTAACCCTGAAATGTATGGGCTTTTTAGGCTTAAAACTGGATGGCGCTGTTTCGCAGCCTGGAAGTGGCCAAAATCATGTTTTCCCCAAATATTTTTGCGTGTTTTTAATTTTTATAAGAACAAATGATACCTACATTTATTTATTTTAAATATCATGATATCACGTCAGAATACCTACATTTTTACAAAAAAAAAAAAAAGTAGGCATCATCAGTGTAGTTATGATAGTCTTTGCATATACTACGCTTGGTCACCCAAAGGGGAGTTTTTATTTTTTATAAGAATAAGAATAAGAATAAGAATAAGAAAACATTTATTGACACACAAATAAAAATTGAACATTTACACAAATAAATTAATAGTTTAAAAAACACTATAAAACACGCTTTTAGAAAATGCACGTAAAAACCAAAAATAAATTATGGATCGTTCAAGTTGTCTCTATTTGTGAGCTGAAGTTTAAAAACTATGTGCTTTTAATTATAATATTTGATTGTAAAAGCGTGGGGCGCTGGAACAGGAAAGACTTTTTGTATAACTTGCTGATAAATCAAATTATGCTATGTTACGGGAAGGAGGTTACACAGATTGACGCGCTAACTGGAGTTGCAGCATCACTAGTAGGTTCTACATTAAACAGTCAAATCAATTAAAAGTCAGTGTTCAAAGTAGGTACCAGTTTGTCGAACTCAGACAAAATATGCGCTAGTAGCGAGGAGAGTCGACAGTCACCGACACTTAGAACGCCGCTTTTTTCCGGTAATCAAAGTACAAATGGGGAAAGTGTCTACAGTGACAGGATGCAGAGTTCTTGTTCGTGGACGAGATATCTTTGGTTCTCTTTGGTAACCCTTAGGCGGCATATGTAAACGTTATGTTCTTATGCAACTTCATTCGCCAGGAAGTTCGGATTAGTATTTGTTTACAAGAAAGTCTTTCCTGTTCCAGCGCCCCACGCTTTTACAATCAAATATTATAATTAAAAGCACATAGTTTTTAAACTTCAGCTCACAAATAGAGACAACTTGAACGATCCATAATTTATTTTTGGTTTTTACGTGCATTTTCTAAAAGCGTGTTTTATAGTGTTTTTTAAACTATTAATTTATTTTATACTTTTTAGTCATTAATAATGAAATACTTTTAACATTTATACATAAATTTCATTTCAAGTAGGCGGATTTTACATGCCATTTGTGGCTTAACGTGTTCTTATTGCTAATTGCTACTTAATAATAACTAGCGGCTACCTTCTTATTACGGTATTATCATAAAAATGTTTATACCTAGTAAGTTATCCGTAAAAGATAGACAATATAGACATGTGCCATCGCGGACTTTTTGAAGACATTATTTAGAGAGACATACTTTCGCCATACATTGTTTTGAAGCTCTCAGCTAGTGGGATTTTGTTTGACTCGATTAGAAAATATTGTCACATTTCAACTAATTCAAACAAAATTTAAGTATTTCTTTTTGCCGAGCCCCCCTTTATTTGCTCTTAAGGGTCACAGGAAAACCATTACCCAACTTATTTTAAATACAACGTTGATCTTTCTTTTATGCGGAGGCTTCGCCCCCCGAGCCCCCTTTGTTTGCTCTTAAAGGTCACAAGAAAACGCTAACCCAACTTATTTTAAAAACTACGTTAATCTTTCTTTTATGCGGAGGGCTTCGCCCCCCGAGCCCCCCTTTTCGTTACTCTTAAGGGTAACAAGAAAACCCTAACCCAACTTATTTTAAATACAACGTTTATCTTTCTTTTATGCGGGGGCTTCGCCCCCCGAGCCCCCCTTTTCTTTGCCCTTAAGGATCACAAGAAAACCTTAACCCAACTTATTCTAAATACTACGTTGTTCTTTCTTTCATGCGGGGGGCTTCGCCCCCCGAGCCCCCCTTTGTTTGCTCTTAAAGGTCACAAGAAAACGCTAACCCAACTTATTCTAAATACTACGTTGTTCTTTCTATCATGTGGGGGGCTTCGCCCCCCGAGCCCCCCGTTGTTTGCTCTGAAAGGTCACAAGAAAACGCTAACCCAACTTATCTTAAATACTACGTTGATCTTTCTTTCATGCGGGGGACTTCGCCCCCCGAACCCCCCTTTGTTTGCTCTTAAAGGTCACAAGAAAACGCTAACCCAACTTATCTTAAATACTACGTTGATCTTTCTTTCATGCGGGGGGCTTGGCCCCCCGAGCCCCCCTTTGTTTGCTCTGAAAGGTCACAAGAAAACCCTGAACCAACTTATTTTAAATACAACGTTGATCTTTCTTTTATGTGGGGGCTTCGCCCCCCGAGCCCCCCTTTTCGTTGCTCTTAAGGGTAACAGGAAAACCCTAACCCAACTTATTTTAAATACAACGTTTATCTTTCTTTTATGCCCGGCTTTGCCCCCCGAGCCCCCCTTTGTTTGCTCTTAAAGGTCACAAGAAAACGCTAACCCAACTAATCTTAAATACTACGTTGATCTTTCTTTCATGCGGGGGGCTTCGCCCCCCGAGCCCCCCTTTGTTTGCTCTTAAAGGTCACAAGAAAACGCTAACCCAACTTATCTTATATACTACGTTGATCTTTCTTTCATGCGGGGGACTTCGCCCCCGAGCCCCCTTTGTTTGCTCTTAAAGGTCACAAGAAAACGCTAACCCAACTTATTCTAAATACTACGTTGATCTTTCTTTCATGCGGGGGCTTGACCCCCGAGCCCCCTTTGTTTGCTCTTAAAGGTCACAAGAAAACGCTAACCCAACTTATTTTAAATACAACGTTGATCTTTGTTTTATGCGGGGGGCTTCGCCCCCCGAGCCCCCCTTTGTTTGCTCTTAAAGGTCACAAGAAAACGCTAACCCAACTAATCTTAAATACTATGTTGATCTTTCTTTCATGCGGGGGGCTTCGCCCCCCGAGCCCCCCTTTGTTTGCTCTTAAAGGTCACAAGAAAACGCTAACCCAACTTATCTTAAATACTACGTTGATCTTTCTTTCATGCGGGGGCTTCGCCCCCGAGCCCCCCTTTGTTTGCTCTTAAAGGTCACAAGAAAACGCTAACCCAACTTATTCTAAATACTACGTTGATCTTTCTTTCATGCGGGGGGCTTGACCCCCCGAGCCTCCCTTTGTTTGCTCTTAAAGGTCACAAGAAAACGCTAACCCAACTTATTTTAAATATAACGTTGATCTTTCTTTTATGCGGGGGCTTCGCCCCCGAGCCCCCTTTGTTTGCTCTTAAAGGTCACAAGAAAACGCTAACCCAACTAATCTTAAATACTACGTTGATCTTTCTTTCATGGGGGCTTCGCCCCCGAGCCCCCCCTTTGTTTGCTCTTAAAGGTCACAAGAAAACGCTAACCCAACTTATCTTAAATACTACGTTGATCTTTCTTTCATGCGGGGGCTTCGCCCCCGAGCCCCCCTTTGTTTGCTCTTAAAGGTCACAAGAAAACGCTAACCCAACTTATCTTAAATACTACGTTGATCTTTCTTTCATGCGGGGGCTTCGCCCCCGAGCCCCCCTTTGTTTGCTCTGAAAGGTCACAAGAAAACGCTAACCCAACTTATTTTAAATACTACGTTTATCTTTCTTTTATGCCCGGCTTCGCCCCCCGAGCCCCCCTTTGTTTGCTCTTAAAGGTCACAAGAAAACGCTAACCCAACTTATCTTAAATACTACGTTGATCTTTCTTTTCATGCGGGGGACTTCGCCCCCCGAACCCCCCTTTGTTTGCTCTTAAAGGTCACAAGAAAACGCTAACCCAACTTATCTTAAATACTACGTTGATCTTTCTTTCATGCGGGGGGCTTGGCCCCCCGAGCCCCCCTTTGTTTGCTCTGAAAGGTCACAAGAAAACCCTGAACCAACTTATTTTAAATACAACGTTGATCTTTCTTTCATGCAGGGGGCTTCGCCCCCCGAGCCCCCTTTGTTTGCTCTTAAAGGTCACAAGAAAACGCTAACCCAACTTATTCTAAATACTACGTTGTTTTTTCTTTCATGCGGGGGGCTTCGCCCCCCGAGCCCCCCCTTTGTTTGCTCTGAAAGGTCACAAGAAAACCCTGAACCAACTTATTTTAAATACAACGTTGATCTTTCTTTTATGCGGGGGGCTTCGCCCCCCGAGCCCCCCTTTTCGTTACTCTTAAGGGAAACAGGAAAACCCTAACCCAACTTATTTTAAATACAACGTTTATCTTTCTTTTATGCCCGGCTTTGCCCCCCGAGCCCCCCTTTGTTTGCTCTTAAAGGTCACAAGAAAACGCTAACCCAACTAATCTTAAATACTAAGTTGATCTTTCTTTCATGAGGGGGCTTCGCCCCCCGAGCCCCCCTTTGTTTGCTCTTAAAGGTCACAAGAAAACGCTAACCCAACTTATCTTAAATACTACGTTGATCTTTCTTTCATGCGGGGGCTTCGCCCCCCGAGCCCCCCTTTGTTTGCTCTTAAAGGTCACAAGAAAACGCTAACCCAACTTATTCTAAATACTACGTTGATCTTTCTTTCATGCGGGGGGCTTGACCCCCCGAGCCTCCCTTTGTTTGCTCTTAAAGGTCACAAGAAAACGCTAACCCAACTTATTTTAAATATAACGTTGATCTTTCTTTTATGCGGGGGGCTTCGCCCCCCGAGCCCCCCTTTGTTTGCTCTTAAAGGTCACAAGAAAACGCTAACCCAACTAATCTTAAATACTACGTTGATCTTTCTTTCATGCGGGGGGCTTCGCCCCCCGAGCCCCCCTTTGTTTGCTCTTAAAGGTCACAAGAAAACGCTAACCCAACTTATCTTAAATACTACGTTGATCTTTCTTTCATGCGGGGGGCTTCGCCCCCCGAGCCCCCCTTTGTTTGCTCTTAAAGGTCACAAGAAAACGCTAACCCAACTTATCTTAAATACTACGTTGATCTTTCTTTCATGCGGGGGCTTCGCCCCCCGAGCCCCCCTTTGTTTGCTCTGAAAGGTCACAAGAAAACGCTAACCCAACTTATTTTAAATACTACGTTTATCTTTCTTTTATGCCCGGCTTCGCCCCCCGAGCCCCCCTTTGTTTGCTCTTAAAGGTCACAAGAAAACGCTAACCCAACTTATCTTAAATACTACGTTGATCTTTCTTTCTCATGCGGGGGACTTCGCCCCCCGAACCCCCCTTTGTTTGCTCTTAAAGGTCACAAGAAAACGCTAACCCAACTTATCTTAAATACTACGTTGATCTTTCTTTCATGCGGGGGGCTTGGCCCCCCGAGCCCCCTTTGTTTGCTCTGAAAGGTCACAAGAAAACCCTGAACCAACTTATTTTAAATACAACGTTGATCTTTCTTTCATGCGGGGGGCTTCGCCCCCCGAGCCCCCTTTGTTTGCTCTTAAAGGTCACAAGAAAACGCTAACCCAACTTATTCTAAATACTACGTTGTTCTTTCTTTCATGCGGGGGCTTCGCCCCCGAGCCCCCCTTTGTTTGCTCTGAAAGGTCACAAGAAAACCCTGAACCAACTTATTTTAAATACAACGTTGATCTTTCTTTTATGCGGGGGGCTTCGCCCCCCGAGCCCCCCTTTTCGTTACTCTTAAGGGAAACAGGAAAACCCTAACCCAACTTATTTTAAATACAACGTTTATCTTTCTTTTATGCCCGGCTTTGCCCCCCGAGCCCCCCTTTGTTTGCTCTTAAAGGTCACAAGAAAACGCTAACCCAACTAATCTTAAATACTACGTTGATCTTTCTTTCATGCGGGGGGCTTCGCCCCCCGAGCCCCCCTTTGTTTGCTCTTAAAGGTCACAAGAAAACGCTAACCCAACTTATCTTATATACTACGTTGATCTTTCTTTCATGCGGGGGCTTCGCCCCCGAGCCCCCCCTTTTCTTTACTCTTAAGGATCACAAGAAAACCTTAACCCAACCTATTCTAAATACTACGTTGTTCTTTCTTTCATGCGGGGGCTTAGCCCCCGAGCCCCCTTTGTTTGCTCTTAAAGGTCACAAGAAAACGCTAAACCAACTTATTTTAAATACAACGTTGATCTTTCTTTCATGCGGGGGCTTCGCCCCCGAGCCCCCCTTTGTTTGCTCTGAAAGGTCACAAGAAAACGCTAACCCAACTTATTTTAAATACTACGTTAATCTTTTTTTTATGCGGGGGGCTTCGGCCCCCGAGCCCCCCTTTTCGTTACTCTTAAGGGTAACAAGAAAACCCTAACCCAACTTATTTTAAATACAACGTTTATCTTTCTTTTATGCGGAGGGCTTCGCCCCCCGAGCCCCCCTTTTCGTTACTCTTAAGGGTAACAAGAAAACCCTAACCCAACTTATTTTAAATACAACGTTTATCTTTCTTTTATGCGGGGGCTTCGCCCCCCGAGCCCCCCTTTTCTTTACCCTTAAGGATCACAAGAAAACCTTAACCCAACTTATTCTAAATACTACGTTGTTCTTTCTTTCATGCGGGGGGCTTCGCCCCCCGAGCCCCCCTTTGTTTGCTCTGAAAGGTCACAAGAAAACGCTAACCCAACTTATTTTAAATACTACGTTAATCTTTCTTTTATGCGGGGGGCTTCGCCCCCCGAGCCCCTCTTTTCGTTACTCTTAAGGGTAACAGGAAAACCCCAACCCAACTTATTTTAAATACTACGTTGATCTTTCTTTCATGCGGGGGCTTCGCCCCCGAGCCCCCTTTGTTTGCTCTTAAAGGCCACAAGAAAACGCTAACCCAACTTATTCTAAATACTACGTTGATCTTTCTTTCATGCGGGGGGCTTGACCCCCCGAGCCCCCCTTTGTTTGCTCTGAAAGGTCACAAGAAAACCCTAAACCAACTTATTTTAAATACAACGTTGATCTTTCTTTCATGCGGGGGGCTTCGCCCCCTGAGCCCCCCTTTGTTTGCTCTGAAAGGTCACAAGAAAACGCTAACCCAACTTATTTTAAATACTACGTTAATCTTTTTTTTATGCGGGGGGCTTCGCCCCCCGAGCCCCCCTTTTCGTTACTCTTAAGGGTAACAAGAAAACCCTAACCCAACTTATTTTAAATACAACGTTTATCTTTCTTTTATGCGGGGGGCTTCGCCCCCCGAGCCCCCCTTTGTTTGCTCTTAAAGGTCACAAGAAAACGCTAACCCAATTTATCTTAAATACTACGTTGATCTTTCTTTCATGCGGGGGCTTCGCCCCCGAGCCCCCTTTGTTTGCTCTTAAAGGTCACAAGAAAACGCTAACCCAACTTATTCTAAATACTACGTTGATCTTTCTTTCATGCGGGGGCTTCGCCCCCGAGCCCCCTTTTCTTTACTCTTAAGGATCACAAGAATACCTTAACCCAACTTATTTTAAATACAACGTTGATCTTTCTTTTATGCGGGGGGCTTCGCCCCCCGAGCGCCCCTTTGTTTGCTCTGAAAGGTCACAAGAAAACGCTAACCCAACTTATTTGAAATACTACGTTGATCTTTCTTTCATGCTTCCCCCCTCGAGCCCCCCCCCCTTTTTTCTGTTCATATCTTCCGGCACATCATCAGGCCTTGAAACCTAATCGTAGTCATAGTTCATTACAAGGCTTTTCTAAGAAGCCCAAAAACAGCTATGATACAATGTTCCATCATGTAGTTCCAGTTCATATCTTCCGGCTCCATCATCAGACCTTGAAACCTAATCGTAGTCAAAGTTCATTACAAGACTTTTCTAAGAAGCCCAAAAACAGCTATGATACTATGTTCCATCATGTAGTTCCAGTTCATATCTTCCGGCTCCATCATCAGACCTTGAAACCTAATCGTAGTCAAAGTTCATTACAAGACTTTTCTAAGAAGCCCAAAAACAGCTATGATACAATGTTCCATCATGTAGTTCCAGTTCATATCTTCCGGCTCCATCATCAGACCCTGAAACCTAATTGTAGTCAAAGTTCATTACAAGACTTTCCTAAGAAGCCCAAAAACAGCTATGATACGATGTTCCATCATGTAGTTCCAGTTCATATCTTCCGGCTCCATCATCAGACCTTGAAACCTAATCGTAGTCAAAGTTCATTACAAGACTTTTCTAAGAAACCCAAAAACAGCTATGATACGATGTTCCATCATGTAGTTCCAGTTCATATCTTTCGGCTTCATCATCAGACCTTGAAACCTAATTGTAGTCAAAGTTCATTACAAGACTTTTCTAAGAAACCCAAAAACGGCTATGATACGATGTTCCATCATGTAGTTCCAGTTCATATCTTCCGACTCCATCATCAGATCAGCTCAACAGTACCATATTATTGTATTGTCATCGGAACTACATATAGCTGCCAATTTTCATTACGCTACGACTCCTGGAAGATGGTTAAATTAGCCTCCGCAGATTCCATTACATAGTTAGTTACATACACGACGACCTAATAAAAGCGTGTTAAAATATTAAAAAATAAAATAGACAACTAGCATGCATGTCAAAAGGAACGGGCTCAGCATGTTATGCTGCGCAGCCATTTTGATACAAATTGACGGCGCAACGCTGATTTTCAGTCCGTCCCCTTTTCTGAACCTCATTAACAACTATGCGGTGTAGGTATGTATTTAACACGAACAGTATTGATGCTGAAATACGTACTTTTACATAATTAATATGCAATTTTCGTAATTTACATGAAATCGAAAAGCAGAAAAAAAAAAAAGCAATGAAGGAGAGAAAAATAAATTTAAATTTTTGTATGAGAGAATACTTATCATGTTTTTAACTAGGCAATAATAAAATGAGCAAAAAAAAAAAAAAAAAACGTTTAAAGTATGTAGCACAAGCACATACACCATTTTATGTAACTATATTCTCAGTGGCAACTTGGTAGTTTAATAAAAGTATGCTAAAATTGCGTTTAAAGGTTGGAAGGGACATTTGAGCATGTAATGGCGGAGGCAGGTCGTTCCAGATCTTAGACGCCGAATATTTGAAACATCCTCGATAACCAGCTGTTTTGTGTTTGGGGGCACTCATTTTGTACCGAAACTTACTGCGTGTGTTCCGACTATGAACGTCCTTCATCCAACGGATCTTATTATATAGATATTCGGGTTTTTGGCTATTTACTAAATTTTTAACCATACTGGCCAAATGCAAGGTTCTACGTGCTGCCATCTTTAGAATTTTTTTCTCGTTGAGGAACGGTGTGATGTGGGTTCGCTTTGGTACCGAGAAACAAAACCTAGTGCACGCGTTCTGGACTCTTTGAATTGCACGTGCAGTTTTAGCCAGCAAACGTGGTCCATAAACGGTATCGCAATAATTGAACTGTGATAACACGAGCGACTCAACCAAAACCAGCCTCACCTCTTCCGTTAGATAGTTACGAATACGATACAAAATTTTTAGCCTGTAAAATGCGTTTCTTATTTTTGTATTGATATGATTAATGTAACGCATGTCACTATCTAATATCAGTCCCAAATTTTTCACTGAATCCACCCTTTCAATCTTTTCACCATTAATCTTTAAACTAGGATCAGAACTTATTATCCGACTGCGCTGTATTTTAGAACCAAATATGAGGTACTTCGTTTTTGAAGGGTTTAAAACTAGATTGTTGTTGTATGCCCAATTGTATATTGCATCAAGATCCTCATTAATTTGCTGTATAGCACTTGTTGTGTTTTTTGGATCAAAAGAATAATATACCTGCGTATCATCGGCATATAAATGAATACTACAGTGCTTAAGTACTTTGCCAAGGTCAGCTGTAAACAGAATAAAAAGCAGCGGACTGAGAATCGAACCCTGTGGTGTTCCTTTTTTAACTAGCTTTACGGTCGACCGTATCTCTCGTCCCTGGTCATCTTCTGTAAGAACGTACTGTTTACGATCTGTTAAGTACGACATAAACCATTTCCGTGTTGATACTGACAATCCGTAGTAAGCCATTTTAGCTATTAACAATTCTTTATTGATGCAGTCAAATGCTCGTGAGAAATCAAGTAAAACTAATACAGTGCATTTGCCTTCATCAGTAGCTGATATGATATCATCTGTTACTTGAGCTAATGCGGTGGCGGTACTGTGTCCGTTACGGAACCCGGACTGGACGCTCGGTAGTATATTGTTTTGTTCTACGTAGTTAGTAAGCTGTATGCAAACCGCTCTCTCGAGAACCTTCGACATGACCGGCAGAATGCTTATTGGGCGTAAGTCTTTATGGGATTCTACTGAACTACTTTTTGGCAGACATTTAACTCTTGCAAGCTTTATAAGAACAAATGATATATTTATTTATTTTAATATCATGATATCACGTCAGTGTACCTACATTTTGAAATTAAAAGAAATGTAGGCATCATCAGTGTAATTATGATAGTTTTTGCATATACTACGCTTGGTCACCCAAAGGGGAGGGGTGCAAAAAACGGCACAAATATGGTCACGTAGTTTGGGTATGTTCCCTTATGTAAAGAAAAAGCAATTTAAAATTACTTAGGCACTCACACTTAGGGTCTCAATGAAAGAGAGCGCGAGCGATTGATAGTTCATCGCTCGACGACGAACTCGCGCTATAATGTTGTCTCTTTTATTTACACGGGAGTGACTCTCTTTTCCTCGTTCCTATCCCCGATAGCTCATCGCTTACTCGCTTTTAGTGGGACCAGTGCCTTATACCTTAGAAAAACGACCTCAAACCTTAATTAAAGATGACTACTTAACGTTATAACGGGTCTTAACCGGGACGGGACAGCCAGTGCTTCATCCTTCATCTTTTAGAAAACGGTACGTTATTACCAGAGATCGGACGGATTTGCGACATTCTTAGTGACTTACGTCATTTTAATGACTTTTAGTATGAGATGACGCACAAAAATCCGATCTCTGGTTATTACCGAACCTTCAATAGTGCCCCGGACCGGCCATATGTCAGAGATCATGATCATGTCTTATTTAACATTCAGAATTAATGAGAACTTGGTGTTTACCTCATGAGATTTTCTGAGATATTTAAGAGCGAAGGCCGTGAGCCAAGTGGATGGATCATCTGAGGAACCGAATGCGCTGAACCCACCCGATGGATGAGCGTATTGGAGCTGACGAGTGAAACCTGGAAAAACATTATTCAAATAATTTAAACGTCAGTCACCTTGTGGATGCCATTTTATGCTTACATACTTCTTCCATTTTGGGTAAGTTGAAGGTATTCTAAGGAGGTGATTAATCCAATGCCGTTAGATCCGATATTTACTATCATTATTTTTAGTTCACCAACAATGCACTGAGTGTTTTCGGGTAAACAACGGATGCGCCGAAGCCTAAAAATTTCCAATTTGCTGCCCAAAGAGTTGAGGATTTCTTATTTCAAATTCATTGAGGCCTCATCAATATGATCCTCGGATTCCTCGAAGGACTTCTATCTAAGTGGCACGGTAACTACCTATACTTTTTGTAGTAACCTACCTCTTGCTACGTGTTCTTTGGCCGACGAAGCTGCTGGGCTCTTAGGGTCCAGCTGTTTGAGGGCCAGAAGGTTGGTGGCAAGTCGAGCCATGTTCTGTTCTCCGCAACCTCGCGGTAGTAGTACTAGGGAGTCTGCATCCTGGGAAAAAAAAATAGTCTGGTTGGGTCATGGGCACATCCAAAGTGCCCATGACCCAACTCCGAAGGTGCAGGCACTGAATAAGCACAGTCAGGTAATGTAAAATTAATAATATTCATCAATTTTCCAATAGTTCATTAATCAATGTGTCAGACTGTACTTGATTTGTTACTTACCGCAAGCAATGGTCCAGCAATGTCTCCTATGGCCCAAACGGTGACGGATTCAGAGCCGGGTATAGCTTCAACCTTGGGCCATGACCAGGACACTTCGGACGTACTGGATACTTCACTACCTGAATCAGAAATGACTTTTGACTTATGCTAGAACAGAATAGTATGGGACGACACTGGCTTATGTGCCAATTTCAATAAAACATTAGTAACCTTTAGAAATTGGCACATCAGCCCGTCCCGTTCCCGTCCCTTCCCGTTTCAGTGTGAGTCGTCCTTAAAGCGACATTTTTTGACAATGTTACTTCATACATAAAGAATAGAGGTTCGTTTAGAAATAATTGTAGGTACCTGGTCCACAAAGCAGAGCGGAATGAAAGTCTTGAGCTGGAACACCTTCTGGATCCACTTGTATCTGGATTATTATCTCATCACTGCAACAAAACCATAATTTCAGTGCCTAATAACATGACTGATTGAATGCATATTCTCCTAATGTATAATGAGTAGTATGATTGTGTATATTATTGGTAATTTATAAAGTCTAAGAGCTGCTGTGTATGATGAAAAGCGAGCTAGGTGAGCTCAGTCTAGCAACAGTGGCAACGCAGCACGCAGCGTCGCTCCACACTAATTGTACACGCCGCTACGTCTGCCCTGTCACATATTATACATTCTACTTAGGAACACATACCTAACTCCTTGAGCAGGGGCACGCGCACGTATAGCAAGGCGAGCTGAGCCTGGCAACGCCGCACGCAGCGTCACGCGTCGCGTCACGCTCGCACGAGCTGGCATCGCCGCCACCTCGGGACGGTCTGGGACTTCCAAGTGCGGGTCGGCTAGTACTTGAATCTCGATCTGGAATTTGAAACGTCTATTTAAAAGTAGGTAGTTTCGTGTAAGGAGTATAACACTCTGACGGTAAATTTCGCAAAGGTCCGATTAAACTCTTATAGTGAAATGATTCACTGGCTATGGTTGAGGTCTTGATGGCTCAGCTTTGGAAAAGCTTTGGCAAAGCGTTGGAATAGTATCCAAAGGCAGTAAGTTCAAATCTCACTCAAGACACTAAGGTTATTTATTTTTAATTTGCTTAAAAATACTTACATTAAGGGACTCGTAAAGGTAATTGAAGATGCGGTATTGAATAATAGTCGAATCCCCTCGTTTCAGTCTTTTCGGTCCATCTGCATGGATAAAGAATTCTCGGAAAACCTGCAAAATAAGATGAAATCAAATTAAAAACAATAGGATGTTAGAAAAAGTGCTGGCCTAGCTTATTTATTATTTATTTTTTTATTTATTATTTATTATTTATTATTAATGCACAGTACAGGTCTTAAATCTAAGCAAGTTCCTGCAAAACTGTATATACAGTTTGACTGCAGGTATGAGTCTCTTTGTATCTCATGTTTATACTTATATTTTATTTTACTTAATCTAACTGTTCACTTAAGTGGCACTTGCATGTATGCAGTTGTCACTCAAGTGTTTGCAACAAGTACAGTTTCAAGGCGCTTTTAAATTTATTTTTATTTTTTTCTTGTCGAATGGTCTCGGGTAGACTATTCATTAAATACGGAATTCTTTTCCTTAGAGTTCTATCTCCAAAATAATTACTAACACGGGGAACATCAAATTTTCGCGCTGTTACTGCCCTTGTTCCATGCTTATGTTCTATCAGTATTGAGTTATGCTCTACATTGCCATTCTGTAGTGAGCTATATGAGTGAGGGTTAAATAAAGGATAAGTCACACAGGAAGACAAAGTTATGGGACGGACGGGCCTCTGTGTCAATTTATTGATTTCAATGATCTCTGGGATAATATGTGTTATAAACAACAAAAACTGACTGACATACCGTTCCGTTCCGTCCCGTTCCATTCCGCCCGTCTAACGTCAGAGTCATTCTTAATAATGTGAGGTACACGTTCGTTTTGTCATACCTGTATAGAGGCCGGTGGCGACACAGCGAGGCCGTTCCTCGACACGCAGAGCGCTGTGGCCTCGTACCGTGTAATGGAGTCCGGGGCCCGTGCACTGGTTATCACTGTCCCGTTCACGCCAACAGCCACTAAACGCCACAGCCAGGCCTGTAAAAAGTTATGACGTTAATATTAAACCGTCATATCTGTCGGCCGTGTGTGTGTGTGTGTGTGACGCCATGAACACACCAAAGTCCACTAAATGACATGGCTGGCTGGCTTGTTGTGGGTTATTCTTTTACCTAATAACTTCAATTACTTTGGTTACAGAGTTCGATGAACAGGTACGGACCATAATTAAAATGGCTTGAGTATGTCCCTGCGTTTATACAGGACATGGTAAATTGTACCCGTTGTTCCCATTAGTTAACGCCAGTCTCTGTTGTTACAATTGGTGAATACTGAGGCATAAATTCCTAGTATTAAGGTGGAAGAAATACCAGTAGCTGCCACTGGTAACCCTAACGACTTGGTGGTAACTAATAATAGGCATACATTCATAATGTCAGTTCACCTCAGAGAAGTCCGTCCTAGGCTGCACTTGTTCGCGCAGCGGCGCCGGCGCGGGGGCTGGCGCGCATGCGTGCATCACGCCGCCCGCGACGCGCACGCCACCTTCTGCCAAGTGCGTGAGGATGGAGCTGGACGGTGGCGATTCTTCGTCTGATGCTAGTAGAAAAAGTCGAGGTTAGAAACAGTCTGGTCGAGGATCCAGCGTCAATAGTTGCAGATTGAACAACGAACCTGAAATATCTCATCTCTCTATCACTCTTCCGTATTGTGCGACAGTGTCAGTTGCGTAACGTTGGCTAAGGAGCGTTCATGGATGGAGGGTTAATTATTATATGTACCCGTGGCAACAAGCCCGGGACCGAACGCTCCCGCACCGTGGTCACTTAAAGTTGTAACGCAACTGTAACTGTTGTACTAGTAGGTATACGGAATAGTGATAGAGAGACAAAGCTTGTCGTTTTAGAAGCGATAGCCATTGTGACCGTGGCTAAGCCGGGGGTTAGTCCATGGTGCAAATTGTTTTGTCCAAAAATTTGCTGTATCAGTCTGAATTGAGTTTATTGATGGATTTTGTCAATCGGTGCAAAATTTACAAGTTTAAAAAAATACTTACTCAGGTAGCATTTTCCGCTAGCATCATACTCCGTCAAATTCCTATGACTCTCAATAATACTCCTCAAGCGCTCCATAATGGACTCCTTAGCTGACGGCACAGGGGCTAGCCAGCGCGAGGCCGAGTCCAAAACGGAGAGGCCGCAGAGGGCCAGCTCGTTGGTAGTTATGGAGAGAGAGGCGCTGGCGCCAGGAGCTACTTGGCGGGAGAGCCAGGCTAGTTCTACCTGAAATTGCGTAGATTTAGTATTAGTCGTCGTCCTAGTAATGTCAACAAGTCATTATCAATAGAGATGTGAAATTGTAGGATTGAGAAAAAAATCTACAAATGAAACTAAATAGGGCTCTTGTATGAAATACTGTTTCTAAAAGGAAAATAGATGTATTGGAGAATAAAGAAGCGATTCTCTCCCGGATTCAATAAGTACTCTACTAAAACACTACAAACAACTGTTAGGAAATTAGAGTAGCATATGAATTAGAGAACATCGCTTTGCGATTCTTTAGAGAGGCCTTCGTCCAGCTCTGGCTGATGATGATGAATAAAAGACTACCGCATATATTGAAAAAAAAAAAAAACTTCAAAAAATTAAAAGGTTTGAGAAAATTTTAAAACATTGATGATTATAAAAATCCCGTTTTATACGGAAACATTCTTCTGTAAAACTGTTCAAGAACTGATGATCTCACCTTGTTAACAAAACACTCTTCCATCTCAATATGCTTGACAGCGCTGACCAGCTCTCCTCTATAATAAAAGTACGCCACCAAATGACTGTCGGGGCACATCTGATGCGTCATTTTAATCGGCAGCATGACTCTCAGCAAATGTCTATCCAGGATGCCTTCGGATTGGTGGATGAAACCACTGCTGTTCGCTGATAGGTGAAATTGCTTGGTCTGTAAGTCACTGCTACGCTGGGATTGGTGCGGGCATTTGCTGTTTCTTGACGCAGCGTGAATTTGATTGGTTGATGAGGATATTGGGCATTGGGTGGTCACGCCCCAACGGTAGATGGTGCCGCCGCGGGTTATGACCTGAAGTTTGACAAATGTATGAAACATTAGTGCTTTGAAAATTATTATTTAGTTTCTTTCAATATATTGTGGCACTAAATATCAAAAATCCCAGCAGCGCGTTAGCGATCCAAAAAAGGGTACGAGCGCGTAGTGTTGTTGCGTCTTCTGGTTGTTTTTTTAACCTGACCCTGTTCTATCAGGTTTGCACACTCAGAGTAGTGTCAAAGTCCTTGCTCAAGTTAAGGAGCTCATTACTTCTCACCTATTCTTTTGTATAGATCCTGTTCTATGATTTTATCAGATGCGACAAGCTTAATGTCTTACCAGTAAGTGCAGTATCCACCGTTTTGCTCAAATAGAGTGGCACGAAACTCCTCGCTAGTGTGTACTTACTTACTTACTTATAGTCTTTAAAACTGGCAAAAATGATGACTTGACAGCCTAGGAATGTATTCTTACCACAAAATGCACGCTCAGTGATGTATCAACGTCCTTGCTCAAGTAGAGTGGTACGAAGCTCCTGGCGTTAGTGTCACCGCGCAGGGGCCCAAGTGCAGCATGGATAGATCCTGTTCTTCGGACTGGCAAGTAAAGTGGGGGCGCTGCTGTGCTGCTGTCATTTTTGAGGGTTGCCTGATAGAGAACAAATATATTAAGACATATTTAGAATTTCAAACGGGACAATCGCGTACTGTTTTAAACAATAACCTCCGAAGTTTCAAGGCCGACATTTTCCCCGTGGTTTCGGAGCAGACTGGCTAAAGACATCAACATCTTCTAGCTGTACGAGTTTTTCGAGCTACCCGCACTTGGTCCTGACTACTCACTTGAGCGTTTTGTGCACTAGGGTAGGGTAGGTTTGTCAGTCAGTCTATTTTACCACAGTGACATTGGCACTTGACACTGACAACATTGTTACTCAGCGTCAATACTTCTTGAACAGGCCATGAACGGCGAAGTGTTACTGTCGGGCGACAATTGTCACTGTTATGAAACAGGCCACTGAGGGTTAGCAATACCTCAAATTTGTATAAAGCGTTGGCATTATCGTCCACAGTAAACATGGCCCTGGCGACGCCTCTGCCGTCCGTCACGGCGTCGTCACAAGTCTCGGAGCGATCCGCCGCTGAACGACATAGGCGGACATGCTCGTTTGCTGCTGGCTTGTCGTCCCAGCGAGTTGCTTTTATCTGAAAAATAAATAAATCTAGCGATAATTGAGCTGTTTACCTACATTGACCAAAATCTTCACAATATCAGTGAGTTCAGATAGATATACTTTACGACGCTTCCTGGACGCACTCTTGACGCCGTCTCTAACTCTAATAACCCTACGAGTATACTAGACCCGAAAATCCCAATATATGACCGGTAAGGAACTATCCAGATAGTATAATTATGTACCTTCAATTTGTAAGGCAATCCTGGAGCTAGGACCACTCGGTGCTTGGTAAGAAATTGCAAAGTGACAGCTTTGTCGACCACTTGAGAGACTACCGTCGTGTTCTGCCATATCCTCGTACCCTCCTCCTGAAACATTAAGATTGATTTATAAAGAGATTATAATCTACTTCTCTTCTATTCTGTCTGTGTTATTCATAGTAGGTATGGAAAGTATTACAAGGTTAACTGCCACTGTGGTTAGGTGTGATATGTCGACGTGCAGGAATGGCCAAAGGTGCAATGGCTCGATTAGAGAAGCTGTGGAAAAACCGTGGTATTCGTCGTGCAACCAAGGTACGGCTGGTGCGAGCATTGGTCTTCTCCATCTTTATGTATGGAGCTGAAACTTGGAGCTTAAAAACCCTAGATAGGAAAAAGAATGATGCTTTTGAGATGTAGTGCTGGAGACGGATGCTCAGGATCCCATGGACTGCTTTTAGAACAAACGAGTCAATACTGCGAGAACTGAATATCACCAAGCGGCTCTGAACTATTTGTCAGGATAGAATACTCAGATTTTTCGGGCATATCATGCGTTCTACACAGCACACTCTCCAAAGGAACATTATGCTCGGCAAAGTCGAAGGCCGACGCTCCAGGAGGGGAATACCGCTAAGGTGGGCTGAGACCGTGAAGAAAGCTTGTGGTTCCATGCAGATGGCAGTCCATATGGCCCTAGACCGCGTCAAGTGGAGAGAAATCACTGTTGGTCACAATCCTCAGCCATGAGGGAACGACTGAGAAGAGAGTCACTGTCAGTAGTCATGAAAAAATAAGCGCTGAAGGCGCCGTCCCGGATTCGGATCGGTTTAGTGTGAGTCGTCCTTAAAATTTAATACTATTAGGCCCACTTGCATCAACCACTTAACTCAGGGTTAGTGGGTTGTCAACTGTCAAATTCTATATAAAATGGTGGGTTAACCCTCCATCCTCGTTGGTGTAGGTGGCCCTTAGAATTGTTGAAAGGATACGCCAATTTCGTGGGTCAATGAGTATATTCGTACCACCCTAGCTCATGATGAACTAATATTACAATTATTACACGACCGACGTTTTAATATTTGACGACCGGTCTGGCCTAGCGGGTAGTGACCCTGCCTGCTAAGCCGTGGTCTCGGGTTCGAATCCCAGTAGGGGCATTTATTTGAGTGATGAGCACAGATATTTGTTCCTGAGTCATGGATGTTTTCTATGTATATTATATATATTGTTGTCTGAGTACGCAGTTACCCACAACACAAGCCTTCTTGAGCTTACCGTGGGACTCAGTCAATCTGTGTAAGAATGCCCTATAAAAAAAATTGCAGATTTGCGACTAAATACAAACCTGAAACGAGAAGTCAGCAACAACAACATCAGGGGGGTTGCCCCCATCCAAGCCTATCCTTCTCGCAGCGACTGCATGTCTGTGGCAAGCCTTCGGGGCGCGCAGTCGGACTGCCGTCCGAACGCCTGGAGTTGTGTCTGTGGAGAAGTTGACTCCAGCTCCGCGGAGGCGGATCACTAGCATACCTTCTACTGCTTCCGTCCATGGATACCTGGGGGAGAAGGTTGTATGATGAGATGTTCATAAAGTTATAGAATGGGTGATTCAATATTTAGAAGAATAATTTTGTTTCAGTACGAAAATCTGGCCCAAGATTCGAATTAGAGTTTGCATTATCCGACGGGTTTTTAATATTCGAATAATTCGGATAATACAATTTTTATTATTCGAATAATCGGATAATTTCGGATAATTTATTAAATGGAACAAAATTAATGTTCCAGGTGCGTATAAGCGTGGAATTGATAACGGCTGAGATAGATGAGTGCCATAATGCAAAATTTACCTACATATTTTTTTTATTTTTTGCGTAAATCAGCAAACTGTAATGATTAGTTAGGTGTTAGGTATAAGGAGAAGTTTTTCTGACAACACCTTTACCTTGGAAATGTATGGTAGAGAGGATGGCTTGTGTAGAGTGGAACGTGACACAATATCATTGGATATGATGATGGTTATAGGTCTATACAGCGTTGCATATAATCCGATCCGATATCGGATGTAGGAAGGTTGTCAAAGGCAAAAATCAAAGACGGCGCCTTGAATGATTTCGAGAATGTATAGGAGTCGGTCCTTCGCTCCATATCGGATCGGATACTTATCTCATCTTAAATCTGCGGGGGCCCTTCCGGATACACTTCGACCCATCGGGATCTTTTGTGCAATTACCCCCTTCGATCCTAAGATCTGAAGAAGATCTGAGCTTCTCGACCATCTCCACGTATCGGATGATGAGGCTCATGGGTAGCTCTCTGAAGTCCTTTGGTACTAGGTAGCCTGCTCCAAAGTTCTTCATTCTTTGTCTGGCGAGGGTGTGACATTCACAAATTAGATGTCTGACGGTCTCTTCCTCTTCGCCACATATGCGACAATCAGTGTTGTCAGCGTGTCCCATCTTGGCCTAAATTCCTTTGATCCCGTAATGGCCTGTGAACACCCCCGTTATAATTTGGAGTTGTCTTTTGCCTAGCTTTCCTAGCTTTTTGCTCCATCCAGAGTCTACCCTCCGCATAAAGAGCTTTGAATGCTTCAGACCTACTAGGGCATCCCACTCTTTTTGGTGATTAGTCTTTGTTTGGTATTTCATAGCCGTTTTAATGGTTCCTTGTGAAAGGCCCACAAAAGGTTCCGGACCTATGAAGTTGTCTTCAGATCCGGCCTTGGCAAGTTCATCAGCATTTTCATTGCCAATGAAGTTTCGTGCCCCGGTATCCATACCAGTTGCACCTTGTTTTGCCTTCCAAGCTTGTTAAGAGCTTGGATGCCGTTTAATACCAGTCTAGAGTCACCTCTGGGCGATGTGAAGGCTTTGAGTGCCGCCTGACTGTCGCCGAGTATATAGATATTCTTCCCTTGGGTTTGTCTAACTACCTCTATATTCTCATGTAGTCATTTGCATAAATGCCTACGCCCGTACCAGATGCCATCTTGGACCGGATCGGATACTTAATATAAAAAGTTGAAAACTCTCTTCGTAGGCTCTAAACAAAAGCGTCCTGGTTAGGGTCTTAGAACAGGAATGAGCAAAGATATAGGGACTCGTGCAAAACAGAATAACCCAAAAAGAGAAGACCAATTAGACGAAGACACTTCCTATCCAGGTGTGGATCATTTTAGACCTTTGTTGCACAGTGGCTGGTACCAAATTACCAATGGAAGGTGAGAGGTGATAAATAAGTAAGTAAATTCTTTATTGTACCACCAACATAAAATATACAAGACATCAAATTTAGAAGGATGAAGAAGGAGGAGGTACAAAGGCGAAGTTATTTAAATATTTAAATCCTAAACGCCTCAAATTGCTCGGCACTCGGCAGCGATTTGATGGGTTTTAGTTTCCAAGCTGATCAGTAGATTGACTAAGATTTCAAAGTATAAATAGTAATTAGACCGATTTTTGTATATGCATGTAACTAAGGACTTAAAAGGAAAATACCTTATATTTCTTAGTGAAGTGGAGGGAATTCTGGCGTACTAAATTGCTATGGAACTGGTAACAGCTAAATTCGGAGTGAGGCGCTAAATTTCAATTTCAATAAAACAAGGGACCAGGAAATCTAGGTATCAATCTCCCTTATTAAGTACGGTTTCACAGATAACTTCACGTTAGCTATTAGCAGTAATGAAAGTAGGTCGAGGAAACATTTTCATATTAAAAAATAATAATTGAACGTTTTTGTGCTTTTCTAAATCATCCAATTAATAGAATTAATCGAATATTCGATAAGAACTGAGTGCGTGGGGTGACGGTGAGGCATTCTGCTTACTTCTTGTCCACGAATGCTTCCTTTGTTTTGTAAATAAAATAAATCATTGCCTAGAAAGGCTAGAATGAAATAATATTAGTTTGATTTTAAAGATAAATAGGTGTTAACTTGTTAGCAATAACATTATCCGTATTAAGAATTGATCGAAATTGGTTTCAATGACGTCTATCTATTAAATATATTACTTATAAATAAAAAATAATGTTTATAGAAATTATCCGTTTATCCGGATAATTTCACTTGGATTATTCGAATATTTTCGGATAAAAATATTGGCGGATATTCGAATAATTCGGATATTCGAATATCCGGATTGCAAACCCTAATTCGAATCATCTAATCTTATCAGCAAAAACGCTCAGCTCAAGGAGGGTTCGAAGACAGCAGACTATTCAGAGTGACTGAGAACTGGAGGTCACAGCCAAAGAAAGATCTTAGTTAGATCAAGCTATCCTAGGGAAGTCAATGTGCAGTTAACAGTTACCTTTCTGGGGATAAGTAAGTATAAGAATCACCATTTAGAGGGCGACTTATAGGGCCGATGATCTAGGAATGCTCGAAGAATAACCCAACAAAAAGGGTTTGGTATACCTGGCATTTAGTTATTATCAAAGACATGTATAACTGCGTATAGACCGATAAAGTCTAAGAAAAAAACGTACCTCAGTATCATACAGAAAAAGGTACGGTGGCCTAGATGGCATTACACCTTTGAGGTACGCTCAGCTAGATGGCGCTAATATTAATATTTGACATTTTAACACATATCATGCTAAAATATGGGCCAAATTGTCAAAACTGAGGTTCAAAAGCCTGTGTCAAGAGATGGCAGTCTATGCACTGTGATTACACATTTTACTTCGACAGTAGCTCTCTATAATACTCGATCCTCTTTGGTTATTATCTAGGAAGAGAGAGGAAGTTGTAAATGAGTTATAGCTGACCTAACACACACAGTCCAGACAAGTCGCTCGCTGGTTCTCAGCACCCTGGCCGCGTGTTTCACGCTCAGCTGAAATGGTGGTATCTCGTAGTTCCCCACTATGAACTCTGTAGAACCCTGTAAGAAAAACAGATGTTAGGTTTTTAGTCACCCTTATAAAAAATATTTATTAACTTAAAAACACATATACAGTGGGGAGCAAGCCTTTGGGTTCTGAGCTAGGATATCCTGTGTTACAGAACCCATTGGAACTTAACATTAAATTAAATAATCTAATATTAAAATATACCTTACTTAACTAAGCACTCTTTTTTTCAATTAAATGCAGTACGAAGACGAACACCTTCTAGATTCAGTTGATGACTAATGAAAATAATAAAGCAGTCATACAGTCTGACTAAACAGAGTAGAAATTAACAAGTGGCAATTCCCAATCGCGTTTCAGTCAGTACCATCCGTATTGTCCATACTCTAAGAATAAACAGCTTACCTGTGACCCATCCTCCAATTTAGCCCTCAGCGTCCACCGTCCAGGTGGTGCTTGAGCATCTAGCTCATGCTGAATCTGCCCGAAGCCAAGCCGGGTTCGAACGCGGTTCCACTGAGCTGCTCGAGTTCCTTCCCACGCACCTGGCGGACCTTCCAGCCACATCTCTTCGATCTGTAATTTGGAAATTTTTGATATCTTTAAAAAAGTGTGTAATAAAATAAAATCATATAAATTCAAAATATTTCAAATTATGATAGTGTGATAAATTACAAATATTTTATTATAGCAGTATTTTTCTACTGATTAAGTTGCCTTGCACCGACACGAATATATAAAATAGTCTATGCAATTGGCCGCTTACATAGAGGCATTAGAAGCACATCATGACATCACAATGGTTACCTACAATAGGGAAGTAGGTAAGATTGTGGTACCATTACTATAAACTTTCAAGAGTGATTTTGCCTCAAAAGCACGAGAAAAAGTGAATTTGCCACTCATTTAGATAAAATAGAACTTTCTTGATTATCGGTTTTTAAAGGGAGCTTTACGAACTTACTTAGGTTTTTCTTCGTATTTTAGTTGCAGTCTAACAAATTACAAAAACAAACGATTCTGTGTCAAAATGTGAATTTATTAAATCATTTCGACAAACAAACAGTACCCTCATGTGGTCCAGTGACCTCCTGACCAGAATAAACATACTCTGAGTAAACAGACTCAAAGGATCGCGGTCCTTGAGGGCATAACGGGTTTCTTTTAATCCTTAATCCAACACGGGCTGGGTAAGGTCATGTGTGTTTTAACCTTAATCGTTCTAATTATTAAGAGGTCGCGAAAATTAAGATTTAAGGAGCTAAAGGAGCGAAAGTGCTAAAATGGAAACGAGTCCCCCTTTCAATTTGGGAATTCTAGTTTAATATAATATTGATCGGAACTATGGGAGCAAAACTTTAACAAAACTTGCTAAGTGTACATTTTAGAGTACTTACAGCCATGAAAATATTCATATCCTTGTAGTAATGTATTAGAAATCTTGGATTTAGGTATATAATCAAATTTAACACTAATCTGAAAATAATAATTTTGGTTTTATTTTAAATTTATGTCAGTTCTAAGGTTTTGTTGAAGTTTTGCTCCCATAGTTCCGAGCATTAAATATAACTAGTGTATTAACAAGATTTAAAGAAAAAAAAATGTTCATTAAGAACAATTCAGTTAAAAGATATTGTGCGAAAAAAATAGAAATTAATATAAATAAATTTCAGGACGTACCATTGAACTTGGCACGCATTTAGATTTCACTTATTTTTTCGTTGAAGTCAACAACCAAGGCATTACATACAGGCTGCATATTATTGAACTATGCTCTCATTTCACATTTATGTTTTTGATGGGATATTCTTACACAGATTTATTGATTTCTATGGTAAGCTCGAGATAGCTTGTGTTCTGGATACTCCGACAACTGGGATTCGAACCCAGGACCGCGGCTCGGCTTAACAGGCAAGGCCACTACGCCTTAGGCCAAAGCGTTCGTTAAACTACAACTTTACTACTATACGTAGTTTACAGTAAATCGTATCGAGAACTCATAATAAAGTCTGTAATGACATTTCGATCCCGTTAAAATAAAGCTCGTAAAACAAATGAACGCGACACTTCCATTAATTGAAAAAGAGATTAATTACCAGTTTTTGTGTTAATGTATTCGCGGTGACCGTGTCAGAGGCCGGTTTGAGCCGGGAGATTATTCTGATGGTGTGAAATTTGTTAAGCAAAAGTTTTTACGTGCAAACTATCCACTAAGCGGCTAAGATGGTCCGGTTCTTAAGCTTTCTCACTTTCAATATTTCATACACATTACATATATGCATTACGTATATTCAGTTTTAAAAAATCCTACACATTCCTACCAGAACCCCATATGAGCGGTTTTTTTCTCTTAATAATTATATAGACTACAATTACATATTTCTGTTAGGTAACTATGTGCTTCCTTTCCATCACGGAACAGTGGTGTTCCGGACCTTTGGGAGGCGTGCGCGGGTCCGAAGCCAACGCGTAGAGGCCCTTTTGATACTTTAATGAAATGTAAGGGGTACACCGAGCGGATGTTGCCCTTGCCCGCATCATGGGACACACGAAGAGGCAGCACCCGCCAGGGGGTAGGGACTATTTGATTTAACTATGTACTTAGTAGCTTTTGCCTGCGGCGGCGCTCGTGTTAGAAAGAGACAAATAGTAGCCTATGTCACTCTCCATCCCTTAAACTATCTCCACTTAAAAAATCACGTCAATTCGTCGCTCCGTTTTGCCGTGAAAGACGGATAAACAAACAGACACACACTTTCCCATTTTATAATATTAGTATGGATTGTTAGCATAAGATAATCATTAAATAAATAAAAATGGTTATTGACCACCAGAATACGTCCTCGCGAAGAGAAATTGGCTTAACATACATAACAAGAACGAGTAAATAACTAAAATTTGCATACCCGTCGTTACCTTCAGAGGCCGCGGCCGCGCCGGCGCATCTCACAATGGTATTATGACTTTCGGAGGTCACGGGTGACGTTCAGATATCAACAGTAACTTAGCACAGTTACTTTGAGTTACTGAGATCACTGAGACCGGATATCAACAGAAAATAAATATTGGGGACACCTTACACAGATCAACCTTGTCCCAAACTAAGCAAAGCTTGTACTATGGGAAGCGACGATATACATACTTAAATATATAAATACATACATATATACATAGAAAACATCCATGACTCAGGAACAAATATCTGTGTTCATCACACAAATAAATGCCCTTACTGGGGTTCGAACCCGGGACCGCGGGTTAGCAGGCAGAGTCACTGCGCGTAGGCCAGAACGAACGGTCGTCAACATGAATAATAAATAAACACAATTAAATTTGCATTCCCATCGCTGCCATTGGAGGCCACGGCCGACGCATCTTACAATGGGTTTATGACGGTCGGAGGTCACGTCACTTTTATGGTCAAGTGGTCATTTATTATAAGACCTTAGCAGTTTTAATGCCATTATAAAATGTCATCATCTAACAAAAATACAGTGTTTATAATTTAAGGGATGAATAAAGATTAAAGATCACTTAGCTAAACAAAACAATACACTTCGAAATCAGCAATTCCCGGAAAGTTTGCACATTTGTTATAAAAATTGGTACCTAAGGCTAATAGAGTTCATGATGCTGACTGAGGAAGATCCACTAGGTTTCCCAAAATGTTCCAGGTAGTTTGTATGAAACTTTCCTTTTTTGTTGCCGATAATGTATATAAATCTACAATAAACAAAAATTATATATAAAAAAAGTATATTTATGTCGCAGGGAAATGTTCAAAACAGAGATTTGATCAAATCTTTAAGGGATATGATCAAATCACGCAGGATGTCAAAATGGCGAATCCATTTTATCATTTCTCAAGAAAATTTCAGTCATTTGACTAAATCCCTGACTCTGTTTAGTGATGAAAGTGAACTGAACAAAACTAAAAATGTTTCATTTTAAATTATTTTCTTATTGATTAAAACATTTTGTCTTTCACTGAACTTGTTTAGTGAAATGATAAAACTAGTTGACTTTTTGAGTTCGTTACGTCAACTTACTGTCGTGGTTCAGGGATTTTATCAAAATCCCTAAACAAATCTAGTGAAATGACAAAACGTGTCGTGTCTGTTGGCCGATTTTGTGATTTCACTAAACAGAGTCAGAGATTTAGTCAAATGACTGAAATTTTCTAGAGAAATGATAAAATGGATTCGCCATTTTGACATCCTGCGTGATTTGATCATATCCCTTAGAGATTTGATTAAACCTCTGTTTTGGCCATTTCCCTGTGACATATATATAGCCGGTGTAGCTTTATTTGACGTTCATATGCGCATTGTAATATGCCTTCTTGAAAAAAAATTATTTTATTTTCATTTTTAATAATACGTGATATTGTACACTGGTCATTTACTCCCTGTAGCATAAAAAAATCTGATATTTCTTTATTAATGCACCGTTCCGTTACGAACTGAGCCTATAACAAAGTTTTGATAGGTTTTGACCGGCTTTAATATTAATGAAGTCTTCTCGAGCCGCGGTTTTAAATAACTAATTAATATTGCAAATATAATCGAGACACTGACACAATATTAATATTAATGTACTTATTAAGAGTAGCCAGCTCGTCCGAATTTAATTTTCCCGTACAAATGGAGTTTTTTTCATTTAAAACTACGTGATCAACTATAACGAGAATTTATGTGCTCACATGAGGTTTGCATCTATAGAAATGGATTTATATTTATTGCTCAAAGGCAAAAGAATGTTGGAGATGAAGGTTGATGGATGGAGAGGGAGGGGTAAACCCAAACAACGATGGATTGTGTGAAAGAGGATATGATAAAGAAAGATGCGAGTGTTGTCTATAGGTGCCAAGCTGCACATTATACTTACACAATTTACTGGTGCAAGATCCACATTGAGCACTAAAGCCCGGGCGCGAATGGTGTCCCCTGGCCTATACCGGGCCCTCTCGGTATGTAACTCGACTGCCGCTGGATATGCTGTCTATAGCACTATAATACTTACACTTCCATGTACTGGTGCCAGATCCGCCTTGAGCACTAAAGCCCGCGGGCGCGAATGGTGTCCCCTGGCCTATACCGGGCCCTTTCCGTATGTAACACGACTTCCGCTAGATATGCTGTCTACAGCACTATAATACTTACACTTCCATGTACTGGTGCCAGATCAGCTTTAAGCACTAAAGCCCTGGCGCGAATGGTGTCCGCTGGCCTATCCCGGGATGACAGCATATCTAGATATGCTGTCTATAGCTGGGCCACTTTTTTTTTTATTTAGAAATTTTTATGTGGTTTCCACTCAGAATCGCGAGCTCTTTCAATCCTAATAGGAGAAAAAAGTGTCCCAAGGTTTTTTCCCATTCCGTTACCATTTTTTCATAGATTTTGTATGGCGGTAACAGAATGGGAGGTTTGAAAAGTGTATGGAAATCTTGGGACATTTTTTTCTGCTATCAGGATCGAAAGACCACGAGATTCTGAGTATGAATCGCAAAAAAAAATACCTATGTTACAAAAAAAGTGGGGTGGGCCACTTTAAAAAAATAGCCAGTAGCCAAGCTGCACAATATACTTACACTGCCATGAACTGGTGCCAGAACTGCCAGATCCGCTTTAAGTACTAAAGCTCGGGCGCGAATGGTGTCCCCTGGCCTATATCGGCTCCTCTCGATATGTAACACGACAGCCGCTAGATATGCTGTCTATAGCACTATAATACTTACACTTCCATGTACTGGGGCTAGATCCGCTTTAAGCACTAAAGCCCGGGCGCGAATGGTGTCCCCTGGCCTATACCGGGCCCTCTCGGTATGTAACTCGACTGCCGCTGGATATGCTGTCTATAGCACTATAATACTTACACTGCCATGTACTGGTGCTAGATCCGCCTTGAGCACTAAAGCCCTGGCGCAAATGGTGTCCCCTGGCCTATACCGGCCCCTCTCGGTATGTAACACGACAGCCGCTAGATATGCTGTCTATAGCACTATAATACTTACACTGCCATGTACTGGTGCCAGATCTGCCTTGAGCACTAAAGCCCGGGCGCGAATGGTGTCACCTGGCATATACCGGGATGACTGCCGCTAGATATGCTGTCTATAGCTGGGCCATTTTTTTTTTTCAAAGTTATCTCCCCACTTTTTTTTTGGATTTAGAAATTTTTATGTGGTTTTCACTCAGAACCGCGAGCTCTTTGAATCCTAATAGGAGAAAAAAAGAGTCCCAAGGTTTTTTTCCCATTCCGTTACCATTTTTTCATACATTTTGTATGGCGGTAACGGAATGGAAGCTTTGAAAAATGTATGGAAATCTTGGGACATTTTTTTTCTGCTATCAGGATCGAAAGACCACGAGATTCTGAGTATGAATCGCGAAAAAAATACCTATGTTACAAAAAAAAATGGGTGGACAACTTTAAAAAAAATAGCCAGCTGCCAAGCTGCACAATATACTTACACTGCCATGAACTGGTGCCAGATCCGCTTTAAGCACTAAAGCTCGGGCGCGAATGGTGTCCCCTGGCCTATATCGGCTCCTCTCGGTATGTAACACGACAGCCCATAGATTATGCTGTCTATAGCACTATAATACTTACACTGCCATGTACTGGTGCTAGATCCGCCTTGAGCACTAAAGCCCGGGCGCGAATGGTGTCCCCTGGCCTATACCGGGCCCTCTCGGTATGTAACACGATGACTCTGCCGCTGGATATCCGGAGTGTGAGCCGGCGTTCCCAAGTGCAGAGTTCTGGGTATCTGGAGACAATTAATGAATGGGTAAATAAATAATAAATAAATATTGTAGGACATTCTTACACAGATTGACTGAGTCCCACGGTAAGCTCAAGAAGGCTTGTGTTGAAGGTACTCAGACAACGATATATATAATATAAAAATACAAAACATAGAAAACATCACTCAGGAACAAATGTCTGTGCTCATCACACAAATAAATGCCCTTACCGGGATTCGAACCCGGGACCGCGGCGTAGCAGGCAGGGTCACTACCGACTAGGCCAAATCGGTCGCCGTAAGTTTAACAAGAAATGAGAATTTGTGTTATACAACGCACACGTGCAGTCGTCTATATGGGTGAATCAACTTTTTCTTGCTTTTTGCAAGAATTGCCCATACTTACGGTGTGGCCAGCCGGCCTAGCCAAAACAAGAATCTTTTTCGGTAGACACCGATCGAAACGCAGTTATGTCGCGCCAATAAAGAAGAGCGATAGAGAAAGCTACAACTACAATAACGATATATTATTATTGCGTTTGTGTATTTGGCCTGAAAAGTGAGCGAAAGCCGAAAGGCCTCTTTTACTCTCTTCTTCAATTGGAGAAAAAATATTTCTGTGTACTAATAACTAACTTCCAACAGAGATGTAAATATTATCAGCTGAAGTTGGTGATATACTAAAATATGAATTCAGCAATTCGCATCCCCCTCTGGAATTGTAGGCAACTATAGACACGAATTATTACAATACGTGGAACAATACCTATATTTAGGAAAACAAATTGGATTAAACAGCAACAACAATGAACTGGAAGTAGAGAGGAGAGTAAAACTTACATGGAATAAGTACTGGAGTTTAAAGGAAGTGTTTAAAAGTAGTATGCCAATAAAAATAAAAAAGAGAGTTATGAACACATGTATAATTCCATGTTTAATATATGCATGTCAAACGTGGAAATTCACCACAAAGATCAAGAGCTTAATAACCACATGCCAGAGAGGAATGGAACGCAGTATGTTAAATTTGAAAAAAATCCAAAAAATACGACACACAGATATAAGAAAAGTGATAAAAACTAAAGATGCTCTCAACCAAGCTCAAAAGTTGAAATGGCGTTGGGCCGGACATGTGGCAAGACTTAAAGACCGCAGATGGACAAAAATCGTCACGCTATGGAAAGGCCCAGATGGTAAACGTCGCAGTGGAAGACCGAACTCTCGCTGGGACGAAGACATTATAAAAGTAGCTGGACCAAACTGGCATCAAACCGCACTAGACCGCTTAAAATGGCAAACTTTGGAAGAGGCCTTCACCTGAGAGGGGTTCCTGTTACATACAAGTGTTAAGGAAATATAATTAGGTATATAATCAAACTAACCATTCTAATACTAGTAATTAAGCAAAATATAAATAAAACAAAACTGAAATGAATTATTCTACCTACTAACCACCTTAAAGTAAAAATTAGTTATAGATATGTAATATTTACAGCAGGAAATAAAAGGCTTTTTATTTTATTTTATTTTATTTTATTTATAGACACGACGACTCTATCCATCATCATACGGAACGAACGCTTGTTTGAAACCGAAATGTAAAAAAAAAAAACAAAAAAACCGAGTAGGTACCTAGTAGTTGAAATTTTTATACCTATTATTATACATATAGAAATATAAACAACCATTGTAAATTAAAAACTTGTAAAAACGAAGTCTAAGGACGAAGGACGATCGCCCCGTCGCCGAATGGCATTTCTGCAACGCGAAACGCCACCGAAACGCCGCAAAAAGTAGTCTAGCTGGCTCTGTCGCGCCACTACGCATGAGCGATAGATAGATAGCTATGAAGGGATATTATCGTGAGCGTTTCGTGAGTGTGTGCATTTGGCTACGCACACAGTGCGGATTCCAGCCAAGTCCAAACAGGCTGCAAGGAATTTGAGAAGCGGCAAAAACTTGGGGCTTGTCGTTAGGTGACATAGTCGCTAAACATTATTTGTCACTGGAAATGAATCTCAGGTCGTGTCGCTTAAGACAATGATAATTTTAATATTCCTTCCATTTCGTGTTCGAAAAATAACTATAGGCGTATTTTGTATGTGAAAAAGTGTCGCCAAGAAAACTTTGACAGTTATGTATTACTAAATAAATATAGACGGTCAAACAAATTTGTCAGAGAAAGGCGCGAAATTAAATTTTTCTATAGACACATAATATTTATATCAAGAGTATGTCTACAGAAATTAACGGACATGTCATGCGATTTCAATCGGTCTCAGTACAAGGAGCATTTGCCGAATTAGAACGATAAATACAACCTTTTCAGAGGAAAGCAAAAAAATTATTCACTAAATCTGTATCTTCTATTCATTAATACTCAAGGTACAAGTCTTCTTACCTGACATTTACAATGAACTCTGCTTTGGTATTCGGTTGCAGAGGAACGGGTAGATCCAGGCAGCCTCCATCGCCTGTGGAGAGAAATAATAATTTATACATAAGTCAAGGCAATGTTCATAACTGGGCTGGGGATCTAATGACAAAATAAAACTGTACACCTAATTCATCAAGTGATGCCCTTAAGAAAAGATGTTGGGGGCAGATCTCTAGAATATTGACTGTCAACTCTCAAAGTTTTGCGTTGTCAAGTCTTCAAGGTTAAAGTCACTTGTATCCCGTGTTTTAGTCTCCTGACCCTCAGCTCACCCTGAGCTGGACTATCGGGGTAGAACCTAGACACACATGCTCTGTTGCTGCTGTCAGCAGTGAGGGCACCGTCCTGGTTATAGGACCAGGTACCTGGCCTGAGTAGTGGTAGTTAAAAGATGCGACTTTGTCTTGAAATTCAAAGACCTAGACCTAGTTTTAGTTGGATCTTCAAGGTGTCCAGTACATACCAGGTGGGAGATCTCTAGTAGCTTTAGTCTCCTGATCCTCAGCTCTCAAGGTCAGTGTGACGTGAGCTGGACCGTCGGGATGGAACCTAGACACACAGGCTCTGTTGCTGCTACCAGCGGTTAGGGCTCCAGGAATTAGCACCAGGTGGTACTGGTCTGTGCAGGGGTAGCTGAAAGGGAAAATATTATCTAAGTAAATTACATGTTTCAAGAAAAAAATAAGAAAGCAAGGCACCTCTAAAATCTATTTACAAGGGAGCAAAGTTGTTGTTTAACGGCACGTGCCAATATTGATACCCGACCAAGCGCAAGATTCCAATATTGAACCGCGAGCGTAGCGAGTTATTTCGTAGCATGGTAAGACGTTAGAGAAGCATGGAGTCGATTTTAACATAAAAGTCAACTCATACTCACATACTCATTCCAAAAGTTGATTATAAACGAAATAAATATGATTTGGAATTAAATAAAACTATAATTTTAAATGAAGAAAAAAGACTGTCATACTATGTTGTATAACAACGTATCAAAACAAAATAATACTTTTCGCGACTTAATGTACGACGGGCACACCGATAGCAATATTTGCATTGTAAATAAATTTAATGACTTTAATGACTGACACATGATTGGTGATGGTTTTTCGGCGGTTCCGGGGCAACCTGCCAAATCCCACACCGGGGCAAATGACGCAACGGACCCACGCTGTGACGTCGTCGCCCAAATCAATTGTTTAATTTTATTTTTAATTTTGTTCTCTTTATTTTCTCTCTTTTTTGTTATCTAAGTTTCGTGACGCATTGGTTTTACTGTAATGTCATGTAAACATGTTTTTACTAATAAATAAATAAATAAATAAATGATGCACGTCACTAAATTTGATAAAATGGCCAGTGTGTCTACCGCAATAAAAGTCAGTATAACTAGGTAGGTAATTAATTTGTCTGTCATTTATTGTCTTAACAGTAGTTGACATTCAGTCATACAGTTTTAATAATTCATCGTTTTCGATGAAATTAAAAGCATTTTGTTACAAATTATATACACGAGGATGAGTATGAGTATAAATTAAATTTAATGTTAATATCGACTCCATGGTTCTCTAACGTCTTACCAAGCAACGAGATATCCGAACCCTGTTAATAAGTAATAAATAAATAAATAAATAAAAATAAAATTTGTTTATTTCAGGCAGGGCCCATATAATATTAGTACTAACATATGTATTACATATAACACTTAAGCTATATTAGTGACTTAAAATTAACATGACATATTTATTTAAATTTTAACTGCTATTTTTATTTTTTTATTTAAATATCTGCCGCTCTCAGGGACACCCGGTACGTGCGTGTGCGTTCGTAATCAGTGTCCCTGAATGGGGCAGTCCACCCTGTCACGGATGACCCTCAGGATGTTGTTGCGGCCACTAATAGCAGTTATTCCACTTTGCAAGCAATACGTTACGTACCTTTTCAAAATTGAAAATAACATACGCGCACCACAAAAGCTATGTCAGTGGTCAAGTACTAAACAGTATATATCTCATACTAAATCGAGTTATTAGTTAAACAGTGGCACCATCTTTGGCCGCATGAGTATGTTTGTAATGAGGATTCTCAGGAACGGTGTTTTGCTATTGTATGGAACAATTATGTTTGGATTCTGGTCCGTTAGCACAGTACACAGAAGTGACGTAATAAGGCACGGAGTTTTAGGTACGTACTTACTTACTGGGGGGTTACCGTGACGTGCTAAAGCCGTTCAGTTTAGGTTGAGAGAGAGGGACGGAGCTATGTAACTGCTATAGCTGTGTCCCTTTCTCTCAACCTAAACTGAACGTCTTTAGCACGTCATGGTAACCCCCCTGAGCTGACTCAGCGACCCAAAGTGGATCTTGGCCTCCGACACTAGATTCCACCATTCGCTCATTGCGATTTGATGCCACTCGGTCACTTGAAGATCACACAGGTCTTTCTGGACCTCATCGATCCATCGGCACCTGGGCCATCCGGTTGGCCTCTTAGTAGTGTAAGTAGGGGTAGGGGTGTTAGGGGGTTTGACGACCGGTCTGGCCTAGCGCGTAGTGACCCTGCCTGCTACGCCGCGGTACCGGGTTCGAATCCCGGTAAGGGCATTTATTTGTGTGATGAGCACAGAATAGATATTTGTTCCTGAGTCATGGATGTTTTCTATGTATATAAGTATTTGTATATTATATGTATAGTTGTCTGAGTACCCACAACACAAGCTTTCTTCAGCTTACCGTGGGACTCAGCCAATCTGTGTAAGAATGTCCTATAATATTTATTTATATTTAAGCAGGCCCGCAGTATGCGCCGCGCTCTCAACGTGTAGAGGCGGGGTCTTTACTCTTGAAAAAGCTCCTCGGAAATGGAGCGAAACATGTCGAGCGTTATATCTACTACTTACGTGAGTAACCCGCTTCAAATATTTTTAAATGTGCAAGTAACTGTTAGTATTCTCAGTCGTTATACTTTATACTACACGTTAGACGTTTTACTACACACATGTTTCTTGTTATTTTCCGCGGTCATATCATTCTGGAAAATTCGTTCAGGAGTCTTTCCATGGCAGATTTTATTAAGTTAAGTGCAGTAGCACTAAATACTTATGTGCAACGTGCTTGAAGTATTTAAATACAAGTAAATCTTATAGGAATGTCAAACACTATGCTAGCGGCGACCGTTGGAACTATCTACCTAATTGGATTCTATAAATATTGATTTATGCAGAAAAGTAACTTCTTTAACTATTACATGCTGCATCTGTGTACTGTGCAAGCAGCAAACAGTTGCGTCGGCGCATAATCTGTCGTGATTGCTTCCTCGTATGAACTAACTTTAGACGTCTGGGTACAATCAGGATCTTGTAAGCTTGTAAAATTAGTTAAAGAATTACTAATCAAGAAGCGCACTGTGAATGTGAAACGACACAATTTGGGATAATGCAGAAAATATTTCTTAGGTGTTTTAGAAAAACAGGTGGCGTAGCCGAATGGCATATCTGCGACGCGAAACGAAAACGAAACGCCGCGAACGGTAGTCCGGCTCTGTCGCGCCAATACGTAAGAGCGATAGAGATAGATATTTATCTACAAGCGTTTCGTTTCGTGAGCGTTTGTGTCATTCGGCTACGCACCCTGTAGTAATAACTTAACAACAAAATTAAAATTTTGAGAAATCCACTGACATAGTGGACCGCTTTACATGAAACATGGCTAAGAAAACTCCCGACTAACTCAGCTTTCAAACAAAAAAAAACTAAATCTAAATCGGTTCATCCGTTCGGGAGCTACGATGCCACAGACACACCCAGACACACCGACAGACAGACATACAGACACGTCAAACTTATGTGTCGTTTTTGAGTCGGGGGTTAAAAAGATATTGTCGAAAAACAGAAAATTCTTGTGTCCAACTAAAATAAAGTTAATGTCGCCTGTTTCATATCATAACTAACAACTACTGAAGGGCCCAATTGATGGTGTTCATACCCGTTTTGTTGAATGAATGACATTCGTAAGATCATATTATGAGAGCACTCGTATATTGAGAGAGAGAGTGTGTAGGTATTATGTAAATGTATAAAAAAATGTAGACGCTTGGGGACGATTTTCAATAAAAAAATAAATAAAACAATTTTATTTCACATAAAAAATATATTTATAGGACAGAAACCTTGTAATATTGTTGCGGCGTGTAGATGAATATAATAAGTATAATTTATGAAAATTGGGGGTTATCTAGATCTAATAAAATAATGTAAATCGAGCGACATCAAAATGTCATCCGGAAGTCACGACAAAGCATGAGGAAATCGGTTTTAAGTAGGACATCAGATTAGATTTTCATCTATATGAATCATTAGCATTTATTTAATGTTGTTTGTAGGTACCTATTTCAATATGTTTGACACGATAAACATGTAATTTTGTATTATTTTTCACTGTAGGCATAGATTAAAGAGCAATGTACGATTTCCAGAACATTCTCAAAATTAGACTTAAGTATATTGACCGGATAATATAGACCGTGATTACCTTTTTGATTTTGGTCGAGCTCCCGATATTTCGACCGAACCGAAAACCGGTGAAGTCAGAATTGAACAAACGTAGTGATACTGTGAGTGTAGTGTGTTTGGATTGGACAGACCATCGAGTGTGAATGGTAACGCTGAAAGTGAACGAAGCCGACGCGCGCGAAGGAGGGTTGATCGCGCGCTGTCTACGCAACTTTGACATCCACCCGCCTTCGTCAGTTTTCCGTGATCATGATGCATGCAACTGCGTCGAAATATCGGGAGCTCGACAAAAATCAAAAAGGTAATCACGCTCTATATCCCGGTCAATCTAAGTCTAATGAAAATAACCGTGAATCTTTCAAAACTCTCATTCTCAACATTTTCATAAATTACTGGATTATTTTGGAAAAGGGGTGGTGAAATTTTTAACCCGTCACCAAACCAAACTACTGTTAACAAATACGTCATCTAATATAAGAGAAGAAACTGACTGACTGAATGACTGACTGACATATCAACGCACAGCCGAAACTGCTGGTCCTAGAGAAATTCCAAATTTGGCATGTAGGTTTCTTATAAGGTAAGAAAGGATTTTTGAAAATTCACCTCCTGAGGGGGTGAAATGGGAGTTCAAAGTTTATACGGGGAAAAAAAGATAAGATTAGTACGCGGACAAAGCCGCGGGAAAAACTAGTGTCTGTCTATGTATGTATAATGACATTAATAACCAAGAAAATCATTCATTCGTTAAGGCCAACGAACTTGAATGAATGGGAGTATAGTTCGGTTCATGAACAAGTCGGTTGTCCTGGGATTCCTGGGCATCCAACATATGCGAATGATTAAGTTAGCATTGATATTGAGATGAAGGTTTTAATTTTAATTCATTTAAGAAATAATAATTTAATTAAAAATACTAATTTAATTTATGTTAAAATGTTGGGTTAAATTGTGGCGTAGGCGAGAGGCTGGCAACTTGTCACGTGCAATGTCACAATTTCGTTTTCATTCAACCCCTTATTTGCCAAGAGTGGCACCACAGTATAAAGCAGTAATAACTCTTCTAACAAACTTCACTCCGCGCGGTGTGTCGAAAACTACTCTCCATATGCACCGAATACATGCGAAACTGGTAAGTATTGGGCTGGACAGTCGGGGCCGCGTTCGCGCGCTGTGTTGACGTGTTGAGTTCGGGAGAAAATGACGTCAGCACCGAAGACATAATTATTTTCGTTACTGTAGTGTTTATGGGTGTATGGAGAACAGTTCTCAAAATGCGGAAATGTCAGAATGTTCTTTAGAATTCCTAGACACCCAGAAAAGTAAGTGGTTGTTATATTTTTTGCAGTGTTAGGTACATTATTGCTTACGTAAATGGCGTAAAAGTGAGATTTAAAGCTAGAATGACACATTAAAATCAATAAGGATTTATCTGTAACGACATTTAGGTAGATGCTGCGATCTATCTAGCTCGAAAGTTTGGTACCTACTTTTTATATATTTTTTTTATACAACGTCGGTGGCAAACAAGTATACGGTCCGCCTGATGTAAAGCGGTCACCGTAACCTATGGACGCCTGCAACTCAAACAGTGTCACATGCGCGTTGCCACCCCATTAGAAACTTGTACACTCCCTTTTGCTGTGTGCCTACTTAAATATTGTGCAAACATCTATTCAAACATTTTATGTAAATACGATTTCGTCAGTATTTAAGAAACAAACACGTACTTGAATCTTTATTAGATAAAAAGGTAGAAAGAGCGTTGGTACTAGCATAGCGCCATACACAATTACTACGAGTAGGACAGTAGCACAGGTACAACCCTGCGTGACCTTGCGCAGTAGTAACGACCGCGTCGCCGCTGCCGGAGATTAACTACTGAATTATCCTTATACTGTGGTGGCACTGAAACTTGAGTAGTTTCATGTGCTCTGCCTACCTCTTTATGGGATACGGGCGTGATTGTATGTATGTATGTAATTTATGTTGTGGGCGATGGGCTGTTCTGTCACTGCAATATCTCAATTTCGGTTACTTTCATATCCTGAATTGCTAAAGTATGGCACTAAAATCTGAAATAGAGCAGTTCCATGTGCTCTGCTTACTCCTTTTGGGAATAAACTGTGAGTTTATATATGTTTGTGGACTATAGAAATATAAAGACCAGGTACTAATCGAATATGAATACAGGATAGATACATTACATACACACATAATAATCACGCCTGTATCCCATAAAGGGGTAGGCAGAGCACGTGAACTACTAAGTTTCATTTGACACTCTTAGCCAAAATGGGTTGAAAGAAATCCAAATAGTGACATCGCCGTGACAGGTTGCCAGCCTCTCGCCTACGCCACAATTTACCCCATATCCCACAGTCGACTTCTACGACACCCAAGAAAAGGGGTGGTGAAATTCTTAACCCGTCATCACACAGGATAGATGTAGTGCGAAAAGGGTTTTCTTCGTATTTTTCCGGAAACGTTCGTATTTGTCATGCTTGTTCAGTTAATGTCAGTACATTGTAATGAGACTGACTGAAATAGCATGACACGTTCGTACGTTTTCGTTTGACTTTGACTTTAGTCTTCACTATTAAATTTATCTTCATGCCGTTCATTTAATTTAATCGTTATTAATCATAATTAAATGCCATTAAAGTTTACGCTGTAGCTAAACGGGACTTAATAGCGAATAAAAGTTTAACGTCAACGCGGGTCGTAAACCGTAAAGCAGTACTTATCATCTTCCCGTCCCGTGTAATAAAAAGCTTGGTATCGTAGCTCCCGAACGGAACCGATTTAAATTTAGTTTTTTTTTTGTTTGAAAGCTGAATTAGTCGGGAGTGTTCTAAGGGACCATCCCACACACAGGCGACGCATGTCTTGAGACGCGGAACGGACGTCAGCGCCGCGCCACCCGAATGTAACTCAAAAAACGTCTCCTCAGTACATTTTGTATAGGAAGGACGTAAGACGCGCCTCGAGCTGCGCGTCCTTCCTATACAAAATGAGCGCGTCCTTCCTATACAGGCATTCCACTCCTTGGCGATTCGCAAAAGAAATGTTGAAGCGAAACGCTTAGTGCGTCGGTCTTACTCTTTTGTCGGTCAGTACGTGTTGTTGTTGTAAACAATATCATATGTGTGTCATATATTTTGGCTATCTAACACTAGACATCTATATATTCCTTGAATTAGAGCACGTATTTTATTGATGACGTCTTATATGTAAATTGACTGGGCTGATCGTCGTCAAATGAGGTATTCCATTTTATTGGTATTAGCACCAGGGGCGGCTCACTCCGCGATTCTAACGCTATAAGTACAGTCAACCAATTGGAACCCTAGGCCACTGTAGAACTATGTCATAGTGACGTTATAAATCAGGTTGTAAGAAAGATCTTACTGCTTGTCATTTTGACATGGTTGTAGAGTGGCCTAGGGTTCCATTTGGTTGACTGTACATGCCGGCGGCCGCGAGTTCGCGGCCCATTCAGTGGTGACGACCTTTGCGCGGTGCATTAGAGTTCAATATCGGGTGCTCGCGTACGGTACGTAGGTAAGAGTTTAGAATGGCGGCATTTTGTAAACATCAAATGAGTGAGCCTTGTGTACTTGTACTATTATAATTATATTCTGTAGTAGCACTGATACTTTCTCCTGGTTTTAGGAGTTATTCCATACTCCTTTTCAATATTCGCTCTAAAATCATAGTCTGAAGAATGCTGTCTAAGACTCATGAGACTAAAATAATTATACAGACCGATACCTGTGCCGAAAAAAACACGTACAGTCAGCTGCAGAGAAAAGTCGACCCCCTAGCATACAAATTTGTATGGCAGGGGGTCTCCTTTTCTCTGCAGCTGACTGTACAACGTTTTTCAGTACCTACATATGGCCCTCTGAAGTTTCAACCTGACAAGAAATAGACTACTTCATCTGATTTGCTCAGTATATTGTATCTATGTTCAGAAAGTATCTCATTTACTATTAATAAATGAAAATAAATTACCTCGTATAATTGTGTGCTACATCGCCAACTTGAATTAAACTTGATTCCACAGACACAATCACCAACATAAACAAAACACACATCACAACACACCGACACACACACATCTTGCACACAATTAATATACAACTAAGCACAAAACAGTCCTCATTATAAAAAACACGTAAAAGCAATGCAAAGAGAAAAACAAAAGAAGATCGCCCAATAGAATCCTCTCATTCTAAAATTTCAAAATAGCGTTCCAATTTAAAAACGGTCATTTGTTTACATCGGCGTTCGATTTTTGAAATTCGGAAGCGGAACCGGCGCGCCTCGGATGCGCGCGAGTGTCTGACTAGCTTGCTGACCGTATGCGCAAAGGTCGCGAGCACGTCAGGCGTCGTCAACGTTTTTTGCTGACGATCTTTAATGTGATTTTTTTTGCTGATGACAGCTGATAAGGCTTGTTCGTGTTGTAATGCAATTAACATGAATTAACCTTTCAAATGTAATCAAATATTAATGGGTTAAAATAAAAATACTGAAGTTAATGTAAGGATACATGTAATTAAAAAAGCACTAATTGTTATTTGTATTGTAAGTACTTAAATTATTTGAGGAGACTTGATGGATTGATGAAGAGTTTTTACTGTGATTTTATTTATAATTAAAATTAACTTGATGTAATCTCAGAATGATCATGTTTTTATATGTATGTAAGATTTTTATTTGTTCCGGATACATTTTAGTCTAGCATAACTTAAAATGTATCAATCAATCAATCAATCAATTATTTATTCGTGATAACTACAAAATACACAAGTAAGAAAACAGAAACAGCAAATATGTATGTCAGTTTATATTTCCATTTGATGGTTAATTAAATAAATGTTGTACAATTGAGTAAATAAATTAAACAAAAAGTATTTACTTGTATAAATACCATTCTGTTTTATAGTTTTAATTGATTATTTTAAGTGGTCCACTGGGTAAACGATAACGTTCAAGCGATAGGGGCATACAACTGAAATTAATACAGGAAAAATAGATATTATTTATTTTACAATGCCTGAAACAAATTCGTATTGTTTCGAATTAAATTAATCCGCTTGTAGCCCTCAAATTTACTCCATAACTTTAAACCCCAGGCATTTCCTTCAAGATTTCAATAAATAAGCATACTCTTAACTTAAATACTCGCACACTTGCAACCCTTATCTGGTGTCCATGGGTCACAGTCACAGACTTACTGACAGAAATAAATAATAAAACTGCCCTTTTCCTTACTTTCACTCAAAAAATGGTATTATTAAGTAATTACTTTTTTTCTGGCTACGTATATTCGTATACTGTATACATTCGTATACCTACTATATACCGTAATGTCACATACATGAACAACCCTTCAATTTAGCCTAGATTGTAATCCCTGGACTGCGACCGCATCAATATTACAATTAGATCAATCAGACTAGTCTGATTGGTGCAAGGGTTGTCACTTTTTGTCAACAAAACTAAAGTGTTGATAAAAACCGGCCAAGAGCGTGTCGGGCCACGCTCAGTGTAGGGTTCCGTAGTTTTCCATATTTTTCTCAAAAACTACTGAATCTATCAAGTTCAAAACAATTTTCCTAGAAAGTCTTTATAAAGTTCTACTTTTGTGATTTTTTTCATATTTTTTAAACATATGGTTCAAAAGTTAGAGGGGGGGGGACGCACTTTTTTTTCCTTTAGGAGCGATTATTTCCGAAAATATTAGTATTATCATAAAACTATCTTAGTAAACCCTTATTCATTTTTAAATACCTATCCAACAATATATCACACGTTAGGGTTGGAATGAAAAAAAAATCAGCCCCCACTTTACATGTAGGGGGCTACCCTAATAAAACATTTTTTTCCATTTTTTATTTTTGCACTTTGTTGGCGTGATTGATATACATATTGGTACCAAATTTCAGCTTTCTAGTGCTTACAGTTACTGAGATTATCCGCGGACGGACGGACGGACGGACGGACGGACGGACGGACGGACGGACGGACGGACGGACGGACGGACAGACAGACATGGCGAAACTATAAGGGTTCCTAGTTGACTACGGAACCCTAAAAAATGTGCTCATACCTTGGAGATTTTTTAAAATCTACCATTAAGTTTCTATAGGAAGTACCGGTCTGGGGACAATAATTATAGAGTTAGAAGCTAAATTGTCGACTCAGTTTGAAAACTTCTTAAGATATAATTCATTTAATGATGCAGTACGGAACCGGTCTATTAGTGTCTACGGTAAAATATCTTCAATCTAAATTCTAAAACAATATTCTGTTGTACTAAGTATTATATTTGTTGTCTACCATTTTTTATCACACTTTACCTATTCAAAGGTTAGCTGGAAGAAATATCTTAAAAAGAGGGATAAATTCGCCTTTTACTGTTTATTCTGTTATATTTATGATTTGCAAAATAAATAGTAATAAATATTGGGTCGTGTGGCCATTGCAAAAACAAAGTATGGAAATACCTATTATATTAATCTCATTTTTATGACGTCTGAAATATGACTCCCTAGAATGAAATTATCTCAAAAAATACTTTCGATTTGTAGAGGTTTACAATGTTAAGACGATACGATACCCCTCATTTCTCCATACAAACGCTCTCGCCTGTTTCCTCTCTGGTTTTTGAAGCTAGATCAATGGTTTTTTCAACACAAACTTTTGTTATCAATATCTGTGTCGGACCGTTTTGCTTTTTTTGATATTTTGGTTTTAAAAGAAATTAGAGCCTCTCAAAGTTGGCCAAAACGGCTTAATTGAATTTGCCAGAAAGAAAGGCGTGATATTATACAAAATACAAAATCATTTATTCAGCAAATAGGCCACGGGGGCACTTTTACATGTCAACATTACAGAGTATTCATTAAAGTTAAACAAATGAAATTAATATATAGAAATTAATATATTCAAAACTGAGATCAGTTATCCAAAAAAACGAAACGGTCCGACACAGATAATTTCCTTGTCATTCTGATTTCCAAATTTCGTAACGATTGGTTAAGTTTTGGAGGAGGAAACAGTCGAGAGCGAAACCTCGATTTTTGCGGTTTTTACGCGGGATTTCGCGTCTGAGCTGCAGTTGTCCCTATCGCACCAAATTTAGGGGCGGGGCTAAGTTTTTATATACGTACACTGAAATAAAGTGATGGGTAATACTCGACATCTAATGTCGATAATCTAGTGATGTGAAATTTCAGATCCAAATTTCAAGATTCCAAATTTCAGAATAATAGCATTAAGTAGTTCTCGGTTCTCGAGATATTTAGTAATGTGACAGACAGACGGAAAGGGCGTCACCATAAGGGTTTCTTTTGTACCTTTTTGGTACGGAACCCTAATTATGCGACAGCCCTATCGCTACTTCATTATCGCGCGTAATAAACAAACAGTACCTAGTAATTCAGAACAACATTATGGTTTACCTTTTGTTTAGATATGCGTGGCCGTGTAATTTGTTGGCAACACATATTTTGGGTGATTTCCTGGATTTTATCACGTATATTGTACTCGTAGCGAAATGTGGAGTAATAACATTAGATGTTTTAGATAGGTGGCTAAATTGGCAAGTGTGAATATTTAATAAATATGCCACTGGTTTAATTATACTGGGCAGACTGTAATATATTCTGAAAATGCATATGCATTTGTGTGGGTCAAAAGTGAGATTATAAAATACAAATATTCAGGACATGTTACTAAACACCTAATAAATCTACTCAATAACTATGTCTATTTTTAATATGTTAAAAATGTACGAATAGAAAATCCATTTAACAAACAATATAATCATTCGATTGATTTGAGAGTTAGTGCGGATTAAGATTATATATTTTTTCTCTTTCCGAACAGATTAAAATTTATCGGGACGTTTTCACTTTTTAAGTATTTAAGACCTTAAAACGTCTGAGTTAAATTATTTATTGTTTTGACGTGTGTATTAAATAAAATAAAACACTTTATAAAGAGAGTAAAGAGTTGCGCGCCCCTGGCTAGGTTAATAGGTCGAGCGTCGACCGCGGCAGCAAATCATACAATAATGTCTGTTTACATACAAATAACGGTTGTTGCCATATGTACGAAACTAAACAACACGCATACAGGGTGTATTAAAATATAAGCAAAAAGTCCCAGTTGATCTCTTGCCATAAGGATGCTTTGACAAGTTATTCGTATAATGATACTAGTGACCCGCCTCGGTTTCGCACGGGGAGTGAAGCCTAACAATGTGTATTAAGTTTTCCTTAAAATAAAGACATATGCTTTCAGGATCTTTTTTTGTAGATCTATAAGGCAGAGACATTTAATATATGTATATCAAACGGATTGGGCAGCATTTTCGATTGCAGCTTCAGAGACTACGGGATTTTGCCCGACTGGATTAGCAAATATCGTTATATTTCAACCATTAAAATAAAAATAAAAATAAAAATAAATATTATAGGACATTCTTTAAACAGATTCTTTTTTTTCTTTTCGCACTAAATCTTAATAAATTATAAATAATAATAACAACAATGGTTCGGTCCCTCCCTCTGCAGCCCTAACTTAAGAGCGTTATAACATTTCGGCGTCGGGCGAAATTAGGTATTTTACCCGCCGCGCGAGCCCAATATGCCGACCCTTTCTAGCACGTCTTATCACTCGCTCGCACTACAATAATGGACAAAACAATCTTGATCCTTTCTATGGAATTTTGATAACAACCACAATCTACTATCTCGATATAAACTTTTGGTTTCTAATAAACATTATTTTGTACGAAAATACGAGAATATAGCGCGAAATAATATCAATTATGTTAAAATTTATTTAAAAAATTAAAGTAATAATTATAAAAGTAGACCCCATCCCAAATATTTGCTTTTGTTATATGATAAGTATTAGAGTAAAGTATATATTAATATGATGATAAAATAAGACAAATACAATTCTAATTACTTCAAGGTGGTGCTCAGGGTCTGATGATGGAGCCAGATGGTGGTCACCAATACTAATGAACAATATGACTATACAACTTCGTGGTTTACATGTCATTCTAGCATTTTCACTTTCACATTTCAAGTGCATATACCACGAGTATAGGTTTTCGGGTGTGCTGATTTAAAAATTAATGACCGATTTGGAATCTGACATTGCTGACTGTCACTTTGACACAAAAGAATCGTCATGGGTGTCGTAAAATAGGTTTTAGGGGTGCTGATTCCAAAATTAATGACCAATGTGGAATCTGACATTGCTGACTGTCACTTTGACGCAAAAGTCGTTAATTTGGTCATTAATTTTGGAATCAGCACCCCTAAAACCTATTTTACGACACCCATGACGACTTTTGTGTCAAAGTGACAGTCAGCAATGTCAGATTCCACATTGGTCATTAATTTTGGAATCAGCACCCCCTAAAACCTATTTTACAACACCCATGATGACTTTTGTATCAAAGTGACAGTCAGCAATCTGAGGTACTACATATTCGTAATCTGAAAGTAATCAAGTCAATAATTTCAGTTATTTTGAATCGACTATGATTCCGAATTATTGGTAATAGTAATGATTGTATAGATGATTAGTGATTCCTTTACATGTAATGGTAATTTACCGTTTCACTTGATTACATTACAAGTAATCTGACACCCAGTAGTGTCAGATTACAAAGTAAAATCAAGTAATCGTGTAATCCGGAATCGATTACGATTTCCCCATCTCTGGGTTTAGTTATATGGTTCATTGGTACTGGTGACCACCATCTGGCTCCATCATCAGACCCTGAGTACCACCTCTTGTCAAAGGTCTTGTTGAGACGAACCCAACGAGCCTAAACACGAAGTCGTTTACTTACATGGTTCACTGGTACTGGTGACCACCTTCTGGCTCCATCATCAGATCCCGAGTACCATCTTGATGTGTCTTATCATCTTGACCGTATTGTAATTTTCACATTTTTATCATCACAATGTTGTAATACTTTAACATTCAAACATAACAAAGTATTACAAAAGCAAATATTTACGGATCTAGGATCAAATTCGTTGGTCGCTGTTTACACACACACAATGCGAGGATAGCCCGTGTATAAACAAGGCGTCCGACCCACACAACGATAAATATTCTCGACGTTTGCGATGAAAACTCGGAGACCAAAGCGACATACGTCTTACCTCCTCGAGCTCCGGCGCGGCACTGAAATCGCAGGCGTCCGTCGCCGGTAAAATAGCGACAGGAAGGCTAGTTTTCAAAAAATTGGCAAAAAATTATGATAAAATATTATAACGACAAATGGATAACAGCAGTTTAAGCACATTGTGCAGATTATTTATATACTAAAATAACTTCGATAACATGTAGATTTTCGGAGAAATGATCACTTGTTTCGATGTATTTTCAAGACAAAATTGAGTTCGTTTTACTTTCAATTTCTCAATTTCAAAGGATTAAATGATAAATATTGTTTAATGGGCCTAAAGTACAAGATATTAGGAATTTAAATTTACCGCATTTATGAGAGTGAGCTTATCAAATTGTACATAATAAGAGCTCCGAAATCTGTGCTTCGCGCGGTTTTTCCTAAACGAGCATCAGAAAAAATCATTGCAAGATGGAAACTAACTGCAAAAAATGCCACAATTTAGTTAATGACAAATATAGATTACTGTGTACAAATTGTAAAAACACTTACCATATGGATTGTACACATGTTACCCTGAGTAGATTTATATTAATGGAAGAAGACAATAGAACATTCACATGCAATACATGTATGACTGATACGGAAGTTAACGTTCTGTCTCCAAACTTCACGCATGAAAATGTTACAATAAGAAAACGATACAAAATAAATGTGCCGACAGAAAACTCATTCTCCGGATTGTCGGAAGACGAATACGAAGATGCTTCGCCATCGAAAACATCAGTAAACTACCGTGATTTACGATTGAATACAAGTTATACACTGCAAGAAATGGCCAGTGAAATAAGCGAACTCAAAGAAAAACTACGTACTGCGGATATAGAAATTTTGCACTTACTATCTGAAAACAACTTATTAACTAAAAAACTTACTGAGTGTGAATTGAAATTAAAGAAAACTACGCCCATCATCAGTCTAACATGTAACAGTAACAAGAAAAAATCTACAAACACAAAACAAAACGAAGTAAAACGGACTAAATTAGATTTCACATCCCCCGAAGGAAAAAATAAGGAAGGCAGCGTGAATCAGAACAATCAGAACACAACTCAACCGTCTCAAAATCTCTCGAAAATTATGCACTCGTCACCACCTGTAAAGCAAATAGAATTAAAACAAACATCGGAGCCTACTACTTCTACCACAAGCAATCAGAAAACAACCACAATTGATGATAGTAGCAGAAACAATACACAACATACTAGATCTCTTCATAAAACTATATACTCCAAAATATACGACAAACAATTTCAAGATGATTTTGAGAACAGAAGAAACCATGGCTTGGCAAAGCGAAAAATTGTTGTATTATCCGACCAACAAGGTAAAAATCTCGGATCATCGCTGTACAACATGTATGGATCATATTTTGAAATACAATGCTACTCAAACCCCGGAGCCGACACAAGTAACGTACTGCGATCACTACCAAACAATGGAGCATCGCTGACCAAGGACGACTTCTTGATTATTATTACAGGAACTAATGACAGCAACCCAAGTAAATTATTCGCAAATATGTATTATTTAGTGCAACAATTAGATCATACAAACATTATCGTATCCCAAGTGCTGCATAACCAGTACTTAAATGAACGACCATTGAACAATATGATTAAATCTATTGTCAAACAATTTAATCATTGTGAACTACTAAATTCTTATAACCCAATGAAAAACTTCAACAAAATTGCAGTATTCAAACAATTAACAACAAAAATCTTTCATCAAATAGCTTGCACACTCTACACTGATGCCTATCAACGACAACTTCTTCAGCGCAATAAACCTGCATTACAAAACATAGACTCGGACATTGCGCCTCATAATATTGAACAAATTCTGAATGTAACTGATATTTCAATTCCAAACAGCCAACATAAAGTAATTTCAAATACAACGAGCAAACAAATATCGACTACTAACAAGTTTTTTCGTCGCTACTCCATGTAACGACATTTTAGCTCAGGAACAAATTGATTATTGCAGAATAAATAATAAAAATATAGACAAGGTAATGATATTACATCAAAATATATGCGGACTGTTGAACAAGCTTGATATCTTAGAAATTACTCTTAATGAGTTTCAAAATAAATATCAAAATATTGATATACTGTGTTTCAGTGAAACATTTGTAAAAAAAGGTAGTGAGCATAACATTAAATTAAAAAACTTCAAATTAGTAGCATCGCACTGCAGAGAAAAATCTAGGGGTGGGACAGCTATATTAGTTAGAAAAACGTTAGATGGTAAGTCCATAAAGCTTGTGCCACAATTAGCCTCAAACTTCTATTTTGAATGTTGTGGTATTGAAATAACTAGCATCAACTTAATAATAATAACCATATATCGAATACCACAGAACACTCAATCTCACTATGGTATTTTTCTTCACAAACTTGAAAATTTGCTCCAATTTCTAACCCTTAGATACAAAAAGAAGAAAATTGTTGTTTGCGGTGACTGGAATATAGATATTTTAAAGGAAAATCCAGTTACGAAGGAACTAACAAGTATACTTAGGAATTTTAACATGACAATGCATATAAACACTCCAACTAGGAATAACTCGTGCATTGACCAAATTGCGAGTAATATGCGTAATGTGAAATCAGACACTCATCAACTTGAGTTATCGGATCATGATCGGGCACAATCCATTACTTTAAACATTAATAAAAATAGGACATGCACCACTTGGTTTGAACTAAAACGTAACTATTGCAAGGATAACATTCGTAAATTTCATGATAGTATAAAAGCTCTCTCCTTCTATGAAGTAATAAAATCAAATAACGCACAGGAAGCTTTTAATATCTTTTATGAATTATTAAAACTTTTCTATGACCTGTGTTTCCCGATCATTAGAGTAAAAATTGACAATAGACAGAACGGAATTAAATGGTTATCCAAAGGTATTCGCAAGTCCTGCCAAATAAAACGAAAAATGCTTTTTGAAAGTAGAAATGATTCTAATAATACTCACTCTAACAAAATAAATCTTAAAAACTATGGTAAAATATTAAGAAAATGTATACAAAAATCACAACAAATTTGCAATAACGAGTATATAACTAAAAATAAGAACAAATGCAAAGCGACCTGGAAAATTATATCCTCACAAGTATCTAACATAGATGAAACAACTAACATTAGTCACTTAAAAAAGAATGAGAATATGTATAGAAATCCTCTAGATATCTGTTCTATTTTAAATGATCATTTTACTGAAATAAGTAGTGTTAACAAGGTGGCAAACAATAATAAAACAACAATAAATGTTGAAATAAATCCATATACTATGTTTTTAATGCCAACAGATAACAGAGAAGTACACAAACTGATCATGTCTTTGAGTAATAGTAAAACTTCTGGTATAGATGACATTTCCACTCACATAATTAAATTAACTGGATTATTTCTAAGTATACCTCTTGCCCATATAATAAATTTATCTTTTAGCCAAGGTTACTTCCCAGAAGAACTCAAAATTTCTATAATCAAACCAATATTCAAAAAAGGAGAACGGGATGATCCACATAATTATAGGCCAATAACAATCGTTCCAATATTATCCAAAATATTTGAAAAAGCTTTTTACAATAGACTAAATAACTTTCTAACAAAGCATAATATTTTACACCCTGACCAATTTGGGTTTCGGAAGGGATTAAATACCGAACTGGCGGGCTTTGAATTTGTTAAATACGTGACAGAAAAGATTAATAATAAGTCTCCAGTCATGTCAATATTTCTTGACATGACTAAAGCTTTTGACCTAGTTGATCATGCAAAGCTTCTAAATAAATTAGATTCTTATGGAATTAGGGGTCAATCTCATGATTGGATTAAATCTTACTTAACAAATAGAATGCAGTGTACGCAAATTAGTAAACTTGTTGAAACTAATAATCAAATCCATAAATTAGTCTACAGATCTCCTCTTCGAACTATAGTTGCGGGAGTACCTCAAGGTAGTAATTTGGGTCCTCTTTTATTTTTAATTTTTATTAATGATCTTCCGGCATCGACTAAACAAAAATCTATTCTCTTCGCTGACGACACGACTGTTATAGTTAGTGGACGTAATCAAAATACGTATGAAACAGATATAAACAGCTCTTTGATGGACATAAATAGATGGATAACAGATAATAATCTTCTAATAAATCTCAGCAAAACGCAATATATGCAGTTTCATTCATATGGATCAGTACCTCCTCAAATCAACATTCACATTAACAACGCCACATTAGTTAAAACAAGTTCCATCAAATTTTTAGGATTCAATATAGACTCATTTATGAATTGGAAGGACCATATTAGCTCTGTTTGTTCAAAACTTGATCGGTTCATTTTTGCACTACGTAAGTTAAGACTTTCTGTTTCTTGTGAAGCAGCCCTTACTGCTTATCATGGATACGTCTCGTCCATACTTAATTACGGCTTAATTTTATGGGGAAACTCTGTTGATGTAGAAAAGGTTTTCAAACTTCAAAAAAGATGTGTACGCGCTATAGCAAATGCTCGCATAGGGACTAGTTGTAAACCACTCTTTAAAAAGCTGAATATTTTACCACTTGCTTGTATGTACATATTCAAAGTCTGTAATTTCTCCAAAAAATATCCAAAGTATTTCCAAAAGCGTTCTGATATATGTTCAATAAATCCAAGATCACAGCACAAGGATATTTTACACCAACCACGATGTATGACAGATATATACAAAAAAAATGCTTACAATATGTGTGTAAAAATTTACAATAACTTGCCTGTTCATATAAGATCTCTTGAAGGCAATAAGTTTAATAAAACACTAAGGAAATGGCTATTAGAACACTGCTTTTATAATATCAATGACTATATTGCTCATGAAAATTGTAATGATGATTATACAAATTGTACATAATAGGTGAACTTTACTATAAGATTCGTTTTAATAATTCAATTTACCTTTGTATGTACATCACTGTAAATAGCTTTAAAAGTAAGGTATAATAATTTATGTTTGCTATCTTCTAATTCTGTGTCATAGAGGTTTTTATTTTCTGTATATTTAATTCATGTCAACATAATTATACATTTGCATGCTGTTTTTAACAGCTGAAGAAGGTGGAACTATTTTATACTATTTAATAAGACGCTATGTACCCTTTTTCTGCAAATAAAGAATTTCTATTTCTATTTCATTACTAATTGAAAACGCTTTTTCATCCATATGTTTTTTAATGAACCGACAGTTAATTAGATTTTCTAACTGTAACAAGTACTTTAACTGTCTTTTAGTATGAGTAAAGTGTACAATTTTGCCGATAAATATTGTACATTTTACAATATATCGCCTTTTTTTGTCATAGCGCTCTTAAAAAAACTTGTATTAGTTCGTCTGTGAATGAAAAGAAAATTGTAGTAAGCATGTATGGAATGCATATAGACTTACTGCGTTTTAACTTTGAGGAACAGCGTGAGATACGAGATTTTTTAAAAGTAGTGACGATATACAGTTTACAGGAACAGAGGTACAAAGGCGAACTTATCCCTATAAGGGATCTCTTCCAGCTAACCTTAGATTAGATGAGAGGAACATTAAAGTAGGCAAGATAGACAAACTTACAGAAGTACAATAAAGGTAGGCTGAGTGGGTAATACTGTCTTATAAAAGTCTGTTTATGTTTTAGATCACATTAATTAAGCAATTATGTATTCGGGTCAGTTGTCCTTTTTAACCCCCAACGCAAAAACGACGGGATGTTATAAGTGTGACGTGTCTGTCTGTTTGTCTGTCTGTGTGTGTCTGTCTGTGGCATCGTAGCTCCCGAACGGATGAACCGATTTAGATTTAGTTTTTTTTGTCTGAAAGCTGAGTTAGTCGGGAGTGTTCTTAGCCATGTTTCATGAAAATCGGTCCACTATGTCGCGGTCGGAGGTTTTTTCAAAATTTTAATTTTATGGTTAGGTTAGCAAGCAAGCAAGCATCTAATGGCAAGTTTCTAATGGGGTGGCAACGCGCATGTGACACTGTTTGAGTTGCAGGCGTCCATAGGTTACGGTGACCGCTTTACACCAGGCGGACCGTATACTTGTTTGCCACCGACGTAGTATTAAAAAAAAAAAGGTTATATTTAGATAAGTCAAAAAGTGCCTTGTAAATATTGGTGAAAAAATTCGACACACTGATACTTAATGCACTTTACTTCTTCAGAAATGCCGAAGTTCATTTCATTTTGTGAGTGCCCAAAAAATCCAGTACAGGTACTCGTACATTGTGGCACTTTGAAGTTTCGACATGACAAGTAATGTGCTACTTTGCGAACTAGTGCGGAAAACAACACAATTACTACATATTTTTAAATTAAAGAAAAAATTGAAAGTTCCACATCTCCGGCAGGACTCGAATCTGCGATCTATGGTTTTGCCGGAGCCATCGCTATGACCAACTTAGCAAACTGGGTTAACACCAATTTTAATGACAGAACTGCCGTGAGACACTGACATATTAAACAGCAGTCTGCGCCGGGATACAATCGGCATCGCGCGTGCTCAGTGAAAATGCTCCTCGTTACGCAGCGAAACATGTCGAGCGATCTTGTTTAATACTATCTCTGTTGAGGGTTAAATAAATTAGGTACCTAATTAAAATATTTAGCTATACGTACAGAGGACAACAGACCTAAGAAGTTCACCTTGGTCCACTCAGACAAAGGGTCCGATTCTGGGGCAACAATTCGCAATAGATAGATAGATAGATAGATAGATAGATAGATAGATAGATAGATAGATAGATAGATAGATAGATAGATAGATAGATAGATAGATAGATAGATAGATAGATAGATAGATAGATAGATAGATAGATAGATAGATAGATAGATAGATAGATATGTAGCGTTTATTGGTAAAAAATAGTATTTTACACGTCAATAATTAATTTCTAGTATTAACTAAAAAACTTTAAATTGTTATTACATTTGGTAGTCAATTATACATTTATCGGTATTTATTATTTGTTATATAAAGAAAATTCTGTTAAACAATAACGGTATTTTATGTTTTGATACCCGTAACATGTTGCCCAACTCACATCGTTAATTAAATAAATAAATAAATATTGGGGAGACCTTACACAGATCAACTTAGCCCCAAACTATTAAGAGGGGGTAGAGCAGGGAGAATTTTCAGAATCTGTCAAATTACCCCATTACACACACAAACACCCTTCACTCACACTACCTCAATTTACTGTGAAAGGTCAGTGACCCTTAATTTTTTTCAAGAGTGTTATTTTGAGTTTGTAGTCAACTACTGACCTCCTTTGAGAAATTAAAACTGTAAAAAAGGTAGCATACAAGAAGACAGAGAAAAAATACGCGTCATCTAGCTTTCCTTCTCTGTCCATGTCTCATGTGACTTTAATTTACCTAAATATGTAGATAACGTTCCTTACTCAGTTGATTGTTTACCTAGGTGTATTTCAAATTACTTTGCACTTAATTTTGCGTTACTTTTCTATACTTAGATTAAAAATCGTCAGCCTGCCTATCCCCGCAAACATTTTTCAAAGACGTGTGTGAAGGCCGATACCTCCAGGCAAACAATTATGGTCGCGTGCTAAATGATAAAACCTCAGCCCTATCGCTTTATTTGTAAGTGCGATAGGGACGGTCCGATGTTTTATCATTTATCGCGCGACCATGATTGCCCTGCAGGTCTTCAGAGGCCTGAGCTGTGCATTACGTATATGCGGGTTGTATTAAAGACTATCAGATATTTTCTTTATTCTTTTTGGTCGTTTTAGCTTCGTTTTTTTATCATTTAGTTTATACAAAAATAAAGCATGTGTATAAAATAAAAACCTAATGAATAGAGTACAGCTAGCAGCAGTCAAGTCAGAGACCCAAAGGAAGACAGGGAATATCGACGCATATCTTATCATATCCAATACCGCCATCGCTATCTGCATCAGACTCTTGATCATACCCAATTTCCTAGTCTCTTCTCTTAATTTCAGTTTCTTGAGTTGAAAATGTTGAAACTCATACTTAGCATTAAATAAAACACAAATACATATAAAATCACAATATAATTTTAAATTATGGCTTAGGCCCTGTACCAGTTGCAGTCGCCACGTCTGTAAAGCCACTTGTAGTTTCTTTTAAATGGCTAAATACCTAGATGTTATGTCATAAACATCTGTGACGTGACTGAAAATTAAAAAACATCGCTCAGAGATAAGGTTCAAATTAGCATGGCAAAAAATACAACAGTGCAGTCAAAATACCATCTAAATACGAAAAAGCAAATATCAATGTCGCCGTATTTCAGGCAATAAGGGCTGTTTTCTCAAATATGAAAAAATCTCAAAAGCAGAACTTTATTAAGACTTTCTAGGAAAATTATTTTGAACTTGATAGGTAGAACAATTTATAAAAGTTTTACAGAAAAAAATTCTGAACTAAGTTTGTAACTATATGAAAAGCATTTTTTTATCTCAGATTGCATATTTTAGTATCGTAACGATTTTTCTTTCAAATAAAAAGAGAATTATTAGAAAAGGTTCACGGTGTCTGCCGTAAACTGGGGTTACATTGACCAATTTGGTCAATGTAACGTAACAAAGAAAGAAAAAAATGGGACCATCAACTTTTTTAGTCTTTTCCTGCTAAAAATATAGAAAGGTAACAAAATAATGTACGCAAAAAAAACGATGTTATCAAACTTAAACTGACATTGGGGTTACTTTGATACCCTATGTATTTTTTTAATGGTAATGGTAATCGAATGTAATCCCTTACAAAAGTATTTTATCTCAAGAAAAGATAAAAAACGGTTCGCAGAGTCAAATATTACAACTCTTTAACGCTATTTTGGGGTTACTTTGATTAAAAATAAAAATTACCATCTTCGAAAAACCAACTTTATTTGCAATTGTTTCAATATTTATCACAAGAAGAGATCAAATTATCAGTCTCAACAAGTACCGTGACCTAATCAGACAATAATCAACTATGTGTCATTATGGTCAATGTTACCCCATGCAAGTGATCAAAGACACCCCACATAGTAAATAATTAGTAATAAATGCCTAGTTTGACTTTATGATACAACACTCAATACAATGGTATAGCTAAACACATGTCTGGCAAGCTAATGTTCACTGTGAACCTTTTACTTTAATACCTACCCACTACGTTAGTTTAGAAGTTATTTAAACATGAAAAATAGCAACAAACTATGCTTATACTCGTATTTTGACACGTTATCCGCACTGCCCACGACCATACTTACTTGTTCACTGCGTCAGAGCACCATATAACTATAAAGGTTGGTTTAGGGTTATCATATGTCTAGATTTCGATGAATTTATTTTATTAATACATTACCGACTACTCATAACATATTAGTTTCTTATTTTTTGATAAAATAAATATAATATGCTCGTGACAGGTCAGGTTTTGTTCGTAATCCAAAAAAGTCAACCCTAGCACTTTTCCCTATTCACCCCTTCCCGACCCCATTCACCCCAACGTTAGGGTGAGCGAAAATTACTAAATAAAACGACATATTTTCAAAGACAACCCGGAGTTCACACCGCTGGAAGATTTTTTGTGTAAAAAATTATCATGGCACATATAAAAAAACTGCTATCGACGTTCAAAAGTCGGTTTTGGCCCTATTCACCACAAATTAAGTTAGTTCATACCCGTTCCGACCCCATGAACCCAAAATCTTCAGAAAATGATGTACTAAGTAGCCCAAAGTACAGCGCCATCCTAGGTGAATTGGGTAACTAATTTATGCAAACTACTTAAGTCGCAATAGATGTCATTTCATTTAGTATTTTGGAGGTAACTAGTAAAGATAATTTAGTTTTACAATTGTGCGAAAATAGATTCTCATCTGGCCGGATTTTTTAACCGAATTCCAAAATTCAAAAGGTTATAAATGTATAGTTTTTTTTTAAATATCACTCCTGGTCCAATTTAATATCCCACAAATATTAACGGCAAACTGATAATGACTTAAGTATTTTTGAAATAAATTTGTGACAAATGTGGGTAGTTTAGTAATTAGGCGCCGACTGGTTATATTTTCGCTCTCTGCTAATAAATCTTGTATGGAACGGACGTGTTTTCTTTGGTGCCTCTTCATCAGCGCTGATCTTCGGCTGGGAGCATACCTTACAAAATTGAATGCCGAAAAAAAAGTTTATCAGCAAAAATTACTTACTTGAAAATAAAGTCATAACCGTTTTCATACTTATGCATTGAAATAGATATCACGCACGAAAGTAAGAACGACAAGGCCTCCTGGTGGCTGAGCCGGGAATCGAACCCGCCATCTCTCTCTTCTTCTTCCTCGGTTCCTCATGGCTGAGGGTCGCGACCACATGAGGTCGTTATTTTTCGCACCAAAGCTCTCCACTCCGCACGGTCTTCTGCAGTCCTCATAATAGGCGCCTGTGTTAAACCCTGGCAGGCCTTCTTAACGCTGTCCACCCAGCGGGTCGGTGGATGGCCACTTCCCCGTCCTCCATCCACCATGCCAACCATAATGCGTTTCTCTAGGTTCGGTTCTCTAGGTTTCGTTTGCCATCTCTCTCGCTATACCCTAATCCTCTAAGTGCCACTTGCACCAACGAATATGGAGGGTTAACCTGAGGGTTAACCCACCATTTTACATGGAATTTGACAGTTGACAGCCCACTAACCCTGAGTTAAGTGGTTGGTGCAAAGGGGCCTTAAAGATTCATATACGAGGTGGTCAAAATGTGCCTATCAGAGATAATATACACTAGAGAAATTTCGTCGGGTACCACACGGCGGGCGGGTGGCCTAGTGGTAATGACGTTAGCTGCGTAAGCTGAAGACCCGGGTTCGATTCCCGGCTCGGCCACCACTACCTACTTACCTACTTCTTTCGTGTATGATATCTATTTAAATTTATGTATGTATGTATGTGAACACTTTATTGTACATAAGACAAGTTAGGACATAAAAATACAGTATAGTTATGGTGTACAAAGGCGAACTTATACCTATAAGGGATCTCTTCCAACCTTTGAGCGAATTGAGAATTTATTATTTATATAAACTTGAAAATAACAAATCAAAAATTATTCAATAAAATAATTTTATTTCTTCCCTAGATGTATAGTTTCATACTTATGATTTTTATTTTAAAGTAATCCGTTTATATTGTAGCAACCATGGGTGATTTTTGTGGACTTAAGTAGAAACGTTGACTTGTGGTTGACAGAAGTGTGATTAACATTTCTAAATGTTAATTTATTGTATCTAGTCTAACTACGAAGCAATACATTGACGTATAAATTGCGTCCATATACAGAGAGGTCATTCATAAAAACATCACTTTAGGTAAGTTATATATCTTTTATACAATTTGACAACCATTGACTACACATCCCAATTCACCCCTCTTCCGACCCTAATCACCCCCTTCGTAAACCTATTCACCCCCTTTACGACCCGTTTCCCCCATTATTGATCCTATTCACCCCTCAGGCCGCGGATATTTGTTCATCCCGTAAAAGTTCCCCAACACAGTTGCATCGCTTTCTTCATGAAAACCATTATAAAAATGAAAATATGTCTTATGATTTTCTGTTAAACATAAACTTTAGAAGTATAGGTATACACTACATTCAAAAGGATAATGAACAAATTCTTAGCAAAATTTCACACAAAAATGAAGTTAAAATGAGTAAAAAATCCAATAAATTTGAATGCCTACTTTGACAGACATTTTCATGTCTGTAAATATATTATTTACATAAATCATAAAATATATTATTTAAATATAATAGCATTATATACCCCGGGAACCCTATTCACCCCAAATTACGGTATTTATTAAATTGTCAATATGTAAAATGTCGGAAAGTACGGAACGGAACCCTACACTGACCGTGGTCCGATGCGCTCTTGGCCGGTTTTTCTTATATAAAATAATATAAAAATTCACCTCCCAATTTATAATAAGTTTTTTTGCAAAAAAATCATTTTTGGCACAGGCTTTACCTTAGCCGACTGTACCTTTCTTTCAAAAATCATCTATTGCTCTTCGAGATGTCTCTAAATACCACTTACTCAATGGGGATACGACGTTTCATAACAGAGTTCCTCTGACTACCTTTCTGCTCCATCATCAGATCACCTCCATGATACCAGAATATTGCATTGTCACGTGATTTACATAAGTGTGCAAAATTTCAGCTCAATCGCAAATCGGAAAGCGGGTCAAATTTAGCTTCTACGTTTTGGCCCAAACTAAGATAAATACTAACAACGCAAGTTGAATAAAAGCTTGTAAAAAGGCTTCTGATATCAGATTTGTAATAAGTTTACTTGTCATAGTTTATCAACAGATGAGACAGACATATGCACTGACAATACTTCAAGTTCACGTGTTTCGTGAGATGTCAAATCACCTCATACAATTTACCGCTCTAAGGCAACTAAGGTAGGGTTTGTTATTGCACTTTAATTACATATTAATGATTTCTAGCCCGTAAGATATATATTTGCTTTAACAATGGATAGATACTTATGCGAGTGAGAGTGTAATTTAGATTTTTATTTATAAGGAATCAAATATTTTTAAGCTACCCGATCATACAGATATTTCTGCGGATAAGGACACTCCCCACATCTGCCGTCTAGCAATCGTAGCGTCGGGCCAACTGTATGGCTAAGCCGCGCCGACGCGGCGTCTTTTTCCATACAGTTGGCCCGACGCTACGCTCGCGAGACGCTAGAAAGAGAGACGATGTTTTTGCCGGTCACGGAGCATCACAAATTTTTGCCGGGAATATGTCGTCATATACTTATGGTCCCTTATAGAAAATTAGATATTTTTGCACGGCCGTTCATAGTCATATAATTATGCTGGTGACTGTTCCATGAATATTTGGTCTAGTCTAGTTGAGTGGAGAAGTACCATTCAAAACGAGCGTTAACTTTCTAAACAACAATATATTTAGGTACTTTATAATTATTATTGTTTTCAACTTACGGTTACGTGTTCGTGGTATGCACAGAGTAAATCTTTAATGAAATTGAGACATTTTTTTATATATACAATTAAATTTGAACTAGAACCACTAAACCTATACCCGCTCGCATTCCCCTTTTTTCTATTCTAAGTAAGAATCAGTTAATAAGTATCTGAATATATGTATGAATAAATTAAATTGTAATTGTTTACATACAACCTGTGAAGTTTGGTTGACAAAATTTGACGTAGGTGCTGTCATATATATTTTTAAAATGACGTACTGTTAATACCAGCGTAATGAAAATGTATTCCGATGAGTAAAAGAAAACATGAAACTTTTTCAATTTAACCGAACTAGAATGAAATCATTTATACTCATTCGGTTGTGTTCGTTATTTTCTTTAATAATGTGATATATTTTTATTTATTTTTTATGCACAAGCCATGCACCTTTAAACTTTAAATGAGATTGGATCTCCACCTGACATTATTGATTTACCCTATTTATTTTGAGCACAGTTTTACACTGGTATGGTTTTTCGTGTACGTACACTATTTTCTGTCAAAATATTTGTCAAATTTAAACGTCAACGCGGAGCGACCGGCGACACGTCTGCCTCCGATGAGCCGCTCAGGGCGTCTAATCGAAAGGAGAATTCTGACAGCAATGGCGAATGTATGGAAATTTTACGATAGTTTGAATTTAAGGTAAAATTTCTTTGTTGCCTTTGAGAGGAAAAATATAAAAAACCTCAAAACTTCTAGTCCATTTATCTGGCTTTTAGAATCACTTAATGTTATAACTAAAGTATTGAATTTTTTAACAAAGTTTACTAAACGGCGACATACGTTTTTCTCATTTTAGGTCAACTTTGTGTGGGTTTAGTTATTACACCGTTAATAATTGGAGATTGTGAATAGTCAAAAGTTGTAGACACACTCTTTAAGATAATAACTACATTTATTTTATTTCATTTAATTTAGAAATGTGAGCAGCATTTGTTAAACGCCGAATGCACTTTTCGAGGATTTCGTACGACCCCCTCTTAAGCAAAGCTTGTACTATGAGTGCTAAGCGACGATATACATACTTATATAGATAAATACATACTTATATACATAGAAAACATCCATGACTCAGGAACAAGTATCTGTGTTCATCACACAAATAAATGCCCTTACCGGGATTCGAACCCAGGACCGCGGCGTAGCAGGCAGGGTCACTACCGACTGAGCCAGACCGGTCGTCAATTATAAGTATACCTTAACGTGCCTAAACCTTTCTCAATAATCACTTTATTTATAGGTTAAAATCCGTTCAGTAGTTTTTTCGTTCATTTCGGATATACCATAAATTAAATATAACAAGATCATACCATCCCATACATTAAAATGCGACCGCCTACGAACGCGCTTATACTCCACCACACATAGATGGCGCCACAAAAAATGCCTTGTTGCCACCGATTATTTGTAGATTGGCATTAAGTGTCAATTCCGAGCCGTAAATCTATGTCAAAAGTGACACTTAACGTCATCTACAAGTATAAATGAAAGCTACAAGACATTTTTTTTGTGGCGCCATCTATGTGTGGTGGAGTGTAAGCGCGGTCTTAGGCGGTCGCATTTTAATGTATGGGATGGTATGATCTTGTTATATTTAATTTATGGATATACATACAAATAAACAAACACAGACAGACACGGCGTGGTGATTGATGTGAGACTATTATGCTTTTCTTTATTTACACAATAAATCAACGAATTAGTTCTACGTATAAAATTCACAATAAATTACTCAGAGTTCAATGATCAGTAAAATACGTATGGAACTGTCTTCCATGTTGCAGTCGCAACGACAATATTTAGTACAACGCGCATGTGACATCCCTTTGTGCAGGCGTCCATAGGTTACGGTGACCGCTTTCCATCAGGCGGACAGTATGCCTGTTTGCCACCGACGTTGTATATTAAAAAAAAACTCAAAAATAATAAACGTCGATACTTCAATACATAGCTGCAAGCAGATCAAAGATCATATCTAAACCACATTTAAAGTTTATCAAATTGGTAAATCATAACCGGCTTCTACATCTTGCGCGTAACTTGTTACATCTTGGACATTAATTGCATATTTACTATGGTTCTCCTTTGTCCTTATTATAGTTCATCATAACATTTACCTTTATAATTATAGACTGTGTTGATAAAGATAAAATAATGGTCTGTGTGGTAGCGAATACCTATTTTAACTACTACAGATTATTAATGACTTTTTGATAATTACTAAAACAAGTAATTACCTACATAAACCTTAAATCCACGTTAACAAATGTTCTCTGTACCGTCAGCAGCGCCGCACTATATAATAATATAGTAACCAGATTTACAGCCCGCCTAGCTAGGTGTCTAGCCAACGTCACAGTAGCTTACAATAAATCGCTATCGCTATTCTTTGGAAATTAATACCTGGGGCCCATTTCTCGAAGCTACAAGTTACAATTTACAAGCGGTTGTCAATGTCTAATATGACAAGTTGGAAAGAGACTTCCGCTTGTAACTTGTAACTTTCAGTGTTGAGAAATGGGCCCCTGGAGTCTAGGTCGATAATACCTACAAATTCTTTATTCGTTGAACATAGGTGTATATATTATATTGGTTACAGGTATAATGACATTCTTGTTTCATTATGTCGTATCCGATGTCATTTGTGAATCATTGATAATATCAATTATCATGCATCATGCACAAAAACAAATATTTATAAAAGAATTAAATGTCAACAATAAAGTTATTAAATTAAACTTCGCTTGTATAGAGACACTTTCAAATATTTTTTTCCCCTCACTAGCTCGGAAACACGTGTTTTGTCCTTTAATACCAGCGGGTAAAAACGAATTTTATCCACTAATGGGTAAAGTAATTTGACCTTGAATAAAATTGATAAAAGTAGGTGAATCTAGTAATAAAGATGATTTACCACCTGTAGAACTACTGGAAGCAGTGATAAACGCATTTTTTGCGTTGTAGTTTCCTCGCTATAGTGAGGGGAAAAGTTTTGTGTTACACTCGGGTGCAAATGTATTTTACTTCTCGTGTGTTAAAAAACTCGTTAGTTCAGGATTCTATTCTCGAACCACTCGCTTCGCTCGTGGTTAAATTATAAAATCCTTTCACTTGCTTAAAATACAACTTTGCCCCCTTGTATAACAAATAACTATTTAAGTGTTATGGCAAGAACGGTTTAATACTGGACTGACAAAGCCCATACAAAAAAGCGTACCCCTGAAATGTATGGAAACGTACGACGTGTCATGCTATTTCAGTCAGTCTCATAACAAGATGTACTAACATTGACTGAACTAGCTTGACAAATACGAACGTTTCCGGAAAAATACTAAGGAAACTCTTTTCGCACACATCTGTAAACCATTGTGACGTTTGGCTAGGTACCTCGGAATAAACAATAACTATACGCCGGTGTAATGGAATTTGTTTGTAGCGTCAGCACATACATTGTACGTCAAAGGGATTGTTACAGCTTGAATATTAAATTGCGTATAGATATTTGATTTTACATCCATATCATAAGTTCTCTATAATATTATATAAGTAAGTCACAATTTTAGTTTTCTTTCAACCTCTTTTTGCCAAGAGTGGCACTGAAACTTGAGTAGTTCATGTGCTCTGCCTACCCCTTTATGGGATACTGGCGTGATTGTATGTATATGTAAGTTTAGGAGCGATAAGTCAAACGTATATGATAGTAGGGCCAGTTTTTTCAAAGTTTTTTATATGTAATTTGGAATTTTTTATCTGGTTTCCACTCAGAATCGTCTTCCGTTACCATTTTTTCATACATTTTGCACGGGTAACGGAATGGAAGGCTTGAAAAATGTATAGAAATCTTGGGATATTGTTTTTCTCATATCTGGGATCGATTTTTGAATTTCGAACGCACGAATTCGCCGTTCGAAAGTCTGTGGAAAACGACGTACTGCTATTTTTGAAAAATGACGGCTAGTACATTTTTATATTAAAGGAAAAAATGGAAAAATTTACGCTTCCGGCGGGACTTGAACCCGCACCATTTTTGCAATCCGTGCAATGCTCTTACCAATTGAGCTACGGAAGCCACGCCGGACCTCGCAAATATGTAATAGGGTTTACTGACGATTCGCCAAAAAACGTTTCCCAAAGTTTCACATCCCAAACTATTATTCCCAAATTATCATTTCCCAAATAAACGTTTGTTTTGCCAAACTTATCGCAAATTGACATTAAGCAAAACTTTTTTTGGCAAGTATTTGTTTCCCAAAACATTTACTTGGTCAAATTTCATTTTACCAAATATTATTTAGTCAAAGGTATTGTTAGGCAAAATTTCCATTTCCCAATATATTGTAATTAAATGGCGCATTAGAAATTTTTTTGTTGATTTTATACTTTGTATCCAAGATTTTGTGTGAAATAATGTGTATGTCGTACTTTTTTTCCTCCTGCTGCAAATGTCAAGGATGACATTTTCACTTACATGTCCGGATACATTTTATTAAAAAGAAACCTTATGTTTTCAAGACCATTATGTTCTATTAATTTTTAATTACTTTAAAAAGCCATTTCCGGTTTGCTCACTATCAACCTAACACGCTCCTCCTCGCTTCGCTCGTCGTCGCACCTAAACTGACCCTGTCACACACGAGTTTTCTGTTACAATACTAATACAATTATTACATTACATTTATGTCTTGTAATATTTATTGACAAACGTGGTTTTGCATGGTGTAATTTGTAGAAACATTTTTTGACAAAAAAAAATAGTTGACAAAATAGTTTTGTCCAGTAATTAATTTGACAAAAATAAAGCTGAGCAAAATTTTCTTGTCCAACTGAAGCCTTGGGAATAAAACTGAAATTATCATTTGACAATTTTAAGTTAAATTTGGCAAAAAAATCTTCGGTAAATTAAATTAATCCCGTAGAAATGAAAATGCAAATGCTTAAATAGTTTCGAAATTTGCGATGTGAAATTTTGACCAAACATGTTTTTGGGATATAAGTTTTGCCATTAAAAACGTTTGCGAAATAAAGTTTTGTCTAAATAAAATTTGACTAAGTAAAATTGTGCCAAATGATAATTTGACCAAACAAATTCATTGCGAAACATACCTTTGCCAAACAATACTTTGGGAAATGAAACTATTGCGATATGATTATTGGGAAATGAAATTTGACGAAACGTTTTTTGGCGAAACGGCAGGACACCATGTAATAGTCTGTCGGTAGATGGCGCTAGACGTCACCCCAAGACGTGTGTACAAAAAGGAAAGGCATGGAAAGATTTGCGAGGTCCGGCGTGGCTTCCGTAGCTCAATTGGTAAGAGCATTGCACGGATTGCAAAAATGGTGCGGGTTCAAGTCCCGCCGGAAGCGTAAATTTTTCCATTTTTTCCATTAATATAAAAATGTTTAGAATCGTTAGCAGACGTTTCTGCTTAATAAAAATTAATGACGGCTAGTAGTTTTAGAACTTTCGATTCTGTTAGTAGAATTGAAATCGCTATAGTAGTGGAGATATTATAGAACGAATTTCACGAAATCGAATGGCCGAGATTCAAAAATTGTCCCCCTGGATCGAAAGACCTCGCGTTTCTGAGTATGAATCGCGTAAAAAATACCCATGTTACAAAAATAGTGGGGTGGACAACTTTGAAAAAAAAAATGGCCCAGTTACCTTCATAGCAAAGAGGATCGAGTAACAGAGAGTTACTGTCAAAGTAAAATGTGTAATCACAGTGCAGACTGCCACCTCTCGACACAGGCTTAAAACTTTTGAACCTCAGTTTTGACAATTTGGCCCATATTCTTAGCTTGATATGTGTTAAAATGTCAAATATTAATATTAGCGCCATCTAGCCGAGCGTTCCCCAAAGGTGTAACGCCATCTTGGCCACCGTACCTTTTTCATTATGGTTTTGAGGTACGTTTTTTTCTTAGAATTTATCCGTCTATACGGAGTTACATATGTATGTCTTTGCTACATAGTAAACCGCGCCGCGTGTAAGCCGCGGTCCTGGGTTCGAATCCCGGTAAGGGCATTTATTTGTGTGATGAGCACAGATATTTGTTCCTGAGTCATGGATGTTTTCTAATATGTATATAAGTATGTATTTATCTATTTAAGTATGTATATCGTCGCTTAGCACTCATAGTACAATTAAGCCATGCTTAGTTTGGGGCTAAGTTGATCTGTGTAAGGTGTCCCCAATATTTATTTATATTTATTTATTTATAGTAATGTTTGCTTTATGATATCGACGAACCGATACCACAGTATAATTCATAACATCATAATTAAAAATTCAAATATCGAACGTATTGAAAGTTAACTGACAGTTAATCACTTAGTTGTAGTTGTTAACCTCTTAATTGAATCAAATCTTATGTGATTCTGATAATAGTACATTACTACAGAGGCCGGGACAAAGGGGGTTGCCGGGTCTGAGGCGGGCAACCCCATTTCCCGCCGAGGTATGTATAGTGCTTTTCTCAAACATGGTATGAAATAAATAAAGTCTACTGAAAATAGTAACTTTGGATGGCTGTATCTCCTAAACGGTGCGTCGTAGCGCAAAAATAATCGAATTTTCGTTCCCCTTTGAAACCGCGTATACGCTTATAAAAAAACGAAAAGTTAAAAAAAAATAAAAAAAAAAACGAAAAAAAATTTTTTTGTATGAAAACGCACCCAAAATCAAATATTGTCTAGGGCCCGTACCAGTTGCAGTCGGCACGTCTATAAAGCCCCTTATAGTTTTTTTTTAATTGGCTAAATACCTGGATGTTATGTCACAATTATCTGTGTTTGGAAATTAAAAAAGAGGACTTTGCCGGCCTTGGCCTGCAAGGTTTGTATGAAATTCCATTATCTATCATTCTATCAATCGTCCTAGCCGCACCTGCAACGTCATACTTCGCTGCCAATTATAAGGCACATAACATCAATATTTCATACCATGTTTGAGAAAAATATTTTATATATTGTTACCTACTTCCATCAAAAAGGGCGGCAACGCACTTCCAACACCTATGTTGTTTCTGGTGTCCATGGGTGGTAGCAATCGCTTACCATCAGGCGATCTATCTGCTAATCTGCTTGTTCGAATCCTACTAAAAACGCCTGAAAACAATTAACTCTTTTATAGTTTAAAATGTTTTCTGATGTTTTTGTTTCACCTGCCGACATTACCAAGTTATTAAAAAGTCATTTCACAATCATGCAGAAATGTTCGATCACATGATGGATGAGACACAAGATTTATGGCGACCACAACACAATATTCACGTTTACACCTTGCAAACAACTATATCCATACTATACTAATATTATAAATGGGAAAGTGTGTGTGTCTGTTTGTTTGTCCGTCTTTCACGGCAAAATGGAGCGACGAATTGACGTGATTTTTTTAAGTGGAGATAGTTGAAGAGATGGAGAGTGACATAGGCTACTTTTTGTCTCTTTCTAACGCGAGCGAAGCCGCGGGCAAAAGCTAGTAGGTAATATTAATACATACATAAACTCACACCTGTATTTCCAGTGGGAAATCTTGTAGAACTTGCTCAGCATCATATACTAATGTCAGCCTACTCATTTTTAACCCCCGACGCAAAAACGACGGGGTGTTATAAGTTTGACGTGTCTATCTGTCTGTCTGTTTGTCTGTCTGTCTCTGTGTGTGCGTGTCTGTCTGTGGCATCGTAGCTCCCGAGTGGATGAACCGATTTAGATTTTAAAGTTTTTTTTTGTCTGAAAGCTGAGTTAGTCGGGAGTGTTCTTAGCCATGTTTCATGAAAATCGGTCTACTATGTCGCGGTCGGGGGATTTTTCAAAATTTTAATTATCAATACTTATTGATGACTTGATCCAAATGTACAGTTTTTGAGAATTCTATACTTAAAATAAAATATTTTATGCAGTGCACGAAATAAAGCACCACATAATTAGAAGAAAAATATAGAGTAGTTATGTTTAAACATAGTTTCTATTTAATAAGTCAAAGAGAAAGATATAAAGTATTGGCTTCGTGCGAAGTGCATGGAGGGGGTAAGCAAAGCGATCGCAGTGCTTGCGGTGGTCAAAATCGACACTGATTGTGGTTGTCATCTATCAAAACTCATAAAATATAATACAATGTGTAATGTTTGATATGGGGCACCAACGTTGTTTCGTTGTTAATTGTAAAAATAATGGCATAAATAGTCGTTGCACGTTCTATGCTTTTCTTAGAACACACTGGAAATTGGATCAAAGAGCTAAATGGATAGCTACCGTGAAAATAAAACGTAAGTGTTATGTCAAAACAAAACATTATAATAAATTATATTTATAGCTTTGTTCACCTAATATTGTTCAATACGCTGTTAGTATTTTTCCTACCGTAAAATATTATGCTTAAAAATTCAGGCCTGGCCTGGGAATGAATTATATGGAATTAACGGGACGAAGGTTTTGCGAATACCATATCACTCGTTCGTAGAACTTCTACCATTACTCCTATGTTCTTCAAGATTCCTTATATGCCTATGCCTAGCCAGCACCAATTTATTGCCTCTTTCTGTGGTATAGGGTTGGAAGTTTATACCGTGAGTAATGCTTTGGAAACTGATTTTTATTATTATATGCATGTCTGTATAATCGATCTACCTAAATTACACTTGAAATAGTAGCTCTTGTTATTGGATTTATTTAAAATTAACGAAAAATCGTTAAAATATATGTTTATTTACATGTCATTTTTTGACATTTTCCACTTCAAATTCACATGGCAGCGGGCGTAATTGTCGTGCACGTAGCCAATATGAATTGACCGTGACTTCACTCCTCAGCATTTCAAAGTAATTCAATATTAGCAAATCGTTTTGACAGTTCTTAAAAAGAAGCTGATTTGACTAGTAGGAAACTAGCCTATGCTGATTAAGAAATCTTATTTTAAAGTAAGTCAGACGGTAACGCCATCTACACTAGTTTACTCGCAAGTTTCTGAAAAGTTACTCGCGTTTAGAAAGACTTAGGTAGCAAGGAATAGTTTCTGAGAGTTTTATATAGATGGCGCTTACATTTACGTGTACCGGTAATTAATTTATGATGTTCAAATTGGCCCAAGTTAAATTATCTTCTGATGAAAATATTGGTGGTATAGTTATTCTTTCAGTTTCAGTGTCAATTTTAATTTAAGATGTAGGTATTAAATAAGAATAAAATATGAACATGACACTGATGAATGACGACATTTTCCATACATAAATGTATTATAATGATTCCTTTTTGTACATAACGTAATACAATTATGTTATACTGAGCCCGTGGGTATTTTGTACTTCGACAGGACTACTTACCGACTAGGCTCAATATAGTCCAAATGATTAACCATTTCTGTCTCCGCACACGTGTCGCTTAACTTCAAACCTGGGTAAATCCATTCGGCTTTAAGGTAGAATATATAAAAAAAAAAATGATCTGAAAGATACCTTATAGCAGAATGGATTTACCCAGTTTTGAAGTTAAGCGACAGACATGTCATCCGTGACAAGAGAGGAGGCGTGTCATCAAGGTTTTTTCACATGTGGCGTGTGGCGTATGACACGCGAGATGCGAGGCGTGTCATTTTAAAATCGACGAAAGTTGTTCGCTGCCACAGCGTAAAGTTTTCGAAAATGGAACACGCAACGAATTGGTTAATTAAAATCAATGCGAAAATTTCAAATATCGGTTTATATACAAATTCCAATCTCACAACGCTTTGGTATTAAAGTGTTAATTAAATTCTATTCTCGGAAATATTAATTATTACCTCGCTACGCGAATATTGCCACACTGTAATCACTCCTAAAAGGAACGTGCCATATTATCGAAAATTTGCGGCAGGAAATGTGTTCTAGCGGTGAGGTAGATAATAGCGATATTAGTTATATTGTATGCCGAAACATACTTACAATGAAATAGAGTACCTACTTCGGGTATTTTGGGTGTCCATGGGCGGCAGTAAGCTTTTACCATCAGACAATTCTTCTGCTCGTTTGCCTCATAAAAAAATAAATATAAAAAACCGGCCAAGAGCGTGTCGGGCCACGCTCAGTGTAGGGTTCCGTAGTTTTCCGTATTTTTCTCAAAAACTACTAAACTTATTAAGTTGAAAACAATTTTCCTAGAAAGTCTTTATAAAGTTCTACTTTTGTGATTTTTTTTTCATATTTTTTAAACATATGGTTCAAAAGTTAGAGGGGGGGACGCACTTTTTTTTCCTTTAGGAGCGATTATTTCCGAAAATATTAATGTAATCAAAAACGGTGTAGTAAACCCTTATTCATTTTTAAAGACCTATCCAACAATATATCACACGTTGGGGTTGGAATGAAAAAAAAATCTGTCCCCACTTTACATGTAGGGGGTACCCTTTTTTTTTGTCGGAGTGAGGAATGCGTTACGCACCGTCCCCCCAGCCGCGGAAAGGCCGTGGGAAGGGGGGGTGTGTGCGTCTACCTCTTTCGGCCCTCTCTCTTGTCGAGAGGGAGGGAAAGAGGTTTACCCACTAAACCCCACTCCGGCGTTTCGCCCTCTGTGCCGTTCGCGAGGGCGTCATGGGATCATCGGGTCTCCTCTGTCCACCATGGCGCCCTCCGGCAGCCCCGAATTGTTACAGGGCATCCGCATTAGGGAGAGAGGGATCAGAAACGCTTGATCCCTCCCTCGACGGGGTTAGTGGGGCCGGTGCAATGCGGGTCCCGTACCCGCTGGCCCCACTAAGGGTCGTGGCGCAAGAATGCTCATCGCCTTCGACCCTGCCTTCGGTCTTTGCGATGGCGACCCGCAGCCCAAGGAGCCCGATGCGGTGGCCCCTAACAAAACATTTTTTTCCACTTTTTACTTTACCACTTTGTCGGCGTGATTGATATACATATTGGTACCAAATTTCAGCTTTCTAGTGCTAACGGTCACTGAGATTATCCGCGGACGGACGGACGGACAGATAGGCGAAACTATAAGGGTTCCTAGTTGACTACGGAACCCTAAAAACAGAGTGCAGTTTGACGACCGCTCTAGCCAAGCGCGAAGTGAGTGTAATCCGCGGTCCCTGAGTCATGTCTATTTTCTATGCAGGTGAGTATATAAGTATTTGTATATTATGTAGGTATATCGTTATCACAGCCGTATTCAGCTTAACGTGGGGCTGAGCCAATCTGTGTAAGAATGTTCTGTAATATTCATTTATTTATTTATTCATTTTATTTTAGACTTTAGTGCGTTTCACATTATCAGATCCGATATCGGAAGTTGGAAGGATTTCAAAGAAAAAAAAAAAGATGGCGGCGTAAATTGTGATTGTATGTATTATAATATATGTATGTAGGTATATAATATGTAAGTAGTATGTATATATATATGTATGTGTAGGTATTATATGTATTATGTAGGTATATGCTTTTTAGCTACAATTAATTACTTTTAATTTAGTTTTTTTGCACCTCCTAATTAGTTAAAGTTATGAATACCATTTTTCCACTACCCAAAGGTTGCCAGGAAGAGATCGCTCTTTAGCGATAAGGCCGCCTGTTGTTTACCTCTGTAATAAAATTTATTGTAATGTGTGTGTTCCTATGTACATTTCTGAGGTTGTGCAATAAAGTGGATTTGTATTGTATTGTATTGTATTGTAAATATATGGGATATCGGTCCGACATCCGATATCGGATCGGATAATGTGAAAACGCACTTAAGAGTAACCAAGGACCATATAATATCGGGACCGACAAAGCCTAAAAAAAAGCGTACACCGGTACCCCTGAAATGTATGGGCCTTTTAGGCATAAAACTAGATGGCGCTGTTCGCAGCCTGGAAGTGGCTAAAATCATATTTCCCCAAATATTTTTGCGTGTTTTTATTATAAGAACAATTGACACATTTTGAAAAAAAAAAAATGTAGGCATCATCAGCGTAGTTATGATAGTATTTAATAGATGCTGCTAAAAAATGGAGGTACGATTCTTAGTACGAAGACTGTAAATCCTATATCTTGGAGTAACCTGAATAGTATTCCAACTAGGGTGTGCAAACCGGTTAACCGGTTAACCGAAAAACCGGTTAACCGAGACTTTTTGGCCTCTGTTAAAAACCGGTTTTTATAGTCTCTAACCGGTTAATAACCGAAACTGTATTTATTTCTCAAAATTTGGAAAATTAGCCATAAAAAGGTTAAAAAATACGTAATTATTTAATGTTTTGTAATAATAAAGATTTATTCATTACTTTTCATTGACAACATTATTATCTGTAATGATTTTATTTTAAAAATTAGTCCCGAGTCTATTCAATTATACATTTTATACAATACAGTAGAGTCCGGTTAGTTTATTACGACTCCGCATAGACCTAACGTCCAACCTCTTACAACGACATAAGCACAGGCATTTATTTGGTTTTCGTATGTGATAGTATGAAAGTACATCCGTTTATTACGACTCCGATTTTAACGACCAGCCGCTTTTTACGACACATTTTACACAGAATCCGTCCGTCAAGTCCGGTTGCAACGACGAGCGACAACGTTTTTAGTTTTACTAGTAAATTGAGGAAACAAAGCTACTTCCACCCGAGCACGGCCCCCTGTCTTGCCTACAACAAGTAGCAAGATGACATTGTGGCCATGTAACTTTTTGGAGTACTTTTAAAATTTTAACAACAAAAACAACCGAATGGAGGTTGAGGGAGGCGATGGCTGAGATACGCGTCATACTCGTGAACGGGTGCTGTTTGTGGAGACTGGTCTGTTCAAGCTTACCTGGGCCACATGTTTTGTTAGATTATTTAACTTTACTTTTGAGCGGATTGCGAGACACTACATTCGGTTCTTGTAAGAATTAAACTTAAGTAAGTAATGTCTTAAGGATGACACTAGAGACCATCACGTTGTCGTTTAATTTAGTTAATTTTAGCTTTTGGACACTTAGAGACTTTATACATCTCTGAGATTTTGATTATATTTTATTTTAAAATAGATTCCTTACTTTAATGACCTTGTTGTCGTTTGATTAAGTTAATGTTAGTTTTTTGGACACTTAGAGACCTTATACATCTCTGAGATTTTGATTATATTTTTAAACTTAATTTGTAACCTTGATTGGCCCTTATTTGTAAACTTGATTTGTTCTTTAATGATTGACAACTAGAGACTTGTACATCTCTTGAAATGTGTAATTTAGCTGTTCATTTTCTGTATTTTTTTTTTTTTTGTATTATTTGACAAAGGTTTTTACTTTTAAATATTTTAATTTTATAAAATTTGACTCTTGGAGACGCTATACATCTCCATGGATTATTTGATTAAGTATAATATTTTTACTTGTAATATTCAGTCTTTTACAACTATTGAAGTATTATAGATTTCTTTTATCTTTGTATCTGTTTGCACTTTCTTTATGTATTGATTATAGTTAGTAATAATATGACATTTAGAGACTTTATACATCTCTAATTCTATATCAGTGTATAGCTACTTTGCTTATGATTAATATTTTTAGTTAATATTTCTATTAATTTCATTTGTTTAACTTTAATGAATACTCTGTAATGTTGACATGTAAAAGTGCCCCCGTGGCCTATTTGCTGAATAAATGATTTTGTATTTTGTATAATTTGTTCACCTCGGGTCTAATCTTAATAAGCTAAATAGAACCCAATTTGTATTTTTCGATTGCGTATAAACTAGCTTTACTTACAAATGATGAGCAAGCACGCATACTAAAAACGACTTTTTCTAACTAAACTAGTCACAATAAAATAAGGTATTAATACTACATACATACAATCACGCCAGTATCCCATGAAGGGGTAGGCAGAGCACATGAAACTACTCAAGTTCCAGTGCCACTTTTGGCAAATAAGGGGTTGAATGAAAACGAAATTGTGACATTGCAGTGACAGGTTGCCAGCCTCTCGCCTACGCCACAATTTAACCCATATCCCACTGTCTGTCTGTCTGTATTAATACTATGATAATAATACCCTGTAAATAACTTGAGAGTCTTCAAGAGGAAGTTGAAGCCATGGGCCTGCGAATCAACCGACGAAAGACTGTCAATATGCGAGTACAATCAGCTTGTAAGGAACCTTTGTTGCTCAAAAACGACCGCCTTGAATCAGTCTCCAAGTTTGTGTACCTCGGCAGTACACTGTCGTGTCAGGGAGGTGCAGACGATGACGTCGAGAGCAGAATTAAGAAGGCAAAAGCTGCATTTGCTCAACTCAAGCCTGTTTGGGATTCAAACGTGCTTACTCGTCGCGTGAAAATCTCCCTCTTCGAATCTATTGTCAAGACCGTGCTTCTCTTCGGCTGTGAGACATGGAGAGTGACAAAGGGGCTGACGCACAAGCTACAAGTGTTTGTCAATAAGTCCCTCCGGTCGATCCTCCGTATCTTCTGGCCGAAACTATAAGAAATGAGGATCTGTGGAGTATGTGCCGACAACCTCCGATCGCCCAGGAAGTGGCTCGCGGAAATGGAGATGGATCGGCCATACCCTTCGGAAAGGAGCTACCAACAGCACCAGTATCGCGTTTGAGTGGCGGCCTCAGGGAGGAAAGCGGGCCCGCAAACGCCTCGTACACACCTGGAGGCGGAGCGTTGAGAACGAGCTGAGGGAATATGGACTGAGTTGGAACGAGGCCAAGGCGGTGGCTCAAGATAAAAAGGCGTGGAAGGATCTTGTGGAGACCCTATGCACCTATGGGGTGCCTTAGGACATACAACAACAACAAATAAACCTATTGATTGAAATGTTCTAGTAATAGAGATGTAGATATTATGTTTAATTAAAAGAAATGAAATTCGTTTTGTACTACATCCGGTTAGTGCGACGTAATATCAGCTGTCCCTTGAGCGTCGTTGTAACCGGAGTCTATTTCCGTATATTTCAAACTATATTTTTTAAAAGAAAGGTAAAATGGAGATCTTGGTTTTCTTACATCAATTGCTTGTATTACTAGGGGCTCTGGGAGCTGTAGACCTTCGCCACATGACTAGAAAACGCAAAACTGACGTCACATTCAAACCAAACAAGCCTTTTTTTGCAATTTCCGCATTTTACAAAATTTCCAAAAACTGGAGAAAAATGATCTTCATCGTGCAAGTAATACCTGCTAAGATATCATCAACATCAGAATTCTTAAAGGTAATGGTAATTATTGCGTAGTACGGCCATTTACTAAAAATCCTCAAAACCGGTTAATAACCGGTTAACCGGTTTTGAAGGAAATGTCTCGGTTATTAACCGGTTTTTTAAGTTAACCGGTTTTTGCAAACCCTAATTCCAACACAGTCGAAGGGCTCTTTAGCAGTAGCTTTGTGATCTGATGTGGACCTACTAATCCAATTACCACATCGACTACCACGTCTAGACTCCGAACCAGGCAGGCAAGTCAACGATATAACGTCAGTACATCCTTTCCACACTTTTAAATATGTACCTAAGTGCGATAGGGATGCCCGGATGCGATAAATGGGCCATTTTTTTCAAAGTTGTCCACCCCACTTTTTCTTTGGATTTAGAAATTTTTATGTGTTTTCCACTCAGAATCGCGAGCTCTTTCAATTCTAATAGGAGAAAAAAAGTGTCCCAAGGTTTTTTTCCCATTCCGTTACCATTTTTTCATACATTTTGTATGGCGTTAACGGAATGGAAGGTTCGAAAAATGTATGGAAACCTTGGGACATTTTTTTTCTCTTACCAGGATCGAAACACCTCGCGATTCTGAGTATTAATCGCGTAAAAAATACCCATGTTACAAAAAAAGTGGGGTGGACAATGGACACCTTTGAAAAAATGGCCCAAATAGCACGCCCAACGAACACATTTAACTGCCTGTCAGGGGAAATAACTCGTGTATTAGCGAATTTTGGCATAATTGTAGGGAATGGTGTGTTAATCCACATACTCAAAGTACTGGGGGGTGGGGGTGGAGATAACGGGTGGAGGGGGGTGTAAAGGTATCTTTTTTAGTTTGTCGTGATTAGCTCTTAAACTGTGTCACATAGCAGAAAATGTTCTAAGACACAAGTAATCTTCCTTTGCACCCCCCTCCACCCGTTAGCTTAACCTCCACCCCTCAGTACTTTGAATATGTGGATTAGAACACCATTCCCTACAATTATGCCAAAATTCGCTTATACACGAGTTTTTTCCGATGAGGAAGGCTTCGTTGAATGAGTTAAAAGTACGCTCGCAGGATGCTGACTGGCGGCGTAATCAAGGTGACACTCAGTTGCATTACGATAATGAAACGTTTGTGCGTATGAGAAATTGCGTCGCTACGTGTGCGCACTTTACGCAACTACTACTACTAGCGTGCCAGACGAACTCAGTCAAAACTTCTAGGTCTGTGATGTCAAGCTTGCAGCTTTCGCGTGACAATACCTAGAGAACTTGACTGTTCTTAAAATAAAATATTTTATACCATGCACGAAATAAAGCATCAGATAATTATTAGAAAAACATGAACAGAAGTTATTTTTAAATCGAATTTCTATTTAATAAGTCAGGCAGAAGCAGAAATATATAAAGGAACTGAATTGACCGTGACGTCACCTAATTCGATTTCATATTAATTCCATATTGGCAAGTCGTTCAAATTCGTTTTGACAGTTCTTAAAAAAAAGCTGATTTCACTTGGAGGCAAAAAGCCGAAGCCAAAGAGATAGAGACATAATTTATATCTCCTATCACAAGAAGGTATTGTAACAATTGTCCGTACAAAATGTTACACGATTTTTCTAATAGTTCCGCTCCACCTGAAAAGTTATGTGTGTGTCTCCACTGTTATGAAATTTCTAGCACCACATTTAACTTTTTATCTTTTTACATGTTTTTTTTAAAATTGGTCCGGCAAGTCATCGCGAGCTTACTCTCTTTAGCAATATACTTCCATCCCATGTTGCACAATGCACTATAAATTATTTCATACTAGCTTTTGCCAGCGGCTTCGCTCGCGTTAGAAAGAGACAAAATGTAGCCTATGCCACTTTCCATCCCTTCAACTATCTCCACTTAAAAAATCACTTCAATCTGTAGCTCCGTTTTGCCGTGAAAGACGGACAAACAAACGGACACACACACTTTCCCGTTTATAATATTAAAGTATAGATAATAATTATTTATTAGGTGAGCATTTCTTTTTTTTTGCCACTTTTATGAAATGTGATAGTTTTGAAATAAATTATGCTATTTCTACTCAGAATCACTAGCTTTTTCAGTCCTAGTAGTTAAAAATTGTCCCATACGATTTTCCCTATTTTGTTACCATTTTCCGTACATGTGTGGGGTAACAAAAGAGGAAAATAACAAAAATGTATGGCAATTCTGGGACACTTTTTGTCTCCCAGTGAGATTGAAAGTACTCGTGATTCTGAGTAGTGAGTACAATAGGCTAGTTTCCTACTAGTCAAATCAGCTTCTTTTTAAGGACTGTCATTCAAAACGATTTGCTAATATAGAATTACTATGAAATACTGAGGAGTGACGTCACGGTCGTTTCATTTACTTTATATCTTTCTCTATGACTTATTAAACAGAAATTATGTTTAAACATAACTACTGTCCATATTTTTCTTCGAATTATGTGGTGCTTTATTTCGTGCACTGCATAAAATATTTTATTTTAAGTATAGGAAACTAGCATATTGACCTAAAATGCCCTAAAAAAATCAAAATAAAAAAAATGGCAAAAAAAAAGAAATGCTCAGGTGCGACAGTGATCTGTAATCCGGATCGCGCTCGCTGTAATGCCCATCAATATGCCGGCCGCGCTACAAATTGTGGGACAATGTACGGAAATAACGCAACTAATATTCATAGACCCGTACTCAATTAATGAGTATGCTAATCGGATTGGGAGGGTCGGGAGGAGTGGAAAAATACAGGGTTGGTTTTGTTATGTTTGACCAAAGAGGATCGAGTATTATAGAGAGTTACTGTCAAAGTAAAATGTGTAATCACAGTGCATAGACTGTCATCTCTCGACACTTGCTTAAAACTTTTAAACCTCAGTTTTGACAATTTGGCCCATATTCTTAGCTTTATATGTGTTAAAATGTCATATATCGCATATCATATATTGTGTAATGTCATATATCGCATATATAATTAGCGCCATCTAGCTGAGCGTCCCCCGAAGGTGTATCGCCATCTAGGTCACCGTACCCTTTTCTGTATGGTTTTGAGGTACGTTTGTTTCTTAAACATTATCTGTCTATGCGGAGTTATATAATTATGTCTTCGGTTTAACTAACTAAATGCAGGACCCCGTGTTGTTTTCACCACCCTATTTGTAAGTTTTCAAGTTAGGGAAGAGTTGTAACTCTTACATCAGTTAAATGTGGGTTGTTTTTAGTGACATCTAGTGACAATCACGCGTGAACCACGCGTCAACCACGCGTCAAATAGCGTCAATTATCAGTACTGCTACTTGTCAATAGTTGTCGCGACGAACGAAGAGTCTTAATGCTCACAAATTTTTAGCTAATATTACAATACTCATAGTATTAATCAGTATTCTGTTTTCAATTCCTTCTGCTTGTAATATAAGTTGTAAACTGTCGTAATTTTCAATTTTCGGCAGACAAGATACTGTTGACACCTAGTATTGAGTAGTGGTACTGATAATTTACGCTATTTGACGCGGAATTGACGCGTGACCGTGAGCGTGAAATAACCCGCATTTACTGATGTATGGAGTTACAACTCCTTATTCCTCCATGGTTTTCACATCCGATCCGATATTGGATGTCGGAAGGATTTCAATGGAAAAAATCCAAGATGGCGCCTGTAATGTATGGGATATTGGTCCTACATCCGATATCGGATCGGATAACCTGAAAACGCTCTTTCTTCCCGTGGTTGCCGTAGAAGTAGAATGTGGAATATAGGTTCGATTGTGGTATGGGGGGTAGCCAGAGATCGGACTACTGGGCGTCATTCCAACAACATAAGGTTCATTACTCCGAAAACTGGTAGCATAGCATCATTTTAGAACTAAACGGGACTTAATCCCGTAAACACTTACATTAATATTTGGCCCGACGTTTCGAACATCACGTTATGTTCGTGGTCACGGGTAGACTCGGGTAGACGGGCGCCTATCCCGTCACGCGGCACTCAACGATATCGCTGTCAGCGCCGGCGTCCCAGCTGCTTTAGAACCCCAGATCGCGCGGGACGACGGCAAGCGCCCTGATGGGATGTCGTTGATTCCCTGGAGGATGGGCCGTGCGCCACACCAGTGGGACGCTACCTGCACCGATACGCTGGCAGCGTCCTACATTTCAGCCACCACAAAAACATTTTTCCCCTCACTAGCTCGGAAACACGTGTTTTGTCCTTTAATACCAGCGGGTAAAAACGCATTTTATCCACTAGTGGGTAAAGTAATTTGACCTTGAATAAAGTCAAATTAACTGCTTTAAAATTGATAAAATTAGGTGAATCTAGTAATAAAGATGATTTACCACCTGTGGAATTACTTGGAAGCCATTTTTTGCGTTGTAGTTTCCTCGCTATAGTGAGGGGAAAAGTTTTGTGTTACACTCGGGTGCAAATGTATTTTACTTCTGGTGTGTTAAAAAACTCGCAAGTTCAGGATTCTATTCTCGAACCACTCGCTTCGCTCGTGGTTCAACTATAGGAACCTTTCACTTGCTCGTTTTTCAATTCCACACTCGGCGTTAAAATACAACTTTGCCCCCTTGTATAACAAATAACTATTTTTCAAAAGAAACAAATTTTTTGAAACGAATTTGACGACCGGTCTGGCTCAGTCGGTAGTGACCCTGCCTGCTGAGCCGCGGTCCTAGGTTCGAATCCCGGTAAGGGCATTTATTTGTGTGATGAGCACAGATATTTTTTCCTGAGTCATGGATGTTTTCTATGTATATAAGTATGTATTTATCTATTTAAGTATGTATATCGTCGCTTAGCACCCATAGTACAAGCTTTGCTTAGTTTGGGGCTAAGTTGATCTGTGTAAGGTGTCTCCAATATTTATTTATTTATTTAAATATAGCTGTCTCGGCACCAACGCGCAGACGGTTGAGGGAGTCAACGGGGGACCCTCGCGCGGGCAGTTTTCTCGCGTAAAGGATTGCAATCGCAATACAGCGCGGGAATGCTGCCTGCGTGATGGGTACCTTGCAAGGTTTATTATTTTAAGTTTTATTTTTAGGTAGTTTTATTTTATTATTTTAAGTTTTATTTTTAGGTAGTTTAGTTTATTACTTTAAGACGATACGGTAGGGGTCAATTCTCCATACAAACGCTCTCGACTATTTCCTCCCTGGTTTTTGAAGATAGAGCAATGATTTTTTCAACACAGATTGTTATTATTTTTATCTGTGTCGGACCGTTTTGATTTTTTTGATATTCTGCTTTTTTAAGATTCTAGAGCCAATCAAAAATTTCCAAAAACGGCCTTTTTCACTGTGGCGCAAAAAAAGGTGCGATACTCAAGATTGGTAACAATTAACCAAAAAAGCTAAACGGTCCGATATAGATTATTTCATTGTTATTCAGATTCTCAAATTTCGTTCCGATTGATTAAGTTTTCAAGGAGGAAAGAGTCGAGAGCGGAACCTCGATTGTAAAGATTTTTTTGAAATATCTTTTGACTGAGTTGTTCTTAATGGACAATTTTTTTTCGATAAATCTAGTTAATAACACTTGTATATTTAACTAAAATTCCCAAGTTGAAAGGGGGCTCCTTTCCATTTTAGCATTTTCGCTACCGTATCCTCTTAAGGTTTATTTTGTAAAGCCCACTTGCGCCAAACATTTAACTCAGGGTTAGTGGGCTGTCATCTGTCAAATTCCATATAACGCCGTGTCTTGCGTGGGCGACGGTCGCGCGACCGTCGCCGTCGCGTCTCATACTTCCATATCGATAAGGTTTGATTTCGTATGCGTCGCATTGCCGTCGCGCGACCATCGCGCGACCGTCGCTCACGCAAGCCACAGCGTAAAATGGAGGGTTAACCCTCCATTTTCATTGGTGTAAGTGGCCCTTAAAGAGCTCTCAGGTTTTGATTTAGCGCGGCTAATGCTACAAGCTCAGCCAAGCATAATATTGTTGGAATAAAATATTAATATTAGCTGTATTGAAATTGAACTACCGCGTCGCTTGGAAAATCATTCCGAGTGCTACAAATGCTACAATAGTATTTTCTAACACTTGTTGGTAACTGTCAAAAGTTTGCATAGGTGGCGCCATATAGGTTGCCTCTATGTGCCTCTGTCTCATAATAATATTATGTTGGATGAAATTATATTTCAAGGTCATTTAGATCACAGAAAAACTAATTAAAAAAAACCGGCCAAGTGCGAGTCGGACTCCCCACCGAGGGTTCCGTACAAACTTTTTATCTAACTACCTAGTTAAAATAGAGATTATGGGCCATTTTTTTCAAAGTTGTCCACCCCACTTTTTTTTTGGATTTGGAAATTTTTATGTGTTTTCCACTCAGAATCGAAGGCTCTTTCAATCCTAATAGGAGAAAAAAAGTGTCCCAAGGTTTTTTTCCCATTCCGTTACCATTTTTTCATACATTTTGTATGCCGGTAACGGAATGGAAGGTTCGAAAAAATGTATGGAAATCTTGGGACATTTTTTTTCTCCTATCAGGATCGAAAGAGCTCTCGATTCTGAGTATGAATCGCGTAAAAAATACCCATGTTACAAAAAAAGTGGGGTGGACAACTTTGAAAAAAATGGCCCTTTATACGACGAGTCTTCATACGACGTACGAAACGTAATGTTTGACATTTGACATATCCGAATATTAGAATTTTCGCTACTTGCACATTGCTAGTTGTGAGAATAAGCAGCCAGGCGTATGAGGTGTGACTGATAGTAGGGATTGGAAAAGTTCGCGGGCAGCCGTATTCTGACTAGCTCCTTCTGCTTTTTTACTCTAGTTCCTTTTTTAAAAACGACGGGGTGTTATCAGTTTGACGTGTCTGTCTGTGTGTGTGTCTGTGTGTGTGTCTGTCTGTCTGTCTGTCTGTCTGTATGTTTGTCTGTCTGTGTGTGTGTCTGTCTGTGGCATCGTAGCTCCAGAACGGATGAACCGATTTCGGTCTAGTTTTTTTTGTTTGAAAGCTGAGTTAGTCGGGAGTGTTCTTAGCCATGTTTTATGAAAACTAGTCCACTATGTCGCGGTCGGGGGTTGTTTCAAAATTTTAATTTACTTTAGTGCCTTTTTTTGGGGATGTAAATTAAGGTCAAGTATATTGGTTATACTTGGCCCGACGTTTCGAAAGTCACAGTGTGTTCGTGGTCACGGGCAGAATGACACTCCAAAGTAGGTACCTCAAATAAAATGTGCTAGGTTACGGTGACCGCTTTCCATCAGGCGGACCGTATGCTCATGGATTAAATATAAGAAGACCACATCCCATACATTAAAATGCGACTGCCTAAGAACGCACATACACTACACCACACATAGATGGCGCCACAAAAATGTCTTGTAGCTTTCGATTATACTTGTAGATGCCAATTTACAAATAATCTATGGCAACGAGGAGATTTCGGTGAGTAGGTCAGTGACGAAATCAGGGTTTTTTTAAATATCAATAAAATCTAAGGTATAACAGCTATACGAAACTTTTTATGTTTAATAAAGTTGGTAATGACATCATATCCTGAAGATTTTGTTTGTCTAGTATAGCCCAGACCCAAGTTGTGAGGGTTTCAATAAACGACGAATCACTTCGAGAATAGGCAGGTAGTGTCCTTGGGCTTCGCTTGGCTCGTCTTGGCGCGGGCACGACCATGCCCCCAGATTAATTTCATGTGAATTAATGATGACAAAATGTTTATCAATACTGACATTTGCTTAAGTATATAAGGTGCAGTGGGGTAATTTCAAAAGTCGTCTAATTGCGATAGTAATATAAATATCACCATTATTACCATCGTAAGTATCAAGATTCCTTTTTCGAAATTACGCGAGTATTTCTGTGGTTCGAAATTACCCCACTGCACCCATATGAGAAAGATGTAATTATCTGTGAATCTTTAAATTATATCGTTGTCTGAGTACCTGCAACACAAGCCTTCTTGAGCTTACCGTGGGACAGTCAATCTGTGTAAGAATGTCCTATTGGTTAATTTCATACTGTTATTATATGTAGTCTCTAAATGTGGCCAGGGTGGCTAGCCGAATGGCACAATCGCTCACGAAACGCTCACGAAACGAAGCGCTAGTAGATATTTATCTCTATCGCGCTTGCGTATTGGCGCGACAGAGCCAGCGGCGTATCGCTTTCGTTTGGCGTCGGAGAAATGCCATTCGGCTACGGGGCCAGGGTGGCTAGCCGAATGGCACAATCGCTCACGAAACGCTCACGAAACGAAGCGCTAGTAGATATCTATCTCTATCGCGCTTGCGTATTGGCGCGACAGAGCCAGCGGCGTATCGCTTTCGTTTGGCGTCGGAGAAATGCCATTCGGCTACGGGGCCAGGAATATAATGTTAAAATCTTTCGGGTTATTCAGGTCGTTACATGTATATTGCGTTATTAAGCTGTAGGTAAGCTAGAAGCGAGCTGTCTCGAATACGGCGTTTTCGGTAAATATGCGCCGAACTGGAATTATGCGCCGCGTTTGTTGCGGCCGCGCTGACAAAACATCACCCAGGGTTGCCGACTGTTAGTCTGTTTTTAACCCCCGACGCAAAAACGACGGGGTGTTATAAGTTTGACGTGTCTGTCTGTCTGTGCGTGTGTCTGTCTGTGGTATCGTGGCTCCCGAACGGATAAACCGATTTAGATTTAGTTTTTTTTGTTTGAAAGCCGAGTTAGTCGGGAGTGTTCTTAGCCATGTTATAAAAATCGGTGCACTATGTCGCGGTCGGGGTTTTTCAAAATTTTAATTTTTTGGTTAGGTTATTGAATATTTTTATTGAAAGAGGTTGGTCTGGGCTTTTAAGCAGATACCTAGATTGCTGACTGTGAATTCTGTGCCTGTTTTATAAAGAAAATCTTTCTGTTTTTAGATAATGATCACTTTCCTCTTTATTTTGCTATCTAAAATAAACAAGTAAAAAAAAAACTGACTCCAATTCTGGCAAGGGCAATTATTTATCTGTACATCATCATACATAATATTAGTTTCTGAAATTTTGCTTGGTATACTTACATACTAATATTATAAATGGGAAAGTGTGTGTGTCTGTTTGTTTGTCCGTCTTTCACGGCAAAACACGGCAAATTGACTTGATTTTTAAGTGATAGTTGAAGGGATGGAGAATGACACAGGCTACTTTTTATCTCTTTCTAACGCGAGCGAAGCCGCAGGCAAAAGGTAGTATATTATACGAGTATAAGGATTCTAAATAGGTATTGCCAGCTGCTATCATGAGCGTTATTGAGCTGCCCTAAATACGGCGTTTTCGGTAAATATGCGCCGAACTGGAATTATGCGGCGCGCTTGTTGCGGCCGCGCCGACAAAATATCACCCAGGGTTGCCGACTGTTAGTCTGTTTTAACCCCCGACGTAAAAACGACGGGGTATTATAAGTTTGACGTGTCTGTCTGTCTGTCTGTGCGTGTGGAATTGTAGCTCCGGAACGGATTAACCAATTTAGATTTAATTTTTTTTTATTTGAAAACCGAGTTAGTCGGGAGTGTTCTTAGCTTAGGTTTTTTCAAAATTTTAATTTTGTTATAATTTTAAGTTATTTGTGTTAATTTATGTTACTATTTCGTCGTCTAAGTATGCAAGAATATAACTCTCACAAATTTTATTTGCTCATCATCATCCTCCTTGCGTTATCTCGGCATTTGCCGCGGCTCATGGGAGCCTGGGGTCCGCTTTGACAACTAATCCCAAGATTTGGCGTAGGCACTAGTTTTACGAAAACGACTGCCATTATCTGACCTTCCAACCAGAAGGTTAACTAGGCCTCATTAAGATTAGTCCGATTTCCTCACGATGTTTTTCCTTTACCAAAAAGCGACTGGCAAATATCAAATGACATTTCGCACATAAGTTCCGAAAAACTCACTGGTACGAGCCAGGGTTCAAACTTGCGACCTCCGGATCGAAAGTCGTACGCTCTTACCGCTAGGCCAACAGCGCTTTTGTTTGCTCATATTTTCCAAAATTTGTGCTGAACATGCCGAAAATGCTTCCACTTATTTGTAACAGATTCAACCCCAGTAAACATGTTTCTCTGTGATTACCGTGACAATGAAACAGGAAGTATCAGGTTGAATTACTGTGTGTGCAATTAGTTGTGTGTGTAATAACAAATATTTGATTTCGAGTAAACTTTTTTACACATATTTTAGTATCGACAAATTCCACAAGCGTTATTGAGCGGGATTATGCGACGTTCTTGCCAATGTCACTTGTTCCTGTTCGCAATTCTGGATAATCTGAATTCTACGCAATTAGTATTTCACCTCATTCGCTATTGTGCACAGTTATTACTTGTGGACAGTGGCAATTCTTCCTGTTCGCAATTCTGCATATTCTGAATTGCACACAGTAGTTTTTGACCTCATGCGCTATTATGTGCAGTCATTATTTGTGTACAATAGCGATTCTTCCTGTTCGCAATTCTGCACAATCTAAGTTCCACACAATAGGTATTACGTCTCATTCGCTGCTGTGCACAACCATTATTTGTGTACAGAATAGTTTCTTCCTATTCTCAATTCAACGCAAACCGAATTCGACGCAATAGGTATTTCACCTCATTCGTTATTGTGCACAGTCATTATTTGTATACAGTATAGTTTCTTCCTAGTCGCAATTCTACACAATTCGAATTCCACACAATAGGTATTTTGCCTCATGCGATATTGTGCACAGTCATTATTTGTGTACGTATGCTTTCTTCCTATTCGCAATTATACGCAATCTGAATTCAACCCAATAGTATTGCAACTCATTCGATTTTATGCACAGTCATTACTTGTGTACAATCTTGTTTTGCATAATCTCAGCTTCCTCAATCCCCGCAAATACGCACACATAGAAACGCAAAAAGTACCTTCCGCGGCGCACTAGAGTAGGCAAAGCTCCAAATAGCATTATTAATATTAACTACCGTTATACACATTCAGTAAAAATAACAGGTGTCAGATGGTGTTGTTACAGACACTGTATTTAATTTTAACACCCAATTTCAATATAAATTAAATCTAATCAATATCTTGTAAGCAAAATGTTAAAATCGAACCTTTGCTGACTATAGGTATAGGCCAATATTTACTAAATAATTACTACTACTATTTACTAAGTATTTTTCGGGAAACGTTCGTGTTCGTATTTGTCATGCTATAATAGTTCACATTGTGATATTTGATGAAGTAGAACTGCTGATAATAGATCATAACGAAACTCCTCAGCGACGTATAGCTCATGTAAGGAGATTTCTGCGTTTCTATGTGTACGTGTTTGCGGGGATTGACGAAGCTGAGATTGTGCAGAACGAGATTGTACACAAGTTATGACTGTGCATAAAATCGAATGAGGTGAAATACTATTGAGTCGAATTCAGATTGTGTAGAATTGCGAATAGGAAGAAAGTATACTGTACACAAATAATGACTGTGCACAATAGCGCATGAGGCGAAATATCTATTGTGTGGAATTCGAATTGTGTAGAATTGCGAATAGGAAGAAACTATACTGTATACAAATAATGACTGTGCACAATAACGAATGAGGTGAAATACCTATTGCGTCGAATTCGGTTTGCGTAGAATTGAGAATAGGAAGAAACTATTCTGTACACAAATAATGGCTGTGCACAGCAGCGAATGAGACGTAATACCTATTGTGTGGAACTTAGATTGTGCAGAATTGCGAACAGGAAGAATCGCTATTGTACACAAATAATGACTGCACATAATAGCGCATGAGGTCAAAAACTACTGTGTGCAATTCAGAATGTGCAGAATTGCGAACAGGAAGAATCGCCACTGTCCACAAGTAATAACTGTGCACAATAGCGAATGAGGTGAAATACTAATTGCGTAGAATTCAGATTGTCCAGAATTGCGAACAGGAAGAAGTGACATTGGCAAGAACGTCGCATAATCCATTGAGCTTTTCGCTGTCTAAATGTGCCATAATTTTACTTACTCTTAACCTGGGTAAGATGTGTGTGATGTGTTGAGCATACATACAATTTTGCACCTAATTTGTACCACATTTCAAGTAAGTAAATTTAGTAAACATATTTCTAGTCTTCTACTTCTTCTCTTAGTTTCTTACCTTATTTTTTTTTTGTAATTATGAATTACTTATGTAAATACGAGTAATTTATGTGTTTACCATGAATAAACTATTGAGTCTCACGGGAGTTTTATAGTTAAAATCAATAGACTGATGTTTCTCCGAGGTATAGGTGATTCACGGTTAGTTTCATTACATTTATACTGACCGGGATATAGACCGTGATTATCTTTTTGATTTTTGTTGATGTCCCGATATTTAAATGCAGTTGTTTACATGCATCATGATGACGGAAAACTTCCGTTTCAAAAATATAATCGACTCGTTATCCTGGACAATATATGTCTATTACTCAATAATATTTTTGTTTCTTCCGTCCCATTTGATGAGTTCAGCTAATCTTGAGCGATCTAAGAATGGAAGTAATATTTTGTCTCGTATTTTGTGTTAGTTGGCAGGCTTGGCAGCCCTGTCGTATCACGTCGCTGCAGGTGGCGGTGTTCGCTCGCGCGAAAAACGCCGGTAATACGTCGGAGGCACGCCGCCCTCTTTTCCTCTCATAAAACTGTCGCCAACCTTAGTGAGCTTTAATAATTTTTGTAGCTCAATATTCACAGCAGAAACATCTTGAAAAATCGACAATATTTATGAAATCTTAGGTTATTATATTATTTAGCTTTTGCCTGCGGCTACGCTCGCATTAGAAAGAGTCAAAAAGTAGCCTATGTCACTTTCTATTCCTTCAACTATCTCCACTTAAAAAATCACGTCAATACGTCGCTCCGTTTTGCCGTGAAAGGCGGACAAACAAACAGACACACACTTTCCCATTTATAATATTATATATAGTAAGATTGTAATATTCTGTTAAATAGTGTGAATTCTACGCGGCACTATTACACCATGCCCGAGGGAAAACGGGGGTGTATCGCAAACTAAAACCTTTGAGCACACATTTACAAATTTTGGAGGTAATATTGGTGCATTATTACGCTGGCAGTATCATTAAGCTTACCAAAAAGCTACCCATTATTTTGTATACTGAAATATGGTATTCGAGTAAAAATCATGAAACATGCATTGTTAGGCTTAGGGTTGCAAAAGAACAATTATTTTCTGACTTGAAAAAAAATATGAAAAAAAAAACCGTGAAACGAACTGTTTGTTTTTCTGGAGTATGATTTTTTCTAATGGACTAAATCTCAAAATTTGCAAAACAGTTAATACTTTTATACGTTTTTTTAGACTATGTTAACTTTTAAACGAATTTAATTAAATAACTTTAATTTCTGGTTTTATAAAACTAACATTTACACAATCTGTAGTTAGTAATAGTTGTCGCTATTTACTGTTGGCAACACCACTGCCTCTCCACGCTCCACGCCGCATCGCAAAAAAAAACATATTTAGAAAAAAAAACCATGGTGCTTGGTTTTTTTCTAGTTTTTTTTCATAATTCTGAAAAAAAAAAACATTTGGCTAAAGCCTAACCAGAATTACAGGACTACGCGCCAATATATGTTTGTTTAGGCTTATTCCGTTCAATTCGAACACTTTAAGAAAAATTTTGGTCGCTCCTATCAATATTTTGATAGTCGTTGTCATTGTCAAGCATCTTGATTCCATACGAGCCTGATATGACCTTAGACACATCGAATAAGGTAATTTTGATTGCTCTTACTTTTGCAACGTAACTGAGCCGATTAAGATCATGTACAATAATTCCATTTAAAATAATTATGCTAACTAAATTAGCTTAGTAAGTTCAACTAAGGATTGAATCAACCAATGTTACATAGTTAAGCCTAACAAGTTAATAATTAATTCAAGGTGTACAATGGTTAGGAATAACAAAACATCTAAGTTATTAGTTCAATCATACATTCCCTTATTGTTTTTAGTAATCGGCTTTATTTGAATTATATAAGATCGTAATTGTAGTGATTAACTTAACTTCAACTAAGAGAAAACTGTTCTTAGTTGGTCTTTACCAACTTGCAACACTCTACTCTAGGCACAATAGAAATAACTACGTATGAGATTGCACAAAGGTGTTAATGACATGAAAAACGAAGTTTCTAGAATGATGCACTAAACTAAAATTCACAATCCTGCGGACTAAATTGACAAATGACTGACAGATGAAATATTACCAGGAACAGTGAAATAAAAAATAGTGAAGGGTATATGTCGATAACAATATATCGACAAGTTGTAAAGTACAAATAACAGACTAGTTTAAATCAAAAATACGTATGTTACTTTTAAATAAAAAATAACATTTTGGTTTGTTCGGTTTTCGAGGTAGTGGATGGATAAAATGCGTTTTTACCCACAAGTTTTATAGCATAAAAAGGTATCCGAACCAGTAGGTAAAAAAGAAAAATATGTTGTCCGACGATAACAGAACTAGTCTTTATTATAAAATATTATTCATTCCTAGGCTCTGTTATTTCGTCATCTTCATCATCATCATCACCATCAGTTACATTTATAATAAAACAATCAGAGACATTGTCCACTAAATGGTCGAGTTGTAACATTTTGTCCTCGGTTTTTATTATGTACATACATACATACATACATACAATCACGCCTGTGTCCCATGAAAGGGTAGGCAGAGCACATGAAACTACTCAAGTTTCAGTGCCACTCTTATTATGTGATTTACACAATCTTTCCATCTTTCGGCTATAACACAATAATTGTAATAATTAATTTGTAAAGATTCAATAAACTATCATAATAAATATATAAATTTACATACATACATACAATCACGCCTGTATCCCATAAAGGGGTAGGCAGAGCACATGAAACTACTAAAGTTTCAGGGCCACTCTTGGCAAATAAGGGGTTAAAGGAAAACGAAATTGTGGCATTGCAGTGACAGGTTGCCAGCCTCTCGCCTACGCCACAATTTAACCCACATCCCATAGTCGCCTTCTACGACACCCACGAGAAGGAAGGAGGTGGTGAAATTCTTAACCCGTCACCACACAGGGGAAATAAAAATAAATATATAAATTTCATTTTCATTATTGCTGGTTTGGAATTAACATTTTATATCTAATTATGGGTCTACAGACCTTTTGATCTGTCGAAATCACAGAAAAAGTTGGTATATTGATTAAAAGATCAAATTGCCAATTTGATTGTATTGTACCGTCTGGGTGCACCTTAAATTTACGGTGTCATAATAATTTTAATATCGATAAGAACGACACTGGCCAAACTGTGGCAACATTTGTTCACACTTACTTGTCAATTTGGTCCGTAGGATTATGGATTTTAGTTTAGGTGTGTATGCGATTTTTTACTAATTTTATAAGCATTGGTCTACATCATAATCGTTCGTAAAGACATCGCAATATCGCATCACGCATAAAAATAAAACCACTTCGAACTAAAACTGTTACAAAATAACAAGAAAAGTTAAATAAAAGCTTCCAATTACCATCCAAACTACACGTTTCGGCAAAAATCCGAATCCGAAAAATTGATAACATTTTTTCCTAGCTCGTTAAAAAGCTCAAATAAACTTTCCGGTGCTCGTAAACAATAATTTAGTCTTACCTCATTTATTTCCCAACAAAAAGGCATGCATAAAGATTAAACAATCCAAATGGTATTAACTCCGCGGGCGGCCATATTTTATTTCGCGTACAATAAAGGGAAGTGAGAAGTGGCCATAATAATTAATTTTTATTTGGCCCCAGGGCCGCGGTTGGAGTGCTGCCAGGTGACTGACTGAATTTTTGATGCTGACAACATTAAGCTATTGGTTTATAGTGTTGAGATGTTTTCAAAAGGAATATGTTTTTTATTCAGTTTTTCGAGTTTACTTTTTTTAATAAAATACATAATAGCTTTCTGACTTTTGTTGGACTAAAGTTTTGATTAGTGATACTCCTATTATTTCACTCACGCGTTCATTTAAATATTTTTTCACCTCACTAGCTCGGAAAGGACTTTTTTATTCTTTAAAAACAGATAGCAAAATCGCATTTTATCCACAAGAGTGCAAAGAATATTTGAAATCCGAACGTGTCATTAGTTACTTTTTTAAATATAATTTCTTGTAAAGGCATGTCCCAGACAGGACAATTTTCTCCCTGTGCTTAAATTGTGTTAACGAATCCTGTGATGCGAACGTAAAAATAATTTAATATCGGATTGTATCCGACTAAAAACATAAAATTCAAACAATTTTATAACATGATTTTACCATAAGACACTTGAAATCGTACAAGAAATTGTATTTTTGACTCTTCCATTGTACTTATTCAGAACGCACCTTAAGTAACATTGCAATTTCAAAACGCGTGAAACGGAACGCACCCAAATAGATTTTTCTTCTTGATTCTTAATTTGAAACTTTTGTGGTGTCGGTCGGTGCTTCATGGAAATTGTAATAAACGCAAATTGACTTATTTCTGTGCAATTATGTTCCAGTTGTTTTTATTGCGTGTTTCCTCGCTTTAGTGAGGTGAAAAGTTATGTGTTACACACGGGATGCAAAGTTATTTTAACTCGTGTGTATTGCAACACTCTCTACGCTCAGGATTCTATTTTTGAACTACTCGCTTCGCTCATGATTCTATTTTCGAACCACTCGCTTCGCTCGTGGTTCAACTATAGAATCCATTCGCTAGCTCGTAGTTCAACCCTAGAATCCATTCGCTAGTTCGTGTTGCAATTCCACACTCGGTTAAAATACAACTTTTCTCTCTTGTATAACAAATAACTATTAAAATCTTTTCACCAGAAAACGATTTGTTTGCAGATAAATGACAGGCCGATGACGTCCGTCAAACTGATAGTCAGGCCCCGTAACCGAATGGCATTTCTCCGACGCCAAACGAAAGCGATACGCCGCTGGCTCTGTCGCGCCAATACGCAAGCGCGATAGAGATAGATATTTATCTACTAGCGCTTCGTTTCGTGAGCGTTTCGTGAGCGATTGTGCCATTCGGCTAGCCACCCTGGCCCTTTAGTGAATCGTTAGTAAAAACTCAAGACAATCTCCTTTACATTTGAGGGAGCGGGTCAGCGCTATATGTGTGTCCAGCTCACACATTAGGCGCGAAATAACCCCACAGACCTCACTTATTGGGATGTAAGTGATTTAGCTACACCAAAGGCGGTCAGTGGACGGGAAAATTCACAGGCCTAACGATGTTGCACACTGTGAGCCGTCTGGCCTATACTCACAGTATAATAAAGAGTACTATCGTACAGTATAGCCATTCCCGCTGCCCACTGAAAGTGCCGCCCATCCCCTCTCGGCTACCTCACGGTTACCGCCTGTCAAAATCGCGAACAGTCGACCTGTCATATTTCACTCATACAAGCTTAGTACGCGTTCACCTACACGAACTTAGACTGTGTGCTAGGAACGCGCCTCTTTCATATATTTGGTCGCCAGTGTCCGAGGTATGCCGCAATACTAACTGGGGATTGCAATCTCTTTCATGCTAAATGGATACCCAGTGCTAAAGAGAAGGATAGTACTGACATCAGTCGCCACTTGGTATAGCGGCAAGTATAGCCGAAATGACAATCGCTGACGTGACGCTGGACGCCGATCGGAACGCAGTCCGTTTCTGTCGCGTATACAATATACATGCCCCGTAGCTGAGGCATTTCTGCGACGCGAAACGAAAACGAAACGCCCGGAAAGGTAGTCTGGCTCTGTCGCGCCAATATACAAGAGCGATAGAGATAGATAGCTACGAAAGAGATATTATCGTGAGCGTTTCGTGAGCCTTTGTGAATTCGGCTACGCACACTGAACATACATCGAAGGTATTTCGTAGTTACGTATTTTGACGGCTGGGTCCCAAACTCAAGATAAAAACTGGTTACTAGAACCAAAGACATAGGGTAAACGCAGCTATTAACGCCCCCCTTAAAGGCAATTTTACAATCGGGTCTAATTATTAAGTATACACGTTGTTAAAACATTTTATTTTCCTATTATATGTGATACTATGATAATTAAAAAAGGTAAATATTGTGTTACTTGTACTCAAATTAAACATTATGATATTAAAAATCTATTTTTAAATTACTGAGTCGATTGCTACCATTAGCGACCCATAAAAATGCATATGAAGCTATCAACGATTTTTAAGCAGCTATTACCGATTGTGTTATAAGTATGAGTAATTACCTGAACGCCCAGCGAGTACACAGTACAGCAACACCTAGTATAGTGGCATATTAGTCCACAGGTAACGGGTAATTTATTAAAAACATGTTCAGCATTGTCATCGAAGATTCATTTCTATTGTACCTATTCCTACCTACTTTTGTACCCATTCATATAACATTTTTCACGTCTATCATGCTCACTAAGAAATAAAACAAAATGAAATCACAAATCAAAACAATTATGTATTGTGTTATTTTAAAAATTTTAAAAGTTTGTTTAACCTTCGTATCTTGAAACCCTCGCAACCCTCAGATGCTACATTCTGAACCACTCGCTACGCTCATGGATCAATATTGAAGTCTTTAGCTTGCTCGAGTATCATTATTAGATAGTAGGTATCAATATTTGTACGTGCGGTTAAACATTCCCTACAAAATTATTAAGTCGTCTCCCTCTCCCAGTACAATGGAAGCATTAATTATACAAATACAGTTACATGGTGTGAGCTTAATTCTGGGCGTGATATACTGTCCACCCTCCCTTGACTATTTTGCACAACTTGAAGACCTTCTGTCTGATATAGGTGTGGAGTGCGCACATCATATAATCATGGGGGACTTTAATACAGACTTGCTGAAGCACACATCTAGGTCATGGAAACTAAGGTCCATCGTTGAAGCGGCAGACTTCTCCTTAGTACCTTTGAAGGCTACACACCGGAATTCTGACTCCCCTGATACATGGCTGGACGTGATCCTGACATCATCACCAGATAACGTTGTAAACTCTGGCCAACTTCTTGCACCGGGCTTTTCACGTCACGATTTGATTTTCATGACTTATAAAATCAAACCACCCAAACAAAAGCCGGTAGTCGTACACATGCGAAGCTTTGCCCGGCTTGATATAAACCTTTTAAAGCGGGACGCTGCTTCGGCTGACTGGGATGCCACGCTTAATGCAGCAACAGTTGATGACAAAGTCACCAATTTCAATTCCACTCTCTTAAAGCTGTTTGATGCGCATGCGCCGGTTCGTGCAGTGAAGCTAAAGCGGCCGCCTGCTCCTTGGATCACTAGGGATGTCCGGATGGCAATGTCTAGGCGGGACAGAGCGTTTCGTAGGTACAAGAAGGATCGGAACGATGGTAACTGGGATCTTTTTAAAACTGCCAGAAACCGCTGTAACCAAATGGTAAGGGCTGCGAAACGTCGATATATCCACGAAAATGTTACGAACTCATCCCTGGCTGACACTTGGAAATTCTTGAGGTCGCTTGGGATTGGTCAAATCAAACCTGAAATAGATTCTTCTCCTTTCTCATTAAACGAGTTAAACATGCATTTCTCTAAAACATCAACTCTTAATCCTGTAATCAAATTTAAAACTTTATCTCTCATTGCCTCTTTAACTTCTCCGGATGTTGTTCCGTTTACCTTTTCTCCCGTCACCACTGAAGACCTCCGCAAAATCATATTATCGATTAAATCTAAAGCCGTTGGTCATGATAATATTAGTCGTCTAATGATTATACACATTCAGGATATCATCTTACCAATTATTGCTGATATAGTCAATACTTCCTTACTAACAGGTCTGTTCCCATCGTGCTGGCGGAAAGCCTTTATTATTCCACTGCCCAAAATTAATAATCCGATTTCACTCAACCACTTTCGTCCAATATCTATTCTTCCATTTCTGTCCAAAATTTTAGAGGCGGCAGCCCATAAACAGATCTCAAAATTTATTTACGGTAACAGCCTACTTTCACCGCTGCAGTCTGGTTTTCGAAGTGGACACAGCACTACCACTGCGCTACTTAAGATATCTGAGGACATTAGGTTCGGCATGGAATCTTCCAAAGTTACGGTGCTGGTGCTGATAGACTTCTCCAATGCTTTTAATGCGGTAGACCATGACCTACTTTTGGCTACTCTCAAACATTTTCGGGTTTCTTCAGATGCGACCAGGTGGTTTTTCTCATATCTGTCCAATCGAATCCAGGCTGTCCGTGCCGGCCACTCGTTTTCTGACTGGTCTGAACTGAGTGCTGGTGTACCTCAAGGCGGTATTCTCTCGCCCTTCCTATTTTCTATCTTTATAAATCTTATTACCGCCGAGATTCAATGCTCTTACCATTTATATGCAGACGACCTCCAGTTGTACGCTCCAGGGATCGGATACCGGTATTTTTTTCGGAACGGTTCCGTACGTTGACCCGAGAACTTTACTTTAGCGTTTCTGGTTCCATTAACCGGTATTCTTTTTCGTTCAGTGAACGAACGTTTATGAGTGAGAACTGTTCCGAAGAACAGAATTAAATGATACGTTCTTTAAAGAACAGTTCGCGGGAACGGAATTAAATCATACGTTCTTTAAAGAACAGTTCGCAGGAACGAAATTATTTCGGTTTTTCTATTTCCAAGAATTTGAACGAACAGTGCAAGCGGTGTCGGCCACGGCCATCACTTTAGTAACTTTAGTTTGATTTGAGACTAGCGGTGAGTAAACGTGGCGTGTAGTAAACGAAACAAATACGTCGAAAACATTCTGCACCACAACCACAATGAAGTAAGTTTTTTTCTTTTAACTTAGTGCTTTCAATTTTACCGATTTTAAAATTTAAGTAATGTCACGACGCTTAAGTATTTATTTACAGGCAATCGTACAGTCCAAGGTCAAATAAGGACGGGACGCCGCTATTAGCAAGAGCGAGCGTCCTTATTTGACCTTGGTACGGTCATCTCAGGTGTGTGTGTGTGTGTGTGTGTGTGTGTGTGTGTGTGTGTGTGTGTGTGTGTGTGTGTGTGTGTGTGTGTGTGTGTGTGTGTGTGTGTGTGTGTGTGTGTGTGTGTGTGTGTGTGTGTGTGTGTGTGTGTGTGTGTGTGTGTGTGTGTGTGTGTGTGTGTGTGTGTGTGTGTGTGTGTGTGTGTGTGTGTGTGTGTGTGTGTGTGTGTGTGTGCGTGTGCGTGTGCGTGTGCGTGTGCGTGTGCGTGTGCGTGTGCGTGTGCGTGTGCGTGTGCGTGTGCGTGTGTCGTTGGTACTGTAGATAGTCAATTACCATAGAAATTACATCAGCTACTATCAACAATGGACCGTTAGGGTCAGTTGCACCAAACCGTCTGTCACCGTTAAAGCATTCGTTAAATTTTATTGTATGGACAGTTCCATAGGCGTCTGCTGCGTGACGATGATGTGTGTGTCAAATGTGGTTGATGCAACGGGCCCTTAGTCTAAAAACGTCACAATGAAAGATGTGAAATGTGCAATTAGTCACAAAAATAAATTGTTTTTAGTATTCAACACTCCCGTGTCCCAGAACTCGAAGAATCCCAATTCATCCAATGTTCTTATACTGCTGCGAGTGAAAGGGGCACTAATGATGATATTTATGACTTGATCGATGCACAGAATGAGCCACTGAGTAAGTACTTACCTATACTAAACCTTCATAAACCTAAATACTGAAACTCTGCCCGGTGGTTCGGTGTTAGGGCTTGCAATTATCCGTCCAAATCGAAATCCGGATGATTCGACTCGATATTTGAAAATCCGGATATTCGGATAAAATGGATATTTCGAATATTTTTTGTTTTATTTAATAAATCTCATAATTAGTAACATAATTATGTACTACGATACGAAAAACACGTCGTAGGAAATTGTTATTTTATAATCAGGCTTGAGCTGTTGTTCGTAACCTTAATGTTAGGTTAGGTTACTTAGTTATTTCATTCTTGCCTTTTTTAAGGTTCCGTAGTCAACTAGGAACCCTTATAGCTTCGCCATGTCTGTCTGTCCGTCCGTCCGTCCGTCCGTCCGCCCGCGGATAATCTCAGTAACCGTAAGCACTAGAAAGCTGAAATTTGGTAGCAATATGTATATCAATCACGCCAACAAAGTGCAAAAATAAAAAATGGAAAAAAATGTTTTATTAGGGTACCACCCCTACATGTAAAGTGGGGGCAGATTTTTTTTTTCATTCCAACCCCAACGTGTGATACATCGTTGGATAGGTATTTAAAAATGAATAAGGGTTTACTTAAATCGTTTTTTGATAATATTAATATTTTCGGAAATAATCGCTCTTAAAGGAAAAAAAGTGCGTCCCCCCCTCTAACTTTTGAACCATATATTTAAAAAATATGAAAAAAATCACAAAAGTAGAACTTTATAAAGACTTTCTAGGAAAATTGTTTTGAACTTGATAGGTTCAGTAGTTTTTGAGAAAAATACGGAAAACTACGGAACCCTACACTGAGCGTGGCCCGACACGCTCTGCCGGTTTTTATGAAATGACTTCAGTTGCCCATAAGATATATGATTTTATTTTTATGTAATTTTGACTAATATTTGATATTAATGAATTTTAATGCTAGAGACATAATCTGATTGCCATATGAGGCAAAACGTCATGTTGTGATCGTTTAGATCGAATATTACCTAAAAAAGGTATTACCTACCTACTCCTTGTTTAAATATCAGATTGCATTTACGAGGTTTTCATTGCCGATTTATTCAAATGCAAAAAGAACTATGACATATTACAAACACCATTTAGCTTTGTTAAATAACAAGGCTGAATGATCTTTCTCTCTAATAATTTTCACCTCTTATCTTTGATGACTTCGTGACTCCATTCCAGTTACACTTGGGACTCTCGGGTAGACGTTCTTAGCCAGAGGGTCTTACGTTACGTATACAGCGAAAAAGTTTTGGTGTTGCAACACTTGCAACCTATTTTGAAAGGATAAAATGTAAAAGCGTATCTGCTTAACTACTTCATCTTGTTCTGCAGTTCAATACTAAACAGGTCTTCCGCCGCGGGATACATAGAAGACTTCTTTTTGTCAGAAAATTTGAACAGTTTTAGTTCTGTTTGCAATTTATTTATTTATTTATAATGTATTCGGATGCTAACAATAATGAAAGTGCAGCGTTTGATACGGTACTCAGTGTCACTTGATTGATTGAGTTAAATTGATATACATTTACATGAGATTATCCACAAATATTCATGAAAAAAACCCTGCCTGCTAAGCCGCGGTCCCGGCGGATTCGAATCCCGGTAAGGGCATTTATTTGTGTGATGAGCATAGATATTTGTTCCTGAGTCTTGGATGTTTTCTGTGTATATAAGTATGTATTTATCTATATAAGTATGTATTCGTATCGTCGCCTAGCACCCATAGTACAAGCTTTGCTTAGTTTGGGGCTAGGTTGATCTATGTAAGATGTCCCCCAATATTTTTGTTTATTATTTATTTACTTATAGTCATACTTGTTATGGAGAATTTTTGGTCAAAAGCTGCACTTTTGGATGGAAGCAAGCCGCTTTGCATGGTGATAGTAGACATTATAGTAAACGATTTTTTCCGAGGATATCGAAATTTCATCTCTTAGGAAGCCGAGCGTAGCGAGGTGTTTTATGAAAATGAAAAAATTCTATCTTTTTATTGTATCGTCCGATTTTGACAAAACGTATCTCAAATGAAAGGTATTAATTTGTGTAATTTAAAAAAAATACAAAGAAAAAAAAATTTAAAAGAAAAGTAAGAAAAAAAAAAAAAAGTAAATTTCCGTCTCGCACTGAATAACTTCAAAGAATGACAGACAAAATGTACAATATCGATATACAAGTTTTTTTAATCGAAGACTGATAAATTTTTAGTTGAAAACTGAAGACCGCATCGAAATCAGATCAGCATTTTTTAAGATACAAGTTGCCAAAGTTGGGAAAGATCGCTTTATATGGCCACTTTGAAATTCCTTTGCCAGAAAGTCAGAAATAACATGTTTTTCTGACACAGAAAAATACATAGTAACAGTACACATCAAACTAAAATTAAAAATTCCGAGGATATTATAATTTCATCCCTTAGAACGACGAGCGTAGCGAGGTCGGTTACGAAAACCGAAAAAAAAATCTCATTTTTTTGTACGTCGTCCGATTTTGACAAAACATGTTTCATTTGAAAGGTATTACTTTATGTAACTTAAAAAAATATTGAAAAAAATTGAAAAAAATGTAAGATTTAAAAAAAAAACCTTAATTTTCGTATCACACTGAATAACCGCAAAAAACGGTAGACACGGTGTATAATTTCGATATATGATTTTTTTTAATTAAAGACAAATAAATGCATGATTATAAACTAAAAACCGAATCGAAATCGAATCAGTAGTTTTTAAGATGCAAGTTGTCAAAGTTGGCTTAGTTTGTTTATATGGTCGCTTATAATAGTTATAATATAAATTCCTTAGCCAGAAAGTCAGAAACATTATATTTTTCTTACAGTTAAAAGTATGCATAGGTAATAGACATCATTATAAACATTTTTTTACAAGGATATAAAAATTTCATTCCTTAGAAACCCTTACAAAGACGATCCAATAAAAAAAACTGCCTTTTTTTTGTTTTGTCGTAACAGACATCGCTACGCTCGGCTTTCCAATGGATGAATTTTTTATATCCTCGTAAAAAATTGTTTATTATGATGTCTATTACCTATGCATACTTTTAACTGTGAGAAAAATATAATGTTTCTGACTTTCTGGCTAAGGAATTTATAAGCGACCATATAAACAAACTAAGCCAACTTTGACAAATTGCATCTTAAAAACTACTGATTCGATTTCGATTCGGTTTTTAGTTTATAATCATGCATTTATTTGTCTTTAATTTAAAAAAATCATATATCGAAATTATACACCGTGTCTACCGTTTTTTGCGGTTATTCAGTGTGATACGAAAATTAAGGTTTTTTTTTTAAATCTTACATTTTTTTTCCAATTTTTTTCAATATTTTTTTTAAGTTACATAAAGTAATACCTTTCAAATGAAACATGTTTTGTCAAAATCGGACGACGTACAAAAAAATGAGATTTTTTTTTCGGTTTTCGTAACCGACCTCGCTACGCTCGTCGTTCTAAGGGATGAAATTATAATATCCTCGGAATTTTTAATTTTATTTTGATGTGTACTGTTACTATGTATTTTTCTGTGTCCGAAAAACATATTATTTCTGACTTTCTGGCAAAGGAATTTCAAAGTGGCCATATAAAGCGATCTTTCCCAACTTTGGCAACTTGTATCTTAAAAAATGCTGATCTGATTTCGATGCGGTCTTCAGTTTTCAACTACAAATTTATCTGTCTTCGATTAAAAAAAAAACTTGTATATCGACATTGTACATTTTGTCTGTCATTCTTTGAAGTTATTCAGTGCGAGACGGAAATTTACTTTTTTTATTTTTTTTCTTACTTTTATTTTAAATTTTTTTCTTTGTATTTTTTGTTTAATTACACAAATTAATACCTTTCATTTGAGATACGTTTTGTCAAAATCGGACGATACAATAAAAAGATAGAATTTTTTTCATTTTCATAAAACACTCGCTACGCTCGGCTTCTTAAGGGATGAAATTTCGATATCCTCGGAAAAAATCGTTTACTATGATGTCTACTATCACCATGCAAAGCGACTTGCTTCCATCCAAAAGTGCAGCTTTCTTTTCATAACTAGTATGACTATTATTAAATAAGGTAGTAGTGCCACTCAAGGAGTAATTTTTGATATAAATCGCTTTAATATCGTAAATGTGTTAATTTTACTTTAAAATTTGTTTTCCAAATGAGCTTCTTAAAAATTGCAATGGTATTTCTGTCATTCACAATATTCGAATTATTCGTTTTATCCGGATTTTAACGTGCAAATTATCCGAATTTCAAAATCAGCGGATATATCCGGATTACAATACAAGCCCTATTCGGTGTCACTCCTAAAGTAGGTACTTACAGGCGACCGTACCGACATTATGTCAATTAGGGACGCAGTTATTTGTAAAAAAATGAGAAAGCCTTATACGGTCAACCGGGGTGGCTTTAAAACGCAGGGGTGACTTTGAAAATTTAGTTTTAAAGTCATACTGTAAGTAAATTCGCGATTTTCTATGGTAGATTTACAAGAATATTTATTGATCTATTATCTATCTACTAATTACATGAACAGTTTCAGTAAATAATGAATGATGTTAATTTTAAAGCCGTTCAAATACCATCAAAGTAACCCCAAATTTTCCTAAAGCCACCCCGGTTGACGTAGCTCTCCCGCTCTTACAATCCCGTACTTGTTGGACCTTGGTCGGTTTGGTCGTCTGTAGACAGTGTAGACACTAATACACTCGCCAACTACAGTTGTGTATTCCATGTAGATACACCAAGGGCCCAATTCTCAAAAGCTTGTAACTTATTGTAATAATTTTCTAGAAATGTAAGTACATTATGCAAAATAAATAAGATATTTTTATTGCAGATAAAAGCTTTGACATAGATGATGAAGATCTAGCCTTCAAAAAAATATATATAGAGAAAAAACTACCCCATATCCAAGCGATTCTGATGACCTTGAGTTGGATGTAAGTGCTTATAGTGTGAGAAAGCTGTATAAAATATAATCTACACTAATTTGTATAAATATGTGTGTTACTTAATCTGTGTGAATTTGTAATAGTGATATGTTTTTAAATGTTTTTAAGGACCAAGATGCAGTCCTTGAGAGAGCACAACCCATGCAATCCATTTATAGTGAACCGGAACCGGACGCGATGTGCCCTTGTTCATGCAAGCGTAATATAGTTGCAGTCGTTATAAGAAAAAAGTTAGAACAAGTTCCCGAAGAGAATTTACGGGCTTGTTTAGAAGATCTCGAAAATAAAATAGAAAAATATTATTAAATGTGTATCAAGATTATGTGTACTCTATCATAATTATAGCTTCAGTGTAAAAGTCAATCATATTTTGGTACATTCGTTAGTGAAATATCGTTATAAAATAAGGGTTATTCCACTAGTCAGAGTTACCACTAAGTTGTTACCAGTGGTAACTACAATGTTATTTTCCCATAGGCAATTACTGGAAAGATTATATCATAAGATTCATAAGTTTTGTTTTATTTTATACACATGTAAAGCATGACCAGAAATATATGACTACGCGCCATGTAGCGGAATTTCATTAAAACTATTTTCTTCATAGTCATCATACTATACTAGGGATTGCAATCCAGCAGTGTTTTCAATACAGCTGGATTTTTGCTGGATCGGCGCCAATCCAGCTGGATCCAGCGCGGATCCAGCAGGTAGAAAAAAATGTCAAAAAAAAATTACATTTTGCTCTACTATAGGGTTGTTATTACTAAATTTAGTTGAAATAGTGAAAGGAAGGATGAAAACGCGCAATTTTGTAATCATAATTTATAAAAAAAAAACGGTTCTCTTATTTATCTCCCGACCGAATATCACTTCCCAACGCACGTTTCGCGGAATTTTATTCCGCCGAATGTTCATTTCCCAAATTATTATATTGTTTTTTTTTTTAATTTGCCAACCTTGCATTTACCTACCAACTTAAAGTTTGGGTGTTTTTAGGGTTTTTCAAAAGGCCTTTCATGTTATCTAATGTTTTACTTGACGTAATATACGACTAGTTGTTTATTGTATATACCAAATGTTTTATTGAACACCAACAATATCTATGGCGTATTTCAAAAAATATTAAATACTGTGAGTCTCCTATGAACTTCTAAATTTATTGACAGGGATGCAATTACGTATTTTACTTACGTATACATATATTTTTAAATAGTTACCTAATTACTTTTTTTTACAAGAATATTGTTTAATTTGTAGGGACACGGCGGTGACGCATGCATTAGAGTCAGCAGTTATTAACTTATTACTTTGGAGCTTTAGCCACCAGTCATTGTTATTACATTTAAACAGTTTTATCCGGGTTGCTCACGGTCAACCTAACACGCTCCTCCTCGTTTCGCTCGTCGTCGCCCCTAACTGGACTCTGTCATATATGATTATACTGCTAACATAGTCCGTGAACAGAATACTGCTACTTTGCTCCCTCCTAACAGGGAAGAAAAGTTAAAATTTACTTGTAAAAAGTTGGCATTAATTTTTGTAACCATTTTTAATCCTTATAGCAATCTACATTAAATAAAATATGTCATTAAAAGTGTAACAACGATGAAGCGAAGGTACTACAATAAGTAGGTACATAAATAATGCTATCAACCAGACATGGCCTGCTTTTTTGGCACAACATTAGGGCATTCACTAGTTCACATTGAAAATTACTAATTTACTTACTTACTTAGTTTACTTACTTAATATTAATAAAAAAATAAACCTTTAAGTAGGTATATTATACGTAGACAAACATCAATCAATATTCTGATCTAAACATAAGTTGAAACATAAAAGAAATTTTGCGGTAACAGTAAATAATTAAATACTATAAATACATTTTGAGATCTTCAGTAGTTAATACAGTTTCAAACTACTTACGTTTTTGAAAAAAAAATACACAATTGTAGCAAAATATAATTATTTTGTGCTAAGCGGCCACGGGCTACGTGCGGGAACGCGGAATCGTTTTAAACATGACGTAAAATAAGTTGATTGAAGTTAATTACGCATTTTATTGCAGATTTTTGTATTTGCGGATCCGCAGCGCTGGATCCAGCGCTGGCTGCTGGATCCAGCAGACCGAAAAATGCGCTGGATCCAGCTGGATTGCTGGATGCTGGATCCAGCAATTGCAATCCCTATACTATACTGAACTGTCACTCCATACATCAGAATAACAGCGCACTCCTGCCTGACAATAGTTATTTATATTTCTGGTCAGGCTTTAGTTTCTTAACCATACTTACCATATCCAACGCGATCAATGTTATTTTCACCAAATCTAATGGCAACAGCTGAGACTGTTTCCTCACCTTTAATTGATTGGCCTCAATGGCCACTGCGTAAGAGTCGTTAGAGGTGCACATTGACTTGCCTAATATCAAGGACGATAGATACCGGGACTGACAAAGCCCATACAAAAGTTTACCTCTGAAATGTCCCATACATTTCCGAGCGATTATTTCCGAAAAAATTAACAATATCAAAAAATGTTAGTAGTAAACCCCTATTCATTTTTTAATACCTATCCAACAATAGGTATATCACACGTCAGGGTTGAAATGAAAAAAAAATCTCTCCCCACTTTACGTGTAGGGGGGCGGGCACCCTAATAATGTTCTCATGCAATGATTAGTTGGTTTCGATTTAGCTTAATATATTTTTTGTTCTTATTTATGGTGTCTGTATTTAGCTCTGCCGTGAAAAATATTTAAAGAAATAAGGAGGCCGTTTCATCATCGCCACCAGTACAAAACAAGGTCCCACGTAAGAAGAAAATAAACATCGACGACTTCGATACAGGCACAAGCTTCATGAATTTTAGGCTGTGTGGAAGTAGCAAGTCTTCAAACCTAGCTTATTAAATTGTCATTCTCTAAAACCATGCTTTAATTTTCTACAAATATTAACGCGAAACGAAACCCAGTACTCGCTGTCCCGATTATACATGACGTCGGCACATTATTGCCATATGAAAACGATTTGTAGCGACACTCTTCCAGGGTCAAATAAAAACTTGTCAGGCTTTAGTTACTAAAAAAATCCGGATTTAATCCGGAGTTCGGATTTTGCCCTAAAAATAATCCGAAAATCCGGATTTTATATTATTGCAATCCCTAGGTATAACCCAATCCTTTCAGAAAATATTTACTTTATCACAAAATTATTTTAAACTTTCTTTTTGACATCGAAAAGGCTTTAGTTTTTTACATACCGAATAACTTTATTTCGGTATCATGATTCCTTTTAAGATAATTACATTATGTATAAGGTAAGGAATAATATTTAGAATACCTAAAATATGACAAATTTGCATTCTATTCAAATCAGTACGAGTATACTTCACGGAGTCCAAAACTATACGCAAATCAGAAGTCCAAAACTAGAAAAATATAGATAGAGACTATAGAGAGCGATTGCGGGCGCCGGTCGGCTCGAGCGCGAGTACTTGCGCCGCTGGCGTACGCGTCTGTGTGCGTGCGCCACGCGCACACACAACTTTACTATACAGGGCCTCTCTGTGGGTTCCGCCCCCGTCAACGCGACGGCGATAAAGACCTAAAAATCTGAATTCGTACTTGCCTCCTGTATCGTCTTAATCCTTTAATGATTCCGTTAACGTGAAACTTTAAGTAGACAGGTTTTATGAAGACAATTGGCCGGTGAGCCCTACAATTTTAAAATTTGCCGCCCTTTATACATGGTGTATATTCTATGCTGTTTCTTCCTATCCTAATAGTTTCAATATCAAGCATACACTATCACTGCACGTTCGCTGTTTATACGCCGAAAGTTGCAACTCAAGTAAATGAAGTAAACAAAACAAACAACCTACCTTCACCTTCATTGCCGGCCGCGGCCGGCCGGCTAACCGAAACAGAAATATACATGAACTTCGTGTGAAAAAGAGACAGCGAAAGGCGGCTCGTGCGTCGGCGAAAACGTTCGGCTCTGGCGCTCGCTACAGTCGCTATACCTACTCCCGCGCGGCTCGGAACGAAATAATATTGGTTTTAGGAACGCTAAAATTCTGTTCGTTCATTTAAACGTTACTGTAAGGAACTGTTCTTTGAGGGAACGAAATAAGAACCGAAACCGAAATTATTTTGTTCCCACTGAACAAAATTTATAATGAACCGTTCGTTTAGGGAACGATATAAGAACCGTAACCGAAATTATTTTGTTCCCATTGAACAAAATTTATAGGTAACGGTTTAAGAACGATATCAAATGGTATTTGGGAACGGGTTCCGATCCCTGGTACGCTCAGGCTAATGTGGATGATGTGAATACAGCCATCTCATTAATAAACGCCGACTTAGATTACATTGCTGAGTGGTCTGCTTGCTTTGGTATTTCCGTCAATCCTGCTAAATGCCAAGCCATAATTTTGGGTAGCCAACAGCAACTGTCTAGGTTAAGCTCCGTATCTGTCGCTCCGGTTACTTTCGAAGACGCGGTAATACCACTGAGCAGTAGAGTCAAGAATCTTGGTCTAGTTTTTGATGCCAACCTTTCCTGGCTTGGTCAGCTGTCTGACGTAAATCGCAAAGTTATAGGAACACTTAGAACCCTCTATAGATTTAAAAACTTTTTGCCTGTTAATACGAAAAAGATGCTAGTGCAATCCTTAGTGTTACCAATAATTGATTATGGGGATGTGTGCACTACCAATATCACTCAAGAATCACTCAACAAATTAGACCGTCTCCTAAATAATTGCATCAGATTTATATTCGGACTTCGTAAATACGATCATGTCTCTTTTTACCGTAAGAAGCTCCATTGGCTTTCTATACGTCGCCGAAGATCTTTCCGAATCCTCTGTATTCTATATTCCATCCTGTTCGAGCCTTCTGCTCCTGGATACCTAAACAGTAAATTCTCATTTGATGCTCCTCGCCTGGGATGCGAGTTGCGTACATCCCGCACTCTCAAACTAACCATACCTCCGCATCGCACTGGCTTTATGACAAATTCTTTCGCCGTTCAGGCTAGTCGCCTTTGGAATTCACTCCCTTTGTATATCAGACAAGCTCCAAGTAAGTTTTCATTTAAACGTTTGTTACGCAAGCACTTGCTAAAACAAGAATTCGAATAAAATCCATCAATATTATATGTATTTCATTGTATGTATTATATGTAATATTTAAAATATTTATTGTAAATATCTATTTATGTAAAAGTATGTGTAGTATATGCTGTATATGTATATATATAGTTTGCTTTTCTTCTTAGTAAATCACCTTTTTGTTTTCTCACTGCACCATTTGTATTGAATCTCTGTTTGGCCCTATGGTTGACTGGTAGAGAATGCCTTTTGGCATTAAGTCCGCCATTTGTACATTTTTGTATATTTTGTGCAATAAAGTTTAAATAAATAAATAAATAAATAAACAACAAATTTGCCCCCTTGTAAAACAAATTTAACTTTTGTCGTGATATTTTTTCCTACAGTGCCTCAAGAGAGGCACAACCCAAGAGGCTGTATTAGGCAACTCTTCTTGGTACCAAAGCCACATTTTTGTTAAAACTTGTATGTTTGTAATAATTGTATGGCTTTAATAATATCCTTAATATTATAACCTACTTATTTAGGAACGATCGGTCATACCTTATGGTTTGTAATAGCGATTTCTATGAGTCGTTGAAAGAATATGTAAGCACTAACGTAAAATGTATGACCGACCCATATTAAACAACATTATTATTGTTATTTCATTATTGTTGTGGCTACTAAACACTTTGTTATTACGTGATATTCAAAATTTTTGACATAAAATCAGTTTTTATGGGTAAAACTCCTTCACAAACAATGTCTTACACAATATCCGTTTTCCAAAAATATTGTTATTTTAGTAAACTTTACAACGTCAAAAGAATAAAACTAAGTACAAATGTGTATGTCGTTAATAGCTTTTTGAAAAAAACTATTATTTGGGTCTCAAATAATCTATAAACATACTTATGTTTCTAAAGAATAATATTGTAAAAGAAAGAAAAAACTTAACATGACGTTATAGTCATGGGCCTTTTTTTTTTTTTTTTTTTTTTTTTTTTTTATTATAAATGGGCTTACTCTTGACCACAGACTAGCCAAAGGCAAAGGCTATGGGTCGTTGATAGCTGCTACTACTAAAACTGATGAAGCTATCACCGCCCAAATTTAATTTCATGTTTTATGTATGTTAATGGATGTTTTTTAACAAATCGTGATAACCAATCTATAATTTATAAATGACTGAATATAATTAACAACAAAAGTAAATGTAAAATAGTCAATTGTTAACATAAACGTCTTAGCCAGATAAGTCAAATCCTTACTTGAAAGTGCAAGCGCCAGTATGGAATGTCCTTCTTCTTCGGTACCCACGACTTGATTGACGTATTATTATGATTTCTCGAACTACCACTCAAACTAATGTAACACTACCCTATACTCAAGAAATAAACGCTTTTAGAAAATAACCTACCTACCCTCACGTTACTAGTGTCAACGGATAAATGCCGAATTACTTATTAGATCGGTAATACCTTCCGATTTTCGATGGAGCGTTAATAGCTGCGTTTACCCTATATAACTCCGTATAGACAGATCAAGTTAAGAAAAAAACGTACCTCAGTACCATACAGAAAAAGGTACGGTGGCCTAGATGGCATTACACCTTTGGGGTACGCTCAGTTGGATGGTGCTAATATTAATATTTGACATTTTAACACATATCGAGCTAAGAATATGGACCAAATTGTCAAAACTGAGGTTCAAAAGTTTTAAGCCTGTGTCAAGAGATGGCAGTCTATGCACTGTGATTACACATTTTACTTCGACAGTAACTCTCTTTGCTAGAACCTAAAATCACACACACTATCTGTAACGTTCTCGCTACCGAGTAACATCTTCTAAACTCGTAGTTCCTGAGTCCTATTCGCACAGCTAATATGATAAACCCACAATGGCGCAATAAATCGTTGTATCGCAGTGCCCGACGCAATCATTAACCCTTTAATATTGTCTTCGGTTACCGCGATAGTTACTCATGAAATAAAACTATGGAAACGGATTAGTTTGTTTCTTTGTAAATTTTGTGTAGATTAATTGGTTAATTATTTTTTAGCAGAGTAATGGTAAAAAAATTTTGAATATTGTATAACTGGCTTTATTAATAGTGTGTGAACCTGCCTTAGAAATCTAGATTATTTGTGGTCATGGTTCGTTAATATTTCTTGTAAGTGGGTAGCTTTTGCACATTTTAATTTTTCCTCAGTCACCCGTTGACCACGAACGCTGTAAAGAGTTCGAAACGTCGGGATGTATTTTAAATTCATTATACGCGATTTAATCCGTTTCCATAGTTTTATTTCATCATTAACCCTTTGTATGCTCGTGGACAACACCAGTCAATCAACCCTTTGTATGCCCGGTACTGTCTGTTTATAGTGTTGGATCCCGAATCAATTATACATGCTTACATAGCCGATACGGAACCCAAAACACAAACAATGTTTGGTTCAAATTTGAATTATAATAATAATAATAAATAACGAGACTTAAAAGAAATAAAGAGAATAATAAATATTGGGGGAAACCTTACACAGATCAACCCAGCCCCAAACTAAGCAAAGCTTGTACTATGAGTGCTAGGCGACGATATACTTATGTACTTATTGTAGATAAATACATACTTATATACATAGAAAACATCCATGACTCCGGAACAAATATCAGTGCTCATCACACAAATAAATGCCCTTACCGGGATTCGAACCCAAGACCGCGGCTCAGCAGGCAGGGTCACTACCGACCAACTGAGCCAGACCGGTCGTCATATGTGCATCACTATGCATTTAGGGGTTAAAACCCAATACGGCTTGTGGTTTCACATATACCCTTGAATTTCTTCACTGAAACTCATCGGTACGAGAATATTCGACGACCGGTCTGACTCAGTCGGTATTGACCCAGCCTGCTGAGCCGCGGTCTCAGGTTCGAATCCCGGTAAGGGCATTTATTTGTGTGATGAGCACAGATATTTGTTCCTGAGTCATGGATGTTTTCTATGTATATTAAGTATGTATATCGTCGCCTTAGCACCCATAGTACAAGCTTTGCTTAGTTTGGGGCTAAGTTGATCTGTGTAAGGTCCTCCAATATTTATTTATTTTTATTTATTATTATAATAAATAAATGAGCCAAGAGTTGAACCCGCGACCTCCACATTGAAAGTTTACAAACCCAAATAAAAACTTGCCCGAACCTCCACCATTAACAACACCATCCAACCCGTAAACACGCCGACGAGCCCTGAAAGCCAGTTTTCTAACAAATCCAAGTAGTTTAATTCAACAAACAACCGGATTACGAAAAGCTCAACTTTGGCCCTAAATCAACATTGCACCACGCGAAGTTGAGTCCTGCTCGAAATAACTGTGAGTCGTTTTGGCAAACGGGGCATAGCTCGGGTGTCTACTTCGTTTTGAGTTGGTAAACTAGTTGGTACAAATTTTTTTTTTTTTTTTATACCACGTCGGTGGCAAACAGGTATACGGCCCG